>NW_027116804.1:5952500-8352500 GCF_024137725.1 Prorops nasuta
AGCCAGCACCAGCTCGGTGGTTCATCATATAATCACCATAGGACCTCCTATCGCAGAAAAACCTAGGAGGTTAGCTGGGGAAAAGAGGATGGCACTGAGGCAACAATTGAACAGCATGCTTGAAGACGGCATAATACGCCCGTCGGACAGCGCGTGGGCAAGCCCAACTCACCTCGTGAGGAAAAAGAATGGCGAGTGGCGAGTCTGTGGGGATTACCGCGCATTAAACGCAAGAACAGTTCCTGATCGTTACGGGTCCCCGCGCATAGAAGATTCATTCCAAAATTTAGCTGGAAAAACAATTTTTTCGACGCTAGATTTATATAAGGCATATCATCAAATCCCTATGGCGACTGAGGACATACAAAAGACCGCGATAACGACGCCTTTCGGATCATTCGAATATCTAGTAATGCCATTCGGCGTGAAGAACGCATCGAAAACGTTCCAAAGGCACGGCGATAATATATTCCGCAAACTGGAGTTCGTAACAATCTACATAGACGACATACTGGTGGCGTCAAGAAACATAGAGGAACATATGCAGCATCTCCGGACAGTGTTTAATCTGCTGAAAGAAAATCATCTGCACATCAATCCGGACAAGTGTAAGTTCGCGAAAAGTGAGGTGACGTACCTCGGCTTTGCAATAAATAAAAACGGATACTTCCCGCCGGCGGAAAGAGTCGAGGCGATTAAAAAGTACACGAAACCGACGACCATACAAGAACTGCGAAGATTTTTGGGCATCATAAACTACTTTCGCCGGTGTGTGCCAGACGCTGCCAAAGCACAAGCACCACTCAATGAGTTTTTAAGGGATTCAAGGAAAAATGATCGAAGGAAAGTGCCATGGACAGCGGAGACAGAAAAGTCATTTGAACAGTGTAGAAATGATATTGTACGAGCCGCAAAGATGGCATTTCCACTCATGAATGTGCCGTTAAAACTCACAACTGACGCATCCGATTTCGCTATGGGCGCAGTCCTAGAACAATTAAATAGAGGTGCGTGGGAACCCATTGGTTTCTTCTCACGCAAATTAAGTGAAACAGAAATGAAGTACAGCACGTATGATCGGGAGTTGTTGGCAACATTTGCAGCAATCAAGTTTTTTAAACACGTGGTTGACGGAAGACAGCTATCGATCCATACGGATCACAAGCCGCTAATCTATGCATTCGCGCAAAAACTTGATAAGGCGTCCCCCAGACAATTAAGACAATTAGACTTCATCTCCCAATATACGACTGAAATAGTATTTGTGAAAGGTGAGGATAACATGGTGGCAGACGCGCTATCGCGAGTGTGTGAAATAGACGTGCCGCGCATTATCGAGCTCCAAGACATCGCCACCGAACAAGAAAGCGACGAGGAGCTTCAACAACTGCTACGAGATAATCAGGGTCCATTACAGAGAGTCACTTTTGACGGAGGAATTCAAATTTTTTGCAACATCGCAAACAATATAGTACGCCCATACTTACCTGCAAGACTCAGGAAGACGGCATTCAAATCAATTCACGGTCCAGCACACCCAGGTAGGAAAACCACTTGCAACCTGCTAAAAGAAAAGTTTTTCTGGCCGAACATTAAAAAAGATGCGATATCATGGACTAAAGGATGCATTCAATGTCAACGAGCAAAAATTCAACGACATAACCGGTTAGAACCGAGACACATCGACATGCCAGAAAACCGTTTCAATCATATACATCTGGATTTAATATATCTTCCAGAGATACAAGGCTACAAATATTGCCTCACAATGATTGACCGATTCACACGCTGGCCCGAAGCTATTCCTCTGAAAAATATGGAAGCTGGGACAGTTGCCGATGCATTCTATACTCATTGGGTCTGCAGATTCGGTTCGCCACTAACAATTACAACCGACCAAGGACCACAGTTCGAATCATTGCTATTCACATCGCTGGCGAAACTAATTGGAGCAAAAAGGATTCGAACCACCCCATACCACCCATGCTCGAACGGACTAATAGAACGATGGCACCGCACTGTTAAAACTGCGTTAATGTGTAATCCCCAACTTAGTTGGATTGAGCTATTACCAACGGTCCTACTAGGATTGAGAGCTGCGCTAAAAGAGGACATTAACGCAACATGCGCTGAATTGGTGTACGGGACGTCCATTAGACTTCCGGGCGAATTTTTCATTAATCAAGAAATGCAGGTGGAACCGCAAATTTTCCTGGAAAAATTTAGAACACACATGAGAGGTCTAAGGCCAACACCCACCGCGCATCATTCGAAAGCAAGGATATTCCTGTTGAAAAACTTGGAAGACTGCTCCCATGTGTTTGTGAGAAATGATACAGTGAAACAACCGCTGGAACCTCCATACACCGGACCATTTAAAGTAATCAAACGACTCGACGATCGTCGATACATAATCGACACGGAAGGGGAAGAAAAAACCATTTCAACCGAAAGACTGAAGCCAGCCTTCATCATAAAACCGGAAAACGATACAGAAGAAACAGATGCTCCGTTACCACATCAATTGGGATCAAACACAGACCCACCAAGGAAGCGGTACACCAGGAAATCAGTGACATCCCACGGGAATACCACTTGAGGGGGAGTAGCTGTGGCGTCTCAACGCGTTTCATGGGTTGGCCACCAGATGGCTAACGGCAGAATCTAAAAGAGCATCGAGTATGCTATCTAGCAAACGAATGTAAATAAAGACAATTAATCGATTTAAAATTTCTTTCTTTCCGGCTAGATCCTCTCGAGGAAAAGCACGTAATTATCACAGGTGACTATACGCGTGGCGTAAGAGGTCCGAGGGCCCGGCCGTACCTAATCGAGTTCGTAATCTGTAAGCGAGAAAATAAATACTATAGTGCACCGCCGAACTTGTTTGAATCATTTACCATCCTGGCGGAGACTATACCATCTAACCCCTAACGCCATCTATCGGAAGAGACCACGAAGCACGAGCGTTAAGCTTAGAATAGGGTAAAACATATATGCATTGTTGCCAGAAAGCGGAATAAAGAGAGAGCGGAGATATTTTCTCGGACCTCTCTGTCTTTCTCGCTGTTAGCTTCTAACAGAAGAGTCGAGGCAAAATCTTTCCGTTTCGCTTTGCCGAAAATCTACCAATAATCGATGTCATTTACATTTGCAGGCCAATGCCTTTATACATGATTTTTTCAGCATATTTATTTATCAGCATTGACTTATTTAAATCAATAATAAATTAAGGAAATGCGTATTTGATATATAATAATTATTTTAACTATAATTTCATCGTTATATTTCGCTTATTTCCGTAAAATCTGAATTTCTTTAGTTTATTATTGATTATTGTAAGTCAATGGCCATTAAACAAAAATTTAATCTTAAAAAAAAAAAGAAAAGTACCGTTCAGGAATCGAACCCGGACCCACCAATCGCCACGCTATTACCTTACCGCCTAGACCACGAGGCTTCTTCAGTGCACCGTAAACAGATAGTCATTTTAAGGGCTTGAAATCTTCTTTTAAACCATATAAATAAACGAGCAACCGATAGCTTTATTCATTATTATTCTGTCATAATGGTACACAAATTAAGGAATAATTATATTTTGAATAGTTTTCAAAAGCTTTTCCAATAGCCAAGAACGAAGATAAATAATCAACGCTCGCAGTTTCCGTTCTTGGTTATTGGAAAAGCTTTTGAAAATCTACATTATATAATTATTCTTTAATTTGTGTACCATTATGATAGAATAATAATGAATAAAGATGTCGGTTCTTCGTTTATTTATATGGTTCAATAGAAGATTTCAAGCCCTTAAAAAGACTATCTGTTTACGGTGCACTGAAGAAGCCTCGTGGTCTAGGCGGTAAGGTAATCGCGTGGCGATTCGTGGGTCCGGGTTCGATTCCTGATCGGTACTTTTCTTTTTTTTTTAAGATTAAATTTTTTTAAATTGCCATTGACTTACAATAATCAATAATAAACTAAAGAAATTCAGATTTTACGGAAATAAGCGAAATATAACGATGAAATTATAGTTAAAATAATTATTATATATCAAATACGCATTTCCTTAATTTATTATTGATTTAAATAAGTCAATGCTGATAAATAAATATGCTGAAAAAATCATGTATAAAGGCATTGGCCTGCAAATATAAATGACATCGAATATTGGTAGATTTTCGGCAAAGCGAAACGGAAAGATTTTGCCTCGACTCTTCTGCTAGAAGCTAACAGCGAGAAAGACAGAGAGGTCCGAGAAAATATCTCCGCTCTCTCTTTATTCCGCTTTCTGGCAACAATGCATATATGTTTTACCCTATTCTAAGCTTAACGCTCGTGCTTCGTGGTCTCTTCCGATAGATGGCGTTAGGGGTTAGATGGACCTGAGACCCGCGTTTGCCAACACCAGCGCTGCCTACCGGTAGGGATTGCCTCGGGACCTCGCATGAGCAATCTCCCGTTTCATCTCTGGTGCGAATCATACTAACAAATCGAACACTTCGATGGATACTACATATACGTCGCGCCTGCGTTGCGGCCATATTGGAATCTGTTTCACACCTATAGCACGAACACATTCGGACTATATCGGAAGAGTGGTGGAGAAGGACAGAAGATGTCGTTGATAGGCTTCTATTGTGAAAGAGTGAAACTTCCGAGCGAGACAACAATTTTCGGTCGGAAGAAGAAGAAAAGCTGAAACTAAAATAGCTGATCGTAATTGCTCAATCTTGATATCTCAGCATTGAGTGTACCGATTTAGACGTTTGCAGTCTCATTCGAAAGCTTATAATCGATTTATTTAATGAAAGTTTCATTAAAATTTTCATTAAATGAACCGATCGGAAAATATATCCATCGGAAGAATCGAGTGATATAGTTTGGTTCAATCTTCGCGTAAAAGTAAGTAGTGTCGCGCGGCTCGTATTTTTTTAATTACTTGCCGCGTAACACTACCGTGTTACTTGATATGCATTTAACTGAAGAAAACATAGAATTTATTTATAATTATTTGAAATGTATGCAGCCTAACGCAGATGCAATAGATAAATAGCAAGGTGAAACGGTTTGTTCTTTTGGATATTTAATTCCTGTGCTATTAACCATTCGTAAAAAGTTGAATAGTTTATTAGAAAGCAGTGAATTATTTTCACTTAAACATTTAATTGAAGGCTTGATATATGCTTTGTATAATCGATTTGAGCAATATTTTAATGTAGAAAATGAAGGTGAAATAGCCGCAATAGCAGCAGTGATACATCCACTTTTTAAAACGAGTTGGATGTATTGTTAATCGCCAGATTTACAAAACAAAATTCGCTCTTTAGTTGTAAATGCAGCACTAAATATTCTAGAGGTAGAAGAAAATGTATGTTCTCAAAATTTAAATAATGAATGCCAAGATAATTTTTTTGATTTTGGGCCGTCGACGTCATTCGCAGGATTTAGCATTGATCAATATATGAAATTAGATATAGATCCTGAACTTGAAATATTAAAATATTCAAAAGAACGTCGTATAGACTTACAGTTACTGGACAGTTATCCCATTGTAAGAAAAATGTACATTCACTACAATACTTGTTTACCTTCTTCAGCACCAGTAGAACGATTATTTAGTTACACGACTATGATAAATTTGCCTAAATATAATAAATTAAGTGATAGCAATTTTGAAATGCGTGTATTATATTTGGCGAATAATAAAAGCTATTAATATTTTCATAATGTATGTAAATATTTAAGTTTGTATTCCTTTTTATATTAAAATAAATGCAGTTTATTTTTAAAACATTTTATCAATTACAAATTATATATTCAATTATTAAAAATTATGAATAACAAATTATTAAAAGTTACTGGAAATAGTTTGTAATTGTCCAACAATATATCAAATACATTTAATGCAAGTAATGTTTTGCTCAACACTTTGTTTATCACTAATTATTATATTCGTCTAATGAAATTGAAATTAACTATTTGATTATTCATATTTATTTTTTATTATTCCTATGCATTATCTTGTTTAAATAATAACGAATTCGGAAGGAGAGCCTATTTGAATTTCAACAACGGAAAATTAAAAACTAGCAGTTCGATAGTATGCTTTTACACTTGAGTGAATAATTAAATCTAAAGTATTTAAATAGAAATATTTCAGACTAAATATTTAACGTATATTTTCTTACTGTCAATGTATAAATTGTTCCTGCGAGAAGTCACATATAAATTTTAATATATCTAAACTTTAATTTTAATTTTTTAAAGAATGCAATAAATAATATTTGCTTAAATCTTGTATGGACCTCATTTAATCGCCAAAGGTACATTAATTTATTTTTTATTGCAAATATTAAGGTAAAAATACCAATTTTTTTTCTTTTACTCCTTTATTATTCTGCTTATTGCAGTTCTGTTCAAATTTTGTCGTTTTGCCGTTGTAATGTATAATTTTGACGTAAGCCGCTGGCGACTGCACCAATTGTATTTTTATTTTCGTAGCTAATTTGATTGAGCAGTTTGGAGTTTAAGAATTATGTCTAAAATTAGCCAATATGTCTGGATCGGTCAAATAATCTGGTCATGAAAGGATAATATATAGCATTCCTAAAGAGTGTTGGGCAAAGTCAATTAAAATATTAATTGTGTGTGAATTAACTAAAATTACAAAGTACTTCAAGTAATTATTATTTTTTTGAAATCAATTACAATTTACATTCAGTAATTGTAATTGTTTTCAATAAAATTACAATTATTCAATGTAATTTGTAATTATTTTCAGTAAAATTAAAATTAATCATTGTAATTTGTAATTGTTTTTAATAAAATTACAATTACTCAATGTAACTTGTAATGGTTTTCAATAAAATTACAATCACTTAATGTAATTTTTAATTTTAGTTAATTCAATTACTATTGTAATTGACTTCGCCCAACACTGTATACGAGAAAGAACAAGCCAGTCCACTGTGTGGCCCAAGAAGTGGATATTTTCGCAAAGTGGGTGCGGAAACAAACAAAAGGTAAATATTAAAAACTAAGTTTGTAATTTATTTGATATTAATAAATCTTTTATGTTTCAGAAGCTGTTATTAGCTGAATGGGCTAAATATTATTGAATATTAGTTTTTATATAAGCTTCATGTACGTTTTTAATTATATGATAAATTTTATTTAAAAGTGTCTTTTTTTTCCCCTTCTCCTATTTCCCTTAATTTTTTCCGTAAAAGAAAAAAATGAAAAAATGAAAAATTATAAAAAAAGTACTTTATAATTATTACTAACTCATAACAGAAAAAATCTTTCTAGTGCTCAATGTTTAAGAAAAAATGTGAAATTATATTAAATGGCGGGTCCACAGCAGGAAAATAGTTGGAGGGTCTAAGATAAGTAGGTGGAGGGAGAAAAGACCCTCCGAGGGCAGACCTAAGAAAAAAATGGCAGTCTGTAAGATGCTGAGGACCCCTAGCGGTGTAGCTACCCCAGTAATTTTCGTGATCGCCACCTAGTGGAGAAAATTGAAACTTTTTCCTCCACCAACTAAAATACAAAAAAAGTTCTCTGGGTAACTGTCAGGATAACTAACCATCCGGACCCTAGGGTGATGGGAGAGGGGTAACCTTTAGGTAACTAGTGGACCCGTAGGATAATTAACCATCCGGGCCAAAGAGTCATGGGAGGGGGGTGTGAGACTCTCTAAGAGAGAAAAAGAGGATGAGAGGGATCTCTCTCTCTCTCTCTCTCTCTCTCTCACACTCCCCACAGCCAAGGCACTTCCTCCGCACACCCGCACCCTCCTCATCGCCCAATAAACCCTAGCTCTTAAGAAGACACCTCCTCCCGCACACCCGCCCTCCCCCTCATCACCCAATAAACCCCAGCTCTTAAGACACTTCCCCCCGCACACCCGCACCCCCCTCAACACCAAGTCCCAGGAACCCCCTAGCTACCACTACTAACATAAATGCATCTCCAGTGATCAGTACAATTACCACCGAGTATTGCAATGCTTCTCGGCTTTGTGGTTGTTCTCACTAATTTTGGGTATGCAATAATCAGAGGATTTTCTGTTTCAATATCTGTGGTCTCTCTGATGATTCTGAGGAATTCATTCAGAGAGTCATTATTCAATCTTGAATTGATGGGCGAAACATTTTTCTCTACCTCTTCCACAGTTGCAGCTAAGTTTTCAATTATGCATCGATGGCTCCTTGCACTTTCCATTGTATCATTGTGTTCTGATACACTTAGCATGATGCAGTCGTCATCCTCTGAAACTTCTTCTGCTTTTCGTTTTTGCGACGCATTAGTCTTCTTCGACTCCTTCGTCTCTTTAATAATGCGTGCCTCTTCCTTTGCCTCCAATTTGAAATAGGGATCGCGTATACTCATGTTACGATTGTGACGACTATCAAAAATTTCTGGAAGCAGGCACTCTTCATAAAATCGTGTTAACTGCTTTTTCATGTTCTTTTCCCAGAAATCGTCATTGCGAGGGACTCGCGTCGTTAACACGCTCTTAGGCGTCCATATCGCAAATATGCAATAGTTTCTGCGCGTAACATGGAGTTGTCCTTGCACCTTGTAATAATAAACGTTTGTTTCGTTCATTTCATAACCATTTTCGTATTTCTTGACAACTCTCTTCCACGATGGTAAAATCTCTACGGCTTCTTCTGCTGATATTATTTTCGCTGACGATGGGCATTTTATCTCAACAAGCCTATCGTCATTTATCAGTCCATCAGGACTTGCTCCCAAGTATGGAAATTCATGATGAATAAGCAATCCACAATCGTGAATTGAAATGTTCATTACAATTTCCAATTGTTTCCTTGCATTCGACTCGTTTACTCGGCCATATTGCAATGCCGCATTATTTATACAAGTCGGAAACAATAATTGTTTGACCAACTTCGCACAAGAAGTTGTCGATCGTATGCGACATATTTGTTTAAAATTGGAAGCTGTCAGCATTTTCTTCCTCAAAGATAACCATAGATGTGAGTCCGCTTGATTTCTCATTTTCTCCTCAATATCTTTCCAGTTATCGAGATTCTTCTGCATTTCTTGAAATTAATTTCACAATGCCTTTCGAAAATTTCTCGTGAGAAATCAGGCTTTTGCGAAGATAATCCATAATATTTATTTTCATTACTGGATTCGACATACAAACGTTCTCTCCCATTTTCTTCGCGACTTTGCCGCGTGCGTGCAACCTTTTCTTGGCGCTGCTTTTCAACTTTAGAAAGCACCAGAGGAATTTCTTTACACGCATATTTGTGGATTTCTGAGATCGTTTGTTGGGTGTTGTATTGCAGTACAGCTGCATATACTCTGCCATTATATTGGCCTCTTGCGCCAAAATTAATTCTTTTAACTGCAACTTCTTTACAAATAATATTATTGAACGATTCAACTTTATTATTCGTATAATTCAACAATAAGCTTTCCGAGTGATGTCTCAGATGCACGGTCGCAGCTTCTATTTTATCGAAAAAGCCGTGAACTTTCAATAAATGAACATTTCCCTCTATGTTCATTTTTTTACAGCCTTTTTCAAAGCTGCAACCTTTGCATGTTGAATGATGGCCAAAAATGTGATTCGTCACTTTCATGATATCATTGTTCAAGAATCTTGCCCTTTCCTTTTGAGAGCCTTTTCCTGCACTTCGAATTACTATTGCATCTTCGATTATTCTTCGAAACTCCAGATGATGGCTTCTTATGTAATTTCGAAGTGTGGTGAAATTCTTATTAATAGGCCCTTTAGGGTGGGTCATGTCCCCTACCGCTTTTATTTTCTTACAGAAATTACGGAAAAGGTGATTAGTGCACTCAACCTTCTCCACAACGACACCGTGATCCTTATAGGGGTCGTTATCAAGAACCGCTTTATAAACGTTACTGTCGCCATCAGCGATGAACGGTTTATAAATGAATTCGTGTATTCGTAGGCTACTTTTAAATCCTTTTAGTATGGCATCACTTTCCATAGCAGCGGAAAAAGTGCCTCTGTCGAAATTCTTGAAGCAGTCGTGTTCTCTATGGGTTGCTCCTCTAACGTCATAATTTGTACATAGAGTGTTTGCATAATTAATCCGGATATATTACTGGTTAATAAGAGGAGATATAATTGAAAAAGGCTCGTCCAATTCCGACTTAACCAAACAATGCTTTTATTCGTCGGTATGTACAATGCCAGAAAAAACCCTGTCGTTAGGGAAAAAGGCTTTCAAAATTGTATTTTGAACAATGTAAATGATTACAATCTGAGTAGCTTAAATCACAAATACCTTTGATAGGCAATGAAGGCCATAACAAATATTACCTGGGACATGGTGTCCCACTCCTCAGGAAGCTCTACACTGAGCGAAAAATTCGTTTGAATTTAATGAATATTGCATAAATTTAAACAAATCTCTGCAGTGAATAGAGCCATTGGACAAATTTATTTGATTTTAATAAATTCGTTTGATTCTAACGAACCATATTTTTGAAATATTGATTTGTTTGGAAGCAATATTTATTTGAATGAAATAATAATTTTTGCTTAGAAAAAAATATTTAATTTGATTTAAAAATTATTTATTTGGATGGAACTTTCTTTACTCGTTTGAAGGAAATATTTGATCCAGTCATCCAATATGAGTTTGCACCAAATGAATTTTCATTCGCAAATATGCAAAATTCATTAAATACACATGAATATTCGTTTATACGAAATAAATATTTCTTACAATGGATTACATATTGGATGACTGGATCGATTATTTGTTCCAGCTGAATTAATATTTAATCAATATTAACAAATATTTACTCAAGACATATAAATATTTAATTATTGCAAACAAATATTAATTCGGTTGGAACAAATATTCGATCCAGTCATCCAATATGTAATCCATTGTAAGAAATATTTATTTCGCATAAACGAATATTCATGTGTATTTAATGAATTTTGCATATTTGCGAATAAATATTCATTTGATTCAAACTCATATTGGATGACTGGATCGATTATATGTTCCAACTTAATTAATATTTAATCAATGTTAACAAATATTTACTCAAGGCATATAAATATTTAATTATTGCAAAGAAATATTGATTCGGTTGGAACAAATATTCGATCCAGTCATCCAATATGTAATCCATTGTAAGAAATATTTATTTCGCATAAACGAATATTCATGTCTACTTAATGAATTTTGCTTATTTGCGAATAAATATTCATTTGATTCAAACTCATATTGGATGACTGAATCAAATATTTGCTTCAAACGAGTAAAGAAAGTTCAGTCCTAATAAATATTTTTTAAATCAAATTAAATATTTTTTTCTAAGCAAAAAATATTATTTCATTCAAATAAATATTGCTTCCAAACAATTCAATATTTCAAAAACATTGTTTGTTAGAAACAAACGAATTCATTAAAATCAAATAAATTGGTCCAATGTCTCTATTCACTGCAGAGATTTGTTTGAATTTATGCAATATTCAATAGATTCAAACAAATTTTGCTACTCAGTTAATATTTATATCGTTTTCGATTTAATAAATTTTAGTTTATTTGAACTAAACATATGTTTCTATCACAAGCGGGTGTATTTGGTTCAAATAAATATTTCTTTAAATAACATTAATGTTTTTTCTTACTCATCCTTTTTTGTAAGGAAAGAAAAAATATATATTGCTTCGCTGTATTGCAGTTATTATAGTAGAGTTATCTTATATAGTAGACTACTTAGTACATACTACGCATGGCGTTGGAGCATCAGTGTATCAAGTGATAAGCTAGATTATTTCATTATGAAGAATAATTTTTAGTTGGTGTAGCCTAGGACGATTGGCACAAGTACAAACGTCATCAATTTAAAGTTAACAATGTTCTTACGTTCAAGAATTCCATTTATTTGAAGGAAGAATATTTTATTCAACCCGTGGTTTCATTCAATATAATCCTGGAAAATTATCTGAAATAAATTAATAATTATATATGTAACATGTATATTTATATAGAGCACTTACAATTAAGGATACTTTGAAGCTTGCTTATATACAAGCCAACCATAATATCAAACACTTGCGAGAAATAGTAGCGATCTCGGCCATCTTGTGTCAGATATTGAAACAAATCTTTTAACGATTAATAAATTGAATCATTTAAACCGTTTATTTGATTCTATTATGGGAAATTTATTTACTTTTAAAATTGATTATATGTGTTGAATTACAAAATGATTAGAAAAAAAATTTTGAATCGGTAGTAATCGTTAATTTGTTGCAAACAAGGCTAGGTTTTCACTGTATTTGATTTAATTTTCTTTCTCCAAGAACATTGTGAATGGACGATTAAACGAAATAAATATTCATTTGTTTGAAAATTTTAATTTATTAAATTATTTTACCACTATAAATTGTATCCAAATTTATGAAATATTACACATGAAGTACAAAAATTATGTAACATTCTGACAATAAAATATAAATTTGCTCAAGTATAAAGTAATACAACAGTGAAATAAAGTAATTATGCGCAATCAAGAAGAATAGTTAAACTCCACCGACAAAAATAATTATTTCATTCAAATAAATATTATACTGTGAATACGTACATTGACACGTTTACTTTATTTTAATGATTTTTTCTTTGATATTAATAGTTAATTATATGCTATGTATGATTTAATTTAATTAATTACATCTGATTTGATTCAAATAATTTTATATTTGATTCAATCAATTATTTATTGAAACTAAGTAACATTCTGAAGTGGCGTATTAACAGGAATATTTATTTGAATCAAACAATTCTTTCTCTGCATGTGTATTAATCAAAGAATTGCGTACAATATAGTAACTAATATTTCTTGATAAGATTGACTGAATTAACTACGTAACAATTATACACTAATAATAAAGAAGTATATTTTACATTATTAGATACATCTATATATATATATATATATATATATAATCGCAGAAACTTACACTATATATTTTTATAAAACAAAAGTTAATTCTATGAAGGCAGCCCTAGTATTTCTACGTTTGTTAGAGTTATAACAATAGGTTCAGAAGTTTTCATGAATTGAACTAAAATATGTATATATGTAGATAACTTATACATAACGCACATATGTCTTGCTACCTGCCATTTTGTGAATATTATAAGGAGAGTAGTCAATTAAATTATTTTGATTGATTACATCCCAAGAAGTAGATAAGACTACCTCATACGCATAAAAGTGATTATTAAATGAAACAGTCGACATTTTTAATACTATTAAAAATATTTCTCTGTCCTCAATAACAAGTACGTACATTATTTTTGCAAATGTCAAGAAAATATTATCAGTATCTATGATAATTGCCATATCTTTTTCATATTTAGTACCATAAACGTTTGCCCAATTCACTAAATAGTTTTGTCCATTAATATTTTCTGGAAGTTTGTGCTTAAAACTGCTATAATTTTCAGCATGGCACAAATTTCTCTCAAACACAGACCCTACATTAAAAGAATTAGAAAAACCCTCACATTTTAAGAAACGATAATTTAGTTGCATTTGATGTTTTATGGCAATACTGTGGGGAGCATTTTTACGTGATGTAATAGCCGAACATATGTTTTTTAAATCTTTATGCTTTGCCTCAAACCGCAATGAAGAAATGTAATTCATTGGGCCATATTTTCTTATGATAAGAGAATAGTGCAATAAGAAATGATGCTTTGGTTTTAAAGTTGTCGAGAATAATTGCAAATACAATTCATTGTGCTCAAAAATTAAATTTGATAGTAATTTACTTGTTTGTTCGCTAATCGTTGGGGAAAATATTACGCTAATTATTTCTCGTAGTATTATCCATAATTTCCACGCTTTATTGTTCAACGGCACTAGATCGCCAATAATTAAACCGAAACAGCGTACAAAACACTACATCTCCGATGCTGAAAGTATTAGACATGGCTTCTAAAGAGTAATGCTAGAAATAGACGGCGGTTTATTTACACCGATTTTATTTCCAAAATCGAAACAATTAATTCTATCATTCAAATGATCTAAAGTAAAAAGTTTTTGAATATTTATTAATTCATGTAAAATATCTCTCATTTCGTATCGGCATACACCTTCTAAAATATCATTCATACTGTCAAGCGTAATGTTTTCTGTCACATCAAAACTATTTAAGGAATTAAAAATACATTCTTCTACAATCCCTCTGGTGCAATTCATCACATCCAATCTATAATTATCTTTTGTACGTAAAAGCGTGTCATTTTCTTTTAATTGGGTATCACGAGTAGATTTATCTGCTAAGCATACGCGGCAACAATAAGAAGAGTTGAAGCTAGTTACGAAACCAAGTATTTCGTTTGCCCCTAAATTATCTCCTACAACACACCATAAAGCGAAATAGATTTTTATTTCCTCTCCAGAAATATTGAGGATCACACCTTCTGTTTCAAGTTCAAATAACTGATCTACTAAGTTTCGTAGCATTATTTTATTATCTAATTTCTTGTAATGAAAAGTATTATGAAGCTGAGCAACGAAAATATTATTTAATGAACTAGCATTTTTACGAGGAATACAAGATATACAGTAGTACACAGCACCAATTTTGTTTACAGCAGCATGTGAACCTAAAGGGTTATTTATCTCGAAATCGTCGTAATATAATGTTAGTGGAAATACAATTTTTCCAGGAAATTTTTTTTCTACATTTTTCCATACTTCACCATCTAAAATTGAATAGTAGTTAGTCGATTTACTTCGATTCTTATATTCAGAAAATACTGTATGAAAAACGTTAGGCAATTCTAAAAATCTTATTAGCATAGGTTTTATTGGGATTACTTCTACAAATATCTCTTCAAAAACTAATCTTTTTTTCCCCTTTATTCTAATAGATTTCATGTGGCTAGATTCAACTACATTCTTTTTTTTAAAACCCACTTCGCTTATAAAACAATTTTTTCCTGGAAAATTCTCCCTTTCGTCATCTGATTCCTCAGAAATTGAAATTTCGCCTGAGCTTTTACTGCATGTTACCGTACTTCCCTGTATAACAACATAAAATACAACAGAATGAGAAATTCTATTTACTGCAATAATGTGTTTATCTATTCAAAACCTGGGACAAAAACTTTTCTTTCATTTCATCATTTTGCGTGTATATTTCTTTCCACTTTTTCATAAAAATAATTCTTGAACCAATTTTTGGGATAAGTTCTTTAATTAACTGATCATTCAAATATTGCAGCGTTTCCTGATTAATCTCATTATCTGCAAGGAAAATCTGGTTCATTACCGTTTCTATCAATTGTAATATTTTATCACTTTATCAGTTACAGTACTATAGAAGAAAAAAAGAGCCGATATTTAAGTCTTTCTATTATTTCAATTAACATATTCATTCCGTGCATAAGACACACATAATGTATCTATAACATATAACGGTATACATATATATGAACAAAGTCTATCGGAATATAGGTAGTAGAGAATATGACCTAATAATAATATGACCTAATAAGATTATCGCCTAAAAACGCTAACTTCACATTGGTGAGAAGGCGGTATTACAAATTATTGATTAAATCGTCTGAATGTCTAAAATCGAGAAGCTGGCAACGTTGGACTGGATGGTTGTCATTTGGTTATGTGTGCGTGAATATCCATGAGTTCTCTTACTCCGAATTTTGAATTTTTGGCGGCGGCCGTAATCTTTGACGACGTCGTTTTTAATAGAATTAAATTTTTGTAAAATAAATGTAGACAAAAACGTGTCAACGTATTTCACGATAATTATCGAATATATTATTATTTAATTTAGGAAGATAGAGTTGTCATTTAAATTGAATAGGCTAAAATGTTACACATCTTTAAAATACAAGTATCTACAGAGATTCCATGATCATATTTATTCAGGTTTGAAAGTTATAAAACACTCAAACCTGAATAAATATGATCATGGAATCTCTGTAGATACTTGTATTTTAAAGATGTGTAACATTTTAGTCTATTCAATTTAAATGACAACTCTATCTTCCTAAATTAAATAATAATATATTCGATAATTATCGTGAAATACGTTGACACGTTTTTGTCTACATTTATTTTACAAAAATTTAATTCTATTAAAAACGACGTCGTCAAAGATTACGGTCGCCGCCAAAAATTCAAAATTCGGAGTAAGAGAACTCATGGATATTCACGCACACATAACCAAATGACAACCATCCAGTCCAACGTTGCCAGCTTCTCGATTTTAGACATTCAGACGATTTAATCAATAATTTGTAATACCGCCTTCTCACCAATGTGAAGTTAGCGTTTTTAGGCGATAATCTTATTAGGTCATATTATTATTAGGTCATATTCTCTACTACCGGAATATAGTATATTGTACAACAGGGAAGGAAAATTGACGATTGCAGACGAGTGCAATCATCAAATTATTTCATCCTGTGTTATACACGATACAATTCATCTAAAGTGTATGGAAAGTGGTTTTTTTTCATCGTAGTTAACTACTGGACCGAAAACGGTTGTTGTTACGTCAGTATCAGTCGTGCTTGCGCAATAGAGTTTTATCTCACTTTCGGCCCAAAGGAACAGGACTTTTTTTCTCCCAAGGGACGAAAGTGAAACAAAACTATATTACGCATGCGCGGCTGAGACTGGCATGAAAACAACCGTATTCAGCCCGGTAAACTACGCTGAAGAGAGCCACTTTTCATGCACATGTGTGATGAAGAAAATATTGAAACCTTATTATTTACCAGCAAATGTTGGTACAAGATCTGGCAGAACCCAAGTTTCTAACAATTCTTTAGTAAAATTATCCATTGCACATTAATTGCGATTTATTTTCAAATTAGTTATATAAACAAAATTCTGAAAATAAAAAAAATTATGCATGCCATAACTAATTTTGTTTTATAAATATTTTAATACATTTTGTGCATGATATTCTATACCAGGAGTTCCAGGCGCAATATCCGGAAGTATCCAAAATACAAAAATATATTTCATAGTAAAGTGACAGAGTTAAAGAGAGAGAGAGAGATTTTCAAAGGAAATAAATGACAAAGACGGATAATGATACTGTTCACTGGCCAAACGTAAAGCCATCTCAAGATCGTCCTTATTGTTTTTAGTAGCAGCCTGTATTTGCAACTACATATTTTTATCGTACTTATCTCCAAAGGTTTTCATAAAATTATAAAAATTATAAGCAGCATGAGTCTGTACAAATTAAAATTAAAATTTTTTATGAATGACTAAAAGAAATTATAAATTTATATAGTATTTTCTGAAGCTATTGAGGTATTGTTGAAAAATTGTGAAGAAAATTCAGATTACGATTTAGAAAACTCATGGTGATATTCGTTTTACTTTAATGAGGTCAATCTATACCACTTTCTTTTATAAACTTTTTCTCTTAAAAACAAGAAATTATTTTTTGAAATATTCTTAAACAGTTTGCATACTTTTGGATACATTACTTTGTTTACAATTAAATATAGATTAACAGTAGAAGGACAAAATCTACCTATGAAATTGTTGACAGTAAAGTACGCTTAACTATTAATTTAAGACTTGTAAGAGAGAAAATACACACTTACTTATAATTTAGTCTAATGTAAATTAACCTGATATTGTGCATCTTAAGCTCTAGCATGGAGAATAGAAGAAGCTTTTTCGATTTTCTTTAACCGGTAACCCATAATTTATACTTGTATAGAAATAAAACCTGTATGCTTCTAAACATTTACTTATTAAGTAAATTTAACAAAATATTAGCGCAACATAAATGCTTAGGGAGAGGTCCCACAATAGTATAACTATTAGCATATATGTGGGTAGGTTGTTAGAAAGATATAACAGAAACAGTACACGCCTTCCAATAATTTAGCTGAATATAAATTAACGAGCTAGTCTGTATTGCAAGCTCGAGCGTTAAGAATAAAAGAAACGTTTTTCAAGTTCCTTGATCGGTCACCCATAATTTATACTTGTATAGAAATAAAACCTGTATGCTTCTAAACATTTACTTATTAAGTAAATTTAACAAAATATTAGCGCAACATAAATGCTTAGGGAGAGGTCCCACAATAGTATAACTATTAGCATATATATGCGTAGGTTTTAAAAAAGAAACTTTTAAATGTTGCAGTACGCAACAGCACCTTCCTTCTTATAATTGTGGCCGTTCATGCCGAATGAAATGGTTGGTAAAGGTACGTTCGTAACGAATATTGACGTTAAACAAACGACGATCTCTACGATAACGTCTGGCAGAAGTTCCTCCCAAAAATGCTCGCATGTTGCAGTCAGGTTCATTTCCCAGTATTTCGTAGATACAATTTACCGTAGGCCTTCCAATGTTTTGGCATCCCTCGACATCCAGTGTTTCTAAAAACTTGCAACATCTTATGGCCCCGCATGTATCTTCATCAATAATTCCGAGGTTTTCTCGACATGTAAATGTTCTTAATTCTGTCAAATGTATTAGGAATAGTCCACCCACATTTATATACTGGAAGGACATGTTCAATGAGTGCAACTTTTGAAGCACTCCCAATGGGTGAAGGGCAAACTGGCCTCTGATGTTAGTACAACCCGCAATACTCAGATCTTCCAATTGGTGCATGAATTGACCAATCTGTTCGATGAAAAAGTTATCAACCCAGCCACAGAAGTCTAAAGACAGTGCAGTTATATGGACTAAACGATTGGGAATCGTGAACTCGTGATTCAATGGATTTAGCGGTATTTCAAAAAAATCTAACAAGTTTCCATCATCTTCCTCTTCAAAATCCATTTCCAGCGTTGATTCTTCCCGGGGGTTACAATTGTTCAAGCACAGTCTCTTCATGGAAGCACACAATGATTCGTTATTTACTAAAGCATCCAAAACAGAATTGCTGAAGTACTTAGGATTACTTATGTGGAGAACCTTCAATTCATTCATGGATATAATGAAACTAGTGAGATACTTGTCCCTTACGTATGACTCCTCCAAACGTAACTCCTCGAGTCCAAGTCTTAGGCCCATAATGCAAGATCCTACAATATTTTTCCCTATAGATATAAAATGGGTTAGCTGGCAGTTATTTAGGGCCCGGTATAAATCTCTGTCAATAGGACCATCACATGTGCCCAGTTTGAGGATCTTTAAAGAGCTAATTCCATTTGCTAACTCTCGTAAAGCGGTAGGCCTTATTGTGATACCAGTGAAGTCTAACTCCTCCAACACTTTAGCTCCTTTTACTAATATGGCTATCAATTGAGGTTGTAAGTTTAAGGAGGTTGATTCCATACGTCTAAAGTCAAAACAGATTTATCGTATACTCTCTACTGACTAAAGTAGTAAGAGGTTAGATTTGGCAACGTTGCTTCTGTCATAGACAACAGGTGATCGCCAGTTTTACAAAATAATATTATTTTCAAGTTTTCTGGCTTTCAGTTATTTATAGATATAGGTATTTATGTTGCAATATAGTCTTAATTATAAAATATTCCAAAGGCATCCAAAAATGTTTAAAAATAAGGCATTATAAATGCATTATGGTTTAAGATTAATAAAATGTTTATTAGATATTTAATAAATTATTGTTCAGGTTCTTATTTTGCTTTTATTGTTAAATAACCATCAACTCAAATTCCCTTTCATATATTCAGCATAGATGAATGCTTTTCAAAGAACGCGGGCTACGGCGATTGCGACGTTGCCACTATTTCATGTAATGGAGGTTGACGTTATCAAAAACATCAGTTTCCCGAAGAAAATTTTTTATTTATTGATGGTACAGTTACCAAATCGATATGTTTCAATCTTTCATGTAATCATTAGATATTTATTAACTTTTTTTAAGAGTTTCACACGATTCTTTTCGTTAATCTTCGCGTATTTCAAGTATGAAGAGAGAAAAAATTTGCCTGCCCATAAGATTACATGTTAAATTGTAACAAATTATTTTATTTATTTCTAATTGTATAAGTATCCAAACAATCTAAAAATTAATATAGTGACTTTTCCAATACTACTAAGTTTATACAAATTTTTGTATCAACATCTGTTCGTTAATTCTAAATCGGACCAACCTCCTTAAAGATAAAGAAGGACAGTTTAGGATTACTGTTTGCAGCCAGGGTCCGCAGCGTTGTATAAGCCAATAGAAGGCCTCCTTACTTACTTCTTCACTCTGCCAACGATAGTCGTTTAATTTCAGAACGGTAATTTCCCGCAAAGAATCTCGAGCAGCTTTTCGCCAAACCCGGTTAATCATTTCCATCCGCGCACGGTCGCTAAATGGTAGGTAAGAGGCGATCTTTTCTATTGCTTCTGCTGGTAACTCTACACTTTTCGGTGGATTCCCTGTTAGAGGAACTTCTACTTTGGGCCTTGGATTAATCAAATTCAGGTCGTGCCATGAATCAGCTCGTAATACACGAATTCTGCGATTATGCAAAATTATTGGTGATTCTTGTACTGCTTTTAAAGCTCTCAATGTTTCAGCAGACGTAGGGAAAGTTACGAATGCAGTATTGCCCGTCGCTTTCCTCCGAACAACGGCATGAGTATCGCCATAAATTTGGAAAATCCTCATAATATCCTCCTTTTTTGTTCTTGGATTTAATCGGACTATGTATAGTCTTCTTGACACACATTCTTTCTTCCAGGATGGATCAGATAGGTTCATGATGCTAGGAATAACATCATATTCTAAATTATATGAATTACTTGACAATGTACTGGTCCATATAGCACTCGGGTATCCCTGTACAGTAGTCATTACAGAAGGTTCAATAATCTATGTCAAAATCTGTACGAACATAGGTTTTAATTTATGAAAAATGAATATTTTATCGTTCATGAGTGAGCTAGCAAGTTTATTGAAATTTTTTATTTAATGTTTATCAAAAGATTTATAGATAAATATAATATGAAATCAGTAATAATTCACCTAAGTACAAACAAAGGGAAATTACAATTCATTTAACTGTACCCTGTTAGGCAATAAGTAATAGACCACTATTATATTTTACAGTATTATTAAAAGAGACATAATTGTTTAAATGTACATTGTAAGCTTGATTCACTAGATAGCTCATAATTGATGCATTAGCATATATGTCAGTATACGTAGCTTTATAATTTTAAAAATATTCTTACTCGAGTCATCTTGATTATTGTCATCTTTCATGTACTACATAAAAATCCTAATATTTTTAACTATTTAATGTACATTATGATGGAAAAGAAATATGGCAGACAAGAATTAGTTTGACTTTTGTTATCAATTATTTGTAAGAAGCCATTCGCTTACTTTATGTGAGTGAATTTTGCAATTTTAAAGAACAATTTCAGAGTACGATGGAGAATAGAAAATAAACTTTCCCACGGATCATATATTTCTAATTAATAAACCACATACTTTTTGAGAAACGAATAGATATCATATACTGTATTGATAAACATGTTATTAAATCAAGAATTATTCACCTAAAATGCAATCAAAAAAATTTTATTATCCATTATCTGTAATCTATTTGATCAGTAATTAAAACACATCAAGTTTATTTTTTATTGAAAGTAGGAGAATAAAAAGCATTTTTAAAATCTATATTTGTATTTGGTTAACTGGATAACTAACTCATGAACGACGAATATAAAAGGTGGGAAGGACAACAAAATAAATACAGTTTTTCTAATGCTGTATAAATAAGCTGGTAAATAAGGTGATAGCTAAGGACATTAGGGTAACCCCACAATAGCAAGCTATTATGTCCAAAAATTAATGTTATTAAGTATAAAAGAATATTCATCAATACTTGATTTCCCACAACTTGTACTTTAATAAATAATAAATTTGATATTTTAAAACATTTTAAAGTTAAATGAAATCTAATTCTTTTAGCGAGGTAGAGTTTAGGGTTATCCCACAATTAATATTAACTCTGCCAGGCCAGTACTTGTAGTTAACATTTATATATATTTAATACGCATTGTATATGGATTTATAACACTCACCAATAATCGTTGAAAGTATCTTTCACCGGAAAGCTATGTTTATGTCGAATGCACTTTTTTAATTTGCCTCCGTCTCACTTCTTCTCATACAACAACCTGTAACCGGTATTTATTGTTGTCCCCCTTTCCCTCTTTCTTCTACAATTTAATCTTAATATGTATCAAGAATCTGAAAAAAAGCCTATTAGCATGTTACTATGCATAAATGGTTATTTGTTACATCACTCCCGTAATAGCACTAATTCTGCAGACTTTAGCGTAAAAATGCTTGAAATACGTGAATTATCCCGTGTCGTGAAGGAGCTTAAAACTTTTGCACGTAGCAGCGAATATTAGATTCTATATCACCATACGAATAATGCTTTCAATGAAATCTATTTAATTACTTACCATTTACTGGAGAGAGATTAACTCTTTATTGAGATTTCGCTGTATGAGAATTTGTAACTGTAATCGTAATCTTCGAAACGTTCGCCTCGTAATGATTCAACCAACTGTGTAGGTATGTGCTCGGTAGACTCGCACAAGCTCAGGTTGACGACCATGGGTAGGAGGGCGAAAAGGGTTTCGCGTGTTCCGCAAGCGATCACCCGTACGTCATTCTTTTAAACGTGCCTACTTACCTATTTAAAGGTTTTCTTAGAATTTACTGTTCAGATATTATCAAAAGTTAAATCCTTAGAGAGAAAACATATTTTTACCTGGGTACTTAAATGATGAATTAGAAATAATGAAACTTTTGCAAGCTCATTCGCTTGAAGTGGAAGGGAGGGTTCCGCGCGTTCGGTAAAAGTTCGCCCATTAGTTAGGTTTATATCAACTCGGTATGCTTCGGAACATACCTATTTATGAAATTAAATGTTTTCTCAGTTCCATGCTTAAAATATTATCGCAAGATAAATACTTACAGAGAAAAATATTAGCATTTGGATTCTGGATTATTAAATAGAAATATTACAATATTGGCAGGCAGTAACACTGATATGGTAAATGATAGCATATGAAAAGGCATTACTTGAAACAAAAAAACAAACAAATTCGGATATGGCATACGTCTAATTTATGTGATATTGACCGCTTTGCTTGAAACCTCCTTCAATGGTTGAGATAGAAATGAAGTAGTTTACAAAGAAAAATACGGTGTAATTAACTTCACTCTTTAAATCAAAAACCGCTCTTGCCTTATATGTTATTAATAGAAATATTAAGAGTTGGAAACACATATAAGGCAAGAAACACCTGTTGGGGAAATAAAAAGTAATATAAACTAAAGAAGAGTTTTGTGTAACAATAATGGAATATCGGTAAAAGTATAGAATTTTTAAAGGAAACTGAAAATGGGAATTATTCATTTGAATTTAACTATACATTGTAATTGGATTTTTCTACCACGATGGGCTGATCGTGATAGCTATCTTCCTATTACCTTCGGCCGTCCTTACATTCGGTACTTTCAGGGCGCCAGTTGGTCGTGTGGGTGACCAACAACCCATCGTTAACATAGGGGTCTTACCCCGCCATTCCAATCGTATGCATTTCCCAATGGGCTGATTGGTAGTGCATCGAGGACGGTACGGAAGCCTGGTTTGCTCAGTGTGCTAGGTCGTGGAGAGAGGGGAGGGTTCCTTACAGGTAGCCCGAGCCTCGCGACAATAGACACACTCTCCCACCCACCCACTCATACATATGAGGGGAGGTGAGGAGACGAGAACATTATCGTGATCTTTTCCCATAAGGGACTGTCAGGGTGGTGCATCCCCGCAATGCCCAAGTCCGCGGTGCCATGCGCGTAGCCATGGACTTAGCGGCGGCACCCGGCATGCAGCAGAAACCTACCATACCTGCACAGGCCCCTTATGCATCGATAGCATACAGTGTGTTCGTTGCGTAGAGAGCAAGCTCACCTCACGCACACGGACACATTCATCGGTGAGCCGGTGTGGTGTACGTCCGCCTTGCGCGACGTCCCAGGCCCGACTCACTCTCTTATTTCCCCCTCCTCAGGGGACTAGAGAATTCGCCTTTCGCAGGAGTCCCTGTGCCCACTTCTCCTCGTCTCAAGCCACCAAGTTACTTGGCACAGCCCTGCCTTGCTCGCTTGGTCGGCTTGGACTTTTAAGTGGAGCGCCGGTCTTTTCATCCGGTCTTCTGACGGTCCACAGGGATGTTCCTAGACGGTACTTCCTGTCCACTCGGAAACCTATGCCCCGAGTCGGTAATGTAGGGTTTGAAATAACCACTACTAATCGTTAGCGTTTCTTTAATTTCTTTATTAAATCCGGTATCTTGATACGTAACGAGAGAACCTCGTTACATACCCCCCTCCGTAACGGAGGTTTCGACCCGAAACCGATACTTTCGAACCTAGTTCGATCTATCCTTGTCAAGGGTCTACTTTTGGCGGTATTTCTGGCTTGTAAGGCTTGATGTCAACTGTTGACATTTTACCAACCATTTTGCCTGCCAGATCTGACAGTTCAACCACTGTCTGCGATAACTTTTTAGCAATCATGAACGGTCCGGTGAATGGTTTATTCAACGCGGCCGATATATGCTTTGCTGCATTCGATAGCTGTCGGTTTCGAATTAGAACTAATTCGCCAACCTCGTATTGCTTTTCACGACGGCGTAAGTTGTAAGGCTTAGCCTGTCGTTCGTGAGCTTCGTCGAGAGCATGCTTGAAAACCAACCTTAAGGTTTCTAAGCGTTTCATTCTCGCTAGCCACTGTTCGGTAGGCTGCGGAATGATATCGGTATCGCCTTCTAATTCACGCTTCATCGACCTTGCTGCTTCTGGTTCTCTCCCAAAATTCGCAAAAGCCGGTGTAGCTTGCAATGAATTATGGTGGGCCGTATTGAATGCAAATTGGAACGCACTCAAGTGACGATCCCATTCTCGATGATCAGAATCGAGAAAGGCCCGTATCATCATTTTCAGGCTTCTATTAACCCTTTCTGTTGGGTTTGCCTGAGGGTGGTAAGGAGGTGTTGTCGTTTGCCTCATACCCGTTAGTTGTAACAAAGCGTTTATATCTTTGTTAACAAACTCAGTACCGTTGTCGGTCACTAAGACTTTCGGTGTACCCCATCTGTGTATCACCAAGTTTTCGATAGCTTCTGCAATTTTCTTGCCGGTAGCTTTTCGAAGTGGAGCGATCTCGATCCATTTCGTGTAAAGGTCTTGAATGACCAATACGTACGAGAACCCTTGTTTACTTGGCGTCAGTGCACCCATAATATCTGCCGATATCACAGTCCACGGCTGTTCAACAATTCGGCGACCCATGAAGCCGACGGGAGCTTGTTGTTCTACTTTGCAGCGTTGGCATTCGTTGCAATGGCTGACGTATGACGTCACGTCTTTGAACATACCTGGCCAAAAATAATTTATCGCAAGGCGTCGATAAGTACGATCGATACCTTGGTGGCCGGCTTGCGGTAATTTATGGCACTCTTCGAGTACCTTCTGCTTGTATTCTCTTGGTATTACCAATTTCCAAGCATCGAGATCCTCTAATTCAGCGTTAGCTAGATTAGAGCGTCGTTGATGATACATCAACTCACCGTCTAGTTTCCAATCTGGGAACTTTTCTGGTGACTTTTCGATATCTTTTACGCGCTTCAGATACCAAGCATCTTTGGTATCGGTGTAAGTTGTCGGTATTAGTGCATTCAAACTTTCCGGTGCTCGTGACAGAGCGTCTGGAACATGATTTAATGCTCCTTTTCGGTGTACGATTGTAAAATCGTATTCCATTAAGGCGAGAGCCCATCGAGCGAGTCGTCCGGATGGGTCTTTTAAATTGTGTAACCATCGGAGACTGCTGTGGTCGGTAATAACAGTGAAACGGTAGCCTTCAAGATAGCATCTAAACTTCTTGATGGACCATACCACTGCCAAGCATTCTTGCTCGGTTACGGTATATTTTCTTTCAGGTTCGGTAAGCGCTCTACTTGCGTAGGCAATTACCCTTTCCTGACCTTCGATAACTTGTGTCAAAACAGCTCCTAAGCCAACGTTGCTGGCGTCGGTTTGTAATGAAAACGGTATGGAAAAATCTGGGCATGCGAGCGTTGGTGCGCTCGTTAAACATCCTTTCAGTGCGTCAATTGCTGACTGCTGATTGGTTGTCCATTCCCACGCTTGATTTTTCTTCGTTAGCTTTGTTAATGGCTCAGCAATAGTCGCAAATTCGGGTATGAATCTCCTGTACCAGGAAGCCATACCCAAGAATCTACGAATTTGCTTGAGATTTTTCGGTATCGGGAAGGCAATCACAGCTTCAGTTTTAGCTGGATCTACCCGAAGTCCTTGGCTGTCGACAATAAACCCGAGATATTTCACTTCTGTTCTACAGAAATGGCTTTTCTCTTTGTTTATTGTTAAGTTTGCTTGCCTTAACTTCTCGATAACTCTCTCTAACCACAATAAGTGCTCATCGAATGTTTTGGTGACAATTATAATGTCATCCAAATAGACGAACACATGAGGATAGAATTCGGGACCAAGTAATTTGTCCAGAGCACGCTGGAAAATTGCGGGAGCGTTAGTTAATCCATACGGCATACGTTTGAATTGAAACAAACCTCTGCCTGGAACGATGAAAGCCGTGATACCACGAGATTTTTCCGCTAACGGTACTTGCCAATACGCTTGACTTAAATCGAGCGTCGTTAGATAATTGGCTTGTCGTAACTCATCAAGAATACCCGCCATATTTGGTAATGGGTAGGCATCTTTTTTCGTTACTGCGTTAACACGCCGTAGGTCTACGCAAAACCGAAGTTTGCCATTGGCTTTCTTTGCCATGACCACCGGGCTTGCCCAATCGCTTTGCGATGGTTCGATGATGCCATTGGTTAGCATTTCATCAACCTCTTGCCACATAGCTTGGCGGATTTTCTCCGTGCATCTATGAGCTCGCTGTCTGATTGGCTCGTGATCTTGCACGTCAATTATGACTGCCGGTAATTTGGAGATTCCCGGTTTTCCAGAAATGGGGGGTAGTTTGATTTCTAGAAAATCGTGTAACCTCTGAGCGTTATCTGTATCGGGAACTGTTAAGCCGTTACATATGACTACACAATTTAGTCTTTCGGCATTCGAGAACATAAATTTATTCTGTGGTTTTTCCTTATACGCCCACTCTCCTGCTGAGAAGTCGACAATCACGCAAGCGTGACTAAGGAAATCCAGTCCCAGAATAAAATTGCTAGACAAGGATGGCATCCATAGTGTGTCCACTATAGTTGTCTTCCCCTCCAACAGGATCGGTATCTTAGCGGATTCATTAACTTTGCAAACGCAATTGTTTCCGACGGTAACTTTCAAGGTTTCTATTTTTCTGGACTTTATACCCATTGATTTAAATAAATCTATGGCTTTTTGTCCTGCGAACGTGCGTGATGCACCAGAATCCACTAATGCACGCAGTTCGTTCCCTTGAATGGTGACTGTCGTGTAAAATGCTAATTTCTCAGCATTATTACCACATGTGGTAATTATTACATCGGCTAAATCACCAGTCGATAACTTGTCCTCGATCGATAAATCTTCGAAGATTTCGGTGTTGACAACCAGAGCGTCTGGACGCTCCGCATTGTTTTTATTTACATTCTCTAACCTGGGCATTTCCGATGGGTTTGAGAACGTGCGATAACTGTAATCATGCTCGATATTCGAACATCCTTGTTCCGAAATTGGATTTTCGTGATTACTCGGTATCTTTTCGTCTTGCTCCATTTGCGAGATTTGCGATATCTTTTCATCCGACGCCTGGAGCTGCGTAGAATTCTGGGTAGAATTTACGAGCTCCTCTTGCCGTTTTTTGACGAACAGTTAGGACATTCCGCAAGGGAAACGTCTTTTTGCCCGCATCGATAGCAGAACATCTTTCTGGCCTCTTTACACATACTCCAACCGTGTCCCGATTTACCGCAATTAAAGCAGGTCATATTCGAGCCAGGTTGTTTCTGTTTAGAGCCGCGCTGACCTTGATGTTTATTAGTAGCTTTCTCCTTCGGTTTCGATTTGGAATTATTATTCCTTCCTCGATTACCGGATGATTTGAAAGCTTGTAGATGCTCTTCGGTATCTTTTGAATCTTCTGGTGTAGATTCATCGGTATCTGAGTCGGAACTTTCGTCCACTTCAAGAGCACGCACTGCGTGTCTCCTAGACTCCCGTAGTTTTCCACGATTGCCTTTATATGCCAGTTCGGGAACTAAAGTTTCCTCTGGCATAGCAGGTGGGCGATATCCTAATGACGGCCGATATGCGGCTTCGAAATTGAGCGCTAAACGCTCAAATTCTCGATACGTCATCGCAGTATGTATAGCGATACCTCGTCTATACGCCGGTAGCATGTTCTTGTGCGCGATAGCAATTCGGCTCCAATCCGATCTATCTCTGCCTATTTTGCGAATATACGATTGTATAATTTGCAAATAGGCTCGCACAGGCTCGTTAACTCCCTGAGTTCTTGTAAGAAGCTCAGTTTCCAACTCCTCTTCCCAGGTTTGTGATCTGAAATACGACCGTAAACCGGACTTAATTTCAGACCAGGTTGAGAATTTGTTATCCTCAAACCACATCCTCGCCACACCCGTTAAGATGTGGGGAAAGACGTCAACCAGGTCGGAATCTCTAATCCTAAGCAGATTCAAAACGGCGTCGGTCCTGGCAATGAAGCTCTCAACCGTTTCCGTTGAATCGCCCGCAAAGGTTAGATTCGATTTCTGGAGTGACTCGAGAACTCGCCAACGGGGCATGGTGTCTTCCCCTCGGCCGATATCTTTTCCGGGTGTCTTGCGAGTGGCCTTCGTTACGTAGGCTCCTCGATACACCGCAGCGGTACTTAATCCCGAAGCTTCGTCAGAAGCTAGTTGGGATTCGATATCTTCGCCTGGCCTGGTCAGTGTCAGCAAAGGCTGGCCCTGATTGGCCGGTCCCGGTTGGTTCGTCGCGTTTTTAGGCGGACGGCCTCTGGGACGCTTAGCGGGAACAGCCTGCGCTGTTCCTCCGATAACTTTTCCTTGAGCTAATTGCTCGAAGGATCTCGATATTTGCGAGATGAGATCTTGGAAAGAATTTTCCAATTTCTCCATTCTCGCATCGAGATTCGATACCTTGCTTGCCAGGTCACCCTGGACAGCATCGTTATCTGTCGGGTCATCGAAATCCTCCGATGTATTTCCCGACCCGGTACTCCCTCTCCTCTCCGCATTCTCTGCCATCGCACTTACTTAAGGCTCGTTCGGTGTTAAGGCGTCTATGAATGTCGGAGGTTATCGCTGGAGTGAGCCAGGTCTGTTCCGCTGGCTCCGATAACCCGCTCACGGTAGGTTACCCCCACCCGTGGCTTGGGTGCGCGCGCAATAGTCGTGGAAGGTGGCGCCACCACTTGTCCTATTCGCTAATTACCCAATTTGTGCTTGATCTATGATCTAGCCATCGATAATCAATTATCTGCGGTCTAGTTCGAACAATCACCGCTAGATGGCAGTGCTTGTATCGATTCAACCATCGATAATCAATAGCCAATGTTCTAGTTCACTCGATCACCGCAAGATGTCAGCACTTGTATCGATTATCGATCAGTGGCTCTCTTGGTGACCGCTAGATGGCAGCACCGTTAACTTTTTGGCAGAGAGTCTGTTTACAGCCTCAATCTGCCCATTGTGTTCCTTGCGAGAACTGTTTTGTTTATTTATTTGGGAAGGAAGGAAAATAAGGAAAGGAGTTTTGGATGGGTAGGAAAATCACAAGGATTTGCAGTATCATAAGCGATATCATAAACGGTAATTAATGCGGTATCTTGAACGATAGCTTAAGGAGGAGCTTCTTTAAGGTTCCACGAGCTGTGAAACCCTATCGAGGCTTACCTCCTTTTTCGCCGCCTTCTTCTTTGAAGGCTTGGATGGCCCCGCTTTCGGCTGTGAAGCCTTCCGCGATGCCACCTTCGCCTTCTCCGAAGGCCGTGGTTTAGGCCTGGACGCCTTCCGCATTTGCTTCAGGACGTCCCACGGTACGTTCGTACCGGCCTTCGCCACGTACGGTCCGCGTGTCTGCCACGTCGGACTGCAGGCGATGCAGGTCCGCAAGGTTTTACCCTTGCGACCACACCCCTTGCAGAAATCCTCCACAACGGGTGTGGGACACTGGCTGAACCGGTGTCCCCTGCCTTTGCAGTTCCAGCAAAACCAATTGCTGGGACCGCCGATACCGCTGGCCGCCGACTGTTTGGGCCTCACGCTGGAATCCAGCTTCGGCCTTTTTGCCGGCGGGACCTCTGCCTCCTTCGGCGGCAGGGGTTTCTTAGCCTTTGCGGCCTTGCCTGACACCACACTCGCGTATGATGCAGGTTTCGGCTGCGGCTTCGAAACCTCTGTCTCCGGACGAGGTCGCTTCCCCTTGCCACGTACCTTGCGGGGCGGAGCTTGGGGGGGCTTCCTCGTCGCAGGACGCGAGGCCCCCTCGACCGCTTTCACCACACGGTGAAAGAGGTCAAGGTCCGTCAGGAAGAACGCCACCAGGTCCTTCTCCGCGTAGGACGCGGAAGGGCCCGGAGGCGATCCTCCTGTGGAGGAATGAGCAGCTGTGCTCATCCCACGGAATCGCTGGGCGAGCTCAGACACCTTTTCAGGTGATCTGGGACTCTCCCTGCGCAATTCCGGGGAGGAGAGCAGCCGTTCCTCCTCCATGGCGAGATCGAGCGAGCCTATGCTCGCTCCGGTATCCTCTGATGGTAGACCGAAGTCTACCACCAGGAGCTCGAGGGGATCAAGGTCCCCCTCGAAATCTGGAATCGGTGACCCAGAAGGGGACACCGATTCCACGGTAAGTGGCCTTACCACGGAAAGTGGTAAGGTCACTTGGACCCGCGGAGCAGGAGGGAGCGGCTCGGCCGCAGGAAGCAGCGGAGCTGCTGGAGGCAGCGAAGCTGCGGGGAGCAGCTGGGCTGCGGAGGGCAGCTGGGCTGCAGGAGGCAGCGAAGCTGCGGGAGCGACGGCTTCGCCGTCGGCGAAGGTGTGGGGGGCTTGTGAGGCCATGGTGAGTCGGAAGAGGTCTGGTCTGGTCCAAGGAAGGATTAGATATGAGCTCCTGCCGGCTCACTCACCGCTCGCTAGGCGGTAACCGATGTTGCCGAATTTCTAATTAACTGGATTAATCCGGTTAATTCAATTGACATCATCGCGGTAACTAGGCTGATAGTTCAGCCGGTGCGCGAGTAACGACGACTGTTGTCAGCCGGCTCGGCCTTGGCTAGCGCTTAGCTTTGTTTACAAACAAGCGCTCGGCAGAATCCTGCCTGTACTAAGAGCCTTTACGAGAGCATTTCGATTTAACACGGACGAATATAATATTAAATTATATTATCGTCCGTGATTCTCCTTTAATATGATTTTCGATAGCTTACACTGATTGCTCGAGTTCCATGGGGCCGCATGAACCCGATTGAGCAATTTACTACTCATGAGTAAATCCTCTTGACAATCATGTGCTTCATGTTTTTCAGTCTTTTACTGACGATATTTATGCTCGGACACATGGCTTATTTAGATTATCAAAATCTTCAATAATTTAATTTACATAAAACCACGTTGGGCGCCATTTGTAATTGGATTCTTCTACCACGATGGGCTGATCGTGATAGCTATCTTCCTATTACCTTCGGCCGTCCTTACATTCGGTACTTTCAGGGCGCCAGTTGGTCGTGTGGGTGACCAACAACCCATCGTTAACATAGGGGTCTTACCCCGCCATTCCAATCGTATGCATTTCCCAATGGGCTGATTGGTAGTGCATCGAGGACGGTACGGAAGCCTGGTTTGCTCAGTGTGCTAGGTCGTGGAGAGAGGGGAGGGTTCCTTACAGGTAGCCCGAGCCTCGCGACAATAGACACACTCTCCCACCCACCCACTCATACATATGAGGGGAGGTGAGGAGACGAGAACATTATCGTGATCTTTTCCCATAAGGGACTGTCAGGGTGGTGCATCCCCGCAATGCCCAAGTCCGCGGTGCCATGCGCGTAGCCATGGACTTAGCGGCGGCACCCGGCATGCAGCAGAAACCTACCATACCTGCACAGGCCCCTTATGCATCGATAGCATACAGTGTGTTCGTTGCGTAGAGAGCAAGCTCACCTCACGCACACGGACACATTCATCGGTGAGCCGGTGTGGTGTACGTCCGCCTTGCGCGACGTCCCAGGCCCGACTCACTCTCTTATTTCCCCCTCCTCAGGGGACTAGAGAATTCGCCTTTCGCAGGAGTCCCTGTGCCCACTTCTCCTCGTCTCAAGCCACCAAGTTACTTGGCACAGCCCTGCCTTGCTCGCTTGGTCGGCTTGGACTTTTAAGTGGAGCGCCGGTCTTTTCATCCGGTCTTCTGACGGTCCACAGGGATGTTCCTAGACGGTACTTCCTGTCCACTCGGAAACCTATGCCCCGAGTCGGTAATGTAGGGTTTGAAATAACCACTACTAATCGTTAGCGTTTCTTTAATTTCTTTATTAAATCCGGTATCTTGATACGTAACGAGAGAACCTCGTTATAACATTTATTTGTGTTTTCGTTTATTTAAATCAAATAATTTTGATTCAAATGAAACAATTCTTCAAGTGAAATGAAGAAAATTGTCTAGGTTAAATATGTGATATAATTGAAATAAAGAAATATTTGAACTTCATTATTTCAAAAAAATAATAAATTGAATTTAAATTTTCCTTCATTTGTTGAAATAAACTTATTTAGTTAGTAGGATATAGTCACGACAACAAAATTTTATATTCATAAAATATTTATTTATTTGGTTAAAACAAGAAAATTATTTGCTTTACGAAGACAAATAAATATTATAACCAGAAAAATCTATTCGTTTTTTTCTAAGTGTTATATCATTGTATGAAATAAATATGTTTTCTCTTTGATTAAATATTTGATAACAGGTAAAAGTAATTTTTGCGTTAATTTCAAATTAATATTCATTTAATAGAATAAAAAAATTTGTTTTCTGAAAACCAGTTTTGTTGAAACTAGTAAATAATATATTTATTACATATAAACATATATTTACTTCGATTAATGAAACTAAATACTCCAATGAAATAATTGAAAAACGTTGTCATAAATTTCTGAATTCAATAACTTATTTCTTTTAAACGAACCATTTTACTTCTTGCATCAAACAAACAATTGTAGATATTTAATATTTTTTGTTTCACATCAACTGAACTTTGTATTCAATGCAAAACGACAGTTATGCTGAATCAAAAACATCGACATTTTGATTTAAAACGGATTGTATTTGTTTCAAATTAATATATGTTTAATTCAAATATATAAATACATTTCTTTTTTACGCGAGAGGTAAAAGTAATTATTCGTGTGATTATAAATTAATATTCGTTTAGTACAAGTTAAAAAAATTATTTGAAATATTTAATACAATATTTTGTATTAATGAGAGAATCGTTTAATTTAAGAGCACCGTTGATTATATTGAAGAACGTTGTTGCTAACTTAAAAATTAGAAAGCGATTTAAAACAGATTTCGGTTTAAGCAAATATTAGTGCTCATCGAACGAATATAAGTTTGTATGCAGTTAATATAATATTTTAAAGCAGGTATTTCTTTCATTTGAATTAAACATATATTAATATGAAACAAATACAATCCGTTTTAAATCAATATATCGATGTTTTCGATTCAGTATAACTGTCGTTTTGCATTGAATACGAAGTTCAATTGATGTGAAACAAAAAATATTAAATCTCTACAAGTGTTTGTTTGATGCAAGAAGCAAAATGGTTCGTTTAAAAGAAATAAGTTATTGAATTCAGAAATTTATGACAACGATTTTCGGTTATTTCATTGGAGTATTTAGTTTCATTAATGGAAATAAATATATGTTTATATGTAATAAATATATTATTTACTAATTTCAACAAACCTGGTTTTCAGAAAAATAATTTTTTTATTCTATTAAATGAATATTAATTTGAAATTAACGCAAAAATTACTTTTACCTGTTATCAAATATTTAATCAAAGCGAAAACATATTCACTTTATTCAATGACACAATGCTTTGAAAGAAACAAATATTCATTTATCTGGTTCGAATATTTATTATTTATATGGTTTCGTAATACAAATAATTGTCTGGTTTCATCCAAACAAATAAATATTTATATGAATATAATATTTTTTTGTCGTGAAAATTACCTTCCAAATAAATCGATTTATTTCAATCTAATGAAGGAAGATCTCATTTCAATTAATTATTTCTTTGAATTAATTAAATCCAAATATTTCAGTAGAGGAGCTATGCGGTTCCGATGACAGGGAGTGGGGGAAGCTGTTTTGTGGTGTGGAAGGGGGATGGGTGGGGATAAGACTCTCTTAGTATGGTAGTGGTGGGGATGAGGAAGGAAAGGGTCTTATAGTGGGATCGAGTTTGGTTAGGGAGGGTGGGGGTATTTTTCACCTTTGTCACAGTTGGAAGGTCTTATAGTGGGACCGAGTTTGGTTAGGTAGGGGGTATTTTTCACCCTATGTCACAGTTGGAGATCTTATAGTGGGACCGGGTTTGGTTAGGGAGGGGGTATTTTTCACGCTATGGTACCGTTGGTTAGTTATCCTACGGGGACCTAAGTTATCCTACGGGGCCCTAGTTGAGGGAAGGTTTTTTCACCCTTCGAAGTCGATGGTTAGTTACCTTACGTAGCCTAACTATTTCCGACTCTGCTACACAGATAAACTAGGTTGAGTTAATTGCTAGTTCCAGTAGTCACCGCTAGGTGACTGCCTTCCTTAATCTTCTTTCGCGCTAATGGTATTTTAATATTACGTAATTACACACACGGGTGAACTAGTTCAATTTAATTGATAGTACCAGTAATTGCCGCTAGGTGGCTACCGCAATCCCCCCTTTTCTCGTTAGTTAAATTGTAGATAGCTATTGTGATAAGTTGCTGATATCGTGCAAGGAATTAACTTTCCATCGAGCATGGAATTATAACTTTGCATGGCTTTAACTAAACCTATGCAGCGGATTACAAAATATCCTTTAAATAAAAAGGGTACAATTTTAATAGTCTCCCCTATTGGGGAGAATAACAATTTTACATCAATTTCAGAAATATTAACATTTTTGCTAGGACAACTTATTAAGTCCTAGCTGTTACTAAACCTATGTATCTTATAAAAGAGATTGCAGTTTCAAGATTTTCTTAGTTCAACGTGCTACTTCACTATGTCGATAAATAAATTCGGATCTGGTTTCAATACCGGTAAAGTGAGAAATTATTCACACAAAATTGACAATCATACGTTAAAGTTAGATAAAAAAAGGAATGCATTTAATGCCAAGAAGAAAATAATTTCAAACTTAGAATGTGATGTTACTGATGAGACAAGTGCTGTGAATATGGCTGCTCTGTTACGTAATTCGATGACTGTACGTGATAGCTTAATGAGGGAATTGTTTGAATACAGTGAAAAGCTAACTCACTATTACCTAAAAGGTAACCGCCTTGAGGAAAAAGTTACAACTCTGCTGAAAAAAACTGATGAAATTGATGAAATTGATGAAAAAATTAATGATATTAGTGAAAGAAGTAATCAATTGAATGATAAAGTCAATTATATTGAAAATAAATTGGATCGAAAAGTTGAGGCATTACGGAAAGATATGTATGGTAGATTGAAAATTGTTGCAAATTATATCTCTAATGAGCATCAAAAAGAGGAAATCACGACTGCCAATGAGAAGAAAAGAGAAAATGATTGGAATTATGCTCTAAAGAAACTTATATTACCGCCAGTGATTGATGAGCTAGTGTAAACATAATACGTAGTGGAATAGTCATGGGAGTGAGGAGAAGAAAGAATTGGTAGAAGAGTTACATGACAGACGGAATTTATTTATATATATAAAATGAAATGTTTTTACAATTAAACTTATAATTAAACAAATATACATAAAATTTATATAAATGATAAAAACTTATAATTGATCTGATATACAAATATATAAAAAATGAAGGAAATATACATCAATTTATACAAATATATAAAATTAAATGTTTTACAATTAAACTAATAATTAAACTTATATCAATATATATATATATATTTTATTCAATCATCTGAAACAGAGAAATCCAGTTAATATTTTACAAATTGTAAGTTTAACATTTGATACTCACATCTATTTGTAGATGTACCCATCGTGCGAAAACGTTTACCTCTTGATATACACAATGTATAGGCTTTCTTGTATGATTGGTGAACATTTTTACGTGTAGTTTACACGGGGTGTTGCAAGGTTTTATAGTGGCTATCAAATTATCAAATTTAGGACAACCAAACCTTTCCAAATTTATATTTGGGATATCCAAGTAATTCAGAACATCCCGTTCTACATGCCCCCCTTTATAAGCTACTAGGGGGTATTCACAATCCAATTTTATGCTATTCACAAATTTGTAAATATCTTCTTGAATCTAATGTTCATATCCTGTGTTGCAATATTTTATCCCGTGAATATTTTTGAAGACAAAATTTACGCTTTTTTGGTCCTTAATCGATAAACTTTTATACGGCTCATGAACACGAAATGCACCGTAATTCGTATTTCCCGTAGTTAAGTTTTTGATTGCCACTTCTTTATGCACAAACTTTCTGTTTATCATAAACCCGTCAAAATCGATGATATGTGTAATATGAAACAGTGAAGACATTTTTAAAATGGAATGTTATTTGTCGTACGAATCAAACGTTGAAGCAATACTGATGCCTGTCCTACGATTTCTTCGAGCTTTTAAGCACTGTTAGGGAGGTGTCAACAATTTTTTTAATCTACGGTAGGAAGATGCCTATACTACTCTTAGAAAAACGGAAACGTCATTGGCTTTAAGAGAGAATATTTTCTGCCCTATGCTACATGTAGTGGGCGGTAATTTTAAGATGCTTTAAGGGTTGACAAAACTTTTGTCCTACGGTGGGGAAATGACTGACCTGCCACTCTTGGAAGAACGGAAACGTCATTGGTCCTCAAGAAAATATTTATGACCTATGCTACGTATAGTGGGAGATAGTTTTGACCTATGGTGAGGATAGTAGGAGGGATGAAGAACAATTAGCTTGAAGAGAGGGAGAAATTTTTATGAAACATTCATATTTAAATAGAATTTTTTTAGTATAAAAAACGTAGGCATATTGGCACCATCGTTCGTTGATTTTCAAGGATTCCGTTTGACGGATAAGTCATTTATAATCAAAGAATTTGCTTTTATACAAGAACAAAAAGTGTTCCATATTTTATTTTCACCGCCCTATTCATATTCGTGGCTAAGTGAAGAGGAGCGAAAGCGGACAGAGTAAGTATATGAAAAAGAAAAAATATATATTATTTTTGTTTAATATAATGTTTCTTCCTAAATTATCACTGCTTAAATTGGGCGGATGGCTACTCACCCTACTATAAAATAAAGATATTATAAGGAAGTATATTTATGATGATGAGGATGAGATTTTTGTGAAAGGAATTGAAAATACAAATTGGTTAAGAGATATTTGTAATTTAGAAATAACTAATGTAGATAATTTTATGTGGGGGGATTTTGATTTAGAAGATAGCTTGCATAATTCACATCTTCCAGCATGTTTGAATCATGAAGGTGTATGTGCCTTAAAAAATGTCTATTATATGAAATATATGTATGAGCAAAAATCTGGAATATATGTATAACTGAAAAACGCTTGCATCTATTTTCTAACATGTCGTTACCTGTCCTCAATGTTCTCTTACCCACTGAAGTGTTTCAGAGATCCTTTATCTAAAGAGAGCTCAGTTTCCCACCCACTTTTCCTCAGTTCCTGATTAGTCCTCTCGAAGAAAAGAACAAAAGATGTCTCTACGAAATAGAGTTTTGAAAACGCAAGAAGAATATCGCGAGTGGGTACGCGAGTGTCGTGAATATATTCATAAACTCAGAATCTCTAATCGCAACTCACCTATAGGCACGCTGCAGAAAAATTTTGCAGAAATTGCACAAATACAGAGTCTTCTACTTAGAGCAGCTAAGGATAAGAGTTATTGTTTGAATCATGCTCTCCAGAATCCTGATTTAGGAAATCAGCATAATTATCATGAGTGGGTACGCAAGTGTCGTGATTATATTCGAAGTTTAAGAAATGCTAATAGATCTGCAGCTCCCGATACAGTACACAAAAATCTGACTGAAATAACAACTATCCAGCGTCTACTTCTGTATGCGGCAAAAAATAAGAAATCAATTGGAGTCAGAAAGCTTATTTGGAAAGATCTCGAGTCTTCATTTAAATCTCGAATATGTAGCGGAATGGTTGTAAATTATAATTATATAGAACCACGTGATTTTCTAACAGGTGCAAAAGACTTAGTACAGACCTACACAGAAAAAGTGTTTAATAACGTGAACGCAGTTAAGATAAATTGCATCTTTAACGGACAATTTATTTGTAAAGAGATAAGTGATATTAAACATATCTCAACCCGCAATGCAATTTTATACAAAACTGATAGTTTTAGTGAATGGTACAATACAAATATAATAGACAAAATTCTAAAAGAATTGAGTGAGTTTCAAGAGCGTGATAGTGGATGGGCGTTGGAAAAAATTCTGAATTTAATTATAAATATAAATTATTATAACCCGCTGCATATAGGTTGTGCCATCGAGCTTCCAGAATCTGTTAAGAATAAACAGGCTGTGATAAACATACACAGTGATGATAATACATGTTTTGCATGGGCTGTAACGGCTGCACTCTATCCGGCAAAACCGAGTACTCATCCACAACGAAAATCTTCATATCCTCATTTTACAACTGTTTTCGATGTTAGAAGTATAACGTTTCCGACTACATTAAAACAGATTCCGAAATTTGAGAAAGATAATGATGTCTCTATTAATATTTTTACTATGGTGGAAAAGACTGAGACGAATGAGAATACAATCATAGCACCTCTACAATTATCAAAATGCAAGAGGACCAGACACGCTAATCTTCTTCTTTTTCTCGAGCATCAAGGAGTAGCAGCACATTTTATATGCATCAGGAACCTTTCCAGACTGCTAAATGGACAGCTTACTAGAGGAAAACGCTCTCATCTTATTTGTGATCGGTATGTTTTACTATATATATATATATATATAATTACTGCTTCTATATTCTAATATTACTTTTTCCCTCCTATAGTTGCTTACACTATTTCCACAATGATGAGAAACTAAAATCGCATGAACGTGATTGTGCGCAACTCAATAAAAACATCAGAATTGTGCTACCTGACAAGGACCGTTGGGTTTCCTTCAATAACATGAAGAACATTGAGAGGGTGCCATTTGTCATATACGCTGACATTGAATGCTTGCTTGAAAAAGTTGAGTAAACGGATGATAATATTGGTATTTATCAAAAACACATACCTTTTAGTATAGGTTATTATTTTAAAAGCGTTCGTGATTCATCGCTCTCAACTTACAAATCATATCGTGGACTCGAGTGTATAGAATGGTTTGTGCGAGAACTCGATAAAATTGCTAGCATAGCGAGCGAAAAACTAAAGACTGTAGTGCCTATGAGAACGCTAAGTATTAATGAAAATTCAAGGCATTATACTGAGCCCAACTGCCATATATGTAAAAAGCCGTTTCTTCCAGATCAAATACGTGTTCGCGATCATGATCATTTAACTGGTAAATATAGGGGACCTGCTCATAATAATTGTAATTTAAACTTTAACGATTCACATGTAATACCTGTAATTTTTCATAATTTATCAGGTTATGATGCACATTTTATTTTCGGTACAATCGCTAACTTGTATGAAGGTTCAGTACACTTGTTACCTGTACATAAGGAGAAGTATATTTCATTCACTAAATTCATCCGTAAATATAATATACAACTAAGGTTTATCGATTCTTTCACATTTATGGCATCTAGTTTAGACAAATTGAGTTCATATTTAACGAGATCACAATTAAAAATTTTAGAGTCAGAATTCTCATATTTAAACATAGAACAATTTAACCTTCTGACAAGGAAAGGTATTTTTCCTTACGATTACATAGATAGTCTGAACCGTCTGGAAGAAACTGCTTTACCTCCACGCGAGATATTCTATAATAGATTATCCGATAGTGATATTAGTGAGGGTGCGTATAATCACGCTAAGGAGGTATGGACCAAATTTCAAATACGAACACTTGGGGAGTATAGCGATCTCTATTTGAAAACTGATGTACTATTGTTGGCTGACGTTTTCGAAAATTTTCGTGATAGCTGCATGCAAACTTATAATTTGGATCCTGCTCATTATTATACACTCCCAGGCTTCACTTGGGATGCAATGCTCAAACATACAGGAATAAGATTAGAACTTTTTACTGACGTAGAAATTCTGCTTTTCGTAGAACGGGGCATACGTGGTGGTTTAAGCCAATGCTCGCACCGCTATGAAAAGGCTAACAATCGGTACATGCAAAACTACAATCCCGAGGAACCTTCTAAGTATTTAATGTACTACGATGTAAATAATTTGTATGGGTGGGCAATGTCTCAACCGCTACCTACTCACGGATTTCGCTGGATTGAAAATGTTAATAATTTGGATATCTCTAATATACCGATAGATTCACCCGAGAGTTATATTTTAGAGGTTGACTTAGAGTATCCAAGCGTGCTTCACGATAAACATTCCGACCTTCCATTTTGTCCCGTACGTGATGCACCACCGGGTACACGTCAGAAGAAGCTACTTGCAACTTTAGAAAATAAGGAGCGCTATGTTATACACTATCGTGCTTTACAGCAATGTATGCGTAATGGTGTTGTCTTAAAACACATTCATCGCGTTTTAGGATTTCAGCAGTCCACCTGGTTACGTAAATATATCGATCTGAACATTGGTTTGCGTGCAGCATCTAAAAATGAGTTTGAGAAAAATCTTTTCAAATTAATGAACAATGCGGTGTTCGGTAAGACTATGGAGAATGTTAGAAATAGAGTTGATGTGAGACTCGTGAGTAGGTAGGAGGGAAGATATGGTGCTGAAGCAATGATTGCTAAGCCTAATTTTCACAGTCGCACTATATTCAGTGAGAATTTGGTCACGATTGAATTAACAAAATTAGCAGCTAAATTCGATAAGCCTATATACGTAGGTATGAGCATTCTTGATATTTCGAAAACATGTTTGTATGATTTTCATTATGATTATATGCTTCCTACGTTCGGTAGCAAATGTAAAGCGTTATATACCGATACGGATAGTCTAATATACAGCATTGAGTGTGATGATATTTACACTATTATGAGGGAGAATCTTGCTAGATTCGATACAAGCGATTATTCTCCCAACAATCAGTACAATTTACCTCTAGTAAATAAAAAAGTCCCTGGGCTGATGAAAGATGAGAATAATGGGCAGATAATGACAGAGTTTATTGGACTGAGATCAAAAATGTACACATTTAAAGTACAAAATAAAATTATCAAAAAAGCTAAAGGTATTAAGACTTACGTTGTTGCTAGAAACATAACCTTCGAGGACTATAAGGACTGTTTAACTAATTTTACTGTACAAGTCCGCAATCAAAATTTAATTCGCTCAAAATTGCTTAATGTTTATTCGATTACGCAACGGAAAGTAGCTCTCAGCCCATACGATGATAAGCGTTATATCGTGCACGGAACTGTATCGACTCTACCATGGGGTCATTATAGAATAAATTAATTATATTTAAATTGAATAATTTTATTAATAAATATTGTTTTTACAAAATATTATCTTTATTTATCCATGAATTATGTTTATTATCGAATCCTAACCACTTCACAAAGACCTTATCACCCTTCTTACGTAATACCTTCTCCACTAGATATACATTAGGATTAGCAGTTTTTAAAAGTTCATATTCGTAGAATCCTCCGTATATATCAGTACCACTAGAGTCTCTAAGTAAATATGTAACAGGATTTGTTTTCTGCACTTTTATAATTTCAAATATTTCAGTTGTCCAATTTGGTGTGTATCCCTTTGCGAATACATTCTTGTATTTACTGATTCGTACAAAATCACCTACTTTGAACTTGGCACGACCAACAATCTTTATATTATTGTATACTGTAGTCAGGAGCATATTAGCATGATCTGGCGTCACATCAACTGGTCGCATTCCTATAGTACGATGTTTTCTTGCGTTGTAGTCTTCAACTAGTCGCTGCAGTATGCCTCGCCACTTATAATTTCCATTCAACGTAAATCGTTTCCACATTTCAGTCTTCAGCGTGCGATTCCAGCGCTCAACTATCGTAGCTTTCAATACGCTGTATGTTGAGTAATGATTTATTCTACGTTTTTTTATAAGCGATTTGAAATCACTATTATAAAACTCCTTGCCATCATCTGTCTGCAAATTTTTGGGACATCTCCCACTTTTCAGAATCTTCGTAAATGCGTCTGTCACTTCCTTGCCAGTTTTGGTTTTTAGTGCTACTGCCCATCCAAATTTCGACAATGCATCAATAACTGTGAGAATATAGTGGTAACCTCCGTCAGTATAATTCTTCATATCAACCAGATCTGCTTGCCAGAGGTCATCGAAGCCTCGTATTATAACTCTTCTACGTTGAAAATTCCGTCTTGCAGGTACATGCAGTTCTTCGACCAATTTTTTCTTTTCTTCACTATCCATAACTCTTCAGGTATGTGTTGGGTTTACAGGGGTACAACGAGCATTGATGGTAGTAAAAGTTTCTTTTTCCTAATAAAACTCTTTGTGGAATTATTTCAAGAAGAATTCTCCTTAGCATGATTCTCACCATGAAAAATAGCACTTTTTTTTTTTTTTTTTTTTTTTTAATTCCGCATTATCTTCATTATATGTTTCTTTGATTCAGCATCCTCTTTAGTCTGATTCTGCATGAAAATTGATACATATTTCTTTAAATCTGCATTATCTTCAGCATGTTTCTGCATGAAATTACTCAATTTCACTTGAAAATCATTCAGCCTTAACTCGGTTTCATCCAGTCTTAACGCAATACTTCGTAAAATATCACTGTTTTCTTGCATTTCATTTTTAAGGTTCTCACGTACAGCATTCATATTATCCAGCAGAACACGCATATTCACAGCACATTTCTCATCAGTAGCATCAAATCCTAAATTTGAAATAATATTCCCCTTAGCATTAAATGCATTCATACGTTTATCAAATTTTAATGTTTCATCTTCAGTTTTGCGGAAATATTTTCTCACATTACTGGCAGTGGAAATACCTCCAAATTTATTTATCGACATTCTGAAGTAACACAATCAACTGGGAAATTATGGAAAGTGCAATCTCTTTTATAGGATAATACGTTCTTCATGAAGCTCCTCAATTATTGATTGTATCTCATTATGATGATTCGTATGTCCTGCAGCAGATGATGCAATCAAAAGTCTCAAACGTTCAACTAATTCGTTCGGATCATTCCAATGTACATAGTTCACTGGTTTATCATTAACACACATATAACCGCTACCTTTTACAAGATTCTTTGGAGGAAATAATGGGCTAATTATTTTCTTCCATTTATGACCCTTATTCCCACGAAGCTTTCCCTCGCTACTGTAATCTGCTCTGTGTACATTAGTTTGAGAAAGAATATTCTTATATGTTTTTAAATCATCTTCAGTATAATCATGTGGCTCTTTCATGAAGATCAATTCAAATAGACCAATAGTACCCTGATAATACTCATCATCAATAATAATAAAATCTTTACGATTTACTTTAAAAGAACATTTTCCAAGTCTCATTTTCTTAAGTCTAGCATCTCGTTCAATTCCAAAATTATCATCAATTAAATCCTTATTTTTACGCAGAAACATCTCTATATATTTACGTCCAATTGGTGCAAATTCTGACAAAGAACTATTTAAATCTAAGGATCTTTGCAATGGTGATGATGGAGTTTCTGCTTGCATTGGTGATGGTATTGCTAAATCATTAACATCCTTTTCCACTTTCACTCCCTCCTCCTCCTCTCCTCCTCGTCATCCCCAACCTCTTCCAGAGAAAGGTATAATGTTTCATTAGGTCGTGAATTTCCTTGCTCATCATCATCATCATCAGATGAAGGGGTTGGAATTTTAATTCTAGAGTTGTCTGCGAAATATTTACGTTGTGGAGTCGATGAGAAATAAGTTCTTTTACGTTCCGATGGAAAAATCAAAGAATTATCGCTTACAGTAGTCTTCTGTAGCGGTTCCTGTTTATACTCATATTTCGGGGACACGAAGGTCATCTCATTATGTTCAGTGAGCTTCTTCGATGGCTCAACAATTGGTTTAAAAGTTTCATTTAAATTGGTTTCCATCATTTCTCTTCCTGATTTGAGTGCACGATATTTTTCACGAATTACTTTACTTTTCGCGGCAATCTTCTTTAGCAGCATCTTTTCTTCCATTTTCCTGCTTTCCATGTTCAATCCACGTTCAATCCACGTTCAATCCACGTTCAATCTACGTTTCCACGTTCAATCCACGTCAAATCCACGTTCAATCCACGTTCAATCCACGTTTATACTAGGTTTATTCCATGCTCATTTGATGTGTGTGTTTTGATGGACACTTAATTCTAAACTGAACAATCTTAAGCAAACGGTATACTATTTAATCTTAGCATACTCATCGAAACCTTTCCGATATCTACCATTTTGAATTGTACTATCTTTGTCGATCACTAGAAATCCATAATCATGGTGCCAGCACTTTGAACACAATTCATTGAATTTTTCAAATGACATATCCGTGTTTACATGATCGTTATAAATCAAAAGACACGGTAGTGTCTCGACGGCAAGTACATAAAAGTAGAAAAAGTCATGCCTATACCGCCGTCGAGGCACTACTCTCTTATACAGCTAGTTGAGGCGTCCCAATTTTCAAACCGATTTTTCTCCGTGAATAATCCATTGCCATTATTTAAGTAAAGCTTTTTTTAAAATGGTTTTGAAAAAGCTTTCATTTGCGCCTAAGAACATCAAAATCCGTTTACGCAGTCCAGAGATCTCATATTCTGTTAGCTATATATATATCGAAAATAAAATTTTCCTTCATAATCTTCTCTTCCAGCCAGAATGTATGTCTCGGGCTGAAGTTGGTCGCTAAGAAAAATGACGTCATTTTCACAACGCTTCCAACATAATATACTCAACGATTAAACTATATGGTTGTGAACTGTCAATTCGGCGACTATATTGAACTGTGTAAATTGTAATGTGAGGTTATTTTTATTTAATGCAGTGAGGTTATTCATCGTGTTGCGATATTGCATCTGTTAATTTCTACAATCACAAATAATTCAATTAACAGTGACTGAAGGATTCGCGAATTAGATAAGTATAACAATATATTTTACAATACAGGATGTAGTATACTTTGTGGTACTTTGTGGTATTTCTTTTTCAGATTAAATTAAGACAGAACATTTTCATATTCATTGATGAGGATAGAGCTGACTGGATTAAATAAGATTAATATTTACAACTCTGTGCCTATGAGAAGTATACTTTCAACATTAATGTGCATCGGTCATTATCAGGAGGATATTAATTGAAATAAATTGTTAAGGTAATCATATGCTAAACTTTCAGGTATTGAAATCATTAATCAAATGCATGTTTTGCTTTTTGTTTTCTTTAATCTGATATTGATTGTAACTATCCGATGGGTTATATCATATATATACGAACAAATATTTCAGATTAAATTATGGCAATGCTTATTTTAAAGATATGAAACATTCCAAAGAATCTTCATTTACCTAAAATACAAGTTAACCAGTATTTGGATTTGAACAAATTATACGATAGTAGATTTTTACAAAAGATGCGAAGACAACCAAATATTACAGAAGTTAGGTCAACAAGCAATAAAGAAAATGGAGATGGGGCAAAATCAAATACTGGTAAGTAACTGAGATGCTTCATGTTGCTTCAAATATTTATTTTCTTTGAAGATTAAGATTGTTAAATGATGAATTTGATTTCAGGCTTACTCATAGTGTTATCATTTAGTATTTTACAGTCACTGTGGAAGTGTCTTATAGCAAATGGTAATACTTGTGCTTTGACATAAATACATTTGGTACAATAGAGTTAAAAATCCAAGGAAGAAGGTTCGCTCACATACTGACTATTGGACTTGAATCAACAACTGGGCTTTTCACTCCTGTATTCTGGTACTTGAAACAGGCAAAGATGAAAGCATGGAAAGATTGGCAAAGTAAGAATAAGCCAATATTCAGAAAAACGTCATCAATTGCTCAGCCATAATTTAAGGATGAGACTCATTGGATGAAATTCTGAAAAATTGAGTTAATAACTATTAATTGTTTTCCTCTGTTACCTATGCTAGTATTCTAGGCCAAAGGCAGTATACTGGTCATTGGTATGGATGAAAAAATGCAATGTTTATTCTCAATTGAAAGTCAGTCCAAAAATTAATGGTTTCTACTCCATTTTGTAGCACCAGAAGTCCGACCAGTTTCAACAGTGTATAGAAATTAGCGAATCGAACATCTGAGGACTCTGGCATAGGAAATGTTATAAGGATAGAACATACAGTGAATAAATTTGGGAAAATGAAAGCAGTATATCTAAAATAGAGGCTTCCATTGCATTAATTTGTGTATTTTCGAGTTTATATTGATGAAAAGAAAATACAAATGGCACTATTTTGTTTGAAAAAGAGCCCTGATTCATAGTTGATATTGGGAGTAACAGTTAAGAAAAAGAGATGAATTTCTAACCAAATCCTTAAAAGTGAAGGGCTTGTAGATGATTTTGGGTATACAATTTTGGAATTAAAAATCACATACGTGATGAAAATTATAACAAAATCATGTAGATCTGTAAATATGAAATAATTCATGATTGCAATATTTAACATATGATGGGGCATTACGGTGAATAAATTTAGGAAGCTGAAAACTATATATCTAAAGAAGAGAGGCATCCATTGCAGGAGTTGGTGTATTTCCTAGTGTATATTAATGAAGGGAAAATATAAATGGCATTAATGTGATGGAGAAAGTGCCATAATGCAAAGTTGATATTGAGAGTGACAGCTAGGAAAAAGGTGGAAAAATGAGTCAATTCATAAGAAAATCCTTGAGAGGGAAAAACTTGCAGGTGATTTTGGGCATACAACTTTGGAATTAGAAATCACATAGTTGATGAAAATTATATTAAAATCATGTAGATGTGTAAATATAAAAGTAATTCAGGATTTCAATATTTCACATGTAATAGAGCATACGATGTGTAACTTCAGAAAACTGAAAGCAGTATACCTAAAAATCATAGGCTTCCATTACATTAACTGGTACATATTTTACAGTTTATATTAATGAAAAGAATATATAAATGTCACTAGTTTATCAGGGAAAGAGCCATAATGCAAAGGTGATAGTGAGAGCAACAACTAAGAAAAAGGTGGATTTAAAGGTAAATTTAGAAATAAATTTTTGAAAGCGAGAGGCTTTAAGGTGATTTTGGTTATAAGATCTTGAAAATATAATTCAAACAGTCATTGAATCCTATGTTAAATGCATCTAAAAGTGTAATTATGATAAGAACTCATCATTGTAGTATTTTGTATTTTACTTATTAGATTAATAAATTAATATCTCGAATTGAAGCGTTACATTATGGAACGATCACAACATTGGAAAATGTTTTGTAAGATTGAATTAGTTAAAACAATTTTTTAGTTTTAATTCCTATATTCTTACAAAACGTTATAAGATCCCACAAAAAACAAGCTTCGCTTGTAAAAAATGGACGGCAAGTACATAAGTCGTATCTAGCATGATTAATATATAATAATATAAAATATTTTAATTAAAAAAAATAGTGAAATCCAAATGTTAGGCAAGTATAAATTTTTACCATGGCGAAAATTGAAATTTGGAAAAAAGTAAATAGCAATACAAAAATTACTTGCCGGGCCCGTAATATCCATGTGTAAGTCGTTATCTTGCTATATAAGCGTTGCTTCTCGTAAGTTATAAATGTGGCTATTTAATACGACTGCACACAACGGGTCCGGCAAGTAATTTTTGTATTGCTATTTACTTTTTTCCAAATTTCAATTTTCGCCATGGTAAAAATTTATACTTGCCTAACATTTGGATTTCACTATTTTTTTTAATTAAAATATTTTATATTATTATATATTAATCATGCTAGATACGACTTATGTACTTGCCGTCCATTTTTTACAAGCGAAGCTTGTTTTTTGTGGGATATGTTTTAAATTAGTACTATCTTGCTTAAAGATTATGAGAAGGTTTGCATTATCACGAATCATGTGTTTAGGAATTTTAGCATAAGTCTGGCAGAGGTAGAAGCAGTCAATATTTGAATGTCTACCCATGGAGAAGTAGTCTCTGATATTATCCTGCTTATCGTTAGCAACATCATCAAATATGAAAATAGAATTGGGTAACGCCTCAGTTACCTTTACAACGTCGCTATTGTTTGAAAATTTAAAATATCCAATACCTTTTAGTCCTTTTAATAACCGTTCAAGGTATTGATACTTGGGTTGTTGAAGCGACTTTGAGTATACATAAATATTTTCAAATCTCACACCGTTAGGACTTTCTACGAGACTAAGCAGTACGTTTGTTTTACCGCAATTCGAGGGTCCGCAAATTATACTACGAATTGTAGATGGAAGTAGGGATCCATGACGTTTACTCCTTCCTCCACAACCCCCACCGACAATAAAACGATCGGCGTTGGAGACACGAATGTGCAGTGGTTGCTTTACGAAATCCATAACTGTAAAACTCTATGATCATGCAAGCTATTTATAGGCTCGAAACAGATTATCTCATCAGTTCTCATTATGTCGTTGTTAATGTTAGATGTGCTACGTTTGGAGGATTTAACTATTGAGCAGCTTGAATACATTCCAAAAATTTTACTATTGAAGCGCTTTCCAAACAGTATTCGACTTGTTTGGTGTAAATTACCTGAGCACATTCGTGCAGAGCCTGAAGTGCAACAATATCGTGCCTGTACGGAACATTATAATTTACCTAATCAAGATCATTTTGATGGAATACCGCCTTCAATAAAAAATTGCTGGATGTGCCAACGAACCCGTTAGGAAAGCATGACATGATGAGATATGGTTGTGGATCTTTTTTCAATAAGCTGCTAAATAAACTACCCTTCGAGCTGCATGTACCTGGCTACAATTATTGCGGTCCAGTTACTCGCCTTCATGAACGGTTAGCACGTGGTGATCGAGGAATAAACCCTCTGGATGATGCTTGCCGTGAGCATGATATCGCATATTCAGTATATAAGGACCTGCCCTCGCGTCATCATGCTGATAGAGTACTTGCACCCCGTGCACGACAACGTATCATAGCTAGTGACTCATCCGTAGGTGAATGAGCGACAGCGACTGCTGTCTGGGCATCAATGAATGCAAAACGGAAACTCGGCTTAGGACTGCGAGTGCCTAGAAAAAGTACGAAGAAAAGAAAAATTCGTGTACCGAAAAAACGAGGTGGTTTATTGAGGAAAAACTGACTTACTAAAACAAAACGGGGGGGTTTATTACCATTGCTTCCGCTGCTGAGTGCGGTGGGCGCATTAGCTGGCGGTGCAGCAGGTATAGCAAAGGCTGTAAACGACACCAAAGCAGCCAAAAAACAATTGGAAGAAATGCATCGACACAATCGCTTAATGGAAGCGAGACGGGGACAAGGTTTATACCTCGCACCATACAGTCGAATAGGAGAGGGAGTGAAAAGGAAAAGGAAAAGGAAAAGAAAATAAATGGACTTCCTAAATCTGGACCTACTAGTAATATGCAATTATCAAACGTCTGCCGTAAAATACCGCATTTTCGGGGAGTCTTTATGCGTACATCTCTACCTCAAAATGCGCAACGCAATGAGTGCGCAATTGTGAATCTTGATGACGAACAAGGTCCTGGAACACATTGGGTCGCTTACGTTAAACGTAATAAGCACGTTAAGTATTTCGATTCCTTCGGAAATTTAAAACCACCAATTGAACTTGTGGAATATTTTGGACCTTCTGCTATAATCTACTACAACCACGACCAATATCAATCGTATGATTCAAACATATGCGGTCAGTTGTGTGTCAAGTTTCTACGTGAACAATGTCTTTAACAGTTACACTCTCTGGCCGTGACTCGGTATTGGCGTCAGATTTTTTCCCCCCGATCGATCATCGAGATGGACATTATGAACTCGGTCTCGTAGACTTTCAGAGCTTCAATTCAATCTCTAATGTTGATGAGACAAACAATATATTTTACGTTGATGATCAGGAGCTAACTATACCTACAGGTTGTTATGAGCTCAATGCTATAAATGACTTTTTACGTGCTCAGATGTTCGAAGGTGATGAAGAAGAAGTAATTGTTCTACGTGCTAATAATAATACATTAAAAAGTGAAATAAAGTGTAAATATCAGATTGATTTTACACAACCTAACAATATAGGCTCTTTGTTGGGTTTTTCATCAGATCGTGTTATTCCACCGAACACACTAGCTGAATCACACGAGCCCGTAAACATTATAAGAGTAAATATTCTACGAATTGAATGCAACATTACAGCTGGTGCGTACACAAACGGTAGACCTCGACATGTTATACATGAATTTTTTCCGAGTGTTCCGCCAGGTTATAAAATCGCAGAAACACCGAAGAACGTCATTTACTTGCCAGTCATTGCGAAAGTAATTGACCGTCACACCTTGCGTATTCTCGATCAGGAAGATCGTATAGTAAATTTCGGAGGTGAAGAAATCACAATTCGTTTACATATTAGAAAATGTTGATTTACAAGAATACTTATAAATCACCGATACTCGATGAGCCTATCAGTCCAACTGCTGCAGCAGGACAGAATCCATTGAGTGAAGGTAACGCTGGAGGACAAAATACATTGAGCGAAGGTAACGTTGGTGCATCATTAACAAGAAGAAATATCACCTTTCTACAATCACTGGGTTTCAACGTTAGAAATAAAAATGGATCCATTAGATGTAACCGCTCAACCGGTGTTCGACAATCGCATCACTAAAATGGAAATGCATGCATACAATCCTTATGCAAATGCCTCATTGGGAAATAGTGATGAAATTCGAATTCCTATACAACAGCAAGATTTAATTCTTCTACCCTGTGAAAGTTATCTCTACATTGAGGGAAAGATAATCGTTGGAACCCGTGCTCCAGATGCAACAGCCCAAGATGTCGTAGGACTTGACTGTAATTCCATGGCATTCTTGTTTGATGAAATTCGTTATGAATTGAATGGTATTGAGATTGATCGCTGTAAGAATGTGGGTATTACTAGCTCCATGAAGAATCTCATCTCCTTAACTGCTGAGGAAAGTGCAAGTCTACGTCATTCAGGATGGTTTCTAACAGATCACAGGTCTACGAATCATTTCAACTTTTGTGTACCATTGCAAATGCTGTTGGGTTTTTGTGAAGACTACAGAAGAGTTATAATAAATGCACGTCATGAACTCGTTCTTATTCGAGCACGTGATGATATAAATTCACTACATTCTTCGAGAAAAATCATCAACTCCAAAATTGATTTGCAAAAAGTGCAATGGAGGATTCCTCATGTATCACTGAATGATTATACAAAACTTAAATTTCTACGTTTGATTGAGCAAAACAAAAGTTTAACCATGGCTTTTCGTTCCAGGGAACTCTACGAATATCCACTTCTAACTGAAACACAGAGGCCTATATGGGCCGTAAAAGCTGCAACACAATTGGAGAAACCTCGATATGTTATACTAGCATTTAGACAAAATAAGAAGAGTACGCAGCATTTGGAGGTGCTTAGATTCAATGACAGTTCTGTTCGTGATGTTAAAGTCTATCTGAATTCAGAATTTTATCCATATGACCGAATTGATAGTGATAGCGAAAAAAACCGTTATTCTGTACTATATGATATGTATGTTAAATTTATCCATTCATATTATGCAGGAGAAAAACAGTCGAAACCAATGCTTAATTACAAAAACTTTGTGGAATACGGTCCTCTCTTCGTCATCGATTGTTCGCATCAAAATGAATCTATAAAGTCAGGCACTGTTGATGTTAAAATTGAGATTGATTGTACTAGAAATATTCCAAGTAATACTACTGCGTTTTGTTTAATTATACATGATAAAATCGTTGAATATAACCCGCTTACTAGTATTGTTAGAAATGTAAGTTAATAGACTAGATTTATATGTATCTTACTAATGTAGTGAGGGATAAAGAAAAAATAAATAAATAAGATATAATAAACATTTATTGATGTCATTCCTTAAAAACATTCCTTACAAACATTTCCAAAATTTATCTTATGATTATCATTAGGTAACTTTAAATTCTAAATTATTGTATCGTCCTCCAACATATAAGATTTTTAATGTATTCGCTGATGCAGCATTTTGAAGTTCTTTGATTAGTTCAGGCGACTCCAGTAATTTCATCATCCTTGAGGGTAGGAAGAACCATTCGTCGGTAGCCAGCTTCGCTATTAATTTCTCTCCTTATTTGGTCTTAATTTTCACTAATTCAGTGATTTGATACTCCTTATTCTCCTCAAAAGTATTCAGCTTTACGAAAGTCTTAGGTTCGTAAGTTACACTTGCAAGTGCATTGATCTTGGTTAAATCCATTTTTCTGTGAAAAAACATAGAAATTGAGAAAAGAATAATTCTTACCACCCAAAAGAGTTTCTGTGGTACAGCAAGGAAAATATTCGGAATATAGCTTTGCACTGGATCTTTCACCTCCTTGAAGCTTCTAATGAAAACTGACTGACTGAAATTTACCGATTGCTAACAACAAGGGTTTTAAAAATAGTGGAAGGGATGAGATGCATTCATGGAAGGGGATGAGATGCATTCTTATTGGAAGTTAATATTTGGGTGGTTGGGTATTCTTTCCCGCCTACGAAATTTGCGTCAAACAAGTCGTAACACGTTACAAGCGGTTTCTCCTGAATTCTTTTAATTGCATAATCATGTTGTAGACTTTTCTAAAGTGAACTGGGGAAAATTTGCGTCAAACAGGTCATGACACGTTACCAGTGGTTTCTCCAGAATTCTTTTAATTGCATAAACGTGTTGCAGACTTTTCTTAAGTGAAACGGTAAAATTTACGAGCACATTCCTCTCGATAGCTAGGCATATAAAAAATTGAGAGAATATGAAAAAATCGAGGATTTAAAAGGTCATAAATCAAGTAACAAGTCATGACATGACATGATCTCAGGCGTCAGGTACTCGAGCATATCCGTTCTAGAAGATATCAGCACACTCAGCAATCAGTTCTCCAATCGCTAGAATGGTGCCAATACAGCTTCTTAATGTCTAGGTAAAAGTTATGTTTTGCTTTACCCTTCAAAAAAAATGAAGTGCACTGACAACTCTTTCCCTTTCTAATACCTAGCCTGCTTGTTAGATGGATCGTATGATATGCTTACCTGAAAAGCTAAAAATGGCTAAAAGATAAGTCAGGGAAGGCTATAAAAATTCTTAAAACTGTTTTTTTTATTCAATAACTAAAGTTTTACTATCAGTTACTCATCCAGTCTCCATGTATCATCCTCCTCCTCCTCCTTTTTCATCCACATCCTCCTCTTGAAGGCTAGCTTCTCTATAGCCGTATCCCGTGGTACCGTGAATGTATAATTTTAGTCAAACATGTTTTTATCACTTTAACTAATTCGCTCGTAGAAAGGTAAATGATTTCTTGAATGAAAGTCTAGAGAGGGTCCATAGAAGGAGAGAATAGTGGGAGGGTCTAGGATTGGTTCTGAATGGTCATATAGTACCCTCTAAGGACATACTATAAGTGAGGAGCTGTAAGGCCTAATAAATTGGTGAACCTGACCTGGGTATAGTAACAGCTAGGACTTAATAAGTTGCCCTATCAAAATATTAATATTCCTGAAATTGATGTTAAATTGTTATTCTCCCCAATAGGGGAGACTATTAAAACTATGCCCTTTCATTTAGAGGATATTTTGTTATCCGCTGCATAGGTTTAGTTATAATTCCATGCTCGATGGAAAGTTAATTCCTTGCACGATATCAGCAGCTTATCACAATAGCTATCTACAATTTAACTAACGAGAAAAGGGGGGATTGCGGTAGCCACCTAGCGGCAATTACTGGTACTATCAATTAAATTGAACTAGTTCACCCGTGTGTGTAATTACGTAATATTAAAATACCATTAGCGCGAAAGAAGATTAAGGAAGGCAGTCACCTAGCGGTGACTACTGGAACTAGCAATTAACTCAACCTAGTTTATCTGTGTAGCAGAGTCGGAAATAGTTAGGCTACGTAAGGTAACTAACCATCGACTTCGAAGGGTGAAAAAACCTTCCCTCAACTAGGGCCCCGTAGGATAACTTAGGTCCCCGTAGGATAACTAACCAACGGTACCATAGGGTGAAAAATACCCCCTCCCTAACCAAACCCGATCCCACTATAAGACCTTCTAACTGTGACATAGGGTGAAAAATACCCCCTACCTAACCAAACTCGGTCCCACTATAAGGCCTTCCAACTGTGACATAGGGTGAAAAATACCCCCACCCTCCCTAACCAAACTCGATCCCACTATAAGACCCTTTCCTTCCTCATCCCCACCACTACCATACTAAGAGAGTCTTATCCCCACCCATCCCCCTTCCACACCACAAAACAGCTTCCCCCACTCCCTGTCATCGGAACCGCATAGCTCCTCTACTTATTTCTTTATTTCAATTGTATGATATATTTGACTTAAACAATTATTTTAATTTCAAATCAACATGTGTTTGCTTTTAATGAATATTATTTGATTCGAATAAACGGAAATCCAAATAAATGTATTCATTAAATTTAAACGAATTTTTCGCTCATTGTATGAATTCTTCCTTGGCCTTATGGTAACTCATGTGCATTGATTGCTCTACCGCAATGGAGAGAGTGCTCTCTCTCCTTATTCCAACGTCCTTATATGTTAAACACCAAAACTATTTTTAAGTGTATCACCAACTCCTCTCCGTTCCGATCTCTTTCGAGTCAGTACATCTAGAACGATTTTCCCCTTCCTCTTTTCCTAATGCCGCCGATTCCTCTCACCTCTGGATTAACACGCCTCTCGCGCCTATACTTCGAAATAAACTCAAGCTCTGTCGCTACTAGGAGAAGAACTCTCAATCACAGAGCACAGTATTTATTCCGTATGCCGACGAAAAGAACTTTTCCTGTCACATTCCCTATGACCGCACCTGTGCCTGACAGTGAATCATATATTATGCCGTATGATCTTTTCAACCAGCTGCCATCTAAATCTACGGTAATAAATGGAACACCATTTATGACGTCACCCCTTTGAATTGCCAGTTGGCGTTCCACATCGCCTGCTTCTTTCGTCTTTTTCTCCGCTGTTTCACGGAACAGGTCTACAGCGACTGCCATATGCTTGTTGTATGTGTTTGCCGTCATGGTCGATACATTCACGCCTGTAAATAGTTCTTGTAATTGGGAATGAACAATTCCATAAGTAACTGATTCCAAAGCAGCTGCCATATTGAAATCGAAGGCATCAGATTTTTCCATTGGTTCTGACCATATTTTTTCAGCAAACTTGCATTCTTTGCATTTTTTAAATATTTCTGTGAACAGACCAAATTTACGAATTTTAGTGAATTGCAAATTCTTCATTTCGCATTGCTTCCCTTCACTGTGACTATTAAAAACTTTTAACAATTCACCAAGGAGGTAGCCTACATCACAAATTCCTCGTTATCCCAAAAAATTGTTCTCTCTTCCCTCGACAGCATTGATAGAGGAAACATCGGTTACCACCGTTCCAGAGCCACTGTTTGTAAGGCTGACTGAGAAGCTGTCAAGTGCGATTTCGCTTTTTTCGTCCGTGAAATCATAGATGCTGGCAGTTTTATTATTATCCTCTCCGTTATTGCTGGCATTTACGATGGTAACTTTGTCACATTGGCTAATAACGTCGTCACTTTTGCTGATGGTGTCCTGGTTCCATTGACCGTTGATCCTGTCGATGCAGCTAGTAACCTTGTCAGTTTTGCCAGTAACTGTGTCACTTTTGATAGTAACTTTGTCAGTTTGGCTAGTAAAGTCGACACTTTCCATTGTAGCAGCGTCGTCCGTCCATAGCGTAGGAATATCGCCACTTTTTGTAAAAACCTCATTGTTCTCTCTAGTAGCATCATCACTATTGCTCAGGCGTTGAAGGATCCTCAATGAAGAGGAGGTCTCTAACATTTCGGCATTCTTCAGCCTATTCATACGAATACACCATCGTTTTCGACTGGGTTGTCTGGACAGCTTATTCCTATAGTCTCCAATATGTCCCATATTTGCATTGGAAACACCGGAAATTAAAAATAATTATTCTAATTTTCGCCCTTTCTCCTGTTTTCTATATACAAGAAAAAATGACAGATTATAACAAAAATATGCATCTTCTTCCGTATTTCATAAAGAAGAGATCCATATATACAAAAAATTCTTGAAAGCTACGAAATAAACTGAAAAGCGCGAGGTATTCTAAGATTTATTACAGTTTCGCCCATTCACCTGTTTTCTATACACAGGGAATTCTACAGACGATTAAAAAAATATGCATCGTCTTCCTTATATCATAAAGAAGAGATCCATATATACAAAAAATTCTTGAAAGTTACGAAATAAACTGAAAAGCGCGAGGTAGTCTAAGTTTTATTGCAGTTTCGCCCATTCACCTGTTTTCTATACACAGGGAATTCTACAGATGATTAAAAAAATATGCATCGTCTTCCTTATTTCATAAAGAAGAGATCCATATATACAAAAAATTATTGAAAGCTACGAAATAAACTGAAAAAATTAAAAATACTGAAAAAGTGTGAGGTATTCTTGGATAGATAAAATAATGGTAATTTGACCTGTTTTTTAGAAACAGGGTGTTCTGCAGGCGAGTATAAAAATATGCATCTTCTTCCGAATTTGATAAGGAAGAGATCCATATATGTATATCAAAAACTTGTTAAAGCTACACAATATCCTGCAAAATTAAAATAAGCTGAAAAAGCGTAAAGTATTAAAAGATTTACCCCATATTTACCTGATAAATAGAGGCTTCTAAAGCATTCAGTGTTATATTTTCTGCTTTATATTCATGAAGAGTAACTTAAAAATTACCCTAGTTTGCAAAGAAAGTGCCATAATGCAAAATAATGGTTTGGAGTAGCAGCTAAGGAAAAGGTGGGGGAATAAGTCAATTTATATGAATTCCTTTTTGAAATTGAATCACATTCAAGTGATTATGGTAGAACATGTAGGTACTATAATTCTAAGAGAAGCAGAATGTTTTAAGAAAAGCCTCTGAAAGTATAATTTCAGTTTGAATTCATCGGTTTCTTATTATTATTGTCATTTGTCATACGTTGAGTACATTAATGAAACTGAAAGGACTGCACCTAAAAAACTGTGACTTGTATTGGACCCATTGATATATATCCTAGTTTCTATTAATGGAAATAAGTTAATGAAGATGCTAGTTTGTGCCAGAGAATGCCATAATGCAAAGCTCATGTTCAGAGTAACAGCTAAGAGAAAAGTGGAAAAAGGGATAAATATAGAGGCAAACCTTGATTGTGGGGGGCTAGCAGGTGATTTAGGACATCAGGTCTTGGAAGTTGAAGTCCTATAGTCGATAAATAATGAAATAAAAACAAGTGGAAATGCATATAATTGAAATGATGAGCTCTTTCTATTGTAACACTACTACACGATTGTATTCAACTATTCATTGACTATTCAACTTCTACTTCCAAGATCTTATAACCCAAATCACTTTATAACGAATAATGCCTCACCACGTTACTACGGGTAGAGCATTAACGCATAAAACCCGGGTGCTTCCTATTTGAACCTAAAATCGTCCCGGAGTTGGGGAGAAATACTTCAACTGAATTTGTTGTGCGCTAGGTTCGATGTTGGAACCAAGGTCCTCGTAGTCGTCTCCCAGGATCGTCCATACTGCGGCTAGTCATTCCCGAAGGTAGGAGAGGGGCAGGATTAGGATGGGTCTAGGGTTGTGTCAAGTCAGCTCGTTCTTACTAGGGGTTGCTCGCAAATAAACCACACATTCAACTTGCTAGGGTAAATTGCCCAGGCATTTATTCACTCGTGTGAATTTACACAATTTTCGGTATGGCCCCGGGTAACCCATTTTCTCAAGCTCCAGAAACACACGCACACACATACAACCTTATATAAACCAAACATACTTATTCATTCTCTCTCTCTCCCATACTGTTTCTATCCGAGGAGCGGGGAAGAGGAAGCTCCTGGTGGATATTACCAGGTAGTCACTTCCTGTGTGGTAGAATCAGCCCGGTGACGGGTATAAACGTCTATTCCCAAATAGTTAGCCACGTCCCGAAGGAGGCTCCATACGAGGCTTAAGACCTTGTCTCAAAGGGGAGGCACGCCATGGGCACTCATCCTCCAATTGCGCCTTCCGAAGGAGCCCCTGCGATTAGATACTCGGCCAAGGCCCATTCAAGGGACGCCCGACACCCCACGAACCACTCGTTGGCCGCACAAGCTCGGGTCCCGTTCTACGACCGATCGGATACCCATCGCGAACGTGAGCGGGATATTTAACGAAATATCACTTCGCTCTTACAGGAGACAGCGCCTTAGCCTCGCGGATAATTTTACCATGCCAACCGACGGCCATCTTTCTCTCGATAACAGGAACTCCATAAAACATATAATATGATAGGGGAAATAGTCATCGCGAACCGGAAAATACACCCTACAAACTTTGCCTTTCGGTGGGGAGATGCCTAGAGGGAGACGTCCTGTAGGAGGCCCAGGGCTCTTGCGAGAGGGGAAAACTACACCCTCCGCAAATCTCACCAAAGGTGGAAGAGACAGAGTCCCCGTAAACCTCTCACAGGGTGCCTCCCCACTCCTGGGCCTATCACACCCACTAGCTACCACACAAGAAGGACATAGGAGGAAACTCTAAACTGTATCCGAAAATTTTACCTCGGCGGTGAGTCGCCTTTTTCACAGGCCCAGTCCGGCACCTTGAATCACTGCGCTCTCTCTCTCCCTCCGGATTGTTTCCTCGTACCCTTCCATTCCTCCTCATTCCATCTTCCAATCCCTTAGTTCGGTACGGAGGTTATTGTTTCTCAGTGCTTCGGTTTCTTCGAACCGCGTCTCGAGACTTGCTCCTTCCTTCCTCGTCGACGTTCTTTATACGACTCTCTTCCCAGAAGTACTTTCTTCTCCCCCTCCCCAGTTCCTCTCCTCTCCGAATGGTCTCCTCGTACTCCTTTCTCAGAAAATGTCGCATGATTCGCCGAAATCAGGCCGCGTGAGCGATTGTGCTACGCATCTTGTCGCCTATTCCCGAAGAAGTAGTCCCATTCCGCGTAAGATCCACAGGTATCTATGGGCGGGTGTTTACTTGGCGATATCGGGGAGCCTTGGCTGTGAGGGAGGACACCGGAAGAGGGACGTCTCTTTCCTTCTTCCATCTTCTTTTCTCCATCTCTTCTCATTTCCAAAGTCCATAGCGGGCCGCTCCAGGGACGACTCGCTCCATTTTTCCCTAAATCTCAACTTCCCCCTCCCGGCCCCTCGTGATACACTCTTTCCCTCTCTCTCTCTCATTCATTCATTCCATCGGACTTATACCTAAACAATGAGTGATTTGGCACATACGTGCTGACTCGATACAATCTTAACGGGATCCCTCAAGCCCTCTGTAGCCAACATTACGGAACGAAAAACGAGGGAGATTTGTCCAGCGCTATTTTTCGACCGATTTCAATGTTTTTTGGCTTATTGGAATCGTTAGGACTCACACCTTGTCATAAATAAAGCCGTATTTTCCAAAAAAACGTAAAAAAAATAAAATTGTTTAAAAATTCGCATTAATAATATTTAAACGCAAAACAAATCGAAAAATCGGACACCTTTATGACGAGGTGCCAGACCTAACGATTCCAACAAGCCCAAAAACATTGAAATCGGTTGAGAAATAGAGCCGTACCATTGTCCCGCGTTTCTGAGGTGGACGAAAACTAAAAATTTTTAGGAAGGAAGCTAGCCTTCCGCCCCTCTCGCGGCTCATGCATAAGTGTTTCCCCACTGCAGCATTGAAACTTACTGCGAAGCTTTCCTCATATTTACGCTATTCCCCTATCTGTAGCTATACCCATATTAATACGGCTAAAATAATGTTGAGAACATTTCATCTTGCCGATATAATGAAATTGCTAAAAATGCAATTATCATTTTGAAATAGAATTGTAGAAAAGGAGATTTCGTAATGCTTGAAATATAAGACATACGGCGAAACGAGGGACAATGGTACAGTTGTATTTTTCAACAGAATTTGATGAAACTAGTCATAACTAAAGCCATTCTTCATGTAGATTGTCCTAAAGAGATCGCATTTTCGATAAAGCTTATAGTTTTCCAGTTATGAGCGATTGAAAATAGACGTGCGCAACAGCTGATCTACGCGAGAGAAGAAATATGTATTTGTGCGCACGTGCAACTTCAATCGTTTATAGCTGAAAAACTATAAGCTTTATCGAAAATGCGAGCTCTTTAGGACAATCTACATGAAGAATGGCTTTAATTATTACTAGTCTCATCAAATTCTGTTGAAAAATACTACTGTATCATTGTCCCGCGTTTCGCCGTATGCCCTATATTTCAAGCATTACGAAATCTCCTTTTCTACAATTCTATTTCAAAATGATAATTGCATTTTTAGCAATTTCATTATATCGGCAAGATGAAATGTTCTCAACATTATTTTAGCCGTATTAATATGGGTATAGTTACAGATAGGGGAATAGCGGAAATATGAGAGGAAAGCTTCGCAGTAAGTTTCGATGCTAGAGTGGGAGAATTCGTTAGCGTGAGCCGCGAGAGGGGAAGAAGCCTAGCTTCCTTCCTAAAAATTTTTGCTTTTCGTCCACCTCAGAAACGCGGGACAATGGTACGGTTCTATTTCTCAACCGATTTCAATGTTTGTGGGCTTGTTGGAATCGATAGGTTTGGCACCTCGTCATAAAGAAGCCCGATTTTTCAATTTGTTTTGCGTTTAAATATTATTATTGCGAATATTTAAACAATTTGATTTTTTTTAATTTTTTGAAAAATAAGGCTTTGTTATGACAAGGTGCGAGTCCTAACGGTTCCAACAAGCCCAAAAGCATTAAAATCGGTCGAAAAATAACGCTGGACAATTCTCCCTCGTTTTTCGTTCCGTAATATTGGCTACAGAGGGCTTGAGGGATCCCGTTAAACCAAGGACTAATACAATAGGTCGAAATAAGAGAAAATAACTCAGGATCACCCTCCTAAGTGGGTGGATGGTATGAGAAAAAGGGGAAGCATAGCATTTACTTTCCATTTCTAGGTGAATAGCCCAGAAACCCCCACTTATAATGGGGATTCCAAAAATCTGCGTTATAACTTACATGGTCTCCACTATCAAGGTTTATTTCTACACTCACCACATTTTCAACCATTTTCGAAACTATTACTCTGAACATCAGCTGTGCAATATGGCCCTTTCTTTGGCAAACTAGAATCATCTTCATTAACATTTCATTAATATAAACTAGAAAATATACAACTGAATGCAATAGAACCCACACTTTTTTAATTATAGAGCTTTTAATTTCCTCAGATTATTTACCCCATTGTCTATCACACATACCACATTAAAATAATGATCTTTTATAAAAGCTATACTTATACATGATTGTTACAAAATATTCAATAACTATTAGACTTTCATTTCCAAGATCTTATGCCCCTAATCACCTGGAAGGCTTTCACTAACTAACAAGGAGCAAACCCTTGGATTTGAAGGTCTTGTAGGTGTTAAGTGGAAAGAATGGATAGTTCAGTTGTATCTTTCACTGTCATCAAATAACATTTATCCTAGCTGAAGCATGCTCTGAAACTTGTTATCGATATTAGTTCTAACTGCATAAGACTTTCATAAAGTGTGGTAAAAGTTCAAATGACAGTAGTAAGTTTAAAGGACCATGAGCTATGGTATCACGTGACCCATGGTCCTTTAACATGTAGGCGACTGGCATTTTGGTGAGCGTGCATAAGTCATACTTTGAATTATATTTTTCTATAGAAAAAGTTCCCAATGGACCTGACATAAAGGCTTAACCTTGAAGTGTGCCGATCTGCACTTTCCGGCCGCCTGCAGGTTAAAACTACTACTGTTCTGCACTTTTACTACACTTTAGAAATGCCTTATGATATTAGAACCATTATCCATATGAAGTTACAGAGTATACTGCATGCTAGGAGAAATGTTATCAGCTGAATGAAATTCATGCAGCTGAACCGTGCTTTCGTCCCATCTAACCTGACTACGAAATTATTATTTTACCACAAAAAAGGGCATGCAAACTACAAATTATTATATTTTGGAACTAACATGAGGTTTCCTGCAGCAAATCCAAAAATTTGCACCCACTAAACACTTCACTGATCACTATTTAAGTAAAACTTACTCACGCACGTCCGACTCGAGAGATAGCTAAAAACCGTCTCAACGATGACAGCTGCGGAGCTTTTTATGCGTTCGCAAATCGCATTTGAAATGTGTGCAAAATATACAGGGTGTTTCACTTAAAGTGACCCAGCGCGAAACCATGCTAGAAGCGAGTAGGTGGGGAGCACATGGGTGACTAGTGGAGGGAGGGGATAGCGCTGAAGCAAGCCTAGTCTGTATTGGACAGCCGTTGACTTTTAGACGCCTCCCTCTCCACTTCACATCAAACGCAGGCAAGTGTTTGGACTTAAGACTCCCTTGGGAGGGCGGGGGCATCTAGCGTCTGCGGTACGCGTACTAGGTATGTTTCTTTATCACTCTTTATCTCTATGTCCTTTATAAAGAAGCTATCATTTCCGCACCACCTTATGGTAGATAGTCGCTCGATGTCCCCCCCCCCCCCCCCGAAGGGTGTCTTAAGTCCAAACACTTGCCTGTGTTTGGTGTAAAGTGGAGGGGGAGGCGTCTGAAAGTCGACGGCTGTCCATCACAGGCTAGGCTTGCCTCAGCGCTAGCCCCTCCTTTCACTAGTAACCTATGTGCTTCCCATATAATCGCTTCTAGCATGGTATCGCGCTGAGTCACTTTAAGTGAAACACCCTGTATATTTTTTAAAAATCGTCTTCTCACGTTGTTTCTTCCTTCAAAATAAAATGTTACTTATAATTAAAAAACCTCTACAAATAAATATTACTTTTATTAAAAATAAATTTAGTTTAGCACGAATAGTGCGGAAGTTTGCCATTGGTCCATCGATCTGATAAGCTTGATTATTGGTCTATCGATCTGATAAGCTTTAACATTGACCAAGAAGCTCTGCACATTGTTCGCTAATAAGAAGGCAACGTGCAGTGTTTCATTCCCCACGATTCCCACGAAGCACGTGCACCGCCGGCTTTTGCAGCAGAAAAATGGGAAGTAATTTTGACATCATTGCATGCTAATACATTATAGAAGTGATGTGTAGTGTTCTTCCGCGATGTTTTGCGATATATATTTTGACAAGAATTTCCAGTTACGAATGTATGTATTGTAAACTGTAGAATATATGTCATATTTATTGCACTTGAACAAATACACGCAAATACGACGTCATATGCTTTCCAATATAAGGAATCGTAAGTGCACTTTCTTACTATCACATATGTTTTAAAACATTGCAGTAGTATATTACACATAAAATCTTTCAAACATGTGACATTTTAATAATATTTCTCTTTTTTTATTTTCAGAAAACCAGGAACTCGGAAGAAAAGTAGGGAGGGGGCCAAAAGAGGGTTGCCTGTTCCAACCCCCCTTTGACCCCCTCCGCCCCGCAACCACCAGCGCCACAGCCACCCACGACGCAGCCGCCTAGCGGCAAGGAGAAGGAGGGGGGGGGGAGGTGAGGGCAAAGGCGACCCCGCAGACCGCCAAAGCAGGGGTTTCCAAAAATCCGCGTGCCGCCCCCAAGCCAGAGGGGGTCCGCGGACCCTAAGAAACCCCTGCAGCGGCGGTCTTTGCCATCGCTGCGGTCTACCCCGAAGCCAGGGGTAGTCACCGCAATCCTACCGACCACCCCCAAGCCAGGGGGATCGGCAAGGACATCGCGAACTACCCCGAAGCCAGGGGTAGCCGCCGAAAAGCAGGCCGGGCCGAAGCCCTCGGCCAATTCCCGGCCGAAGCCGGCAATTTTGCCTGCATCTGCTCCGCGAAGTGCGGTTCGTGGGCGGTCCCAAGAACCGGGACCGTCCCGAATCCGCACATACGCGAAAACTGCGGCAGGGCGGCGGCCTTCTTCGGCGGAAGCAGGGCTGTTGGAGGAAAGGGTAAGTTTTACAGAATCTCTCGAAATATTGTATATATTTATAAGAATTTTATTTTTCCAGATCAAGAAGCTCCTCCGGAAGCAGCAGCGAAAACGCTACCGCCGAAAGAAGGCCGCGCAGCGAGCAGCTGATCTTGCTGTAAGTATAAACAAGATCAAAATTAATAAATATAAAAAATAAGAATATATTTTTCAATTTTACAGCTCTTACAATTGTTCAGAGAGAAGAGCAGCCGCCGCGCCCACTCCCCACGACGCCACAGCAGTTCCCCACGACGCCGCAGCCGCAATCCACGACGCCGCAGTCGCACTCCGCGACGCCGCAGCCTTACTCCGCGATACCGCAGTCGCACCCCGCAATGCCGCCACAACAGGTAAATCTAGAGGAGCCCATGCTCCGTCCAAAAATGTCCAGGGTACAATAACAGCTGTACGTGCCGTGGACATTTTAAATAAAGAGGTTAACTGATAATATATTGTAATTCTTTTATAAAGCCACTCTAACTCCGAGTCACATTTTGTACTCATCTCATAGCGTTTATATTCTCAGTTATTTATCAAAATTCTTCGTACTTTTCCGCAATCGTTTTCCACAAGTGTACTTTTTGTTTACGATGCAAACGCGCTATGTGATAGCTACGGACTAATGACCAAGCTGTTGTGCGTTTGACGGAACTACACGCTGGAGAGAGAGAGAGTGAATCAGTGAGGGAGAGAGACATCATGCTTTTACTCCGAGTACGCATTTTATTACATTTAGCGTTACACAGACTAGATAAAGCATTGGAAAAATATGAAAATAATACGAAAGCATCCCACTTCCATGCTCTTTCTAGCGCTATCGTCAAATTTTCATTAGCACTTTTACTTTTGAAGAAATAAATTCCTAAAAGTGCGAACCGGTGACACTGGAAAGAGAGTTTTTCTGTACAAACTCGGCACAATAGTACAGTCGTATTTCTCAGTAGAATTTGATGAAATTAATCACAATCGAATCCACTCTTTACGCAGATCGTCATGAAGAACGCGAATTTCAGATAAAAATCCTAGTTTTCGAGATATGAGCAATTGAAGTTGAACGGCGCATACGCATTTCTCTTATTGTTCGAATCAGCTGTTGCGCACGAGTATCTTCAATTGCTGATATCTCATAAACTAAGGCGTTTATTCGAAATCCTCCTTCTATATCACGATCTATATAATGAAAGGAATCGTTTGTGATTAGTTTCATCAAATTCTATTGAGAAATACGACTGTACCATTGTCCTGCGTTTGTACTGAAAAACACACTTTTCACCATCACGCGTTCGTATATTTAGTAGTTTTTTTCTTCAAAATTGAATGTTTTAATGCAAATTCGTTAAAAACGTTAGAAAGAGTATGAAAAAGAGATGCTGTCATGATATTTACATATATTTCCATTATTTCATTTATTCTGTGTGATCCTAAATGTAATAAAATGCAAACTTGAAGTAGCAGCTCAATGTCTCTTTTTCTCGCTCTCTCTCTCTCTCTCTCTCTAGCATGTTTTTCCGTCAAACGTACCGTATCTGGAGAGTTAGTCCGTAGCTGTCAAATCGCGCGATTGCATTGTAAACATAAAGTATACTTTCGGAAAACGATCGCGGAATAGAAGGATGGATTTCGATAAATATCAGAGAAGAAAACCTATATCAGATGAGTATTTTATGAACAAAACATGAAAATTATTGTGTAAATTAGTAAGGAGATATACATTGTGGTTATCTTATTTTTGTTTTAGTTGAAGTCCTGTATCTGTTGACTTACAATGAAGGAGAATAGTACTTACTGCCAATGGAAAAAAAGCAATGAAGATTTTCTGTATGGCCCAGTGATTTTAATACTTCTGACAATTTTATGATTGTGAAAGTGTAAGCAATTATCAAGAGACAGGGTAGTGTCTCGACGGCAAGTATATATAAAAGTAGATAATGACATGTCTATACCGCCGAGCACTACCGTGTAACTTATACAGCAAGTTTAGCCGTCCCAATTTTCAAACCGATTTATTTCTATGAATGATCAATTGTCATGATTTAAGTAAAGCTTGTGACGCTACTGGCTATCCTTAGGGATAGTATAGAAGGGGAGGGATGAGTGATCCCTCACCGATCGCGTTCGCGTCCCAATAGGCGACTTCCTACAAGACCCGGGCGCCTTCGATGTACTTTGGATAATACCCGAATATTTATTTATACAGAGGGGGTTCTAACCCTCGTACGCGAATATCCGGGATGGGGTGCTAATACAATAACTCAATAACTGCGGTCAAACTCTCTTTATTATAAAGTCGGTTATCAATACAAGACCCGGTTCGCTTTACTCGTTCGTGGGGTGTTACGCTAGGTCCTAAATGTGGACGCGGCCTAAGTAGTGCGAACGCGGCTGAAGTCCCGATGACGTACTAGCTAACCTCGCGCTCGAGCCGCTAGTGGCGTTCGCGGCGGTCCCACCGAGTCGCGCGGTACTCGCGCGCCACCGGCGGATTCCTGAGTTAACTACTACGCGGCGCTACTCGGATAAGTCCCTCTTCCCGCGCGTGCGCGTTGCGAGACGGTTATTCGCACTCACTCCGTTCCCGCGTACTCAAACACAACAACGACCCGGATTGTTTACTCCCGAACGTCTAAGGTCGCGAGTCCTCCCGATAATTATGCTAAGTCCGCGGCCTTGACTGACTGAAGGGAACGTTCCTGTCAACGGTCAAACGCACAACGAATCAATGTAATCGCGAACACTTCTACTAATTCGCGTTTTTACACTTTAGGATATTCGTTATCGGTCCGACGGAATGACCACTCCGCTAAGTTGCCCGCTTACCCGTGACAGGTGAGCTGGGCCAGCGGTTCCCTGTAAAACCGTTCGGTGCTACGAGCCCTAAAGCCCTAGCACACCCCGGGACGTCACAGGACTTAACTACAAAACGAATAATCACCCTAATTTCTGCTTACAAGGGCTGGCTCTCTTCTATCACCCTGCTCTCTCTCTGTCCCTCTACTCTCTTTCGGTCCCCCTCTCTCTCTCTCTTCCTCCCTCGCCTCAGTCTCTCCGTCTCTCCCTCCGTCTCTCTCTCTCTCTCTCTCTCTCTCTCTCTCTCTCTCTCGCTCTCGCTCTCGCCCTTGCCCTCGCCCTTAATTCTCGCCCTTAGGGCAGTAGGTTTCCTCTGGCCGGTATGGATTCGTGGCGGTGGCAGTCGCTGCACTTTTACGTGCCTTCCAATTTCTGTCCGGTAGCGGCTGTCACTTCTGGGGTTCGTACCGGCTGGGGGAACTCAGATTCTGGCACTATGTGTCACTTATGACTTCTAAACTACGTGTGTCGGGGCAGTCCGCGGAAGCAGGTAAGGCCCTGCGCCTGTCCCGCCGCTGCCCCGCTACACCCATCGCGCGGCACTAGGGAGCCGACAAGTTATCGATCCTAGATCAATACTTATCGGTTGATAACTCCCTAGTTCGTACGCGACCCGCCTATCTAGCGCTTGAGATTAGCAAAGCGCTAGATGGCAGCTATAGTAACGTTGCGAGAACGCAACGTTACAACTCCCCCCTCGTTAGGACCAACGTAGGGGTTGGTCAACTTCCTCCCGGTTGAAGTCGGCCCTTGGGGTGTTCCTATTTCCATCTAATTTCTTCTGGTGCGCGCAATCCTACAATGCTACAATCAAAAAAACGCTCGCTTCACACACCCATACTTTATTACACACAAAAAAAATTCGGCCTACATAAACAAACAAACAAAAATAATTATCTGGCTCGATACAACAACAAAAATTTTAATCATAAAAAAAATAGACTCTATACAAAAAAAAACTTAAACAGTAGACGCGGACACGGACATTAATTTAAGTGGAGGAGCTCCTCCTCCATTGCTTCCTCCCTCCTTTTTCTCTCCTGCTCCCATTCCGCCTTCTCCTTCCTCCACGCCCTCATCTCTTCCTCTCTCTTCTTCTCCTTCTGCTCCTTCTCCTTCATCTCCTTCTCCCTCTTCCCCTTCTCCTCCTTTCTCCTTTTCTCCCTCTCCTCCTTTTTTCGTTGCTCGACGGCAACGCGGATGCGTTGTCGTCGAGCCTCGTCCTCTTCCTCCTTCTTCTTTTTCCTCTCCTCCGCCCGCCTCCTTTGCTGGGCCCTTCCCTGGCCCACCCGGCCACCCCGTCTGCCCCTATGCGCCTTTTTCTTAGGCTTGGGTACAGCCGGTCCGACTCCCGTCGCTGGTGGCCGAGAGGCCCTCTGCGCGGGAGGACGAGCGTCCGAACGGGTGCTGGAGTAGCCCGCTCCCCGTCGGAGCATCTCGTTCTCCTGACGCAGACGGCTCATCTCCGCCTCCCAGCCGGCGGGCTGCGGACCGGTGTACCCAGAGGCCTGGGCTGTGGGGTAGGCCGGAGGGTAGGGGGTACCCCGCTCGGGATAGCGGGGCGGAGGGAGAGGATAGCCGGGTTGGTGGTGGCCGGGGTTGGAGGGTGGCTGGTAGGTGGGTGGTCCCACTGCTGGCAGGGAAATCCCCTGAAACCAGCAGTGGGTCACCACCTGTTGGAGGTATGGATCCATTCTCTGTAACAGGAGGAGGCATCCGTCATCTCTCCGCAAAAAAAATAATAAAAAAAATCACGCGACACACACATTCATCCATTCGTCACACACTCAAGCCCGCACTCAGGTTCGCGAGGGTTAGGTTGGGTCTCGACGTGGACGCAGGCGTGCCGTCCACGTAGACGGAGCGAAATCCGACGAGTCGCTCACGATCGACATTTTCCGTTTCCCCGGAGTCCCTTTCCGTTTACCGGTCGGTTTTGGGGAAGGTGCAGGGTCGCTGTTCCCTTCCCCCGCGACGGTTTCCTCACCCAGTTCATCGACGTCCGGAACGCAAAATGACGCGACAAACGGTTTTAGATCTGAAACGTGGACCTTCGGATTACTACGGCCTTGATCCTCAAGCTCGTAGACGACCGGCGATATTACGCGAACTATTTTAAACGGACCCTCGTACGATGGTGCTAGCTTCGCAGCAAAATTATCAGCAGATGACGATAATGGTCTGCCGCGCCGCCATACTACGTCTCCTACCTGATACCTGATATCGCGCCGGCCACGATTGTAATAGCGGGCTTGACGGGCACTCGCTTTTTCTATCTCTACCTGCACGATATCATGAATCAAAGGAAGACGTTTTAGTCGCGCCACCCAATTTTCGGGGTCGCTCCTAAGTATTGTACGAGAACCTTCAATCTCTCGCCGTAGATTCGGAGTAATTACTGGGTCTCGACAGAGGTTAAGTAACGCGGGAGATACTCCAGTCGACGAATGCATCGCGGAATTAATCGCGAAACGGAATTCTGCGAGATGAACGTCCCAGGCTCGGTGGTCGCTCTCTACAAATATCCTAATCATCGTTTTAATTACCCGATTCACGCGTTCTACCGGGTTAGTTTGCGCGTGATACGGCGGAATAGTAAATTGCCGAATCTGATGCTCATTTAGAAATTTGGTCACTTCCTTATTTACGAACTCGGTACCGTTATCGCAAAGAAATATTTCCGGTGATCCCCAACGGTAAATAACCAGCTCGCTAAAAGCTTTCAAGATGCTTTTGGCGTCAACTGTGCGGATCGCTCGCATTACCACGTAACGACTGAAGATGTCGAGGAAGACTACTACGTAACGCTGTTGGGCCTTACTCGGTGGAAAGGGGCCCATGATGTCTCCCGCAACCACAGTCCATGGTCGCTCCACTACCCGAGTTCCCATAAGTCCTACAGGGGCAAGCTGTACAGCTTTATGTTGCTGACAGACTTTGCACCCGCGTACGAATGCTACGGCGTCTTTGAAAACTCCCGGCCAATAGTAATCTTTGCAGATTCTGGCGTGAGTTTTCTGAACGCCAGCATGTCCTGCGGAAGTATTATTGTGAGCTTTCTGTAGGGCTAAAAGTCGAGCCTCTCGCGGGAGGACTAACTTCCACGCATCATAGTAGTGTGGCTATAGGGATTCTGGGACCGGGTGGCGAGGGGGTCGGGGTTTCGCGGGGGAAGGGGAGGTAGGGGAAATACCCCCACTTCTTAGCGGAGGGGGATTGCCCCCACTCCAGGGTGGTGGGGGAAGCCCGGTGGTGGGGGAAAAATAATCACGTGACACCCCGGTGGTGGGGGAAAATTAATCACGTGACACTCCAATTGTTTAGTCTTTAACAAAAAGGTTTATTTATATCGTTAAATCTCTTGGTACTGATAACGTGTATAATTTTATAAGAAGTTTGCGAATCTAAGTAGTACATCGCGCGCCTATCTGCCTATTTTGTTATTTCATCCATTGGTATGCCTAATTTCAAATGAAAAATTCCAGCTGGTGTTCGCAACGGGTCCGCCAAACGTCCCAGCCCTTTACGCGAGAGATATAAGAGAGAGAGAGAACACATATTGTAAAATTAATTTATTATGAAAGGAATTGAGGGAACGTATAAATATACGTAGATTTTGGTGAAACAGCCTTGCGGCATAAAAAACGCACTTTATTATTTAAAATATATATATTTTTTACAATCTTCATTTTTTTTTCTGATATTCTGCAGCGAGATAGCTGGGCTCTGCGTTTTTGAGTAGTTCTTCCATCTAAAATCAAAATGGTCCACTTTGCCTCGTCGAAGTAAGGTCTACCTCAGGCTCCATTTGCGCGCAGCTTGTGTTCCTGTGACGAAAGACTCCGATCGCGTAGCCAATATTTCTCACCTTAGACATAATTGAAATCATGTTGTTACTTTTCGCATAGTAATAGCTCTATTTTTTTAACGAAGCAAGTATACATACAAAAATTCAGCACGTCTTTCATCGATGAAAAAGAAGTAGTAGGTACAGATGAATTTTCATCCTCCTCCTTCCTTAGATTTTATCCTCACAATGCACCAAGTAAATCAGGAAAGTAACGAAAATTTAAATAAAGCAAACTTAAATGCTCCAGACAAAAAACAACGAAGTACTAAATCCATCAATTTCAACGATCGATTAATTTTCTATGATTTTTCAATGTGTACTGCATTGTTGAAGGCATGCACCAAGTAAATCAGGAAAGTAACGAAAATTTAAATAAAGCAAACTTAAATGCTTCCAGAAAAAAATAACGAAGTGCTAAATCCATCAAGGTCAACGATCGATTAAATTTCTATGATTTTTTAATGTGTACTGTTGAAGGTTTGAGGACTGAATGCTGCTCCACCGAGGATATCCCGTTGAGAGAAAGTCTTTATCGGTTTTTAAAATATAAAGTGACATGCGATAAGGAGTTAATTCTTTCTTAATCAAAATAAGAAGAACCATACCCTTCGAATAATCTCCGTATAGATATATTTTTTTTCCTATTGTCTTTAACCTATAGGTTACAATCACAATGGATATTCATCGCAAGTAAGAAAATCTTAGAAAATTACTCTTTCCAAGAAATACGATAATATCGTTTTTCTCTATTGAATTATACTGTGATAAGTCAATCACAATGGAAATTCATCGCAAGTAAGAAAAAAACAAAAATTACCCCTTCCAAACATTGAAATTAAATACGCTTAATATACGATAATATCGTTCATATAAAAAGTCAGTTTGTTAAACGAGAGCTGCATAGTCTTACCACGCGTGCTTGAACTATTAAGAAAAAATAAGTGTGTGATTAAACACATTAAAAAGAAACTTGTTTGTTACATAAAAAAAGGTAAGGATATTTTTTTTTTCATTCGATTAGTACATGCATTATTTAATTGAGTTTTTAACTTTAATGAGACTAATAATTTTTTTTTTTTTTTTTTTTTTTTTCATAGAGATAAAAATGAATTTCAATAAAATCAATGAATTGGGAAGCGTCATTCCAAAAAATTTTGTGAAATTAAATAGCTTGACGGAAAATCAAGAGTACGATATTTCCGAAGTGGACAAAATTATGATAAAATATGGAATGAAAATCATTGTAAAGCTGTCAACAGCCGATTAGGTATTCTTGCCAGGGAGAATGGCAAAATTGGCGGAAGATACGGAGCAGTTGCAGCACCTACAAAAGGCTGCAGCAGCCAATAATTTAATAATGTTATATAAAGGAGGAAAATATCACAACGTGGAATTTAAGTCTAATGTTTGATAGGTATTTTGTATCAAAAAAAAAAATAATGAATAAATTTGTTGTTTATTATATATTTATTTAATAAAAATTGTTTTCTTATTTTTTAACTTACATTTCTAACAATATTCGTAAGAGGATTATATTGTACAATTTTATCGTGTATAATTAGACAATAGGCTGTAGTATTATCCGGAATGATTTCCATACACTCGATCTCGAGTTTGACGTCGACCGTGCCGGTTTTTATGGACTCGTTCTGATGCGAGCAGTCGATGACGAAGAGCGGCCCGTACGTCAAAAAGTCCGTATAGTCGAGCATGGGTCTCGCGAGTTTCTCACCAGCGTATTAGGAGGTGAAAAACTTTACATACATGTCGTAGAGGACGGAGTAGCGGGATTTCGTGAAATCAGTGTCGAGACGATCGTACGGATAAGATTCGGAATTCAGATAGAGTTTGACATCGAGTACTTTGCAATGACTGAATTTGAGCACATCCTCGTGCTGATTACTCTTCTTGTTCGTTCTGAAAGCCAGAATGACGTATCGCGGCTTCTCCAATTGCGTGGACGCTTTCACGGACCACGTGTGTCGCTGCGACTTGGGCAGAAGCGGATACGCGTAAAGTTCCCAGGCGCGAAAAGCGAGTGACAGACTTTTGTCCTGCTCGACGATACTGAGAAATTGGAGTTTCGTAATTTCGTTCAGGGTCACATGGGGTATTCTCCATTGCACTCGTAGCAGCTTGATCGACGAATCGGTGATTTTCACCGATGTGTAAATGGCGTTTGTATCGTCGCGGGCGCGAATGAGAACGAGCTCGTGACGCGCGTTAACGACGACTCGCCGATAATCCTCGCAGACTCCCAGCAGCATTTTCAGGGGCACGCAAAAGCTAAAATTCTTAACAGCCGCCTCCTTTTTGAGCCGGTCTTTGGCTGTAGCGACGAACCATCCGGAATGACGTAGACTGGCGCTCTCCTCGGTGCTCAGGGAAACGAGATTCTTCAGAGTGCTGGTAATACCGACGTTTCTGCATCGGTCGATATCGATACCGTTCAATTCGTAACGAATCTCGTCGAAGAGAAAGGCCGCGGAATTGCAGTCGAGCGTAACTATATCCTCGTTGCTGGCGCTCGCGTCACGCGTGCCCTCCACCAGCTGACCCTCGACGTAGAGATAACTCTCGCACGGCAGGAGTATCAAATCTTGCTGCTGTATGGGAATGCGAATTTCGTCGTTGTTCGCCAACGAGGCGTTCGCATACGGATTGTAGGCATGCATCTCCATTTTGGTGATGCGATTGTCGTAGGTCAGCGGTGCGGTGACGTTCAAGGGATCTGCCATTGTTCCACTATGTACCTTCGTCCAATCTCTTCACGGTGAATCCCAATGATTGTAAAAATTCTATATTTCTTCTCGTTAGCAAGAAGCTCCTCTTGTCGCGATTTTCACTCCGATGAACCGGTGTATTCGACTCCACGTAGGACGAACGACTAGCGAACATTTCATCCAGGTTCACCGCTTTATAATCCTCGTTACTTTTGTAAATTAACATTTTTCTTAATGTGCAATCTTATGGTAATTTCTTCACGTCCAAAGTCTACGAGACGATCGTCCTGATCGAGGATACGTAACGTGAGACGGTCGATTACTCTGACGATGACCAGTAGATAAATGACGGTTTTCGGTGCCTCCGAGATTTTATAGCCCGGTGGTACGCTGGGAAAGAACTCGTGAATAATGTGTCGGGGTCTACCGTTGGTGTACGCACCACCCACAATGTTGCACTCGATGCGTAGAATATTTGTTTTCACAATGTTCACGGTTTCGTCGGATTCAGCCTCGGCGTTCGGTTCGATCACGCGATTCGACGAGAAGCCCAATAGTGAGCCAACGTTATTCGGTTTTCCAAAGTCAATCGAATATTTGCAGAATATTTCACTCTTCAGTGTATTGTTATTCGCTCGTAGAAGAATAACGCTGTCAATGTCGTCTTGAATTTCGTGTCTCGCAGAAATTTGACACTGCAAATACTCATTTATCACACTCAATTCGTAACAGCCTCTGGGTATCGTCAGTACCTTATCGTTATCGTAGTAGAACTTATTATTCGTCTCGTCCACATTGGCTACCGAGTTGTACGTTTGCATGTCCACGAGACCGATCTCGTACCGATCGTCTTGCAGATTGATCGAGGGAAAGAAATCTGAATTTAATACTTATTTACGATCCGATAATGTCACGGTGAAAGACATTTTTTTTTTTTTTTTTTTTCAAAGTATCTGTTCTCGCATGAATTTCACGCACAACTGACCGCAATTGCTTTTATCGTACGATTGATATCGATCATGATTGTAGTAGATTGTAACGTTAGGACCAAAGTAACGCACACATTCTTTCGTCGGTTTCAAATTTCCGAAGGAATCAAAATATACGACGATGTCGTTACGCTTGACGTAGGCTACCCAGTGGGTACCAGGGCTGCATTGATCGTCGAAATTCACGATCGCGCACTCGTTGCACCGCGGCCCGTCGAGCGGCAGAGATGTGCGCATAAAGACTCCACGGAAGTATGGTATGCGTCGGCAGATGCGTGCCAATTGTATGTTACTAGTAGCACCTGAATCCGGGAGAGCATCGCGACGACGACGAAATTTCCCCTCATTCATTTTCTTCCTCTTATCCGACCGTTTTTTTTTGTTGTTTTTTTTTCCACCTCCACGGTTTCCCTCTCCGAGGACTCGCTTGTACGGTTTCAGATAAAGACCTCGGGCTCTCTCCCGCGACGCTTCCATCGCGCGATTGTGACGTTGCATTTCCCGCAATCGTTCTCTCTCAGCTTTTGCACGGTTTACAGCCGTCGCTATACCCGATGCTCCACCTGCCAATGCTCCGACTGCACCTAGCAGTGGGAGTATAGGAATTATACCACCCCGCTTCCTCGGCACTCGAATTCTTCTCTTCCTCGTAGTAGTAGTACCAATTTTTTTCTTGTTGTTGTTGTTCTTTTTTTTAGCCGCTACTGCTTTCTTCATCGCGACAATATTATGTAATCCCAAGCCAAGTTTACGCTTAGCATTCATCGATGCCCATACGGCTGCGGCGACCGCGCGTTCACCCAAGGTCGCGTCTCTTGCGGTAATACGTTCACGCGCTCTCCTCGCTAGCACTTTTTCGGCCTGATGACGCTCCGGTAGATCCTCGTTGTGCCAATATGCTAAGTCGTGATCGAGGCAGGCCTCGTCCAGCGGATTTATACCACGATCGCCGCGCTCCAATCTTTCGCGAAGTCGAGTGCCGGGCCCGCAATAATTGTAACCGGGCACGTGCAGCTCAAATGGCAATTTTTTCAAGACTTTATTGAAGAACGATCCAGACATTTAGAGCAACTGCTTCTCTTGCTGACAAACGTAACAGTCTTTCATCCATCTCGGTGGTCCGTCGTGGTGAGTGGTATTAGGTAGATTGTAGTGTTGCAAGCAATAATGATATTTCTGCACATCCGAGTCCGCGCGAATGTGCCGAGGTAATCTTTCCCACACACTCGCGATACTGTCTGGAAAGTACTCCAGCAATACGATCTTCGGTATGTGTTCGAGCTGATGATTCGTCAAGTTCTGCAGGGAATCGACGACGAATAGCATGAACGCCATCGTAATGGCAACTGACCGAATAGTTCCGTAAATCGCGAAATATAAATGAACGATACAGCTGTTCCCGAAGGTTAATAGCGAGGATGCATTTCGTGAAGCACGTGCCGACTATTCGCGTGACAAATTTGGATGCTCACGATGCTACCACGCAAATAAGAAAACGCCACGGATCGCTATTACCATCTACGATACGCTGCATAATTTGCGGTCCGTCGAATTGCGGTAAGACAAACGTGTTGCTGAGCCTCATAGAGAGTCCGCACGGTGTGAGATTCGAGAACCTGTACGTCTACTCGAAGTCGCTGCAGCAACCGAAGTATCGATACCTGGAGCAGCTTCTGCAGGACACGGAGGAAATTTGTTACTTTCCATTTTCAAACAATTGCGAGGTTGTGAACGTCGCGGATGCAAAGCCGAACTCCATTTTCATATTCGACGATGTGGCCAACGACAAGCAGGACAATATAAGGGACTACTTTTGCATGGGTAGACATTCCAACATCGATTGCTTCTACCTCTGTCAGACTTATGCGAAAATACCAAAGCATCTGATACGAGATAACGCAAACTTGCTAATAATATTTAAGCAGGATGAAACTAATCTGAAGCATATTTTCAACGATCACGTCAACAGTGATATGTCGTATGAGAAATTTCTCACATTGTGTTCGACCTGTTGGAGTCGCGATTACGGTTTCTTAGTAATAGACAAGGATAGCTCTCTGAAGAACGGTCGATATCGCAAAGGTTTCAACGAGTACGCCACGATCGAGTGAACGGCCTTGCGAGTGTCAGGCCGGTAAGGTTTCAACGTGAACGGCCTTGTGAATGTCAGGCCGGTAAGGTTTCACGATCACGGCCTTGAGTGTCAGTTTGATAGTGGAGTGCAGGCCGTTCGGATCACCGTGTCAGGTCGGTTAAAATCCGTGTCGGTTCGGAGAAAGCTGTTGTATACAGCATCGCAACAGGTCGGTTAAAAACCGTTCAATTCGAGGAAAGCTGTTGTATACAGCATCGCGATGGATGAAAAATCGCTTCTGAAGAGGATCGCCAAGACGAGCGAGGTCATTCGCGACAAGCATCGTGCCTTGAAATCGGAGAAGGCGATAATGGAGAGCAGTTTGAACGAGACATTCAAGCCGATAGTCGATCCATTGATGAAACTCGTTTCTCAAACGGAGGATAACACAAATAATAATAATAATAATTCGTTCGTCAACGATAAATTGAAGAGGGGAGCCTACTTCACATCGACACCGTATAAACGAGCAAAGAATCTTAGAAGTAGTATTAGTGAAACTATTACGAATCCATTGGATTTCATGACCGAGGACGACGCGTCTTCTATAACCGATCAAACGTTGTCCGATTCGAAAAAAAGTTTGCTAGAAAAATTAAATATTGATGAAAAAAATGAACCAGGCTTGTTACAATATGCCTTTCAACATAATCGAATACATCCGATCCCTGGCAAGTATATTAAATTACTTCTGACCGATAGGGATAACTTGATTGATCGCGCTTTTGGACCTCTTTATAAAAATGATCAACTGACGCTTGGTAGATGTAAATTTGATATTAGTCATGAAGGAGATATTATTCTCGATAAGACGTTATACACCGGTACAATAGGTACTTATGAACTAATTTTCATGAGAGAACCCAATCGAGCCATTATAAAACCCGACGATTTGGAACAATACAAGAGTATTCTAAATCAAACTAAAGCGCATAAACTGTTAAACGATAGTCTAAAACAAACCAAGGGTAATAAAAGTGCAAAATATAAAGAAATTATGAAACCATTGCTATTGGGAAAACCTATGTTACCGCCTGATCGGTTACCATCAACATCAGGCGCAAGAAAATCGTCAACGTCTGACGCGCCAGCAAGAAAATCGTCAACGTCTGACGTGCCAGCAAGAAAATCGTCAACGTCTGACGCGTCAACATCAGGTGTCAGTAAAGCGTCAACATCATCAAAAAAAAAAGGGGTAAAGGTCTTATGCGTGTCACCGAGGGACCAATCAACTACGTACATTGGAACGATCCGAATGAATTGATCGAACGTTTGAGACTTTTGATCGCATCGGTGGCTGCCGGTAATACGAGTCATCATAACGAGATACAGTCGATAATCGAGGAGTTGCGCGACGAGGATCTTATCGTATAAAGAAAGTTGCATGTTACATTCTTACCTCAGTGTAATATCAACGTCTTTCGGTAGTACGAGGTAAAAAAAAATTAAATGTCTGATTCCTGCTGTTGTGAAATTTACATTTGTTTAACATACATCGTAGAATGTATACTCTCGACATTACGAGCCATCAAAAAGAGGAATAACGAGCGACAACAAGAGACTGAAATTTGAGAAAAAAGTGACAGTAGTGCATTTGAAATGTCGATAAATAAATTTGGAATTGGACTGGATGGTTAGAGTAGGAAACACTTTCACGAAACAAATTTAGAACATTTACTGCTCGAATTTAAACAATATTTGACAATAACATTGAATAAACATAATGAACAATTTGAGAAAAAGATGGACCAAATTTTGCAAACAATTTGTGAAAAATTGGATGATAAAGTGAGTAAGGAAGATCTGATACGTGAAACACTTAGCAATAATTATAAATTATAGGAATCTGTCCATGTTTGAAAAACAAAAAATGAGCAAAGAAAAGATACAGTTGGTGGATGAGCTCCATGTACCGGCGAGGATAAATTTTCAACGCAGAAGAGTCATCGTGCGTGGCTTCGACGATCTCTGGCAGGCCGATCTTGTTGATATGCGCAATTACGTCGATGCGGGTCACCAGTACATTCTCACTGTAATCGATACCCTCTCGAAATACGCTTGGTCGGTGGCATTAAAGACCAAGAGCGGCAGAGAAGTGACGACGGCAATGACGAGAATCCTAAAGACCGGCAGATGTCCGAAAAATTTACAGACCGACAACGGCAAGGAGTTTTACAACGGTGACTTTCAGGCGTTGATGAGGAAACGCGAGATAAATCACTACTCGACCTACAGCGTGATGAAAGCGTCGATAGTCGAGCGCTGGAATCGTACGTTGAAGACGGAAATGTGGAAATGATTTACGCTGAACGGCAATTACAAGTGGCGCGCTATGCTGCAAGAGTTGGTGGATGCGTACAATGCGCGAAAGCATCGTACCACGGGAATGCGTCCCGTGGATGTGAAACCCGAGCATGCAGATAAGCTACTCAAGACAGTATACAGTCACATCAAGGTCGCAGGTCGTGCCAAGTTCAAAGTCGGCGATTTCGTACGAATCAGTAAATACAAGCAGATGTTTGCCAAAGGCTACACGCCAAATTGGACGACCGAAATATTCGAGGTGGCGAAAGTGCAGAGGACCTATCCCGCTACGTATCTCCTCAAGGATTCCAGGGGCACGGAACTGTTAAGTGGATTTTACGAATACGAGCTTTCGAAAACCATCAATCCCGATGTGTATCTGGTAGAGAAAGTATTGCGCAGAAAGGGCGATAAAGTGTTCGTTAAGTGGCTGGGATTCGACAGTACGCACAATTCCTGGATAAATAAGAGCAATGTTTTATAAGAACTTTTATTGAGATGTATCGTTGAAATAAAAAAAAACAATAAAGCGACTAAATAAAAACAATAAATAAATTATAATTTTAGACTATAATGTCCCCAGGGTAGAGTCGCCGCGGTGCCGGGTGTAACGAAACGCTTGTCGTCGTACGGACTGAGGGCGACCTTTCTCTGACTGATCGAGAAAACTCGGTGCAGCTTCGATCTAATTAAATTTTGACTGCGAGACTGTACGGTGAAATGGTCCAAACAATCCTTGTAGTCGTCAAATGTTATATTTCTATCGATAACGTAACCTTTGACACCTTTGGCTTTTTTGGTAATTCTCGCACAGTCCTGCACCTTGAAAGTATACATTTTTGCCCTCAGTCCTACGAACTCGGTCATGATACGACCATTGTTCTCGTCATTCATCAAACCAGGTATCTTTTTGTTGACGCGCGGCAAGTCATACCGATTGTCGTCGGGATAATCGCTGGTGTCGAATCGCGCGAGATCGCGTTTCATGTACGAGTAAACGTCGTCGCACTCCACGCTGTATATCAGACTGTCCGTGTCGGTATACATCGCTCTACATTTACCGCCGAATGTAGGAAGCATATAGTCATAGTGAAATTCGTACAAGCAAATTTTTGAAATATCTAAAATACTCATTCCCACGTCAATGGGTTTATCAAATTTCGCGGACAATTTCGACAATTGAATCGCGACCAAAATCTCGTTGAAAATCGCGAGACTGTGAAAATTCGGTTTGGAAATCAGGCTTTCCGCCCCGTATCTTCGCTCCCACTTGGTTGCGAGCCTCACGTCAACTCTATTCCTCACGTTCTCCATTGTTTTACCGAAAACCGCGTTGTTCATCAACTTGAAGAGATTCCTCTCAAATTCGATAGTGGACGCGGTACGCAAACGCGTGTTCAGCTCGATGTAATCGCGTAGCCAGGTGGACTGCTGAAACTTTAAACCGCGATGTATACGCTCCAGTACGAGTCCATTACGCATACATTGTTGCAGAGCGCGATAATGTATTACGTAACGAGTCTTATCGTTTAAAGGGTGCGGCGTCAATTTACCAACAGCAATAATAATTTTCACTCTATGAGGTTGGCAGCACTGAGTGCATGAAGCGTTTTATTCAAGATGTGCTCTCAGTACAATTTTATGTGCATATCAATACATATGCAGTGCATGTGTGTGATTCGGGTAAATTTTAAATATCTCAAGTTAGATTAAGAGTAAAGTATTTTGAGAAATTAGAAAGATATTTAATGTAAGTTCTAGATATAAAAAACTAATTAGAATTTAATTAAAAGGATTGATATTTTAATTATTTAACTAATATAACATAAGTAGTCATTTGAGATTAAAATTTATATAGAGATGTAATATCAATAAGACAATAAGTTGATATTATATCTTATTATTGCTATTTAGATAAAGAAATTAGTGCAGAAATAGTAAACGCAAAATTGTTTGTATTGAAATGTAGGTTCGATTTTTCAGGTTATTTTAAATGAATACGTTAGACTATAAATGAAGACTTAATAGATAAGCAATTAATTTCACTAGTTGAAAGAAGAGGCTTTTACTATGAATGAAATAATAAAAATAGTATCAGATAAGTTATTATTACATTAATTTTGTAGTTATTTGATCAATAATCAGTATAAGAGCCAATTTCTTTGTTGAAATGTGTTTCTTTCTTTCGCAGGCCATTTAAAACAATATATCACTTTTCTCAATGTTGTGTAAGCAGCAAGAATAAATGATCTCTTCTCTGGTTGAAACATTGATGGATAAGACTAATAACATATGTGGCTGCGTTTTAATTTCTTAATGTTCCAGTCTAAAGATGGTTACGTTGAAAGTTAAATGAAAATGACAAATAGCACTGCTATCTTACAGTCTATGTGAAAAATAATTGCTGAAAAGAAATCAGCATATGCACTTCAAAAATCATTTTTAATTAAAATACTCATAAGTGAGTACTTTCAAATGTTTAGTGGCACGTTTATGCTTCAATGAATATAAAATTAATTGGATTAAATACAAGAAAAACTATAAATAAATGGGTATAGTTTATTGCTGTGAAAGCGGTGCAAGAAGAATGAAATGAAATACTTTCAGAAATAAAAGATTTTTATATTTAATTTTATTCAGTATCATTCTTAGTGATTACAAATGCTATTTCCTCCGAATTTTGAAGGTATTTATTTTTAATTGTAATTAATTTATTTATAATTACGTTGGGCTCATTTTTATTAAGTATAATTTTCGGAATATTTGCTTTATCCAATATTTCGGTTTTCCCTTCTTGGTGACCCATATTTGTTAAAGCGTTGAACATATTTATTTTATCCTGTTCTATTAACTCCTTTATACAGCTGAATTCGTCCATGAATCTTATAATCTTCATTTCTATGTCTTCATTGGTTTCATTCTTTTCTATGTTATTATAAAATTCTAGTATTTCTTTATTAAAATCCAAATCTTTCCTTTTTTTCTCTCTAGGCTTATATGTGTTATTTTTAATTTGAGAAAATTCATCTTTCTTCTCTTGCAATATCATCACTAGATAGCCTAAAAAATATACAACTTTAAAGTTTATTTAAAATTTATGTTACAGAAAGAAATTTGATTACAATGATTCCTGAAATAAATATTACAATGACAAATGGATTTAAATTCAATCGAAATGCATTGTCCGTCAAGAAAAGAGTTGAAGGAAATTGAATATTAAGAATGATGGGTACACTACTTTAACGACTTTGATCCACAATAATTGTTATAAGGAAAAGAAACGTTTACACCATATTATCAATTGGAGAAGATACTAGATGCATTTTGGTGGAAATTATTAAGGACAAATTTTACTTACTGATAAACGAATTTATATCTGGTCTTTTTCCTAAGTGTTTATTCAATCTGCTATTGTATGATTCGGAAAAGTTGTTAGTCCTATTTTCAAGCTTATAAACAGAAAAATTAGCAGGCTTTATTTCTTTTATCCAAAATTTTTCATAATAAGAGAAATAGTTTTCAAAGAAATTTCCGAATTGCGATTCAGCCATTTTTCTTAATAGTTGGAATGTACCAATTATATAATTTTGCGGCAATAATGCTAAGAGTATCATTTTTTTAATGATTATAAATCTCTCCGGGTATACCTTCTTATTTATAGTTTGATTTATTAATGAAAGATTTTGAGCTTTTTTGATTAAGGCCTTAAATCATATAAAAATTTAAATAAAATTTAATTTGCTTTAATCTTACATAATTTAAATTTTATAAAACCATGAAAGGGTGTTCAAAAAATATGAAACCCCTTGAATATTTCAAGAACTCTAGCTTTCAGGAAAAGAGTATAAATTAACTTTTATCTTATTTATTACATCTAAAATAAAATCTATTATGCGTATAAAATTGGTTTTGTACCTTGCAAAATGTATACTAAAGAAAACATGTACAAAGGTTACCTAGTCTGTTTCAAATGAAAACTTATTTGGTATTGCACATATATTACGTTAACTGACAAAGGCCTTCCAAAATGCTGCATCAATTCATTACGTCATTCTGTTGTTCATCTGTCGATTAAATTTGTTAAATAACTAGAGATAAATTTATTACTATGTTTTCCTGAAATACCTTAGTTTTGGAGATATATATTCATGAATTTCTTTATTTTTTTAATACCCTGCCTATATAACTATATATTAAACTTACTTGCGAATAGTGAAAATAGCAATGCGTAATTCTTATATTTGGATACACTGTTCTTACAGCGTTCGCTGTAGCTTTTTCAAAGTCTATCATTACAATTTGTGGTTTGAATTCAACAAAGTTAGACTTTATAAAATCAAAAACTTTCAAATAATCCACCGTTCGTCTATTTTTCATCAATATCCAAAGACAAGGAATAGCCTAAGTAATGTAATATAAAATTGAACATTATTTTTGTATCGAATTGCAAAAAATATTAGGAAAAGAAATAAGTCTTACTTTATTAACATGATCATTACTAGCAATTGAAATTGTTAAAAGCTGTAGATTTTTCTCCTTGAAATTTGGAACCGATTTAAATGTTCCATCCACAAATATTTTGTCTGCATATGTCATCACGCTTTGGAAAAAAACTTTATCGTAAAAACATATGTTTAGTATGTTTGCATTATCGTCCTTTAATATTGTGGTATTTACACCAATATTTCCACCATTTTTATCATTAATAATGATATAATTGGCAAAATTTGCTAGATCATTTTCTTTTAATTTAATATTCGGTCTATTCTCATTCTTTTTAATACACCGTTGCAGCGTTCGCCTGCAGGTGTTGAACGGTATTTCATTTTTAATAAATGGACTGCTGCTTTGACAAATATGATATAAATTTACATAAGAACAAAAATTGAGAAGGGAAAAATAAATTTTATACATATTAATAATCTTTTACTTACTTCAATACTAAGGAATTATAAATTTGCTTAGGTTTTGTGCTATATGTTTTTGCTGTCTTTCTCATGTCATTTAAAATTAACATTCTATTGTTTTTTACAATATCTGGTTCATGGTTATGAGGAACATCAGAAGGATAAAATTGATTGTCAAAAAATCGACCGTGAGCTTTACAACCGAACTTTACACTTTTTATACAGTATAAATACCTGACAGGAAAATATTTGTTGAGAAGGAAAGAGAGACTAATAGGGATTATAGAGTATTTTGTTAAAACAAATATAATATTTACAATTTATTATTTCTTCGGTTTTTTATGAAATATCTATAATCGTTAAAAATCCATAATTTTCTTTCTGATTTATTTGCCAAAGACATCTTGCCACAAATTAAACTGTATATCACAAACCGCAAATGTTGTAGAGACCAGCCTTTTTGCTGCTATACGACTGTTTTTAACATTTAACAACATGTACACATACATGTTCAATGGCTGCGTTTCAAAACTTTAGCGCTACGGTAGCGCTAGGTAAGATACGGGTCATGATTGGTCAAATTGATTCAACTGACCAATCATGATATAGCGCTACTTTAGCGCTTAAAATTTGAAACGCAACCAATGTTTTCGTTTGCAACTACACGCTATTACATGTCGAAAACAGTCGTATAGCAGCAAAAAGGCTGGTCTCTACAACATTTGCGGTTTGTGATATACAGTTTAATTTGTGGAAAGATGTCTTTGGCAAATAAATCAGAAAGAAAATTATGGATTTTTAACGATTATAGATATTTCATAAAAAACCGAAGAAATAATAAATTGTAAATATTATATTTGTTTTAACAAAATACTCTATAATCCCTATTAGTCTCTCTTTCCTTCTCAACACATATTTTCCTGTCAGGTATTTATACTGTATAAAAAGTGTAAAGTTCGGTTGTAAAGCTCACGGTCGATTTTTTGACAATCAATTTTATCCTTCTGATGTTCCTCATAACCATGAACCAGATATTGTAAAAAACAATAGAATGTTAATTTTAAATGACATGAGAAAGACAGCAAAAACATATAGCACAAAACCTAAGCAAATTTATAATTCCTTAGTATTGAAGTAAGTAAAAGATTATTAATATGTATAAAATTTATTTTTCCCTTCTCAATTTTTGTTCTTATGTAAATTTATATCATATTTGTCAAAGCAGCAGTCCATCTATTAAAAATGAAATACCGTTCAACACCTGCAGGCGAACGCTGCAACGGTGTATTAAAAAGAATGAGAATAGACCGAATATTAAATTAAAAGAAAATGATCTAGCAAATTTTGCCAATTATATCATTATTAATGATAAAAATGGTGGAAATATTGGTGTAAATACCACAATATTAAAGGACGATAATGCAAACATACTAAACATATGTTTTTACGATAAAGTTTTTTTCCAAAGCGTGATGACATATGCAGACAAAATATTTGTGGATGGAACATTTAAATCGGTTCCAAATTTCAAGGAGAAAAATCTACAGCTTTTAACAATTTCAATTGCTAGTAATGATCATGTTAATAAAGTAAGACTTATTTCTTTTCCTAATATTTTTTGCAATTCGATACAAAAATAATGTTCAATTTTATATTACATTACTTAGGCTATTCCTTGTCTTTGGATATTGATGAAAAATAGACGAACGGTGGATTATTTGAAAGTTTTTGATTTTATAAAGTCTAACTTTGTTGAATTCAAACCACAAATTGTAATGATAGACTTTGAAAAAGCTACAGCGAACGCTGTAAGAACAGTGTATCCAAATATAAGAATTACGCATTGCTATTTTCACTATTCGCAAGTAAGTTTAATATATAGTTATATAGGCAGGGTATTAAAAAAATAAAGAAATTCATGAATATATATCTCCAAAACTAAGGTATTTCAGGAAAACATAGTAATAAATTTATCTCTAGTTATTTAACAAATTTAATCGACAGATGAACAACAGAATGACGTAATGAATTGATGCAGCATTTTGGAAGGCCTTTGTCAGTTAACGTAATATATGTGCAATACCAAATAAGTTTTCATTTGAAACAGACTAGGTAACCTTTGTACATGTTTTCTTTAGTATACATTTTGCAAGGTACAAAACCAATTTTATACGCATAATAGATTTTATTTTAGATGTAATAAATAAGATAAAAGTTAATTTATACTCTTTTCCTGAAAGCTAGAGTTCTTGAAATATTCAAGGGGTTTCATATTTTTTGAACACCCTTTCATGGTTTTATAAAATTTAAATTATGTAAGATTAAAGCAAATTAAATTTTATTTAAATTTTTATATGATTTAAGGCCTTAATCAAAAAAGCTCAAAATCTTTCATTAATAAATCAAACTATAAATAAGAAGGTATACCCGGAGAGATTTATAATCATTAAAAAAATGATACTCTTAGCATTATTGCCGCAAAATTATATAATTGGTACATTCCAACTATTAAGAAAAATGGCTGAATCGCAATTCGGAAATTTCTTTGAAAACTATTTCTCTTATTATGAAAAATTTTGGATAAAAGAAATAAAGCCTGCTAATTTTTCTGTTTATAAGCTTGAAAATAGGACTAACAACTTTTCCGAATCATACAATAGCAGATTGAATAAACACTTAGGAAAAAGACCAGATATAAATTCGTTTATCAGTAAGTAAAATTTGTCCTTAATAATTTCCACCAAAATGCATCTAGTATCTTCTCCAATTGATAATATGGTGTAAACGTTTCTTTTCCTTATAACAATTATTGTGGATCAAAGTCGTTAAAGTAGTGTACCCATCATTCTTAATATTCAATTTCCTTCAACTCTTTTCTTGACGGACAATGCATTTCGATTGAATTTAAATCCATTTGTCATTGTAATATTTATTTCAGGAATCATTGTAATCAAATTTCTTTCTGTAACATAAATTTTAAATAAACTTTAAAGTTGTATATTTTTTAGGCTATCTAGTGATGATATTGCAAGAGAAGAAAGATGAATTTTCTCAAATTAAAAATAACACATATAAGCCTAGAGAGAAAAAAAGGAAAGATTTGGATTTTAATAAAGAAATACTAGAATTTTATAATAACATAGAAAAGAATGAAACCAATGAAGACATAGAAATGAAGATTATAAGATTCATGGACGAATTCAGCTGTATAAAGGAGTTAATAGAACAGGATAAAATAAATATGTTCAACGCTTTAACAAATATGGGTCACCAAGAAGGGAAAACCGAAATATTGGATAAAGCAAATATTCCGAAAATTATACTTAATAAAAATGAGCCCAACGTAATTATAAATAAATTAATTACAATTAAAAATAAATACCTTCAAAATTCGGAGGAAATAGCATTTGTAATCACTAAGAATGATACTGAATAAAATTAAATATAAAAATCTTTTATTTCTGAAAGTATTTCATTTCATTCTTCTTGCACCGCTTTCACAGCAATAAACTATACCCATTTATTTATAGTTTTTCTTGTATTTAATCCAATTAATTTTATATTCATTGAAGCATAAACGTGCCACTAAACATTTGAAAGTACTCACTTATGAGTATTTTAATTAAAAATGATTTTTGAAGTGCATATGCTGATTTCTTTTCAGCAATTATTTTTCACATAGACTGTAAGATAGCAGTGCTATTTGTCATTTTCATTTAACTTTCAACGTAACCATCTTTAGACTGGAACATTAAGAAATTAAAACGCAGCCACATATGTTATTAGTCTTATCCATCAATGTTTCAACCAGAAAAGAGATCATTTATTCTTGCTGCTTACACAACATTGAGAAAAGTGATATATTGTTTTAAATGGCCTGCGAAAGAAAGAAACACATTTCAACAAAGAAATTGGCTCTTATACTGATTATTGATCAAATAACTACAAAATTAATGTAATAATAACTTATCTGATACTATTTTTATTATTTCATTCATAGTAAAAGCCTCTTCTTTCAACTAGTGAAATTAATTGCTTATCTATTAAGTCTTCATTTATAGTCTAACGTATTCATTTAAAATAACCTGAAAAATCGAACCTACATTTCAATACAAACAATTTTGCGTTTACTATTTCTGCACTAATTTCTTTATCTAAATAGCAATAATAAGATATAATATCAACTTATTGTCTTATTGATATTACATCTCTATATAAATTTTAATCTCAAATGACTACTTATGTTATATTAGTTAAATAATTAAAATATCAATCCTTTTAATTAAATTCTAATTAGTTTTTTATATCTAGAACTTACATTAAATATCTTTCTAATTTCTCAAAATACTTTACTCTTAATCTAACTTGAGATATTTAAAATTTACCCGAATCACACACATGCACTGCATATGTATTGATATGCACATAAAATTGTACTGAGAGCACATCTTGAATAAAACGCTTCATGCACTCAGTGCTGCCAACCTCATAGAGTGAAAATTATTATTGCTGTTGGTAAATTGACGCCGCACCGTTTAAAGTGGCCAGCAGCTTCTCCTGGCTCGCGCCCGGCGGCTTCTCGCGCACCATGCAGAACGGTAGGTCCGCGTGTTTGTCGTGTAGCTCGCGCGGATACTCCAAATCGACCTCCAAAATATAACCCTCGGGATGATCCGTGGATATAACGGAGACATCGAGATTGGCAGCGTCCTCCATCCATTGGAATCCATGGGTGGGCAGCGGCTGACACATTGCCCACCCATACAGAGTGTTTACGTCGTAATACATGAGATATTTCGACGGTTCCACCGGATCGTAGTGTCGCATGTACCGATTGTTGGCCCTCTCGTAACGATGGGAGCACTGACTCAAACCACCGCGTATACCGCGCTCCACGAACAGCAACATATCCACGTCCGTGAAAAGCTCCAGCCTGATTCCCGTATGCTTCAACATTGCGTCCCAGGTGAAGCCCGGTAGCGTATAATAATGGGCTGGATCCAAGTTATAATTTAGCATGCAACTATTGCGAAAACTTTCGAAAACGTCGGTCAACAATAGGACATCGGTCTTCAGGTACAGGTCACTGTACTCCCCAAGTGTGCGCATCTGGAATTTGGTCCATACCTCTACGGCATGATTGTATGCTTCCTCGCTGATATCGCTGTCGGTCAGTCTGTTGCGAAACGACTGGCGCGGTGGTAAAGCCGTCTCTTCCAATCTAGCCGCGCTATCTATATAGTCGTAAGGAAAAATACCTATTCTCGTAAGCAAGTTGAACTGCTCGACGCTCAATTCCGAAAATTGTGACCTCAAATTTGTCAGCTGAGATTCCGCCAAGTACGAGCTCAATTTGTCCAGACTGGAGGCCATAAATTTGAACGAATCGATAAATCTCAGCCGTATATTATAATTTCGCAAATATTTGGTGAATGAAATGTATTTTTCCTTATGTACAGGCAGCAGATATACCGATCCCTCGTACAAATTAGCGATAGTCTCGAGAATAAAATGCGAATCATAGCCGGAAAAATTGTGGAAAATCACTGGAATGACATGCGAATCTTTAAAATTTAAATTACAATTATTGTGAGCCTGCCCTCTATATCTGCCGGTCAGATGATCGTGATCGCGAATTCGTAGTTGATTCGGAAGAAACGGCTTTTTGCATATATGACAATTGGGGTCATTATAGTGACGCGATCGTTCGGTAAGACTAAGATCACGCATGGGTACGATAGTGCCCAGTTTCTCGCTCGCGATACGCGCAATGACCTCGAGCTCGCGTATGAACCATTCGATGCAGTCGACACCCCGATGAGCATCGTATCTCGAGAGTGACGCATCGCGAGCACTTTTTAAATAATAAGCCACACTTATAGATTCATGCTTCTGATAAATATCACTATTGTTCGATTGTTCAACTTTCGATAATATGCACTCGAGATCCGCGTATACGACGAATGGCACTCGCTCCCCATTTTTGATGTTCTTGAAGGAAACCCAGCGATCCTCGGACTCTCTCGGTAGCATCAATCGGAGATTATCGTTGAGCCGCGCGCAATCCTGCTCATGCGACTCCAGCTTCTCCACTGTACAAAAGTAGTGGAGACATCTAAAAATAAATCATATGCAGTTATATTTGTATTATTATTAATACATACCGATCGCATATATAATGTGCAATTTTGCTCTTGGTGAATTGACTTCGCACCAATCTCGATATTTTCCTTATGCACATGAAATGTGCAGCTCCCTGTTCATCGTTGACGAGAAGAAGATTGGCATGCCTCGATCTCTTCTTCTTCGTCACCTGAAGAGGTACGATTTTTGCATCGATATCATTCTCCAAGGTAAAGATGTTGACCGACCCATCATTATCCGTCTCGAATTGCGGGATCTGTTTTAGCGAAGTAGGAAAGGTTATGCTACCGACGTCTAAAACCGTCCGAAAATGTGGATAAGAGGACGTACAATTTGGATGAGCCGTAGATTTTGCCGGATAGAGTGCCGCCGTCACGGACCACGCGAAACATGCATTATCGCTGGTTTCTAAATTTATCAGAGCTTTCCTACTTGTGATAGCAGATGGCAGATTAATTCTACAACCCGCGTGCAACGGGTTAAAACGATTAATGTTAACTAATAAATAATGGATTTTTTGTAAAGCCCATCCACTATCACTCTCTTGAAATTCGCTTAATTTTTGCATAATAACGTTTAAAATATTTTTCCTATACCAATCACTAAAATTATCAGTTTTATACAATGTTGCGTTAGTCGTACTGATGTTTTTTTCATCACTATTGTCCTTGGAGATGAATTGTCCGTTAAATACACAATTAACCTTAACACTATTTGCACTAACAAATACCTTATCTATACGCACACGCAATAACACTTCCGCGTCTACTAAAAAATCCTTAGGCTCTATATAATTACTGTTAATTACCATACCGCTGCATATTCGACTTCGAAACGCCGAATCAAGCTCCTCCCAGGTAAGTCCTTGTACGTCATTGCTATAACCAGCGCCTGATTTAATATGATTCAGTTCTCTCTGCGCTCGTAGCAATAGACACTTTATAGACGCGATTTCAGCGAAATTCTTTTGACGCGTTCCAACGGGCAAAGCTCGATCCGCGTTGGTCAATCGTCGAATATACTCGCGACAATCCAGTACCCACGTATCGTACTTATTCGCGCTATTAATTGTAAAAAATTTTCTTCGCAATTCAGTCGACATTTTGTGTGTGTTTCTTAAAGAAATGACTCTGTCATACGGTGAACAACAACAATAAATTAATAATTGCGAATGCGTCTCTCGCGAAGAGTAACGCTTATATATATCGAATAGAGAAGGGAAGTAGGGGTATCTACACATCCCATTGTTTAATCCGAAATGCATACTGACATTGATATACATTGTTTTTTTTTTCAGAAGTCTTTTATTCCTTTATATATTGATCATATACAGATTTCATAAAGTAGACATTTTGCAGTGAACATATACCATAATGATTCATACACTTGGGTAATGGTGGTTCGAAATTTTTACTCCATCCAAGACTAAATTTACCCCACTCACACTCCTTCGAATTGTATATATTTTCTAAGTTGCAAATTCTTCTCAACCAATCATATTTCTCCCGTCCTTTCACGAAAATCCAATCCTCCTCCTCGTATGACGTTACATACTTTCTTATTACATCTTTATACTTGTAATAAGGTGAATGACCGTCGGTCCAATTGAATCCATGGCGATTAAAATAAAGCCAACTTTAAAAAGAAAAAAAAATTATATTTTTTATCTTTAAAAAAAAAAATACATACTCATTCTGTTTTCTCTCGAGATCGCTCAACCAAGCTTCTTGAAATGGTGGTGAAAATACATTGTGATACACTTCATTATCACGCAACACCGCAAATTCTTTAACCCGGCAATGGGCGCGCGGGGTGTTCAGAACACCCCAAGAATAGAAATCTATTGGTAACGTAGCGAAAAATTTGTGCAGTCACTTAAAAATATTAGCGTTTAATTAATACAAATAATGTAAAGAAATGCAATTGCTATTGTATACCAAAGGGAACTTCGCATAGATGATATTTATTGAAAAATAAATCTGTATTTGTAAATATTTTACGTCTAATAACGAAAAACAAATGGGGTGTCCGTGGCACCCCACGCGCCTATCTACGTAAAAAAAAAGCACGCGCCTATTGGCGGGTTAACTATAAAACTTTTGTCGGTCAATACAAAACCTTGAAAATCAACGAATGTCGGTGCCATTATCGTCGTCAGTCGCTCGATGCAATACTGAACGATCTTTTTTTTTATCGCATTTAAGAAATTTCTTTTCCCCCTCCATCAGGGGAACCAATATGCTAAACGTATTAAAATTCAATGTTTTTTTTTTGGAGGGGATAATTTCTAAGATTTTTTCCCATTGTATTTAAGAAACAATGGACTCCTTATCAAATGTAACTTTATATTTAAAAAAAAACGATAAAGTCTTTCTCTCGACGAAGATATTTCTTCGGATGCTTCATTTCAGTTCTTTTCTTCGTCGAGAATAGCGCGAGCGCAACGATGCATAGAATAACTCACATAATGGATATAGAAACTTTCTTAGTTTATAAAAAAGAACTTAAATATAAAGATATAGCTATAATTGATTTAAAAAGTAACCAAATTTCTTACGCATCTTTTCGTTTGCGTGACACTATGAAGAACCTTAGTGAGAAAGACAAAAAAACCGTGTGGTATTTGCTCAATATGGTGCATGGTATAAAATACAGTGATACGGGATTCGAGAAATACGAGCAGGAGGATGTAGAAGATTTTATTGGAGATTGCTTAACCTGCGAGAATCCCGTAGTAGCCTACAAGGGAGGGAATATTGAAAGAAATATATTGAATAGGATGAATGTTGAAAATATCAATTTAGAAGTGTATGGTTGTCCTAAGTTTAAGGATTTAATTAAATTATATAATTTTGAAAAAACACCGTGTAATTTACACGTTCGAGAGACGAACTTGGACAATGAACGTATCCACTGTCCTTACGAGGAGGTGTCAGTTTTTGCCAAGTGGATAAAAGCATATATGTGATTCTTTGAAAACTATTTAGAGAAATAAAGAGGAGAACACAAGTCCTCAATTCTTCATTCAATCTTATACCGTTGTAGGTGCTGCACACAGGAAAAAAAAAAAAATGAGCTGCGAAAAGTGTAAATTAATCATGATTCAAGAGGATATTGTTCCTCTTTCACCCACTCTTCCCAGAGAATTGACAGAGGAATACGTCAATCGAATTAGCGATTTTTTCAATCGTTACTTCGAAGTGTATGAACGGAAACTGCATCTTTATTTGCATAAAAACTGTAAGTATTTATTTTTTACATTTTTTCATAATTATTGTTTGTTTGATTTTTTTTTAATAAAGTGGAGAAAGACGAAGAGAAACAGGCTGAGAAAAAAGATATTGAGTCAAAGGACATGAAGAAGGAAGAGGAGGAGGAGGAAAAAGATATTGAGTCAAAGCAAACGAAGAAGGAAGAAGAGGAAGAGGAGAAAAAAGTAGAGGAGGAAGATATTGAGTCAAAGCAGACTAAGAGGGAAGAAGAAGAGGAACAACCACATTTCTATTTCTTTTACTATTAAATTTTGTGTATAATATTTTAAAAAAAACATGAGAGAAAAAGTAGAGGTTAAATAAAATATTATTGAAAAAATATTATTGTAAATATTCCCCTTCCTATTTCATCAGGAGTAAACGGAAAGAAATCTAATACATTTTGATTAAGAGATGTAACTCAATCTAGAGTAGAGATAGATAAGGATTATTCGTACTGGAGAGCAATCTCGACTTCAGTAGTGTTTCTGACAGTAGACGAAATGGATTCAAACAAAAAAAAAATCAGTTTGCCAGACAAAAAAATGACATTATTGGATTATCAACAAACAGGAAAGCCTGTAGCCATCGTAAAGCCATTTAGGATTGTACAACAGCCAACACCGCAGTTAGTTGTACCAAATAGATGGAGACTTCTGCAGCAGCATCAACCACTTCGTAGACCTTTAAATGCACCGCTGCAGACTGATGCTGCTGGTGCTGCTGGTGCTGGTGCTGCTGGTGATACTGATCATCAACCTATACCACGTATTGTAAGCTGTGCAATATGTGGTCTACGTGAGCATAGGGGTCGTGATTGCATTTAACAGCCACCATCACGAATCGGTAAGAAAAGTTTAAACTCTTCTAACATTAAGTACTTCACGAAATTAAAATTTAAGACTAATAATAAATCATTTTCAATTTTTTAATCGCAGATTCTGCTGCTGGTGCTGCTGCTGCTGCTACAGTTTAGGAGCAATATTATTATGTATATAATATTATTATTATTATTATTTTAAAAATATATAAGTTTTAATTAAAAACTCCAACGATCGTTCAACTCGTAACCCCCATCTCCCTGCTCCTCACCCTTGAAATCACGCGAAAAATGATAAAACAATATTATTATTATTAACGTTCGTCGTATCAGAATGCTAGTTAAAATATTGAGATCATCCAAAGTATGGACGAGGTAGTGGAAGATAGTAGTAGTGAGATGGAAGAGGAGGAAAATAACGTGTTGATAGCTATTGTGAGGTGGCGAAAGCTAATACGTATTGATAGAGAAAATAATAATACGTATTGTTAATATATTTCGTATTGAGCTTACATCTCTTCCATTCTCAGTCTACCAAGTTTGCTAAAAGTGATAGTTCCTACAAAAAAAAAAAAAAAAAAAAATGGGTGTAATTAAATTGTACAGATTATTTACTGAACAAAATATTGATAACATTCTAAATATAGAAGAATCAGTGGAGGAAGAAGAAGAAGAAGAAGTAGATTTGGAAGGAGATTGGGGTGAAATTGAAGATGAGGATAACAACGTGTTGACCGCAATTGTGAAAATGTTGAGGAAGAAGCTTCAGCGGCAACAATCCTCACAGTCCGATGGGAATAATGACGATAATGATGATGATCGTCTATCAGATTTTAGTAGTGAAATGGAGTGGGAGGGTATTGATATGGAACAAGAACTATATCCAGAAAACGTAATACGGTTCGACGAGGATGCAGGCGCTCTCCAGCTACTGTCCGATTCATCTACGGAGACCACCCACAATCGGTAAGAATCGATGAAAAAAAAAAAAAAAATTTTTTGGCATCGAGTGCTTGGATAAGTAGTATAATAAATATTTTTCCTTACTTTTTTCTCGTAGATGATACCGCTCCTACTGCTACTGTCACTACCATCTGCCGCTATTTACTTAAAATAACCAATCAAAAATGATGTCAACATTTTTTCCCAGTATTTATTTATTGTATAAATAAAACCTTCAAAATAAAAAATTATACTTCCTTTTTTTTTTTATCAACCTTACAAATTAGAATTTGCATTTAGAGGTACAAATAAAAATATACGAGGATGCTAGTAGGTCTCTATTGACATTCTCTTTGACTGCGTTCCACTTCTCGGAAAGGAAGCTAATACGTTTTGATAAAGAGAAGACTAATATGTATTAATAAAGAGGAAAGAAAGGCATCAGATTAACTAAAAAATACGTGCGTAATCGGTCAGTTCATATTTCATTGGAAGATCGTTTTGCATCTGAGCGACTAGTGACGAAAAATCTTGAGATCATTTTAACGCTAGGAATCAAAGTGTAAAGAACAATGTTGTGTGCCATACCGAAAAAGCAAGAAAATTATTTGTGGGAGAATGTGGAGGTAGTGCAGGACATTGATGATGACCCAGATTTTGCCGCATTAGTTGAACAACTTATGGAGATAACTAATGAAATGGAGGAACAAATGGAGCAAGAGGAGGAAGAGGAGGAAGAGGAGGAAGAGGAGCAAGAGGAGGAAAAGGAGCAAGAGGAGGAAGAGGAGCAAGAAGAGAAAAGAGATGAAGAGGCAGCGTAAACCTAAAAACCGCGTGCTGAATTTTTGTAAGTATACTTGCTTCGTTAAAAAAAATAGAGCTATTACTATGCAAAAAGTAACAACATGATTTCAATTATGTCTAAGGTGAGAAATATTGGCTACGCGATCGGAGTCTTTCGTCACGGGAACACAAGCTGCGCGCAAATGGAGCCTGAGGTAGACCTTACTTCGACGAGGCAAAGTGGACCATTTTGATTATAGATGGAAGAACTACTCAAAAACGCAGAGCCCAGCTATCTCGCTGCAGAATATCAGAAAAAAAAAAAAAAACAACGAAGTACTAAATCCATCAATTTCAACGATCGATTAATTTTCTATGATTTTTCAATGTGTACTGCAAAGATTGTGAAAAATATCTATATTTGTTCGAGATTGGGAGGAGCAGAAAATGTTGCGAAGTAGATTCCGCATTTCTCTGTTATATCTCCCATCTCTATTGCGCTCACAATAGACGGCTAGACCGACAGCGTCTAGCCGCTCTATCTGTCCCTCTCTCCGCGGCGCGCTTGCGCGTCTTCTGGCCCTGGCGCGTCGCGGCCGCGAAGCGACACTACTTGCGCGCTTGGCCACTAGGTGGCCAGCCCCCGCGGCAGCTCTCTCGCTGGCAAGATTAGTGTCGCGTAATTATATAGATGGGTCCTTGATAAGGACCCATCGCACCTCAGCCTTGCTCGACCGCTGCTTTGACAGCAGCAACAGCAGCATCCTTTGACGCCTCCACGGCTTTTTTTGACGCCTCAACGGCAGCGCCTCCTATTGGTCAGCAAACGAGCGCCTCCACTGGCGAACTCGACGGGTAGATCTTTGGTAAGTATCACCCAACCACCCACCGCCTACCAAGAGGGGACTACCCCTCTGCGGCAATATCCTCCCTCCTAAGGGGAAATTTCTCCGGGGACTGCCCGGGAGAAGTTAACCCTCTCCTTCCCCTCCACACTGCCTCCGAGGACTACCTCGGACCCAGTGTTCCGACCCTCAAGTCCAGGGCTCTCGAAAGAGTCGGGTAGCGGGAGGGGTAGCATTCACCCTAGGGCTTGGGATGGCTCGGAGCCACTATAGCTCTAGGAGAAGTAGGCCGAGGGGTAAGGGGACTTCCCCTTCCCTAAAACCACTTCTCCTATTTCGCTTACTCCCGTGGCTGGGGATTTTACTGGGGAATACTCCAGGGAAAATTGCCCAGTCCGGGAGCTTCTAAGTCCGCGTTCCTTTTTGGGGAATTCTGTTTTTTGGGGTTCTAGGGAATCTTCGTAGACCGAAATTCCCTAGAAGTTGACGAGAGCAAATTCCCTAGAAAGTCGATCATTAGTCTAGCGGTTCTTTTGTAAATATTGTAAAATTTTTGTACATTTATTTATTTAAATAAAAGCTACTTTTACCTCTTATCTTTGGCTTTGAATATTTTATTCTAGAATAAGACCTTCCCTTCTGACCACAGGTGCGGAGCCAACTTGGGACATTGTTTCGCACAAATTTTTGGTCCTTCGAGCCGGATTTCTGGCAAAAAACTTTCGAAGTTCATCATGTTCCTGAGTAGGCATTCCGGACTGTGTTTTGGATTGTGGTTTATTCTGGGATAGAGTTTCAAAATGGCTAGCGCAGGGGAATTATTAGAAGCAATCAATTACGTGCCTATGATTCGGGATGAATTCGTTCGGTTGGTCGTTAACATCAAGAAGCGTGGAGTGCACAATTTCACCCTTCCCTTCTTGGAGGATAGGCTAGCAGCCTTAGAGAAGTGACTTAACGTGTTGCATAAAACTCACGTTAAGATCACTACTCACACTAAACCGGCCGAATTAGCTAAAATGGAGTACGTTACCGATAATTGGGGTATCAAGCGGCCCTTGATGCCCATAGTGACGCGGAAGAATTCATCCTAGGACATCTAGATGAACTTCGACCCAATCAGGGCATGTCGGCATCAGGTCCCACTGCGCCTTCAGGCGAAATAAACCACATTAGGCTTCAAGTTATTGATTTACCGAAGTTTTCCGGGGATTATTTAGAATGGAACAACTTTTATGAGACGTTCCGTTCCATTGTTCACGACAAAGTGTATGTCTCGGGTCGGGACAAGTTCCATTATCTAAAATCCTGTTTGCAAGGAGAAGCAGCTACGGTCATTAAATCTTTAGCGATCACTTCCGAGAACTATGAGATAGCATGGCACACTCTGGTAGCTCGGTACACTGACAAACGGATGATCACGGATACGTTCTTAGATCAAATCTCGCAAGTACCCACGCTTCGAGGTGACAATTTTAAGGTTCTGAAAGAAGTTAGGGACTCAGTTACGGTTGCTCTCAACGCCCTCAAAACTATGGGATACGGCGTCGATCAATGGGATCCCATAATTGTTCATTCGCTGAAGAACAAACTGGATGACGCCCTTCGTTTAGCCTGGGAAATGTATCTGGGAAGCAGCAAGGATTATCCCTCGTTCATTCAATTCTCTAAGTTTCTAACGCGTCATATTAACTCCTTGCAATCATTAGGTAACAAACCTAAAACTTCCAAAAAGGAATCGGGGAGATCCTTGAAGTCACTCGCTACTAGCGTGAATAGTACCGGTTGCGCTCACTGTGGTAGTAACTATCTCTTGTATCAGTACAAGGACTACCTTGCATTGACCCCTCAGGCCCGTTCAAAGTTCGCATTTTCACAGAATCTTTGCATCAACTGTCTGAGGCCCGGGCATAGTTGCTCCAATTGCTCTTCTTCGTCACGATGCAGGAAATGTAGTAAAATGCATCATACTTTATTACATTTTGACAAATCTGGCACCGGGGGGAGCAAGGCACGGGGTTCTACCCCCGCGGTCAACTCCTCTTCCGAGCCAGAACCCTCTAGCTCGAATACTACAACACATCTTAGTGTTTCCGACACACGATCAGTGCTATTGGCCACCTTTTCTGCCAGAATCGACGCTCATGACGGTTCTCGTATTATAGTCCGCGGTTTAGTTGACACGGGCTCCGAAACTTCCTTTATTTCGGAAAATCTAGCTCAGCAACTACGGGTATCACGAAAACGTGTCAACGCAACCATTCATGGCGTCTCTCTGAATTCGGCTCAAAACGTTCGAGTAGAGGTACAGATTACGCTTCATTCTCTATCACGACACGGTGTCTCGTTGGACGTAACTGCATTGATCTTACCAAGGATTACTCAGTATATGCCTCCGACTTATTCTCCGTCGTCCTTTCCAGCACTTAGCAAAATTGATCTGGCTGATAACTTCGCTTCAACCAGGGCTCCAATTGATGTGCTCATTGGTGCAGACTATCTTGCAGCATTGATGGAAGGCCCGTACATGCATTCTCCTGATCATACGTTGCTTGCTCAGCGGACTATTTTCGGGTAGATCGTTTCGGGGGTCGTACCCAAGAATGGTCGCTCTCATAGTGTCACGGTGCATCATTGCTTTGAGGTAGAAAAAACTCTTCGCGACTTCTGGGAACTGGAAGAAGTCCCGGAAGTCAAACCCATGTCCACAGAGGACTCCCTCTGTGAACAACATTTTGTGAACACGGTATCACGCACCTCTTCAGGTCGTTTTGTCGTTGCTTTACCTTTTCGATCCGACATCGAGAAGCACAGCTTAGGTTCGTCCTCTCGGGTAGCAGAGAAAACCTTAACACGAATACTTCGGCGATTGGAAACCTCTCCAGAACAAGCTGAAAGTTATTCTCAATTCTTACAGGAGTATCAAGTGTTAGGACATATGTCTCCTGTTCCTTTGAACTCTGATTTTCGCGTCTTTCTGCCTCATCATGCAGTTTTTAAGACCGAGAACCAGAAAACAAAGATTCGCGTTGTATTCAACGCATCTTCTAAAACCTCTACTGGCGTATCGCTTAACGACACGTTATTCATTGGACCCAAGCTCCAGCAGGACATTACGCGGATCCTAATGAATTGGCGTGCCTTTCGATATGTTGGCGTGACGGACATTGTTAAAATGTTCCGACAGATTCTTGTGCGTTTTGAGGACCGCAAGTATCAGAACATTTTATGGAAGACTGATTCCGGTGAGCTTCAGGCTTTCGAACTCAACACGGTGACCTACGGTACGGGACCGGCACCTTTCTTATCCTCGCGAGTTTTGCGCGAATTAGCTTCCACGGACGGGGCTGACTTCCCTCTCGCGCAGGATGTTTTGTTAAATTCTACATACGTAGATGATTTACTATTCGGGGCTCATGACTAAAAACAACTCGGTTCGGTCAGGGAACAACTCATCGCTCTACTAGCGAAAGGTGGCTTCTCCTTGAGCAAATGGGCATTCAATCAGCCGGGGACTTCCCCGCTTGAACCTACCGAGCTGCACTCTTTCTTTGAGGATCCTGCTGGGTCAAGTAAAGTCTTGGGTAAGTAGACATGCTAGGCCGGTTCTGGCCCCCCCCACTCCATCCACTCGGCTGAGCCTGGTTGCGAGGTAGTGGGGGGAGCCAAGAAGTGCTAAGCGGTGGTGGTGGGGGAAATCGGAGGCTCCACGTGAGCTCGCAGCAAGTATGGGCGAGAGGGTTGCGGGGGTGCGGGAGGATACTTGCAGCATTTTGACATCACACCCCCACTCCTCTGACGTCAGGTCTCAGTTAGTAAAAGCAATTTCCTAGATGGTAAAACAGATTCTCCCTGCGTTTTTTTTTTGCTCGCGTAACCTTGAATCTTTGCAGCATGCTACTACCCCGTTGAACCCCCTTTACCCTAAATGTAGCTGAGTATGTTACTTTTTTCCATAGCTCAGCAATTTTTGAACTAATATATAATAGCATGCACAAACACAATTTTATAAATCAACAAAACAAAAATAAACCTTATTATATATGTTTTTATTGTAATAACAGTTAATTATAAAATGGTATTATTGAAATATACATTGATTAAAATGTTGATAATATAAATGTACAATGTTACATTTTTTTAAGTTATATATTTTCAGAAGATAATAGTTCAACAATTACATCTCGTTTTTCTTGACCCAATCTTCTCCTTTCAGTGCTTGAAGCCACGGTAATAAAGCTGCTGGTTCACACATATAACATGCTTTTTTTAAAAAGACTACTCTATTTTAAAATGATATTTTTAATTCGAAACTTCGTAACTATGAGATAGTAATTCCTGCTATAAGACCTTTTTAAAGCGTTCTTGACAGATGTCAGTGTTAACTGAAAAGTACATACAATCATCATATGCATTCAATATTACTACGTAAAGGCTAGAATGCTATAAATATACACCTATTCGTTTACTTCATCTTCAGTTATCATGACATTCTCGCTGTCGATTATTCCAGTAACTTTATTATTTTCAAAAATCGAGAAATTGTCCTCAATATCATCACTATTATCACTGTCAATTATTTCAATTACAGTATCAGCATCATCAGAATCATCTACATTGAATACTTCGTTTACTTCATCTTCAATTATCATGTCATTCTCGCTGTCGATTATTCCAGTAACTTTATTATTTTCATAAATCGAAAAATTGTCCTCAATATCATCACTATTATCACTGTTAATTATTTGAATTACAGTATTAGCATCATCAAAATCATCTGCGGTCAATACTTCAGTTACTTTATCTTCAACCATTGTCTCGTTCTCACCGTTGATCATTTCAATAACATCAATACATTCCTCGCTACAATCATCACTATTATCACTATTATCACTGTCAATTATTTCAATTACAGTATTAGCATCATTAGAATCATCTACATTGAATACTTCGTTTACTTCATCTTCAATTATCATGTCATTCTCTCTGTTGATTATTCCAGTAACTTTATTATTTGCAAAAATCGAAAAATTGTGCTCAATATCATCACTATTATCACTGTCAATTATTTGAATTACAGTATTAACATCATCAGAATCATCTGCGGTCAATACTTCAGTTACTTCATCTTCAATCATTGTCTCGTTCTCACCGTCGATTATTTCAATAACATCAATATATTCCTCGCTACAATCATCACTTATAATTTCCTCACAACGTTGCATATTTGTATTAATTTGAAATAGTAATTCAAATAATAAGTTCATATCCCTTTCAATTTCATTTAATATATTGTCACTACAATTGTATATAACTTTAATATTAACCATTGAAATAGTTTTTCTTCAAAATGTCTCCTTTACTTTAAACTGTTAAAACAGAGGATGAAACAAAAATCTAATGAACTGTTTAGAGCTACTCAAGTATTTAAAACATTTCCACCACCAACTACCTTAATAAAAGACACCCTTTCAACAGAAACGTTGGAGGTGTGTGTACTTATCATTCATATTTTATTTCGTTTGATGGAATTACACCCTACTTTAGATAAGCAAACACATATCATCATCTTGCTAAGCGATGAAACCAAAATCATCGTGAGAATCAACGTAATAGAGTTTCAAGGCAGAAACGTTTAAGGTATAACACATACACATGCTTTTAATAAAAGAAGAAGAATAATTTTATTAATAAGCCTATGTCGTTTAATTCTTAAATATGATATATATTAGAAAGATTTGTATGAACGATGTATGTTTCGGATGTGCAAATACTTTTGATGCTTCAGATATACAATCATACGCATGCTTTTAATAGAAGAATGATTTTATTAATAAGCTTAGGTCGTTTAATTCTTAAATATAATACATATTAGAAAGATTTGTATGAACGATGTATGTTTTGGATGTACAAATACTTTTGATGCATCAAATTTCAGCGAGAGAGAAGCGTGCTTCAGATATACAAATATCTTTGTCGTATTAAATATCAGCACGTGATGAAAATTAAGTACCTCTTAGACGCTCCACGCTGGACCTTACCGTATAACGATATGTCATACGTGTGGGGGGTGAAATTGAGATCTTCAGCGAGATCATATTTTTTTACGAAATTTTAATATATATTTTATCCAGATGATAGATCTTTACAAATATGTTGATCGCTAACACATTGAAGATCATCAAAATGTGCTTGAATGATTCATGCATATTCTTTTAATAGAATCATAATTTGATTAATCAGCAGTATATCATCTTACTAATCAGTGTTAATGACATGTTAAAAATCTGCACACGTTTTCAACAAAAAATTATTTACCCCTTCCATCAATGAATTTTACCCCCTCCATCAACAATTTTTTCTATATAAATGGATTCGAATAATACTGAACCAGCTTCAATCTGTTCAAACTTTAGCTAGTGCATCGACCGCACAACCAGCAAGAATCTTCCGATCAGTACTTTAGTTAGTGCATCAACCACAACCAGTAAGAAAACTCAGATCAGTTTATACCTCAGTCTCAATTGCTAAAGAAAGGTAGGAATATATTATTCAAATATTGTTTTAATTTTTCAATAATAATAATAATAATAGTTTTCTCTAATATAGGGTCTACATAAAATGGCATTTTTAACTGGAGTTAATGCATTCGCTTTCATCCCTGAGAAGACATTTGTTAAATTAAACAGTCTCGAGGAAAATAAAGAATATGAAATAATTGAAATGATGAAAATAAAGACTAAATATGGAATGAGGATAATAGCGAAACTATCAACGGAGGATTGGTTTTATCTCCCTGCCCGGATGGTTGCCTTACTCGAATCGCAGGATCAGTTTACGGAGCTGATAAATGCAGCATCACAAAATATTTTAATCATGAAATACTTAGGCGGGAATTATAATAATTTAGAATTTAAGATTAAACAATAAGTATTTTGCATAATAAATGAGTGAATAAAATGCTTTATTTATATTTATTAAAAAGTGCTTTATTTTTTTTTCTAACCTTACATATCTAACTTACATTTCTAACAATATTCGTAAGCGGATTATAGTCTATAATTTTATCATGTATAATTAAACAATAGGCTGTAGTATTACTCGGAATATTTTTCCAACACTCGATTTCAATCTTAACATCGACCGTGCCGGTTTTCACTGACTCGTTCTGATGTGAACAATCAATTACAAAGAGCGGACCGTATTGCAAGAAGTTTAGGTAATCGAGCATTGGTTTCGACAGTTTTTCACCAGCATAATATGAGTGGAAAAATTTTACATACATATCATAGAGTACGGAGTAGCGAGATTTCGTGAAATCAGTATCGAGACGATCGTACGGATAAAATTCAGAATTTAAATAGACTTTAACATCACGTACATCGCAATCGCTAAATTTAAGTACATTCGAATATTGATCGTTCTTCTTATTCTTTCTAAACGCCAGTATCACGTATCGAGGCTTCTCCAATTGTGTAGCTGCTTTAACAGCCCATGTATGTCGCTGTGTTTGTGGTAAAAGGGGATATTCGTAGAGCTCCCAGGAATGAAAAGCCATGGTGAGATTTTTATTCTGCTCGATAATGCGTAGAAATTGTAGTTTGGTAAATTCATTTAAAGTTACGTGAGGCATTCTCCATTGCACTCGATGCAGTTCAATCCCAGAATCGGTAAACTGATTCGAAGAAAATATTGAATTTATATCATTACGCGCTCGTATCAGAACGAGCTCATGGCGTGCATTGATAACGACACGTTTGTAATCTTCGCAGAATCCCAACAGCATATGCAGGGGTACGCAAAAGCTGAATGTGTCAGCAACATTTTCACGCTCTTGAGTGGCAACGAACCAGCCAGAATTACGTAGACTCATACTCTCTTCACTGCTTAAAGATACGAGATTCTTCATACTGGTGGTGATACCAACGTTTTTGCACCGATCAATCTCAATACCGTTCAATTCATAACGAATTTCATCAAACAGAAATGCCATGGAATTAGCGTCGAGCATAACTTTATCCGTCAAAGGTGTAGTAGCAGCACGAGTACCTTCAATCAGCTTCCCCTCTATGTAGAGGTAACTACCACTGGGCAAAAGAATCAAATCTTGCTGTTGTATTGGGATACGAATTTCATCGCTATTTCCCAATGATGCATTCGCATACGGATTGTAAGCATGTATTTCCAATTTAGTGATGCGGTTGTCGTACGCAGGCTGTGCGGTAACGTTCAATGGATCCATTATTTCTTTTCTTCACAGTCAGACCCAATGAGTGTAAAAAATTTATATTTTTTCTTGTCAAAACTTTTTTGTCACCGATCACGTTTTTCCCTATTTCACTCTGAACTGATGTATTCAGCTCTGATGCAGCTAATTGACTGATTGGTTCATCGAGTAATGTTGGTTTATAATCGTCGGTATTCTTATAAATCAACATCTTCTAATGTGTAATCGTATGGTGATTTCCTCCTTTCCAAAATTTACAGGACGATTGTCTTGATCGAGAATACGTAATGTGAGACGATCGATTACCCTTGCAATGACTGGCAAGTAAATGACGTTCTTCGGTGTTTCCGAGATTTTATAGCCTGGTGGAACGCTTGGGAAAAATTCGTGGATGACATGTCGTGGTCTACCGTTCGTATATGCACCAGCGGTAATGTTACATTCGATACGTAGAATATTTACTTTTAAAATGTTCACAGGCTCGTCTGATTCAGCCCAAGTGTTTGGTAGGATTACGCGGTCTGACGAAAATCCTAGCAGAGAACCAATATTATTAATTTTCGTAAAATCAATAGAATATTTACACATTATTTCACTTTTCAGTGTGTTATTGTTGGCGCGCAGAATAATAACATTATCATCATAAGGTAACTCCATCCGCATACGCAAGTATTCATTTATCGCACTCAACTCATAACAGCCTGTAGGTATGGTTATTAGTTTATTTTTACCAAAGTAAAAATTATTATTCGTCTCATCTACATTGGCGATCGAGTAGAAACTTTGAAAATCTACGAGCCCCAGTTCATAGTGACCGTCGTCTAGATTAATCGGAGGGAAAAAATTTGATTCCAACACATGACCGTGTCCTGATAGCGTAAATGTTAAAGACATTTTGTCTGTTCTCTTAGAAATTTAACACACAACTGACCACAAATGCTCGTATCATACGACTGATATTGGTCATGATTGTAATAAATTGTACTAAGCGGACCGAAGTACCGAACAAGTTCAGTCGGTGGTTTCAGATTACCGAAAGAATCGAAATACTTTACAAGATTATTGCATTTAACGTAGGCAACCCAGTGAGTGCCTGGACCATTAGAATCGTCAAGGTTAACGATTGCACATTCATTAGACCATGGACCGTTTCGTGGTAGACTTGTACGCATAAAGACTCCACGGAAATTTGGCATATCATGACATACGTGAGATAATTGAATATTACTTGTAGCACCAGATCTTGGTAGACCGTGTACAGTTACTTTTTTGTTCGCTTCTTTGACATTGATTTTTTTGCTACGCCTCCTCCGCTTCGTTTGTACGGTGCGAGATACAGCCCCCGTCCGTCTCTTGCAGTTGCTTCTATCATACGATTGTGACGCTGCATTTCTTCCAACTGTTTTTTCGCAGCTTTGGCATCGTTTACAGCTTTCGCTATACCTGATGCTCCACCTGCTAGTGCTCCAACCGCACCTAGCAGTGGGAGCAGAGGCAACAAGCCGCCCCGTTTTTTAGGCACTCGAATTTTACGTTTTTTTACAGCACTATTTCCAGTTTTTCTCACTGCTGCTTTCCTCACCATATCTGTTTGTAATCCTAAACCAAGTTTACGCTTTGCGTTCATAGACGCCCAGACAGCTGTTGCTGCAGCACGCTCACCCAAGGTTGCGTCACCAGCTGTGATACGTCTACGTGCACGTTTTGCGAGCACTTTATCAGCTTGATGACGCTGCGATAGGTCTTTGTATTGCGAATATGCGATATCGTGTTCCAGACAGGCTTCGTCCAGCTGGTTCACACCTCGATCACCGCGTGCTAATCGTTCTTGAAGTCGAGTTCCTGGTCCACAGTAATTGTATCCCGGTAAATGAAGCTCAATCGGTAGTTTGTTTATTGTTTTATTGAGAAATGATCCACATCCAACGCACGACATGTATAACAATCTTTTATCAACGGTGGTAGTCCATCCGCATGAGTAGTATTAGGTAGATTGAAATGTTGTAAACAATAGCGATATTTTTGAACCTCAGGATCTGCACGAATATGCTTGGGTAATTTATTCCAATATCTGTCAATACTGTGTGAAAAGTACTTTAAAAGTACAATTTTCGGTACGTATTCCAATTCATCACTGCTTAACTCCTCCAAACTTGTAACATCCAACACAAATGCAGGCATAATGAAAACTGATTCAATTCTCTGATTTCATGCCTATAAATAGCTCGTGCAATTAAGATTTAACCTCACAGTCGTTCGAGAATGCATTTCGTAAAGCAGCCATTAAGTATCAATATCTCTAATACCGATTATCACACTGCCACCGTTAGTGATATGAAACGTCATGGAACTTTGCTACCGTCAACTATACGCTGTATAGTTTGCGGACCCTCAAATTGTGGGAAAACAAACGTATTGCTAAGTCTTATTGAGAGTCCTCACGGTGTAAGATTTGACAACCTGTACGTTTACTCGAAATCGTTACAGCAACCGAAGTACCGTTACTTGGAACAGCTATTGACAGATATGGAGGAAATTGGTTATCATCAATTTTCAAATAATAGTGAGGTTATAAGTGTGACAGATGCATTACCAAATTCAATCTTTATATTTGATGATGTGGCAAGCGATAAGCAGGACAATATAAGAGACTACTTTTCAATGGGTCGGCACTCGAGCATCGATTGCTTCTATCTTTGTCAGACCTATGCCAAGATCCCAAAACATCTGATTCGTGACAATGCAAATATGATAATCATTTTTAAGCAGGATGGGACTAACTTGAAGCATGTTTACAAAGATCATGTAAACACTGATATGACATTTGAAAAATTTTGCGAATTGTGTTCAAAGTGTTGGCAGGAAGATTATGGATTTTTAGTAATTGATAAGGACAGTGGTATGCAAAATGGTCGATATCGGAAGGGTTTCGATGAATATGCAACCATCGAATAGCATAAAGCATCATATCAGTGCTGAAAAGTGTTAGTCTAACGTAGAGCATTGAACAGTGTAAATACATTATTAAGCAAATCAGTTATAGAGATAAACGGGTTAATTGAATCGCTAAACAGGTTGGTCGAACCGCTAAACCGGTCGATTAAACCGCTGAACTGGTCGATTGAACAGCTGAACCGGTTGGTCGAACCGCTGAACCGGTCATTTGAACCGCTGAACCGGTCGGTCGAACCGCTGAACCGGTCAGACGAACCGCTGAACCGGTCGGTCGAACCGCTGAACCGGTCAGGTGAACCGCTGAACCGGTCATTTGAACCGCTGAACCGGTCGATCGAACAGCTGAACAGGTCGGTTGAACCGCTGAACCGGTCGGTCGAACCGCTGAACCGGTCAGGTGAACCGCTGAACCGGTCATTTGAACCGGTCATTTGAACCGCTGAACCGGTCGGTCGAACAGCTGAACAGGTCGGTTGAACCGCTGAACAGGTCGGTTGAACCGCTGAACCGGTCGGTTGAACCGCTAAACAGGTCGGTTGAACCGCTAAACAGCTCGATTGAACCGCTGAACCGGTCGGTCGAACCGCTAAACCGGTCAATCGAACCGCTGAACAGCTCGATTGAACCGCTAAACAGGTCGGTTGAACCGCTGAACAGCTCAATTGAACCGCTAAACAGGTCGGTTGAACCGCTAAACAGCTCGATTGAACCGCTGAACCGGTCGGTCGAACCGCTAAACCGGTCAATCGAACCGCTGAACAGCTCGATTGGACCGCTAAACAGGTCGGTTGAACCGCTAAACAGGTCAGTTGAACCGCTAAACAGATCGGTTGAACCGCTAAACCGGTCAGGTGGACCGTTGAACCGGTCGGTCGAACCGCTAAACCGGTCGGTTGAATCGCTGAACCTGTCGGTCGAACTGCTAAACTAGTTGATTGAACAGCTTTAAAGATCGATTGAACTAGCACATTGACTGCTTAAACAATTAAAAGTTTATAAAAAAATGGATGAAAAGTCACTACTTAAGAAGATTGCTGAAACGAGTGAGGTGATTCGTGAAAAACATCGCGCACTAAAATCGGAAAGATCAATGGTGGAAAGTAGATTAAATGAAACTTTTAAACCAATAGTTGATCCACTGAAAAAACTAGTTATGCAAACAGATAATAGCAATGAAGAATCTTATGACTTAAACATTGATCTAAATCATGACAAGAAGCGGAAACGTTATCATACTTCAACCCCCAATGAGTATATTATCAAGAAAAAAAAGAAATTGCATAACAATGACGGTACTCTTACAAATAAATCATTGATGATCTATGATGATAATGATGAAAAATCTACTTTTGATAAATCAATATTACCAATGAAATCAATGCCAGAATCTACATCATTACATTCAGAGCCTGGACAAGAATCTGCATCATTACATTCAGAGCCAGGACAAGAGTCTACATCATCATCACATTCAACATCAAGACAGGAAACCTTAGGATTGCTCAAAAAACAAATAAATCATTCCATAGATTGGAGATCATTTCCACCTATTGCACGTCATTATATGCATTTGCTCCTTTTCGGTAATAAAGATGAAATCGATCACGGTTTTGGAGTTACATTAGATGAAAGGAACCAATATGTGATGGGAAGATGTACATTTGATATTAGTCATGAAGGTGATATTTTAATTGATAAAAAGCGCTATATTGGTACGAGAGGGCTTTTTGAATTAATCTTCATGAAAGAGCCTGATAGAAAGCTCTACACCATTGATGACAAGATCATATATAAGCAAATCCTTGAACAAACTAAATCATATAAAAGAGCAAATGATAGTTACCAACAGGTTCAAGGGAATAAGGGTCCAAAGTATAAGAAAATTATTCAACCACTAATTTACAATAAAGTACCATCACAACGAGTGATAGCTGGTAGTGGATTTATGCGTGTTACTGATGAGTCTGTAAACTATATACATTGGAACGATCCTAATGAATTAGTTGATCGATTGCGACTTTTAATTGCATCAACCACCGCAGGTCATACAAACCACCATAATGAAATACAGTCAATAATAGAAGAGTTGCGTGAAGAGGATCTTATTCTATAAAAGGGTACAGTTTATAAACATTTTCTTCAGTTGCGTACTACACGTCAATATGTCAATTAACAAATTTGGTAGTGGTTTTAACGTAAGGAAAGAATTTAATATTGGTACAATAAATGTGACTAAAAGAGCACTGGATTTGAATAATAAAAAAATAGTAAATTTAACTATTGATTCTGATAATAATACATGTGCTGTGAATATAAAGTTCTTGCAACACAGTTTAGCTAAATTGGAGGAGAAAATTGAAGAAAGAATAAATAAAAAAATACAGGAGATTGAGGCAAAACTTTTGCAAATAAACAGCAAGATTAATGATGGATCCAAAAAGTGAATGTTTAGGATGCATCATACATTTTATACTCATGATAATCGATTGCTTTCGAAAGAAAAAGAATCATGAGTGAAAAAAAGAAACAGAAATTATATGTGCATGGGGGAAAGGTTGTAAAAAGCGAATCAGGGAAAATCGTGAGTGAAGAAAAGAAACAACTGGTGCAAGAGTTACATGTCCCTGCGAGAAGAAATTTTCCACGACGAAAAGTCATAATACGTGGTTTCGATGATCTCTGGCAGGCTGACCTTGTTGATATGCGTTATTATGTTGATACTGGTCATCACTATATTCTGACAGTGATTGATACCTTATCGAAGTATGGTTGGGCAGTAGCGCTTAAGACAAAAAGTGGTAAGGAAGTGACCACAGCTATGGGAAAAATTTTAAAGAGTGGAAGATGTCCCAAAAATTTGCAAACTGATAATGGTAAAGAATTTTACAACAACGAGTTTCAACTGCTCATGAAAAAACGTGGAATAAATCATTACTCCACGTACAGCACGTTAAAAGCGTCAATAGTCGAGCGTTGGAATCGAACCTTAAAAACCGAAATGTGGAAACGTTTTACACTGGACGGTAGTGACAAATGGCGAAATATACTGCAACAGCTGGTAGATGATTATAACGCGCGAAGACATCGTACTATACGAATGCGACCCGTTGACGTGAAACCTGAGCATGCTGAGCATCTGCTTGCTACTGTATATAGCAACATTAAGATCGTTGGACGTACCAAGTTCAAGGCTGGTGATTTCGTGCGAATCAGTAAATACAAAAATGCGTTTGCTAAAGGTTACACACCGAACTGGACTACTGAAATATTTCAAATTACAAAAGTGCAAAGGACAAATCCTGCCACGTATCTACTTAGAGATTCTCGTGGTACAGACATACATGGTGGATTTTATGAATATGAACTTTTAAAAACAGCTAATCCTGATGTATACTTGGTAGAGAAGATATTGCGTAAGAAAGGGAATAAGGTATTTGTAAAATGGTTAGGAATGGATAAAACGCATAATTCGTGGATAAATAAGAATAATGTTTTGTAATAATAATAATAATAATTTATGTAATATAATATAATACAATAAATACAGCTACTAAAATCTACTCTTTTAACCTATAATGTCCCCAAGGTAGAGTCGCTACAGAACCGGGTGTTATGTGACGTTTATCGTCATACGGACTGAGAGCAATTTTTCGCTGAGTAGTGGAAAACACCTTGTGCAATTTCGAACGAATTAAATTTTGGTTACGGGACTGTACGGTGAAATTATCCAAACAATCCTTGTAGTCGTCAAAAGTTATGTTTCTATCGATAACATAACCTTTGACCCCCTTAGCCTTTTTGGTAATTTTCGTACAGTCCTGCACCTTAAAGGTATACATTTTCGCTCTCAGTCCAACGAACTCGGTCATGATCTTTCCATTGTTCTCATCCTTCATTAACCCAGGCACTTTTTTATTGACTCGAGGTAAGCCGTACCGATTATCAGGAGGGTAATCGCTGGTGTCGAATTTGACCAGATCACGTTTCATGACCGAGTAAACATCGTCACACTCGATACTGTACACTAGACTGTCCGTGTCGGTATACATCGCTTTACATTTACTGCCGAATGTAGGAAGCATATAATCGTAATGGAATTCATACAGACAGGTCTTTGAAATATCTAAAATGCTCATGCCTACGTACACGGGCTTATCAAACTTCGCGGATAATTTCGACAATTGAATAGCGACCAAATTCTCTTTAAATATCGCACGACTGTGAAAATTCGGTTTGGAAATCAACGCTTCCGCCCCGTATCTTCCCTCCCACTTGGTTACGAGCCTCACGTCAACTCTATTCCTAACATTTTCCATAGTCTTACCAAATACTGCATTGTTCATTAGCTTGAAGAGATTCTTCTCGAAATCGTTTTTCGAGGCTGTCCGCAAGCGTGTATTTAATTCGATATACGCCTTCAGCCAGGTGGACTGCCGGAACTTTAAACCGCGATAAATGCGTTTTAAGACGATACCGTTACGTATACACTGCTGTAGAGCACGGTAGTGTATCACATAACGCGTCTTATCGTCGACGGTTGCGAGCAGTTTCTCCTGGTGTGAACCTGGCGGCTTCTCACGCACCGGGCAGAATGGTAGATCGGAGTGTTTGTCGTGAAGCTCGCGTGGATATTCCAAGTTCACCTCCAAAATATAGCCTTCGGACGAATCCTCGGACACATTAAGGATGTCGAGATTGGCAGCGTCATCGATCCATTGGAAACCGTGGGTTGGCAACGGTTGACACATTGCCCATCCATATAGATTATTAACGTCGTAATACATCAAGTATTTCGACGGTTCCGCCGGATCGTAGTTTCGCATGTACTGATTGTTGGCCCTCTCATAGCGGTGGGAGCACTGGCTCAAACCACCGCGTATACCGCGTTCAATAAAAAGCAACATGTCCACATCGGTGAAGAGTTCCAGACGGATTCCCGTATGCTTGAGCATCGCGTCCCAAGTGAAGCCTGGAAGCGTATAATAGTGAGCAGGATCTAAACTATAATTTTTCATGCAGCTATCGCGAAAACTCTCGAAAACATCGGCCAACAATAGGACATCGGTCTTTAAATAAAGATCGCTGTACTCCCCGAGTGTTGTCACAGAGAATTTGGCCCATACCTCTTTGGCATGATTATATGCTTCTTCCGTGATATCGCTATCGGACAGTCTATTGTAGAACAACTCTCGTGCAGGTAAAACCGTTTCTTCCAAGCGAGTAATGTTATCCACATAATCGTAAGGAAAAATACCTTTTCTCGTAAGCAGGCTGAACTGTTCAATACTTAATTCCGAAAATTGTGACTCTAAATTTTTCAGCTGAGATCTATTCAGATATGAACTCAATTTATCCAAACTGGATGCCATAAATTTGAACGAATCGATGAATCTTAGCTGTATATTATACTTTCGCAGATATTTACTAAATGAAGTCTATTTTTCCTTATTTACAGGCAGCAAATTTACCGATCCCTCAAGCGTATTCACGATCGCCTCAAAAATAAAATGTGAATCATAGCCGGATAAATTATGGAATATTACGGGAATAACATGCGAGTCTTTAAAGTTTAAGTTGCAATTATTATGAGCCGGTCCTCTATATCTACCAGTTAGGTGATCATGATCGCGAATACGCACTTGATTTGGAAGAAACGGTTTTTCACAAATGTGACAATTAGGTTCACTGTAGTGCCGCGAAATTTCAACATCACTAAGAGTATTCATCGGTATTACAGTCTTCAATTTTTCGCTGACGATGCGTGCAATGCTCTCGAGCTCGCATACGAACCATTCGATGCAATTAGCACCTCGATGTGAATTATAACATGAGAGTGACGCATTGCGAGCACTTTTTAAATAATACCCTACACTAAAAGGTACATGTTTCTGATAATCGTAACTATTTTTACTACTATTACTACTATTGTTAATTTTCTCTAGTAAACATTCAAAGTCTGCATAGACGACAAACGGCACTCTTTCACTGTTCTTCTGGTTTTTAAAAGATACCCAGCAGTCTTCAGCTTTCCTTGGTAGAATTACGTGCAGGTTGTCATTAAGCTGCACACAATCCCTCTCATGCGACTGTAGCTTATCTGCAGTACGGAAATAGTGTAAACAGCTGAAATGAATTATTGATATTATTAGTATTTTTTTATAAAATATTAATATCTCTAGTATAATTCTTACTTACCGATCACAAATATGAGCACTGTGTTCTCTTTTACTTATTTGGCTGCTTATCAACCTTGGAAGATTTCTTATACAAAGAAAGTGTGGAGTTCCCTGGTCATCCGTGATGAGGAGGAGGTTAACATGCCTAGAACGTTTCATCTTTGTTATCTGAAGCGGTACAATGTTCACTTTGGCTTTACAATCATGTTCCTCCTCTACCTCCTCCATGGTAAAGACATTAACTGAAATGTCATTATCCACCTCAAATTTCGGAATTTGTTTTAGAGTGGTCGGAAACGTTATACTTCCTACATCTAAAACAGACCGATAATGTGGATAGGAGGATATTCGGTAGGATTTGGCAGGTGGAATTGCTGGAAATAGTGCCACTGTCACAGCCCATGCGAAACATGCGCTATCTTCATTGTCTATGTTTATCACAGCTTTTTTATGTAAAATAGCGGCTGGAAGCTCAATTCTGCATCCAGCATGTAGTGGATTGTAATGATTAATATTAACTATTAAACTCAGAATTTTCTCCAGAGCCCAACCACTATCACGTTCTTGAAACTCACTCAACTCTTTTAGTAAAATCTCTACAATATTTAGCCTATACCATTCCTTAAAATTATCAGTTTTATACAATACGCTATTCTTTGTACATACATGCTTATCATCACTAATGTCCTTAGAAACAAATTGTCCATTAAATACACAGTTTATCTTAACACTATTTACACTATCAAATACTTGGTTTACACGGGTGTACACAATTTCTTCTGCATCTAATAGAAAGCTGCGTGGTTCTATGTAACTACTATTTATCACCATACCACTACATATTCGGCTATTAAACGCTGATTCGAGCTCCTCCCAGATAAGTTCTCCCGCATTATGAGAACCAGAACCAAATTTAATGGAGCTTTTATCCTTTGATGCACGAAGCAGAAGGCACTTGATGTTCGCGATTTCAGCAAAATGTTTCTGTCGTGTACCCACTGATGCATTCCGATTATCGTTCCTCAGCTCCTGGATACGGTCACGACATTCACGTACCCATGTAGAGTACTCGTGCTCAGTTTTAATTAAGCTAAACTTTTTTCGAAGTTCGGTATACATTTTGAGAATGTAAAATTGATGCGAAAAATGGGAGAAGAGGAAGATTGATTCGAGTCCGATTATAGTGGAATGAGTGAAACATTTCATCCATGATACATCTTTTTATAATTCACATATTGAGATGAAATTTAATATACTTAGTCATCAATTGGTATGTGTGTGTGTGTGCGTGTATGTGTGTGTATGTAAAAATTAGTTTTAAAATAGAATTACTGTAGAAACTCGATATGCTTATTCTTCAATTTAAACACGTGTTAAAAATCGTTTCAAAAAGACTGTTGTAGGAATCTGCTTAAATAACTGAAACGTAATTTTATTTTGTTTCTTATTTATTGTACATTTCTCTTTCATACATACATTTCATAAAATAAACATTTTTCAATGCACATAAACCTTCATGATTCATGCACATAGAAAGATCCAACTTGTCTTTGCTGTCTTTCAATTTGAAATCTCCCCACTCGCATTCATCTGCATTACTTATTGTATAATCAGAGATACCACTAAGCCAATTCCTTTTTTCTAGTCCTTTCACGAATATCTCTTGTTGTTCTTCTTCATTTATCACATATTTCCTTATAACATCTTTATACCTATAATACGGTGAATAGCCATCTGTCCAATTTAAGCCGTGATGGTTATAATATAACCAGCTAGAAGTAAAAATAAAAATATTACAGTAAAAAGCTTCTGTTTTAATTAAACAATTTCACTTACTTTGCTTGTTTTATCTCTGCCTCATTTAACCAAGAATATGGAAATGGTGGTGAAAATAAAATGTGAAACACTTTTTTATCGCGCAAAACTGCAAACTCTTTCACTATAAAAGAATTATCTTTCAATCGAAACCCTTGAAAGTCCACGAATGTAGGAACCATCGTTTTGATTACGATCTTTCGAAAAATTTGTGTTAAACTGACGCGTCCCCTGGCCCCTATCCTCGGATTTATTTAACCGAGAAAACGGAACAGTACATTGCACCAAGTATGCTTTGAATCAATTGTGTGTTTGTGCATGCTATTATATATTAGTTCAAAAATTGCTGAGCTATGGAAAAAAGTAACATACTCAGCTACATTTAGGGTAAAGGGGGTTCAACGGGGTAGTAGCATGCTGCAAAGATTCAAGGTTACGCGAGCAAAAAAAAAACGCAGGGAGAATCTGTTTTACCATCTAGGAAATTGCTTTTACTAACTGAGACCTGACGTCAGAGGAGTGGGGGTGTGATGTCAAAATGCTGCAAGTATCCTCCCGCACCCTCGCAACCCTCTCGCCCATACTTGCTGCGAGCTCACGTGGAGCCTCCGATTTCCCTCACCACCACCGCTTAGCACTTCTTGGCTCCCCCCACTACCTCGCAACCAGGCTCAGCCGAGTGGACAGGAGTGGGGGGGGGGGGGGGGGCCAGAACCGGCCTAGCATGTCTACTTGGGTATATATTGGGATCACGGGGATGATAGCTTTCGCTTCCGTGTTTCTCCTTCGTCTATTGGTGTACTAACCAAACGCATCCTCTTATCAGAGAATGCTAAGATCTTTGATCCCTTGGGATGGATCTCTCCTATAGTCATCACCTTAAAGCAGTTGATGCAATCCACCTGGTTGCTTAAACTCTCTTGGGATGAAGAAATTCCCGAGTCTATTCAGTCAAAATGGCTCAAGTGCTATGAGCAGCTCCGAGACTTACAGACTTTACGGATCCCACGGTGGACTGGACAATCATTTACTACTGGAAAACGCGAATTAATTGGATTTTGCGACGCCTCAGAGCTTGCGTACGGCGCGGTCGTTTATGAACGCCTCACTGATGAGGACGGTCAACTCTCGGTACATTTAGTAATGTCCAAAACAAAGGTCGCTCCGATCAAGACCACTTCAATCCCTCGTCTGGAGTTGGTCGCCGCTGCCCTTCTTGTCAAATTATTGGTTCACGTCAAGGGAAGCTTGGTCGGGAGTTGTGATGCGATTTATTGCTATTCAGATTCGCAGGTCGCTTTAGCTTGGATAGCAAAGCAACCCGTACATTGGAAGACGTTTGTGGCCAATCGCGTTTCATATATCCAAACACATTTATCGGAAGCCAGCTGGCATTATGTACACACTAAATCGAATCCTGCAGACTTGTGTTCAAGAGGAACCAGTGCTCAACAGTTATCAGAGGACTCACTTTGGTGGCATGGGCCTGCTTTCCTCCGTGAGCACACCGTAAATCCCGTTCAGATCTTTGAAACCGCGGAAGAAAGTCGGAAGGTAGCGTTAACCGCTCAACTAGACACAACTGAGTGTTGGTTTTTTGATAAGTTTTCGTTTTGGTCTAAACTGGTCCGAGTTATGGCCTATGTTCTTCGATTTGTCCAGCGGACCAGGAAAACCGATCAATGGGAGGACTCCCTCCTGTCTGCATCGGAAATTCGCAGTTCGATTGAAGCCTTGGTAAAGGTTGTTCAACGAACACACTTCGCGAGCGAAATCTCAGCCTTGAATCATGGGTCACGTATACCCTCGCGCTCAAAGCTTCTTTCATTGTATCCGGTAATTGCTTCACAAGGAATCCTAAGAATAGGGGGGCGGCTTCGGAACGCCGAAATTTCTGAACAAATGAAACACCCCATTATTCTTCCGGATTGCCACTTAACGGCCATTCTTATTAGGCAAACTCACCTAGATACACTTCACGGGGGGCTCTAACTAACTTTGTCCACGTTGCGACAAAGGTTTTGGGTCATAAATGCGCGGAATCTAGTAAAATCATGCGTTCACAAATGCATCACGTGTGTTCGCGAACGCGCTAAACTCGGTAGCCAGCTTATGGGATCACTTCCTGCCGCTCGGGTTTCCCGCAGTTTCACTTTTGAACACACCGGAGTAGACTATGCCGGGCCCTTTTCGGTGAAATTACATCACTGTCGTAATGCAAAAGCCATAAAATGCTACGTGGCCGTGTTCGTATGTCTATCTACCCGTGCTGTTCACTTGTAACTCGTCTCTCGACTGGATACCGAGGCCTTCCTCGCCGCGCTGTTTCGTTTTATCTCTCGTCGTGAAAACCCGCCGTCATGTACTCAGACAACGGCCTCAACTTTCAAGGAGCGGACGCAGAACTCAAACGCGCCTACCAATGCGCTGTAGAAGTCGCCCGCGCTCGGAAAACCGATTCTTTCGTCGAAATCGAGTGGATATTCATTCCGGTCGCCACTCCTCACTGGGGCGGTCTTTGGGAGAGTACGGTAAAAAGTATGAAGCACCACCTAAAGCGCTCCCTCGGAGTCTTCGTGCCAAATTTCGAAGAAATGACCACCCTGCTGACCAAGATTGAGGCCTGCCTCAACTCACGGCCTATTTCACTGTTACATGATGATCCTGAGTCGTTGGACGTACTCACTCCGGGGCATTTCTTGTCAGGTCGGGCGTTAAATTCTCCACCGGAATATTCCACATTGGATTTACGCGAATCATCATTAAATCGTTGGCAAACCGTGACTAGAATCACCGAGACATTCTGGAAGAAGTGGTCTTCCGAATACCTACACACGTTGCAGAATAGGCCAAAATGGCAGAACACTAACTCGGAATTTGGTGAAGGAGATCTGGTACTGATCAAAGTACCCAACAACCCCCCGCGCATGTGGACCTTGGGGCGGATTCTCAAACTAGTCCCTGTTGTAGATGGGGTAGCTCGCGTAGCTATACTTAAAACCGCGAAAAGAGAGATCCAACGGAGTCTCTCGCAACTTTGTAAACTCCCTTCTTAGCCCTCGCTTTGGGGTCGCATCAGGGTCAATCTTTACCCTGCCTTACGGCATCCTGGGACTCTTCAGGTTGTCATCTCTCCTTCTCAAGCTTCCTGGGACTCTTCAGGTTGCTTAACTTTCTTTTCCTGGTTTCCTGGGACTCTTCAGGTTACCACCTCCTCTCTCGGGCGTCCTGGGACTCTTCAGGTCGTCCTGTTCCCTGTTCCAAACCGTCAGGAATACTTTATGATCTCCGCCATGTCTTTTCTTCCAAAACTCCAAAAATACTTACTGAGTCTTCGTACTCATCATTTACCTTTTTGGTGCAGTGAGAATTAATCATGGCGGATTATCCGTGGGCCCACCTCCTGGGCGTAGGCTATGAGGACGAGGGGGACGATGTCCTCGAATTGCATGCCCCCCGGGAGGAAGCGGAATTTCGACGGCTGTTCGGCCACGTTCTCCCGGCGGGGCAAAAAGAGAAGCCGGCACCACCACCACCTCCACCTCCAACAGCACGACCGCGGACGAGACGGCAAAGGCCCGTCATCGCCTCAAAGAAGAGCATTGCCTCGGCGAACTGGTCTGGGAAAGTCCTCGACGATCCCAGCGCCAGGGAGCTCGAGCGCAATGCTCAAAAAATCAGAGTCCGGGCATTCGGGCAGGAGATAGAGGTGCCCCTCTATACGGCCCTGAAATTTCGCCGCTGGAAGGCCTGGGCTCCGCAGGGCAAAATAACCCTGCGGTGGTCGCCGGCCCAAGAGCTTCATTCAGCGAAGCTGCATATGAAGCTGAAAAAATAGTCGTCTCGTCCCTATCTGTTTTATATATTTTATTTTATTTTTTTTTTGTAAATAAATTTGTTTTAAACTGAGTTAACTTTCTTCTTCCTTGTCTTGACGCTATCGCGTCAACGGGGGGAGTTTGTTCGAGATTGGGAGGAGCAGAAAATGTTGCGAAGTAGATTCCGCATTTCTCTGTTATATCTCCCATCTCTATTGCGCTCACAATAGACGGCTAGACCGATAGCGTCTAGCCGCTCTATCTGTCCCTCTCTCCGCGGCGCGCTTGCGCGTCTTCTGGCCCTGGCGCGTCGCGGCCGCGAAGCGACACTACTTGCGCGCTTGGCCACTAGGTGGCCAGCCCCCGCGGCAGCTCTCTCGCTGGCAAGATTAGTGTCGCGTAATTATATAGATGGGTCCTTGATAAGGACCCATCGCACCTCAGCCTTGCTCGACCGCTGCTTTGACAGCAGCAACAGCAGCATCCTTTGACGCCTCCACGGCTTTTTTTGACGCCTCAACGGCAGCGCCTCCTATTGGCCAGCAAACGATTGCCTCCACTGGCGAACTCGACGGGTAGATCTTTGGTAAGTATCACCCAACCACCCACCGCCTACCAAGAGGGGACTACCCCTCTGCGGCAATATCCTCCCTCCTAAGGGGAAATTTCTGCGGGGACTGCCCGGGAGAAGTTAACCCTCTCCTTCCCCTCCACACTGCCTCCGAGGACTACCTCGGACCCAGTGTTCCGACCCTCAAGTCCAGGGCTCTCGAAAGAGTCGGGTAGCGGGAGGGGTAGCATTCACCCTAGGGGTTGGGGTGGCTCGGAGCCACCATAGCTCTTGGAGAAGGAGGCTGAAGGGTAAGGGGACTTCCCCTTCCCTAAAATCACTTCTCCAACTCCGCTCCCTCCCGTGGCTGGGGATTTCACTAGGGAATACCCTAGGGAAAATTGTCCAGTCCGGGAGTTTATAAGTCCGCGCTCCTTTCTGGGGAATTCTAGTCTCTGGGGTTCTTGAGAATCTTCGGTTACCGAAATTCCCTAGAATTTGACGACAACAAATTCCCTAGAAAGTCGATCATTAGTCTAGCGGTTCTTTTGTAAATATTGTAAAATTTTTGTACATTTATTTATTTAAATAAAAACTACTTTTACCTCTTATCTTTGGCTTTGAATATTTTATTCTAGAATAAGACCTTCCCTTCTGACCACAGGTGCGGAGCCAACTTGGGACATTGTTTCGCACAATATTTTAAATAATAAAGTGCGTTTTTTATGCCACAAGGCTGTTTCACCAAAATCTACATATATTTATACGTTCCCTCAATTCCTTTCATAATAAATTAATTTTACAATGTGTTTTCTCTCTCTCTTATAACTCTCGCGTAAAGGGCTGGGACGTTTGGCGGACCCGTTGCGAACACCGGCTGGAATTTTTCATTTGAAATTAGGCATACCAATGGATGAAATAACAAAATAGGCAGATAGGCGCGCGATGTATTACTTAGATTAGCAAACTTCTTATAAAATTATACCACGTTATCAGTACCAGGAGATCTAACGATATAAATAAACCTTTTTGTTAAAGGCTAAACAATTGGAGTGTCACGTGATTAATTTTCCCCCACCACCGGTGTGTCACGTGATTATTTTTCCCCCACCACCGGGCTTCCCCCACCACCCTGGAGTGGGGGCAATCCCCCTCCGCTAAGAAGTGGGGGTATTTCCCCTACCTCCCCCTCCCCCGCGAAACCCCGACCCCCTCGCCACCCGGTCCCAGAATCCCTATAGCCACACTACTCATCATAATCGCGCTCTATCGATTCGAGTATCACGTCCGGCCGATGGCAATACAGCCGATTTCCCTCAACTTTCCAGTCTGGGTAAACCCGCGGTCGCTGAATTACTTTTCCGCGTCGTGCTGTATACCACGGGTCGCTCTCGAAGTCGATACGCGACTGTGTGACCAAATTTTCGCTATTTTCTTCGTTAACCGCGGAGACGCATTCATTTTCGGAGCCTACTGGGAGAACGCGTGATAATGCATCGGGTACGTGATGCAATGCGCCTTTACGATGAACCACATCGAACGAATGATGTTGTAATTCGAGGGCCCATCGACCTAATCTCCCTACTGGATCTTTCAAGTTATGTAGCCAACGCAAACTACTGTGATCCGTGACAACCGTGAAATGATAGCCTTCTAAGTACGGTGTTAGTTTCCGAATTGCCCACACGACAGCGAGACACTCCTTTTCGGTCGTCGTGTAATTCCGCTCCTCTTTGGACAGTACTCGATTAGCGAATACAATCGGCTGCTCTTCATTTCCGTGTCGCTGCGTTAATACTGCTCCTATTGCATAGTCGCTAGCATCTGTCTGTACTTGGAAAGATCTCGAAAAATCGGGCCTTGCCAAGATCGGGGCCGAGCACAGCGCTTTCTTCAATCGCTCAAAGGCAGTCTGTTGCTCTTGATCCCAATGCCAGCGCACACCTTTATGCAATAACAAGACGAGTGGAATTTTGTCCTTCGACAGGTTGGGTAACAAGCGTGCATACCACCCAACCATCCCTAGGAATCGGCGTAGTGTTTTTAAGTCTTTTGGCGGCGGATAATTCATTAATGGTGCGGTTCGCTCGGGATCCGGAGCTAAACCATTACGGTTTATCAGATACTAAAGGAACCGAACCTCCGACCTGCAAAATTTACTTTTCTCGCGATTGATTTCTAAACCCGCGAATCGAATAATGTTTAACACACGCTCTAACCATCCCAGGTGTTCCGCGAACGTGTTCGTTACGATAATTATATCGTCCAGATAGACGAACACATACGGATCAAATTCAGGTGGAATTAACTGATCCATCATTCGCTGGAACGTCGCAGGAGCATTCGTAAGACCGTACGGCATACGCCTAAATTGGAAGAGTCCGTTTCCGGGTACTATAAATGCTGTAATTTCCCGACTCTCGTCTCCTAGCGGTATTTGGAAGTACGCTTGACTTAAATCTAACGTCGAAATGTATCTCGCGTGGCGGAGTTTATCGAGAATGCTATCGATATGCGGAATCGGGTACGCGTCTTTGCGCGTTACCTCATTCACGCGTCGAAAATCTATGCAAAATCGATATTTTCCGCCCGGTTTTGGTACTATAACCGGACAGCTGGCCCACGCGCTCGTGGAGGGTTCAATAATCTCTTCACCCAATAATTTATCGACCTCTTCGTGCGCTACTTTATAGATCACCGGCGACACTCTCCTTGCCGCTTGGCGGATTGGAGCCTGACCCTGGACATCTATATGATGTTTGACCAGGGTAGTCGCCGGGACTGGTCCAACTATCTCGGGGAAGTTATCACTTAGAAACTTCTCTAGTACCACGTTTTGCTCGCTAGTCATTTCAGCGATGGCAAAACACGAAGATACGTGTGTCTCATTTGAGTTTGCCGCGTTTATTTTCGCGAATCTCAAATTTACTCGGTCACGCGTTTGCCATAGATCGCGCGAAGTATCAATTGTAACTCCGAATAATCGGAGAAAATCCATACCGAGGACACAATCGTAGTCTAAAACCGGTACCACGCGGAAATATATTACTTTCCTTGATTTTTCCTAACTCTAATTCTAGCGCAATAACCCAAATTACTCGTGTTTCTGTACCATCGGCAGTACGCATTACTCTATCTTGCGACCTGTCAATCTTCACTTGGATTCTTCCCAGCGTTCGATGTCCGAGGTACGATCGCGATGCTCCCGTATCTATTAGTGCAGGAAAAATTTGTCCGAATAATTCTAACTGCAAATAATAGCGGCCATCGGTATTTGGTTGATTAGGGAACGCATCACTCCGAACACAGCGACGAGTTCGGGGTATGATGTTCCCTTTTCCCCCTACCAGGCCAAGAGTCGCGGTGCGTTCCTTGGGCAATAATTCGTCCAAAGCACACAAATGATCTGATAAATTACTCGGTTCTATTTCGTTTATCGAATCTTCGGGGTCATTTTCTAATGAAGGTCGTCTTCCTACTTCTGAGGTAAAGCTACAAACGCTCTCTTCACTAGAATCTTCAGCGCTAAAGTCCGGTCGCGTCGAATTGGGCTCATCTTCTGACTCCGAGGTCGAAGAGCCCCCCAAATCTTTTTGTTCGCTTCCTGACGCGTCGTCTTCGTAATCCGTGCTACTTACCGATGAGTCCCTCCACGGTTCGGGGTCGGTGAATCGTACCGTCGTACCCGATGCACGAAGACTGTCAGCCGGGCCCGCGCGAGTTTCCTCCGCGAGCCCTACTGCCCGTTTCCCGTATTTCTCGCATTCCCGTATACATTATTCAATAGGCTCTGACCTATTGTCGACGCGGACGTTGTTGGTGGCCATTGCGCTTGATTATAAGACAGCGCGGGTGTAATCACCGTTTGCGGTGGCATCGGCGCTTGCATCCCGGCGGCTTGTTGAGCCCACCAAGGTGCAGGCGTAATCGCGGCTTGAGTCGGCTCACGCGAAGGACACTCTCTCGCATAGTGTCTCTTCCTTCACAACGATGGCATATCGCTGCGTCGCGGAAATGACCCCCACGATCCTGATATCGCGACTGACCCGCTACGTGCCCTCCCGGCGCTCGTGAGGAGGAGGTTGGTCTTCGCTGACCTTGTTTTGGAGCTGCAGCGATAGCACCTAGCTCGTCCGACGAACTGCTACGGTGTCCGCTATGGCTTGAGCTCTCTTTCCTACTCCCTTTGTCAGAATGTCTTCGGGACGATCTCCTAGACGATTTCTTAGGAGATTCCCGCGAACTATCTGACCCCGAGCTAGAGTCGCTGGTCGATCCAGACGAGCGTCGTTTGGATTTACCGCGTTTTCCTCTCCTTGAACGCGACTTCTTCTTTTTTGGCTTCTGCTCGTCCGATTTCTTCGCGTTCTTGCCGGTTGCGTCGCTTTTTTTCTGTTTTTCGGGCTGTTTTTCGCTTTTCTCGGAAACTGCAGAGAGAGCTTCACGATTTTTAGGCGACGATTTATCCTCTTCGCGCGTTTTCGTAGCTCCCGGCGGTGGTTTAAACGCCTTGTCTATCTCCGCGTTCTTCTGTATTTCCCGACCTATTTCGCGCAAACCCGTGATTGAATCAAAATCCCTACGAAACATTCTACGGCGGTAATTGGGACGTAGGTTTCGATAAACCAGGTCCAATTGAACCGAGACGGAAGGGGTCGGCCTAATTTCATTTAGAATCGACCGAATACGCACCAAATACGCCTTGATCGATTCGCCCTCCCTTTGTCTCTATTGTCGCGCCTTCTCCCATTTCGCGTCGTTATCCTCCTCATCCCCGAATTGGCTGAGGAAGGCCTCGCGGAAGTCACGCCATGTTGAGCAGGAGCTGCCTTCGACCTTAAACCAGGCTTTGGCTTCCCCGCTCAACACGACGGGGAGGGTTTCCCTGATCTCGCTAAACGTTAGGTCGGAAACATTGCGGCAATGTTCTAAGTTCTCTATAAAGTCTTCGGCGTCGTCAGCATCGTGATTTTTAAACCGAATACCCCACTTCCGGAAAGCATCTATTACCCGCGTTCCTCTCCGGCTGGAGTATCGTGAGCTAGACTCGCTCGATCTTTCCGAACTCGATGATCTATTTCGCGGTCGGTATTCTGAGGGTTGTCGGCGGCGGCTAGTCGCATCCCGGCTAGTTCCCGGTGAATCTCTACTAATTTCGCGGGGTTGAGGCATCTCCGGTGTCCTTCCGACCGGTGCAGGCCCTTGCGCTCCTGCCGACTGATACGCAATTACTAACTGCACGATGCTAGCTAGTAATTCGGGCGGAACCGCTCCGAATGCGGAATTTCCCACTCCTACCGGCGCATCTCGTTCCCTCGAATACTCCGGGTTCGCTGGGGTTCGGTGGGGTGGTTCCGAAGACCGCTCATCAAGATCACGCCTTCGGAAGCCCGACCTGTCTGAATCTGATTCAAACGTAACCCCTCGTTTCGGTTTCGGCGTTAGTTTGCGATTTTTATCAATACATGTCAAATTCGAGTCGCTACTCTCTTCTGACATGTTTATCTGTCGCGACGTTTCCCCTCCCCGCGGGGTCTCAAATAATTCACGAAACGCATCTTCTGATTGCCGACTTAGTTTCGGGTTCGTTTTCGGTGTCGCTAATTCGTCATCGTTGGCTTTTATCGCCGACGGTGTTGGAAGCGGCTGAGGTGGGACGGCGGGGTGGAATGGTTCCAATTCATCCACTCGCGGATTCCACTGAGCTGCTTCCGGTCCGAAACTCTCACGTAACCTATGACGCACAAATCGATAGCGTAGTTGATATTCCGAGCTATCGCGTGTATTTAGCTCCGCGTCCGTCAGAGCAATGATTAATTTACTACGCGGCATACTTTTCGCGTACCGTCGTAATTCGTTACGTTCCGTTAATATTTCACGATCGCGTACTGACATTCCACTCGATTTGTCGGAATCCGACATAATTTACTACTTCCTATACTAATCTCCCAAAACAAAAAAAAAAATTATTTCTAATCCCGCAAAAAAAAACTACAAGAAAAAAAATTCTATCCTCGGTAGGGGTGCGAGAAAAAAAAATTTCCGCCACTCGACCTACTATATAAAAAAAAATTGTTCTTAATCCCAAAAAAAAAATTCCTAAAAAACTATTCTCAAATCCAAAAAAAAATTAGCACTCTACCCCGCGAACGAGACTCACTCCGTGGGCCCCACGTTGGGCGCCAAATTGTGACGCTACTGGCTATCCTTAGGGATAGTATAGAAGGGGAGGGAGGAGTGATCCCCCACCGATCGCGTTCGCGTCCCAATAGGCGACTTCCTACAAGACCCGGGCGCCTTCGATGTACTTTGGATAATACCCGAATATTTATTTATACAGAGGGGGTTCTAACCCTCGTACGCGAATATCTGGGATGGGGTGCTAATACAATAACTCAATAACTGCGGTCAAACTCTCTTTATTATAAAGTCGGTTATCAATACAAGACCCGGTTCGCTTTACTCGTTCGTGGGGTGTTACGCTAAGTCCTAAATGTGGACGCGACTGAAGTCCCGATAACGTACTAGCTTACCTCGCGCTCGAGCCGCTAGTGGCGTTCGCGGCGGTCCCACCGAGTCGCGCGGTACTCGCGCGCCACCGGCGGATTCCTGAGTTAACTACTACGCAGCGCTACGCGGATAAGTCCCTCTTCCCGCGCATGCGCGTTGCGAGACGGTTATTCGCACTCACTCCGTTCCCGCGTACTCAAACACAACAACGACCCGGATTGTTTACTCCCGAACGTCTAAGGTCGCGAGTCCTCCCGATAATTATGCTAAGTCCGCGGCCTTGACTGACTGAAGGGAACGTTCCTGTCAACGGTCAAACGCACAACGAATCAATGTAATCGCGAACACTTCTACTAATTCGCGTTTTTACACTTTAGGATATTCGTTATCGGTCCGACGGAATGACCACTCCGCTAAGTTGCCCGCTTACCCGTGACAGGTGAGCTGGGCCATCGGTTCCCTATAAAACCGTTCGGTGCTACGAGCCCTAAGGCCCTAGCACACCCCGGGACGTCACAGGACTTTACTACAAAACGAATAATCACCCTAATTTCTGCTTACAAGGGCTGGCTCTCTTCTATCACCCTGCTCTCTCTCTGTCCCTCTGCTCTCTTTCGGTCCCCCCCACTCTCTCTCTTCCTCCCTCGCCTCAGTCTCTCCGTCTCTCTCTCTCTCTCTCTCTCTCTCTCTCTCTCTCTCGCTCTCTCTCTCGCTCTCGCTCTCGCCCTTAATTCTCGCCCTTAGGGCAGTAGGTTTCCTCTGGCCGGTATGGATTCGTGGCGGTGGAAGTCGCTGCACTTTTTCGTGCCTTCCAATTTCTGTCCGGTAGCGGCTGTCACTTCTGGGGTTCGTACCGGCTGGGGGAACTCAGATTCTGGCACTATGTGTCACTTATGACTTCTAAACTACGTTTGTCGGGGCAGTCCGCGGAAGCAGGTAAGGCCCTGCGCCTGTCCCGCCGCTGCCCCGCTACACCCATCGCGCGGCACTAGGGAGCCGACAAGTTATCGATCCTAGATCAATACTTATCAGTTGATAACTCCCTAGTTCGTACGCGACCCGCCTATCTAGCGCTTGAGATTAGCAAAGCGCTAGATGGCAGCTATAGTAACGTTGCGAGAACGCAACGTTACAAGCTTTACTTAAAATGGTTTTGAAAAACCTTTCATTTGAGCCCATAAACATTAAAATCGGTTCACGCAATCCAGAGATCTCATATTCTGTTAGCTATATATATGCTGAAGTTGAAATTCTTCTCCCATCTTTCTTCCTGAGTTCTGTATGTCCCAGGCTGATTCTGTATGTCTCGGGCTGAAGTTGGCCGCTAAGGAAAGTGACGTCATTTTCACATCGCTTCCAACAAACTATACTCAACGACGAAACTATAGTTGTGAACTTGCAAATAAATCGATGTAATCGATATAACTAATCCGGCGACTTCTTAACTGTCAATAGTAATGTAAGATTTTGTATATTTAATGCAGTGAGAATGTTCATTATTATGTTAGTGAATGAGTTTAATTTTTAAAATGACAAATATATTTGAATAATAATGACATAAGGAGTTGACAATTATTAGATAAGTATAACATTATATTTTATAATACAGCATGTTAGTATACTTTGTGGTACTTTGTGAAATTTGTTTTTCAGATAAATTGAGATACAACATTTCTATTTTCGTTGTTGAGGATAGAGCTGACTTGGTGAAGTAAAATTAATATTTTCATATCTTCAACACTGTGCGAAGAAGATGTATACTTTCAACATTTATGTGCATCAGTGATTATCAGGAGCATATTAATTGCAAGAAATTTTTAAGGTATTTGAAAATTATATGCTAAACTTCCAGGTGTTGAAAACATTAACAAAATGCATGTTTAACTGTTTTTTCTTTAAACTGATGTGGAATTTAACTGTCCAATAAGTTATATCATATATACTGTAACGTGGTGGAAACACGTTACAGAAACGTACATATTTTTTAGTTCTCTTTTCTCCCCCTGAGTGCATCCCCTACCCCTGAGTATGCATGTGAGTGAGTAAATGAGTATGGATGAACCTCCTCTGCGATGGTAATGTAGTTACCCGCTATAGTGATATTGTAATTGCCATCCGCGGGAGGAGGGTAAATGCTTTTAGGAAATGGTATGATTGAGGATTCAGCCAATGTTAGTAGGTTGTAGTTTATTTAGAATTAAATATAATATTTCCAATGCTAAAATTATAAGCATCTTAGAATAAGGATCCTCTGCTCCAACAAGAGCTTGAAAACTGTTGTCCCCCTATCCATTTCTAACCCGTGCTAAACCCACATACGTCTATCTCCTTCGCACCCATTGTACCGTCCGCGTATGTTTACGCGTCGCTCTATCCTTCCCTGTACCGCGTTTCGCGCCGCGAACGCCTAGCAGCGTAGTCCCCGATTCCCCTTACCGCGCTTCGCGCCGCGAGCGCCTAGCAGCAAGTCTCGTCCCCTCTCCTTACCGCGCTGAAGCCTCACGCACCCCTGGCTGCGTTCTTCCCTAACCGCGCCACTACCGACCCACCGTTGCCGGTCCTGCACCGCATCGCCCCGCCGCAGGACTAAGAAGCGCTAAGGTCGTCTGCTACTAAGGACGACCACGCAGGATCTTCGTGCAGGAGCTAGCCAGCCAGATAGCCCGCAAAGTATAGGAATAATTAGCCGGAACGGCGAGAATTATGGATCGCGGATTCATACCTAATCAGTGATTGGTCCCTGGATCCCGATCGTAGCTATGCCGAATTGGAACCCCCCGAATGAGGGGAATGACACGAAGAACAAAGAAATAAGTGTCAATTCGGACTACACCTTGTTCGACTTCTAGAGCAACCGTACGTGCTTTTGTACAGAGGATTGGGTCGTCGCTGCGGTGATCGAAACACATCGGATTTCGATATTTCAGGCCCCAGCCATATTTCTCGTCAAGTTTGTGGAGTTTCTCGTGGCGGACGTCGCGGAATCGCTGGGCATCGCCGTCGGAGCCGCGCAGGAATTTCCTATCCCTATCCCTTTCCCTTTTTTGCTCTCCCTTCGTCGCCTTTTCGCCCGTAGCTTTCCCTGATTTTTCCCCCCTATTTTCCCCCCCATTTTCCTTTAGTTGGTTAGTGAAATTAGTGCACCGTATAATAAGTGTGCCAGGACATCGCGGGAGGCCTCTCCCCCTCGGGATTTAGTTTAGTTTTTTGATTGTTGTGCCTGAATTTGAAATAAATCAGTGTCTCGGACGTTTTAGTTCATTATTTTAACCTGGGACCCGTTCCCCCGGTTACAATACAAACAATTATTAGGAGACAATAAAACTTTCTTATTACTACGATTAATGAAAAGTAGATGAATATTTGCTAATCGTTACTTAATATTCAATTATAATATAACAAAAGTATTAAAACCAAATCATTATCTACGCTTCCTTAATCAGAGTAGAAAGAAATTATTATTATCTGCAAAAAAAGTTTTTAATTTCTTATGAGTATAACATTGAGTTTTATAATATAATATGTAATATATTTTTTGGAACTTAGTGAGATTTTATTTCAGATTGAATTATAATAACGTGTTTATTGTATCATTGTGCAGGCTTGAGCTGTAATATTAAATATATGAAATCAGAAATGATATCAGTTTGCCATAGTAAGAGCCAAAATGCAAAGTTAATGGTGAGACTTAAATCTAAGGAAAAGGTGGAGAAATCAACAAATTTGAAGGCCAATTCTTGATAATGAAAGGCTTGCAGATGATTTTGGGTATAAACTTTTTGAAATATATAAGTCAATTAAATAATAAGTATAATGAAAACATCATCTAGAAGTGAAACAATGAAATGAAGTCATAATTTTAATATTTTCCATGCGATAGATAATACAGTGAATAAATTTGGGAAAATGAAAGCAGTATATCTAAAATAGAGGCTTCCATTGCATTAATTTTGTTTATTTTCTAGTTTATATTGATGAAAAGAAAATACAAATGGCATTAGTTTGCTTGAAAAAGAGCCCTGATTCATATTTGATATTGGGAGTAACAGTTAAGAAAGGGATGAATTTCCAAACAAATCCTTATAAGTGAAGGGCTTGTAGATGATTTTGGGTATACAATTTTGGAATTAAAAATCACATAGTTGATGAAAATTATAACAAAATCATGTGGATCTGTAAATATGAAAAGAATTCATGATTGCAATATTTTACATGTGATGGGGCATACAGTGAATAAATTTAGGAAGCTCAAAACTATATATCTAAAGAAGAGAGGCATCCATTGCAGGAGTTGGTGTATTTCCTAGTTTATATTAATGAAAGGAAAATATAAATGGTACTAATGTGCTGGAGAAAGTGCCATGATGCAAAGTTAATATTGAGAGTGAAAGCTAAGAAAAAGGTGGAAAAATGAGTCAATTCATAAGAAAATCCTTGAGAGGGAAGGATTTGCAGGTGATTTTGGGCATACAATTTTGGATTTAGAACTCATATAGTTGATGAAAATTATAATAAAATCTTGTAGATGTGTAAATATGAAAGGAATTCATTATTTCAATATTTCACATGTAATAGAGCATACAGTGTGTAACTTCAGGAAACTGAAAGCAATACACTTAAAAAACATAGGCTTCCATTGTATTAACTGGTATATATTTTACAGTTTATGTTAATCAAAAGAATAAATAAATAGCACTAGTTTACCAGAGAAAGAACCATAATGCAAAGTTGATAGTGAGAGTAACACCTAAGAAAAAGGTGGATTTAGAGGTAAATTTTGAAGCATATTCTTGAAAGCGAAAGGCTTTAAGGTGATTTTGGGTATAAAATGTTGGAAATATAATTCAAACAGTTATTGTGAATACTATGTTAAAAGCCTTTAAAAGTGTAACTATGATAAGAATTCATCATTGTAATATTTTGTATTTTATTTAATAGAATAATAAATTAATATTTTGAAATGAAACTTTACATTATGCAACGATGAGAATATTGGAAAATGTTTTGTTAAATTGAATTAGTTAAAATAATTGATTAGTTTGAACTCCTATATTCTTACAAAACGTTATAAGATCCCACAAAAAACAAGCTTCGCTTGTAAAGAAAGAACGGCAAGTACATAAGTCGTATCTAGCATAATTAATATAGTAATCTAAAATATTTTAATTAAAAAAAATAGTGAAATCAAAATGCTAGGCAAGTATAAATTTTTGTTACCATGATGAAAGTTAAAATTTGGAAAAAGGAAAATAGTAACACAAAAATTATACTTGCCGGGCCCGTAATATTCATGTGTAAGTCGCTATCTTGCAATTTAAGCATTGCTTCTCATAAGTTAAAATTGTGGCTATTTAACACGATCAAGAGACACGGTAGTGTCTCGACGGCAAGTACATAAAAGTAGGTATAGACATGTCTATACCGCCGTCGAGGCACTACTGTATCTTATACAGCAAGTTTGGCTGTCTCAATTTTTAAATAGATTTTTCTCCGTAAATGAAACACTGTCATGATTTCAGTAAAGCTTTTCTTGAAATGGTTTGGAACAAGCTTTTATTTGAGCCCATAAACATCAAAATTGGTTCACGCAATCCAGAGATCTCATAATCTGTTAGCTATATATATAACGAATTTAATTTCTTTCCGTCATCTTCTTCTTCTCCAGCCAGAATGTATGTCTCGGGCTGAAGTTAATCGCTAAAGAAAATGACGTAATTTTTACAAACGCGACGTTTAAATAATCGATAACTAATATGGCGACTACTGTTAGCTGTCAATTGAATGTCAATTGAATTGTAAGGTTTACCGGTATAACCTTAATATTTTTATAAAAATGAATTGGCTGTAATGATAGTGTAATATAATCAAAACTACGGATAATTTAAGGGAGAAACATGAAGGAGCCAGCAAGATTATCAGATAAGTCACATTGTATTGAAAAATATGTATAAAATTTAATGTTTGGTGGTACTTTGTGGGATTTTTTTATTTGCAGGTTATATAATATTCCTTATATGCATATTCCTTGTATGCAGCTCTGATTTGAAGTCCTACCAATGCCAAATGCTCTAACAATTCTAGGAAATATCCTGTTATTGAAGAATGTAGATTGAGGAAGATTGTAAATGAAACAGAGAAGGATGAGGTTGTTACGTTAACTCATAATCAAGACACATGGTAGTGTCTCAACAGCAATTAACATAAACGTTTTTCAGTAAAGTAAGTGCATTGTAAAAAAAATTTGTTTTATTAAAACAAAGTTATATATAAGGCACCATTTCATAGTTTGCAGTTTGATGCCAAACCAGTGCCAAATAATGTATCAAATCTTGGAAATACCCTGATATTGGAAAATGCAGATTAACGAAGATTGTAAATGAAACAAATAACGTAACAATTCTTGGAAAAACCCTGTTATTGGAGAATGGAGATTAAGGAAGTTTGTAAATGAAACAGAGAAGGATGAGGTTGTTACGTTCACTCATAATCAAGACACATGGTATTGTCTCAACAGCAATTAACATAAAGGGTTTTAAGTAAAGTAAGTGCATTGTAAAAAAAGTTTGTTTTATTAAAATAAAGTTATATATAAGGCACCATTTCATAGTTTGCAGTATGATGCCAAACCAGTGCCAAATAATGTATCAAATCTTGGAAATACCCTGTTATTGGAGGATGCAGATTAAGGAAGATTTTAAATAAAACAAATATCATATATGCGTACAAATATTTCAGACTAAATTATAGTAATGCTTGTTTGGAAAATATGAAGCATTCCGATGAACCTTCATTTACGTAGAGTACCAGTTGACTAGTGTTTGGATTTAAGCTAATTATACAATAATAGATGTTTACAAAAGACGCAAAGACACCCAAATATTACAGATCTTTAGTCTCAAGGAAGTTAAGTCACCAAGCACTAAAGAAAATGGAGATGGAGCAACATCAAATACTGGTAAGTAACTGAGATGCTTCATGTTTCTTCAAAAATTTATTTTCTTTGAAGATTGAGATTGTTAAATGATGAATTTGATTTTAGGTTTACTCGTAGTGTCAACATTTATTATTTTACAGTCACTGTGCAAGTGTATTATAGCAAATAGTAATACTTGTGCTTTGACTTAAATACATTTGGTACAATTGAATTAAATATCCAAGGAGGAAGATTCGCATACATACTGGCTATTGGAGTTGAATCAACAATTGTGCTTTTCACTCCTGCATTCTGGTACTTGAAACAGGCAAAAATGAAAGCATTGAAAGATTGGCAAAGTAAGAATAAGCCAATATTCAGAAAAACGTCATCCATTGCGCAGCCATAATTTAAGGATGAGACTCATTGGATGAAATTCTGTAAAATTGAGTTAATAACTGTTGATTGTTTTCCTCTGTTACCTATACTAGTATTCTGCGCCAAAGGTAGTATACTGGTCATTGGTATGGATGAAAAAATGAACGTTTATTCTCAATTGAAACAAAGTCTAAAAATTAATGGTTTCCACTCCATTTTGTAGCACCAGAAATCCGACCAGTTTCAAAAGTGCGTAGAAATTTGCGAAATGAACATCTGAGGACTCTGGCACAGGAAATGTTATAAGGACGACTCGCCAATGTATCTCCCATGCCACCTTTGTCAAGAGTTAGCAGCATAAATCTAACAATGATTGGTGTTAAAAAGAAACGTGGTATACAAAACGACAATGTCTGCTTTGATTATATGCTTAATTGTAGCTTATTCAAAGCTTTGCGAATTGCTTGTCCAGCCTTGCCCCAGTATCATCTCAAGCAGTTGATGAAACCAGTGAAGTCTAGCAAGGTCAGATGGTGATAGAAAGTCAAATGTCGGTAAGCAAATAAGATGCTTCATGTACCTTCAAATATTTATTTTCTTTGAGGAATTATAATTCTTAAATGATGAATTTGATTTCAGGCTTACTCATAGTGTTATCATTTAGTATTTTACAGTCACTGTGCAAGTGTATTATAGCAAATAGTAATACTTGTGCTTTGACTTAAATACTTTTGGTACAATTCAATTAAAAATCCAATGAGGATTTTTCGCACACATACTGACTATTGGAGTTGGATCAAAGATTATGCTTTTCGCTCCTGTATTCTGAGACTTGAAACAGGCAAATATAAAAAGTATTGAAAGATTGGCAAAGTAAGAATAAGCCAATTTTCAGATAAACGTCGTCCATTGCTCAGCCACAATTTAAGTATGAGATTTATTGGATGAAATGATATAAAATGCAGTTAATAGCTGCTGATTGTTTTTCTCCATTACCTATGCAAGTATTCAAGACGAGAGGCAGTATACTGGTCATTGGTATGGATGAAAAAATGCACGTTTATTCTCAATGGAAAAAAACTCAGTCTAAAAATTAGTTGTTTCGACTGCCTTTTGCAGCACCAGAAATCAGACCAGTTTCAAGTGTATAGAAATTTACGAAACGAAAATTTGAGGACTTTGGCACAGGAAATGTTATAAGGACGACTTGCCAATGTATCTCTTATGTCACCTTTGTCAAGTGTTAGCAGCATAAAGGTGACAATGATTGATGCTAAAAAGAAACGGCGTATGCAAAACGACAATGCCAACTTCGATTATATGCTTCATTGTATCTTATTTGAAGATTTACGAATTGCTTTTCCTGTCTTGCCCCTGTATCACCTGAAGCAGCTGAGGGAGTTACTGAAGTTTGGCAAAGTTAGATGTTGGTAAAAAGTCAAATGTTCATAAACAGAAAATGTAAATTAATTAAAATATATACATTTTATTTCATTATTTTTATATGTTGAAAGTATGTTTATTGATTATGAAAAATTTAATCATACTTTTATTATGGTGAAACTGAAAACATTAAAAAACTAGCCTGAGCATTAATTATAAAGTTCATTTATACAAAATACATTACAAATATCAATAAAATCAATGTGTTGACTGCGATATTTTTTCAATATAAATATATATATTTTTATTAGTTAAGCGCTGCTGTTTCAAAACATGAGAAGGGTGGAGATTTTCTTTAAAATCTGTAGAAATTAAAAGAATAATTTAATTTTTTAAATATTATACTCTTACAAAACCTTATGAAATCCCACAAAAAACAGACTTCGCCTGTAAAAAAAGGCGGCAAGTACATAAACCATCTAGCATAAATAATATAGTTAAATTATCTAATTAAAAAAAGTAGTGAAATCCAAATATTAGGCAAGTATATTTTTTCACCTTACCAAAGTTAAATTTTCGAAAAAAAAGGAACAAAAAAGTTACTTGCCGGGCCCGTAATATCCATGCACAGTGAGAAATAGAATCGTATGTGGATCGGCTAACTTCACTCTGTATTTTAACATGACATTTGCTATACTACGCTATAGCTGAATCTCACACACGATTCAATTTCCCACTGTGCATGGACATTATGGGCCCGGCAAGTAACTGTTTTGTTCCTTTTTTTTCGGAAATTTAACTTTGGTAAGGTGAAAAAATATACTTGCTTAATATTTGGATTTCACTACTTTTTTTAATTAGATAATTTTACTATATTATTTATGCTAGATGGTTTATGTACTTGCCGCCTTTTTTTACAGGCGAAGTCTGTTTTTTGTGGGTTGTATACAACGGGCCACCGGAAAGTATAATTTTTGTGTTACTATTTTCCTTTTTCCAAATTTTAACTTTCATCATGGTAACAAAAATTTATACTTGCCTAGCATTTTGATTTCACTATTTTTTTTAATTAAAATATTTTATGTTACTATATTAATTATGCTAGATACGACTTATGTACTTGCCGTTCTTTCTTTACAAGCGAAGCTTGTTTTTTGTGGGTCTTACATGATTGGGATAAATATAGTACGAATATAATCCTCCATTTATTTCTGAGTGATCTTCGTTCATAGATTTTCAATAAGATTCACAATTCTTTTGCTATTAGCAGTAAAAGCCGCGAGTGCGCAACGAACAAAGCGAGTAAATTGGTGACCGTAGTTATCGCGCACTCGCCACACTTCTAATATAAATAGGAAAAAAACTATTACACTTATTTAAAATCCGTGAACGAAGATCACTCGGAAATAAACAAAGGTTTATATTCGTACTATTTTTATCCCAATCGGATAAGAATTACCGTCAATCTGTTTGGCAAGAGATAGCATGATTTTTACCGTCGGCAAACAGTTCGAAAATTTTATGCATTTCACTGTATTATGATTTACCAAAATTCATCCACAGGTTCAATTGACAAGCGGCTGGGATCATTCGAAAATGCAGAAGAATGACTTGATGCCATATTTTTTTCAAAATTTTTTATCCCTTAGGAGAGAAGAAAATCAAGAATAAAGCCGCTATACGCATAGTAATGTTGGGAGCACGGCAGAGTCATATAAGTGTGTGTGCTTCCATGAGCCCAACACTAGCGTCAGCTATGTCCATGCTACTCTTACTTACAGCAATGCCATGCTTGCGGTGCGCTTTCGAATTCTTTTCTGTTTATGCGATAGAGGATGGGTTAGTAAATTATGCAAAAATTATCAATCCACTGCAATTTCATGCTCTATCCAATGAGACAAGCCACTTGTCGATGGAAGGTGTGGAAAATTTTTGATAAATCGTAAAATATTCCAATGCAAGGCAACATCGAACAATACGGCCAATGGTAAAAATCATGCTAACTCTTGCCAAACAGAACGACTGTAATTCTTATCGGATTGTGATAAAATTGGTACCAATACAATCCTGCATTCATTTCAGAGTGATCTTCGTTCTTGGATTTTTAATAAATGTAATAGTTTTTTGGCTATTCACGTTAGAAGTTATGAGTGCGCAATGACCAAAGCGAGTCAAACAGTGACCGGAGTTGCCGGGCACTCCTGACTTCTACCGCAAATAGCTAAAAAACTGTGTCATTTATTAAAAATCTAAGAACGAAGATCACTCTGAAATGAAAAAAGGATTATATTCGTAAAATTTGTATCACAATCGGATAAGAAATACCGTCGTTCTGTTTGGCAAAAATTTGCGCGATTTTAACCATTAGCCGTACAGTCTGATGTTGTCAAGCATTCGAATCATTTTCGATTTATCAAAATTTATCCAGACCTACCATTGACAAATGGCTGATCTTATTGGATAGAGCATCAAATTGCAATGAATTGATAATTTTTTCATTATTTATTTGTCTCATCCTCCATCTGATAAACAGAGAGGAATTCAAAAGCGTACTACAAGCGTGGCATTGCTGTAAATAAGACTAGAATTGCCATAGCTGAGACGCTAGTGTTGGGCTCATGGACGCACACACACTTATATGACTCTGCCGTGCTCCCAACATTACTATGCGTATAGTGGCTTTATTCTTTTCTTCTCTCCTAATGGATAAAAAATTTTGAAAAAAATATGGCATCAAGTCATTCTCCTGCATTTTCGAATGATCCCAGCCGCTTGTCAACTGAACCTGTGGATGAATTTTGGTAAATCATAATACAGTGAAATGCATAAAATTTTCGAACTGTTTGCCGACGGTAAAAATCATGCTATCTCTTGCCAAACAGATTGACCGTAACTCTTATCCGATTGGGATACAAATAATACGAATATAATCCTTGGTTTATTCAGAGTGATCTTCGTTCTTGGATTTTCAATAATTGTCATAGTTTTCTCGCTATTTACGTTAGAAGTCACGAGTGCGCGACAATTCCGGTGACCGTTCGAATTGTTTTGTTCGTTGCGCATTCGTGACTTCTAACGTAAATAGCGAAAAAATTATTACACTTATCGAAAATCCGTGAACGATGATCACTCTGAAAAAAATGGAGGATTATATTCGTCCCATTTGTATCAAAATCAGATGATAATTACCATTGTATTTTTGGCAAAAATTTGCGTGATTTTTACCGTTAGCCGTGCATTTCAAGGATTTTTCATTATTAGAACTAATCCATAGTTTTGATAAAAATGCTAATTTTTATTGTGGCCAAGAAAACCAAATAAAAATTGCAGAATTATCACAGAAAATTATCTACTCTCCCCTTCTTTTCCCCTCAATCCTTTCAGCGTAGGCAATACATTGCCGGCCGCGGAGTGGGGAGATAGGAGGAGAGTGAAAGGTGGGTTCGCTTCCCCTTAGATGCTGGAGTGGGGAACCAAGCTAAGTTACGATGTTCTTTCTGCTTTGCCGGCTTTGCGTAAAATTTAACAAATTTTTAGAATCTTGCGCCAAACGGAACGGCCTCATTTCTTGACCGATTTTCATGTTTATGGACTTTCTGAACTCGCAAGAAGATTATCTAGTGATCGTCGTTGGCCGATTTTTAAAAAATTGAAAAACTAAAAATTTGAAAAAAAAGTGGAATTTGAAAAATCGGCCAACGAAGATCACTAGAAAATCTTCTTACGTTTTCAAAAAGTCCACAAACGTGAAAATCGGTTAAGAAATGAAGCCGTTTCGTTTGGCGCAAATTTCGCTCTGTAATGTCGATATACGGATTCCCCGTCGTGCACCATTATATAGTGCTGCAGAATGTTAAGCGGTGGCTTCTTTATAAAAGATAGCATCTACTGCTACTAATAGTGAAAATTTAATCAAGTTTTGTGATAAAATATGTGATAATAATTAAGTAACTCAAGATAAACATTATTTTTTAAAAAATTCATATTTCAATATAATAAATACATTAATTATATTATCAATAAAACAGAAAGATTTATTCATTTAATAAATTAGCAATAAGATCTCTTTTACTACTACCTTCTAAAAAAACATCACTTTCGTAAAGTACATCTGCATTATGTATATTTTCTTCATACTCATTTATACTTGTATCGAAACTATCACCGTCTTCATTATCGATACACATATTGTGCAAGATGCAACAAGCTAAGATAAGGGCAGTAATCATGTCAGTATTTTTCATATAAACGGAATTTAATTTCCTAAAACGGCCTTTCAATAAGCCAAAAGTCCTTTCCATAATTATCCTTGTTTTAGATCATTTTTTGTTAAAATTGGTTTGAACAGGAGTCAAGTGACAATTGTCTTTGTACGGTATTAACAAGTAGGTGGATAATAGGTAAGCTGAGTCGCCGATTAAATGTGTGTTTTCAGGAAAAAAACGAAATATATTCTCATCGATTGCCTGTTTTATGTAGCTATTATTCCACATACGTGCATCATGATAACTCCCGCAATAACCAATACAAATGTCAATAAATTTCATTTCACTATCGCAAATTCCTTGCAATAATATGGAGTGAAAGCCCTTTCTATTGATATAAGAATTTGGGTATTCTGTTGGAGCACTAATAGGGATGTGTGACCCATCAATCACTCCCACAATTCCAAGGAAATTATCTATAGCCAAAAATTTATTCTGGATTTGTAATAATCGCCTTTCTTGTGGCCACTTTATAAACTCCTGAACATGGTTATGCAGAACGAAGACTACGTTATAAACGCACTCCCATAATGTGCTCTTGGCTACTCCGAATCGGTCGACAACAGATCTATAATATAAACAGATATAATTAATTTTATTGATTATATTACTGTAGGGGATGTATGAAAATTGTTTTTCTTTCCTATAAACTTCCTGGTTTCCCAACATCCACAAGGTCATTGAAAATTGTTTATCTGGTTGTACAAAGGGGCAGCCAGCTCTTCTGACTATACAAGGTCCAATTTTTCTAATATTCTTTCAAAGGTACATCTTGATAAACGAAAATGATACCTGGAATCTAAATAATAAATAAAATTGATAATTCATTCATACAGCATTATATTTGATTCAAAGAGAAATATAAAGGAAATATAGAAATTGATGTGTCACATCTGTAAATGAATAATACATTACAATCTTTGTAAAAAAATGTTGTATTCTTAAATATTACTGCCGATCTTGCTTTTGCAAAAGATACAATATTTCATCTTGTACTTCCTCATCGTCACTTTCAAATATTATATCCCAAATTTGTAAAAGATCATCCATTATTTTGTATTTTTTATAAAAAGAAATGTTAAAATTGGTTATCAACTAATATTTAAATATTATCGTATCACTTACATCTGACTCCGCGCATGCGCTTGTTATTCTCGATTTGCACCAATCTGCATTTTATCAATCTCAAATCCGATTACGTTTCCGGACACGCAGGATTCGGGGATCTATACCCTGTTCAACGAGAGAACGCCGACAGATCGAGAGAAAACTCGTCCAGTTTGGTCAGACTCCGCCCATTATTGCGCGCGCAGCATGCTAAATGTATCCCTTTTAAGACATCAACGTCACAAGTCGTTTAGGTGCCCCGCGCTGTAAAGCAAAAATTTTTGCTAATATTATTTAAAAAGTTATAGTGTCCACTCATTTTTGTAATTACACAATTACAATGAGTACAGAAGAGAGCTTACCGGGTCCTTCTTCGAAAATTTCACCAGTGAAAAGGAACAAAAGAGGCCAAGTACGTTTTCAATGTCAATGACATATCAACATATGATTCGTTATGTTTGAAAATGGTTTAAGTTCATTTTTATATGAAAAATATGAGTGAGGGATAATATCAGTCAATTACAAAGATATTAATATATAGAGAAATGAACTTACTTTTATCATTTTCAAAAATAATAGCTCATTTTAATTTTGGAGTAGTCCAAAATGTTTGATATTAGACAGTCCCGCACAATACATCTACGAAAAACGGGTATTTATACCATCCTTGATACATTCCTGACTTAAAAAGCACGTGGTGCTATATCTCAGTAACGTATAAATGTCGTTCTTTCATGTTTGCGTGGACTGTTTGATGTTAAGCATAATAAAAGAATAAAATCGTTTGAATATTTCAGTTTATTCACAAAAGAAAAAGGGTCATTTTAATAAATTTATATAAAAAGATGTTAGAAGAAAATCCGAAAATCACTAACACCGTAATGATAAATAAATTATCGGAACAGACCGGATTCGGGTTATCTAGTGTTAAAAACATTATTTTAGAATATAAGAGAACAGGGGAGATAAAATCTCCAAACAAAAAGAAAATGCGAATGTCAATTAAAGATAAAATTGATGAATTCGATAAAAATGCCATTAGAAGAAAGGTTCATGGCTTTTATTTCAATAGAGAGCTACCAACATTGGATAAAGTTTTACAAGCTGTAAACGAGGACAATGATCTTCCGGATTTTAAACGAACAACGTTTTATAAATTATTAAAAGACCTAAATTTTTCTTATGTGAAAAAAGAACGGAATAGTATTCTTACTGAGAGAGAGGATCTTATTGTTTGGAGGAGAAACTATTTAAAATCCATACGTAGATACCGGCAGGAGGGTAGGACGATTTATTATTTAGACGAAACTTGGGTCAATGCAGGAGATGTATCGAGTAAATATTGGATAGACACGACCATAAAATCTAAAAAACATGCATTTCTCCGAGGATTATCAGTAGGTGCACCTAATCCGAGTGGAAAGGGGAAGCGTTTAATAGTATTGCATATTGGCAGCGAGGGTGGATTTGTACCCGGGGCCCTTCTATGCTTTGAGTCCAAAAAGAACACTGCTGATTACCATGATGAAATGAATGGTGATACATTTTTGGAATGGTTTACGCACGTGCTTCCCGCGCTTGACCAAAATTCAGTCATTGTAATGGACAATGCTCCATATCATAGCGTTAAGACTGAAAAAATTCCAAATATGTCTTGGACAAAAAAAGCTATAGTAGAATGGATTGAAGGAAAAGGGATCGAAATAGGCGCAGATATGGTGAAAGCTGAGCTTCTTCAAATTGTGCAAAAGGAGAAGCATTTATATAACAATTATGTTATAGACGAACTAGCCAAAAAGTACAATAAAGAAATATTAAGGTTGCCTCCCTACCACTGTGAATTAAACCCTATTGAAATGGTTTGGTCGATGGTAAAACAATATGTGAAATCTCACAATATTACTTTTAAAGTGCAGGATGTGAAAAGGCTTTTGGAAGAAGGTATTGCAAATGTCACTGCAGAAAATTGGACAAATTTCATAAGGCACGTGATAAAAGAAGAGGACAAATTTTTTGAAATCGATCATATTGTCGACGACCTTATTGATGAGATGCCACAGCTGGTAATACATGTGACAGGCGAAACGGAGTCATCTAGCAATGGGACCGATAATTGAACATATTAGTTTTACCACTTTTTTAATGTATTTTTAATCATCTTTGTAATTATGAATTTTTTTAAATCAAATTCTTTCATTTGTTTTACTTATTGTTTTCGAACCTTTTCTATAGTTCCTATCTTTCAGTAAAATTAATATTTTTTAAAATGTATTGCTCTGCACTTTCTTAATTTTTAATGATGGGGAGATTGAACGCAATAAAACGGTACTGAAATATGCTATATCTATTGTTGAACCGAGAACTACGTGTTTCTCCCACCACTTCTATTCCTGCGCGAAAGCTCGGCGTTCTCTTGTTGAACAGGGTATAGGGAATTTCATTGTCTTCGGCCGTAGGTTGGATTTTAGCACCCAGGCCAATCTGAATCCGATTCCCTATCAATCATCGTAAACGCTCTTTGGATTTCGTCCACCTCGAAAACGCGGGACAATGGTACGGCTCTATTTTTCAACCGATTTCAATGTTTGTGGGCTTGTTGGAATCGTTACGTCTGGCACCTCGTCATAAAGAAGCCCGATTTTTCGATTTGTTATTTGTTTAAATTTTAATAATAAAATTGTTTAAACAATCTTTTTTTTCCATTTTTTGAAAAATCGGGCTTTTTTATGACAAGGAGGCAGACCTAACGATTCCAACAAGCACAAGGAAATTGAAATCGGTTGAGAAATAGAGCCGTACCATTGTCCCGCATTTTCGCTATGTAATGTCGGTAATAGGGGGTTTGAGGGATACCGTTAACGGGATCCCTCACGCCTACTTTATCGACAGTTCAAGTCAATAAATAATTACTGTAATAAAATTCAAATGCAAAGCAAATTGAACAATCGGACGTTTGTTGGACAATGTGCCAGTCCTAACGAGTCAAACGAACTTAAAAACACTCAAATTAGTTGAAACATAACGCTGTACCATTATGCCGCGTTCTTGAAGAGGGGTTACTTTTGGTTATTTCCACTTCAAGAACGCGGGACTGTGGTACAGCGTTATTCTTCATCCGATTTGAGTTTTTTTAAGCTCGATTGACTCGTTAGAATTGGCACCTGGTCATAAAGAAACCCGTTTTTGTAATTTGCTTCGCATTTGAATTGTATTAAACTAATTGTTTATTTACTTGTACTGTCGGGAAAGCACGCGTGAGGGATCCCGTTAAAACGAATGAGACTGGTTTGTAGCTTTTATACAACCCACATCTACAAAAATTAGCAATTAATACATAGAAAGCGTACAAGTTTCTCTATAAAATGAATAATCATTGCACTATTTCGATGAATCTTTCAATTCAATCACCTCCTCTTCCTCCTCCTCCTCCTCCCCATCCACTTCCACCTGCAAATCTTCTTCTTCTTCTTCGTCTTCTTTACAGAGTTTCCTTCTATAATAAAATACTGTATAATTGGAAAAAGTCAATCTATAAATAATTGATAATAAAAAAAAATTTTTAACTTATTTTTTGCCTTTATTGAATGATTTTTTTCACATTCATCCATACTCGTTTTTCCTTTTTCTTTTTTTCACATTCATCTACAACTCTTCTTTCAAAAACAAATTTATCTGCATCGTACAATTTTATATAAAGATTCGAATTTTTCGTCAGATTCTCAAGATAAATAAATCTGTCAGATATATCAATAATTTTAGAACTAATAGATCCAGTTAAAAACATACTCCATTTTGAATCTATTTCTATAACTATTCTTAATCCATAAGTTGTGTTAACTTTTTTAATTTTTGAAACATTATACAATTTTTTTAATTTTAATTGTTTTATATTAATTATAGGTAAATACTTAACAGGAGCATTTATGTCTTGTTTTATTATTTGTAGCTTATCCATTTTTTTGTTTACACACTCAGACTGTTTCGTTGCAATAAACGACATATCCACGAGCAAGAATACAAGGGTATGGCGAACATGGAAGCCTCCTCGAGCTCATTGGGCTATCGAAATAACGAATAGAAGACTTTAATGATCAGGCATATACGATTCGGAATGACTCGGACACGCGATCGCGTCTTCGGAAATCTTCGATAATGGGTGGTCGCGGGGAAGGGCGTAGGGGTTTGTACAGTTCAGTTCTAGATCAGCTAGCATCATTAACAGTCTTCTATTCTAAATATCCAACTGATCACGCATTACAGACAGTAGAAAACAAAATATAATATGCGAAATAACAACATAAGAGTGCATTAATTCTTTGTTGAACCTAAACATATGGTGCCTCCTGTGAGGTTCAGAAAAGTGTGAAAAGTTTGGACGAGAAATAATCGAAACGTAAAGGATCTCCAAGGATCGACAAGTAATAATAAGGTAAATCATTCGGATCGTTCTAACACAAAAATGACGGAACGGGTAAAATTGCTAATTCAAAAACGGATCACGTTGAAATCTCAGATTACGAATTTAACCAACATCCTCGATAAAGGTCAAATAGATAATGCATCCATAAAGCTACGGATTGGACGATTAACAAGTTTGTATCATACTTTCAAAGAATCATTTGACGAATTAATGGTATTAGACCCACAAGGAATTCACCAATCAGAATTCGATTTCATTCAAGAACGTTTTTACGCATTAGCGGCTAGAATAGAAAATTTATTAGCAGATAATAGGGATTCGAATGCTTCATGCAGCGGATCACACAGTCATATACATACCAGCGGGTCATCAGCAAGTAATAGTGCTTCACAAGCCCAGTTAGTGAAACTACCTCAAATCTCGCTGCCCGTCTTTAATGGCAGGTATGAAGAATGGTTAACATTCAAAAATGCATTTCGAAGCATAATTGACGCGCGTACGGATATTTCAGAATTAGACAAGCTTCACTATCTAAAATCGGCACTGGTAGATGAAGCTGCTAAGAAAATTGCCATATTTTCAGTCAGCAGCGCAAATTACAAAAAAGCGTGGGTACTTCTCGAGCGATCCTACGAAATTAAACGGATTCTCATATCTAAACATATTTCCTCAATATTTAATTTGCCGGTATTAGATAAGGAGACGACAAGAGGTTTTTCCCAGTTAGCTGATGACATGCAACAGCATATAGCTTCTCTAGAAACTCTAGGTGTTCATGTTACCTCAGAAATTGCTGAACATTTATTAGAAACGAGATTACCTAAAACAATAATGAATCAATGGGAAGCTAGTCTTAGTCGCGAAACGTACCCAGAATTAGATACGATGTACGAGTTCCTATACAAGTGCGCAGTAAGCGCGTCCAGACGTGAACGAACGCGTCCGCACGACGACGATAAAGACAAGCGAGATACAACGGCCAAAAAAAGGCCGAAGCTCACACACGCGCAAGCCTTTACGACTAATACGTCGCAATCCTGCATTGCCTGCAAAGGCGGACCGCATCCTTTATTCAGGTGTGAAGCCTTTAAAAAACTATCCGTTAAAGAACGTTTTAATTTAGTCAAAAAGGCCAAATTATGTTATAATTGCTTTAGGTCCCATAGGGGCAAACCGTGCAAGCTTTCAAGCTGTACGGTCTGCGCTCAAAATCATAACACATTGTTACATTTCGAAACAAACAAAGCCTGCAATACCGAAGATAGCGCGGAACAGAAGTCTGAACCTAAAGCATGACTAGTACAGGAAAATTATGAGATTGGATTAACGTGCGAGGCAAAGGAAAATCGATTTCCGCAATTGTTAACCACCGCTATATTAAGAATTAGAGAAAGAAATAATACATTCGTAATGGGTAGAGCATTATTAGATACAGGTGCGTCGAACAACTTTATTACGAACTCCATGGTTCGTCTATTAGGTATGCGGGTAAAACCATGTTCAAAATTAATTTCGGTTATCGATGACATGAACATGCTATCGAAGGGTTCGGTACGAATCGTGATAAGAGCTTTTCATAATGATTTTTCCACAGAATTAACATGCTTGGTTATACCAAAAATAGCCGAAGCAGTGCCAATTAGCAACTTTCCTAGAAATGCGATTAAAATTCCGTCGAATTTGAGACTAGCTGATCCAGATTTTAGTATTTCGCGTCCCATTGATCTATTAATTGGCTCGGGCAAGACTTTATCGTTGTTCTTAATCGGTCAGATAATTTTAACGCAAGGAACAATCGAATTATGTTTACAAAAGTCTAGATTGGGTTGGGTGATCGCTGGAGGGCAATCCGACTCAATAGAGCCTGACTAAATCCATCAAGCAATAGGCATAGAGAATATCATGCAAAGATTTTGGGAAGTAGAGGAAGTAGCAACAGTCAAACAACGTACTGAGGAGGAAAGCGAATGCGAGAAGCATTTTGTAAACACAGTAGGTCGAGACAAGCACGGGAGATATATAGTACGATTACCATTTCGTAAGGATGCCATAAAATTTAGCGGCTCACGCGACGTAGCACTTCGACGTTTCAAAGCATTAGAACGCCGATTCGCGAACAATGAAACTTTTGAGAAAGCCTATAAGAAGGTTTTTGATGAATATCTCGAACTAGGGCACATGTCCGTCATAAAAAACAATGATGACACAGGATATTATATGCCGCATCATCCAGTATATAAAGAATCTAGTAATACGACAAAACTTCGCATCGTGTTCGATGCATCGGCAAAGGACATGAATGGACAATCATTAAATGATTTATTGATGGTTGGCCCGACGATACAAGATCGACTAATAAGTCATCTGATGCGCTTTCGAATGTACAAGTATATTATCACTGCCGATATCGAGAAGATGTATAGGCAAGTGCTAGTCCATGAAAATGATAGAAAATATCAGCAAGTTTTATGGCGACATAACGGCAATATACAAACGTTTTGTTTAAATACTCTCACTTTTGGTGTATCGTCATCCGCGTTCTTAGCTATTCGCGCGATTAATAGATTGGCCGAAGACGAAGGTGAGCAGTTTCCTCGAGCAGCCGAAATCCTCAAAACTCATCTATATGTCGACGACCTGTTAACGGGTGCTAATACTATTGAGGAAGCTCGTGACACTCGCGACGTGATAATTAAGTTGCTTTCTCGTGGAAGGTTCACTATCCGACAATGGGCGGCTAACGATTTACGTATAATCGAAGATTTACCATATAGTTCCATACATACGAATTTCGTGTTAAACCTGGATAACAAGCTAAAAACTTTGGGTATTACCTTGAACGCGACAAGCGATAACATTTGTTATACACCCAATTGCATAAAAATTGATGGAAAAATTACCAAAAGACTCGTGTTATCGGAAATAGCCAAAATATTTGATCCACTTGGATTGTTAAGCCCGATAATATTGCATCTAAAACATATGATGCAAACGATTTGGCAAGCAGGCTTAGATTGGGATGAATCTTTGCCACAAGACATCCATACCGGTTGGATGAGATTCGTAGATCAATGGGGATTGATGGGTCCTGTATTATTTGATAGAAAGCTGTTGATTAACGAGTGCCAGAAATTTCAATTGCACGGTTTTTGCGACGCGAGCAATATAGGCTACGGTGCCTGCGTATACGTACGTTCATAAGACATAGAAGGGAATGTAACGACTAAATTGCTTAGCGCTAAGTCCAGAGTAGCGCCGCTGAAACAATTATCAATTCCCCGTTTGGAACTTTGCGGTGCTCTTTTATTGGCACAGCTTTATAATGAGATAAAGGGTACTGTGCGAAACAATGTCCCAAGTTGGCTCCGAACCTGTGGTCAGAAGGGAAGGTCTTATTCTAGAATAAAATATTTCAAAGCCCAAGATAAGAGGTAAAAGGAGTTTTTATTTAAATAAATAAAATGTACAAATATATTTACAAAGAACCGCTAGACTAAAATGATCGACTTCCTAGGGAATTTGTTGTCGTCAAATTCTAGGGAATTTCGGTAATCGAAGATTCCCAAAAACCCCAAAGACTAGAATTCCCCAGGAAGGAACGCGGACTTATAAACTCCCGGACTGGACAATTTTCCCTAGGGTATTCCTTAGTAAAATCCCCAGCCACGGGAGGAAGCGAAGTAGGAGAGGTGGATTTAGGGAAGGGGAAGTCCCCTTACCCCTCAGCCCCCTTCTCACAGAGCTATGGTGGCTCCGAGCCACCCCAACCACTAGGGTGAATCTACCCCTCCCAATACCCGACTCTGTCGAGAGCCCTGGAGTTTAGGGTCGGAACACTGGGTCCGAGGTAGTCCTTGGAGGCAGTGTGGAGGGGAAGTAGAGGGTTAGCTTCTCCCGGGCAGTCCCCGGAGAAATTTCCCTTAAGAGGGAGGATATTGCCGCAGAGGGGTAGTCCCCTCTTGGTAGGCGGTGGGTGGTTGGGTGATACTTACCAAAGTATGTACCCGTAGAGTTCGCCGGTGGAGGCGCTCTTTTGATGGCCTTGGAGGCGCTGCCGTTGAGGCGTCAAAAGCCGTAGATGCGTCAAAAAGCCAGAAAGGCTGCAAAAACTGCTGCGGTTGCTGCTTGATAGTCAGCGGTCGAGCAAGGCTGAGGTGCGATGGGTCCTTATCAAGGACCCATCTATATAATTACGCGACACTAATCTTGCCAGCGAGAGAGCTGCCGCGGGCGCTGGCCACCTAGTGGCCAAGCGCGCAAGTAGTGTCGCTTCGCGGCCGCGACGCACCAGGGCCAGAAGACGCGCAAGCGCGCCGCGGAGAGAGGGACAGATAGAGCGGCTAGACGCTGTCGGTCTATCCGTCTATTGTGAGCGCAATAGAGATGGGAGATATAACAGAGAAATGCGGAATCTACTTCGCAACATTTTCTGCTCCTCCCAATTTTGAACAGGTACAATAAATTTGGAACAAGCAGATTCGTGTATACTTTGGTGCGACTCCACAATTGTCTTACATTGGCTAAAAATTCCTGCACATAAATTGAAGACATACGTCGCGAACCGAGTCATTAGTACTAGAGAATTGAGCGACGGTTTGGAATGGCGCCATGTAAAAACTTTAGATAATCCGGCCGATATAGTTTCACGAGGCTTGATGCCATGCGAGTTTGCAAGATCTCTGCATTGGAGACAAGGACCTAGTTGGTTGAGCGAACCTGAAGATAACTGGCCATCGACTCCTGAATTTATCAAAGAAATACCAGAATTAAAAAAGGAAATCTGTTTAACTATGTCCTCAATCGATATAGCATTCTATTATAGATTTTCTTCTTACGAAAAGACTATAAGGGTCCTAGCGTATTGCCTTCGATTTTGTAAGCGTAGTAAGGTACGAGGTCCTTTGAATATTGAAGAAATTGATCAAGCAGAAATGCATATAATTAAATTTTTACAAGCGACACACTATAAAGATATCATTGTATCATTAGGAAAGTCAAGCAATGTAGATTCCAAAAAATTTGCAAGATTGAGCCCTTTCCTCGACGAACACGGGATACTAAGAGTAGGGGGTCGATTGCATAAATCAAATTTATCATACGCTCAAAAACATTCCAATTATATTGCCGAATCATCATTTGACCGATTGCTTGATACGCGAGATTCATCTGAAACACTTGCACGCCGGTATTCAAACCACGCTGTATAACATTAGACAAAAATATTGGATAACCAATGGAAAGCAATATGTCCGAAAAATAATTCGAATGTGTATGCCTTGTTTCCGATTTAAGGCCAGTACCAAAAGTACTAAGATGGGTAATTTGCCCGCTCAACGAATTTCATCTTCTGTACCTTTTACGCACACCGGTACGGATTTTTGTGGTCCTTTCTTCATTAAAGATAGGAAATTTAGAAATCGAATCAAGATTAAGGTATACGTCTGTGTATACATATGTATGTCTATTAAAGCTGTCCATTTAGAACTGGTTTCAGACATGTCTACGGAAGGCTTTCTGGCTTCCTTCCGTAGGTTTTTATCGCGACGCGGATTGCCGCAGCATGTTTATTGGGATAACGGCACTAATTTTGTTGGTGCCAGAAATCAGTTAAAGGAAATTTATGAGATACTTAATACCGATAGTTCTATAAAAGAAATCGGATCATTCGCTATAAAAAATCGTATAGTTTGGCATTTTATTCCGCCAGCTACTCCCCATTTCGGTGGCTTATGGGAGTCTACCGTGAAGATTTTCAAACACCATCTATATCGAGTTATTGGTGAATCCCTATTTACATTCGAAGAATTGAATACATTAATGACCGAAATCGAGGGTGTAATAAATTCCCGACCAATCGCATCAGTCTCGTGTGATCCGAATGATTTGCAGGCTCTTCCTCCGGGCCATTATTTGATTGGGAGACCGTTAACGTCTTTGCCTGAGAGGCAATTTTCTTCTACACCCTGCAACAGACTGTCGACTTGGCAACACATAACCAAAGTCCGACAAGATTTTTGGAAACGATGGAATCTGTAGTATTTGAATGAATTGCAGATGAGATCCAAATGGACAAAGAATACTCCTAATATCCAATTGAACGCACTTGTTTTGATAAAAAATAAAGGCCTGCCCTGTTCACAATGGGCTCTCGGCCGCGTCAAGGAAATACATACTGGCGATGACGGAATTGTTAGAGCCGTAACTTTACATACCGCCACAGGAGATTTACGCAGAGGCACGAATTATCTGTGTCCAGTGCCAGAAGAAAAAATAGTTCAACTCATTTAGTATATTCTATATTCCAGGAAATCAGCGACCACAATCGTGATGTACGATTATTAAAATAAAACATGTATTTACACGAGCGTCTATGGCGTCCACGAATAAAACATTATTATATAATCATATTTAACAATTAATCATTTAACTAATTAATAACTATTAATGTTTCATTGTAATACTATTATTAAGTTTATTTAAATCAATGTATTATTGTGGATTATGTATGTAAGCAGTATGCAATTAATCGGTGCCCTCTCAAGGGGGGGAGTATGTTTCGTTGCAGTAAACGACATATCCACGAGCAAGAATACAAGGGTATGGCGAACATGGAAGCCTCCTCGAGCTCATTGGGCTATCGAAATAACGAATAGAAGACTTTAATTATCAGGCATATACGCTTCGGAATGACTCGGACACGTGATCGCGTCTTCGGAAATCTTCGATAATGGGTGGTCGCGGGGAAGGGCGTAGGGGTTTGTACAGTTCAGTTCTAGATCAGCTAGCATCATTAACAGTCTTCTATTCAAAATATCCAACCGATCACGCATTACAGACATAGTAGAAAACAAAATATAATATGCGAAATAACAACATAAGAGTCCATTAATTCTTTGTTGAACCTAAACACAGACACTAAATTTTATGATTAAGTAAAAACTTTTTCGCTGAAGAACAAACTGTCATGATGGTTGACAGCAGTGCTGGTAACTCGTGGGAAATCCCTCTCCCCACCACGTCGACCAAGCTGGCACGCACACATGCATTCGTCATCTGTGAGAGATCTTTGCACCCCTAGCGGAGAAAACTGAACTATTAGGTGCCCACTTGCACTCCTAGCGGAGAAAAGCGAACTACTAGCTACCCACACCAGCGTTACCAACTCCGCCATTTTGATTATACTACGGTGTACAGTGATGTCAGTGATGCCAGAATCAAGTTTTTAGCAACAAAAATAAAGTTAACCGCTAGCCAGCAGCAGTATAGAAAATTTGAAGGAAAGGGATATATACCTCTTCCCTTCGAATTTTCTATACTGCTGCTGACTAGCGGTTAACTTTATTTTTGTTGCTAAAAACTTGATTCTGGCATCACTGACATCACTGTACACCGTAGTATAATCAAAATGGCGGAGTTGGCAACGCTGACCCACACTGCCATTTGGCATATCTGTGTTTCGGCTACCTTCGCTGGACGTCGATTCACTTCGGGTGCAAGCGAGAGCGGTATAGTTTCATCGGTCCTCTCTTTCTAATTCTTATTTCATACTTCTCGGCTACTCGGATTCTCTTTCGACTGACCGTAAGGCTATCGGCTTCTTTCAACAAGTTTCGGTAGGATTCGGGAGCGAAAAGGAGCGCGACGTTGATTCTCGGACCTCTCAGTCTGTATAAAATGCTGCGTTTACCCAACAATTCAAAGCAAATGGAAATTCTTTTCCTAAATAACTTCTTAATTGTTATAAAATGTTTATATGTAGCCATTAATTTATTAGATTTCGTAATAAATACAAAAATGCGTTCTTATAATAACAAATACTGAGTTGAGGTAAAATAAACTCAATATTTTTGTATTAATCTGGTAACAAATGCATTTTTATATTTATTATTGAGTCTAATAAGTTAATGGTTATTAAAAAAAAAATTCGTTGTAAAGAAAAAAAAATGAAAAAATATTAACCTCTGCCAAGAATCGAACCCGAGCCCGGCGCGTGACAAACGGCACCTTACCGTCTGCGCTACAGCAATCATTTGGTGGACCAAAGGCAAATAGGCCTTTTAAAGACTGACTACAATTCTTTCATTAACTCGTCATAAACAATCAAGAATTAGCTGCAATAATAAATACATTTATTTACACACCATTATTGCACTAAATTTATTATGTTTTTAATTTGAAGCATACATTTTGCCTGAAGATACGATAGTTTATAGGTATCCAAGCAGTACTTTAAATACAAAACTATTCATATGCCCCATTATCATAAATTAATTAAGTAATATAATAAAATATGTTCCGTATAATCGAATAATATATGACAGTGGAGCATACGAATAGAGGTTTCTATTTAGAGTACTGCTTGGATACATTTAAACTATCGTATCTTCATGCAAAATGTATGCTTCAAATTAAAAACATAATAAATTTAGTGCAATAATGGTGTGTAAATAAATGTATTTATTATTGCAGCTAATTCTTGATTGTTTATGACGAGTTAATGAAAGAATTGTAGTCAGTCTTTAAAAGGCCTATTTGCCTTTTGTCCACCAAATGATTGCTGTAGCGCAGACGGTAAGGTTGCCGTTTGTCACGCGCCGGGCTCGTTTTCGATTCTTGGCAGAGGTTAATATTTTTTCATTTTTTTTTCTATACAACGAATTTTTTTTTAATAACCATTAACTTATTAGACTCAATAATAAATATAAAAATGCATTTGTTACCAGATTAATACAAAAACATTGAGTTTATTTTACCTCAACTCAGTATTTGTAATTATAAGAACGCATTTTTGTATTTATTACCAAATCTAATAATTTAATGGCTACATATAAACTTTTTATAACAATTAAGAAGTTATTTAGGAAAAGGATTTCCATTTGCTTCGAATTGTTGGGTAAACGCAGCATTTTATATAGACTGAGAGGTCCGAGAATCAACGTCGCGCTCCTTTTCGCTCCCGAATCCTACCGAAACTTGTTGAAAGAAGCCGATAGCCTTACGGTCAGTCGAAAGAGAATCCGAGTAGCCGAGAAGTATGAAATAAGAATTAGAAAGAGAGGACCGATGAAACTATACCGCTCTCGCCTGCACCCGAAGTGAATCGACGTCTAGCGAAGGTAGGCGAAACACAGATATGCCAAATGGCAGTGTGGGTAGCTAGTAGTTCGCTTTTCTCCGCTAGGAGTGCAAGTGGGCACCTAATAGTTCAGTTTTCTCCGCTAGGGGTGCAAAGATCTCTCACGGATGACGGATGCATGTGTGCGAGCCAGCTTGGTCGACGTGGCGGGGAGAGGGATTTCCCACGAGTTACCAGCACTGGTTGACAGGACAATAACTTCATTATTCTCTTAGAAAGCTTAACTTATATACACACACCGTTTTTGAAGCTGTTTAACATTAAAATATAATAATCACGACTTTGTAGGTAGAGACGTTTAAAAATTTTCAAAACCCCAACACAATGGGGATATAACTTATTGATATTGATAAAGCAGACTTTGTTAGACCGCATTCAGTTAAATATAGTTCTTTTTCTACACGTACCGACGATAAAATTGCATCAACGTCTAACCAATTAGACTTTATTAGCGGATGGAAGTTCATACGCTGACGACTAAGGCCCGGTTCCACAAGCCTTTTTTGATCTGGATTAAGTTAATTTTGCTATATTTTATGTCATATAGAATATAGCATAATTAACTTAATCCAGTTTAAACAAGGCTTGTGGAACCGGTCCTAAATGAATACATTATTCCTTATAAGAAGTCTTTGAAGTTCGTGTATCGATGCATCAACAAATGCATTTTGTTGCATAAGCGATTACATTATTCATTCATGCATGTGCACTCACATATAAACACACACACACACAACTCATCGAAATTTACTCGTGCAGATAATTATGTTCTCTTAAAGTGGGGAGAGAGAGAGAGAGCAAAAAAAAGTTACGAACATATTTTTTCATGAGACACGTGTCCTGCCAACGTTGCAACGAAAAGATTGAAGAGTCACACACACACACACTCGTTATTAGCGATGCTACTGTGCATGGCAATACACATAATACTTTTTCATGTTGATAAAGATACTCACTGCCTTACCTTTTTTTTCATGCTGATAAAGATACTCACGCCGACCGAGCCGGGGCCTTGTCGGCGGCGCTCATCCAGGTGTGGCGCACCCTCTTACCCCCTCATACTACCCCAACCCTCGGGCGGGAAATACACACACACACGGGCTTTAAAAAAGGGGTAGTGGTGGGCGGGGCCTTATGTTTTAAAAAAAATGGCGGGACAAGTGGAGGGGGGACACACCCACCCCCAAAACCGGACAAGAACCATATTTGGACATAACCATATATGGATCGAACCATATTTGGGAATACCCCAATCACCTCTCTTCACCTCCCCTCACCTACACTTCATCCAAGTCCTGTCTAGTACTACTACTCAACTTACACTTACCAAAAATCGATCTGTCACATTTCACCGGTTAATACGAAGATTGGGAGGCGTTCGAAAATCGGTTCCTGTCATTAATCCATGACAAGGCGCAGTTACCCAATGTCTTAAAATTACAGTTTCTGATGGGTTGCTTACAAAGCTCGGCAGCTGATTTTGTTAAAAAATGCGGCAGTTACAGATGCCAATTATATATAGACATGAACCGCCTTGAAAGAACGATTTTCGAACCTTAGATTGTAGGTATATCACTTAACGCTATCCTTGATTAAGACTGCGCCATTCAAAAGAGAATCGGCATTAAAGCTCAGAACTTTGGTGGACGATATTACCCATAAAATTAGAATGCTTAGAAATTTAGGCAGATCCGTCGAGTCGTGGGATGATCTACTCGTGGTAATCGTCAGCGAACGCCTCGACTCAGTTAATAGAAAAGCGTGGGAGATATATCTAGGCACCGGCGGAGTGCACATAGGCATTGACATGAATTTTACATCATCGCAGAAAAAGCCGCCTGCGTTCGCATAGCTAGTCGATTTTTTAGAAGGCACTATTAAGGCGTTGCTCTCGGTCGAATCTGAGCCTGCGACAGAAAAATCGACTGTCCAAAGTAAACAAACAAATCCTAGCAAAAATAAGAGTTCGGTCAAATTTCACCACGCAGGCATGAAGAATATAGCGAAGGGATAGCATACCGGTAATAACAGTTCGGCATCGTTAAAACGTCCGATATGCTCTTCCGAGCACTTCTTTGGAAAATGCGTTAAATTCACAGCTTTGAAAAGTAAAGAACGTTACGACCAAGTCCGTTTAATAGGCCTTTGCTTTAAGCGTTTAGGACGACACCAAGTCCGAAATTGTAGCTCTAAACGTCATTGTAGGAAATGTCTAGGTAACCACCACACGTTGCTACATCATGACAATCCACATTAGCGGTCAGAAATCAATGTCGCAGCCGTAGCTCCTCCTGGTGAGAAGGCTAGTAAGAAATCGGAATGAAAAAAAGCCAGGTCAGTAATCGTCAATATCTGCCTCGGATTTGGCATCTCACTCTTACCGACGGTGCAAGTAATTTTAATAACGTACCCAGTCAACAAGTTCAAGCCAGAGCGCTTCTTGACCAAGGGTCAGAGTCTTCTATCATTTCGAATCATTGGTTCAATCTTGAGGATTCTGTCCACAGAGAGTCAATATTTCTATAGTTGGGGTGGGTGCTTCAAAGGTGGTCATCGTTCGCCATAGCGTTACATTTCGTTTTAAATCGCTAAGCGAAAAAGATTTCGAAGCTGTTTTCAATGCCTTGGTTTTGAATCGACCGATTGGTCATCTTCCTTCCATTGATATACCCATGCTGAATTTGTCTTCATTCGCAAATCTTCAGTGGGCTGATGGTACATTTTACATATCAGGAGGAATTGACCTTATTCTCGGGGTTTGATGATTATGCAGTAGTAATTAGATCTGGCTTAAAGCATCTTGATGGTCTCCAAGTGATCGCGCAAAACACTGCATTTAGCTGGACCTTTTCAGGTCATTTTCAAACTACCAACTATCGCCGTCAAGAGTGTGGTTATCAGGCTCTTTAAATTTCAAGGCTTAATAGTGTAAAGGAAGATCTTTCGGAGATACTAAAACAATTCTGGTTAGTAGAAAAAGTTCCGATGCTGCAAAATAAGCTCAGTCCTGATAATGCTTGGTGCGAAAAGTTGTATGAAACCACTCACTTGAGGAAAAATGACGGTCGATATACTGTAAGACTGCCGTTCAAACCAGAGCCTCCGCACTGTGCCAACAACACTCGATGTTTGGCATATAATTCATTCTTGGAATTAATGTGTACATTCGAACGCAATCCGACTCTTGAATCTCAGTATCGCAGTTTCATGAGAGAATACGAGAAATTAGGACACATGCGTGTCGTTTCCCAAAATGAGATATCAAATACAAAAGCATGGTACTTACTGCATCATCCAGAAATACATCAAGGTGTTTCCAGTTCAAAATTACGAGTCGTTCTTGACACATCAAGGCAAAATGCTGATAAACATACATTGAACGATTTTCTTATCCCTGGACCGCTATTACAAAGAAACCTTCCTCTAATTTTGATAGGTTGGCGACAATACCGCTTCGCATTTATTGCTGACAAGGTTAATACTTATTGACAGATCGGAGTTGATCCTGTTGACCAAGAATTCTAAAGAATTCTATGGTCCTCTATTCCAGGGAAACCTTCCGCTGACTATCGTCTAAACACCCTGACATACGGTACATCTGCAGCTCCATATTTAGCTATTAGAACGTTAATGCAATTAGCTAATGATGAGGGACATATTTATCTGTTATGAGCACATTGTTTATTGCATCAAATCTATGTCAATGATATTTCCGCAGGGGCTGAGCATCTCGACGATGCAAAGCAGATAAAGGACCAGCTGATTTCAATTCTTCGTTCGGCTGGTATAACTCTGGATAAATGTGCTGCCAATGACCCTCACATATTAGAAAGCAATTTAGAATCGGTTTCTATATGCAAAAATGAGAAAACGGTTAGACTCGATCAGGCAATTAAAACTATAGGTCTTCTATGAAAACCTGACATATACGCATTTGCATTTAATATCCAAAAAACTGTATTCCAAACCAATGAGTCGACCAAACGCGGGATTTTATCATGTATCGCTCGTTTATTTGAACACCTTGGTTGGCTAGCTCCAGACACCGTTTGAGCCAAAATCTAATTGTAAAATCTATGGATCCTCAAAATAGATTGAGATGCAACTCTTCGCGAGGATTTTTTGATAAAATGGAATACCTATTGTCATAACGTTTCTGGGCTAACCGAAATTTCGATTAATTGTTGGTTAGGTCCAATTATATCGGGCAAATGCGAACTGCATGGATTTGCCGATGAGTCTATGAGAGCATACGAACCGGCTATTTATTTCCGAGTTCACAATGATGCTAGTGAATGTTGGAGTACTCTTCTTATCGCAAAAACTAAGGTGGGGCACCGGTTAAAATTGTCATCATACCAAAGCTGGAACTGTACGGGGCAGTGTTGCTCGTAAAATTGTTCAAATATTTAAGGGGTTAGGTGCAGTCACGCTTGTGAAAAAAACGCCTTATTTCAAGACGGTTGCTTTTGAAGTTCATAATTCTTTAATAATTTTAAAATGAAGTACATAAAAGATTGGTATTTTAAGAAAAAATATTGAGTCGTAATGTTAAAAAATATTTATTTTTGTGGCGTCAGAATGTGATGATCCGGATGACCGCTACACAAAAACGGGTTTTGTGGTGAGCACGATATCTCAGGACTCGATCATCTGCGGATCAAAATTCGAAAAGATTATGAAAGTAGAGTATTTTTTCTCGGCCTTAATCGAAGGATTTCATAATATCTTCAATACTTTTTTTTGGAGCTCAAAATATATACAGTTTTTTTCATTGAAAATCCTATCGTCATGTTTAAGAGTCCGCCATTTTTTTGCTATTTATTATTTTTAAAAATCCTTCGATTAAGGCCGAGAAAAAATACTCTACTTTCATAATCTTTTCGAATTTTGATCCGCAGATGATCGAGTCCTGAGATATCGTGCTCACCGCAAAACCCGTTTTTGTAGCGGTCATCCGGATCATCACATTCTGACGCCACAAAAATAAATATTTTTTAACATTACGACTCAATATTTTTTCTTAAAATACCATTCTTTTATGTACTTCATTTTAAAATTATTAAAGAATTATGAACTTCAAAAGCAACCGTCATGAAATAAGGCGTTTTTTTACAAGCGTGACTGCACCTAACCCCTTAATGCGAGTCGAATTATTCAAGAATTTTCTCATCATAGTCTGGTTCAACAGCCGAGATGCATTGGCCTGGATCCGCAAACATCCTTCACACTGGAAGGTGTTGGTAGCTAATAAGGTTTCGTACATTCAAACTGTACACCTTTTTGCAGTTTGGAAATACGTCCCAAAACTGACAATCCTACTGATTTGGCAACGAGAGGTTTGGATTCGGGAAAATGAAAAGATTCTAAACTCTGGTGGTATGGGCCTCAATGGTTACAATGCTCATTAGAATATTGGCCTTCACAGTCAATAGTGACCAAACCTGTGGAGCAAGATACAAAGGTTTTAACTTCCATTTCAGTAGGTAAGGAAGATCCTTTGTTAACAAGATTTTCATCGTTGTCTAAATTACACTGGTTAACAAAATTTTAACTATTTTTTGTCACATAAAAACTTATATCGAATTTTGAATGTACTAGGGCCACCAAACAATAATATGTAAATGAAAAAAACTTGTCACGTCAGGTTTCTTTGTGACATCAAAACATATATTTTCGTAAAAAGTACAAACATCAGCTACATTTAGAGAAATTATTGCTTAATATAGAATAAATATTTATTATTTTCGTGAATATTTGGCTTCTGGATGGTCTTTTTTAAGTCTCCAACAATAATCTGCCAGCATTCCTGGACTCCATTTCCCTTGATAGCGCTTCTCCATTAAGGAAATGTCCTGATGGAACCTCTCGCCTTGTTCGTCACTCACAGCACCCAAATTTGCCGGAAAGGAATCCAGATGAGAGTCCAGCATATGTATTTTTAAAGACATATTACACCCCAAAGCTTTATATGATATTATAAGTTCATTTATTAACCCGCGTAAAAAAATTTCAACTTACAAAGAGCTTGGACTCGGCTGGAAAGATCCTCGAAAGAGCTTGGAAAGGTCTTACCATTGTATTGGAAACTAGCTTGCTCTATCCCGCCAGCAAGACAAAATTCGAGCCCTTTGCAAGCGCTTTCCAAGACGATTCGAAATATGAGAAAGTAAAAAGGATAGGTTATAATTAATTTGTTTATTTATTTATTTTCATGTATTGGTTATTATGATTATCGATTAATACAGATATTAATTAATTTTACTGTATGAAATTTTTTTTCCGCGGTGGGACTTGAACCTGGAACCGATGCAAATTTCACGTACAGCTGTCCGACGTTTGCACCATTCAGCTAAAATTGGATTTCTATATCGATTGTTATTTTAGCATATATAGAAACAATAGACAAATATGTCGTATTCTGATGTCAGCGACAAGATGACTTGTGGACGACTTTTAAGGCCTAATTGTCTGAAATTAGTAACAAGACATTATAGGGACGTCTTTAGGATCTGAATACTGCGCGGGATATTTTACGAAGCCGAAGCTAGCGTTCGATGCGAGCAATTCGATAAAGCTCAACATAGCCTGAAGTAATCAAGCAATAAAAATAAAAAATATGCATCTTCTTCCTTATTTCACAAGGAACAGATCCATATAGGTTAAAAAGTGGAGCCGGTAAGGGAAATAGCTGAAATAAAAATTATAGAAGCTTAGAATGCACGACCTTTTTGCAGATTTCTCTATGTTTTAGCTAAGTTTAACCCCGCTGCTACCCACAGGAAATTCGTCAGTTAAATGACAAGTATACATCTTCTTTCTTATTTCATAAGAAAGATATCCATATAGGTTAAACAGTGGAGTCAGCAAAGAAAATAGGTGAAAAAAATTATTGAAAGTAATAATGTGCGACTTATTCATACAATTTTCTATGATTCGTTTAAATTTTATCTCACTGCTGCCCATAGGAAGTTTGTTAGTCAATTAAAAAAATATGCATCTTCTTCGTCTTTTCATAACGAAGAGATCCATATATGTTAAGAAGTGTTGTAACTGGCTAGGGAAATAGCTGAAAAAATTAGAATCTGAAAATGTGCGACGTAATCACAAATATTTTACGTTTATTATAATTCGGATTCGCTCATTTTCTTCGGGTATTTCCCTTGCCGGCTCCACGCTTCACCTATATGGATATCTTTCTTATGAAATAAGAAAGAAGATGCATACTTGTTTAATTAACTGACGATTTTCCTGTGGGTAGCAGCGGGGTTAAACTTTGCTTAAACATAAAGAAATCTGCAAAAAGGTCGCGCATTCTAAGCTTTTAGAATTTTTTTCAGCTATTTCCCTTGCCGGCTCCACTTTTTAACCTATATGGATCTGTTCCTTGTGAAATAAGGAAGAAGATGCATATTTTTTATTTTTATTGCTTGCTTACTTCAGGCTATGATGAGCTTTATGGAATTGCTCGCATCGAACGCTAGCTTCGGCTTCGTAAAATATCCCGCACAGCATTTAGATCCTAAAGACGTCCCTATAATGTCTTGTTACTAATTTCAGACAATTAGGCCTTAAAAGTCGTCCACAAGTCATCTTGTCGCTGACATCAGAATACGACATATTTGTCTATTGTTTCTATATATGCTAAAATAGCAATCGATATAGAAATCCAATTTTAGCTGAATGGTGCAAACGTCGGACAGCTGTACGTGAAATTGACATCGGTTCCAAGTTCGAGTCCCACCGCGGAAAAAAAATTTCATACAGTAAAATTAATTAATATCTGTATTAATCGATAATCATAATAACCAATATATGAAAATAAATAAATAAACAAATTAATTATAACCTATCCTTTTTACTTTCTATAAAATTCGAATCGTCTTGGAAAGCGCTTGCAAAGGGCTCGAATTTTTTCTTGCTGACGGGATAGAGCAAGCTACTTTCCAATACAATGGTAAGACCTTTCCAAGCTCTTTCGAGGATCTTTCCAGCCGAGTCCAAGCTCAGTAGTGTGGCTATAGGGATTCTGGTCCCGGGTGGCGAGGGAGTCGGGGTTTCGCGGGGGAAGGGGAGGTAGGGGAAATACCCCCACTTCTTAGCGGAGGCGGATTGCCCCCACTCCAGAGTAGTGGGGGAAAATTAATCACGTGATACCCCGGTGGTGGGGGAAAATTAATCACGTGACACTCCAATTGTTTAGCCTTTAACAAAAAGGTTTATTTATATCGTTAGATCTCTTGGTACTGATAACGTGGTATAATTTTATAAGAAGTTTGCAAATCTAAATTCCATTTTATAAATTGTGTAGTACATCGCGCGCCTATCTGCCTATTTTGTTATTTCATCCATTGGTATGCCTAATTTCAAATGAAAAATTCCAGCCGGTGTTCGCAACGGGTCCGCCAAACGTCCCAGCCCTTTACGCGAGAGATATAAGAGAGAGAGAGAGAGAGAGAACACATATTGTAAAATTAATTTATTATTAAAGGAATTGAGGGAACGTATAAATACACGTAGATTTTGGTGAAACAGCCTTGCGGCATAAAAAACACACTTTATTATTTAAAATATACATATTTTTCACAATCTTCATTTTTTTTCTGATAATCTGCAGCGAGATAGCTGGGCTCTGCGTTTTGATTAGTTCTTCCATCTAAAATCAAAATGGTCCACTTTGCCTCGTCGAAGTAAGGCCTACCTCAGGCTCCATTTGCGCGCAGCTTGTGTTCCCGTGACGAAAGACTCCGATTGCGTAGCCAATATTTCTCACCTTAGACATAAATGAAATCATGTTGTTACTTTTCGCATAGTAATAGCTCTATTTTTTAACAAAGCAAGTATACTTACAAAAATTCAGCACGCGATTTTTAGGTTTACGCCGCCTCTTCATCTCCTTCCTCTTCTTGCTCCTCTTCCTCCTCTTGCTCCTCTTGCTCCATTTGTTCCTCCATTTCATTAGTTATCTCCATAAGTTCCTCAACTAAGGCGGCAAAATCTGGGTCATCCTCAATGTCCTGCACCACCTCCACATTCTCCCACAAATCATTTTCGTGCTTTTTCGGTATGTCACACAACATCAAGTAACAAGGTAGTGTTACGCGGCAAGTAATTTATATAGCCGCGCGACAATACCTACTGCTACGCCAAGTTTGACCAATTTTTTTTTCGGTGGCTATATTTAGAAATTGATTAATTTTTTTTTAAATTCTAATAAAACTTTCATTATATAATTCTATCCTAAGCTTTCCAACAAGACTACAAACATTCAAATCGGTTCATGCAATGCAGAGATATCCAAATATGCATTTGCGCAACAACCATTTTGGCTTGGCCGGAATTTTTCCCGACCAAAAATGTTACGACCGATCAAAATGTTCAGACCAGAGAATTGTTCCGACCGACTCGGATCTCTCACTCTATCACGTTAGAAGCGCCATCTCCTGTCCTTATTGGGCTATCGGGTTTAAAATGCAGCATTATGGTGTATCAAAAGTTTTATCAAGATCTTATATTTCTTTGCTAGATATGATGATAAGGACTATTTAAGGTTAATAAATGATTGGAGATAACTGGTTCTTTAATATCGTTAATGTTTGAATACATTTTTAAAAGATTTCACTAGGAGGTAAGAACTCATTTCCATATTTAACTTTTATTAAAAATATATTATAGTAAAAGTGCAATTACTTTCAGTTAAAATAAGTGGCTCATAAGAATATTCCAAAAATAAAAACTACTCCATTCGATTTTGTGAAACACATGAGAAAAGATCCAATTACAAATGGGTAAGCATTTGCTATTTCTGATATATATAAGCTATATTTGTTATAGGCTTTAACATACTATACAGAAATATCAGCTTTTAATACAAGATCTTATATTTCTTTTCTAGATATGATGATAAGGACTATTTAAGGTTAAAATGATTAGAGATAACTGGTTCTTTAATATCGTTAATGTTTGAATTCATTTTTAAAAGATTTCACTAGGAGGTAAGAACTCATTTCCATATTTAACTTTTATTAAAAATATATTACAGTAAAAGTGTAATTACTTTCAGTTAAAATAAGTGGCTGATAAGAATATTCCAAAAATAAAAACTACCCCATTCGATTTTGTGAAACACATGAGAAAAGATCCAATTACAAATGGGTAAGCATTTGCTATTTCTGATATATGTAAGCTATATTTGTTATAGGCTTTAACATACTATACAGAAATATCAGCTTTTAATACAAGATCTTATATTTCTTTTCTAGATATGATGATAAGGACTATTTAAGGTTAAAATGATTGGAGATAACTGGTTCTTTAATATCGTTAATGTTTGAATACATTTTTAAAAGATTTCACTAGGAGGTAAGAACTCATTTCCATATTTAACTTTTATTAAAAATATATTATAGTAAAAGTGCAATTACTTTCAGTTAAAATAAGTGGCTCATAAGAATATTTCAAAAATAAAAACTACTCCATTCGATTTTGTGAAACACATGAGAAAAGATCCAATTACAAATGGATAAGCATTTGCTATTTCTGATATATGTAAGCTATATTTGTTATAGGCTTTTACATACTATACAGAAACATCTGCTTTTAATATAAAAGGTTAATTGGACTATTAGGTTTAAAATGCAGCATTATGGTGTAACCCATTGGACTACCAGAAGTTTTAAAATGGAGCATTATGGTGTAACACATTGGACTACCAGAAGTTGTAAAATGGAGTATTATTGTGTATCAAAAGTTTTATCAAGATAATCTTATATTTCTGTGCTAGATATGATGAAGTGTTAATTCTCGATTTGAGAAAACTAAGAAAATATCAGGTTCACTATCCATACAGCCGTCTTAATGGAGAAAGCTATACGCAAGTGAAACTCTTCAAGGAGAAGTGAGTTTTGTTACGTAGGACAGATGATTTAATAGAAAAGGTTACTTTTTCTTTCAACTCTATTTTAAAGATTGGTGTTGGTTAGTGAAAATTGAGCTTTAATGATGCGCATTACTACTGATGTAGAGGAAATAAGAGCCGAATATAGGTTAGCGTTTAATCTTAATGTGGAAAATGTAAATATACTAGGAGGAGAAGAAGTTAATAATAAAGAGAGGTTTATATGATTTTTTAAAATGGCAAAATCTTAGGAACAACTAAATATTATAAAAAATTAGTGAATGTTTTACGTCTGGTCAGAAGAAAAGGTTTAATAATTGGCTTTGTTTCTATCTTTACGCAGCATCAACATAGGTAATTGTTTACTCTTAATACTTCCATACATTTTCAATTTCATTAAATTACAAATTGTATAATTACTTTTAGATGTGTTCAGATCAGCTGTGATGTTCAACGTTTATGTAGACAATATGTTATTGTAAAAATCTGTGAATCTCTTATGTAAAAAGAACGTATAAAGTTATTGGAATAAGGTGTAAGAACATTTGAAGACTTCTTACGAGACAGTAATTAATATAATTGTTTTTTTACTAATGAATTCCCTGCAATTGATATTAGATTTGTATATTTTTTCAAACTATTGAATATGTAGATGTAAATTGGTAGAATGACAGGTCAATTGATTTTAACAAAACTTGTATAAATAAAAAACAACTAAACTTGAAATAGAGTTATTTACTTTAATAGGAGTTTGCACAGGTTTTGTCCTATATACGCATTAAGATGAAAGTCCACAAAACACCTGTGCGAATGGGTAAACAAGCAATGAATACTATAGGATATAATCAAGGTTATCATATTTATAGGCTATTGTATAATTGAATATAAACACAAGCATCTATGAATAAATTTTAATTTTATTTAATATTTACATTATTAATAATAACCTCCTCTTCCTCTGCCGCCCCTTCCCCGCCGTTCCATCCTCTTCTGGCCTCTCTCAACATTGGCCCAAACCTTAGCGGCGTAAAATCCAAGGCCAGCCATCATCTTCCGATAATTATTGGCATCTTGCCGCTGTCGGGTAATGCGGCCTGCCCGGTAGTTCCTCCTCCTCCCTGAAAAAAAGAAAGACAGAATTAATTTAAAAGCTAAATCTAAAAATGGTGTTTTCTTATTTAATTATAAATGTGGACGAATATCATAGTACAAAATATTAGGGAAACTTACTGTGATAGGGGTGGTGGGGAGGCTGTTGCTCTCCACATTTCATCGTTGTGTGGTGGTTGTTCCGGGGGAGGAGGTTGTTGCCGTCTTGAGGGTGGCTGCGGCTGGTGCCCCTGCTGGGGTCCTCGCTGGGCAGGGGTAATCGCAGGAGATACCCCTGCCCGTGAGGTTGATGGGCGCTGGCCCGAAGGGTCGCTTTGGCATTGGGCCTGATTGTTGGCCTGGTTGGCTGCAATTGCTGCTTGCTGGTTATTCTGTTAACATAAAAAGTAAAACAAATATTTATTATATATTTATTAACATATATTTTATTATAAATTGTGTAAAGGAAATAGAAAATGAATACATTTTTACATATTTTCTATTACACGGATATACTTAAAAGATTATTTACAGCCATGGTGTCCTTACAATGGTTTTCGTTAGAATAAATTTGAACATAAAAAATGGTATATCACGAATATGTCGAAAATTAATTGGTATATAGATGTTATACGAATTGCTTAATTTCAGGTTTATTGGTATAATAGTCTTTGCGCATTATCCTGCGCTTTAATGACATTTGAGGATTTATAGCCAATCAGATTCATTTATCGATAGATCAATCAATCAGATTAAAACTTTCTCTCACAATGTCGGTCATTTTGGACAAAGATATAGAACAAGTTCATTATGGTAATGTAGGTAATTGATGCTTTTGTTATCTCATCAAACTATTGTATACTTTCAATTATTGATCTATAATTGGTCAATTCGAATCAATTCAAATCGATATATGAAGTACGTTCAATTTTAGAATATACTTATGAAACAATGTTTTTTTTTATGTACACTTTAAATTTCTAACTGATCAATGTTTGATAGTTGAATATTTGCTGAGATTTAAACATTTCTTAGAATTATAAAATATATATATTAATTAAACATCACGGAATTTATTAACAAGTGAGTAATTTGCTTAATTTTGGAAAAAAATATATATTAATACGGAAATATATTTATTTGTACAATAGGATTGTTAACAACTGTGGTAGTAAATCAGAGACGTCAACATACAAAATTACATATAAATTTTATAGGAGTGGTGATTTCAAATTCAGAAGTAAGTAATTTATTATTATTGTTAATTTTATAATTTCATTAAATTAGTTAAAAATTATATAAATTGTTTCACATCTTCTACATCTATAGTAGTAAAGAAATCAAACCCTTAAATAATATTAGTAGCCTAGTGATTAGCGTAGGTCATGGCCACTTTACAGAGCCTCCGCGTATTGTGCTAAGTTCGCATCCCACTTCAGATAGTATTTTTTTTATAAACACATATTAAATCAATCTATTTTTATTACATATTATTTACTTTTATTCAAAGCAAATTAATCAACTGTATTTGATTATTGAAAACATTTTATACATATTATTATGTTGAATGGGTGGTGGTAAAACACATTACCAAAAGATATTATTATCAGATGAGATCTAAATCTGGTTTAGAGTGTTCAACAGTCGACATTGAAGTTACCGACCGAAGGTCGTAAAGTCATGTCGGTAACGTAGGTATTTTGCGTACTCATATCAAGATTTAAAGAAAGCTGAAAATACTGAAATGGAGACTTTTTGACAGGAGAAACAGAGGTTAGTGTGAGTGGTTTGTGTTAGGAATAAACTGCAGAAGTAATCACCTGCAATGTAATTATACGCAAGTTATGAGGAACAAATATCAGATAAGTATTTCGTATGTCATAAAAAATATATAATTATTTTACTTTAAAAGAGATTGATTCTTTGTATTATATATGTTACAGATTATTTCCTGAATCCTAATATATAGAAAGTGAGCAAAGACAATGGTGGTACCTAAATATTGGCTATACAATGGAGCTTTATTATTGTAACATGGTTGTTTACTCCATACGGATGATGCATTATGGCAAGCTGTTATAAGCACTTGTGAGTGAACTGAAACGAAGCTATTTTAAAAGTTATGCATTAGCAGGACCAAAGGGATTATATATTTCTTCTAATACTGGTCAGGATCACTTTTATAAAAAATTATGGTTATTTATTTTGTTTACTTTCAGTTAATATTTCACAATGACGAGCTGTGGTTTGCCAAAAGTTGAAAATAAGGAGAGAGAAGAAAAGTTTGGATATGTCTATGTATTTTCTGGACTAAGTTAGTTAATTATTTTTATTCATATATTAATACAATAATTTCTTAAAATTTACTTTTATAGTAATATTTTATTTTTGATTTTAGTTGTGCCACCAGAAAAGATGTCTGATTCAGCTATATAAGAGTTGATACGAGTGGGCTATTATGAATTAATAGAAGGAATTATTCGTTTAGGCGATATGGTTACCACATTGAAGAAACAATATATTTTTGGTTTTTATGAGTCAATCTTTCTTTTAAATTTTTTTGACCCACCTAAATACTTATTTACAAGGAAACCAGTGGTGTGACTGTAGAAGATCCAGTATTTAAAACAGGAAAGCCCTTACATGTTGAATTGTAGCCTAGTATTATTGGCAGCATTTTCAATGACATTACAGCGTCCACTCAAAGACATCAACAAGCTTACTAGCTCCATTTATATTCCTAAGTGTGTTAATGTGCCTTATTGGTCTCATACTACACATTCTGGGAATGCAATCCATTAAATATTAAAATGGTAGCCACATCATTGTTGTTGATTTGGTTGGAATTATTCAGGAGAGCACACTGGTAAAGCATAGCATGTTACCTCTGCAGTAAATATTAAAGAACATTGAACGAGTGCTATGACAAGAAGTTATCTGAATTTGTCCTACTCACAACAAAAGTTATTCAGATTCTTCAGGAAGAATAGGATTTGTCTGCAATCAAGTCGTTAAAGGACGACTTCTTCCAACAAAACAAGTAATTTCAACGATAACGTTATTTTATTATTGTCTGACTGAGCTGTTAATTCTACGGCTTGTCTATCCATATTGTAAAAAGCGATTATATTTCGCAACATTCCTACGGTTTTATAATGTAGACAGAGACAATCATATGGCGTATAGCCAGAGAAAAAAGGAAATAGAATTTACTAATAAACATTAATAATTTGCACGTTATACACTCGAATCATTCCAATTACCTGTTTTATTACAAAAAGTCGTCCTTTAACAGTTTGGTAACTTCCAGATTATTTTGCCTCTTTGAGCTAAGGAAGCTTTACCAACCAATTGCATGATTTCAGACAAATCCTGTTCTTCCTGAAGAATTTCATAAACTTTTGCTTTCAGTGGGACAATTTCAGGAATGCTTGTTGGATGTTTTCGTCACGGTGATAGAAGTCTGCTTAAAAAACCTTTGCATCACCGTCTTTCAAAGGTTCCTATGAGAAATAGATTGTTAGATTGAAATACCATACATAATAATCGTAAAATGCGATCATATTTCGCAACATTTGTACGTTTTTCGTCAAATGGACGGAAACGATCGTACGATGAGTAGGTAGAGAGAAAAAATAAAATAGAATTTACGAACAAGCTCCTAATTTGCACGATATAAGCTCGAATCGTTGAAATTACTTATTTTTTGCAAGTTGTCCTTTAACGACTTGATTGCATACAAATCCTATTCTTCTTGAAGAATCTGATTAACTTTTGCTGTGAGTAGGATAAATTGAGGAAATTTCTTGTCATAGAACTCGTTCAATCCTCTTCAATATTTACTGCCGAGGTAACATACTGTGCTTTACCAGTGTGGTCTCCTGAACAATTCCAAATAAATCAACATCAGTGATGTGGCTGCCACTTTTAACATTTAATGGATTGCATTCCCAGGTTGTGTAGTATGGGACAAGTAAGGCACATTAACACACTTTGGAATATAAATGGGGCTAGTAAGCTTGTTGATGTCTTTGAGTAGATGCTGTATGTCATTGAAAATGCTGCTAATAACACCAGGCTACAAATCAACGTGTAAGGGCTTTTCTGATTTAAATACTGCATTTTCTACAGTTACACCGCTGGTTTCCTTGTAAATCTGTAATTAGTAAATAAGTATTTAGGTGGGTTAAAAAAATTTAAAAGAAAGATTGACTCATAAAAACCAAAAATATATTGTTTCCCGAATGTGGTAACCATATCGCCTAAACGAATAATTCCTACTATTTATTCATAATAGCCAACTCGTATCAACTCTTATATAGCTGAATCAGACATCTTTTCTGGTGGCACAACTAAAATCAAAAATAAAATATTACTATAAAGGTAAATTTTAAGAAATTATTGTATTAATATATGAATAAAAATAATTAACTAACTTAGTCCAGAAAATACATAGACATATCCAAACTTTTCTTCTCTCTCCTTATTTTCAACTTTTGGCAAACCACAGCTCATCATTGTGAAATATTAACTGAAAGTAAGCAAAATAAATAACCATAATTTTTTATAAAAGTGATCCTGACCAGTATTGGAAGAAATATATAATCCCTCTAGTCCTGCTAATGCATAACTTTTAAAATAGCTTCGTTTCAGTTCACTCACAAGTGCTTATAACAGCTTGCCATAATGCATCATCCGTATGGAGTAAACAACCATGTTACAATAATAAAGCTCCATTGTATAGCCAATATTTAGGTACCACCATTGTCTTTGCTCACTTTCTATATATTAGGATTCAGGAAATAATCTGTAACATATATAATACAAAGAATCAATCTCTTTTATAGTAAAATAATTATATACTTTTTATGACACACGAAATACTTATCTGATGTTTGTTCCTCATAACTTGCGTATAATTATATTGCAGATGATTACTTCTGCTGTTTATTCCTAACACTATCCAACACTAACCACTGACAATTGCTGACAATAACCTCTTCTCTTGTCAGTGGGTATTACTGGGTATTTCTTTTCTACGGATTGGATCGGATTGGATTGGCATTTGGTCACAGTCATGTAATCGTTAACAAAGAAACACTAGATTCCCTAGAGTGCGGCGTATCTATTTATTTCTGGTCGGATTGGATGGGATCGGATTAAGATGGCGGCGTCCATGGTCTGGTAGAGTGATGTGTCAAAATGACATTTAATATCAGTAAATGGAAGAACTGGAATATTAGCAATCAATCAATAATGAAGAGGTACTCTCCAAGCGACAGAATACATTTATGCTGTTGTAATACACATTGATGCAGTTATTAATTCAGATGAGTATAAATTTAACTATTATATATGTAAAATTTATAGGAGTACGAGATTCTTTGTGGTTTCTATGATTTTTACAGGTAGTTTTCGTTATCATAATCTTTGAGATGCTTATCAAATGAGGAAATGGATTAGCAAGGATATTTAGGAGGGATAAGAAATTAGACGAAAGGACTGCAATTTGAAGAAAAATGTAGGAATTATCCAACATTTGTTTATTTGAAGTTTAAGTGCAGCCTCCATTACATGAACTATATAATTATAGCTGATGGTTAATTTAAACTTGTTTAAATTAAACGATTCTAAAGATAAGAATCACTTTTTCTTATTAAATTAGTTTATATGTCTTAATCGATTGAAGGAAAGCTAATACAATAGTAGTAAAAGAATGGGAAATATATAATGAATGATACGGTGGAATTAAATGGTGAGTAATATGCAGCTGTATATTAAAAATTGGCAAATAGTTACTATAACAATATTCAATTTAACGTTTTATCAAAGAAATAAATTTACCAAGAGGCTTACCGATATGTGGAATAATTAGTTCTTAATCAATTTCCTATATACTTCTTGGTTGTCAAATACTCATAGAACAATTGCAATTTGTTTTGTAACTGATATGCAAAAACTTCCTTTTTGAACTAAGATTGGGCCAATGGTTGCAATTAATATTTCAAATGATTCTCTATTGACACGAAAATGAGATTTAAAATCTAAAAAAAAGTATAGAATTTCAAAATAATTTATAATATTAAATAGCTGATAACATATATTTTGTTACCTGTTAAGGACTAACGTAAGGCAATATTTGTAAAAAAATTTGGAATAAGGAAATGATTTAGCCTTGTTGTTTCTAATGATAACTCATCTTGCTCATCGATTGTATCAAAAATGAAACTAATTATAGCAGATGGATCCATAATCATCAGAATCTACAAATATTAAAGCAAAATTTATTATATTTATCTTATTCAGCATGAAAGAAAAATAGAATAAATACTTTATTATTTAATTTAAAATATTTCTTATATTTTAACTGCTACTGTATTAGTTTTCCTTTAATCGGTTAACAGTTGTGAACTAATTTAATAAGAAAATGTAATTCTTACTTTTAGGATCTGTTAATTTAAACAAATTTAAATTAACCATCAGCTATAATTATACAGGGTGTAACGAAACGACCGCATTTTCTCGTAACTGGAGGTTCGGGGTGACAAACTGAGTGCACGTGTAAAATTTCGTTCGAATCGTTCAAGGGGTTTAAAAGTTATTTACATTTAAAAATCACCCTTTTTCGGTCCTTTTCGAACGACTTTGATTGCACAATGGAAAGTGAAAAAACAATTGATGAACACCCCAATTAGAATGTAAAAGTTATCGATCGCACGCGATAATACTTTTGCTATTTATTCCATTAATCTGGCTATCAGATTAATTTTAAAAAGAGCAAAATCCTTTTTTTTACATTTCCAATTCAATTCAGTACAATTATCATTGACTGAATTTATGGAAAGAGCGAGTTGACGCAATGTAAAGGAAACTATCAAAAGCTAAGATATCGCGCGAGCGCAATGATAACTTAACAGACAATGCATGAGGGCATTCTCTTTCTACTAACGAAGCTAAAGGGAATGATTCAAAATCAATACATTGATGAAAGAGAAAACTAAACTCACCCATTAAATGTTCTGCAAGTTCTTTTACATCAAAGTTTTTAAGAAAGCTTTAAACTGGCTCCTCGATGATTTCCAGAAAGCACACTATCACTGATTTTGCATTTAAAAACTCGCGAATTTAAGCAATTTAGGTATTAACCTACGTTTCTTCAAAACACCGGTTAATTTGACACTTTTGAACTGTTTGAAGTATGCTGAAGAGAAAGAGAGAGAGAGACACAGAGAGGAGAAATAATAAGTAATTCGTTTCGACTACTCTTAATCAGCCTACTTCAAACAGTTCAAAAGTGTCAAATTAACCAGTGTTTTGAAGAAACGTAGGTTAATACCTAATTTGTTTAAATTCACGAATGCTTAAATGCAAAAACAGTGATAGTGTGCTTTCTGGAAATCATCGAAGAGCCAGTTTGAAGCTTTTTCGAAAACTTCGATGTAAAAGAACTTGGAGAACATTAAAAGGGTAAGTTTAGTTTTCTCTATCATCAATGTATTGATTTTGAATCATTCTCTTTAGCTTCGTTAGTAGAAAGAGAATGCCCTCATGCGTTTCCTATTAAATTATCAGTGCGTTCGCGCGACATCTTAGTTTTTGATACTTTCCTTTTCATTGCGTCTTCTCGCTCTTTCCATAAATTCAGTCAATGATAATTGTACTGAATTGAATTGGAAATGTGAAAAAAAGGATTTTGCTATTTTTAAAATTAATCTGATAGCCAGATTAATGGAATAAATAGCAAAAGTATTATCGCGTGCAATCGATAACTTTTACATTATAATTGGGGTGTTCATCAATTGTTTTTTCACTTTCCATTGTGCAATCAAAGTCGTTCGAAAAGGACCGAAAAAGGGTGATTTTTAAATGTAAATAACTTTTAAACCTCTTGAACGATTCGAACGAAATTTTACACGTGCACTCAGTTTGTCACCCCAAACCTCCAGTTACGAGAAAATGCGGTCGTTTCGTTACACCCTGTATAGTTCATGTAGTGGAGGCTGCACTTAAACTTCAAATAAACAAATGTTGGACAATTCCTGCATTTTTCTTTAAATTGCAGTCCTTTCGTCTAATTTCTTATCCCTCCTAAATATCCTTGCTAATCCTTTTTCCTCATTTGATAGGACTTTCAAAGATTATGATAAAGAAAACTACCTGCAAAAATCATAGAAACCACAAAGAATCTCGTACTCCAATAAATTTTACTGTATATAATGGTTAAATTTATACTCATCTGAATTAATAACTGCATCAATGTGTATTAAGGCAGTATAAATATATTCTGTCGCTTTGAGAGCACCTCTTCATTATTGATTGATTGCTAATATTCCTGTTCTTCCATTTACTGATATTAAATGTCATTTTGACACATCACTCTAGCAGACCATAGACGCCGCCATCTTAATCAGATCCGATTCCACTCCGAGACCAGACCCAGCCAGCACAGATAACTTTTGGGTATCTTTTTATTTCAGTTTTTCAGTTAGCTTAAAGACTACCTATTAGGTATCTTAAAGATATTTTTAAGTAATTTGAATAATAATATCTTGAACTTGACTGTTAACATTAACGAGTAAGAAACTATTATAAGATAAAGGCAAGATATCTTAACTGCTCCGAAAAATATACCATTATGGTGTCTTTTCAAAAATCGATGTCGCTATATACAATGAAATCAATGAAGATCAGCCTATATTATTATATACAGTGTATTGCTATAGGAGGTTATAATAAAAAATTAATTGTGATATTTTGGATGGAAAAGGATCAAAATGCTTAGAAGAAAATCTTTTTCTGATCTGTCGAATCGCCAAAAAAAAATTCGATTAAGTTATATTTCAAAAAAGTCAAAAAATATTTTAAAACCAGACTTAAAGAAGAATGAAGATTTTATGTGGAATAGTGGTTATGACTACTTGCAGGCTAGTCACAGGTGTAATGTGGATGAAGTGCAATGTGTTAAACATGATTTTACGTATCAGGAACTAAACACTGTCAATGATTTTCTTAAAAATAGAAATAAAGATCAACGGTATTCTGTTGAAGATATGAATGGTGATGGTAATACTGATCCTATTTTAGACCTTGCTTGCTGGAAGTCTGATTTTAATATATCTGGAAAAGCTGTAAATCATCTTTTGAAATTATTTAAAGAATGGCCTGCAGATTCATTGCAAAGATTTCCTTCAGATGTACGTACATTAGTTAAGTGTCCTAGAACAACAGAAATAATTCCACTAGGTTCAGGCTACTTTACATATTATGGTTTGGAGAAAGCTATAATTCAGCAATTAAAGCACAATGACAACATAACTTCGCCTATTATTGTGAATATTCATTCCGATGGTGTCCCACTATGGAAAAGTAAAAGTGTACAATTTATTCCTTTATTGGGAATGATTGTGGATAAAGCATTTTATGAGCCTTTTTTCATTGCGGCTTATTATGGTGATAAAAAACCACCAGATGTTTCAAGTTACCTAGAATCTTTCATTAATGAATACAAGAGTTTAAGCACTGAAGGTTTTTATTATGGTAATAAACATTACACAGTGAAAATCAAAGGAATCATTGCTGACACAGTAGCTAGAAACTGGTTAATGTCTTTTCCTGCCCATAATGCTTACTATGGTTGCGCTAAATGTATTCAGCATGGAGAAAGAAGAGGAGGGAGAATGCTGTTTTTAGATAGAGATGCTCCTCTTAGATCTGATGAAACTTTTCGCAGAGATTTGCTTATTCGATTTAAAAATTTCTTAAATCCATTTGAAAAGATAAACATAGGAATGGTGTCACAAGTTCCTATTGATCCTATGCATCTTTTATATATGGTAGTAACTAAACAGCTCTTAAATCTTTGGTCAACTGAATTTGGAAAAGGCATTGCTGCTCAAGAAATGAACCATATTTTTAATACAAATTATTGTCAATTAGCAGTATATGTACCTTATGAATTTTCAAGAAAACCAAGAGGCTTAGATGAACTATGTCACTGGAAAGCAACGGAATTTAGGCTATTTTTATTGTATTTGAGCCCTGTCAGTATACAAAAATACTTACATCCATCTAGAATAATTCATTTCAACACACTTCATCTAGCAGCTAGGATTCTTTCAGACAGTAATTATCATAAAGAAAAAAATTCTTATGCAAAATTATTACTTTCATTACTTTGTTGAGCAAATGGAAGTATTATATGGCAAAGATACAGTAATATTTAATATGCATAATCTTACTCATCTAGCAGATGACACTTTACGACATGGCCCTCTTGAAACTTTTAGTGCTTTCCCTTTTGAAAACTATCTACAAGTATTGAAAAACAGGATTCGCAATAGTGTATCACCACTTGTTCAATATCAAGACGCTTAGAAGAAAGATCCAATGTTACGTATCCTAAAATCAAGTACATTTCAAAAAGTTTTAATCTTTTAGGGAAAAAGAATTTTCTCTCTAACAGTAACCTTTTACAAAACTTCTGTTATTATTATTCTGCTATAGAATTTGCAGAATTTAAACTTTCTAGTAATAGATTTAATAATTGCTGTTACTTAGTTGATGAGAGTATTATTTTGATTGAAAATATTTGCTCTAATGACAATACTGCAGCTATTATTGCAGGCTATAAATTTCTTGAATTAACATCCGTTCCTAACTATCCTTGTGATTCTCGAATATTTGAGGTCTACAAAGTTAAAAATCTTTCTAATAATTTACAAATTTGGTCTATTCAAAATATTAAAAGAAAAGGCTTCCTAGTGCCTTGTGAAGATCATTATTACGTGTTTCCCATCATTCATACATACTACAAATAATGTCACTGGTGTATATAATATGATAATTAAGGTTAGTAGAATAAAAAAAATATTTTTTTATTTTATATTTATTTAAAATTGAGTTTTTATAATTGTAGTTTATGTAATACAAACAAATTTTAAAATGATGTTTATAAAAAATATACATTTCTTTCATGTTTCTTTCTGTTTTAATAATAGATAAAAAAAAATTCATTCATTTGTTTACTTTCAGAAAGACAACGTTAACTGTGATATTTTTATAATAATTCAACACTTGAACGAATATTATAAGTAATGAAATTTCATTAAGCATATTCTTACTATTTCGAATTAATTGTAATATAATGATTTCAGGCATTTGTATAAATTTTTACTTCATATTGATATTAACTGCAGTAACAGAGTATTTTCTTGTGATTAAAAAAATAACACGGAATGTCGACCGAAAAAAGAGAAAAGTTTTTGAAAAATTGCATTAAATCTAGTGTTATATTAAATTCAGCAAAATTGCAACAGACAATTGGTAAATAATGTGTATAAATTATAATACTACCATTTCTAATAACCTTTAATTATGTATTCAGTAATATTATTGATCACATAAATTTATTGTCTTTTAGATCCTTATCCTAAGAAATTTAGATTGCCCCCATCAATCACACCAGAAGGTTAAACAATTTCATATTAATATAAACTTATTTATATCTATATGTTAATTTATATAAAGAATATTAATTGTGAGTTTAGAGATTGCGTCTACATCATATATATCAGCAAAAACTAATACGAACAAAAATTTACCAATTAAAAATATCTCAGAAAGCTTCAAATTGGACTCATCATCATGTAAGCAAAACTATATGAAACTTTTGTGCTCATTTATTTATTAATACTTGTTACAATAATAAGATTTTCATTGCATCATATAATAGTTGTATTTTTTAAACAAGTATTTATAATGTTCTAGCATTTGAAAGAGATACTGAAAGAAGATTCAGTATTCCAAAAATGAGTTCAATGAATGCAGAAACAAATTTCAACAATATTTTAAAGACGAATGAAGGAGTTATTGAGAGAGATATTTTGGAAAATGATGAATATTCATATACTACTGATGTAATAGCAAACAATGAAAATATTAACCGTAATGAATATAAGGATAATAATTATGAAATAATTGATGCTACAGACTGGCACCCTTGCTGCAGAAAAAAGTTTGGCATTCATGCTACAGAGGTTTATTATATTCTACATCATTTTCTTCTCAATTATATTTTAATGAGCATGTAGAGTAATGAACTGGAGAAAACAAGTACATTTAAAAAATTGCAGAGATTTTATATGAATGTCAGGTTCAATTAAACCAAGAAATTGAAAATGTGAACAAAGGAATTCAAGAAGTGTCTACAAAAATTGATTATTTACAAGAAATAATGGAAAATGTAAGCAGAGGAGAAGTAGGCTCTACAGTAAAAAACCATTCTCCAAAACTATTGCCAAATTTTCCACTTAAAACTGTAGCGGAATTCTTACAGTTCAACAATAATTTGCAGCAAACCCAAGAAATGCGGCTACAATTAGTAAGTTTTCTGTTTATTTATGATAATATTACTTTATAATGTTAGCCAGTATAAAAACAATTATCGTAGTCGGTGCGAATTTCATTACTATAAATAATAGATAACTAAAATACTAATAGCTGTAGTATTTAATAAAAAAAAATTACATTATAGGTGAAGGTGTTATTAAAAATTGGAGGTAAAAATATAAATAAAATTATTACAAATGCAATGAACAATATTTTATCAAATGAAATAGGTGAAGCATATACTTGGACTGGTCAAAGAAAGGGAACTTATAAAATGAATGGTACACCATTTGCTCACGTTGTTATTGGTAAGTAATATTTAAAGTGCATAATATAATCTCTGTAAATATTGTTTGCATTATGCAGATACTTGTAGCATAACTAATTGTTGTTATTTTATTTTAGACACCTATTCAAACCAATATGAACAAGCAAAAAGGGAAGAAATAGCAGAAGCCATTGCTATATGGCTGAGACGTACAAGTGACAGAGTAGGAAATATTAAAAGAATGGAAAGTAAGAGGAAAGAGAGAGAAAGTGTAAATTAAGAAGAATTTTGCATGCTCTGGTGTAATAATATTAATTCGCTTTGAAGAGATTTACGTACATAGAGTAAGAAGAAAATGCTATTTGTTTTGCAGTGAAAATATTAATATAAATATTTTCTTTTATGTATTTATAATTTATTATAACTAAGACGCAAGCATTATATCACATTTTTTAATAAAAATATTGTATCACACATTTCAAGAATATAAATAAAATAATACAACTTTTTTATTTAATGTATTTAAAAATTTGGTTTACTTTTTATACATATAATTTTTCTTTGAATATTTCAGTATCAGTAAATTAATTGAATTTTTATCTAAATAATTACACTCACAGTTTAGTTTACTATCGAGTATTGTTCGTATTTATAACATTACTCAACTTCCAGGGAGCATAACGAAAGAACAGACAGCACCCTTAAAATCTATAGTTTGTATGATATATACTATAATCTTTTAGTGTACTTCTAAATTGAGTGACAAACATGAAAATAGAACCTAATAGTTAACATTAAGTTGCCACAAAATAAGTCAAATTTTGCCTACTATTATATTTAGAAAGCCATCTTTTGATGTCTCTACGGTAACGTAAGAGTTATCTTAGGAACTGTATTAAGACATCTCATAGGCATCTCTCGGATACCTTTTTCCATCTTTTAAGGAAGTTTTATCTTAATCGAGATATCTCCAAAGTATCTTAAAGATATCTTCGTGCTAGCTGGGGAAATAATACATACGCCGCATTCTAGGGAATCTAGTGTTTTTTTGTTATCGGTTACATGACTGTGACCAAACGCCAATCCAATCCGATCCAATCCGCAGAAAATAAATGTCTCCATTTCAGCTTTCTACAATCTTGAGTACACAAAATACCGACGTTACCAACATGACGTTACGACCATTTCTGCGGTTTGACTTATCGGATTTCAAATTATCGTTTTTCTGTGAAAATTTATTATACAGAGAATAAAACTATTTTAATATAGTAAAGAAAAAAATAAGACATTTTTATGTAATTTTACAATCTCTAAGTACGGAATTCATAGACGTCGCTCGAGCTACACTGATGTTTAAATAATACATTTTACGTAACATATACTGTAGTATATTTTAGCCTGATTTGAGTGCGAGTGGAGTTCGAGTGACGTCTATGAAATTGACCTTAAATTTATTTTCGTCTGTTGTTAAAACAATTTAGTTAATTTATTGATTAGAATATTATATTTATACTAATTTTTATATAACTGATATAAATAAATTGTATGTATTCATTAAAGATATTTAATGCATACTAAAAATGTAGGATTATTTCATGAGTTCATTATTACCTTTTTCATTTTTCCAGATTACCGAAAGAAACGTCTTGACCTGTTTCCTATTCTACTATCCTATCCAAAATTATATTTATTATGCAACTCTGAGTATTATATATTCATTGAGAGCATTATTGAAATTATTTGCTGTTCTTAGAAAAAGGATTTCTAATTTGAACGCAACCAAAGGCACAGTTCCAACTACTATATCATATCCTTCCGGTAGTTGTTCGAACGCCTCTATATATTTTACATTTTTATTGCAGTAATATTTTTGTTATAGTTATAATGGCATTACAACAATTATCCTTTCACGAAATTGAAATAATTCGAAAAGGAGTAAGGCTAACAGATGCACATATGGATTATTTTGCATTGCTTTTAGAAAATTGCTCTAAATGTAAACCACGTAATACGTGGAGAATTCAGCTGCCCAACACAATTGAACCGGTAGCTTGCAATAATAAACATATTCAAATACATCATAGTGCACCAAAATTAAATACAAATATCGATGGACATTGGGTATGTTCATTTTATAATGGTAAAGATATTTTTATTTATGATTCATTAAATTATAAGCAGCTACATGAACATCATAAAATATTTCTTGAAAAATTATTTCTGTGCGAGACAGTGCCCAAGTAGGTTCCAGCCCTGTGGTCAGAAGGGAAGGTTATATCTGAGAATAAATTTCGAAGACAAATGTAGGAGGTAAAAGAGTCTTTATTCAAATAAATAAAATGTACAAATATATTTACAAAGAACCGCTAGACTAAAATGATAGACTTCCTAGGGAATTTGTTGTCGTCAAATTCTACGGAATTTCGGTAATCGAAGATTCCCAAGAACCCCAAAGACTAGAATTCCCCAGGAAGGAACGCGGACTTATCAACTCCCGGACTGGACAATTTTCCCTAGGGTATTCCTTAGTAAAATCCCCAGCCACGGGAGGAAGCGAAGTAGGAGAGGTGGATTTAGGGAAGGGGAAGTCTCCTTACCCCTCAGCCCCCTTCTCCCAGAGCTATTGTGGCTCCGAGCCACCCCAACCCCTAGGGTGAATCTACCCCTCCCACTATCCGACTCGTCGAGAGCCCTGGATTTGAGGGTCGGAACACTGGGTCCGAGGTAGTCCTCGGAGGCAGTGTGGAGGGGAAGGAGAGGGTTGGACTTCTCCCGGGCAGTCCCCGGAGAAATTTCCCTTAGGAGGGAGGAAATGCCGCAGAGGGGTAATCCCCTCTTGGTAGGCAGTGGGTGGTGGGTGATACTTACCAAAGTAGTCGACCCGTAGAGTTCGCCGGTGGAGGCGCTCGTTGGCTGGCCTGGTGGAGGCGTCAAAAAATGCCGTGGAGGCGGTGGTGCCGAAAGGCTCAAAAAGGTGCTGCTGTTGCTGCGGGTAAGGCAGCGGTCGAGCAAGGTTGAGGTGCGATGGGTCCTTATCAAGGACCCATCTATATAATTACGCGACACTAATCTTGCCAGCGAGAGAGCTGCCGCGGGCACTGGCCACCTAGTGGCCAAGCGTGCAAGTAGTGTCGCTTCGCGGCCGCGACGCGCCAGGGCCAGAAGACGCGCAAGCGCGCCGCGGAGAGAGAGACAGATAGAGCGGCTAGACGCTGTCGGTCTAGCCGTCTATTGTGAGCGCAATAGAGATGGGAGATATAACAGAGAAATGCGGAATCTACTTCGCAACATTTTCTGCTCCTCCCAATCTCGAACAAACTCCCCCCGTTGACGCGATGGCGTCAAGACAAGGAAGAAGAAAGTTAATTCAGTTTAATCACAAGTTTATTTACAAAAAAAAATAAAAATAAAAGATATAAAACAGATAAGGACGAGACGACTATTTACATGGCTTCATATGGAGCTTGGCCGAGTGAAGCTCTAAGGCCGGCGACCACCGCAGGGTGATTTTGCCCTGCGGGGCCCAGGCCTTCCATCTCCGCAGTTTTAGGACGGAATATAGGGGCACTTCAATTTCTTGCCCGAATGCGCGGACCCTGATTTGTTGAGCATTGCGCTCGAGCTCCCTGGCGCTGGGATCGTCTAGGACTTTCCCAACCCAGTTCGCCGAGGCAATGCTCTTCTTAGAGGCGATGACGGGCCTCTGCCGTCTCGCCCGTGTTCGGGTTGCTGGAGGTGGAGGTGGTGGCGGTGCCGGCTCCTCATTCGGCGCCGCCGGGAGGACATGGCCGAACAGCCGCCGAAATTCACTTTCCTCCCGGGGGGCATGTAATTCTAGGACGTCGTCCCCCTCGTCCTCATATCCTACGCCCAGTAGGTGGGCCCATGGATAATCCGCCATGCTCAAATATCGCTGCACCAAAAAAGGCAAATGATGAGTACGAAGACTCAGTAAGTATTGTTGGAGTTTTGGAAGAAAAGACATGGCGGAGAGCATAAAGTGTTCCTGAAGGTTTGGAACAGGAAACAGGACAACCTGAAGAGTCCCAGGACGCCCGAGAGAGGAGGTGGTAACCTGAAGAGTCCCAGGAAACCAGGAAAAGAAAGTTAAGCAACCTGAAGAGTCCCAGGAAGCTTGAGAAGGAGAGATGACAACCTGAAGAGTCCCAGGTTGCCGGAAAGCAGGGTGAAGATAGACCCTGATAAGACCCAAAGTGAGGGCTAAGAGGGGAGTTTACAGAGTTGCGAGAGACTCCGTTGAATCTCTTTTCTCGCGGTTTTAAGGACAGCTACGCGAGCTACTCCGTCCACCCCAGGAACTAGTTTGAGAATCCGCCCCAAGGTCCACATACGGGGAGGATTGTTAGGTACTTTGACAAGCACCAAATCTCCTTCACCGAATTCCGAGTTAGAGTTCTGCCATTTCGGCCTATGTTGCAGAGTGTGTAAGTATTCGGAAGACCACTTCTTCCAAAAGGTCTCGGTGATTCGATTTACGGTTTGCCAACGGTTTAATGATGATTCTCGTAAATCCAAGGTGGATAATTCAGGTGGGAAATTTAACGCCCGTCCTGACAAAAAATGCCCCGGAGTGAGTACGTCCAACGACTCTGGATCATCATGTAACCGCGATATAGGTCGTGAATTTAAACAGGCCTCAATCTTGGTCAATAGTGTGGCCATTTCCTCGAAATTAGGCACGAAAACTCCGAGGGAGCGCCTCAGGTGGTGCTTCATGCTTTTTACGGCACTTTCCCAAAGACCGCCCCAGTGGGGAGTAGCGACCGGAATGAATTTCCACTCGATTTTACTGATGGAATCGGTGTTCTGAGCGCGTGCAGCTTCTAAGGAGCATCGGTAGGCGCGTTTGAGTTCTGCGTCCGCTCCTTGAAAGTTGAGGCCGTTGTCTGAATATATGACGGCGGGTTTTCCACGACGAGAGATAAATCGAGTCAGCGCGGCGAGGAAGGCCTCGGTGTCCAGTCTGGAGACGAGTTCCAAGTGAACAGCACGGGTAGATAGACATACGAACACGGCCACGTAGCATTTTATGGCTTTTGCATTACGACCGTGATGTAATTTCACCGAAAAGGGCCCGGCATAGTCTACTCCGGTGTGTTCGAAAGTGAAACTGCGAGAAACCCGAGCGGCAGGAATTGAACCCATAAGTTGGCTACCGAGTTTAGCGCGTTCGCGAACACACGTGATGCATTTATGAACACATGATTTTACCAGATTTCGCGCATTCACGACCCAAAACCTTTGCCGCAACGTGGACAAGGTTAATTGGAGTCCCCCGTGAAGTGTCTCTAGGTGGGTTTGTCTAATGAGTATGGCAGTTAAATGACAGTCCGGTAAAATAATGGGGTGTTTCATTTGTTCAGAAATTTCGGCGTTCCGAAGCCGTCCCCCTATTCTTAAGATTCCTTGTGAATCAATGACCGGATGTAAGGAAAGAAGCTTTGACCGCGACGGTATACGTAACCCATGATTCAAGGCTGAGATTTCGCTCGCGAAGTGTGTTCGTTGAACAACCTTTACCAAGGCTTCAATCGAACTGCGAATTTCCGATGCAGACAGGAGGGAGTCCTCCCATTGGCCGGTTTTCCTGGTCCGCTGGACAAATCGAAGAACATAGGCCATAACTCGGACCAGTTTAGACCAAGACGAAAACTTATCAAAAAACCAACACTCAGTTGTGTCTAGTTGAGCGGTTAACGCTACCTTCCGACTTTCTTCCGCGGTTTCAAAGATCTGAACGGGATTTACGGTGTGCTCACGGAGGAAAGCAGGCCCATGCCACCAAAGTGAGTCCTCTGATAACTGTTGAGCACTGGTTCCTCTTGAACACAAGTCTGCAGGATTCGATTTAGTGTGTACATAATGCCAGCTGGCTTCCGATAAATGTGTTTGGATATATGAAACGCGATTGGCCACAAACGTCTTCCAATGTACGGGTTGCTTTGCTATCCAAGCTAAAGCGACCTGCGAATCTGAATAGCAATGAATCGCATCACAACTCCCGACCAAGCTTCCCTTGACGTGAACCAATAATTTGACAAGAAGGGCAGCGGCGACCAACTCCAGACGAGGGATTGAAGTGGTCTTGATCGGAGCGACCTTTGTTTTGGACATTACTAAATGTACCGAGAGTTGACCGTCCTCATCAGTGAGGCGTTCATAAACGACCGCGCCGTACGCAAGCTCTGAGGCGTCGCAAAATCCAATTAATTCGCGTTTTCCAGTAGTAAATGATTGTCCAGTCCACCGTGGGATCCGTAAAGTCTGTAAGTCTCGGAGCTGCTCATAGCACTTGAGCCATTTTGACTGAATAGGCTCGGGAATTTCTTCATCCCAAGAGAGTTTAAGCAACCAGGTGGATTGCATCAACTGCTTTAAGGTGATGACTATTGGAGGGATCCATCCCAATGGATCGAAGATCTTGGCATTCTCTGATAAGAGGATGCGTTTGGTTAGTACACCAATGTGAGAAGGAGAAGCACGGAAGCGGAAGCTATCATCCCCGTGATCCCAATATATGTCCAAGACTTTACTTGATCCAGCAGGATCCTCAAAGAAAGAGTGCAGCTCGGGAGGTTCAAGCGGGGAAGACCCCGGTTGATTAAATGCCCATTTGCTTAAGGAGAAGCCCCCTTTCGCCAGTAGAGCGATGAGTTGTTCCCTGACCGAACTAAGTTGCTTTAAGTCATGGGCCCCAAAAAGTATGTCGTCTACATAAGTAGAATTTAACAACACATCCTGTGCGAGAGGGAAGTTAGCTCCGTACGTGTAAGCTAATTCGCGCAAAACTCGCGAGGATAAGAACGGTGCCGCTCCCGTACCGTAGGTCACCGTGTTGAGCTCGAAAGCCTGAAGCGCACCGGAATCAGTCTTCCATAAAATGTTCTGATACTTGCGGTCCTCAAAACGCACAAGAATCTGTCGGAACATCTTAACAATGTCTGTCACGCCTACATATCGAAAGGAACGCCAATTCATTAGAATCCGCGTAATGTCCTGCTGGAGCTTGGGTCCAATGAATAACGTGTCGTTAAGCGATACGCCAGTAGAGGTTTTAGAAGATGCGTTGAATACAACGCGAATCTTTGTTTTCTGGTTCTCGGTCTTAAAAACTGCATGATGAGGCAGAAAGACGCGAAAATCAGAGTTCAAAGGAACAGGAGACATATGTCCTAACACTTGATACTCCTGTAAGAATTGAGAATAACTTTCAGCTTGTTCTGGAGAGGTTTCCAATCGCCGAAGTATTCGTGTTAAGGTTTTCTCTGCTACCCGAGAGGACGAACCTAAGCTGTGCTTCTCGATGTCGGATCGAAAAAGTAAAGCAACGACAAAACGACCTGAAGAGGTGCGTGATACCGTATTCACAAAATGTTGTTCACAGAGGGAGTCCTCTGTGGACATGAGTTTGACTTCCGGAACTTCTTCCAGTTCCCAGAAGTCGCGAAGAGTTTTTTCTACCTCAAAGCAATGATGCACCGTGACACTATGAGAGCGACCAGCCCTGGGTACGACCCCCGAAACGATCCAACCGAAAATAGTCCGCTGAGCAAGCAACGTATGATCAGGAGAATGCATGTACGGGCCTTCCATCAATGCTGCAAGATAGTCTGCACCAATGAGCACATCAATTGGAGCCCTGGTTGAAGCGAAGTTATCAGCCAGGTCAATTTTGCTAAGTGCTGGAAAGGACGACGGAGAATAAGTCGGAGGCATATACTGAGTAATCCTTGGTAAGATCAATGCAGTTACATCAAACGAGACACCGTGCCGTGATAGAGAATGAAGCGTAATCTGTACCTCTGCTCGAACGTTTTGAGCCGAATTCAGAGAGACGCCATGAATGGTTGCGTTGACACGTTTTCGTGATACCCGTACTTGCTGAGCTAGATTTTCCGAAATAAAGGAAGTTTCGGAGCCCGTGTCAACTAAACCGCGGACTATAATACGAGAACCGTCATGAGCGTCGATTCTGGCAGAAAAGGTGGCCAATAGCACTGATCGGGTGTCGGACACACTAAGATGTGTTGTAGTATTCGAGCTAGAGGGTTCTGGCTCGGAAAAGGAGTTGACCGCGGGGGTAGACCCCCGTGCCTTGCTTCCCCCGGTGCCAGATTTGTCAAAATGTAATAAGGTATGATGCATTTTACTACATTTCCTGCATCGTGACGAAGAAGAGCAATTGGAACAACTATGCCCGGGCCTCAGACAGTTGATGCAAAGATTCTGTGAAAATGCGAACTTTGAACGGGCCTGAGGGGTCAATGCAAGGTAGTCCTTGCACTGATACAAGAGATGGTTACTACCACAGTGAGCGCAACCGGTACTATTCACGCTAGTAGCGTGTGACTTCAAGGATCTCCCCGATTGCTTTTTGGAAGTTTTAGGTTTGTTACCTAATGATTGCAAGGAGTTAATATGACGCGTTAGAAACTCAGAGAATTGAATGAACGAGGGATAATCCTTGCTGCTTCCTAGATACATTTCCCAGGCTAAACGAAGGGTGTCATCCAGTTTGTTCTTCAGCGAATGAACAATTATGGGATCCCATTGATCGACGCCGTATCCCATAGTTTTGAGGGCGTTGAGAGCAACCGTAACTGAGTCCCTGACTTCTTTCAGAACCTTAAAATTGTCACCCCGAAGCGTGGATACTTGCGAGATTTGATCTAAGAACGTATCCGTGATCATCCGTTTGTCAGTGTACCGAGCTACCAGAGTGTCCCATGCTATCTCATAGTTCTCGGAAGTGATCGCTAAAGATTTAATGACCGTAGCTGCTTCTCCTTGCAAACAGGATTTTAGATAATGGAACTTGTCCCGACCCGAGACATACACTTTGTCATGAACAATGGAACGGAACGTCTCATAAAAGTTGTTCCATTCTAAATAATCCCCGGAAAACTTCGGTAAATCAATAACTGGAAGCCTAATGTGGTTTATTTCGCCTGAAGGCGCAGTGGGACTTGATGCCGACATGCCCTGATTGGGTCGAAGTTCATCTAGATGTCCTAGGATGAATTCTTCCGCGTCACTATGGGCATCAAGGGCCGCTTGATACCAATTATCGGTTACGTACTCCATTTTAGCTAATTCGGCCGGTTTAGTGTGAGTAGTGATCTTAACGTGAGTTTTATGCAACACGTTAAGCCACTTCTCTAAGGCTGCTAGCCTATCCTCCAAGAAGGGAAGGTTGAAATTGTGCACTCCACGCTTCTTGATGTTAACGACCAACCGAACGAATTCACCCCGAATCATGGGCACGTAATTGATTGCTTCTAATAATTCCCCTGCGCTAGCCATTTCGAAACTCTATTCCAGAACAAACCACAATCCAAAACACAGTCCGGAATGCCCACTCAGGAACACTGATGCACTTCGAACGTTTTTTGCCGGATATCCGGCTCGAAGGACCAAAAATTTGTGCGAGACAGTGCCCAAGTAGGCTCCAGCCCTGTGGTCAGAAGGGAAGGTTATATCTGAGAATAAATTTCGAAGACAAATGTAGGAGGTAAAAGAGTCTTTATTCAAATAAATAAAATGTACAAATATATTTACAAAGAACCGCTAGACTAAAATGATAGACTTCCTAGGGAATTTGTTGTCGTCAAATTCTAGGGAATTTCGGTAATCGAAGATTCCCAAGAACCCCAAAGACTAGAATTCCCCAGGAAGGAACGCGGACTTATCAACTCCCGGACTGGACAATTTTCCCTAGGGTATTCCCTACTAAAATCCCCAGCCACGGGAGGAAGCGAAGTAGGAGAGGTGGATTTAGGGAAGGGGAAGTCCCCTTACCCCTCAGCCCCCTTCTCCCAGAGCTATGGTGGCTCCGAGCCACCCCAACCCCTAGGGTGAATCTACCCCTCCCACTACCCGACTCGTCGAGAGCCCTGGATTTGAGGGTCGGAACACTGGGTCCGAGGTAGTCCTCGGAGGCAGTGTGGAGGGGAAGGAGAGGTTTGGACTTCTCCCGGGCAGTCCCCGGAGAAATTTCCCTTAGGAGGGAGGAAATGCCGCAGAGGGGTAGTCCCCTCTTGGTAGGCAGTGGGTGGTGGGTGATACTTACCAAAGTAGTCGACCCGTAGAGTTCGCCGGTGGAGGCGCTCGTTGGCTGGCCTGGTGGAGGCGTCAAAAAATGCCGTGGAGGCGGTGGTGCCGAAAGGCTCAAAAAGGTGCTGCTGTTGCTGCGGGTAAGGCAGCGGTCGAGCAAGGTTGAGGTGCGATGGGTCCTTATCAAGGACCCATCTATATAATTACGCGACACTAATCTTGCCAGCGAGAGAGCTGCCGCGGGCACTGGCCACCTAGTGGCCAAGCGCGCAAGTAGTGTCGCTTCGCGGCCGCGACGCGCCAGGGCCAGAAGACGCGCAAGCGCGCCGCGGAGAGAGAGACAGATAGAGCGGCTAGACGCTCTCGGTCTAGCCGTCTGTTGTGAGCGCAATAGAGATGGGAGATATAACAGAGAAATGCGGAATCTACTTCGCAACATTTTCTGCTCCTCCCAATCTCGAACAATTTCCATTTTAAAATTTTGATAAAAACAAGGTTCAATTTCCGTTAGTGCAATCCCAGCCTAACTATAATGATTGTGGAGTATTTGCAATTGCCTTTGCTATATCGCTTTTATATGGAAAAGAACCTGATAAGATATTGTATGATCTTAAATTTATGCGTCAACATTTGATTCATATATTTGAAACAAATCAATTAGAACATTTTCCAATTATTATACGCCCCAATGACAAAATTAATATTATTTCTTTCGAGCAACTGCAAAAAGTTAAAAAATTAGCAGATCCAAAAAAAGCATTAATAAGAATCCAAAGCAATAATGATACTGTATTACCAATGAAGAGAGCTATAATTATTAACGATTCAACAATTCAGGTAAATAATTCAAAGAATAATGAAAGTGATAAAATTTTCAACGAATCAATTTCTAAAGAAACAAACATAAATAAACATAAAGTTTATTACGAAAAACATAAGGACAAAATATTGTTTAAAAAAAAAATATCGTTATGAGACAAATAAACAACCCATATTAGATTCCACACCGCAAGAAAAATCTGATAAAAATCAAGTTAAATCAGATAATATATTATCGGTTGATGCATCAGCAGTAGAGGAGCTATGCGGTTCCGATGACAGGGAGTGGGGGAAGCTGTTTTGTGGTGTGGAAGGGGGATGGGTGGGGATAAGACTCTCTTAGTATGGAGGTGGTGGGGATGAGGATGGAAAGGGTCTTATAGTGGGATCGAATTTGGTTAGGGAGGGTGGGGGTATTTTTCACCCTATGTCACAGTTGGAAGGTCTTATAGTGGGACCGAGTTTGGTTAGGTAGGGGGTATTTTTCACCCTATGTCACAGTTGGAAGGTCTTATAGTGGGACCGGGTTTGGTTAGGGAGGGGGTATTTTTCACCCTATGGTACCGTTGGTTAGTTATCCTACGGGGCACTAGTTGAGGGAAGGTTTTTTCACCCTTCGAAGTCGATGGTTAGTTACCTTACGTAGCCTAACTATTTCCGACTCTGCTACACAGATAAACTAGGTTAAGTTAATTTCTAGTTCCAGTAGTCACCGCTAGGTGACTGCCTTCCTTAATCTTCTTTCGCGCTAATGGTATTTTAATATTACGTAATTACACACACGGGTGAACTAGTTCAATTTAATTGATAGTACCAGTAATTGCCGCTAGGTGGCTACCGCAATCCCCCCTTTCCTCGTTAGTTAAATTGTAGATAGCTATTGTGATAAGTTGCTGATATCGTGCAAGGAATTAACTTTCCATCGAGCATGGAATTATAACTTTGCATGGCTTTAACTAAACCTATGCATCGGATTACAAAATATCCTTTAAATAAAAAGGATACAATTTTAATAGTCTCCCCTATTGGGGAGAATAACAATTTTACATCAATTTCAGAAATATTAACATTTTTGCTAAGACGACTTATTAAGTCCTAGCTGTTACTAAACCTATGTATCTTATAAAAGAGATTGCAGTTTCAAGATTTTCTTAGTTCAACGTGCTACTTCACTATGTCTATAAATAAATTCGGATCTGGTTTCAATACCGGTAAAGTGAGAAATTATTCAAACAAAATTGACAATGATACGTTAAAGTTTGATAAAAAAAGGAATGCATTTAATGCCAAGAAGAAAATAATTTCAAACTTAGAATGTGATGTTACTGATGAGACAAGTGCTGTGAATATGGCTGCTCTGTTACGTAATTTGATGACTGTACGTGATAGCTTAATGAGGGAATTGTTTGAATACAGTGAAAAGCTAACTCACTATTACCTAAAAGGTAACCGCCGCGAGGAAAAAGTTACAACTCTGCTGAAAAAAACTGATGAAATTGATGAAATTGATGAAAAAATTAATGATATTAGTGAAAGAATTAATCAATTGAATGATAAAGTCGATTATATTGAAAATAAATTGGATCGAAAAGTTGAGGCATTACGGAAAGATATGTATGGTAGATTGAAAATTGTTGCAAATTATATCTCTAATGAGCATCAAAAAGAGGAAATCACGACTGCCAATGAGAAGAAAAGAGAAAATGATTGGAATTATGCTCTAAAGAAACTTATATTACCGCCAGTGATTGATGAGCTAGTGTAAACATAATACATAGTGGAATAGTCATGGGAAGTGAGGAGAAGAAACAATTGGTAGAAGAGTTACATGACAGACGGAATTTATTTATATATATATAAAATGAAATGTTTTTACAATTAAACTTATAATTAAACAAATATACATAAAATTTATATAAATGATAAAAACTTATAATTGATCTGATATACAATGTAACCGAACAAATCTATGGTTTCGATCGGTTACATAGATTTTGATTTCCGCGCCGCCAGTAGTGCGGTGGCCCAATTGGGCGTTGGTCCGGACCTGAATCGATCAATGGATCGATGCGAAAAACTAGTTGCGCCGGCCCTGGGCGCGCCTGCGCCCTTCTTCTTTTCAGGACTCGAGCGAGGTGAACCCCGTTGCCTCGTGGCACTTTTCGATACCCCTGGACACGGTCAGGCCAGAGCCAGATATACGTAAAACGGATAAAATAAAGGCCAGAACGAAATAAAGATAAGGAGGATAAAATAAAAGGCCAGTAAGGAAGGAATAAATAAAAGGATAAATAGAGATAAAAGACAAAAGGGAAAAAGGAGAAGAGCCAAGGTAAGTGGTAACACGAGTAATTAACCTAACCTATAAGTGCCAAAAGTACTCCTTTGGCTTCTTTGCTTGTCGGGATTTATAAGAAAACCTCTTCTCTTGGCGGGGCATGGTGAGGGCTGTTGCTGATGGCAGAGGGATTTTAGTGGGGGTTCAGGGTAGCACGTGGGCCACCTAGAGGGCAAAGTATGAATTCATGCTACTGATACCCATTTTAGTGAAGGTGAATTGTGATTGAGAAATCTGGCAGTGAATTAGCTAGCATGCTATAGGAAATAATCACCTAGTGGGACCCTCTCCCATCAGCAATAGGCTACGTAGCCTGTCAGGCAAAGGAAAAGAGAGGTACAAGTCAAGTACCTGGGGCAAGCGAAGCCCAAATATTCTTCCCAGCAGGTCTTGAAAGATTATGTGCAAACAATCCAGTATAAGAAATATTATTAACTGACAAGCCAGTCAGTAGTAAGGAAAATATACCACAGGAGCATTAGTCGAAGTGGGTACTCATCGGAGAAACCAGCCTTGGGTGGGTTACGCAGTGCCCACATATGAAAGAAAGGACAATGCGAAGAGAAGAATATACTGCGAAGGACCAGAGGAGGCACTAATGAGGCCACTCCACCAGCTTACAACTAATCCGGGACATTGTATTGAAAATTTAATCAGCTAGTTAACTAAAGGAATATTATACAATTTGAGTAGCGTAGACTCATGTACCTTGCAACTGCATTGTAATTATATTAATGTCTAATATGTTGTACTAAATAGGAAGTTGCAAGAGGTTAAAATGTACATAATGGTCATAAGTGTTCTTACTAGTATAGAGTGGTATATTTGGATATAAAGGAGCAGAATAATAAATAGTAAAGGTTGAAAGTAATAATCACTCTAATTTAATTGTACTTGTTAAATGTGTGGGCAGGACCCAAACCTGAGAGAGCTCAAGCCGGGAAGGCCACCGGACTGGCCTATAATAGAAATAGGCCTGGCGCCCAGATTTAAAAGTATTAAATCATAAAGTCCGTGTGCATTGTGCCTGTCTGGCGTTCACTCGCCTTTCTCTTAGTGAATATCCGCGATAGGTTACAACAAATATATAAAAAATGAAGGAAATATACATCAATTTATACAAATATATAAAATTAAATGTTTCACAATTAAACTAATAATTAAACTTATATCAATATATATATATGTAGGAATATTTGAAATTAACGAACTGCCTAGTCCGTATGATTCGACTATGAGGTGTGTGATTGTTATGATTGGGTAATGAGTGAGAGTGGGAAATTGTGTGTGAATGTCGTGTAGGTCAAGTCAGTCGTGACGAAGCCTCGAAGATGCGAGCATTGTTGTATCCATGTATAACATGGTGAAATAAAATAATTTCAGTTTCTTAAAAATTAATAACTCTATATATATTTTTTATTCAATCATCTGAAACAGAGAAATCCAGTTAATATTTTACAAATTGTAAGTTTAACATTTGATACTCACATCTATTTGTTGATGTACCCATCGTGCGAAAACGTTTACCTCTTGATATACACAATGTATAGGCTTTCTCGTATGATTGGTGAACATTTTTACGTGTAGTTTACACGGGGTGTTGCAAGGTTTTATAGTGGCTATCAAATTATCAAATTTAGGACAACCAAACCTTTCCAAATTTATATTTGGGATATCCAAGTAATTCAGAACATCCCGTTCTACATGCCCCCCTTTATAAGCTACTAGGGGGTATTCACAATCCAATTTAATGCTATTCACAAATTTGTAAATATCTTCTTGATTATAATGTTCATATCCTGTGTTGCAATATTTTATCCCGTGAATATTTTTGAAGACGAAATTTACGCTTTTTTGGTCCTTAATCGATAAACTTTTATACGGCTCATGAACACGAAATGCACCGTAATTCGTATTTCCCGTAGTTAAGTTTTTGATTGCCACTTCTTTATGCAAAAACTTTCTGTTTATCATAAACCCGTCAAAATCGATTATATGTATAATATGAAACAGTGAAGACATTTTTAAAATGGAATGTTATTTGTCGTACGAATCAAACGTTCAAGCAATACTGATGCCTGTCCTACGATTTCTTCGAGCTTTTAAGCACTGTTAGGGAGGTGTCAACAATTTTTTTAATCTACGGTAGGAAGATGCCTATACTACTCTTAGAAAAACGGAAACGTCATTGGCTCTAAGAGAGAATATTTTCTGCCCTATGCTACATGTAGTGGGCGGTAATTCTAAGATGCTTTAAGGGTTGACAAAACTTTTGTCCTACGGTGGGGAAATGACTGACCTGCCACTATTGGAAGAACGGAAACGTCATTGGTCCTCAAGAAAATATTTATGACCTATGCTACGTATAGTGGGAGATAGTTTTGACCTATGGTGAGGATAGTAGGAGGGATGAAGAATAATTAGCATGAAGAGAGGGAGAAATTTTTATGAAACATTCATATGTAAATAGAATTATTTTAGTATAAAAAACGTAAGCTTAATGGCACCATCGTTCGTGGATTTTCAAGGATTCCGTTTGACGGATAAGTCATTTATAATCAAAGAATTTGCTGTTATACAAGAACAAAAAGTGTTCCATATTTTATTTTCACCGCCCTATTCATATTCGTGGCTAAGTGAAGAGGAGCGAAAGCGTACAGAGTAGGTATATCAAAAAGAAAAAATATATATTATTTTTGTTAAGTATAATGTTTCTTTTTAGCTGGTTCTTTCTAAATTATCACGGCTTAAATTGGGCGGATGGCTACTCACCCTACTATAAATATAAATATATTATAAGGAAGTATATTTATGATGATGAGGATGAGATTTTTGTGAAAGTAATTGAAAATACAAATTGGTTAAGAGATATTTGTAATTTAGAAATAACTAATGTAGATAATTTTATGTGGGGGGATTTTGATTTAGAAGATAGCTTGCATAATTCACATCTTCCAGCATGTTTGAATCATGAAGATGTACGTGCCTTAAAAAATGTCTGTTATATGAAATATATGTATGAGCAAAAATCTGGAATATATGTATAACTGAAAAACGCTTGCATCTATTTTCTAACATGCCGTTACCTGTCCTCAATGTTCTCTTACCCCCTGAAGTGTTTCAGAGATCCTTTATCTAAAGAGAGCTCAGTTTCCCACCCACTTTTCCTCAGTTCCTGATTAGTCCTCTCGAAGAAAAGAACAAAAGATGTCTCTACGAAATAGAGTTTTGAAAACGCAAGAAGAATATCGCGAGTGGGTACGCGAGTGTCGTGAATATATTCATAAACTCAGAATCTCTAATCGCAACGCACCTATAGGCACGCTGCAGAAAAATTTTGCAGAAATTGCACAAATACAGTGTCTTCTACTTAGAGCAGCTAAGGATAAGAGTTATTGTTTGAATCATGCTCTCAAGAATCCTGATTTAGGAAATCAGCATAATTATCATGAGTGGGTACGCAAGTGTCGTGATTATATTCGAAGTTTAAGAGATGCTAATAGATCTGCAGCTCCCGATACAGTACACTGACATTCATCGAATCTGCTCGTGAAGAATGGCCTACTACATTTGTAATTAGCTGGACAGCTTCAGGTCTCTAGTTCTCACCAAAGCGTAAAACGTCACGGTGACGTCAGATGACGTCACGATGACGTATAGGAGTCGTGGTGGGGAGAATAAGGAGAATCTGGTAAATTGCATATACTCGAGTGTAGCGGTTGATCGTCTTACTTTTGTCAAAAGTATATCATCTCGGGATAAAATGGTATAGTAAGAATTTTCTTCTTTCTCTGTCTAATAGCATAAGAGTGAGAGAGAAAGACATATGATACCCCATGTGCCCATTGATTCTGCTCGAGCACGTTTTTGGTATAGTGATAGGAATTTTGGTATACTGATAGAAGCGGTAATAATATAGTAATCAAACGACAGATCAATAAAAAGAACAGGGCATATTCCAATGATTGAAGTGTCAAAATGTGCAACTTAACCTCTGTAATTTGTATTAATTTATTAAAATAACTTGTAAGTGATGAACTTTTAATAAAATCATATTAAGTGTTATAAATTTGTATAAAAAATATGTATTTTAGTTTTAACCTATTATTGTGTAACATATGGTGTATAAAAATAACTGAAAATATATATTTTAAATTAAATTTATGTTGTTGATATTTTGTCAAGAATAACACATCATTAACTTTTATATTAATAATAAGGAGCTATATTCTTGAGTCGTAAAGTCCATTGGAGCTTGCAAGTCAACTATGGATCCCAAGCTTACAGCAATAAGATTCTACGAATAAAGAAGATGCAATTCATTATTAAAATAGATAATCGTTAACTCAGATTTTTTTGCAGAAACCTAATATCAATAGTGACAAGCTTTCGTATCTATTTCCAATTGATGATGCTGGAAGAGAACCTCTGAGAGCTCCTGACAGCTCAACTGCCACAGGTCCAAGAAACAGCTATTTACGTAAATCTGTCCAGTGTCATGCAATACATTATCCAGAAGCCATTCTGCTATTATCCAGCTAATGTTTCTACGCAATATAATTAATTTCTTATTAATTTTCAAATATACTAAATATGTAAAGAAGAAAAAGCCAATATATTAAAATCCATTTACTTACACTACATCTCATTACGTAACCATGAGTGAATATTGTTGAATGGTGACAGAACAGTTTATAGTTGCAGAATCAGAATACATTCCTGTTGTGGGTAATGTTGCTGGGTCCTTTTGTTCTTTCGCAGTATCCAAAAGCAGCAAATTTGCAATGATTTTACAATTATAGCCTATATTCGAAGAAAACTTTAATACTTAAGCTTAAATTGAAGAATATTCAAATGATTAATAGTAACTCCTTACGGATTAAGATGTCTTGCATTATTTTCAATTTCTGCTACCAGTGCGTATAGGCAAATTCAGTGGTAAATTGTTATTCTCATCACTTAGAGCTTGTTAATCCTGTAAGTTACGTAGCACTTTAAAGTGGGCAAACAAATCCTTACGCTGCATTATATTAGTCTTCTCTTCCTTCGCTAACTTTTGAAAATTCATATATTACTGTTATCCACGAGTATATTTACCCAGTGGCTGAAAAATATTAGAAAGAGTATGAAAATTCATTCTTAAAAGTAAGCATAAATTATTTCCATATTCATAAAGTTATACATACCTATTCTATTATTTAGCTGGATGTTAGCTGCCACGAAGACATCCATATGCAATGTGCCTGCCCTCCTTCCTATTTAATCCAGTGTATTATCCTAATAGTTTGCTGCAGGACAGTCTTAAGTCAGAAATAGATTGAAGTGTGATAATTCGGTTCTACTTTCTCTTTACCCTGGTCTACCATGAGGAGATACTCTTTTTTATCTTGATTTTTCATAACGTAAATGATAAATAATTATTCCTGAAATAAAAACGTGCACACACACATATATATATATTGTCTTTTGAGATTATATACTGTATTTTTTATCTTATATAATTTATTTTTTTTTCTTTTTTTCAGTGCTCCGAAAATTGATTTACGTTAAATAATATTGGTGGCCCTGAAAAGGGCCGATTTTTGAATCCGACAAGTGGCAGAGCACATTCCTTTTTTATACCATGCAATCCGATCCATCTAAAAAAATACCCATTCGAAACCAACAACAATAAAGCTCATTCAATAATCCGTCCAGTAGCCATTCCGCTCGATCACTTGATTAACCCATTAACGTCAAAAATGTCAAAATTTCTTGCACCTTTTCAAAGTGATTTTTTCCTATGTAATTGGCGTTGAAAAAATTCTTGAACCACATATTCTGATGTAAAATTGCATGCGCTTTCAGAATCCGTTGCCAGAATCATGATAAAACTCACAGGAACAGAGATATGCTCGATTTAAACATAAAAAACACCTAAATTTTCGAAAAAAAAAATTTTTAGGATTTTTTTTCGAAGTGTTACGGTGAAGATATCACCTTGCGACCGTGATCAAAGGTGATCATGGGAGTTGAAGTTTAACAGGGAATTTTTTTGTTGACCTTGAACCATCGCTTCTTTACAAAATGGCGGAAAAAACGAATTTTTTTTTTCAATCTTCATCAACTTTTTTCTCGAAATCTATGGTCTTTAGAAAAAAATTCATAAAAACAAAAATGCCTTAGAATCGCTCGAGGAACATTCTCAAATTTTTTCAGAATTTTTTGAGACAATTTTTGATTTTCCGGGAAACTTGTGAAATGGAATTTTCAAAAATGTCTCCAAAAATTCTGAAAAAATTTTAGGATGTTTCTCGAGTGCTTCTAAGACATTTTTGTTCTTATGAATTTTTTTCTAAAGTCCATAGATTTCGAGAAAAAAATTGATAAGTTGAAAAAATAAAAATTCGTTTCGGCCGATGTTTTGAAAACCTATTGGTAAAAAAACGTTCTGTCTACGAAAACTCGGAAAAAATTTTACAATATTGCTCGAATGATTCTAACTTATTTTCATTCTTTTTTGAAAGACTTATAGATTCCGATAAAAATTTCATCCTTTATTTCCATTTCATTTCGGCAGATAAGCGTAATTTTTGATCTCATGTATTTATGAATATTCGTCTTTTTTTGTTCTCTTCTTTCGTATTTTTGTACATACGGATGAGTGATAAATAAACGAAATCATTAATTTCATACATTATGTCGCGGAAACGTGTAAGATCTTCTGAATATGAATCAGATTCTTCAGATAGTGATTCAGAACGCAACGTATTGATTCCGGATCCTGACTATTCAGGTTCCGATGATTCTGGTTCCGATTTTGATTCAGATTGCGAACATGAAATACCCAATATCACTTACAATAAAGCTCGTGCAAATTATTCTGAAAAACAAGATAAACTTGAAAAAGGTCATGAATTCACTTGGATTGAGGGTGAAAAGTTACACCCTGATTCTTGTGAAGATAAAGTATTATTGTCCGAATCGCAAAAATAGAAAATACGTAGGAGCGAACCTTTTCAATTGTTTGAAACCTTTTTTTCTATTGAAATGAAAAAATATATTATTGATGCGTGTAAAGACAATGGTTATGATCTGAAATTGAAAGATCTTGATACTTTTATTGGAATAGTTATTTTTTCTACATTCAATCCCAGAAAATCACAGAGAGATTACTGGTCATCTGATCCGTATTTATCTAATGAAGTAGTTTCTTCTGCAATGTCTCGCCAACAATTTGAAATCACAAAATCTAAATTGAAGTTTTCAAAAAACAAAGACAAAGATTCAAATGATCGAGGATGGCGCGTTCATTCTCTACTGAAACTTTTTCAAAATAACATCATGAAATTCGGAATATGGAGAACTGCTCTATCCGTTGATGAGATGATGGCCAAATCCTATGCAAAAACTGTTTTGAAACAATTTATTCGAGGAAAACCGATAAGATTTGGTTTGAAATTTTGGGGCTTGTGTACTTCGGACGGCTATCTACTGAATTTGGATCTTTATTGCGGCAAGAATTCTCAAATTGGAGATAAGTTATCTAAATGTGCTTTACGTTCACGAGTAGTATTATATTTATTACAACCATTTTTTCAAATAATAAGTTATAACAAAATTTCTCAATTTCATCTGTACTTTGACAACTTCTTCACGAACATGGATTTGGTATTACATTTGAAGAAATTGCGTTTGAAATGCACTGGTACTATCAGAGATAATCGAGTCAAAGAAAAAAATGTGCTTGATAAGAAAGCTCCAAGAGGGACATATGTGGTGAAGCACGACGTAAACAGTGGCATAAATTTCATTACTATCATGGATTCGAAGCCCGTCTCAATAGCTTCAACTGCAGCAGGTGTCAATCCTCTATCTATTTCAAAAAGATACAGCGCAGAGGCTAAATCTAAAATTGAAATACCTTTTCCGCAAGCTTTTCACCTATATAACAAATTCATGGGAGGTGTTGACCTGCATGACGGACATTGCAATGACATACTCCCAAGTATACGATCAAAAAAATGGACATGGGTAGTTTTTATGAGACTTATACAGACGTCTATTACTAATTCTCTTGTAATTTTCAATGCTGCTAACGATGGAAAGAAAAAAGTTGGAATAAAAGAGTTCACTATTTCGATTGCCAAATACTACTTACAAAAAAGTAGTCGCAAAAGTAAAGCACATGGACGATCTAATAGTGACAAATTGAGGATTTGTTCGAATGGAAACTGTCCAATAAGAACAAGAATTTTCTGCAAAACATGTAATTTAAATATTTGCAATAAATGTTGGCTAAAAAAGCACACCTAAAAGTATGAATAAGTGAGAGGCAAGGGGACTCACGGAAAACAAGCACCCCGAGACGTGAGAGGCAAGGGGACTCACGGGAAAAAAGCACCCCAAAGGAGACAGAATTTTACCACGTCCACGCCGTAGTCTCTGGGTAACGCTAAGAGTAAAAAAATCTTCCTAAAATTTGCACAGTAATCGCTTTTTACCAATAGGTTTTTAGAACATAGCGGCCGAAACGAATTTTTATTTTTTCAACTTTATCAATTTTTTTCTCGAAATCTATGGACTTCAGAAAAAAATTCATAAGAACAAAAATATCTTAGATGCACTCTAGAAACATCCTAAAATTTTTTCAGAATTTTTGGAGACATTTTTGAAAATTCCATTTCACAAGTTTCCCGGAAAATCAAAAATTGTCTCAAAAAATTCTGAAAAAATTTGAGAATGTTCCTCGAGTGATTCTAAGGCATTTTTGTATTTATGAATTTTTTTGTAAAGACCATAGATTTCGAGAAAAAAGTTGATGAAGATTGAAAAAAAAAAATCGTTTTTTCCGCCATTTTGTAAAGAAGCGATGGTTCAAGGTCAACAAAAAAATTCCCTGTTAAACTTCAACTCCCATGATCACCTTTGATCACGGTCGCAAGGTGATATCTTCACCGTAACACTTCGAAAAAAAATCCTAAAAATTTTTTTTTTCGAAAATTTAGGTGTTTTTTATGTTTAAATCGAGCATATCTCTTTTCCTGTGAGTTTTATCATGATTCTGGCAACGGATTCTGAAAGAGCATGCAATTTTACATCAGAATATGTGGTTCAAGAATTTTTTCAACGCCAATTACATAGGAAAAAATCACTTTGAATAGGTGCAAGAAATTTTGACATTTTGGACGTTAATGGGTTAAGTCGATTAGGTATCGAGTTAGTCAAGTTAGCTAAGAACTCTGGGTCAGACCTAAGGCCTTCCCAGATATTCTTCGCTTGATCGAGAATCGCTGCCCTCGTCCTCGCGCCTGGCTCTATCCATCGTCTGGACATCAATGCCCAGACGTTCTCAATTAAATTGAGATCCGGTGATCGAGCGGGCCAATCCACCACTTCCAACTCCGGGTGTCGCGCAAACCACGCTCGCGTTTCGCGTGAGGTATGGATCGCTGAATTGTCCTGCACAAATCGGATCACCGGTACTTCATCCGCTGGATATACATTACGCACGCTTGGGAGAAAAATTTCTTCCAAGATGCTAATGTATTCCCGGGAATTCATACGTGGAGAAATCTCCACAAGATCACCGATATGTTCACCGGAAATCCAGCCCCATACGCCACACGATACGCGTCCAGACCGATGAGTCTGGAAGACGTGGTTTGGCTGCAACCGGGTATCGTTCGGGCGCCACACGTGCAAGGCCTGAGCCTGAGAGGGCAACGATATGAAAACCTTTTCATCGGTCCATATCGTAGCCTTCCAATCTGCACGGCTCCGCGAAAGATTCGCGAGGGCATAGCCAACTCTCTGCTCACGGTGAGCAGGAGTTAGTGGGATTTTACGCGCTGGACGACGGCAGTGAATACCTGCAGAGTGTAAACGCCGCAGGCCGGTGGTCACTGAAGCTGGATAATCTATCTCCTCCACTATGTCGCTGACACTAGCGAAGGGATCTTCTTCGATCCTGTTCAGCAGCTGCTGGTCATCGATCTCCGAAGTCCTTTTCTGCCCTCTGTTCTCCGCTCTCCGGTCACGCAGTGCGTGGTCTCCGCCTTCGCGGTACCGACGTATCCAGCGCCTGACGGTGGTCTCGTGTACCCAGCAGAGTACAGCGATCTCACTCGCGCTTTTCCCGCACTCAAAATAGTCAATGGCTCTTCCTCTGGTAGCCTCACTATGCTGTGACATCGTCGACGTATCCAATAGATATGAATGTTATAACAAATTAACGTTATTATAGATAAAAGTAAATAATGCCTCGATTATTGAATTAGAAGTATCGATAATAACGTTAATTTGTTATAACATTCATATCTATTGGATACGTCGACGATGTCACAGCATAGTGAGGCTACCAGAGGAAGAGCCATTGGCTATTTTGAGTGCGGGAAAAGCGCGAGTGAGATCGCTGTACTCTGCGGGGCACACGAGACCACCGTCAGGCGCTGGATACGTCGGTATCGCGAAGGCGGAGACCACGCACTGCGTGACCGGAGAGCGGAGAACAGAGGGCAGAAAAGGACTTCGGAGATCGATGACCAGCAGCTGCTGAGCAGGATCGAAGAAGATCCCTTCGCTAGTGTCAGCGACATAGTGGAGCAGATAGATTATCCAGCTTCAGTGACCACCGGCCTGCGGCGTTTACACTCTGCAGGTATTCACTGCTGTCGTCCAGCGCGTAAAATCCCACTAACTCCTGCTCACCGTGAGCAGAGAGTTGGCTATGCCCTCGCGAATCTTTCGCGGAGCCGTGCAGATTGGAAGGCTACGATATGGACCGATGAAAAGGTTTTCATATCGTTGCCCTCTCAGGCTCAGGCCTTGCACGTGTGGCGCCCGAACGATACCCGGTTGCAGCCAAACCACGTCTTCCAGACTCATCGGTCTGGACGCGTATCGTGTGGCGTATGGGGCTGGATTTCCGGTGAACATATCGGTGATCTTGTGGAGATTTCTCCACGTATGAATTCCCGGGAATACATTCGCATCTTGGAAGAAATTTTTCTCCCAAGCGTGCGTAATGTATATCCAGCGGATGAAGTACCGGTGATCCGATTTGTGCAGGACAATTCAGCGATCCATACCTCACGCGAAACGCGAGCGTGGTTTGCGCGACACCCGGAGTTGGAAGTGGTGGATTGGCCCGCTCGATCACCGGATCTCAATTTAATTGAGAACGTCTGGGCATTGATGTCCAGACGATGGATAGAGCCAGGCGCGAGGACGAGGGCAGCGATTCTCGATCAAGCGAAGAATATCTGGGAAGGCCTTAGGTCTGACCCAGAGTTCTTAGCTAACTTGACTAACTCGATACCTAATCGACTTAATCAAGTGATCGAGCGGAATGGCTACTGGACGGATTATTGAATGAGATTTATTGTTGTTGGTTTCGAATGGGTATTTTTTTAGATGGATCGGATTGCATGGTATAACAAAGGAATGTGCTCTGCCACGTGTCGGATTCAAAAATCGGCCCTTTTCAGGGCCACCAATATTATTTAACGTAAATCAATTTTCGGAGCACTGAAAAAAAGAAAAAAAAATAAATTATATAAGATAAAAAATACAGTATATAATCTCAAAAGACAATAATATATTTTGTTACGCGGCAAAAATCCCTGGTGGATAAAACTTGCCGCGTAGAGCAAAATTACGCATGTCTCTATCAAACGGTATTTTGGGGAAACGATACGTTACAACCAAAAAAAAAAAACTAATACGCGATGATTCCTACGTCTTTCTTCAAAGGCTCTAAAGAAACTCTATGAACGGTATGTTGGGCGCCAGGTCCACGTAGACCAGTTTTCTCTATAACTGAATTCGATACGAAAAATCTATTAATCGGCAACTAAAATTACCCAACATGCTGGTCTAGCTCTGTCCCTAGCTGGATAATGGAGAGGGGCAAGGTAAGGAGAGGCTTTCGATAAAGCGGCTACGATAATCCTTAACTAAAGAGGCAAAATACGAATAAAGGAGAAGGCATGATTTACCTATGAAAATTCTGAGGTTTGTTCACAAAATAAGCTATTTACAACGATCAATAACACCTCAGAATCAAATTATAAGAGCAAAAGTCGAAATTCGCCAATCAATTGGCCCGCCACATGCTATTACACTTTATGATAATTTCTCGGAGGATTATAAGTATCAGGTAGAGGTACATGAAGAGGATACAACTCACTTTAGAGAAAAAGGTGGTGAATAGTGCCTATGATCACGGCCAATCACCCATACCGACAATTAACAGACGCGACTATTTAATCAACGAGAACTCTAACTATCTCATACGCCTCAAAAGCGGAGAACAGATTCTTCAAGCTGAAAGTGAACTGGAGACAGAATTGATGCCCGGCGACCCTCAATCTCGGACTATCAATCCGTTAAACGATACCAAACTCGGGCAATTTTGTCCCGGTAAGACTCTATAAAGATATCGAAAATTATGTCGAGCCTACAACAGGCAGGCCTCGACGCGCGACATCGCCAACGATAAATGACTAAAATAATAAGGAAGATAATTCGTTTTTCTCCAGCTGACATCTCGGGACTCTACTTTAATAATTCTTCAATGCATCGGTATTGAATTCCGGGCCATGATCCTACGCAAAGCTAAAAGTAAAGGTTTTCTGGCAACTACGAGAATTGACTCGATATAACGCAAATTAGGCAATTACTGGCATGGTCGACCCGAGGGAGGCACTCACCGATCCGCTCAATTCTTCCGGCTTCGACACCTCAAACTCTTCCCCTCGATTACGGCAACTCTCCTCAGGACAAAGTCGGTCCGGTGGATTCAACCAGGCTCCTGGAGACAGTCGTAGGTCAGGTTCGGAGAGCTCCAGATTCACTTCGGATTCCAACAAGGGCCAAATTTCGACTGCGATAGCGGTACAGTGCTCTCGGTACCTCTCGATCATCCCCACCTAGTCATTAATAGGTTCGGATCTCGATCGGATTACCGAATCTTCACGAGGATCCGCGGTATCATGCGATCCTCTTCTCTTCAATCTTCTCTCTTCTTTCCTGTCGTCAGGCGGAAGTTCCGTCCTGAATGACTCTCCATATTATCGTTGGCGGTAGCGGGAGCGGTAGTCTTAGGCTGAGGCTGCCCCGGAATCAAGTGTCGAGAGGTGTTCTCAGCGATGGCGGCTAGGCGATCGATACTCCATCCTGACATGATCCTTCTTTACCTTCTGAGTACTCTCCGTTAACTCGGGCCTAGTTGGCAGAGCGCAGCGACCTCTAGAGCTTCTGTTCTGGTCCCAATCTGGTGGAGTAGGGATGCGACGACTATCGGGAGTCCGGGAAGCGAGAGGGTGTAGCTACGGGGTCTGTTTCCGAGGCCCTGGAGGGTGGGGTGGTTTCCCCGGTAGGTGGCAAGGGGTTAGGGGAGCGGAGAGGCAAGGCCCCTACTCCGGTCGACACGCCGCACAAGCGATTACAAGTTATAAAAGGCATAATGGGTGAGAAGAAGGCCAAAAAGGGCAACTCGAGATAGAGGACTAAATATCACCACCTGGTGACGCGATAAACAAAATTCATATAAGGGCTAAATGAAACTTCTGACCTTCTCGTGGTGGCGGGATTCCGCAGCGATCCTGGAGTCTCTCCCGACCTTGGCTGTAAATTCCTAGTCTAACATGCTCATAAAAGTGCTTATTTGTCGACCTCGAGTCTAATCTTTAAAATAGTCAAACTCGAGGGAGCAACCGATAGCCAGAGGAGGGTTCTAGCACTTAAGTTTGTGACGCCATCCAACCGCGTAGGATTGGCCACGTCACAATATATATATATATATATATGTGTGTGTGCACGTTTTTATTTCAGGAATAATTATTTATCATTTACGTTATGAAAAATCAAGATAAAAAAGAGTATCTCCTCATGGTAGACCAGGGTAAAGAGAAAGTAGAACCGAATTATCACACTTCAATCTATTTCTGACTTAAGACTGTCCTGCAGCAAACTATTAGGATAATACACTGGATTAAATAGGAAGGAGGGCAGGCACATTGCATATGGATGTCTTCGTGGCAGCTAACATCCAGCTAAATAATAGAATAGGTATGTATAACTTTATGAATATGGAAATAATTTATGCTTACTTTTAAGAATGAATTTTCATACTCTTTCTAATATTTTTCAGCCACTGGGTAAATATACTCGTGGATAACAGTAATATATGAATTTTCAAAAGTTAGCGAAGGAAGAGAAGACTAATATAATGCAGCGTAAGGATTTGTTTGCCCACTTTAAAGTGCTACGTAACTTACAGGATTAACAAGCTCTAAGTGATGAGAATAACAATTTACCACTGAATTTGCCTATACGCACTGGTAGCAGAAATTGAAAATAATGCAAGACATCTTAATCCGTAAGGAGTTACTATTAATCATTTGAATATTCTTCAATTTAAGCTTAAGTATTAAAGTTTTCTTCGAATATAGGCTATAATTGTAAAATCATTGCAAATTTGCTGCTTTTGGATACTGCGAAAGAACAAAAGGACCCAGCAACATTACCCACAACAGGAATGTATTCTGATTCTGCAACTATAAACTGTTCTGTCACCATTCAACAATATTCACTCATGGTTACGTAATGAGATGTAGTGTAAGTAAATGGATTTTAATATATTGGCTTTTTCTTCTTTACATATTTAGTATATTTGAAAATTAATAAGAAATTAATTATATTGCGTAGAAACATTAGCTGGATAATAGCAGAATGGCTTCTGGATAATGTATTGCATGACACTGGACAGATTTACGTAAATAGCTGTTTCTTGGACCTGTGGCAGTTGAGCTGTCAGGAGCTCTCAGAGGTTCTCTTCCAGCATCATCAATTGGAAATAGATACGAAAGCTTGTCACTATTGATATTAGGTTTCTGCAAAAAAATCTGAGTTAACGATTATCTATTTTAATAATGAATTGCATCTTCTTTATTCGTAGAATCTTATTGCTGTAAGCTTGGGATCCATAGTTGACTTGCAAGCTCCAATGGACTTTACGACTCAAGAATATAGCTCCTTATTATTAATATAAAAGTTAATGATGTGTTATTCTTGACAAAATATCAACAACATAAATTTAATTTAAAATATATATTTTCAGTTATTTTTATACACCATATGTTACACAATAATAGGTTAAAACTAAAATACATATTTTTTATACAAATTTATAACACTTAATATGATTTTATTAAAAGTTCATCACTTACAAGTTATTTTAATAAATTAATACAAATTACAGAGGTTAAGTTGCATATTTTGACACTTCACTCATTGGAATATGCCCTGTTCTTTTTATTGATCTGTCGTTTGATTACTATATTATTACCGCTTCTATCAGTATACCAAAATTCCTATCACTATACCAAAAACGTGCTCGAGCAGAACCAATGGGCACATGGGGTATCATATGTCTTTCTCTCTCACTCTTATGCTATTAGACAGAGAAAGAAGAAAATTCTTACTATACCATTTTATCCCGAGATGATATACTTTTGACAAAAGTAAGACGATCAACCGCTACACTCGAGTATATGCAATTTACCAGATTCTCCTTATTCTCCCTACCACGACTCCTATACGTCATCGTGACGTCATCTGACGTCACCGTGACGTTTTACGCTTTGGTGAGAACTAGAGACCTGAAGCTGTCCAGCTAGTTACAAATCTAGTAGGCCATTCTTCACGAGCAGATTCGATGAATGTCAGTGTACACAAAAATCTGACTGAAATAACAACTATCCAGCGTCTACTTCTGCATGTGGCAAAAAATAAGAAATCAATTGGAGTGAGAAAGCTTATTTGGAAAGATCTCGAGTCTTCATTTAAATCTCGAATATGTAGCGGAATGGTTCTAAATTATAATTATATAGAACCACGTGATTTTCTAACAGGTGCAAAAGACTTAGTACAGACCTACACAGAAAAAGTGTTTAATAACGTGAACGCAGTTAAGATAAATTGCATCTTTAACGGACAATTTGTTTGTAAAGAGATAAGTGATATTAAACATATCTCAACCCGCAATGCAGTTTTATACAAAACTGATAGTTTTAGTTAATGCTACAATACAAATATAATAGACAAAATTCTAAAAGAATTGAGTGAGTTTCAAGTGCGTGATAGTGGATGGGCGTTGGAAAAAATTCTGAATTTAATTATAAATATAAATTATTATAACCCGCTGCATATAGGTTGTGCCATCGAGCTTCCAGAATCTATTAAGAATAAACAGGCTGTGATAAACATACACAGTGATGATAATACATGTTTTGCATGGGCTGTAACGGCTGCACTCTATCCGGCAAAACCAAATACTCATCCACAATGAAAATCTTCATATCCTCATTTTACAACTGTTTTCGATGTTAGAAGTATAACGTTTCCGACTACATTAAAACAGATTCCGAAATTTGAGGAAGATAATGATGTCTCTATTAATATTTTTACTATGGTGGAAGAGACTGAGACGAATGAGAATACAATCATAGCACCTCTACAATTAACAAAATGCAAGAAGACCAGACACGCTAATCTTCTTCTTCTTCTCGAGCATCAAGGAGCAGCAGCACATTTTATATGCATCAGGAACCTTTCCAGGCTGCTAAATGGACAGCTTACTAGAGGAAAACGCTCTCATCTTATTTGTGATCGGTATGTTTTACTATATATATATATATATAATTACTGCTTCTATATTCTAATATTACTTTTTCCCTCCTATAGTTGCTTACACTATTTCCACAATGATGAGAAACTAAAATCGCATGAACGTGATTGTGCGCAACTCAATAAAAACATCAGAATTGTGCTACCTGACAAGGACCGTTGGGTTTCCTTCAATAACATGAAGAACAGTGAGAGGGTGCCATTTGTCATATACGCTGACATTGAATGCTTGCTTGAAAAAGTTGAGCAAACGGATGACGATATTGGTATTTATCAAAAACACATACCTTTTAGTATAGGTTATTATTTTAAAAGCGTTCGTGATTCATCGCTCTCAACTTACAAATCATATCGTGGACTCGAGTGTATAGAATGGTTTGTGCGAGAACTCGATAAAATTGCTAGCATAGCGAGCGAAAAACTAAAGACTGTAGTGCCTATGAGAACGCTAAGTATTAGTGAAAATTCAAGGCATTATACTGAGCCCAACTGTCATATATGTAAAAAGCCGTTTCTTCCAGATCAAATACGTGTTCTCGGTCATGATCATTTAACTGGTAAATATAGGGGACCTGCTCATAATAATTGTAATTTAAACTTTAACGATTCACATGTAATACCTGTAATTTTTCATAATTTATCAGGTTATGATGCACATTTTATTTTCGGTACAATCGCTAACTTGTATGAAGGTTCAGTTCACTTGTTACCTGTACATAAGGAGAAGTATATTTCATTCACTAAATTCATCCGTAAATATAATATACAACTAAGGTTTATCGATTCTTTCAAATTTATGGCATCTAGTTTAGACAAATTGAGTTCATATTTAACGAGATCACAGTTAAAAAATTTAAAGTCAGAATTCACATATTTAAACATAGAACAATTTAACCTTCTGACAAGGAAAGGTATTTTTCCTTACGATTACATAGATAGTCTGAACCGTCTGGAAGAAACTGTTTTACCTCCACGCGAGATATTCTATAATAGATTATCCGATAGTGATATTAGTGAGGGTGCGTATAATCACGCTAAGGAGGTATGGACCAAATTTCAAATACGAACACTTGGGGAGTATAGCGATCTCTATTTGAAAACTGATGTACTATTGTTGGCTGACGTTTTCGAAAATTTTCGTGATAGCTGTATGCAAACTTATAATTTGGATCCTGCTCATTATTATACACTCCCAGGCTTCACTTGGGATGCAATGCTCAAACATACAGGAATAAGATTAGAACTTTTCACAGACGTAGAAATGCTGCTTTTCGTAGAACGGGGCATACGTGGTGGTTTAAGCCAATGCTCGCACCGCTATGAAAAGGCTAACACAATCGGTACATTCAAAACTACAATCCCGAGGAACCTTCTAAGTATTTAATGTACTACAATGTAAATAATTTGTATGGGTGGGCAATGTCTCAACCGCTACCTACTCACGGATTTCGCTGGATTGAAAATGTTAATAATTTGGATATCTCTAATATACCGATAGATTCACCCGAGGGTTATATTTTAGAAGTTGACTTAGAGTATCCAAGCATGCTTCACGATAAACATTCCGACCTTCCATTTTGTCCCGTACGTGATGCACCACTGGGTACACGTCAGAAGAAGCTACTTGCAACTTTAGAAAATAAGGAGCGCTATGTCATACACTATCGTGCTTTACAGCAATGTATTCGTAATGGTGTTGTCTTAAAACACATTCAACGCGTTTTAGGATTTCAGCAGTCCACCTGGTTACGTAAATATATCGATCTGAACACTAGTTTGCGTGCAGCATCTAAAAATGAGTTTGAGAAAAATCTTTTCAAATTAATGAACAATGCGGTGTTCGGTAAGACTATGGAGAATGTTAGAAATAGAGTTGATGTGAGACTCGTGAGTAGGTGGGAGGGAAGATATGGTGCTGAAGCAATGATTGCTGAGCCTAATTTTCACAGTCGCACTATATTCAGTGAGAATTTGGTCACGATTGAATTATCAAAATTAGCAGCTAAATTCGATAAGCCTATATACGTAGGTATGAGCATTCTTGATATTTCGAAAACATGTTTGTATGATTTTCATTATGATTATATGCTTCCTACGTTCGGTAGCAAATGTAAACCGTTATATACCGATACGGATAGTCTCATATACAGCATTGAGTGTGATGATATTTACACTATTATGAGGGAGAATCTTGCTAGATTCGATACAAGCGATTATTCTCCCAACAATCAGTACAATTTACATCCAGTAAATAAAAAAGTCCCTGAGCTGATGAAAGTTGAGAATAATGGGCAGATAATGACAGAGTTTATTGGAATGAGATAAAAAATGTACACATTTAAAGTACAAAATAAAATTATCAAAAAAGCTAAAGGTATTAAGACTTACGTTGTTGCTAGAAACATAACCTTCGAGGACTGTAAGGACTGTTTAACAAATTTTACTGTACAAGTCCGCAATCAAAATTTAATTCGCTCAAAATTGCATAATGTTTATTCGATTACGCAACGGAAAGTAGCTCTGAGCCCATACGATGATAAGCGTAATATCGTGCACGGAACTGTATCGACTCTACCATGGGGTCATTATAGAATAAATTAATTATATTTAAATTGAATAATTTTATTAATAAATATTGTTTTTACAAAATATTATCTTTATTTATCCATGAATTATGTTTATTATCGAATCCTAACCACTTCTCAAAGACCTTATCACCCTTCTTACGTAATACCTTCTCCACTAGATATACATTAGTATTAGCAGTTTTTAAAAGTTCATATTCGTAGAATCCTCCGTATATATCAGTACCACTAGAGTCTCTAAGTAAATATGTAACAGGATTTGTTTTTTTTTCACTTTTATAATTTCAAATATTTCAGTTGTCCAATTAGGTGTGTATCCCTTTGCGAATACATTCTTGTATTTACTGATTCGTACAAAATCACCTACTTTGAACTTGGCACGACCAACAATCTTTATATTATTGTATACTGTAGTCAGGAGCATATTAGCATGATCTGGCGTCACATCAACTGGTCGCATTCCTATAGTACGATGTTTTCTTGCGTTGTAGTCTTCAACTGGTCGCTGCAGTATGCCTCGCCACTTATAATTTCCATTCAACGTAAATCGTTTCCACATTTCAGTCTTCAGCGTGCGATTCCAGCGCTCAACTATCGTAGCTTTCAATACGCTGTATGTTGAGTAATGATTTATTCTACGTTTTTTATAAGCGATTTGAAATCACTATTATAAAACTCCTTGCCATCATCTGTCTGCAAATTTTTGGGACATCTCCCACTTTTCAGAATCTTCGTAAATGCGTCTGTCACTTCCTTGCCAGTTTTGGTTTTTAGTGCTACTGCCCATCCAAATTTCGACAATGCATCAATAACTGTGAGAATATAGTGGTAACCTCCGTCAGTATAATTCTTCATATCAACCAGATCTGCTTGCCAGAGGTCATCGAAGCCTCGTATTATAACTCTTCTACGTTGAAAATTCCGTCTTGCAGGTACATGCAGTTCTTCGACCAATTTTTTCTTTTCTTCACTATCCATAACTCTTCAGGTATGTGTTGGGTTTACAGGGGTACAACGAGCACTGATGGTAGTAAAAGTTTCTTTTTCCTAATAAAACTCTTTGTCGAATTATTTCAAGAAGAATTCTCCTTAGCATGATTCTCACCATGAAAAATAGCACTTTTTTTTTTTTTTTTTTTTTTAATTCCGCATTATCTTCATTATATGTTTCTTTGATTCAGCATCCTCTTTAGTCTGATTCTCCATGAAAATTGATGCATATTTCTTTAAATCTGCATTATCTTCAGCATGTTTCTGCATGAAATTACTCAATTTCACTTGAAAATCATTCAGCCTTAACTCGGTTTCATCCAGTCTTAACGCAATACTTCGTAAAATATCACTGTTTTCTTGCATTTCATTTTTAAGGTTCTCACGTACAGCATTCATATTATCCAGCAGAATACGCATATTCACAGCACATTTCTCATCAGTAGCATCAAATCCTAAATTTGAAATAATATTCCCCTTAGCATTAAATGCATTCATACGTTTATCAAATTTTAATGTTTCATCTTCAGTTTTGCGGAAATATTTTCTCACATTACTGGCAGTGGAAATTCCTCCAAATTTATTTATCGACATGGTGAAGTAACACAATCAACTGGGAAATTATGGAAAGTGTAATCTCTTTTATAGGATAATACGTTCTTCATGAAGCTCCTCAATTATTGATTGTATCTCATTATGATGATTCGTATGTCCTGCAGCAGATGATGCTATCAAAAGTCTCAAACGTTCAACTAATTCGTTCGGATCATTCCAATGTACATAGTTCACTGGTTTATCATTAACACACATATAACCGCTACCTTTTACAAGATTCTTTTGAGGAAATAATGGGCTAATTATTTTCTTCCATTTATGACCCTTATTCCCACGAAGCTTTCCCTCGCTACTGTAATCTGCTCTGTGTACATTAGTTTGAGAAAGAATATTCTTATATGTTTTTAAATCATCTTCAGTATAATCATGTGGCTCTTTCATGAAGATCAATTCAAATAGACCAATAGTACCCTGATAATACTCATCATCAATAATAATATAATCTTTACGATTTACTTTAAAAGAACATTTTTCAAGTCTCATTTTGTTAAGTCTAGCATCTCGTTCAATTCCAAAATTATCATCAATTAAATCCTTATTTTTATGCAGAAACACCTCTATATATTTACGTCCAATTGGTTCATATTCTGACAAAGAACTATTTAAATCTAAGGATATTTGCAATGGTTATGATGGAGTTTCTGCTTGCATTGGTGATGGTATTGCTAAATCATTAACATCCTTTTCCACTTTCACTCCCTCCTACTCCTCCTCCTCCTCCTCATCCTCATCCCCATCCCCATCCTCTTCCAGAGAAAGGTATAATGTTTCATTAGGTCGTGAATTTCCTTGCTCATCATCATCATCATCAGATGAAGGGGTTGGAATTTTAATTCTAGAGTTGTCTGCGAAATATTTACGTTGTGGAGTCGATGAGAAATAAGTTCTTTTACGTTCCGATGGAATAATTAAAGAATTATCGCTTACAGTAGTCTTCTGTAGCGGTTCCTCTTTATACTCATATTTCGGGGACACGAAGGTCATCTCATTATGTTCAGTGAGCTTCTTCAATGGCTCAACAATTGGTTTAAAAGTTTCATTTAAATTGGTTTCCATCATTTCTCTTCCTGATTTGAGTGCACGATATTTTTCACGAATTACTTTACTTTTCGCGGCAATCTTCTTTAGCAGCATCTTTTCATCCATTTTCCTCCTTTCCACGTTCAATCCACGTTCAATCCACGTTCAATCCACGTTCAATCTAGATTCAGTCCACGTTTTTATTTCCACGTTTATACTAGGTTTATTCCATGCTCATTTGATGTGTGTGTTTTGATGGACACTTAGCTTTAAACTGAACAATCTTAAGCAAACGGTATACTATTTAATCTTAGCATACTCATCGAAACCTTTCCGATATCTACCATTTTGAATTGTACTATCCTTGTCGATCACTAGAAATCCATAATCATGGTGCCAGCACTTTGAACACAATTCATTGAATTTTTCAAATGACATATCCGTGTTTACATGATCGTTATAAATATGATTTAAATTAGTACCATCTTGTTTAAAGATTATGAGAAGGTTTGCATTATGACGAATCATGTGTTTAGGAATTTTAGCATAAGTCTGGCAGAGGTAGAAGCAGTCAATATTTGAATGTCTACCCATGGAGAAGTAGTCTCTGATATTATCCTGCTTATCGTTAGCAACATCATCAAATATGAAAATAGAATTGGGTAACGCCTCAGTTACATTTACAACGTCGCTATTGTTTGAAAATTTAAAATATCCAATACCTTTTAGTCCTTTTAATAACCGTTCAAGGTATTGATACTTGGGTTGTTGAAGCGACTTTGAGTATACATAAATATTTTCAAATCTCACACCGTTAGGACTTTCTACGAGACTAAGCAGTACGTTTGATTTACCGCAATTCGAGGGTCCGCAAATTATACTACGAATTGTAGATGGAAGTAGGGATCCATGACGTTTACTCCTTCCTCCACAACCCCCACCGACAATAAAACGATCGGCGTTGGAGACACGAATGTGCAGTGGTTGCTTTACGAAATCCATAACTGTAAAACTCTATGATCATGCAAGCTATTTATAGGCTCGAAGCAGATTATCTCATCAGGTCTCATTATGTCGTTGTTAATGTTAGATGTGCTACGTTTGGAGGATTTAACTATTGAGCAGCTTGAATACATTCCAAAAATTTTACTATTGAAGCGCTTTCCAAACAGTATTCGACTTGTTTGGTGTAAATTACCTGAGCACATTCGTGCAGATCCTGAAGTGCAACAATATCGTGCCTGTACGGAACATTATAATTTACCTAATCAAGATCATTTTGATGGAATACCGCCTTCAATAAAAAATTGCTGGATGTGCCAACGAACCCGTTAGGAAAGCATGACATGATGAGATATGGTTGTGGATCTTTTTTCAATAAACTGCTAAATAAACTACCCTTCGAGCTGCATGTACCTGGCTACAATTATTGCGGACCAGGTACTCGCCTTCATGAACGGTTAGCACGTTGTGATCGAGGAATAAACCCTCTGGATGAAGCTTGCCGTGAGCATGATATCGCATATTCAGTATATAATGACCTGCCCTCGCGTCATCATACTGATAAAGTACTTGCACGCCATGCACGACAACGTATCATAGCTAGTGACTCATCCGTAGGTGAACGAGCGACAGCGACTGCTGTCTGGGCATCAATGAATGCAAAACGGAAACTCGGCTTAGAACTGCGAGTGCCTAGAAAAAGTACGAAGAAAAGAAAAATTCGTGTACCGAAAAAACGAGGTAGTTTATTGAGGAAAAAGTCACTTACTAAAACAAAACGGGGGGGTTTATTACCATTGCTTCCGCTGCTGAGTGCGGTGGGCGCATTAGCTGGCGGTGCAGCAGGTATAGCAAAGGCGGTAAACGACACCAAAGCAGCCAAAAAACAATTGGAAGAAATGCATCGACACAATCGCTTAATGGAAGCGAGACGGGGACAAGGTTTATACCTCGCACCATACAGCCGAATAGGAGAGGGAGTGAAAAGGAAAAGAAAATAAATGGACTTCCTAAATCTGGACCTACTAGTAATATGTAATTATCAATCGTCTGCCGTAAAATACCACATTTTCGGGGAGTCTTTATGCGTACATCTCTACCTCAAAATGCGCAACGCAATGAGTGCGCAATTGTGAATCTTGATGACGAACAAGGTCCTGGAACACATTGGGTCGCTTACGTTAAACGTAATAAGCACGTTAAGTATTTCGATTCCTTCGGAAATTTAAAACCACCAATTGAACTTGTGGAATATTTTGGACCTTCTGCTATAATATACTACAACCACGACCAATATCAATCGTATGATTCAAGCATATGCGGTCAGTTGTGTGTCAAGTTTCTACGTGAACAATGTCTTTAACAGTTACACTCTCTGGCCGTGACTCGGTATTGGGGTCAGATTTTTTCCCCCCGATCGATCTTCGAGATGGACATTATGAACTCGGTCTCGTAGACTTTCAGAGCTTCAATTCAATCTAGAATGTTGATGAGACAAACAATATAATTTACGTTGATGATCAGGAGCTAACTATACCTACAGGTTGTTATGAGCTCAATGCTATAAATGACTTTTTACGTGCTCAGATGTTCGAAGGTGATGAAGAAGAAGTAATTGTTCTACGTGCTAATAATAATACATTAAAAAGTGAAATAAAGTGTAAATATCAGATTGATTTTACACAACCTAACAATATAGGCTCTTCGTTGGGTTTTTCATCAGATCGTGTTATTCCACCAAACACACTAGCTGAATCACACGAGCCCGTAAACATTATAAGAGTAAATATTCTACGAATTGAATGCAAATTACAGCTGGTGCGTACACAAACGGTAGACCTCGACATGTTATACATGATTTTTTTCCGAGTGTTCCGCCAGGTTATAAAATCGCAGAAACACCGAAGAACGTCATTTACTTGCCAGTCATTGCGAAAGTAATTGACCGTCTCACCTTGCGTATTCTCGATCAGGAAGATCGTATAGTAAATTTCGGAGGTGAAGAAATCACAATTCGTTTACATATTAGAAAATGTTGATTTACAAGAATACTTATAAATCACCGATACTCGATGAGCCTATCAGTCCAACTGCGGCAGCAGGACAGAATACATTGAGTGAAGGTAACGCTGGAGGACAAAATACATTGAGCGAAGGTAACGTTGGCGCATCATTAACAAGAAGAAATATCACCTTTCTACAATCACTGGGTTTCAACGTTAGAAATAAAAATGGATCCATTAGATGTAACCGCTCAATCGGTGTTCGACAATCGCATCACTAAAATGGAAATGCATGCATACAATCCTTATGCAAATGCCTCATTGGGAAATAGTGATGAAATTCGAATTCCTATACAACAGCAAGATTTAATTCTTCTACCCTGTGAAAGTTATCTCTACATTGAGGGAAAGATAATCGTTGGAACCCGTGCTCCGGATACAGCAACCCAAGATGTCATAGGACTTGACTGTAATTCCATGGCATTCTTGTTTGATGAAACTCGTTATGAATTGAATGGTATTGAGATTGATCGCTGCAAGAATGTGGGTATTACTAGCTCCATGAAGAATCTCATCTCCTTAACTGCTGAGGAAAGTGCAAGTCTACGTCATTCAGGATGGTTTTTAACAGATCACAGGTCTACGAATCATTTCAACTTTTGTGTACCTTTGCAAATGCTGTTGGGTTTTTGTGAAGACTACAGAAGAGTTATAATAAATGCACGTCATGAACTCGTTCTTATTCGAGCACGTGATGATATAAATTCACTACATTCTTCGAGAAAAATCATCAACTCCAAAATTGATTTGCAAAATGTGCAGTGGAGGATTCCTCATGTATCACTGAATGATTATACAAAACTTAAATTTCTACGTTTGATTGAGCAAAACAAAAGTTTAACCATGGCTTTTCGTTCATGGGAACTCTACGAATATCCACTTCTACCTGACACACAGAGGCATACATGGGCCGTAAAAGCTGCAACACAATTGGAGAAACCTCGATATGTTATACTAGCATTTAGACAAAATAAGAAAAGTACGCAGCATATGGAGGCGCTTAGATTCAATGATAGTTCTGTTCGTGATGTTAAAGTCTATCTGAATTCAGAATTTTATCCATATGACCGAATTGATAGTGATAGCGAAAAAAACCGTTATTCTGTACTATATGATATGTATGTTAAATTTATCCATTCATATTATGCAGGAGAAAAACAGTCGAAACCAATGCTTAATTACAAAAACTTTGTGGAATACGGTCCTCTCTTCGTCATCGATTGTTCGCATCAAAATGAATCTATAAAGTCAGGCACTGTTGATGTTAAAATTGAGATTGATTGTACTAGAAATACTCCAAGTAATACTACTGCGTTTTGTTTAATTATACATGATAAAATCGTTGAATATAACCCGCTTACTAGTATTGTTAGAAATGTAAGTTAATAGACTAGATTTGTATGTATCTTACTAATGTAGTGAAGGATAAAGAAAAAATAAATAAATAAGATATAATAAACATTTATTGATGTAATTCCTTAAAAACATTCCTTACAAACATTTCCAAAATTTATCTTATGATTATCATTGGATAACTTTAAATTCTAAATTATTGTATCGTCCTCCAACATATAAGATTTTTAATGTATTCGCTGATGCAGCATTTTGAAGTTCTTTGATTAGTTCAGGCGACTCCAGTAATTTCATCATCCTTGAGGGTAGGAAGAACCATTCGTCGGTAGCCAGCTTCACTATTAATTTCTCTCCATATTTGGTCTTAATTTTCACTAATTCAGTGATTTGGTACTCCTTATTCTCCTCAAAAGTATTCAGCTTTACGAAAGTCTTAGGTTCGTAAGTTACACTTGCAAGTGCATTGATCTTGGTTAAATCCATTTTTCTGTGAAAAAACATAGAAATTGAGAAAAGAAAAATATTGAAATAGAATAGCAAGAAAAGAGAATAATAATAAAAGAATAATTCTTACCACCCAAAAGAGTTTCTGTGGTACAGCAAGGAAAATATTCGGAATATAGCTTTGCACTGGATCTTTCACCTCCTTGAAGCTTCTAATGAAAACTGACTGACTGAAATTTCCCGATTGCTAACAACAAGGGTTTTAAAAATTGTGGAAGGGATGAGATGCATTCATGGAAGGGGATGAGATGCATTCTTATTGGAAGTTAATATTTGGGTGGTTGGGTATTCTTGCCCGCGTACGAAATTTGCGTCAAACAAGTCGTAACACGTTACAAGCGGTTTCTCCTGAATTCTTTTAATTGAATAATCATGTTGTAGACTTTTCTAAAGTGAACTGGGGAAAATTTGCGTCAAACAGGTCATGACACGTTACCAGTGGTTTCTCCAGAATTCTTTTAATTGCATAAACGTGTTGCAGACTTTTCTTAAGTGAAACGGTAAAATTTACTAGCACATTCCTCTCGATAGCTAGGCATATAAAAAATTGAGAGAATATGAAAAAATCGAGGATTTAAAAGGTCATAAATCAAGTAACAAGTCATGACATGACATGATCTCAGGCGTCAGGTACTCGAGCATATCCGTTCTAGAAGATATCAGCACACTCAGCAATCAGTTCTCCAATCGCTAGAATGGTGCCAATACAGCTTCTTAATGTCTAGGTAAAAGTTATGTTTTTCTTTACCCTTCAAAAAAATGAAGTGCACTGACAACTCTTTCCCTTTCTAATACCTAGCCTGCTTGTTAGATGGATCGTATGATATGCTTACCTGAAACCTAAAAATGGCTAAAAGATAAGTCAGGGAAGGCTATAAAAATTCTTAAAACTGTTTTTATATTCAATAACTAAAGTTTTACTATCAGTTACTCATCCAGTCTCCATGTCTCATCCTCCTCCTCCTTCTCCTTTTTCATCCACATCCTCCTCTTGAAGGCTAGCTTCTCTATAGCCGTATCCCGTGGTACCGCGAATGTATAATTTTAGTAAAACATGTTTTTATCACTTTAACTAATTCGCTCGTAGAAAGGTAAATGATTTCTTGATGAAAGTCTAGAGAGAGGGTCCATAGAAGGAGAGAATAGTGGGAGGGTCTAGGATTGGTTCAGAATGGTCAAATAGTACCCTCTAAGGACATACTATAAGTGAGGAGCTGTAAGGCCTAATAAATTGGTGAACCTGACCTGGATATAGTAACAGCTAGGACTTAATAAGTTGCCCTATCAAAGTATTAATATTCCTGAAATTGATGTTAAATTGTTATTCTCCCCAATAGGGGAGACTATTAAAACCATACCCTTTCATTTAAAGGATATTTTAGTGATTCTCTGCATAGGTTTAGTTAAAACCATGCAAAGTTATAATTCCATGCTCGATGGAAAGTTAATTCCTTGCACGATATCAGCAACTTATCACAATAGCTATCTACAATTTAAATAACGAGAAAAGGGGGGATTGCGGTAGCCACCTAGCGGCAATTACTGGTACTATCAATTAAATTGAACTAGTTCACCCGTGTGTGTAATTACGTAATATTAAAATACCATTAGCGCGAAAGAAGATTAAGGAAGGCAGTCACCTAGCGGTGACTACTGGAACTAGAAATTAACTTAACCTAGTTTATCTGTGTAGCAGAGTCGGAAATAGTTAGGCTACGTAAGGTAACTAACCATCGACTTCGAAGGGTGAAAAAACCTTCCCTCAACTAGGGCCCCGTAGGATAACTTAGGTCCCCGTAGGATAACTAACCAACGGTACCATAGGGTGAAAAATACCCCCTCCCTAACCAAACCCGGTCCCACTATAAGACCTTCCAACTGTGACATAGGGTGAAAAATACCCCCTACCTAACCAAACTCGGTCCCACTATAAGACCTTCCAACTGTGACATAGGGTGAAAAATACCCCCACCCTCCCTATCCAAACTCGATCCCACTATAAGACCCTTTCCTTCCTCATCCCCACCACTACCATACTAAGAGAGTCTTATCCCCACCCATCCCCCTTCCACACCACAAAACAGCTTCCCCCACACCCTGTCATCGGAACCGCATAGCTCCTCTACTATCAGGAATTATTGTCTCTGATTATTACAGCCAAGACAATATGCAAAATACAAATCGATCGAATATTCAACTAAAACGTCCAAAGCAGAAAGTAAGCGATAAAATTTCTGACGATTCGACGCCTAAAATAAAAAGAATTAAAAAAAATAAAAATTATTGTGAAAAACATAAGGCCAAAATACTATTGAAAAAGAAAGATCGCTATCATAAAAATAAACAAAACATATTAGATCTTATAGAACAGGAAACATCTAATAAGAAACAATTTAAATCTAATTATATATTATCGGTTGACGTATCAGCAATTAATGTCTCTCAAAATTACAAGACAGATAATATAAGAAATACAAATAAATTGAATATTCAGTTAAAACGTTCCAAGGAGTTAGTAAGCGATAAAAGTTCTGATGATTCAATTCATAAAATAAAAAGAACGAAAAAACATAAAATTTATTATGAAAAACATAAGGAAAAAATACTATTGAAAAAGAGACATTATCGTGAAAAAAAGAAAAAAGCTATGTTAGACTCTACAGAAAAAAGGATTAAGAACAAACATATTATGACAAATATAAGAACCAGATACTGTCGAAAAAGAAAGATTATTATAAAAAAAACAGACAAGCCATACTCGATTTTATAAAAAAGCGAAAATCACTAGAAAATCAATTTAATTCAAAATTAAAAATAAATACAACTAAAAATATTGTTTCTAAATACAAAAATATAATTGTTACTAATAATATCATTAAAATGAAACAAAATGTCGAAAAATATATTTCAAATATTACCAAAGATCTCGGCATACCATCAATAGCCGAATGTAGACTAGAGGCTCAGCGTATAGTCAAATGGTGTATGCGTATTAGGAAAATTCATATTACTCATATGCAGAAAGTTTTAAAACAAGTTAAGCAGAAAGCAGAAATATCAATAACGCGATATGATGAATTAAAAGAGAATGAGAGTGTCGAAAATAGTGCTATTGCCTTATGTGGTAAGTCAAGGCATATTCCTTCTTCAGAACCATATTTCTATGAAACTGCTTATCTGCCTTATAATGATAAAAGTCCTATTATTATCAATATTGATGGTAAAGCTATGAATATTTTACCACTTATAGGAATAAATAAGAAAAATAAAAATAAATAAATATGGGAATGCAGTTCCTTGTGTAAGATAAGAGATCTTAAGATGTCTAATATTCTAAAAGGATTTTATCAAGATTTGTTAAACTGTACATTAAGAAATTTACGTCAGTTTTTCAATAAGACGCGCAAATGCTTAAATATAAGTGAATATCAAAAACAAGGTGGAAAATTGCGTCATCCACACATTTGTTATATAGATTATAATAATTGTAAATCTAAATTTCTTATAATTGAAAAATTATCATCACATTTCATTGAAATAAGATATATAAAACGATTGATTTACGATTTAATGAATGTGGATAAAAATATACGTCGAATAGATGATGCTTTCGAAAAAAATGATGTCGTTCAACTTAGTGAAATAGCGAAAGAAGCTCAACAAAATGCACTTGATATTTATAAACAAGGTAATCCTGAAATATGTTTGAATGGGTGGGTAGGAGAATGACCTAAAGATAAAATGTCCTAACGATAAAATGACCTAAAAACGCTAACTTCACATTGGTTAAAAGCCGGTATTGCAGATTACCGACCGAATCGTCCGAATTTCCTAAATTTGAGTAGCTGGCAACGCTGGACTGTCAAACGTCAGTAAATAGAGTCAGAGGTTATGCACAGTAGAGACAAATTCAGGATCTGTCAGATAAGTATTTTAAATGAATAAATGAAAATGAATGAATTACTTTATAGGTATTTCTTACATTTTACAGAAGAGCTACGAGAGGAAACATTTAAAATATTATGATGTCATGGAAGATCAGGAGGTATTCAAAGAATTTGCTAAGCAACATATTTTGAAATATTTAAGAGCCGAACCACAATAGGATTATTTGTTATCCACACTGGACAGTCTTTGGATAAACGAGAGAGAGAAGGTTATGCTGCTCGAATAATGTTAGGATATTAATACTGTGTCTGGATTGCATATTGTTGCCAAACAGTTTTTGCTTTAGCAGCCTTCGTGTTGAATAATGCCTATAAAGAAGGCATGTTTTCAAGAGGTCTAGTATATAGGGGAGATCGTTTTTCTCGTGTAATTTTGGTAGTGAGTATAAACTTAAAACTTTTGAATCTGGAACAAGCTTATGCAGGATTAACGCAAATTACTTGTATAGTTATTTGAGCAAATAAATTCTTTTTAGAAGCTCTATCAAACATATACCTTTTGCTTGGATATAATGTTATATGTTTTTTGTAGATTTGTTGAGAAGAAAAGATGTGAGATTACCTTTCGAACAGTCTTTGGAAACTGCAGAAGCTACCTGACAAATATGGTTGCAATCTCACTGAGGTAAAAGAATGAGATATCTTGGTGAATTTTGTAAAATACAATTCTATAGAAATGTCTCAGTTACTTTTGATAAGAAGAAAGACCAATTAATTTTATTGAAACAATCTGTGTGTGTGCTATAAAATTTATTACTTTTCTTAGTTACAATGATGAAATAAATTTCTGATTGCCTGGCCTCTATTGTGGTGAACCTGATTCAGAAATGACTACTACTAGACTCGAGGAATCGAATATATACCTTACTAGAAGAAATTGGAATATTAATGTAAAACATTGCATGCTGTACATTTCTCTCAAATAGGAACTATTCATTCTATCATGATAAATACTTCATAATTTTAACTGAACTTTGTTAAATGACTGTTTCAATTTTTCATATTATTCTTTATATTTCACAATTTACCTGATGGAAGAAAAATATGATTAGAGGAATTCTAAACTACTAATAGAAGCATTATAAATTTCCATTGCTATTATTACACGAATTTCCTGAAATAGCTGCCTATAATTGGGGATATACAGAGTGTCCACATTTTAAATGTTGAAAAATCAGGAATTTTTGGTTCGAAAGTAATGACTTAAAAAGACTCTCGATTAAAAAATACATTTTGTGCATTAAGTGGAACTTAGAAGAGTGTTAGCAGATTAAATTTAAAAAACGGATGTTCCAATATTTATAATTGCGGTGTGGGAAATTTATGGTCAGATATATATGAAGGTAAAAGACACAAAGGTTCTTATAGCATCTGATTATGAATGCCGTTCTTGGATATATACTTAATGCACAAAATGTATTTTTTAATCGAGAGTCTTTTTAAGTCATTACTTTCGAACCAAAAATTCCTGATTTTTCAACATTTAAAATGTGGACACTCTGTATATCCCCAATTATAGGCAGCTATTTCAGGAAATTCGTGTAATAATAGCAATGGAAATTTATAATGCTTCTATTAGTAGTTTAGAATTCCTCTAATCATATTTTTCTTCCATTCAGGTAAATTGTGAAATATAAAGAATAATATGAAAAATTGAAACAGTCATTTAACAAAGTTCAGTTAAAATTATGAAGTATTTATCATGATAGAATGAATAGTTGCTATTTGAGAGAAATGTACAGCATGCAATGTTTTACATTAATATTCCAATTTCTTCTAGTAAGGTATATATTCGATTCCTCGAGTCTAGTAGTAGTCATTTCTGAATCAGGTTCACCACAATAGAGGCCAGGCAATCAGAAATTTATTTTATCATTGTATCTAAGAAAAGTAATAAATTTTATAGCACACACACAGATTGTTTCAATAAAATTAATTGGTCTTTCTTCTTATCAAAAGTAACTGAGACATTTCTATAGAATTGTATTTTACAAAATTCACCAAGATATCTCATTCTTTTACCTCAGTGAGATTGCAACCATATTTGTCAGGTAGCTTCTGCAGTTTCCAAAGACTGTTCGAAAGGTAATCTCACATCTTTTCTTCTCAACAAATCTACAAAAAACATATAACATTATATCCAAGCAAAAGGTATATGTTTGATAGAGCTTCTAAAAAGAATTTATTTGCTCAAATAACTATACAAGTAATTTGCGTTAATCCTGCATAAGCTTGTTCCAGATTCAAAAGTTTTAAGTTTATACTCACTACCAAAATTACACGAGAAAAACGATCTCCCCTATATACTAGACCTCTTGAAAACATGCCTTCTTTATAGGCATTATTCAACACGAAGGCTGCTAAAGCAAAAACTGTTTGGCAACAATATGCAATCCAGACACAGTATTAATATCCTAACATTATTCGAGCAGCATAACCTTCTCTCTCTCGTTTATCCAAAGACTGTCCAGTGTGGATAACAAATAATCCTATTGTGGTTCGGCTCTTAAATATTTCAAAATATGTTGCTTAGCAAATTCTTTGAATACCTCCTGATCTTCCATGACATCATAATATTTTAAATGTTTCCTCTCGTAGCTCTTCTGTAAAATGTAAGAAATACCTACAAAGTAATTCATTCATTTTCATTTATTCATTTAAAATACTTATCTGACAGATCCTGAATTTGTCTCTACTGTGCATAACCTCTGACTCTATTTACTGACGTTTGACAGTCCAGCGTTGCCAGCTACTCAAATTTAGGAAATTCGGACGATTCGGTCGGTAATCTGCAATACCGGCTTTTAACCAATGTGAAGTTAGCGTTTTTAGGTCATTTTATCGTTAGGACATTTTATCTTTAGGTCATTCTCCTACCCACCAAATTACCCTGTATTTCTTGTGAAAAACTTTGTTTTGAGAAACAGGGAAAAATGATTCAATTATTGATAAAAAATCACTCCGCTAAAATTTGGAGTAATTTTTTGGATCACATAAAATATAAAAGAAATGAAAATTGTTTTATTTGTACATATTGTAGTACAAAATTTAAACAAAATATGATGCCCCCTACTTGTATCTTAAACAAATTGGAAGTACACCAAGTACCTGAGAAAATAGAATTTTTAAATAATTATGAACGATTACTTATTCAAAGAGCAAAGGCATTTCAGACAGTCATAAAAATGGGAACAGTAGCGAATAAAAAGCTACCATTTAAGCATATGGTGCCAAAAGTTAAAGGTAGAACGTTTCACTTACCTCTGCCTATTGACGAAACTTTAAAGAAAATTTGTCCGTCAAAAAATCCAATTAATTTAAACCACGAATTATATATTATGGTACGGGGAATTCCAACAAAATCAAAAGTAGTATGCGAAAATTTGGTTGATTTAAAAAAGGTATGGAATGGTCTATTATGGTTAAAAGAAAATAATCCAATATATAAAGAAATAATTATTCCAGAATCTCCTCAAAAATTGCTATCAACTCCTGATTTATAGGATACCGAATTTCAATTTAAAAGCGATAATTGTGCTGATCCTGATGATCCAGATGATCCAGACAAATTTTCGTCTGATGATTTAAAGTATTATAAAAATTTAGATAATCCAGATAATCTAGATGATCCAGATGAATTTCCAGATAAAAATAATGAAAATAATAAAAACCAGAATTCGGCTTTGTTAACACAAATGTTGTAGTCTGATTCGTATTACGAACAATTCATAATTTATCCTATGTACGAAAAGAGAAATAATGAAACATCTACTTCTTTGTACCAAATGTTGAAAGTACAAGATTGTCCACTAGATAATCGAAGTCATGATTTGGATGTGAAATGCTTCCCCGATCTTTATCCATATGGCATAAATGGTCAACATGAAGATCGATCTGTTCGACTAACTAATTTTGAATTTATAAAATCGAGATTGATGTCCAAACATCCACAATTTAGATTAAATATACAATATATATTTTACTTATTGCATGATAACAATATGAGACAATTAAATGCTGGTATTTTTCATAAAATGAATGTTACTAATCCCCGTGAAAAATATACAGCTGCTACTTATTTAGAAAAATTGAATAAAGAGCAGCTTGAAACAAATTTAAATACTATATTTGCTAGTTTACGAAACACTGCGCAATATTGGAGTATTCCTAGAAATATGTTAAGATGTATGATATTTTATTACGGACCTGCAACTTGGTTTCTCACTCTCAGCCCTAGTGAATGGCTATGGACGGATATGATAGAATATCTTCGTCATGTAAATAATCCTACGGCAGAAAAAATGTCGGCAAATGAGCTAATTGCTTCTGATCCTATATCAGTTTCGAGATTTATAAAAAATAAATTTGATGCCATGATTAAATTTATCACGTCACCAGATAATCCAATTGGAGAAATAACTCACTACTTTATACGACGTGAATATCAAGGAAGAGGTACACAACATATTCATTGTGTTAAGTCAAATATTGCCGCGTAAAGGCAATTGGCGCCATCTAGTTTACTAAGTAATGTACAAATCCTACGAGACGAGTCAGTACCCCATGTAAGGTGAAACAATAAAGTAGTGATCATAGGAGAGTGTAGTACTTGATTCATTTTTATACCTTGAAAGTCGACCAATTTGAGAATTTCGTACATGGTCCTTCGAGCCGGATTTAACAAATCAAACGCAAAGCAAGAATTCCTTTCGAGATAACGTAAAGATGAATAAAACACCTCCCAAACGGCAAGAGTCAACTACAATGGCGTCTTCAAGCAACACAACGCTGTTAAAGCGTGATAGAGCAACCATTAAAGGACAATTGACTAGAGCATTAAAGGCATTCAGCAATATTAGTTCCCCAAACGAGCAACAAGAAGAGATAGAGGCCAGACTCCAAAAGGTAACCGATATTTGGGACCTCTTTAACATAACGCAATCTAAAATTGAAGCCAGTGAAGGACAAGGTGAACAGGTCGAAGAAAGAGAAGCCTTTGAAACGATGTATTTTAAAACAATTTCGACAGGTAAGCGACTGCTAAATACTACCGTTGGAAATAGGGATAACACGAGTCGAATGCCGTCACCTCCGCACACTTGCGAAGAAAACGGTAATACGATGATTTCAAACATTAGATTACCAACGCTTAATTTGCCTATGTTTGATGGGAGCTATGCACAATGGCTACCTTTTCGAGACACGTTTCAAGCGCTCATAAACGAAAATATAGCGCTCAACAACATTCAAAAATTTTACTATTTAAAATCCTCGTTGCGTGAAGCAGCTGGGCAAATCATACATTCGTTAGAAATGTCGGCAGAAAATTATGAAATCGCTTGGGATTTGTTAAAATCCAGATATGAGAATAAACGTTTGTTAATTCATCATCATATTCAAGCCTTGTTTACCTTAACGGCTATTTCAAAGGAATCTGCCGTTCAGCTAAGAAAGTTATTGGATGAAGTAAATAAACATTTACGATCTCTTAATACGCTAGGACAACCAACACAACATTGGGACAGTCTGATAATCCACATGATTACAACTAAATTAGATGTATCCACAAGACGGAAGTGGGAGTCCAGTATCACCAATCAAGAAGCTCCAGTTCTAAAGCAGTTGATGGAGTTATTAACGCAACGCTGCTTCATGTTGGAAACTATCCAATCAACAAGGACAACGACTACCAACAACACTGCCTCCAGCACCAAGCGGACTGAAAGAACTGTAGGAAACGTGGGTATTAGCAGCTCGAAAAAATGTCATCATTGTCAAGGGAACCATGCGATGTATAGTTGTGATAACTTCAAGAAACTAACTACCCAGGAAAAATGGGTTTTAGTAAAACAACTTAAATTATGTTTTAATTGCCTCCGACCGAATCACACAACCGAAAAATGTACTTCGACCAGTTGTATCTGTGATAAGAAGCATAACACCTTATTACATATCAAAGAATTTACTCCCAGAACGGAACCTTCACATGCAAATGAACCTACAATGGCAACGGTCGAAGTAGAAAGCCCTGTAGCTTTATCAAACTGCCAAGGGGAAGGTCAAGTTCAGGTTGTGCTAGGTACTGCTTTAGTAAAAATTGTGGATAAAAATGGAAATTTGCGGGTGTGCAGAGCGCTGCTAGATTCAGGTTCGCAATCAAATTTGATCACAAAGAAATTATGCCAGCAACTAGGATTAGTCAGACAAAAGCGAGATATTTTCATAGCTGGAATATCTCTAGCACGGTCACATGTAAGTGAATCGGTGACAGCCACGATAAGGTCACGGGTCAATGCGTTTTCGGTTAAATTACCATTCTTAGTGATGGATCAAATTACGGAGCAACTACCGTCTTCTAAGGCTAAGCTACATTTATTAGAAATACCACAAGACTTGAATCTGGCGGATCCATCGTTCCACGTGCCAGGAACAATCGATTTGTTGCTAGGTGCGGGGATATTTTACTCTTTATTATGCGTGGGTCAACGGATCGCTTCGCGCAGATCACCCATTTTACAAAATACTAAGTTGGGGTGGATAATCGCGGGAGCATTTAGCACAACAAATAATCAGCACGAGATAGATAAAGGTACGGTAATGGCCTGCACAATTACAAATGAAACTATCCATGATCAGTTAGAAAGGTTCTGGCAATTGGAACACCTTCCTGAAAGGAAGAAGCTGTCAAACGACGAGCAGCAATGCGAAATGGATTTTGTAAATAATTATAGACGAGACCCCCACGGGCGATTTATTGTAAAATTATCATTTAAGGACAATGTAAGCGAATTAGGAGATTCTAGGGAAATAGCGGAGAGGCGACTTCGGTCAACATTGCGACGACTGGAAAAGCATTCGGACCTAAGGAATAGTTACAACCAATTCATGCAAGAGTATTCAAGACTTGGACACATGACGGAGATACCAAATCCAGCCGAACATTTGAAGACTCCGATATATTATCTACCACATCACGCCGTGACAAATCAATCTAGTAGCTCAACAAAGGTGCGAGTAGTCTTTGATGCATCGTGTAAATCTACATCTGGCAAATCCTTAAATGACATACTTAGGGTAGGTCCCACGATACAGCAGGATCTATTTTCGATCATTCTTAGATTTCGGCAACACCAATATGCTTTAACAGCGGACATACAGAAGATGTACCGTCAAATAAATGTAGCAGAGGAGCACCGAGATCTTCAGCGCATTTTGTGGCTGGATGACAAGGACGGAACGATTCGTGAATACAAGCTCAATACCGTCACATACGGTACTGCCACAGCCCCATTCTTAGCCACGAGATGTTTGCAACAACTAGCTCAAGAGTGTAGCACTCAGGAACCATCAATTAGCAAAGTCATACAGGAAGATTTTTATGTCGACGACCTACTTACAGGAGGCGATGACGTAACCACCATTGAATGCATGAAGGTAAAAATCACTCAAATTTTATTGCAGGGTCAATTTCCATTGCACAAATGGTCGTCCAATGTATCAGATATTACTAGAAACGTGGAAGATGATCCAGATCGACCAGTAGGAGAACAAGTAAAAACATTGGGGCTCTTTTGGAGTCATTCTAATGACACCTTTAGTTACAAAACAGCCACACCAGAACCCAACATCAAGATTACAAAACGTCTTATCTTGTCCACATTGGCACAAATGTTCGATCCGCTGGGACTGATGGGGCCTGTCTGCATCAAAGCGAAATTGATGTTACAAGACCTGTGGAGATTGCGGGCAGGTTGGGACGAATCATTGCCAAACAACATTCACACAGCCTGGGTAGAATATGCAGCCCAGTTAAAGGATATTAACACAATCAACATCAACCGAAAGGTAGTATGCGCAAACGCTCACGTAATTGATCTGCATGGATTCTGTGACGCGTCCGAAGCAGCATATGGAGCCTGCATATTCGTCAGATCAGTGAATCAAATTTTCGATAGCCCTGCTTCATCTACGGGCCGCTAGATGGCAGCACTAGGATCGAGTTCATCGACCTCTAGTACCGTCGATCCTGACCGACGGCAGCACTTCGACGAATTATTGATTCGTCTTGCCGTCGATTACCGCTAGATGGCAGTACCGGTATCACTTCTCGACAGAGGGTCCACGTGTGGTCTCTGTCTCACCTCGTCCTGAAAACATTGGCCTTTACTGGCTCAAGCTCATCAATTTCTGTTTTCTTTTTTTTTCTGGATGGGTAGGAAAGGAATGAAAAGGAAGGAAAATAGGATGGAAATTGATGGGAAATTCACCGAGGTGTACGGTAGCGTGCGGGATCGTACGATTTCTCGTACCGGTAACAATTCGGTAATTTGCAGGAGGAGTATTTCTAGGGCTCGACTACCTGCGAGACCCTTTCCATACAAACCTCCTTACGAGCCGCCTTCGTCTTTAGCGGCTTCGAAGGTGTTTCCTTCGGTGGGGTCACCACCTGGGGAACTCCCTTCGGAGTCGCCTCGGAAGGCCGTGGTTGGGCGTGTACTTTCCCACGCTCGGATCTGCGTTTTGCCGCTATCACCTTACGTGGTACGTTCGTACCCGCTTTCGCCAGGTATGGACCGATTGTCTCCCAATGCGGCCCACAGGCAGGGCAGGTGCGCAACGTTTTCCCGGTGCGCCCACACCCCTTACAGAAAGCCTCTGTAATTGGCGTAGGACACTCGGAAAACCGATGACCCTTACCCTTGCAATTCCAGCATACACGTATGCCGAAATTGCCGGTAGCGCGCGTGGCCACTGGATCGGAAGGCTTCGCCTTCTTCACCGGTGGTGCCGGAGTCACCTTAGGCGGCAACGGTTGCTTTGCTCCTTTTGGAGGCTTAGCGGTCGCCATCGCTGTGTACGACGGCCGCTTCGTCTCCGGAACAGCTACCGCTGTCTCCCGTTGGGCCTCCCTGGCCCGCTTACGCTTCACTCGGGAGAGCTTGCGGACAGGCGTGCTCAACCCAGGTGCCTCGGCCACCTCGACCGCTGCCACGATTTCGTGGTAGAGGCCTAGGTCCGCTCAGAAGAGAGCAGCCAGCAACTCCACTAGAATACGTCTAGGAAGACCCTGATTGCTCCCCTCCATAGGCGTCGGGGTTACCGAACGCATCCTGCAGTGTCGCTGCATTAATTCGCTGAGTACATGCGTACCCAGCTCCTCATGCCCAGACTCCGCAGGGTGTTTCGCCAACCCCTCGGTAACAGCAACGCAGGTTGCCGCCGGAACGTCAACCTGCGCCACGGGAACAGGTGCGGGATCGGATGCGGGACCCTCAATAGGGCCCGCAGGAGATGGGGATGCCAGGAGGGCATCCTCATCGAAGGAATCCTGTGCCATAGGCACAGGAGGAGCGGGAGCGTCGCGAGCGGCGACAGTCGTAGCCGAGGGCGAGGCGTTCGGGGATGCCATTGTATACGGCGGAGAGAGAGAGAGAGCTAGGAAGGCTGAGTGAGAGACGGAGAGAACAATAGTTCTGCCGGGATCCAGGGTAGGATGAGGTGTGAGGCGACTTGCCGGCTCGCGGAACGTTAGCGAGGCGCTATCATCTGTTGCCAAATTTCCGATTCTGCCCTTAATTCGGTAATTATGTTTGGCAACATCTCGATAGCTGGCTAATTGAACTGCTCCGACAGTTAGCCGGTCGGGCTCCGCCAGGTAGCATGGCTCAGCTCAGCCGGTCGACTTGTTTACAAACAAGCGCTCAGCTGTCACTTGCCAAATCAAGAAGCCTTTTCGGTAGCGTTAGATTTTAACACGGGCGAATATAATATTAAATTATATTTGCGCCCGTGGTTCTCATCCAATTTTTCGTTAGCTTAGCATTGGTTGCTCGAATTCTACGTCAACACGTCAATTCGATCAGGCTATCAATTCTTAACAGAACTTGATCCCTTTTCCAACCAGATGATCTTTTCATGCTTTTTCAGCGTTTCCGAGCCTCCAGAAAATAGTGGGCCACCTATTCCCTGAAAAACTCCAACACTTCCGGTAACTTCTCGGACTTGTGCATTATTCGTTCGCCGAATAATTAATCTATACTCAGAAACCACGTTGGTCGCCATTTGTAACGGTATTTCCGTCAGTGTGAGGGGCCACTCACACTACGGGTTTTCCCATTACCTTCGCCCGTCCTTTTCTATCGGTATCAGGGCGCCAGTTGGTCAGTTGGGTCCTTCGACCCCATCCTTTTTGCATCTCATACGGCCCTGCGGCCATGCATATGGACGGTAGCGGTAGCCAGGGTCGCTCAGTATGCTAGGTCGTGGAGAGAGGGGAGGGTTCCTTACGGAAGTCCGAGCCTCGCAGACCTGCCTGCTGAGGGGCATACATTTCTTCCTCACCACCCACACACAGGTGGTGGTGAGGAGTGCGGGAACATGCGGTATCAATTGCCAAAGCATAAAGTTTTGCCAGGAGCGGACCACCACGGAGGCAATGTTCACGGCCCGTCCAGCCATAGCGCAAGCCTATGGGATTACGGAGGGCACCGGGACACATTCCAACGGGCTAACTACGCCCCTGCACAACCCACTATGCATTGGCCGGTATCCAGTCGTGACGTACGTGCAGGCTGGCCTATAGCACACGCCTCACGTACGCGAACCGACCCATGGCTGTCTGAGTGCCGCGTCACGCGCTCACCAGCACGCACGGACACATCAGCACAGTCCCATGGTCGCGTTCCGACTGCCTGCTATGGCAGTCTGCGCACGACATTCGCGCAGCCTGCTTGACGCGCGTAACCAGCGTTCAAGCCAGACTCGATGTTCTATTTCCCCTCCTCGTGGGGACTTATAGACACTGTCATTGTTTTAGGACTCCCCGAGGCCGCTTCTCCTTATCTCAGGTTGCCTGGGTTGGTTGGCATGGCCCTGTCTTACTTCTCAGGACAACCTAGACATCGTTTACTGGAGCGCCGGTCTTTTCATCCGGGCCTCTGCCTGTCAACGGGGTCTATCCTTGACGTTAGCTATAATCCACTCGTGAGCCTATCTCACGAGTCGGTAACGTAGGGATTAATAATATCCACTGTTCGGTAGCTTTTATGTTCTTTATTCGGTATCTCGTATACGTAACGGGGAACTTCATTACAAATTTAATTAAATCCTTAAACTTAGGACAACCATACACTTCTAAATTGATATTTTCCACATTCATCCTATTCAATATATTTTTTTCAATATTCCCTCCCTTGTAGGCTACTACGGGATTCTCGCAGGTTAAGCAATCTCCAATAAAATCTTCTACATCCTCCTGCTCGTATTTCTCGAATCCCGTATCACTGTATTTTATACCATGCACCATATTGAGCAAAAACCACACAGTTTTTTTGTCTTTCTCACTAAGGTTGTTAATAGTGTCACGCAAACGAAAAGATGCGTAAGAAATTTGGTTACTTATTAAATCAATTATAGCTATATCTTTATATTTAAGTTCTTTTTTATAAACTATGAAACCTTCTATATCCATTATGTGAGTTATTCTATGCATCGTTGCGCTCGCGCTATTCTCGACGAAGAAAAGAACTGAAATGAAGCATCCGAAGAAATATCTTCGTCGAGAGAAAGACTTTATCGTTTCTTTAAAATATAAAGTTACATTTGATAAGGTGTCCATTCTTTCTTAATTACAATGGGAAAAAATCTTAGAAATTATCCCCTCCAAAAAAAAATAAAACATTGAATTTTAATACGTTTAGCATATTTGTTCCCCTGATGGAGGGGGAAAAGAAATTTCTTAAATGCGATAAAAAAAAAGATCGTTCAGTATTGCATCGAGCGACTGACGTCGATAATGTCACCGACATTCGTTGATTTTCAAGTTTTTGTATTGACCGACAAAAGTTTTATAGTTAAAGAGTTTGGGGTGTTGCGTGATAATGAAGTGTATCACAATGTATTTTCACCACCATTTCAAGAAGCTTGGTTGAGCGATCTCGAGAGAGAACAGAATGAGTAAGTATTTTTTTTTTAAAGATAAAAAAAATAATGTTTTTTTCTTTTTAAAGTTGGCTTTATTTTAATCGCCATGGATTCAATTGGACCGACGGTCATTCACCTTATTACAAGTATAAAGATGTAATAAGAAAGTATGTAACGTCATACGAGAAGGAGGAGGAGGATTGGATTTTCGTGAAAGGACGGGAGAAATATGATTGGTTGAGAAAAATTTGCAACTTAGAAAATATATACAATGCGAAGGAGTGTGAGTGGGGTAAATTTAGTCTTGGATGGAGTAAAAATTTCGAACCACCGTTACCCAAGTGTATGAATCATTATGGTATATGTTCACTGCAAAATGTCTACTTTATAAAATCTGTATATGATCAATATATAAAGGAATAAAAGACTTCTGAAAAAAAAACAATGTATATCAATGTCAGTATGCATTTCGGACGAAACAATGGGATGTGTAGATAACCCTACTTTCATTCTCTATTCGATATATATATAAGCGTTACTCTTCGCGAGAGACACATTCGCAATTATTAATTTATTGTTGTTGTTCACCGTATGACAGAGTAATAAAATTTTCTTTAAGAAACACAAAATGTCTACTGAATTGCGAAGACAATTTTTTACAATTAATAGCGCGAACGAATACGATGCATGGGTACGAGAATGTCGCGAGCATATTCGACGATTGAGCAACGCTGATCGAGCTTTGCCCGTTGGAACGCGTCAAAAGAATTTCGCCGAAATCGCGTGTATAAAGTGTCTATTGCTACGAGCGCAGAGAGAATTAAATTATATTAAATCAGGTGCTGGTTGTAGCAATGACGTACAAGGACTTATCTGGGAGGAGCTTGATTCGGCATTTCGAAGTCGAATATGCAGTGTATGGTAGTTAATAGTAATTATATAGAGCCAAAGGATTTTTTAGTAGACGCGGAAGTATTAGTGCGTGTGCATACAGATAAGGTATTTGTTAGTGCAAATAGTGTTAAGGTTAATTGTGTATTTAACGGACAATTCGTCTCCAAGGACAATAGTGATGAAAAAAACATTAGTACGACTAACGCAATATTGTATAAAACTGATAATTTTAGTGATTGGTATAGGAAAAATATTTTAGACGTTGTTATGAAAAAATTAAGTGAATTTCAAGAGAGAGATAGTGGATGGGCTTTACAAAAAATCCATTATTTACTGGTTAACATTAATCGTTTTAACCCGTTGCACGCGGGTTGTACAATTACTCTGCCACCTGCTATCGCAAGTAGGAAATCTCTGATAAATTTGGAAACCAGTGATAATGCATGTTTCGCGTGGTCCGTGACGGCGGCACTCTCTCCGGCAAAACCTATGGCTCATCCAAATTGTACGTCCTCTTATCCACATTTTCGGACGGTTTTAGACGTCGGTAGCATAACCTTTCCGACTACGCTAAAACAGATCCCGAAATTCGAAACGGATAATGACGTGTCGGTCAACATCTTGACCTTGGAGAATGAAGAGCAAAATATCGACGCAAAAAGCAGAATTGTACCTCTTCAGGTGACGAAGAAGAAGAGATCGAGACATGCTAATCTTCTTCTCGTCAACGATGAACAGAGAGCTGCACATTTCATGTGCATAAGGAATCTGTCGAGATTGGAGCGAAGTCAATTCACCAAGAGCAAAATTGAACATTATATATGCGATCGGTTTGTATTAATAATAATGATACAAATATAACTGCATATGATTTATTTTTAGATGTCTCCACTACTTTTGCACAGTGGAGAAGCTGGAGTCGCATGAGCAGGATTGCGCGCGGCTCAACGATAATCTCTGATTGATGCTACCGAGAGAGTCCGAGGATCGCTGGGTTTCCTTCAAGAACATCAAAAATGGGGAACGAGTGCCATTCGTCGTATACGCGGATCTCGAGTGGATTTTATTAAAAGTTGAACAATCGAACAGTAGTGATATTTATCAGAAACATGAACCTATAAGTGTTGGTTATTATTTGAAAAGTGCTCGCGATGCGTCACTCTCGAGATACGATGCTGATCGGGGTGCCGACAGCATCGAATGGTTCGTACGCGAGCTCGAGGTCATTGCGCGCATCGCGAGCGAGAAACTGGGGACTGTCGTGCCCATGCGTAATCTTAGTCTTATGGAACGATCGCGTCACTATAATCACCCCAATTGTCATATATGCAAAAAGCCGTTTCTTCGAAATCAACTTCGAATTCGCGATCAGGATCATCTGACCGACAGATACAGAGGACCGGCTAATAATAATTGTAATTTAAATTTTAAAGATTCGCATGTCATTCTAGTGATTTTCCACAATTTTTCCGGCAATGATTCACATTTTATTCTCGAGACGATCGCTAATTTGTACGAAGGTTCGGTATATCTGCTGCCTGTACATAAGGAAAAATACATTTCATTCACCAAATATTTGCGAAAATAAAATATACGGCTAACATTGATCGATTCGTTCAAATTTATGGCCTCCAGTTAGAACAAATTGAGCTCGTACTTGGCGGAATCTCAGCTGACAAATTTGAGGTCACAATTTTCGGACTTGAGCGTCGAGCAGTTTAACTTGCTTACGAGGAAAGGTATTTTTCCTTACGACTACGTAGATAGTCCGGCTCGATTGGAAGAGACGGCTTTACCTCCACGCCAGTCGTTTCGCAACAGACTGACCAACAGCGATATCAGCGAGGAAACATACAATCATCACGTAGAGGTATGGACCAAATTCCAGATGCGCACACTTGGGGAGTACAGTGACCTGTACTTGAAAACCGATGTCCTATTGTTGACCGACGTTTTCGAAAGTTTTCGCGATAGTTGCATGCAAAATTATAATTTGGACCCAGCCCATTATTACGCTTCCGGGCTTCACCTGGGACGCGATGTTGAAGCATACGGGAATCAGGCTGGAGCTTTTCACGGACGTGGATATGTTGCTGTTCGTAGAGCGCGGTATACGCGGTGGTTTTAGTCAGTGCTCCCATCGCTACGAGAGGGCCAACAATCGGTACATGCGGGACTACGATCCGGCGGAACCGTCGAAATATCTCATGTATTACGACGTAAACAATCTGTATGGGTGGGCAATGTGTCAGCCGCTGCCCACCCATGGATTCGGATGGATCAAGGACGCTGCCAATCTCGATGTCTGCGCTATACCGTCCGATCATCCCGAGGGTTATATTTTGGAGGTCGATTTGGAGTATCCGCGCGAGCTTCACGACAAACACGCCGATCTACCGTTCTGCATGGTGCGCGAGAAACCGCCAGGCGCGAGGCAGGAGAAGCTGCTGGCTACTTTAAACGATAAGACACGTTACGTAATACATTATCACGCTCTGCAACAATGTATGCGTAATGGACTCGTACTGAAGCGTATACATTGTGGTTTAAAGTTTCAGCAGTCCACCTGGCTACGCGATTACATCGAGCTGATCCTGCGTTTACGCACCGCGTCCACTAACCAATTTGAGAAGAATCTCTTCAAGTTGATGTACAACGCGGTTTTCGGTAAAACAATGGAGAACATGAGGAATAGAGTTGACGTGAGGTTCGCACCCAAGTGGGAGGGAAGATACGGGGCGGAAACCCTGATTTTCAAACCGAATTTTCATAGTCTCGCGATTTTCAATGAGAATTTGGTCGCGATTCAATTATCGGAATTGTCCGCCAAATTTGATAAACCCATTTACGTGGGAGTGAGTATTTTAGATACTTCAAAAATTTGCTTGTATGAATTTCACTATGACTATATGCTTCCCACATTCGGCAGTAAATGTAGAGCGATGTATACCGACACGGACAGTCTGATAAACAGTGTCGAGTGCGACGACGTTTACTCGTACATTAAACGCTATCTCGCGCGATTGGACACCAGCGATTATCCTGACGATAATCAGTATGACTTGCCACGCGTCAACAAAAAGATACCTGGTCTGATGAAGGATGAGAACAATGGTCGTATTATGACCGAGTTCGTAGGACTGAGGGCAAAAATGTATACTTTCAAGGTGCAGGACTGCACGAGAATTGTTAAAAAATCTAAGGGTATCAAAGGTTACGTTATCGATAGAAATATAACATTTGACGACTACAAGGATTGTTTGGATAATTTCACCGTACAGTCTCGCAATCAAAATTTGATTCGATCGAAGCTGCACCAAGTTTTCTCGATCAGTCAGAGAAAGGTAGCCCTCAGTCCGTACGACGACAAGCGTTTCGTTACACCCGGCACCGCGGCGACTCTACCCTGGGGACATTATAGTCTAAATGAATAATTTATTTATTTATTTATTTATTTTAAGAATACATATATTTTTTGTCATGATACATCTTAATAAAAGTTCTTATAAAACATTGTTCTTATTTATCCAGGAATTGTGCGTCCTGTCGAATCCCAGCCATTTAACAAATATTTTATCGCCCTTTCTGCGCAATACTCTCTCCACCAGATACACATCGGGATTGATAGTTTTCGAAAGCTCGTATTCGTAAAGTCCACCCAACAGCTCCGTACCCCTGAAATCCTTGAGGAGATACGTAGCGGGATTGGTCCTCTGCACTTTTGCCACTTCGAATATTTCGGTCGTCCAATTTGGCGTGTAGCCTTTGGCGAACATCTGCTTGTATTTACTAATTCGTACGAAATTGCCGACTTTGAACTTGGCACGACCTGCGACTTTGATGTTAGTAGTAGTACTGGACAGGACTTGGAAGAAGTGCAGGTGAGGGGAGGTGAAGAGAGGTGAGGGGGGTATTCCAAATATGGTTCGATCCATATATGATCATGTCCAAATATAGTAAGCGCCATGGTCATGTGCAAATATGGTTCGTGTCCGCTTTTGGGTTTGTCCCCCATCCCCTTACTGGCCCCGCCCATTTTTTAACAAATAAGGCCCCGCCCGCCGCCGCTTTTTTAACCCCCGTTTTTCCCACGCCCCGAAGAAGGGTAGTATAAGGGTGTAAGAGGGGGATGCGCATGGATGTGCGCCGCCGACAAGGCCCCGGCCCCGTCGGCAAAACAGTGAGTATCTTTATCAGCATGAAAAAGGTAAGACAGTGAGTCATGAAAAAAGTAGTAATATTTTAAACTTGTGTTTGTCGAGAGAGAGAGAGAGAGAGATAGAGACGAGGAGGTATTCATTACATAAGCGCTCTTTAATAGCTCCTGCCTGTCTCATACAAATATTTTTTCGTAACCTTAAAAAACGTCTCTCTCTCCCAGTGATGGAGGAAGAGGAGGAGAAAATTGAGGGTACCTCAATTATTCTTAAATTGGTTAAAAGGAATCTAATTTCAATACTTCAATTGTTCTCTATGTGTATTGTAACCGGACAAAACTACGGTTTCGATCGGATACATAGATTTTGATTTCCGCGCCGCCAGTGGTGCGGTGGCCCAAGTGGGTGTGGGCCCGGACCTGAATCGATCAATGGATCGATGCGAAAAACTAGTGGCGCCGGCCCTGGGCGCGCCTGCGCCCTGCTTCTTTCTAGGACTCGAGCGAGGTGAACCCCGTTGCCTCGTGGCACTCTTTGGAAAACCCTAGACAAGTGTAGGTCCAGGCAAGGGTAAAATAAAGGATAAAGGACAGAAAGAAATAAGAGATAAAGGACAGAAAGAAATAAAGGAAAAAGGAGAAAAGCCAAGGTAAGCGATAACACGTGTATTTATAACCTAACCTATAGGCGCCAGGACTGCTCCTTTGGTTTATTTGCTTTCTGCAATTTATATGAAAGCCTCTTCTCTTGGCGGGGCATAGTAAGGACTGTTGCTGATGGCAGAGAAATTTTATTGGGGGGTGCGGAGTAGCATGTGAACCATATAACTGGTAAAATACTGATTCATGCTACTGATACCCATTTAGTGAAGGTGAATTGTAATTGAGAAGGCTAATAAGAGATTAATTAGCATAATATAGAGACAATCACCTAGTGGGACCCTCTCCCATCAGCAATAGGCTACGGAGCCTGTCAGGCAGGAGAATAGAGAGGTACAAGACAAGTACCTGGGGCAAACGCAGCCCAGAGATTTTTCCCAATAGGTCATAGAAGAATTTGGGTGCAAATAATCCAGTATAAGAAGTAGTATAACTGACAAGCCAGTCAGTAGTAGGAAAGATACCAAAGGAACATTGCTAAAAAGGAATACCCAGCAGAGGAGTGGGCATGGGATGGCTTACGCAGTGCCTACCAAAGGATAAAAGGGCAGTGTGAAGAGGAAAGTAGACTGCGAAGAATCTTTTAGGACTCTGATGAGGCTAAACCACCAGCCTAAATTAACTATGATGTCCTGGAGGACATTGAGCATACAATTAGTCTATTTAAGCTCTTAGTATAGAGTTTTATAATTTAGCCTCATGCAAATTAGACCTCTAGAGTAATTATATGAATGTTAAGGATCTACTAGTGATCCATAAAATGGGAAGTGTAAGATGTTAAAATATACATAATGGTCATAATTGTTCTTACTAGTATAGGGTGGTATATTTGAATATAAAGGAGTAGAATAATAAATAGAAAAGGTTGAAAGTAATAATCACTCTAATTTAATTGTACTTGTTAAATGCCTGGGCAGGGCCCAAACCTGAGAGAGCTCAAGTCGGGAAGGCCGCGGACTGGTCTATAATAAAATAGGCCTGGCGCCCAAATTTAAAAGTATTAAATCATAAAGTCCGTGTGCATTGTGCCTGTCTGGCGTTCACTCGCCTTTCCCTTAGTGAATATCCGCGATAGGTTACAGTATATAAAACAATTAATGTGTAAATTAATTCTCTACTATACATGTTAAAATATTATCTTAATTAACATTTTGTAACAGTATGGTATATAAAAGAGAGTAAATCATATTTAAGAATATTACTGTGATTCAAGTGTCTATTGTCAACGGTAACGAAGTTGGTTGATTGTTGAGAAAACTTAATTTCTCTCTCTCTCTCTCTCTCTTTATAGAATATTTTTTTTGTATTATCAATAACATATACATGTATACAATGGTTGATTGCTTAAAAATGTTGACTTCTTACGAGAGAGAGATTCGTGAAAAATATTACTGTTTAATGGAAAATATATCATCATCGATTGAAGATTACATAAATTTTATTAAAAAGTGTAATAAAGCGATAAAAAGTATAAAATCATATTTGAATATGAAAATTGGTGTGGGAAGAAAAATAAGTGCAGAGGCAAAACTTAATAGAATAATTGGTTTAATGAGAATTATTGAAAGAAAAAAAATTAGTTGTTTAACGACAAAAAATGAGAAAATTGGTGGGGGTGCTGAAAAGAAAGTAAATAAAACGAATGAAAAAAGATTTATATGGCAAGAAGTACAATCAAATTTCAAAAATAGACTTCAAACTGGTGTTGTAATAAATGTGTCACATATTGAACCAATAAACTTTATGTTGGATGCAGAAAATAGTGTTCTCCAGTTTATACAAAAAGTAATTTTTAAATTTAAGTTTATCAAGGTGATGTTGATTTTTAGTGGATTATTTGTATCAAAAAATAATGTGGAAGTAAAATATTTTAATACAAATTATAAGATATTATGAGAATCTGAAAATATAAATTGGTATGAAATTGAAATGTCTAACATAAAAACTCAATTAGAAGAATTTCGGGAAAGAGATTCTGGTTGGGCTCTTTCGAAAATAATAAATATTGTTATTCAAATGATTAAATATCATCCAATGACAGCATCATCGTATATCAAATTACCTCAATGGATTGAAAATAAACATGCTGTTATTAATGCTAAAAATGGAGGCAAAGATTGTTTTGCATGGGCAATAATGACAGGATTATTTCCAGCAAAAAAAAATTGTAATTTATTATCATCTTATCCTCATTATAAAAATTATTTGAATTTTGAAGGCTTAGAATTTCCAATATCCATTAAAGATATTCCTAAATTTGAAAAATTAAATAAAATTTCAATAAATGTATTTGTAACTGAGAAGAGAAAAATTTTACCTCACATCTTACGAAAGAAGTGCAAATTAAACATTTTAATTTGTTATATATTTTAAATGATTATAATTACCATTATTGTTTAATTAAAAATTTATCATATTTACTATCTAACCAATGTAGTAGAGATAAACATACTAAATATTTTTGTAATAGTTGTTTGCATTATTTTAGTAGTAAGGATAAATTAATACAACATCGTGTTGATTGTATTCTGCTAAATGATTGTGCAGTAGTACATCCTGCTAAAAATAATAATATCTTACAATTTAAAAATTATTATAAAAATTGCAAGTGCCGTTTGTTATATATGCAGATTTCGAATGTCTACTTGAAAAAATAGATTCATTATCTGTTCCTGCTAAAGCATTTCAACAACATAAACCATATAGCATTGGATATTATGTTTCGTGTAATTATAATACTAATTTATCACGATTTAAAATGCAACGTAGTATTGATTGTGCAAAATGGTTAACCAACGAACTTCAAAAAATTGCTGTTGAAATATCAGAAGTAAGTACACAAATAAACCAAATTTTTATTTATTATTTATATTGATATATATATATATATTTTAGATAATAATTAATATTAAACCAAGGGAAATGTGAAAACAAGATATTCAGAAAATTGTAAAGGCAAGTTTTTGTCATATTTGTGAAAAACCATTTAGTGTAAATGATATAAAGGTTCGAGATCATGATCATATCACAGGATTATTTAGAGGTGCTGCTCATAATTCATGTAATATAAACTATAAATTAAAACTAGATATTCCAGTCATATTTCATAATTTAAGTAATCATGATGCTCATTTTTTAATTCACGATATTACAAATAGTTTTAATGGCAATGTAAAAGTAATACCGTTAAATATGGAAAAATATATGACTATAATTTAATTTATAAAAAATAGTAATATTAAATTTATATTTTTAGATTCATTTCGTTTTTTGAATTCTAGTCTGGAAAAATTAGCCAATTACCTAGATCAGAATAATTTTACGTGTTTGAAATCAGAATTTCAAGATGTTAGTTTGAATGCTTTTAATTTATTAACACGTAAAGGTATATTTCCATATGATTATGTTAAAGATTTAAATGTTTTAAATGAACCAAAACTTCCATTTCGTGAATTATTTTAGAATCATTTAAATGAATGTGAAATTTCAGAGAATGATTATACACATGCTCTTAAAGTATGGAATACTTTTAATATTCAAAATATTGGTGAATATTTTGATTTATACCTAAAAACAGATGTTCTGATGTTGGCAGATATTTTTGAGAATTTTAGAAAATCATGTATAAATAATTATAGACTTGATCCAGTTCCTTATTTTATTTTACCAAGTTATACATGGGATGTAATGTTATTTTATACTGATATTAAGTTGCAATTAGTAACTGATATAGATATATTAACATTTATTGAACGAGGTATAAGAGGTGGTCTCAGTCAATGTTCTAATAGGTATGCCAAGGCAAACAATAAATTTTTATCAAATTATAATTCAAGTAAGTCATATCGTTATTTAATGTATTTTGATGTAAACAATTTATATGGTTGGGCAATGTCTTAGGTTATACCTTTTGGACATTTTGAATGGGTTGAGAATTGTGAAAATTTCAATGTAAATGACTATGCTGATGATTCAGATACAGGATACATCATAGAAGTTGATCTTTCTTATCCTGAAAAAGTTCACGATTTACAAAGAGATTTACCCATGTGTCCGGAAAATAAAAAACCACCAAAATCAAAAATTTCAAAGCTATTAGCAACATTAAACAATAAACATCGTTATGTAATGCATTATAGAAATTTGAAACAAGCTTTAAATCATGGTGTGGTTGTGGAAAAAATATAGAATTTTAAAATTTAAACAATCATTTTGGTTGAAAAGTTATATTGATTTGAATACTAAATTACGAACTGAAAGAAATAGTGATTTTGAGAAAAATTTATACAAATTAATGAATAATGCTGTTTTTAGTAAAACTATAGAAAATGTACGTAAGAGATGTAATGTTTATATAAAAAATAATTGGGGAGGTAGATAACGGTGTAAGATCATTAGTATCAAAACCAAATTTTTATCGTATTTCAATTTTTGACGAAGATTTAGTTGCAATACAAATGAAAAAATTAAATATTATTATTGATAAACCAATATTTATTGGAATGTGCCTTTTAGATTTATCTAAAGTATGTTTATATAGCTTTCACTATGATTTAATTCTACCAAAATTCAAATTAGACGTAAAACTTTTGTATACTGATACCGATAGTTTAATTTATGTGTTTAAGTGTGAAAATATTTACGATTTCATTCGAGAAAAATAGACTATTTTGATACAAGTGATTATCCTATTAATAATAAATATAATATACCTTTGGTTAAAGAAAAAGTAATTGGTTTAATGAAGGATGAATATAACGGTAATTTAATGTCAGAATTTGTTGGACTTCGATCAAAAATGTATGCATATAGAATTAACGGTGTGAATAAGGATAAAAAATGTATTAAAGGTATTAAAAGCTATGTTGTAAAAAATATAGAATTTGATGATTATATATATTCTTTAAAAAATTTCAATACATTAATGTGTAAGCAAAATGTAATAAGATTAAATTTACATAATGTCATTACAATTTGTGAGGAGAAAATAGCGCTAAGTCCATAGGATGATAAAAGATATTGTGAAGCTACTGGCTATCCTTCGGGATAGTATAGAAGGGGAGGGAGAAGTGATCCCTCACCGATCGCGTTCGCGTCCCAATAGGCGACTTCCTACAAGACCCGGGCGCCTTCGATGTACTGTTAATAATACTCGAATATTTAGTTATACAGAGGGGGTTCTAACCCTCGTACGCGGCTATCGGGAATGGGGTGCTAATACAATAAATCTGCAACTTCGATTAAACTCTCTTTATTATAACTACGGTACTCAATACAATACCCGGTTCTCTTTACACGGTATTGACGGGTTACGCAAAGCCCTAATGTGTGGACGCGGCCTAAGTAATGCGGACGCGGCTGAAGCCCCGATGACGTGGTAGCCAGTCTCGCGCTCGAGCCACTAGTTGGCGCTCGCGGCGGTCCCCACCGAGTCGCGCGGTACTCGCGCGCCACCGCTGGATTCCTAGGCTAACCACGACGCGACGCTACGCTGATAAGTCCCTATTCCCGCGCGTGCGCGTCACCCGACGGTTATTCGCACTCACTCCGTTCCCGCGTACTCAAACACAACAACGACCCGGATTGTTTACTCTCGGAAGTCTAAGGTCGCGAGTCCTCCCGATAATTATACGAAGTCCGCGGCCTTGAACTGCCTGAAGGGAACGTTCCTGTCAACGGTCACTCACAACGAAACGATATAATCGCGAACACTTTTACTAGTTCGCGCTGTTATATAATAATACGTTCGTTACAGGTCCGGCGGAATGACCACTCCGCGAAGTTGCCCGCTTACCCGTGACAGGTGAGCAGAGCCAGCGGTTCCCTATAAAACCACGAGCCCTAAAGCCCTAGCACACACCGGGACGTCACAGGACTTTAACACTAAACGAATAATCACCCTTACTTCTGCTTTCAAGGGCTGGCTCTCTTCTCCATCTCTCTCGTCTCTTTCTCGCTCTTTCCTCTCTCTCTCTCTCTCTCTTCGCTCTCGCTCTCGTCTCTCGCTATTTCTCGCCCTTGGCAATGGCCCAAAGGGCTTGTAGGCTCCGCTGTCCGGTATGGGTTGGCGGCAGGGTGGCAGTCGTCGCACTTAATCGCACGTTTTCTCTTTATTCACTTATGCGGCGGCTGCTGCTCTGTCGCAGAATCAATATCGGCGGCGGGGAAAATCCTGGGCACTATGTGTCATTTTTGACATCTAAACTACGTGTGTCGGGGCAGTTCGCGGGTGCAGGTAAGGCTCTGCGCCTGTCCCGCCGCTGCCCCGCTACACCCATCGAGCGACACTGGGAAGCCGACAAGTTATCGATCCTAGATCAATACTTATCGGTTGATAACTCCCTAGTTCGCACGCGACCCGCCTATCTAGCGCTTGAGATTAGCAAAGCGCTAGATGGCAGCTATTGTAACGCTGCGGGAACGGAACGTTACAATATTTAATAGCAAATTCAACTGATACATTACCATGGGCTCATAAAAATGTAATACAAGTAAATTATGAGAATTAATAAAACTTTTTATTTAAAAAAATATTTTGATTACAATAATAATTATAATACGTTATTTTTATTAATCCACGAATTATGGTTTGAATTTAATCCTAACCATTTTACAAAAACTTTATTTCCCTTTTTCCGTAATACTTTTTCTACTAAGTATACATCAGGATTTGCAACACTATGTAGTTCATACTCGTAAAATCCACCTGCTATTGATTGACCAGTAGAATCCTTTAATAAATATGAGTAGTGTAGCAATGCGTTTCCGATGACAGGGAGTGGGGGTAGCTGTTTTGTGGTGTGGAAGGGGGATGGGTGGGGATAAGACTCTCTTAGTATAGTAATGGTGGGGATGAGGAAGGAAAGGGTCTTATAGTGGGATCAAGTTTGGTTAGGGAGGGAGGGGGTATTTTTCACCCTATGTCACAATTGGAAGGTCTTATAGTGGGACCCAGTTTGGTTAGGGAGGGGTATTTTTCACCCTATATCACAGTTGGAAGGTCTTATAGTGGGACCGAGTTTAGATAGGGAGGGGGTATTTTTCACCCTATTGTACCGTTGGTTAGTTATCCTACGGGCACCCTAGCTGAGGGGAAGGTTTTTTCACCCTTCGAAGTCGATGGTTAGTTACCTCACGTAGCCTAACTATTTCCGACTCTGCTACATAGATAAACTAGCTTGAGTTAATTGCTAGTTCCAGTAGTCACCGCTAGGTGACTGCCTTCCTTAATCTTCTTTCGCGCTAATGATATTTTAATATTACGTAATTACACACACGGGTGAACTAGTTCAATTTAATTGATAGTACCAGTAATTGTCGCTAGGAGGCTACAGCAATCTCCCCTTTTCTCGTTAGTTGAATTGTACATAGCTATTTTGATAAGTTGCTGATATGGTGCAAGGAATTCACTTTCCATCGAGCATGGAATTATAACTTCGCATGGTTTTAACTAAACCGATGCAAAGAATAACAAAATATCCTTTAAATGAAAGGATACAATTTTAATAGTCTCCCCTATTGGGAAGAATAACAATTTAACATCAATTTCAGGAATATTAACATTTTTGCTAGGACCACTTATTGAGTCCTAGCTCTTATAAAACTTTAGATATTGAATAAAAAACTGTTCTAAGAATTTTTATAGCCTATCCTTTAGATTATCCCAACCTATGTCATGCCATTTCTCCCGGACTTATCTTTTAGCCATTTTTTTTTTAGATTTTTCAGGTAAGCATATCATACAATCCATCTAACAAGCAGGCTAGGCTTTAGAAAGGGAAAGAGTTGTCAGAGCACTTCAGTTTTTTTGAAGGGTAAAGCAAAACATAACTTTTACCTAGACATTAAGAAGCTGTATTGGCACCATTCTAGCGATTGGAGAACTGATTGCTGAGTGTGCTGATATCTTCTAGATCGGATATGCTCGAGTACCTGACGCCTGAGATTGTGTCATGACTTGTTACTTGATTTATGACCTTTTAAATCCTCGATTTTTTCATATTCTCTCAATTTTTTTATATGCCTATCTATCGAGAGGAATGTGCTCGTAAATTTTACCGTTTCACTTAAGAAAAGTCTGCAACACGTTTATGCAATTAAAAGAATTCTGGAGAAACCACTAGTAACGTGTCATGATCTGTTTGACGCAAATTTTCCCCAGTTCACTTTAGAAAAGTCTACAACATGATTATGCAATTAAAAGAATTCAGGAGAAACCGCTTGTAACGTATTACGACTTGTTTGACGCAAATTTCGTAGGCGGGCAAGAATACCCACCAACCAAATATTAACTTCCAATAAGAATGCATCTCATCCCCTTCCATGAATGCATCTCATCCCTTCCACCATTTTTTAAAACCAATGTTATTAGCAATCGGGAAATTTCAGTCACTTAGTTTTCATTAGAAGCTTCAAGGAGGTGAAAGATCCAGTGCAAAGCTATATTCCGAATATTTTCCTTGCTGTACCACAGAAACTCTTTTGGGTGGTAAGAATTATTCTTTTATTATTATTCTCTTTTCTTGCTATTCTAATTGAATATTTTTCTTTTCTCAATTTCTATGTTTTTTCACAGAAAAATGGATTTAACCAAGATCAATGCACTTGCAAATGTAACTTACGAACCTAAGACTTTCGTAAAGCTGAATACTTTTGAGGAGAATAAGGAGTACCAAATCACTGAATTAGTGAAAATTAAGACCAAATATGGAGAGAAATTAATAGTGAAGCTGGCTACCGACGAATGGTTCTTCCTACCCTCAAGGATGATGAAATTACTGGAGTCGCCTGAACTAATCAAAGAACTTCAAAATGCTTCATCAGCGAATACATTACAAATCTTATATGTTGGAGGACGATACAATAATTTAGAATTTAAAGTTACCCAATGATAATCATAAGATAAATTTTGGAAATGTTTGTAAGGAATGTTTTTAAGGAATGACATCAATAAATGTTTATTATATCTTATTTATTTATTTTTTCTTTATCCCTCACTACATTAGTAAGGTACATATAAATCTAGTCTATTAACTTACATTTCTAACAATACTAGTAAGCGGGTTATATTCAACGATTTTATCATGTATAATTAAACAAAATGCAGTAGTATTACTTGGAATATTTCTAGTACAATCAATCTCAATTTTAACATCAACAGTGCCTGACTTTATAGATTCATTTTGATGCGAACAATCGATGACGAAGAGAGGACCGTATTCCACAAAGTTTTTGTAATTAAGCATTGGTTTCGACTGTTTTTCTCCTGCATAATATGAATGGATAAATTTAACATACATATCATATAGTACAGAATAACGGTTTTTTTCGCTATCACTATCAATTCGATCATATGGATAAAATTCTGAATTCAGATAGACTTTAACATCACGAACAGAACTGTCATTGAATCTAAGCACCTCCATATGCTGCGTACTCTTCTTATTTTGTCTAAATGCTAGTATAACATATTGAGGTTTCTCCAACTGTGTTGCAGCTTTTGCGGCCCATGTATGCCTCTGTGTTTCAGGTAGAAGTGGATATTCGTAGAGTTCCCAGGAACGAAAAGCCATGGTTAGACTTTTGTTTTGCTCAATCAAACGCAGAAATTTAAGTTTTGTATAATCATTCAGTGATACATGAGGAATCCTCCACTGCACTTTTTGCAAATCAATTTTGGAGTTGATGATTTTTCTCGAAGAATGTAGTGAATTTATATCATCACGTGCTCGAATAAGAACGAGTTCATGACGTGCATTTATTATAACTCTTCTGTAGTCTTCACAAAAAACCCATCAGCATTTGCAATGGTACACAAAAGTTGAAATGATTCGTAGACCTGTGATCTGTTAGAAACCATCCTGAATGACGTAGACTTGCACTTTCCTCAGCAGTTAAGGAGATGAGATTCTTCTTGGAGCTAGTAATACCCACATTCTTGCAGCGATCAATCTCAATACCATTCAATTCATAACGAATTTCATCAAACAAGAATGCCATGGAATTACAGTCAAGTCCTACGACATCTTGGGTTGCTGCATCCGGAGCACGGGTTCCAACGATTATTTTTCCCTCAATGTAGAGATAACTTTCACAGGGTAGAAGAATTAAATCTTGCTGTTGTATAGGAATTCGAATTTCATCACTATTCCCAATGAGGCATTTACATAAGGATTGTAAGCATGCATTTCCATTTTAGCGATGCGATCGTCGAACACCGGTTGAGCGGTTACATCTAATGGATCCATTTTCATTTCTAACGTTGAAACCCAGTGATTGTAGAAAGGCGATATTTCTTCTTGTTAATGATGCTCCCACGTTACCTTCGCTCAATGTATTTTGTCCTCCAGCGTTACCTTCACTCAATGTATTCTGTCCTGCTGCAGCAGTTGGACTGATAGGCTCATCGAGTATCGGTGATTTATAAGTATTCTTGTAAATCAGCATTTTCTAATGTGTAATCGAATTGTAATTTCTTCCCCACCGAAATTTACTAGACGGTTTTCCTGATCGAGAATGCGCAGAGTAAGACTGTCAATTACTTTCACAATGACTGGCAAGTAAATGACGTTTTTCGGTGTTTCCGAGATTTTATAGCCTGGTGGCACGTTTAACAAAAAATAAATGTATAACATGTTGAGGTTTGCCGTTTGTATAAGCACAAGCAGTAATATTACATTCAATTCGTAAAATATTGACCCTTATAATGTTTACGGGCTGGTCTGATTCAGCTTGTGTGTTCAGTGGAATAACACGATCTGATGAAAAACCCAACAAAGAGCCTATATTGTTAGGTTGTGTAAAATCAACTTGATATTTACACTTTATTTCACTTTTTAATGTATTATCATTAGCACGTAGAACAATTACTTCTTCTTCATCACCTTCGAACATCTGAGCACGTAAAAAGTTATTTATGGCATTGAGCTCATAACAACCTGTAGGTATATTTAGCTCTTGATCATCAACGTAAAATATATTGTTTGTCTCATCAACATTAGCGATTGTATTGAAGCTCTGAAAGTCTACGAGACCGAGTTCATATTGTCCATCTCGAAGATCGATCGGGGGGAAAAAATCTGACTCTAATACCGAGTCACGGCCAGAGAGTGTAACTGTTCAAGACATTGTTCACGTAGAAACTTGACACACAACTGACCGCATATGCTTGAATCATACGATTGATATTGGTCGTGGTTGTAGTAGATTATAGCAGAAGGTCCAAAATATTCCACAAGTTCAATTGGAGATTTAAATTTCCGAAGGAATCGAAATACTTAACATGCTTATTACGTTTAACGTAAGCGACCCAATGTGTTCCAGGACCTTGTTCGTCATCAATATTCACAATTGCGCACTCATTGCGTTGCAAATTTTGAGGTAGAGATGTACGTATAAAGACTCCCCGAAAATGCGGTATTTCACGGCAGACGTTTGATAATTGTATATTACTAGTAGGTCCAGATTTAGGAAGTCCATTTATTTTCTTTTCCATTTCACTCCCTCTCCTATTCGGCTGTATGGTGCGAGTTATAAACCTTGTCCCCGTCTCGCTTCCATTAAGCGATTGTGTCGATGCATTTCTTCCAATTGTTTTTTGGCTGCTTTGGTGTCGTTTACAGCCTTTGCTATACCTGCCGCACCGCCAGCTAATGCGCCCACCGCACTCAGCAGAGGAAGCAATGGTAATAAACCCCCCCGTTTTGTTTTAGTAAGTGACTTTTTCCTCAATAAACCACCTCGTTTTTTCGGTACACGAACTTTTCTTCTCATCGTACTTTTTCCAGACACTCGCAGTCCTAAGCCGAGTTTCCGTTTTGTATTCATTGATACCCAGACAGCAGTCGCTGTCGCTCGTTCACCTACGGATGAGTCACTAGCTATGATGCGTTGTCGTGCACGCCGTGCAAGCACTTTATCAGCATGATGACGCGAGGGCAGGTCCTTATATACTGAATATGCGATATCATGCTCACGGCAAGCATCATCCAGAGGTTTTATTCCTCGATCACCACGTGCTAACCGTTCATGAAGGCGAATAGCTGGACCGCAATAATTCTAGCCATGTACATGCAGCTCGAAGGGTAGTTTATTTAGCAGCTTATTGAAAAAAGATCCACAACCATAACTCATCATATCAGGCTTTCCTAACGGGTTCGTTGACACATCCAGCAATTTTTTATTGAAGGTGGTAATCTATCAAAATGATCTTGATTAGGTAACTTATAATGTTCCATACAGGCACAATATTATTGCACTTCAGGATCTGCACGAATGTGCTCAGGCAATTTACACCAAACTATTCGCAAACTGTTTGGAAAGCGCTTCAATAGTAAAATTTTTGGAATGTATTCAAGCTGCTCAATAGTTAAATCCTCCAAACGTAGCACATCTAACATTAACAGCGACATAATGAGAACTGATGAGATAATCTGCTTCAAGCCTAAAAATAGCTTGCATGATCATAGAGTTTTACAGTTATGGATTTCGTAAAGCAACCACTGCACATTCGTGTCTCCAACGCCGATCGCTTTATTGTCGGTGGGAGTTGTGGAGGAAGGAGTAAACGTCATGGATCCCTGCTTCCATCTACAATTCGTAGTATAATTTGCGGACCCTCGAATTGCGGTAAAGAAACGTAATGCTTAGTCTCGTGGAAAGTCCTAACGGTGTGAGATTGGAAAATATTTATGTATACTCAAAGTCGCTTCAACAACCCAAGTATCAACACCTTGAACGGTTATTAAAAGGACTAAAATGTATTGGATATTTTAAATTTTCAAACAATAGCGACGTTGTAAAGGTAACTGAGGCGTTACCCAATTCTATTTTCCTATTTGATGATGTTGCTAACGATAAGCAGGATAATATCAGAGACTACTTCTCCATGGGTAGACATTCAAATATTGACTGCTTCTACCTCTGCCAGACTTATGCTAAAATTCCTAAACACATGATTCGTGATAATGCAAATCTTCTCATAATCTTTAAGCAAGATGGTACTAACTTAAAACATATTTATAACGATCATGTAAACACGGATATTTCATTTGAAAAATTCAATGAATTGTGTTCAAAGTGCTGGCACCATGATTATGGATTTTTAGTGATCGACAAGGATAGTACAATTCAAAATGGTAGATATCGGAAAGATTTCGATGAATATGCTAAGATTAAATAGTATACCGTTTGCTTAAGGTTGTTCGGTTTAGAGCTAAGTGTCCATCAAAACACACACATCAAATAAACGTGGAATAAACCTAGTATAAACGTGGAAATAAGATTGAAGGTGGATTGAACCTAGATTGAACGTAGATTGAACATGGATTGAACGTGGATTGAACGTGGAGTGAACGTGGAGTGAACGTAGAAAACATGGAAAGCAGGAAAATGGAAGAAAAGATGCTGCTTAAGAAGATTGCCGCGAAAAGTAAAGTAATTCGTGAAAAATATCGTGCACTCAAATCAGGAAGAGAAATGATGGAAACCAATTTAAATGAAACTTTTAAACCAATTGTTGAGCCATTGAAGAAGCTCATTGGACATAATGAGATGACCTTCGTGTCCCCGAAATATGAGTATAAACAGGATCCGCTACAGAAGACTACTATAAGCGATAATTCTTTTATTATTCCATCGAAACGTAAAAGGACTTATCTCTCATCGGCTCCACAACGTAAAGATTTCGCATACAACTCTAGAATTAAAATTCCAACCCCTTCATCTGATGATGATGAGCAAGGATATTCACGGCCTAATGAAACATTATACCTTTCTCTGGAAAAGGATGGGGATGAAGAGGAGGAGGGAGTGAAAGTGGAAAAGGATGTTAATGATTTAGCAATACCATCACCAATGCAAGCAGAAACTCCATCATCGCCATTGCAAAGATCCTTAGATTTAAATAGTTCTTTGTCAGAATATGCACCAATTGGACATAAATATATAGAGATGTTTATGCGTAAAAATTAGTATTTAATTGATGATAATTTTGGAGTTGAACGAGATGCCAGACTTAACAAAATGAGACTTGGAAAATGTTCTTTTAACGTAAATCGTAAAGATTTTATTATTATTGATGATGAATATTATCAGGGTACTATTGGTCTATTTGAATTGATCTTCATGAAAGAGCCACATGATTATACTGAAGATGATTTAAAAACATATAAGAATATTCTTTCTCAAAATAATGTACACAGGGCAGATCAAGAGACACGGTGGTGTCTCGACGGCAAGTACATAAAAGTAGGTATAGACGTGTCTATACCGCCGTCCAGGCACTACTGTATCTTATACAGCAAGATTGGCCGTGTTAATTTTTAAATCGATTTTTTTCCGTAAATGAAACACTGTCATGATTTCAGTAAAGCTTTTCTTGAAATGGATTAGAACAAGCTTTTATTTGAGCTCATAAACATCAAAATTGGTTCACGCAATCCAGAGATCTCATAATCTGTTAGCTATATATATAACGAATTTAATTTCTTTCCGTCATCTTCTTCTTCTCCAGCCAGAGTGTATGTCTCGGGCAGAAGTTGGTCGCTAAGAAAAATGACGTCATTTTCACAACGCTTCCAACATAATATACTCAACGATCAAACTATGTATGGTTGTGAACTGTCAATTCGGCGACTATATTGAACTATGTAAATTGTAATGTGAGGTTATTTTTATTTAATGCAGTGAGGTTATTCATCGTGTTGCGATATTGCATCTGTTAATTTCTACAATCACAAATAATTCAATTAACAGTGACTGAAGGATTCGCGAATTAGATAAGTATAATATTATATTTTACAATACAGGATGTAGTATATACTTTGTGGTACTTTGTGGTATTTCTTTTTGCAGATAAATTAAGACAGAATATTTTCATATTCATTGATGAGGATAGAGCTGACTGGATTAAATAAAATTAATATTTACAAGTCTGTGCCAATGAGAAATATACTTTCAACAATAATGTGCATCGGTCATTATCAGGAGGATATTAATTGAAAGAAATTGTTAAGGTACTTAATAATCATATGCTAAACTTTCAGGTATTGAAATCATTAATGAAATGCATGTTTTGCTTTTTGTTTTCTTTAAACTGATATTGATTGTAATTATCCGATAGGTTATATCATATATATATAAACAAATATTTCAGATTAAATTATGGCAATGCTAATTTGAAAGATATGAAACATTCCAAAAAATCTTTATTTACGTAAAATAAAAGTTGACCAGTATTTGGATTTGAACAAATTATACGATAGTAGATGTTTACAAAAGATGCGAAGACAACCAAATATTACAGAAGTTAGGTCAACAAGCAATAAAGAAAATGGAGATGGGGCAAAATCAAATACTGGTAAGTAACTGAGATGTTTCATGTTCCTTCAAATATTTATTTTCTTTGAAGATTAAGATTGTTAAATGATGAATTTGATTTCAGGCTTACGCATAGTGTTATCATTTAGTATTTTACAGTCACTGTGCAAGTTTATTATAGCAAATAGTAATACTTGTGCTTTGATTTAAATACATTTGGTACAATTGCATTAGAAAACCAAGGAAGAAGGTTCGCTCACATACTGACTATTGGAGTTGAATCAAACATTGGGCTTTTCATTCCTGCATTCTGGTATTTGAAACAGGCAAGGATGAAAGCATTGAAAGATTGGCAAAGTAAGATTAAGCCAATATTCAGATAATCGTCATCCATTGCTCAGCCATAATTTAAGGATGAGATTCATTGGATGAAATTCTGTAAAATTGAGTTAATAGCTGTTGATAGTTTTCCTCTGTTACCTATGCTAGTATTCTAGGCCAAAGGCAGTATACTAGTCGTTGGTATGGATGAAAAAATGCACGGTTACTCTCAATTGAAAGTCAGTCCAAAAATTAATGGTTTCTACTCCATTTTGCAGCACCAGAAGTCCGCCCAGTTTCAACAGTGTATAGAAATTAGCGAAACGACCATTTGAGGACTCTGGCACAGGAAATGTTATAAGGACGACTCGCCAATGTATCTCCCATGCCACCTTTTTCAAGAGTTACCAGCATAAATGTAATAATGATTGGTGCCATAAAAGAAACGTGGTATGCAAAACGACAATGCCAGCTTTGAATATATGCTTAATTCTAGCTTATTCAAAGCTTTGCGAATTGCTTGTCCAGTCATGCCCCTGTATCACCTCAAGCAGCTGATGGAGTTACTGAAGTTTCACAAAGTCAGATGTTGGTAAAAAGTAAAATGTTGATTAACAAATGGAATGATTCATGTTTCTTTAAAATTTTATTTTCTTTGAAGATTTGAGATATTTAAATGATGAATTTGATTTTAGGTTTACTCAGATGTTATCATTTAGCATTTTACAGTCACTGTGCAAGTGTATTATAGCAAATAGTAATACTTGTGCTTTGACTTAAATACATTTGGTACAATTGAATTAGAAAACCAAGGAAGAAGATTCGCTCACATACTGACTATTGGAGTTGAATCAATCATTGGGCTTTTCATTCCTGCATTCTGGTATTTGAAACAGGCAAGGATGAAAGCATTGAAAGATTGGCAAAGTAAGAATAAGCCAATATTCCGATAATCGTCATCCATTGCTCAGCCATAATTTAAGGATGAGATTCATTGGATGAAATTCTGTAAAATTGAGTTAATAACTGTTGATTGTTTTCCTCTGTTACCTATGCTAGTATTCTAGGCCAAAGGCAGTATACTAGTCATTGGTATGGATGAAAAAATGCACGTTTATTCTCAATTGAAACTCAGTCCAAAAATTAATGGTTTCCACTCCATTTTGCAGCACCAGAAATCTGACCAGTTTCAACAGTGTATAGAAATTAGCGAAACGAACATTTGAGGACTCTGGCACAGGAAATGTTATAAGGACGACTCGCTAATATATCTCCTATATCACCTTTGTCAAGAATTAGCAGCATAAATGTGATAGTAACTGGTGCTAAAAAGAAACGTGGTATGCAAAACGACATAGTCAGCTTTGAATATATGCTTGATTGTAGCTTATTCAAAGCTTTGCGAATTGCTTGTCTAGTCTTGCCCCAGTATCAACTCAAGTAGTTGTTGAAACTAGTGAAGTCTAGCAATGTCAGATGGTGGTAAAAGTTAAATGTTGATAAACAGAAAATGTAAATTAATTAAAACATACATTTTACTTAATTATTTTTATATGTTGAAAGTATGTTTATTGATTATGAAAAATTTAATCAAACTTTTATTATAGTGAAACTGAAAACATTAAACAAGTAGCCGGGGCATTAATTATGAAGTTCATTTATGCAGAATGCATTACAAATATCAATAAATTCAATGCGTTGACTGTGATATTTTTTCAATATTAATATATATTATTTTATTAGTTAAGCTCTGCTGTTTCAAAAAACGAGAAGTGTGGAAATTTTCTTTAAATTCTGTAGAAAAATTAAAAGAATTATTTAATTTTTTATATATTATACTCTTACAAAACGTTATGAAATCCCACAAAAAACAGACTTCGCCTGTATAAAAAGGCGGCAAGTACATAAACCATTTAGCATAAATAATATAGTAAAATTATCCAATTAAAAAAAGTAGTGAAATCCAAATATTAGGCAAGTGTATTTTTTCACCTTAGCAAAAGTTAAATTTTTGAAAAAAAAGGAACAACAAAGTTACTTGCCGGGCCCGTAATGTCCATGCACAGTGGGAAATTGAATCGTGTGTGAGATTCAGCTATAGCGTAGTACAGCAAATTTCATGTTGAAATACAGAGTGAAGTTAGCCGAAACATAGACGATTCTATTTATCACTGTGCATGGACATTACGGGCCCGGCAAGTAACTTTGTTGTTCCATTTTTTTTTAAAATTTAACTTTTGCTAAGGTGAAAAAATACACTTGCCTAATATTTGGATTTCACTACTTTTTTTAATTGGATAATTTTACTATATTATTTATGCTAAATGGTTTATGTACTTGCCGCCTTTTTATACAGGTGAAGTCTGTTTTTTGTGGGATTACAGTAGAGAGGGAAAGCTTCGTGGGAATAAGGGTCATAAATGGAAGAAAATAATTAGTCCATTATTTCCTCCGAAGTATATTGTAAAAGGCAGCGGTTATATGTGTGTTAATGATAAACCACTGAACTATGTACATTGGAATGATCCGAACGAATTAGTAGAACGTTTGAGACTATTGATAGCATCATCTGCTGCAGGACATACGAATCATCATAATGAGATACAATCAATAATTGAGGAGCTTCATGAAGAACGTATTATCCTATAAAAGAGATTACACTTTCCATAATTTCCCAGTTGATTGTGTTACTTCACAATGTCGATAAATAAATTTGGAGGAATTTCCACTACCAGTAATGTGAGAAAATATTTCCGCAAAACTGAAGATGAAACATTAAAATTTGATAAACGTATGAATGCATTTAATGCTAAGGGGAATATTATATCAAATTTAGGATTTGATGATACTGATGAGAAATGTGCTGTGAATATGCGTGTTCTGCTGGATAATATGAATGCTGTACGTGAGCACCTTAAAAATGAAATGCAAGAAAACAGTGATATTTAACGAAGTATTGCGTTAAGACTGGATGAAACCGAGTTAAGGCTGAATGATTTTCAAGTGAAATTGAGGAATTTCATGTAGAAACTTGCTGAAGATAATGCAGATTTCAAGAAATATGCATCAATTTTCATGGAGAGTCAGGCTAAAGAGGATGCTGAATCAAAGAAGCCTATAATGAAGATAATGCAGAATTAAAAAAAAAAAAAAAAGCTATTTTTCATGGGGAGAATCATGCTAACGAGAATTATTCTTGAAATAATTCGTCAAAGAGTTTTATTAGGAAAATGAAACTTTTACTACCATCAGTGCTCGATGTACCCTTGTAAACCCAACACATTCCTGAAGAGTTATGGATAGTGAAGAAAAGATAAAATTGGTCGAAGAACTGCATGTACCTGCAAGACGGAATTTTCAACGTAGAAGAGTTATAATACGAGGCTTCGATAACCTCTGTCAAGCAGATCTGGTTGATATGAAGAATTATGTTGACGGAGGTAACCACTATATTCTCACAGTTATTGATGCATTGTCGAAATTTGGATGGGCAGTAGCACTAAAAACCAAAACTGGCAAGGAAGTGACAGCCGCATTTACGAAGATTCTGAAAAGTGAGAGATGTCCCAAAAATTTGCAGACAGATGATGGCAGCAGTTTTATAATAGTGATTTCAAATCGCTTATAAAAAACGTAGAATAAATCATTACTCAACATACAGCGTATTGAAAGCTACGATAGTTGAGGGCTGGAATCGCACGCTGAAGACTGAAATGTGGAAATGATTTACGTTGAATGGAAATTATAATTGGCGATGTATACTGCAGCGACTAGTTGAAGACTACAACGCAAGAAAACATCGTACTATAGGAATGCGACCAGTTGATGTGACGCCAGATCATGCTAATATGCTCCTGACTACAGTAGACAATAATATAAAGATTGTTGGCCGTGCCAACTTCAAAGTAGGTGATTTTGTACGAAGCAGTAAATACAAGAATGTATTCGCAAAGGGATACACACAAAATTGGACAACTGAAATATTTGAAATTATAAAAGTGCACAAAACAAATCCTGTTACATATTTACTTAGAGACTCTAGTGGTACTGATATATACGGAGGATTCTACGAATATGAACTTTTAAAAACTGCTAATCCTAATGTATATCTAGTGGAGAAGGTATTACGTAAGAAGGGTGATAAGGTCTTTGTGAAGTGGTTACGATTCGATAATACACATAATTCATGGATAAATAAAGATAATATTTTGTAAAAATATTATTTGTTAACAAAATTATTCAATTTAAATATAATTAATTTATTCTATAATGACCCCATGGTAGAGTCGATACAGTTCCGTGCACGATATAACGCTTATCATCATATGGGTTGAGAGCTACTTTCCGTTGTGCAATCGAATAAACATTATGCAATTTTGAGAGAATTAAATTTTGATTGCGGACTTGTATAATAAAATTTGTTAAACATTCCTTATAGTCCTCGAAGGTTATGTTTCTAGCAACAACGTAAGTCTTAATACCTTTAGCTTTTTTGATAATTTTATTTTGTACTTTAAATGTGAACATTTTTGATCTCAGTCCAATAAACTCTGTCATTATCTGCCCATTATTCTCATCTTTCATCAGCCCAGGGATTTTTTTATTCACTAGAGGTAAATTGTACTGATTGTTGGGAGAATAATCGCTTGTATCGAATCTAGCAAGATTCTCCCTCATAATAGTGTAAATATCATCACACTCAATGCTGTATATTAGACTATCCGTATCGGTATTGTAAGGTAGGCTAACGAATAAAATTCGAAATGCGACTAGAGGACGAAGGGACAACGCTGCTTGACGAGGCAGTTGGGATTTGGTACGGAAAGTGAGTAGACGTGTCGCACGAAGCTGTAGAAATATAGAGATACATGTAATAAACTTGACGAGGTGTTTCGACCAGAGAAACGGAGTTAGAATTATTTATCCATACATCTTACAAAATCAGAAGTGGGATCAGAACCGGGTGGTAAGGAGAAGATCACGTTGTGAGAAATAGACTTGAGGAACAGCGAAGAACGCGACATGGATCCGAACAAAATTAAATTGAGTGTACTAAAAGAAGTGGCGAGACGAAGAGGATTACCTACTAGTGGGATAAAAAATGATATTATCGCCAGGTTAGATGCAGGAGATAGAAGTAGAAAATGGTTAGAAGAAGTGATTTCGCATATCCGTGAGGTTGAGGCATGGGTAACCGAAAATGCCGAAAATGGAGGCGAAACGGGTGCGCAAGAGAATGCGCGAGAGCAGTTATTAGATCAAGGTGGGCAAGATGAAGTAAGAGATACACTAACGCAAATGTCGCTAAGTGGGGGTAATCGAAGCGCTACACAGGCAGATGATCGAAACATTGTTGACGTAAACAACGGGTACCTTGGTAGAAAGGAATACGAATTGATACAACGTGAGAACGCTCTATTACGAAGAGAATTAGAATTAGTTAGAAGAGAAGCACAATGTAGAAGAGGAGCGGTAGCCGAAATGCGATACGAGGATAGTGAACGAGCACCGAAGAGAGAGAGTATCCAATCATTAATGGAGTTGGTTGGATTTTTCGACGGCAGCGATGGATCGTTCACAAAATGGGAGCGACAAGTACAATTGGTTCGTAAAACATATTCACTTGAAGATGATCGAGCAATACTGCTTATGGGAAATAGATTGAAAGGTAGAGCGAAGGCATGGTTCCTGTCAGAAGACGCAGTGACCAAATCATTCGACGAGATTTTGGAAGGACTGCGAGTAATGTTTGATCATAGACCAAACAGAATAATGAGAAGACGAAGTTTCGAGGCAAGACAGTGGGGACGAGCAGAAGATTTTGCGGAATACTACTAGGAAAAAGTATTGCTGGGCAAGGATGTACTAGTAGAAGAAGTTGACATGGTGGATTATTTGATCGACGGTATCCCAAATGAACAATTGCGAGATATGGCTCGCATGAAGGAGTTCATAAGGAAGGAGGATATGTTATGCATATTCGAAAAAATTACAATGTCAACCAAAACCGAGGCACTAAAAGGGAAACAGAGCGACCGACTGTTCAATAAGCAAAATCATGTACGAACGGAACGGAAATCTAATGGTGAGGCTAGCACGGAGGAAAGTAAAGGAAAACAGAAGACTGAGAAAGTGTGGGGACCAGTAAAATGCTTCAATTGTAATAAATTAGGCCATATGGCCAATACATGCTCAGAGCAAAGAAGACAAAGAGGTGCATGTTTCAATTGTGGAGGCCAAGACCATTTGGCGAGTAATTGCCCGAAGACGTCGGAAAGGAGGCAAATTGCTGTAGTCCAGGAAGTTAGTGACCAAGAGGAGGACGTTTTGATGGTGACACCAGAAGACCAGCTAAACGAAAACAAGCAGGGAAAAGATTCGGTGGATGACGACGATACGTTTCGGAGAGAACTCCAGTATAGACTAAAGTGCTCCGATTTTAATTATAGTTTTTGTCTACCAACACGTATCTGATTCCTCGAAGAGCCATCAATACAGCGTCAAAAAGAACGATAGGTTATGTTGGGTTGAATGGCTCACCATTGAGAATATTGGGTACGGTACGATTAGATATAGAGATAGACGGAGAAATTAAAGAAAATGTAGAAATACTAGTAGTGCCCGATACAACAATGCTCTGCCCAATTATCCTGGGACGGCAAGCAATTAATAAATTCGGGCTCAAATTATTAAAACCGGTTGACATGGCGATAGACGATGTAATGAACATAGAAATCAATAATACCGATAGTGAGCGGGAAAAATTACGGATAGACGCATCGGTGGCAAATGTCGATCAAAATAGGCTAACGGAATTGTTCGTGAATGCGTACAGCAGGGTGGGTAGGCCAAACAGGCCGGAAACAAATATGGAATTAACTTTGTACGTTGGGAATCTGAGCCCTTTTCATTATACTCCAAGAAGGCTGGCGTATAAGGAAAAAGAACAATTGCAAGAAATTTTGGATGATTTAGAAAAGCGCAACATTATTAGGCCCAGTAAGTCTGAATTCGTTTCACCTATTCTGTTAGTAAGAAAGAAAAATGGGCAGCCGAGATTGTGCGTTGACTATAGATTTTTAAATAAGCATATCGCACGGGATAACTATCCTATTCCGCTGATTGAGGACCAGATAGATGCATTGCGAGATAAGAGATACTTTAGTTTATTGGACCTTAAGGATGGCTTCTACCACATCAAAATGGCAGAAGAATCTATCAAGTACACGGCTTTTGTCACGCCATTGGGAATTTACGAATTAAAACGAATGCCGTTTGGGCTGAAGGTAGGTCCTTCTCGGTTTCAACGATTCGTGAACGAGGCGTTATCAGCGTTACTTCGGTCGGGCGATGTTGTTGTTTACATCGACGATATTTTAGTTGCGACTAAGACTTTAGAGCAACACTTGATAGTATTAGAGAAGCTATTTGGAAGGTTGGTGGCTAATCTTTTGGAATTGAGAATAGACAAATGTATTTTCTTGTCCTCGGCGGTGGACTTTTTGGGTTACCACATAACGGAACAAGGCATTCGGCCAACGCAAGCTGGAATAGAGGCGGTAACTAAGATTCCAGTTCCAACAGATATTCATAAGCTGCAGTCATTTTTAGGCCTTTGCTCCTACTTTAGGAAGTTTATAGAGAATTTTTCATTATTGGCGAGACCATTATACAACTTGCTAAAGAAAGGTGTAGTGTTTGAATTTGGGGAAGAACAATGGAAAGCCTATGAGCTACTGAAGGTAAAACTCGTTGATTCATCGGTACTTGGTATTTATAATCCAGAACAAGAAATCAAACTGCATACCGATGCCAGTTCACTGGGATTTGGTGCTGTATTGATGCAAAAGAAATCAGATGAGAAATTCCATCCACTTTTTTATTTTTCAAAGTGCACTACGGCTACGGAAAGCCGTTACCATAGTTTCGAGTTAGAAACACTTGCTGTCATCTATGCGTTGCGTCGTTTCCGAATTTACTTGCAAGGCGTTCCTTTTAAAATTGTGACTGATTGCGCAGCCTTGAAAATGACTTTAGAAAAAAGAGATATGAGCCCGCGAATTGAAAGATGGGCTATCGAACTTATGGGTTATGATTATGTAATCGAACATCGACAGGGATCACAGATGAAACACGTAGATGCTCTAAGCAGAAGCCCGACTATTTTAGTAATAGAGGATAATCCCTTTGAAATTAACCTAGCCCTATGTCAGAATCGCGATGCGAAAATAAACGAATTGAAAGTAGAATTAGAGAGTACAGAGAGTAAGGAATTCGAAATGAGAAATGGTATGATTTATAAGAAGCAGAAAGGCGATTTGTTATTCTTTGTGCCAAAAGCAATGGAACAGCAAGTATTATATAAGTATCACGACGCGTTAGGACATCAGGGTATCGAGAAAACAGGAGAAGCTATTAAGAGGCATTATTGGTTTCCGGATATGCGTAATAAAATTAAAGAATATGTACAGAATTGCCTAAAATGCATTTCGTTTACGCCCTCGACGGGTAAGGCAGTAGGCTATTTACACACAATTCCGAAAGGGAATGTTCGTTTCTTTACATTACATGTTGATCACTATGGGCCGGTAGATAAGGCAGGGGCAACGAAACAATATATTTTCGTAGTAATCGATGGATTTACCAAATTTACAAAATTATTTGCTACTAAAACCACCGCATCGAAGGAAGCCATTAGTGCACTTGAGCAATATTTTACTAATTATAGTCGACCTCTAGTATTAGTATCCGATCGTGGTACTTGTTTCACCTCCAGAGAATTCCAAGAATTCTTGGATAATAACAATATTCAACATTGTAAGATAGCAACGGGATCACCGCAGGCCAACGGTCAGGTGGAGCGAACAAACCGCGTTTTGGGCCCAATGATTAGCAAATGTATTAACAATGATGCGAAGCTATATTGGTACAAGGTTTTGCCCGATATTGAATATGCTATAAATAATACGATTAACAAAACCACTGGGTCAACACCTAGTCAATTGCTATTTGGCGTAAGACAGCGCGGAGAGACGGTTGATAAAGTTAGTGATTATTTAGTAAGTAAGCTAAAAATGGACGGAGTAGACTTGGTAGGCAAACGAAAGCAAGCAACGGAAAACATAAACAAGTATCAAAAGTATATAGAGAAATATTATAATAGACATAGGCGGGGGGCTCCTGTATACAAAATAGGTGACTGGGTAATGATAAAAAATCATGATAGTACCCCAGGGGTATCGGCTAAATTCAAACCTCATTGGAAAGGACCGTATGAAGTTGTACGACGTCTAGAAAATGATAGATATGTGGTAAAAGACACCGAGAATATGTTAATAGATCAACGCCCTTATCAAGGTACGTGGGAAGCCAGGAACAAGCGTTATTGGAAGAGAGTTTAAAATCTTGGCGTAAAGGAAACAGTAGGGTAGATTTGGTGAATATTCACCTAATGTCCGAGAGGGCTATTTTTCAGGCTGGCCGAAATGTAAGGTAGGCTAACGAATAAAATTCGAAATGCGACTAGAGGACGAAGGGACAACGCTGCTTGACGAGGCAGTTGGGATTTGGTACGGAAAGTGAATAGACGTGTCGCACGAAGCTGTAGAAATATAGAGATACATGTAATAAACTTGACGAGGTGTTTCGACCAGAGAATCGGAGTTAGAATTATTTATCCATACATCTTACAGTATATAACGCTTTATATTTGCTACCGAACGTAGGAAGCATATAATCATAATGAAAATCATACAAACATGTTTTCGCAATATCAAGAATGCTCATACCTACGTATATAGGCTTATCGAATTTAGCTGCTAATTTTGATAATTTAATCGCGACCAAATTCTCACTGAATATAGTGCGACTGTGAAAATTAGGGTTAGCAATCATTGCTTCAGCACCATATCTTCCCTCCCACCTACTCACGAGTCTCACATCAACTCTATTTCTAACATTCTCCATAGTCTTACCGAACACCGCATTGTTCATTAATTTGAAAAGATTTTTCTCAAACTCATTTTTAGATACTGCACGTAAACTAGTGTTCAGATCGATATATTTACGTAACCAGGTGGACTGCTGAAATCCTAACACGTGATGAATGTGTTTTAAGACAATACCATTACGCATACATTGCTGTAAAGCACGATAGTGTATAACATAGCGTTCCTTATTTTCTAGAGTTGCAAGTAGCTTCTTCTGACGTGTACCCGGTGGGGCATCACGTACGGGACAAAATGGAAGGTCGGAATGTTTATCGTGAAGCATGCTTGGATACTCTAAGTCAACCTCTAAATTATAACCCTCGGGTGAATCTATCGGTATATTATAGAGATATCCAAGTTATTAACATTTTTATTCCAGCGAAATCCGTGAGTAGGTAGCGGTTGAGACATTGCTCACCCATACAAATTATTTACGTCGTAGTACATTAAATACTTAGAAGGTTCCTCGGGATTGTAGTTTTGCATGTACCGATTGTTAGCCTTTTCATAGCGGTGCGAGCATTGGCTTAAACCACCATGTATGCCCCGTTCTACGAAAAGCAGCATTTCTACGTCAATGAAAAGTTCTAATCTTATTCCTGTATGTTTGAGCATTGCATCCCAAGTGAAGCCTGGGAGTGTATAATAATGAGCAGGATCTAAATTATAAGTTTGCATGCAGCTATCACGAAAATTTTCGAAAACGTCAGCCAACAATAGTACATCAGTTTTCAAATTGAGATCGCTATACTCCCCAAGTATTCGCAATTGAAATTTGGTCCATACCTCCTGTTTTGAGAATAGTGATTATATATAATATATTGATGACTAATACTATCAATGCTGTAGAGGGATAGGAGAATTAGTTTTCTTTATTTTCAGTGATTATAACCTTTAATTGCAGCGCATAAAAAAAACCCTCATTGAGAGAAAAAAAGCAGAAAGTTATACCACAGTACCTGATTCTTACAATTTGTTTTAATTACCACTAATTCGCCATGAAAAATCACTGAGGAACAGCGTCCTTTGTCGCAATGCAGATACTACCTCAGTCCGCTCGCTAGCTCGTCTGAACTCGTAGTTGCAGGGGGAGAGTCCCCTTTCCCCCTCTCAACTCCCCTACAGCTATCCCATCTAGCGACAAATTTTAAAGACTCAAGTCGAGCCCAAAGGCCTAGAATAACTGAGCGCGAGATTCCAACTTAGTATTAGCGACATTCCGCCCGCCTTCGTCAACGTGACGAATATTAGATACCAGATATCTATTCATTTTCTAAATACAGTGGGCATAGTCTTGAGATATGTCGGCGAAAACTTGAAACAGCAGTTTTTATTGTCGCCACTCTAACCAGGCCGTCAGGACCTGGGTGGACTTCTACTATACGTCCAAGAGGCCACTTAGCTGGTTGATATCGGTCATCTCGTAAAATTACCAGTCGTCCGATAGCAAAATTTACATTAGGACTACGCCACTTCTGTCTCTGTTGCAAATGATGCAGATACTCTTCCGACCATCGCTTCCAGAAATCATTGCGGATCCGTTGCAATAGCTGTAGTCGGTCAATACGATTTTCTGGTCCAGATGGATTTTCAGCTTCAGGGATAAGACCAGCGTTTTCTCCGATAAGAAAGTGAGCAGGCGTCAACGCATTAAGATCTTCCAAATGTCCAGTTAAAGGGAAAAGTGGCCGAGTGTTTAAACAGGACTCAATTTCGACTAGTAATGTCGAGAACTCTTCAAATGTTAAAGACCGGTCTCCTAACACTCTTTTAAGGTGGTATTTAACTGACTTAACGCCAGTCTCCCACAATCCTCCGCAGTGTGAAGTATTTGGGGGGATGAAGCTCCATTCAGTCTGTTCGCTGGCCAGTTCAGTGGCTATTTCCTTATAAAAGGAGGAAGCAGAATTGAACGCCTCCCGCAATTCTCGAGATGCACCTTGGTACGTTGATCCATTATCGCTGTACATCTTCCTGCAGCGTCCTCGTCTTCCAATAAATCGACGATATGCAGCCAAAAAAGTAGTCGTAGTGAGGTCACTGACTAACTCCAGATGGACAGCTTAAGTTGCAAAACAGACGAAGAGAGCTTTGTAGCCCTTATACGTCTTTTGGCCTCTCCCTTTGCTCATCCTTAATTGCACTGGTCCAGCATAGTCCAATCCAGAGACCGTGAAAGCACGCGGTGGCGGGGTTACTCGATGAGCTGGCAGGTCACTCATCAATTGTACAGCTAGGTGTGGCTTCATACGTTGACATTTTGTACAAGTTCTAATTACGCGTTTTACTAAACTCATACACCCTATTATCCATACATACTTATATACAAAATTTGTCGTAAGCGTAGGACCGCCATGTAAACATATGTTATGTGCGTAACGAACATACACAGTACTTAAGTTCGAATTTTTACACAAATCGGAGGGTGTTTGGCTTCTCGACCTAAGGAAGATTGGATCAATCTTCCGCCTACTCTTAAAATCTTATCTTGTTCATCAAAGAATGGGTTCAAACTACTTAGTTTGGAATTTTTAGGCAAGAACTTCCTTTGTTCTAATAGTCCAAATTCAGTTTTAAATGAATGCGCCTGAGATAATTTTATCAATACTAATCTAGCTCCTCTTAATTCTATGGTACTTAAATATCCTACTGCTCTCTCCTTGCTTTGTTTCCGGCATTGACAATTTTCAGCAAATCGCCGACAATACGCGATAATCCTAGTCATACGATTCAGATCAGAATATTTACTTATTATTTAATTTTCCCTATCATTAGGATCGCGTACAAGTAAACTCTTCACCTTCTGAGGCGTTTCAGGCCATTCCTGAGAGGATTGGGAAAGCCATGCAGGACCACTCCACCATAGCCTCCACGACTTCAATTCCTCAGATCTTATACCTCAAGTAGCCAAATCAGCCGGGTTATCAGCTGTAGGTACATATCTCCACCTCGCAGAAGGCAGTTCAGTCTGTATATTAGATACCCGATTGGCTACAAAAGTTTTCCAGGAGCTTGAGTGCTTTCGCAGCCAAGCCAAAACAATCTGGCTATCGAACCAAGTGAATATAGGAATGTCCTTAAGCCAAGTAAGATTCTGCAGATAACGAATCAGTTTTATTAATAGATTCGCTCCCATTAGTTCCAAATTAGGCACACTAACAGTCTTCACCGGGCTGACCTTACATTTCGCCATAAGCAGAGAAACTCGGTAATGGTTACCCTCTCCTCGTCCTCGCAAGTATACTGCCGCTGCATAAGCTCGCTTAGAGGCATCCGAGAATCCATGAATCTCGCAATCAGAAGTTATTGACATTCTTAGTGGTCTTTTAATTGATATATCAGATACCAATAAGAGCATTTTCTGATAGTCCTGCCAACGAGCCATCGCTTCAATTGGTAGGGGGGTGTCCCAATCACACTTTAATAGCCATAAATCTTGCATTAATATTTTCGCGATTATGGTAAACGGTGACATCCAACCAAGTGGATCGAATAGACGTGCTATAATGGACAAAACAGTTCGTTTTGTCGGAGGATGCTCAAAACATTGAAGCGAACTCGAATCGAATTTAAATGTATCTAGCATAGGCAACCACTGTACACCTAACGTTTTAATCCCATCTATCTGCTCTATAGTTTTCTTTATTTCAGCAAACTGAGAGTCCATTGCAGGTAACAGTGCATTATCATTAGCAGTCCACTTGTCAAGCTCCATCCCAGCCGTCTGTAACAACTTTATAAGTTCATCACGTTTTTCGATGGCTTCTGCTATACTATCAGCACCCGTAAAAATGTCGTCGACGCATGTGTTTTCACGTAAACATTATGCACCTAACGGAAAAATTTTATCATCCTGCGCTAATTGAAGTAGAACTCGGATAGCTAAATACGGCGCGCACGAAGTTCCATACGTAACCGTGGTTAAACGATATTCGATAGGTGTATCCTCAGTGTTTACCTTCCACAAAATCCTTTGCAGGTCTCGATCAGCAGGGTGAACGATTACTTGCCGGAACATCTTTATGATATCTCCCCAGAAAAAAACATACCGATACTTTCTCCAGTTAGTCAACACTAATGCAAGATCCTTTTGCAGAGCCGGTCCTATATGTAACAATTTATTTAAACTCAACTGTTCTGACGTTTGACGTGAAGCGTCGAACACTACTCTTAATTTCCAAGGCGATCTCTTTATGACCGGGTGATGTGGTAGATACCATGCATTTGGATTAGCCAACTCCGTCACCGGAATTCTTTCCATATGACCTAATTGTTCATACGTGATCATAAATTCACGGTATGCATTAGCTAGTTGATTATCGCGCCCAAATCGCCTATGCAACGATGCTAGCGCTCTAAGAGCCATGCCTCTAGTTTCAGTCGCGGCTTTCGGAACCTCAGCCTTTAAGGGAAGCCTAACTATAAATCTACCTTCCTTAGTACGAGAAAAAGTGCTATTAAATAAATTTTCACAAATCTCTTTCTCCGGTTTCAGTCTAGATCCTTTGTCTGGTACCTCCTCAATTTCCCAGAATTTTTGCAATAACTGCCCTAATGAATCTTCAATGGAACAGTGGAAAACATATGCTACATTATGCTTCGTGTTATTATCTACCGCCCGCCGTGAACTATGTACATCTACTGGTCCCGAAATAATCCATCCTAGCCAGGTATGTTGAGCAACTAATCGCGAAGGAGGGAAATGACGTACACCCTCCTTTAACAAACTCCCATATACATCTGCACCTAAAATGATGTCTACCGTGTCAGAACAATAGAACCGCGAGTCCGCCAATGTTAGCCCCTCAAATAAATCGAACTGACCACTAAATATCTCCCTATCAGGTAATTGAGACGTAAGACGTGGTAAAACAAGTGCTTCTACGTCTATGCCAAATTCCGGATAATGCACTGATCTCAGTTGAGCTTCTATCTTGGATTTAGATACGATACTAGATGATTCCCCAATACCAGTTAAATTTACTTCTAATCTTTGCTTCTTTAGTCCCAGTAACTGTACTACTGATTCGGTTAAAAAGGACGCTTCCGCACCTTGATCGAGCAATGCTCGGGCCTTCATATGTTTCCCTCCGGGGTTAACTAATAATACCTGAGCAGTAGCTAGTAGAATTACACGACTATGGCAACTTGTCTTGGCAGTCAATGCAGTAACTGAATTCGTAGTAATGTCGGTTTCTGAATTCTCCAATTGTTTATTTGCCTTCGAATTCTTAGACCTCTCCGTTTTCTCTATGTGTAACAAAACTTGATGCTTGTCCTGGCAGATAGAACATCGTCGATTGCTAGTACAAAGAGAATATGCGTGTGGACCTAGACAATTAAAACATAATCTCACACGTCTAGCCTCATTACGGCGATCTCTTGTATCCATTTCTTTAAATTTAGAACATTCATAAAGACAATGAAGTCCTGAACATAAATAGCACTTTAAATTTTGATTTTTAATTTTAGCATTGCCAGACGCATGATGAACTCTTCTAGAACTAGATCGGGTAGTTCTACGTGAATTTTCGCCTACTTTAATCTCCTTTGGGATCAACAACCATAATCATACTCAATGCCTGTGCTCGACGTTCCAGAAATTCTATATATTCTGATAATTTTGGAAAACGATCGAGGATCGCAGGTTCCTTATCAATTTCTAATGCTTGAGTTACTACACCGCGATCTTTGATTCTCACCTCAGCTTCCCAGTTTTTGCGATTCTGCATCCATCAAATTAGAAATTAGATGTACTATCCATACATCCCAATGGTCAACCGGTAACCCAAGACTTGTTAGTGCCCTAATGATTCTCTGCGAATTGTCCAGCAGTTTACGCATTCCTTCTGCAGATTCCCTTTTTATCGGTGTTAAATTTGATAATTCTATCAGATAATTTCTCACGATGAGACGAGGGTTACAGTATCTAAGTTTTAGCGCTCGCCAAGTCCAGAGATAATTGGCATCAGTAATCGCGATTCCCTTGACAAACTCCGTAGCATTGCCAGTCAAACATGACTTAAGATACTGAAGCTTGGCAGCATCTGATAAATTGGTTCTTTTGTGTACAAGCGTACCGAAAAGGTCGCCGAAGCTTTCCCAATCCTCACAGTTACCGGAAAACAGAGGCAAATCTAGTTTGGGCAATTTCGCAGACCTACTGTCTGATGTTCCTATTTCTATACTTCCAACTTGTGACGATGAGGCAGAGCTATGTACGTCTGGTAACTGATCATGTAACAAAGTCAATTCGTCGCGGGCCTCATTGAATAGCTTCTGTATATTCAGGAAAATATTTTCATTGATATACTGTAAAGCCTCCTCATCATCTCGCCCGATTATTTCTGCATTCGTTTGTCGCAATTCGACCCATACTGATCTAATATCGTCTAATCTCAATTATACGATTGCGCGAGTTAATGTACTTAAATCCTTTTCCCGAATACCAATGACGGTATTTTTAATTTCAGCTTCTCTAGATTTTTGAAGATTAACTAGTCTTTTCGTAGATACTACTATCTTAATTATTCTAACTTATGGGCACCAAATAACAATATTTGTGTATGTATTAATCTTCGACTATAAGATATGAGTCCACGTTTGAAAGCGGCAATCCGCTCAAAGCCACTACTATGATCAGAACACTGTGCGCTATTATACTCGAAAGTCTTATCCAACTACAAAGAGCCCGCTAGTATATCTTAACGCGCCATCAACTACTAAGAGAACCCACTATATTACCTCCCTACAGCATCCGGCTCGAAGGACCATGTTTTGACAATAGTGATTATATATAATATATTGATGACTAATACTATCAATGCTGTAGAGGGATAGGAGAATAAGTTTTCTATATTTTCAGTGATTATAACCTTTAATTGCAGCGCATAAGAAAACCCCTCATTGAGAGGAAAAAAGCAGAAAATTATACCACAGTACCTGTTTCTTACAATTTGTTTTAATTACCACTAATTCGCTATGAACAATCACCGAGGAACAGCCTCCTTTGTCGCAATCCAGGTACTACCTCAGTCCGCTCGCTAGCTCGTCTGAACTCGTAGTTGCAGAGGAAGAGTCCCCTTTCTCCCTCTCAACTCCCCTACAGCTATCCCATCTAGCGACAAATTTTGAAGACTCAAGTCGAGCCCAAAGGCCTAGAATAACTGAGCGCGAGATTCCAACTTAGTATTAGCGACACCTCCTTAGCGTGATTATACGCACCCTCACCAATATCACTATCGGATAATCTATTATAGAATATCTCGCGTGGAGGTAAAGCAGTTTCTTCCAGGCGGTTCAGACTATCTATGTAATCGTAAGGAAAAATACCTTTCCTTGTCAGAAGGTTAAATTGTTCTATGTTTAAATTAGAGAATTCTGACTCTAAATTTTTTAATTGTGATCTCGTTAAATATGAACTCAATTTGTCTAAACTAGATGCCATAAATTTGAAAGAATCGATAAACCTTAGTTGTATATTATATTTACGGATGAATTTAGTGAATGAAATATACTTCTCCTTATGTACAGGTAACAAGTGTACTGAACCTTCATACAAGTTAGCGATTGTACCGAAAATAAAATGTGCATCATAACCTGATAAATTATGAAAAATTACTGGTATTAAATGTGAATCTTTAAAGTTTAAATTACAATTATTATGAGCAGGTCCCCTATATTTACCAGTTAAATGATCATGATCGCGAACACGTATTTGATCTGGAAGAAACGGCTTTTTACATATATGACAGTTGGGTTCATTATAATGCCTTGAATTTTCACTAATACTTAATTTATGCATAGGTATTACTGTTTTCAGTTTTTCACTCGCTATACTAGCCATTTTATCAAGCTCATGTACAAACCATTCAATACAATCAAGTCCTCGATATGATTTATAATTAGAAAGCGTTGAATCACGAACGCTTTTAAAATAATAACCTATACTAAAAGGTATGTGTTTTTGATAAATACCAATATCGTCATCCTTTGGCTCAACGTTTTCAAGCAAGCATTCAATGTCAGCGTATATGACATATGGCACCCTCTCACTGTTCTTCATGTTATTGAAGGAAACCCAACGGTCCTTGGCAGGTAGCACAATTCGGATGTTTTTATGGAGTTGCGCACAATCACGTTCATGCGATTTTAGTTTCTCATCATTGTGGAAATAGTGTAAGCAACTATAGGAGGGAAAAAGTAATATTAGAATATAGAAGCAGTAATTATATATATATATATATATATATATATATACATATCAAACAAATCTTCTGGAAGTCATATATTTCAATTTAAGAAGGATATTGTAATAATAATGTAGGGTATATGTATAATAATTTTATTAATTTCGTTTGTTAACAAATTAATGATATTTTCGTGTATCTTTCTACGCTAAAATAAAAATATCTTCTTAAATTATAAAATTACCTAATGTAGATCTGTTTTACCCTATTCGAAGCTCTGCCATGTTGTTTCGCATCAGTTTCGATAGATGGCGCGAGGGCATAATCATCTGGAAGCTAAACGATGGGATCGAAGCGCCGCCTACCAGCAAGGATTGCTTCGGGACACGGCATGAGCAATCTCCCGTTTCATCTCTGCTTTTAGTAAAGGTTATTATTTTAAAAGCGTTCGTGATTCAACGCTTTCTAATTATAAATCATATCGAGGACTTGATTGTATTGAATGGTTTGTACATGGGCTTGATAAAATGGCTAGTATAGCGAGTGAAAAACTGAAAACAGTAATACCTATGCATAAATTAATAATTAGAGAAAATTCAAGGCATTATACTGAATCCTACTGTCATATATATAAAAAGCCGTTTCTTCCAGATCAAATAAGTGTTCGCGATCATGATCATTTAACTGGTAAATATAGGAGACCTGCTCATAATAATTGTAATTTATACTTTAAAGATTCACATGTAATACCAGTAATTTTTCATAATTTATCAGGTTATGATGCACATTTTATTTTCGGTACAATCGCTAACTTGTATGAAGGTTCAGTACACTTGTTACCTGTACATAAGCAGAAGTATATTTCATTCACTAAATTCATCCGTAAATATAATATACAACTAAGGTTTATCGATTCTTTCAAATTTATGGTATCTAGTTTAGACAAATTGAGTTCATATATAACGACATCACAGTTAAAAAATTTAGAGTCAGAATTCTCATATTTAAACATAGAACAATTTAACCTTCTGGCAAGGAAAGGTATTTTTCCTTACGATTACATGGATAGTCTGAACCGTCTGGAAGAAACTGCTTTACCTCCACGCGAGATATTCTATAATAAATTATCCGATAGTGACATTAGTGAGGGTGCGTATAATCACGCTAAGGAGGTATGGACCAAATTTCAAATACGAACACTTGGGGAGTATAGCGATCTCTATTTGAAAACTGATGTACTCTTGTTGGCTGACGTTTTCGAATATTTTCGTGATAGCTGCATGCAAACTTATAATTTGGATCCTGCTCATTATTTTACAGTCCCAGGCTTCACTTGGGATGCAATGCTCAAACATACAGGAATAAGATTAGAACTTTTCACTGACGTAGAAATGCTGCTTTTCGTAGAACGGGGCATACGTGGTGTTTTAAGCCAATGCTCGCACCGCTATGAAAAGGCTAACAATCGGTACATGCAAAACTACAATCCCGAGGAACCTTCTAAGTATTTAATGTACTACGATGTAAATAATTTGTATGGGTGGGCAATGTCTCAACCGCTACCTACTCACGGATTTCGCTGGAATGAAAATGTTAATAACTTGGATATCTCTATAATATACCGATAGATTCACCCGAGGGTTATATTTTAGAGGTTGACTTAGAGTATCCAAGCATGCTTCACGATAAACATTCCGACCTTCCATTTTGTCCCGTACGTGATGCACCACCGGGTATACGTCAGAAGAAGCTACTTGCAACTTTAGAAAATAAGGAGCGCTATGTTATACACTATTGTGCTTTACAGCAATGTATGCGTAATGGTGTTGTCTTAAGGAACATTCATCGCGTTTTAGGATTTCACCAGTCCACCTGGTTACGTAAATATATCGATCCGAACACTAGTTTGCGTGCAGCATTTAAAAATGGGTTTGAGAAAAATCTTTTCAAATTAATGAACAATGCGGTGTTCGGTAAGACTATGGAGAATGTTAGAAATAGAGTTGATGTGAGACTCGTGAGTAGGTGGGAGGGAAGATATGGTGCTGAAGCAATGATTGCTAAGCCTAATTTTCACAGTCGCACTATATTCAGTGAGAATTTGGTCGCGATTGAATTATCAAAATTAGCAGCTAAATTCGATAAGCCTATATACATAGGTATGAGCATTCTTGATATTTGGAAAACATGTTTGTATGATTTTCATTATGATTATATGCTTCCTACGTTCGGTAGCAAATGTAAAGCGTTATAACCCGATACGGATAGTCTAAAATACAGAATTGAGTGTGATGATATTTACACTATTATGAGGGAGAATCTTGCTAGATTCGATACAAGCGATAGTTCTCCCAACAATCAGTACAATTTACCTCTAGTAAATAAAAAAGTCCCTGGGCTGATGAAAGTTGAGAATAATGGGCAGATAATGACAGAGTTTATTGGACTGAGATCAAAAATTTACACATTTAATGTACAAAATAAAATGATCAAAATAGCTAAAGGTATTAAGACTTACGTTGTTGATAGAAACATAACCTTCGAGGACTATAAGAAATGTTTAACAAATTTTACTGTACAAGTCCGTAATCAAAATTTAATTCGCTCAAAATTACATAATGTTTATTCGATTACGCAACGGAAAGTAGCTCTCAGCCCATACGATGATAAGCGTTATATCGTGCACGGAACTGTATCGACTCTACCATGGGGTCATTATAGAATAAATTAATTATATTTAAATTGAATAATTTTATTAATAAATATTGTTTTTGCAAAATATTATCTTTATTTATCCATGAATTATGTTTATTATCGAATCCTAACTGTCTAGCTTTAAAATAAAGGCATGAGCTTTATAATAAGTTGCGCAACTTACATTACAAAGGCCAAACACCAAACATAAACAAATATTTAATGAGATCGCATTGGAGGGTTGTTGTATGTCGTCGGGTTAAGTCGAGTCGGTCTGCCATTGCGTAATCGGGAACCTTCGGATCTATTCAGAAGGATAGTAGGGAAGGGTCGGATACGTGAACGATCTGGCATTCGGTAAGACATCGGCATACAGCGAACTTCCAACGATCAACACATTATTCCATAACCGACACACCATCAATAATAAAAAAAATAAAGTAAAGTTATACGAAACTACAGTGTATAGAGATATCTATCCTGACCTGTCCAATAAAGGAAAAAACATTGGTGCCTCCTGTGAGGTTGGATTCGGATAGGAGAGTAAAATTAAGAAAATAGATACATGGAAATAAGGTAAGTCGTTCGGATTGTTATATTTATTTACAAGATGGCGGAAAGAATAAAATTAATCATTCAGAAGCGTACAACATTAAAAAGCCAGATAACCACGTTAAGCAAAATCTTGGATAAAGATTCAGTTGATAGTGTATCCGTCAAATTAAGAATGAAGCGTTTAACTGATTTATATTATGGTTTTGAAGAATTATTCGATGAATTAATGGTGTTAGATCCAAACGACAACCATCAGCCTGAATTTGAAACAGTACAAGAAAAATATTACGAAGTCGCTGTTAGAGTAGAAAATATGACAACAATATCAGATAGTGCAAGTACAGCAAGCAGCGCAGGTAATAGTAATGCGCGATCAAATGAAAGTATGAATACAGCATGCACTAATAAACATAGTGTTAGATTACCAGAAATAACGCTGCCTGTATTCAATGGAAAATACGAAGAATGGCTTTCATTCAAAAATGCTTTTCTTAGTATGATCGGTTCAAGAACAGATATATCAGATTTAGAAAAACTTCACTATTTGAAATCAGCGTTAATTGACGAAGCGGCAAAGAAAGTAGGAATATTTTCTATAAGCAGCGCAAATTATACTAAAGCCTGGGAAATGCTCGAAAAATCTTATGAGGTAAAACGAATACTTATCTCGAAACACTTGTCATTAATGTTGAATTTACCAAAAATAGAGAAAGAAACAACTGAGGGATTTACGAAATTAGCCGATGAAATGCAGCAGCATGTGGCGTCTTTACAGACCTTAGGCGTTAAGGTGACACAAGAGATTGCTGTACACATTCTTGAATCCAAATTGCCTAAATCTGTTATTCATCTTTGGGAGGCCGGTCTAACGCGAGAAGAATATCCTTCGTTAGAACAGATATATGAATTTTTGTATAGGTGTGCTGTAAACGCGTCAAGGAGAGAGCGAGTACAACCCAAAGATAGCGAAAATAATAAACAAGAAGGTCCTGCAAAAAAGCGTCGTAAAATCGGGCAAGCACAAGCATTTACAACGCAGGCAACGACAAGTTGTATAGCTTGTAAGAAGGAAGCACATCCATTGTTTCGCTGTGAAATTTTCAAAGGCTGGACTCCTCAAGATCGTTTTAATTTTATTAAAGGTGCAAAATTATGCTACAATTGTCTTAGAACACATAGGGGTAAACCTTGTAAACTATCAGGATGTACGATTTGCAACCAACATCACAATACATTATTGCATTTAAATAATGGAAAAACAGAGAACAAATTAAAAGAGGTAAAATTAGATGAAGGGGACAAAGCATGACTATGCGAGGAAACAATACAAGCGGCAACCACTTGTATTGATCAAAGTTCATGTTATCCTCAACTTATTACAACGGCGGTCGTGTTGATTCAAAGTCGAAATAAAACATACATTAAGGGTAGGGCATTGTTAGATACAGGGGCTACGAACAATTTTATATCGGAAACTATGATAAAGCGATTGGATACAAGAGTGCAACCATGTGTTACGAATATTGTTACAATAGATGGCATGTATGCTATGTCATCTGGTGTAGCGCGAGTTACAATAAAATCTCTTAATAGCGATTATTCTATGAGCTTAAAATGCTTCGTTATGCCTAAAATATCTAATGCGATACCGTCAAAAACAGTTAATCGTAAAGGGGTGAAATTACCTGCTAACATTAAACTAGCCGATACAGAATTTCATGTTGCGCGTTCTATCGACTTGTTAATTGGATCTAAAGAAACGTTGTCACTATTGGCTATTGGTCAAATAAAACTATGCAACGATCATATAGACTTATGTTTACAAAAGACCCAATTGGGCTGGGTAATAGCAGGCAATATTTTGGATTCGGTTCGAGTAGAAGAATCGTGTTATTCTATCACTTTAGAGAATATAATGAATAAATTTTGGGAAGTTGAAGAAGTATCGAATACTAAATATTTATCTATAGAAGAAGCAGAATGCGAACAATACTTTCTACAAACGGTAACTAGAGAAAAAAGCGGAAGATACGTAGTCAAATTGCCATTTCGTCAAATTTATAAAGATTTTGTAGGTTCACGTGACATCGCTCTCAATCGATTTAAAACATTAGAGCGTAAGTTAATGTTAAATGACAAATTACGTGAAGAATATTCAAAGATTTTTAATGAATATTTAACCCTTAGCGCTCCGTACGTTTTTGTACCACTGCCTACCACCAACTCCGCCACATTTTCGCAGCGGAACGTGTGAGAAGAAGGAGTCTTATATTAAGTGAGAAAAATTACACGTGCTTGTAAACGTTTTTGATTTTATTTATTTTATACATATGCACTTTCTTCTTGTAATAAAAGATAAATTTTAAATTTTGTATTTCACCATGGTATGATATCTTTTGAAACAATCTCCCATGTGCATTCTGGGTTTATTTGGGCAAGTGTCACAATATTCACTTGTTTGACGCCTGCCATCCCTTTGTTTCCTTGTAGAGCACACAACACAGTCCCTTTTTGAACCTTTCCTCATTATGTGCAGTTTTCCGTTTAGTCTGATTTCAGAAATTGATGTAGAAACTCTTGTTCTCTCCTGACGAAAATCTCCTACGAGTTGATCGACTAAAATTTTCCTGTACTTTAAGTGCGTCAGTGCTTTCTCATTTTTATTGTGCTGTACAGTTTTATATAAGATGTACGAATTAATGATTGATATCTCCATTCCCCAAAAGAATGGTTTTCGCCACCACTTAAGTGACATCCTCAAAAAGCAATAACATGAGGCGTATAGATCAGCCCGATCAACACCACCCATCGACTTTGTGTACCCGACAGCTACACTTGGCTTTTCAATTATTTCGTTTGCACCCCCTCGAATAAATCTATTAGTGGTTATCATTCCAGCATTATGCCAGTTACTCAATAACGTTACTATTCTCTTATCCCTCCAAGCTAAGAGCATTGTATTTCCTCGTTTGTATGCGACAGTTTTTTTTTAATTAATTTTGGTTTCTTCAGGCTTGTTGGAACACCTTTTCTGTTAGTTTGTATGGTACCGGTTAAGTGGCACTTCAATTTTCTTAATTCTTCAGCTAAGGGTATACTAGTGTAATACCTGTCGGTATGCATATGATATCCTTCTGCGGTAGGTACCCGATCTAATAATTGTTGGTACAGATGCAAGGTAATTCTGGTACTGACCAGTAAATCTCGCCTTGGCAGATTTTCGGAAGTGATACTTCCATAATATGGAAGAATGCTATAGACATATCCAGTTTCGGAATCTGCTAGAACGTATACTCGAATGCCCCACTTGGTAGGTTTATTGGGATTGTACGTGATGAAACTTATCTTTCCTTTAAATTTGACTACAGATTCGTCAACGCATATATTTTCTCCAGGTATAAAATAGTCTGAAAATCTTGAGTTTATAGATTCTAAAAAATTAGATGCTCGTTGAATACGTGTTCTAATATCATTTTTCGCTGGATCCGGTGTTTTTAAATGCAACATCCAAAATATTTGCATGAATCTCTTTCTTGTAAATATTGTACTAAAGAAAGGGATGTGACTATTCTCCTTAACTGACCAGTATTCCTGCATATTCGCCAGAGGTATCATACCCATATTGATAATAACTCCAATAAAAGCCCAAAACTCATCCTCTTCGACCGCACGCCATGTTTGCCAAATAGAATTACTAGATATTTCTTTATACCTTAGAACATTTTCTGCGTAATTGTTGGTTTCTTTTATAATTTCATTTACCAATTCGTTTGTGAAAAATAATTTAAAATATTGTATTGGCTGTACAATATTTGTAGGAATTTGTGGTCCAATGACCTTTGGCGATACATTAAAGGGAATTCTATCCGGCATATCTATTTCTTCCGTGACATCACGCCATTCATCTAAGTCTTCCAGCGACTCTTCGCTTTCACTTTCAATAACCATCATTCGTCGTCTCTTTGGTAGTATAATTTCAGAACCACTACTTGAAGTGTTAGAATTACAATCATCATTGTCTTCCACAATATCTTTTAACACTCGAAAATCAAACACATCTTCACTATCACTCAACTCCATATCCTCATCATAATAATTATTTTTCTCCATGTTTCTAACCATATAATAAGCCAAAAAATAGTTCAAACAAGACAGTAGAGAGACAGAGCATGTTTTAATTACACATAACAATTGCCAACGCCGACAATTCCGGAACATCCTAAACGTAATCATGTTAAAAACATTGGGCTCCGCAGCGGAGCCTACGGAGCTACGAAACAAATGACGGATGGCTCCGTAGCGGAGCCAACGGAGCGCTAAGGGTTAACATTGAATCACATGTCAATAGTGGACAATGAAAATGATGATGGTTATTATATGCCTCATCACGCCATAATTAAGGAAGCAAGTCAGACTACGAATATAGAATAGTATTCGACGCCTCTACCAAAGACAAAACGGGTATTTCTTTGAACGATATATTAATGGTCGGTCCTACCATACAAAGTAGGTTAGTTCAACATTTAACACGGTTTCGTATGTACCATTATGTACTAACAGCAGATATCGAAAAGATGTATCGACAAGTACTTTTACATGAAGAAGACCGAAAATATCAAAAGGTTTTATGGCGTCAACAAGGCGTTATTCGAACATTTCAATTAAACACCTTAACATTCGGTGTATCGTCTTCCCCATTTTTAGCTATCCGCACTGTGCATAAATTAGCTGAAGACGAAGCAGAAAATTATCCAAAAGCGTCTAAAATCATTAAAGAACATCTATATGTAGATGATTTGTTGACCGGAGCAAATACTATCGAAGAAGCGCGAAGTTTACGTAATGAAATAATTACATTATTATCAAAGGGGGGATTTACCATACATCAATGGTCTTCTAACGAACCGGCAATAATCCAGGATTTACCTTCCCATGCTTTACATTCGAATTTTATATTAAAGATCGACAATAACTTAAAAACTTTAGGAGTGACGTGGAATGCGAACGATGATAATTTTTGTTACACCCCCAAACCAATTTCGAGGAAAGAAAGTCCGTCTAAAAGGTCTATATTAGCTGAAATAGCTAAAATATTTGATCCGCTAGGGTTATTAGGACCCATCATTTTGTATTTAAAGCGTTTAATGCAAAATATATGGCGTGCAGGCATTGCCTGGGATGAATCGCTGCCGCAAAATATTTATACAGAGTGGATAATTTTCTTAAATCAATGGGACTTGATGGGATCCATTCGATTTCAGAGAAAATTGTTAATCCCAAATTACCAAAAGATTCAAATGCATGGCTTTTGCGACGCGAGCAACATAGGATACGGTGCATGTATTTACGTCAGGTCATGCGATAAAAATGGAAATACCACATCTCATTTGTTGAATGCTAAATCTCGCGTAGCCCCGTTAAAAACATTGACGATTCCGAGACTTGAATTGTGTGGAGCGTTTCTATTAGCTCAGTTATTTCATGAGGTTAGCAATACTATAGATATAAAGCGATTTGAAAAGTGTATTTTCTGGTGTGATTCAATGATAGCACTACATCGGTTAAAGACTCCAGCACATAGGTTAAAAACTTATGTAGCGAATAGAGTAACGAGTACTATAGAACTCAGCGGAGATAATGAATGGCGTTATATACCATCAAGAGACAATCCCGCTGACAGTTTATCCAGGGGGCAATTACCGTGCGATTTCTCGAATAATCAATTGTGGCGACACGGGCCTTCATGGATAATTGAACCAGAAACAAATTGGCCGAAAAGAGTTTTTAAACCAATTGAAATACCTGAATTGAAGGAAAATGTTTGTCTTTCTGTCATTACATCAGAAGTTAATTTTTTAAATAAATTTTCATCATTCGATAAAACGGTAAGAATTGTAGCATATTGTATGCGTTGGAGAAATTCAAATTCTCATAAAGGTACATTTGAATATCGAAGAAATAACTGAATCTGAAACACGATTAATCAAATTACTGCAAAAAATATACTTTGCAGACATTATTGCTGAATTAGATAAAAACAGAAGTGTGGAATCGAAGAAATATGCAAATCTAAGTCCATTTTTAGACAATCAGGGTTTATTAAGAGTGAGAGGTCGTTTACACAAATCAAATATGTCATTTGCTCAAAAACACCCCATTCTAATTCCGAAACACCATCTAACTGATTGCATAATTCGCGAAACTCATGAGCGACTATTTCATGCGGGCATTCAAACCACCTTATACAATATTAGACAAAGGTTTTGGTTGACAAACGGGAAGAATTACGTGCGAAAAATAGTACGTTCATGCATCAAATGCTTTCGATTTCGACCCACGTTTAAACAATGCATAATGGGTAACCTACCTGAGTCACGAGTAAATGCTTCAATTCCCTTTAGTCATACTGGAGTGGACTTTTGTGGCCCATTTTACATCAAGGAGAAAAAATTTAGAAACAGAAACAAAATCAAAAATTACGTCAGCGCTTTTATATGTATGTCAATAAAGGCTGTACATTTGGAAATAGTCACGGATTTGACATCCGAAGGATTTATCGCTGCATTACGGAGATTTACTTCAAGACGAGGAATACCCCAACGTATGTATTCTGATAATGGTACTAATTTTGTTGGGGCTAATAACGAACTAAAAGAGATCTATCGAATAATTAATGTCGATGAGAATCTGCAAAATATCAAAGATTTTGCGACTAAATATCAAATTCAGTGGCATTTCATACCACCTGCAACTCCACATTTTGGTGGGTTGTGGGAATCCACTGTAAAAATCTTTAAGCATCATTTATATAGAGTGGTTAACGATGCTTTATTTACCTTAGAAGAATTTAATACGCTGGTGATAGAAATTGAGGGTGTAATTAATTCCCGACCAATCATAGCTCTTTCCGCCGATCCGAACGACTTACAAGCCTTATCCCCTAGCCACTATTTAATAGGCCATGTTCTAACCTCCATACCGGAGACAAATTTATCTGAGATTCCAGGAAATCGTTTATCAATGTGGCAACACATATCCAAAATACGACAAGATTTCTGGAAACGATGGAGTTATGAGTATTTAAACGAGCTACAAGTACGAAGCAAATGGTCAAAGGGCAGCGAAAACATCAAGATAAACACACTGGTACTCATAAAAAATAAAAATCTGCCATGTTCTCAGTGGTCACTTGGACGAGTAAAAGATCTTCACCCTGGACAAGATGGAATCATTCGTGCGGTTATATTGCATACCAACTCAGGGGATCTAAAAAGAGGAACTAATTATATATGTCCTTTACCGTTGGAGGAATAATCATATAAATTTTCTCATAACTGACGTCAAAACGACAAGTATAAATTAAATACATATTGAACAATATAACTACATATTAATATATAATATTAACACATATATGTATAATAGCGCTTAATGCGTCCACGAAAACAATGCAAGCATCATGCAAGCATTAACATCTACACAATTATATAATATCAATTAATAATTTGTTGAGTTGTAATTTCTTTATCAGTATTTTAAGGTTTCATATTGTAATTTTAATATCATTTATTTGTAACAACATACAAGGTGATTGTTCGGTACCCTCTCAACGGGGGGAGAATGTCTAGCTTTAAAATAAAGGCATGAGCTTTATAATAAGTTGCGCAACTTACATTACAAAGGCCAAACACCAAACATAAACAAATATTTAGTGAGATCGCATTGGAGGGTGGTTGTATGTCGTCGGGTTAAGTCGAGTCGGTCTGCCATTGCGTAATCGGGAACCTTCGGATCTATTCGGAAGGATAGTAGGGAAGGGTCGGATACGTGAACAATCTGGCATTCGGTAAGACATCGGCATACAGCGAACTTCCAACGATCAACACATTATTCCATAACCGACATACCATCAATAATAAAAAAAATAAAGTAAAGTTATACGAAACTACAGTGTATAGAGATATCTATCCTGACCTGTCCAATAAAGGAAAAATCACTAACCACTTCACAAAGACCTTATCACCCTTCTTCCGTAATAACTTCTCCACTAGATATATATTAGGATTAGCAGTTTTTAAAAGTTCATATTCGTAGAATCCTCCGTATATATCAGTACCACTAGAGTCTCTAAGTAAATATGTAACAGGATTTGTTTTCTGCACTTTTATAATTTCAAATATTTCAGTTGTCCAATTTGGTGTGTATCCCTTTACGAATAAATTCTTGCATTTACTGATTCGTACAAAATCACCTACTTTGAACTTGGCACGGCCAACAATCTTTATATTATTGTATACTGTAGTCAGGAGCATATTAGCATGATCTGGCGTCACATCAACTGGTCGCATTCCTATAGTACGATGTTTTCTTGCGTTGTAGTCTTCAACTAGTCGCTGCAGTATGCCTCGCCACTTATAATTTCCATTCAACGTAAATCGTTTCCACATTTCAGTCTTCAGCGTGCGATTCCAGTGCTCAACTATCGTAGCTTTCAATACGCTGTATGTTGAGTAATGATTTATTCTACGTTTTTTTATAAGCGATTTGAAATCACTATTTTAAAACTCCTTGCCATCATCTGTCTGCAAATTTTTGGGCCATCTCCCACTTATCAGAATCTTCGTAAATGCGTCTGTCACTTCCTTGCCAGTTTTGGTTTTTAGTGCTACTGCCTATCCAAATTTCGACAATGCATCAATAACTGTGAGAATATAGTGGTAACCTACGTCAGTATAATTCTTCATATCAACCAGATCTGCTTGCCAGAGGTCATCGAAGCCTCGTATTATAACTCTTCTACGTTGAAAATTCCGTCTTGCAGGTACATGCAGTTCTTCGACCAATTTTTTCTTTTCTTCACTATCCATAACTCTTCAGGTATGTGTTGGGTTTACAAAGGTACAACGAGCTTTGATGGTAGTAAAAGTTTCTTTTCCCTAATAAAACTCTTTGTCGAATTATTTCAAGAAGAATTCTCCTTAGCATGATTTTCCGCATGAAAAATAGCACTTTTTGTTTTTTTTTTGTTTAATTTCGCGATATCTTCATTATATGTTTCTTTGATTCAGCATCCTCTTTAGTCTGATTCGCCATGAAAATTGATGCATATTTCTTTAAATCTGCATTATCTTCAGCATGTTTCTGCATGAAATTACTCAATTTCACTTGAAAATCATTCAGCCTTAACTCGGTTTCATCCAGTCTTAACGCAATACTTCGTAAAATATCACTGTTTTCTTGCATTTCATTTTTAAGGTTCTCACGTATAGCATTCATATTATCCAGCAGAACACGCATATTCACAGCACATTTCTCATCAGTAGCATCAAATCCTAAATTTGAAATAATATTCCCTTAGCATTAAATGCATTCATACGTTTATCAAATTTTAATGTTTCATCTTCAGTTTTGCGGAAATATTTTCTCACATTACTGGCAGTGGAAATACCTCCAAATTTATTTATCGACATTGTGAAGTAACACAATCAACTGGGATATTATGGAAAGTGTAATCTCTTTTATAGGATTATACGTTTTTCATGAAGCTCCTCAATTATTGATTGTATCTCATTATGATGATTCGTATGTCCTGCAGCAGATGATGCTATCAAAAGTCTCAAACGTTCAACTAATTCGTTCGGATCATTCCAATGTACATAGTTCACTGGTTTATCATTAACACACATAACCGCTGCCTTTTACAAGATTCTTTGGAGGAAATAATGGGCTAATTATTTTCTTCCATTTAGGACCCTTATTCCCACGAAGCTTTCCCTCGCTATTGTAATTTGCTAAGTGTACATTAGTTTGAGAAAGAATATTCTTATATGTTTTTAAATCATCTTCAGAATAATCATGTGGCTCTTTCATGAAGATCAATTCAAATAGACCAATAGTACTCTGATAATACTCATCATCAATAATAATAAAATCTTTACGATTTACTTTAAAAGAACATTTTCCAAGTCTCATTTTGTTAAGTCTAGCATCTCGTTCAACTCCAAAATTATCATCAATTAAATCCTTATTTTTACGCATAAACATCTCTATATATTTATGTCCAATTGGTGCATATTCTGACAAAGAACTATTTAAATCTAAGGATCTTTGCAATGGCGATGATGGAGTTTCTGCTTGCATTGGTGATGGTATTGCTAAATCATTAACATCCTTTTCCACTTTCACTCCCTCCTCCTCTACATCCCCATCCTCTTCCAGAGAAAGGTATAATGTTTTATTAGGCCGTGAATATCCTTGCTCATCATCATCAGATGAAGGGGTTGGAATTTTAAATCTAGAGTTGTCTGCGAAATATTGACGTTGTGGAGTCGATGAGAAATAAGTCCTTTTACGTTTCAATGTAATAATCAAAGAATTATCGCTTACAGTAGTCTTCTGTAGCGGTTCCCGTTTATACTCATATTTCGGGGAGACGAAGGTCATCTCATTATGTTCAGTAAGCTTCTTCAATGGCTCAACAATTGGTTTCCATCATTTCTCTTCTTGATTTGAGTGCACAATATTTTTCACGAATTACTTTACTTTTCGCGGCAATCTTCTTAAGCAGCATCTTTTCTTCCATTTTCCTGCATTCCATGTTTTCCACGTTCAATCAACGTTCAATCAACGTTCAATCCACGTTCAATCCACGTTCAATATACGTTTTCACGTTCAAACCACGTTCAATCCATGTTCAATCCACGTTCAATCTAGCTTCAATCCATGTTCAATCCAGGTTCAGTCCATGTTTTTATTTCCACGTTTATACTAGGTTTATTCCACGCTCATTTGATGTGTGTGTGTGTTTTGATGGAAACTTAGCTCTAAACTGAACAATCTTAAGGTAGTAGTCTCATTTTTCGGGTCAAAAAATTCGATTTTTTTTTGCATATTTCGAAAGTATGATATCATTGAAATATGGTGTATAAATTTTAAACCAAAATTCAAAATATTAATAAAGTTATAGGACATTTTAAACAGCGCTGCATAGCTTGCGCGCTGTTAGCTGCGCGACAGCTGTTAACAGTCGGTCCCCTCGGCTATGACCCATCACCTTCATATCTGTTTGGGACTTCTTGTACCTTTCGGAATACAAAATAATAAACCTGTGTTAGTATACAGGTATGACTGAAGGCTTGCTATACGCACCGGGCATCGACGATTAGCGTGAGTATGAAAGTTCTGTTAGCCAAACTTTAAACGCGTTTTCCTCGAAACCACGTTTTCTCGGTCGGCCCGAGGCATAACAGATTTTCGGTTGAACCGATCGGGCTGAAATTTTTACAGGTTGTTCTACACATCTGTAATTCTGGCAGGTACTAGAATCATTTTTTTTCATCCATTATTTTTCAAGTTACAGCCCAATTAACACTAAAAAAATTGTACTTTTTTTTTCGAAGTCCGCCATTTTGTTATTTTTCAACCAAATTATTTTTTTCTAGTACCTGCCAGAATGACAATCCTACTGAACAATAATCCGTTGGCTTTTTTTATTTTCGATTACCCAAATTAGAGGTACCTCACGGGCCAGCAGCACATATTTTTTTTTTTCACCTACTTTGAACCTATATAGTTTAAATAAAATATCGTAAAAATGAGAAAAAAAATATTTTTGAATAATTTAATATAGTATTAATAACCTATAAAAATTTAAGATTTTTTGCATTTCATTTAAGTAGTTAACAAAATTTCCAAAAAATATCCTGCAAAACCGGTCGATTTATGAGACTACTACCTTAAGCAAAGGGTATACTATTTAATCGTAGCATACTCATCGAAACTTTTCCGATATTTACCATTTTGAATTGTACTATCCTTGTCGATCACTAGAAATCCATAATCATGGTGCCAGCACTTTGAACACAATTCATTGAATTTTTCAAATGACATATCCGTGTTTACATGATCGTTATAAATATGTTTTAAATTAGTACCATCTTGCTTAAAGATTATGAGAAGATTTGCATTATCACGAATGATGTGTTTAGGAATTTTAGCATAAGTCTGTCAGAGGTAGAAGCAGTCAATATTTGAATGTCTACCCATGGAGAAGTAGTCTCTGATATTATCCTGATTATCGTTAGCAACATCATCAAATATGAAAATAGAATTGGGTAACGCCTCAGTTACCTTCACAACGTCGCTATTGTTTGAAAATTTAATTACCTTTTAGTCCTTTTAATAACCGTTCAAGGTATTGATACTTGGGTTGTTGAAGCGACTTTGAGTATACATAAATATTTTCAAATCTCCACCGTTAGGACTTTCTACGAGACTAAGCAGTACGTTTGTTTTACCGCAATTCGAGGGTCCGCAAATTATACTACGAATTGTAGATGAAAGTTGGGATCCATGACGTTTACTCCTTCCTCCACAACACCCACCGACAATAAAGCGATCGGCGTTGGAGACACGAATGTGCAGTGGTTGCTTTACGAAATCCATAACTGTAAAACTCTATGATCATGCAAGCTATTTATAGGCTTGAAGCAGATTATCTCATCAGTTCTCATTATGTCGTTGTTAATGTTAGATGTGCTACGTTTGGAGGATTAACTATTGAGCAGCTTGAATACATTCCAAAAATTTTACTATTGAAGCGCTTTCCAAACAGTATTCGACTTGTTTGGTGTAAATTGCCTGAGCACATTCGTGCAGATCCTGAAGTGCAACAATATCGTGCCTGAACGGAACATTATAATTTACCTAATCAAGATCATTTTGATGGAATACCGTCTTCAATAAAAAATTGCTGGATGTGTCAACGAACCCGTTAGGAAAGCATGACATGATGAGATATGGTTGTGGATCTTTTTTCAATAAGCTGCTAAATAAACTACCCTTCGAGCTGCATGTACCTGGCTACAATTATTTCGGTCCAGGTACTCGCCTTCATGAACCGTTAGCACGTGTGATCGAGGAATAAACCCTCTGGATAATGCTTGCCGTGAGCATGATATCGCATATTCAGTATATAAGGACCTGCCCTCGCGTCATCATGCTGATAAAGTACTTGCACGCCGTGCACGACAACGTATCATAACTAGTGACTAATCCGTAGGTGAACGAGCGACAGCGACTGCTGTCTGGGTATCAATGAATACAAAACGGAAACTCGGCTTAGGACTGCGAGTGTCTAGAAAAAGTACGATGAGAAGAAAAATTCGTGTACCGAAAAAACGAGGTGGTTTATTGAGGAAAAAGTCACTTACTAAAACAAAACGGGGGGGTTTATTACCATTGCTTCCGCTGCTGAGTGCGGTGGGCGCATTAGCTGGAGGTGCGGCAGGTATAGCAAAGGCTGTAAACGACACCAAAGCAGCCAAAAAACAATTGGAAGAAATGCATCGACACAATCGCTTAATGGAAGCGAGACGTGGACAAGGTTTATACCTCGCACCATACAGTCGAATGGGAGAGGGAGTGAAAAGGAAAAGGAAAAGAAAATAAATGGACTTCCTAAATCTGGACCTACTAGTAATATGCAATTATCAAACGTCTGCCGTAAAATACCGCATTTTCAGGGAGTCTTTATGCGTACATCTCTACTTCAAAATGCGTAACGCAATGAGTGCGCAATTGTGAATCTCGATGACAAACAAGGTCCTGGAACACATTGGGTCGTTTACGTTAAACGTAATAAGCACGTTAAGTATTTCGATTCCTTCGGAAATTTAAAGCCTCCAATTAAACTTGTGGAATATTTTGGACCTTCTGCTATAATCTACTACAACCACGACCAATATCAATCGTATGATTCAAGCATATGCGGTCAGTTGTGTGTCAAGTTTCTACGTGAACAATGTCTTTAACAGTTACACTCTCTGGCCGTGACTCGGTAATGGGGTCAAATTTTTTCCCCCCGATCGATCTTCGAGGTGGACATTATGAACTCTGTCCCGTAGACTTTCAGAGCTTCAATTCAATCTCTAATGTTGATGAGACAAACAATATATTTTACGTTGATGATCAGGAGCTAACTATACCTACAGGTTGTTATGAGCTCAATGCTATAAATGACATTTTACGTGCTCAGATGTTCGAAGGTGATGAAGAAGAAGTAATTGTTCTACGTGGTAATAATAATACATTAAAAAGTGAAATAAAGTGTAAATATCAGATTGATTTTACACAACCTAACAATATAGGCTCTTTGTTGGGTTTTTCATCAGATCGTGTTATTCCACCGAACACACTAGCTGAATCAGACGAGCCCGTAAACATTATAAGAGTAAATATATTACGAATTGAATGCAACATTACAGCGGGTGCGTACACAAACGGTAGACCTCGACATGTTATACATGAATTTTTTTCGAGTGTTCCGCCAGGTTATAAAATCGCAGAAACACCGAAGAACGTCATTTACTTGCCTGTCATTGCGAAAGTAATTGACCGTCTCACCTTGCGTATTCTCGATCAGGAAGATCGTATATTAAATTTCAAAGGTGAAGAAATCACAATTCGTTTACATATTAGAAAATGCTGATTTACAAGAGTACTTATAAATTACCGATACTCGATAAGCCTATCAGTCCAACTGCTGCAGCAGGACTGAATACATTGAGTGAAGGTAACGCTGAAGGACAAAATACATTGAGCGAAGGTTACGTTGGAGCATCATTAACAAGAAGAAATATCACCTTTCTACAATCACTAGGTTTCAACGTTAGTAATAAAAATGGATCCATTAGATGTAACCGCTCAACCGGTGTTCGACAATCGCATCAATAAAATGGAAATGCATGCATACAATCCTTATGCAAATGTCTCATTGGGAAATAGTGATGAAATTCGAATTCCTATACAACAGCAAGATTTAATTCTTCTACCCTGTGAAAGTTATCTCTACATTGAGGGAAAGACAATCGTTGGAACCCGTGCTTTGGATGCAGCAACCCAAGATGTCGTAGGACTTGACTGTAATTCCATGGCATTCTTGTTTGATGAAATTCGTTATGAATTGAATGGTATTGAGATTGATCGCTGCAAGAATGTGGGTATTACTAGCTCCATGAAGAATCTCATCTCCTTAACTGCTGAGGAAAGTGCAAGTCTACGTCATTCAGGATGGTTTCTAACAGATCACAGGTCTACGAATCATTTCAACTTTTGTGTACCATTGCAAATGCTGTTGGATTTTTGTGAAGACTACAGAAGAGTTATAATAAATGCACGTCATGAATTCGTTCTTATTCGAGCACGTGATGATATAAATTCACTAAATTCTTCGAGAAAAATCATCAACTCCAAAATTGATTTGCAAAAAGTGCAGTGGAGGATTCCTCATGTATCACTGAATGGTTATACAAAACTTAAATTTCTACGTTTGATTGAGCAAAACAAAAGTCTAACCATGGCTTTTCGTTCCTGGGAACTCTACGAATATCCACTTCTACCTGAAACACAGAGGCATACATGGGCCGTAAAAGCTGCAACACAATTGGAGAAACCTCGATATGTTATACTAGCATTTAGACAAAATAAGAAGAGTACGCAGCATATGGAGGTGCTTAGATTCAATGACAGTTCTGTTCGTGATGTTAAAGTCTATCTGAATTCAGAATTTTATCCATATGATCGAATTGATAGTGATAGCGAAAAAAACCGTTATTCTGTACTATATGATATGTATGTTAAATTTATCCATTCATATTATGCAGGAGAAAAACAGTCGAAACCATTGCTTAATTACAAAAACTTTGTGGAATACGGTCCTCTCTTCGTCATCGATTGTTCGCATCAAAATGAATCTATAAAGTCAGGCACTGTTGATGTTAAAATTGAGATTGATTGTACTAGAAATATTCCAAGTAATACTACTGCGTTTTGTTTAATTATACATGATAAAATCGTTGAATATAACCCGCTTACTAGTATTGTTAGAAATGTAAGTTAATAGACTAGATTTATATGTATTGTTATGTACATAGAATAAACATACATAACTTATTGTTACAATAAGCATTATATAATTAATATAATTAATATATTTAATATTATTTTCATTTGAAGACATAATTAATAAATCTAAATTATCATAGTTATACTAAAATACCAATAGCCTCATTGTAAAGGAGAAATACTCCTAATAGCGACAAATTCCTGAGTGTAATACGAAGCGCCAGACGCAGCTCGTTCACACTGTCGCCAAGGCTAAGTCCCGACACGTGGCAAATGCACTTCGACGGCAGTCGAATGTTCTAGAACAATGACGCATTTGACCATTGGGACCCGCAAATGTTACCATATAAGGTAATGTTTGACGCTGCACTTTGAGGGTAAGAGCCCCAAACGTGCAGCCCCAAAAATCAGTTCGAGTCAAAAGCTAGAAGGAACAAGTCGAGTCTCCTAGGACCTTCAGTCCTCTTATCTCTTAATCTTATCCAGGCATTCCTTTGTCTCTTAAAACTATAATTATCTAGCTCATAGCTCTGGTTATCAACTTGTATAAAGAAGAAACATTGTAAATCAAAAATCAATAAACCTTATTATACAAGAGAATTTCAAGTTTGTCGTGAATCAGCGATTGAACCACAACAGTATCTTACTAATGTAGTGAGGGATAAAGAAAAAATAAATAAATAAGATATAATAAACATTTATTGATGTCATTCCTTAAAAACATTCCTTACAAACATTTCCAAAATTTATCTTATGATTATCATTGGGTAACTTTAAATTCTAAATTATTGTATCGTCCTCCAACATATAAGATTTTTAATGTATTCGCTGATGCAGCATTTTGAAGTTCTTTGATTAGTTCAGGTGACTCCAGTAATTTCATCATCCTTGAGGGTAGGAAGAACTATTCGTCTGTAGCCAGCTTCGCTATTAATTTCTTTTCATATTTGGTCTTAATTTTCACTAATTCAGTGATTTGATACTCCTTATTCTCCTCAAAAGTATTCAGCTTTACGAAAGTCTTAGGTTCGTAAGTTACACTTGCAAGTGCATTGATCTTAGTTAAATCCATTTTTCTGTGAAAAAAAAAACATAGAAATTGAGAAAAGAAAAAACTTTGAAATAGAATAGCAAGAAAAGAGAATAATTCTTACCACCCAAAAAGAGTTTCTGTGGTACAGCAAGGAAAATCCCACAAAAAACAGACTTCGCCTGTAAAAAAAAGACGGCAAGTACATAAGCCATCTCGCATAAATAATATAGTAAAATTATCCAATTAAAAAAAGTAGTGAAATCCAAATATTAGGCAAGTATATTTTATTACCTTAGCAAAAGTTAAATTTTCGAAAAAAAAAAGGAACAAAAAAGTTACTTGCCAAGCCCGTAATGTCCATGCACAGTGAGAAATAGAATCGTCTGTGGTTCGGCAAACTTCACTCTGTATTTTAACATGAAATTTGCTATACAACGCTATAGCTGAATCTTACACACAATTCAATTTCCCACTGGGCATGGACATTACGGGCCTGGCAAGTAACTTTTTGTTCCTTTTTTTTTCGAAAATTTAACTTTTGCTAAGGTAATAAAATATACTTGCCTAATATTTGGATTTCACTACTTTTTTTAATTGGATAATTTTACTATATTATTTATGCGAGATGGCTTATGTACTTGCCGTCTTTTTTTTACAGGCGAAGTCTGTTTTTTGTGGGATTTCATAACGTTTTGTAAGAGTATACTATTTAAAAAATTAAATAATTCTTTTAATTTTTCTACAGAACTTAAAGAAAATTTCCACACTTCTCATTTTTTGAAACAGCAGCGCTTAACAAATAAAATAATATATATTAATATTGAAAAAATATCATAGTCAACACATTGAATTCATTGATATTTGTAACGCATTCTGCATAAATGAACTTCATAATTAATGCCCCGGCTACTTGTTTAATGTTTTCAGTTTCACTATAATAAAAGTTTGATTAAATTTTTCATATTCAATGAACATACTTTCAACATATAAAAATAATTAAGTAAAATGTATGTTTTAATTAATTTACATTTTCTGTTTATCAACATTTGACTTTTACCACCATCTGACCTTTCCAGACTTCACTAGTTTCATCAACTACTTGAGTTGATACTGGGGCAAGACTGGACAAGCAATTCGCAAAGCTTTGAATAAGTTACAATCAAGCATATATTCAAAGCTGACAATGTCGTTTTGCATATCACGTTTCTTTTTAGCACCAATTACTATCACATTTATGCTGCTAATTCTTGACAAAGGTGATATAGGAGATACATTGGCGAGTCGGGATTATAACATTTCCTGTGCCAGAGTCCTCATATGTACATTTCACAAATTTCTAAACACTTTTCAAACTGGTCGGATAACTGGTGCTGCAAAACGGAGTCGAAATAATTAATTTTTGTCTGATATTTTTCCCATTGAGAATAAACGTGCATTTTTTGATCCATACCAATGACCTGTATACTGTCTCTGGCTTAGAATACTTAGGTAATGGAGGAAAATAATCAGCAGTTATTAACTCAATTTGACATAATTTCATCCAATGAATCCCATCCTTAAATCATGGCTGAGCAATGGATTACTTTTTTGTGAATATTGGCCATTTCTTACTTTGCCAATCTTTCAAAACTTTCATCTTGGCCTGTTTCAAGTCTCAGAAAATGCAGGAGTGAATAGTCCAATTTTTTATTCAACTCCATCAGTCATTATATGGGCGAACCTTCCTCCTTGGATTTTTAGTTCAATTGTATCAAATGTATTTAAGTCAAAGCACAAGTATTACTATTTGCTATAATACACTTGCACAGTGACTGTAAAATACTAAATGATAACACTATGAGTAAGTCTGAAATCAAATTCATCATTTAACAGTCTTAATCTTCAAATAAAATAAATATTTGAAGGAACATGAAACATCTCAGTTACTTAACACTATTTGATTTTGCTTCATCTCCATTTTCTTTATTGCTTGTTGACCTAACTTCTGTAATATTTGGTTGTCTTCACATCTTTTGTAAACAGCTACTATCGTATAATTTGTTCAAATCCAAATACTGGTCAACTTGTATTTTACGTAAATGAATATTCTTTGGAATGTTTCATATCTTTCAAATAAGCATTGCCATAATTTAAACTGAAATATTTGTTCGTATATATATGATATAACCTATCGGATAGTTACAATCAATATCACTTTAAAGAAAACAAAAAGCAAAACATGCATTTGATTAATGATTTCAATACCTGAAAGTTTAGCATATGGTTATTAAATACCTTAACAATTTCTTTCAATTAATATCCTCCTGATAATGACCGATGCACATTAATGTTGAAAGTATGCTTCTCATTGGCACAGAGTTGTTAATATTAATCTTATTTAATCCAGTCAGCTCTATCCTCATCAATGAATATGAAAATGTTCTGTCTTAATTTAATCTGAAAAAGAAATACCACAAAGTACCACAAAGTATATTACATCCTGTATTGTAAAATACAGGGTGTAACGAAACGACCGCCTTTTCTCGTAACTGGAGGTTCGGGGTGACAAACTGAGTGTACGTGTAAAATTTCGTTCGAATCGTTCAAGAGGTTTAAAAGTTATTTCTATTTAAAAATCACCCTTTTTCAGTCCTTTTCGAACGACTTTAACTGCATAATGGAAAGTGGAGAAAGTGAAAAACAATTGATGAGCACCCAGCTAGAATGTAAAAATTATCGATCGCGTGCGGTAATACTTTTGCTATTTATTTCTTTAATCTGGCTATTAGATTAATTTTAAAAATAACAAAATCCTTTACATTACAATTTCAATTCAATTCAGTACAAGCATCATTGACTGATTTGATGGAAAGAGCGAGTTGACGCAATGTAAAGGAAAGTATCAAAAGCTAAGATATCGCGCGAGCGCAATGATAACTTAATAGACAATGCATGAGGGCATTCTCTTTCTACTAACGAAGCTAAAGGGAATGATTCAAAATCAATACATTGATGAAGGAGAAAACTAAACTCACCCATTAAATGTTCTGCAAGTTCCTTTAAAACGAAGTTTTTGAAAAAGCTTCAAACTGGCTCCTCGATGATTTCCAGAAAGCACACTATCACTGATTTTGCATTTAAACACTTGTGAATTTAAACAAATTAGGTATTAACTTACGTTTCTTCAAAACACTGGTGAATTTGACACTTTTGAACTGTTTAAAGTAGGGTGATTAAGAGTGGTCGAAACGAATTATTGATTATTCTATCTCTCTGTGTCTCTCTTTTCAGCCTACTTCAAACAGTTCAAAAAGTGTCAAATTAACCGGTGTTTTGAAGAAACGTAGGTTAACACCTAATTTGCTTAAATTCGCGAGTTCTTAAATGCAAAATCAATGATAGTGTACATTCTGGAAATCATTGAGAAGCCAGTTTGAAGCTTTTTCAAAAACTTCGGTGTAAAGGAACTTGGAGAACGTTAAATGGGTAAGTTTAATTTTGTCTGTCATCAATGAATTGATTTTAAATCATTCTTTTTACCTTCGTTTGTAGAAAGAAAATGCCTTGATGTGTTTCCTATTAAATTATCAGTGCAGTCGCGTGATATCTTAGCTTTTGATACTTTCCTTTTCATTTTATCTTCTCCCTCTTACCATCAATTCAGTCAATGATACTTGTATTGAATTGATTTGCAATTGTAATGAAAAGGATTTTGCTATTTTTAAAATTAATCTAATAGCCAAATTAATGAAATAAATAGCAAATGTATTATCGCGCGAGATCGATAATTTTTACATTCTAGTGGGGTGTTCGTCAATTGTTTTTTCACTTTCTCCACTTTATTATGCACAGTTAAAGTCGTTCGAAAAGGACCGAAAAAGGGTGAGTTTTAAATGGAAATAACTTTTAAACCCCTTGAACGATTCGAACAAAATTTTACACGTGCATTTGGATGGTCACCCCGAACGTCCAGTTACGAGAAAAGGCGGTCGTTTCGTTACACCCTGTATATTGTTATACTCATCTAATTCGCGAATCCTTCAGTCACTGTTAATTGAATTATTTGTGATTGTAGAAATTAACAGATGCAATATCGCAACACGATGAATAATCCCACTGCATTAAATAAAAATAACCTCACATTACAATTTACACAGTTCAATATAGTCGCCGAATTGACAGTTCACAACCATATAGTTTGGTCGCTGAGTATATTATGTTGGAAGCGTTGTGAAAATGACGTCATTTTTCTTAGCGACCAACTTCAGCCCGAGACATACATTCTGGCTGGAGAAGAAGAAGATTATGAAGGAAAATTTTATTTTCGATACATATATAGCTAACAGAGTATGAGATCTCTGGATTGCGTGAACCGATTTTGATGTTCTAAGGCGCAAATAAAAGCTTTTTCAAAACCATTTTAAAAAAAACTTTACTTAAATAATGGCAATGGATTATTCACGGAGAAAAATCGGTTTGAAAATTGGGACGCCTCAACTAGCTGTATAAGAGAGTAGTGCCTCGACGGCGGTATAGGCATGACTTTTTCTACTTTTATGTACTTGCCGTCGAGACACTACCGTGTTTCTTGATATTCGGAATATAGCTTTGCACTGGATCTTTCACCTCCTTGAAGCTTCTAATGAAAACTGACTGAAATTTCCCGATTGCTAACAACAAGGGTTTTAAAAATGGTGGAAGGGATGAGATGCATTCTTGTTGGAAGTTAATATTTGGGTGGTTGGGTATTCTTGCCCGCCTACGAAATTTGAGTCAAACAAGTGGTAACACGTTGCAAGCGGTTTCTCCTGAATTCTTTTAATTGCATAATCATGTTGTAAACTTTTCTAAAGTGAACTAGGGAAAATTTGCGTTAAACAAGTCATGACACGTTACCAGTGGGTTCTCCAGAATTGTTTTAATTGCATAAACGTGTTGCAGACTTTCCTTAAGTGAAAAGTGAAACGGGAAAATTTACGAGCACATTCCTCTCGATAGCTAGACATATAAAAAATGAGAGAATATGAAAAAATCGGGGCTCTAAAGGGGTCATAAATCAAGTAACATTAGTCTAGACGTTTGTTTTGAACAAGTCATGGCATGATCTCAGACGTCCGGTGCTCGAGCATATCCGTTCTAGAAAATATCTGCACACTCTACAATCAGTTCTCCAATCGCTAGAATGGTGCCAATACAGTTTCTTAAAGTCTAGGTAAAAGTTATGTTTTTTTTTGCTTTACCTAACCCTCCAAAAAAAAAGAAATGTGCACTGACAACTCTTTCCTTTTCTAATACCTAGCCTGCTTGTTAGATGGATCGTATGATATGCTTACCTGAAAAGCTAAAAATGGCTAAAAGATAAGTCAGGGAAGGCTATAAAAATTCTTAAAACTGTTTTTTATTCAATAACTAAAGTTTTACTATCAGTTACTCATCCAGTCTCCATGTCTCATCCTCCTCCTCCTCCTTTTTCATCCACATCCTCCTCTTGAAGGCTTGCTTCTATATAGCCGTATCCCGTGGTACCGCGAATGTATAATTTTAGTCAAACATCTTTTTTAAATTGAACTAGTTCACCCGTATGTGTAATTACGTAATATTAAAATACCTTTAGCGCGAAAGAAGATTAAGGAAGGCAGTCACCTAGCGGTGACTGCTGGAACTAGCAATTAACTCAAGCTAGTTTATCTGTGTAGCAGAGTCGGAAATAGTTAGGCTACGTAAGGTAACTAACCATCGACTTTGAAGGGTGAACCAACCCCCCCCCCCCCATTAGGGCCCCGTAGGATAACTTAGGTCCCCGTAGGATAACTAACCAACGGTACCATAGGGTGAAAAATACCCCCTCCCTAACCAAACTCGGTTCCACTATAAGACCTTCCAACTGTGACATAGGGTGAAAAATACCCCCTACCTAACCAAACTCGGTCCCACTATAAGACCTTCCAACTGTGACATAGGGTGAAAAATACCCCCACCCTCCCTAACCAAACTCGATCCCACTATAAGACCCTTTCCTTCCTCATCCCCACCACTACCATACTAAGAGAGTCTTATCTCCACCCATCCCCCTTCCACACCACAAAACAGCTTCCCCCACTCCCTGTCATCGGAACCGCATTGCTCCTCTACTTCCATCTACGACCTTTGGTTATGTAGAAATAAATTTTTCAATTAAGTTTTTAATATCTCCAGCGCGCCTCCCTCCACTGTTCAGGTGCTACCCGCACCACCGCGCCACGCAGCGAGGAAATCGCTACCACCGAGCGCGTAAATTCCTACAGATTCTTCTTCGTTGCAAAACAGAAAAATTGAACGAAAGATTAAGAAAAAAATTTAGGTGAAAGGATGATATGTGCACTACTGCTGTGCCAAATTTCAGGTCGAAAGGTCAAATACTTTCGACATAGTGCACCGTGAAGTAAAAGTTAATGATCTCAGCTTCTACTGCTCCTATCGCCATGATTTTTTTTTTAAATTCATGGTTTTTTATAAACATTACAATGCATTTTATTGCAATTGTTAAATCCAATAGTTGCTGAAATACGGACGATAGCAACGGGTTTTTTCAATTAAGAAATGCTTTGTTTATTATTGAAAAATATGCTCTTTACACAATTTGTTAATAACGTTAATACCAATTTTTAGCAATTGGTTTCATTAATTTATGACCACCAGGAAAAAATTGGCAGCTACTTAAAGTTTTGACATAAATAATTTTGCAATAGGCCACCTTTTTTAGATATCGAAAAATGGCTTTTATAGCAAATTCTACTAACTAAAAGATACCTTCTAATGAACTTTCAGTAGCAATCAAGCATTTGTTATATGGTTTTTCACTACTTAAACTTTCCTCCACTTCCTGTTCTTCATTAATGATTTTACAAATAACCAAAACAAATTGATTTTTTAAACGCCACCTATCTTATTGAAAATTTAATTACGAACAAGTTTTATTTGACACATTTTTTGATACGATTAATAATAAGCGAGTTATTTAAATTAAACCAGAAAGAAACGCATTTTTCAACATTTTTTTGAATTAATAATAACCTTCCCGACCTCCTTCGTATTCGAAACTTTAAGAGCTCTTTAAGGACGTTCTAAACTATACATAAAAAAATTAAAATTCTCTATGGCACGAAGTGGAAAAAGTGCCATATTTTTGTGCTATTTCTCCCTGACTATTTGTAATAATTTAAAATATTTAAAATAATCAGAAATAATAATGATGATAAACTCTTATAAATGATTCAAAAGTATTTTCAAAAAAAAATATTTAATTAATTCTGGCAAAAAAATAACAAAAAGGCATATGAAACTTTTGATTAAGTTTTCGAAGCAATTTCAAAGGATTATACGTAAGAGTTTCAACCCTTGTGAATTTTGAGACACAAAGTACTACGACATAAGGTTAATCAGATTTTAGAACTCTTATGAAAAACCACTCTTATAAATTATGCTTCCTATACTAAACCAGGTTACTCAAACACTGTTAATAAATAATGGCGCTAATAATTAATTACATGTAAAATGATAATCTGAATATTTATGAGATAAATAACTAATAACTTTAATTTCAGTGTTCTTGCACAATCATAAAGGGTTGTGACGAGACGCTTGCTCCGTTGCTACCCACGTACGATACCGCGTAAGTGGGGGTAAGCTGTAGCGTACGTGCCGATACCGCGGTCGACATTATAGCATGCGCGGAGTATAGTGTTCTCGGCATGCCCCTCCCGAAGTACCCAGGACGGCCGTTCCGCAGCGCCGATACCGATTTCGGCGGCTCAACTGGGTATATAAGACCGAGCTCCGACCCATTTGAGCATTCCGTATCCAGGAGCTCTCCGGATACATCCCGACCTTATCCTACGCAGGAGTTCTCCGCGTATACCCATCCTTTGCTCAGGAGTTCTCCGCGTTATCCCCACCGCTCCTCCACCTATACCCATGCTAACGGCCGAGTCCAGGAGTTCTCCGGGCCAACGGCCATTTCTTTTCAGCGATTAATGCCGTTTATTTTCAGCTCCCCCCGTTGACCGCCATATTGGCTCCCGCCATATTGGCTCCCCGGGCCCTCCCGTGAGGCCACCTACCGGTCTGTTCCGAAAGCCCTTCCGAGTGGCTACCGACCGTCGCGCCGCCTATCCGAGCCCTCCATGTGGCTACCAAGCGCAGCGCCGCCAGCGGGCGAATTCTGTACCTGCGACATAGCGACAACACATATGCGTACACACCTGCAGCGGCAGTACACAAACAACACAAACATAAATAGGTTAAGGTCATAATGTAAACACATTGTAAATAGTTGTTTCCTTTTATTTATTCCCTGAATAAACAGTTTTATTTGTCCATATTAAACTTGTCCACATTATTTTGATCCCTCTCGGTCAAATCGAACCGAACGGTTTCACGGCGGCTAACCTCGCCTACAAAACGCGTTACAGGGTGTTATCGTAAAATTCGGTTAAAAAGCTACATAGCAAAATCATATATCTCATAATACTGCCGTAATAAAAAGCAGACCATTTTGAATAGATCAAGGAGCTGTTAAAATTGATAAGACTATATTTTAAACATTATTAATACCCAATAATAATATCAATTGACAGCTATTGATATTTTATAATATATTTAATATAAAAAATATACACTTATGAAGATTCTTATTAATACCATGAATGCCACAATGGCTTATTTTTAACCATAACTATTTTATAAAAAATATAATGAAACTATGTACATGTTTAAGTGAATCTCATCATAAATACTGTCTATTAATTGCTTCAAATTAAAGTTAGTAGTAATTTAGTTACAAATATCTACACATAGATAAAAGAAAACTTGTGTGTGTGGCTAAATGTAACGCACTTTACAAAAATGACTTGTGATAAGAATTGTAATTCTTATGACTATTAAAATAATTTGGCAGTTTGCTAGTGCTGTGATCAGACACATTTTACTATTGTTATAAACAAACACTTCATCACTAATTGGAAAGTTAATACTGAAATTTTAAATAATAGTTAAATTTTTAATTGAAGTAAAGTATTTCACTTTTATGTTTGAATACCATGTCATATTATTACCTGTATTTATCAATGACTCTTCAAAGAATAGTTTGGAATAAAGAAATAAATATTTTCATCGTAAAAATCTAACAAATAAGTGAATTAATAAACACAAGTAATAAAATGACATGCAATTCAAGCGTAAAAGTAAAATATTTTGATTGACTCAAAGTTTTAACTATTTATTAAAAGTTCAGCGTTAACATTTCAGTTAGCGTTGAGGAGTATTTTTATATCAATTAAAAAATATATGTAAATAATATAATAACAAATTTCTAAGCTACTTTATGGTTTAATTAATTATGTGGTTACCTTTTGATTGCGTTCTATGTAGTTTGATTGGTGAGCCCTATTACTCCTTTGACAAACTTATGTCAATTTCAGATCAGATATGCTTTCCACTGGCAGTGATTGCAAAAAAATCTCTAATATTGCTTTCCCTTGCTATTTACAATGCATCAGATAAATTGCATCACGTTCCTGTAATGAGTGATGTCTCATTAATGTAGTATCATACTCTAGTAGATGGGACTTGTGTATTGGTTTGGTAACCTTAATTTAATTTTTATCCTGAATATTAAACTTACCAATATTATATATCCCCATCAAATATACTGCTAATCACCCATTCTTATTCATATTCTGTATTGAGTATACTTATAGCACAGTTAAAACCTGGATGATCAAATCTATCGTGCTACTCCAGTAAAGCAGAACCTAGTTCTAAATCACCATCTATAGCGCAGCCCAAAATGTCTTATTTTCCAAGTAAAATATCTATTATTTTTTGTGGCAAAATGAATATGTCTGATGAGACCAAACTTCAAACTACGAAATGATGCCTGAGCTTTGGTTAGAAGTCCACACGAAGTTCACACTCACAGATGGAAAGATTCAAGGCTAGAAACCTAAGAATTCGAAACCAACAAAGTAGTCATCATTCTATAAATAGACTACTATTTCAGGTAAATATGGTAAATTACCATATAACTTACCTAGTTTATCTTCAGAATATGTTGATTTCGAGCTCCCGATCATGATAACTGCTTATTTGGCTTCGAATTTTTAGGTTTCCAGCCTTGCATTTGCGAACGTTACCAAACCTTCAGGAACCGGTGTAATGTGAAGAAATTCAAGGTTAGGAACCTCAGAATTTGAAGACAAAAAAGCAGTTTTTATGTTCGGGAGCTTAAAATTAAGACACTCTGAAGTAAAATTAGATAAATTGTATGATAATTTACCATTTTTATGTGAAATTGCCATCTATTTAGACAGATCATGCATTTTTCGCTTCGACTTCTTAGGTTTCCAGCATTGAATTTGCGAACGTTTCACCAACCATATTCAATTTATCGTGAATTCGATGACTTGCACTAATACACATGAGTGTATTTCTTTCTTTTTTTTATCAATGTAAAAGCAGAAGATAGAGATGTACTCAATGCACACTAGTGCAGGTACCCGAATTCGCGATATCACAGCCACTTCACAAAGCTGCTAACTCAAATTGACCATTTTCAGGATTTTTGCTATTTTGTTGGGAATCCTATTTTTCACTTTACACCGGCCCTGTAGGGAATTCTGTAACTCTTACCGACTAATTTCGACATGGTTAAACAAAAGTTAACGATAAATATCGGTACGTGCAATAAATAATGTATATCTATATATATATCATTTTCGGTTCGCACCGATATCGAAAATTTTCGTTAGTTACAGAATACGGGGTCTGATCTAAAAATTGCAGGTAGTTCAACCCCCAAATTTTTAATACTATCAACAGAAGTTTTAGATGTGATTAAAATTCTAGTGATTTTTGTTTGATTTGTTTATCAGTTAACTCACTGCAAATAGGTTTAGATTTTTTATATCGCTGTAAACTAAAAATGGCCTCTCCACAAGACCTGCGCCTTTTAGAAGGATAAGAGGTAAGTTAATAATGTTAATCAATTATTCGTATAAATCAATAATTTTAAATTATTTATTAAAAAACTTGTTTTCTTTTGTTTACAGCTATTGTTCGAGAACATGGTTCTAAATGGTGTTTCATATTAAATTAAATTTTCATTTATATTATAAAAAGCATGCCTAGTCTATAAGCCAGATATATGTACAATTCTTTGGTTGGTTGAAAAAACTAGCAAAGAATTGTTACATAATCTAGCTTATAAAATATCTTCAATTATTCTTTAAAATAAAATTATATATTATTTTTTTGAGATGGAGAAATACAACCTCAAGCCGGGCCATCGGGTGGGAGGCAGAGGCAATTGCCTGATTTGCCACAAATAGCTCTGCCTCCCACTCAACCTATGGAAGAGGAGGCACCACCACCTTCCCCACTGCCTCACCAAGCAGCTCAGCTGTCACCACCACCTCAAATGCCTCCGGCAGCTCAACAAAGGGCAGCAGTGGTGCCCATTGCTGCTGCAGCACAAAACCAAGGTAAGCTACAAAGTACATAATATCACTTAAACTAAGAGTAGTTTTTAAAAAATTATTATCTTTTTCAGGGCGAAGACCACACAATAGGTCTGGGAGGAGGGGAAGAAGCTACCACCGACCATAGGACTACAGTAAATTAGTCGGTTTACTGTATGATATGGCATACCAAGGAGGAGGAAGAGGTCGTGAAGGAAAAGAATATAATGGGAGACAAGGGGAACAAGGAGAACCAAGAAACGAAGGATACGGAGGTCAATAAATTTAAAGAATATACTATTATATAATCTTTAACATTTTAAAAATAAACATATTTAAAATATAATTGAATTCCTTTTAACTTCTCATTCCTTCCAAACTTATAATAATTTATATACAAATACAAATACAATAAGTATAACACAACCAACCTACAATCTTTAGCAATCTGCATTCTTAAATAACAGGATATTTCAGTAACCTTTGAAGTACAATTAAAAAAAAAGACTCAAGAAAGTACTTGTGTTTTAATAGAAGCTTGACCTGAATTAAGGAATAAGTAAATAAACAATTAATTTTTATCTATTGTTATGGGTTCACACCGCGACAAACTAATCCAAGTACTTTTGGTACAACTAAATTTATTCAGTCCTTGTAGAATTATTTTACAATGTTCGTTTATAAAATAAATTAATAGTTATACAAGTTTTTAGAGGATTTTGATTAAATGGTTATCTAATTGAAGTTAGAATGAATTTAGGGTAACTAGAGAGCTAATGCTCGGATAAAGTCGGATGACTTGTTCTAGTTACTGCTGGGCCTGGACTGATCGGTCAGGAACCGAGCAGTCAAGTCGTTGCCTCAAAAATGCATCGATTCTCATGACCATATATGGTATGGTTATAGGGAATCGATCGTGCGTCAACGGTTACTAAGTCGTACGTCAATAAGTCGATTGTTCTAATAGCTGACTAAGACTTTTGGCCACGCGCGCTCTGAGGCCCTGGCAACAAAGAAGTGCTGTTGCCTAAGAAAGAGGTTCAGGTTGCATACGAATGACGCCACACGGCGCTTGGAAGAATGCAACCGGAGCCTTTTTGAATTTAACTAATTTTAATTAATTAAATATTTTAATACTAGTTATAGGCTAGTTATTGACTAGGTTCTAGGTTAATAGAGAAAGTAATAGAAGTAGTTATGTGAATATAACACTATATACATTTTAAGCAGATACTTTACTATGACCTGAATTAAAGAATAAATAAACAATTAATTTTTATCTATTTACATTTTAAACAGATACTTTACTATAAAAAGATAAGCCTTAATAGTATACTATATGGAATTATTAAATTTACTAAATTATATACATTACCATATGGTAAAGTATGCATAACTCATTAATTATACATATTTTACCGGTACCCGGACATCAGACCTACAAAATTTTTTAAGCGGAGTAGTCTTTCTATACATCCTATGAATATGACTGAAGTAGAGGGATATTCGAGCATGCGCATAATATTAATGGAGGAGTTCCATAGGAAAGAGGCAGTTTCATGCTGCTTTAGATGTGTTGGTTAAATTCTGTTTACATTTACGTCAATGTGTGACAGGTACATTTTGACAGGTCTGTTATGCTATATGAGAGTTAAAGTCAGATAAGTAATTTACTTTCATTATTTAAGTCTAGCTTATTTAATGTAAAAGAAGTTGATTCTTTGCTTTATATACTTTTAGATTATTTTGATAGAACGTAATGTATTATATGCGTAGAAGAAATCGTTATTTCTACTGAGTTATAATAAACTCCTTGGAACTGGAAGATTCAGAGAAGGAATAAGATTAAGGAAAGAAATACAAGGTATAGTATATTATTGTTTATTAATCATGAAATTTCACAAAACTTTCTTACGCTTTATAATTATTCAGTTTGCAGATTTATTATGAAAAGCCATTGCTCCTTATTTATGAATAAAAAATGATAGAGAATTGGGGAGTAGATAATTGTGCGATGGCCCAGTGATATAATATTAGTGAGAAAAAGTCAACTGTCAGGCAACTATATACAAATTTTGCTGGTTTATTAATTACTTATAAGGAAAACTTTGATTACGTCATCACTTTCTGTAAACGTGCATACGTTTCAATGTATAAATATCAGATAAGGGTTTTATTTATTTATTAATGTAAAATTTTAACTTTACAATTTGAGGAATATTTGATTCTTTGTATTATATCTCTTTTGCAGATCTAGTGTTTATTAAACCCTGATACAGAGGAAATGCAGGTTGATTATTTTCATGTATAGTTGCTTTCATTAATACCATGCAAATAAAACTTCATAGGGAAAGGTTAAAATAAACAGCATAACTGGTCACTGGTTCGAATGGATGATGGATGATCTGGTTTAGTAAAATATACCACAGTCATAACGCAGCACTTGAGGCATGTATCAATTTTAAAGCGAAACTGATAAAGTTAGTATTAATAAAGTAGTTTGTGTAATTATTAATCTATTTTCTATTGCTATTTTTGAGAATATTTTAACACTCTTTCAATATTTTTTATTGTACTATTCGTAGGCTTTATCTGAAAGACTGCTACGGATGGTACATTGCAAAAACTGCTGTTTCACATAAATTAAAGCTGGAACCGACAACTAATGTGCAATTTGTCAGTTGGATCAAAGGAGCTTTTTTGTGTAAAGTTTCTATTTTGGATTAAATAGGTAAAATATTCACACAATATAAATTTTAGTGAAATTGTATTATTTGTACATTATTATTATTGATATGGTAAATTTTTCAGCTGGCATTCCTAAGTAAATCTCTTTATATATATGTATGGAGTAATTTACAAAATTGGCACATTAATGGGCTTATCGTTAAAAGAGCTTGAAAATTGGAAGAGCTTAATCATGCAAGCTTTATCATCTGCTTACTCTTCCCATAGCGACACAAATCTTTACTCCTACGGTCTACAAACTCTTCCAACGTGCGATAAATATCTGTGGCCATGATTTGACGATACAGAGCAATAACATGAAGATTTATTACAAAATAGCAATGGAGTTCCATTACATGATAGTAAAATAGAATTCTTTCTTCAACTCTTTCTAATTTCAAAGACAATTTCGAATACCTAAGATATACAGAAAGAATTATTTTTCATTATCATGCAATTAGACTAAAAAATTCTCTTACTCTCTCTAAGCTATAAGGATTTGTTTTTTGAAAGATCTTTAATACAAGATATTCGATTTTAAGGTGGCTTAAGCGTTTTATTATAAAAGTACAGATACAATTCATATTAAAGCAAACATTTGTTTAAAACTAATACTTTAATTTTACATAAAGAAGATGTACGGTCATCGATCAAATTATAGAGAAAAAAAAACTTGAAAATGGTGTGTGTGTTTTAACATGTAGTCTTATGGGAGAAAGAATGAAATTACATTGTATTGGAATTTAAAAATATAGGTTTTTATGAAAAAAAAAGGTATTTTGAATTCGTTTTTCACAGATAAGATTAGTTTAATAAAAATAGCGAATTATCGAACAAAAGAAGACATCGAAAGTAGAAGTATGATAAACACGAATCATTGCCCTCAGCGATTACTTCAGCTTGTATGCACTAACTTATTTATAACGTTTTATGTGTAATAATTACTTCCTTATAAGAAATAATGTTTCAAAATATTTTAATCCATTTAAATAGATTTACTAAAATAAATTGCAGTTACTGCATCTCCTGTAAGGCGAATATATTATACGGCACTGTACGCTCGAGCCAACCACCTTAATTCAAACAAATGAAGTTTTATGATGCAGTTCAATTGTTTTTAAATGGTGGCTGGTTGCGAAGTTTCTTGTGATTTATTATAACTAAACCTATAATGGATAATAATAATATTAGAAAAAAAACAGATATAATTTATCCGGATGGTTATTTATACCATAGAATAAAATCATACACCAAAAGAGATGGAACCTGCACAACGTAATTTATATTTTTTCATATTAATTCACGTAGTTTCAGTCCTTGTAAAGTAAAAGAATGAATAATTCGCTTATTAACATTTTAATGTTTTAGGTATTTAAAATGCATTTTAAAAAATTCCTGTCCTGGTAGGGGAAAACTTGTTAATATAAATAAGAAGGAAATTTTTGAACAAATTAAAAAACATAATCACAAAGCTGATAAAGATAAAAGAAAAAATATAATTTTCAAAGAAAAATTAAAAGAATTTGCTAGATCGGAAACATTATTGCCCTCAACGTCAGCGAGAGATATTTATGATTTTTGTGCTTACAAGTAAGGCTTCCATACGATATTATCATATTTAATTGATTTTAATGAATGCCCGCTTATATATAGCATAAGATAAAGTATATATACATACATATATATATATATATAGTATAATAAATAATAAAGAGATAAGAAAGAGAGAAAACGACATTTGATTATAGTTTCACGCGTACATGCCTAAATGTGTGAAAAGTACAACATGAGTAATAATGCTCTGAATAATTAGAGAAAGTGATATTTAAGTTAAATGAAAATCTCATGGAATGAATAAATGTTTAAATGTAAATAATTGATGAATGAAATAGAATAGGGAGAGATTTTTTATATGTATTAGATTATAAGCTATTACTAAAATTGAACGCTTCGCTCACGATATTGGACAAGCGTGTCGCATACGTGTGTATAAGAAGGACGAATCCCTCGCTTGCGATGTTCAGCGGGCATTGTATAAATATATACGTGTCTCTTAATCCCGCTACTATTTAGTCGCAGATACATCTAAATGCCGATAAAGATAAATCATGCGAATCTTTATTAAATCACTTGTGATTGTGGATTAATTCCTAATAATGATTCATATTTGTTTTTCATCGGGAGTTAACGTTAAAACTTTATTGGTTTAAATACAGAAAGGTTCCATCATACCCTAATGCGAATAAACGTGATAACTTCATACACTACATATTCCAGTTAATAACAGATATTAAAGTCAGCTCAGTGCAGAATCAATAGCAGAAGGTTCCCATGCGTTCAAGTTAGATTTGAGTACAAATATTTCTTGGCGCTTTAAATATAAAGCACGGTGCGTATGCATTGCATTGTGCCGTGTCTTTGGATTGTTGCGTGCGCGCCATAACGTACTCAACACTTATTAACTCTATATATTGGCCATCGCTGAATTGTAAAATTTTGTAAAATAAATAAATTGAACTCCAGCACGCAACACCAGAATCAAGCTTTAAGCAAAAAAAATGAAGACAAGCGCTAGCCAGCAGCAGTATAGAAAATTTAAAGGGAAGCGGTACAAACACAACTATGCCTGGAGAGCATAGGTGTGATTTGGACTTCAGGCAACATTGGCTTTAGAAGAAGAGCGACTACCGCTAACCGTGACATTTTTACGTGTCATCCGTGTGAAGTGGTGCTGCGTTTACCTAAAAACTCAAAGCAAATAAAAATGCTTTTCCTAAATTGATTTTTAATATTGATAAAATGGTCAAATGTAGCCATTAATTAATTAGATTTGGTGGTAAATACAGAAAATGCGTTTTATTATAACAAATGAGTTGAGGTAAAATAAACTCAATGTTTTTATATTAATCTATTTACAAATGCATTTTTTATTTATTATTGAGTCCAATAAATTAATGGTTATTAAAAAAAAATTCCTTGTAATGAAAAAAAAATGAAAAAATTTTCAACTTCACCAAGACTCGAACACGAGCCCACCGTATGACAAACGGCAATCTTACCGCCTGCGCTACAGCGCTCACTTGATGTACCAAGTGCAAAACAGCCTTTTAAACACTGACTACAATTCTTTCACTAACTCGTCATAAACGATCAAGAATTAGCTGCAATAATAAATACATTTATCTCCACAGCATTATTGCACTAAATTTATTATGTTTTTAATTTGAAGCATACATTTTACATGAAGATACGATACTTTAAGGGTGTTCATGCAATACTCTAAATACAAAACTATTCATATGCTCGTTTATCATAGTTATTCGACTACATATAACAAATATTATAATATTACTTAATTAATTTATGATAGTTGAGCATATGAATAGTTTTGTATATAGAGTACTGAATGGTTACCCTTAAATTATCATATCTTCATGCAAAATGTATGCTTCAAATTAAAAACAATAAATTTAGTACAATAATGCTATGTAGATAAATGTATTTATTATTACTGCTAATTCTTGATCATTTATGACGAATTAATAAAAGAATTGTAGTCAGTCTTTAAAAAGCCTGTTTTGCTCTTGGTACATCAAGTGAGCGATGTAGCGCAGGCGGTAAGGTTGCCGTTTATCATGCGGTGGGCTCGTTTTCGAGTCTTGGTGAAGATTAAAATTTTTTGATTTTTTGTTTCATTACAAAGAATTTTTTTTTTAATAACCGTTAACTTATTGGACTTAATAATAAATAAAAAAATGCATTTGTTAACAAATTATTATAAAAACATTGAGTTTATTTTACCTCAACTCATTTGTTATAATAAAACGCATTTTTTGTATTTATTACCAAATCTAATTAATTAATGGCTACATTTCACCATTTTATCAAAATTAAAAATCAATTTAGGAAAAGCATTTTTATTTTATTTATTCACTTATACCATAAGTACATCAGCTGTCAGATAGATCAAAGCTGTCACTACTCCTTATTTCTTTATTACACTTTATTTTTCCGTATACTAACATTTGTTTTCGTTCACGCCGTTCACGGTGACAGGCTGTGAATATAATATATATAATTTTTGATATATTACGTTCTGCATTTAAGATGGTACTGACGTATTTCCGCTGGCAGTATACTTTGTGCAGTCAGCATTCCTTATATCAAAATTCACTTACTATAGAGCGTAGTACTATTCAAGATGGCGGACTTGGCAACCTTGGGAATTGCCCTCTCTCCTCGTGCGGTTGTGCGCATTGTGTGTCACCCACGTTAAACTCGTTTGGTGTGGGGTTCACATGTGACCTCCCCCCCTCTTACGTTAAGCAGTGGACGCCTTAGAGAGAGAAAGAGAGAAAGAGAGAAACCGCCAGGCGCGAGCCAGGAGAAGCTGCTGGTTACTTTAAATGATAAGACGCGTTACTTAATACATTATCGCGCTCTGCAATAATGTATGCGTAATGGACTCGTACTGGAAAGAGAAAGAGAGAAAGAACATTCGTAGAGAGTGATGCAGTGATCGCTCCCCCTTATTTATGTTACAGTATCTTTGACGATCGTCATATTCATTTGTATATCCATCGTCGGAGATACTTACCATCCGCTCTGTAATAAGAGCGGAGCCTCCGTGACCTTACCTACAGAAAACATTCAGAACAGTTTTCAAGCTGTAGATCCCCCTGGAATATCTCAGTCGAAGCATCGTCCGATGTCGGTTGAATGTAAATCTTCAAGGGTCTTATGTTATGATTTGTATATTTTGTTTTTTTTTATTTGCAATAATTATATTACGGGGTACAGTGGATTGGTGAAGAGGTAATTGAAGAAACACCAGTGTAAGGGAAAAAGCCTTCGGCATAAAAAACCCTCTTTATTGAAATACAAATTTACTTATAAAAATATATAAATGAACCAGGAATTGTGCGTCCTGTCGAATCCCAGCCACTTAGCAACAGTATACTTTAATGGAGTAGACTGCATATTTCAGGTTATTCCAGATGACTTCCCAATAAAAACAGCAACAGCATCTATAATTAAAAAAAATTATTTATATATTTATATTTATTATATTTTTTTATTAGTCTTTGACTTTTATTAACTCTTACCGATTTGGTGGTGACTGCCTGTCACACACAGCTCACATAGGCTGCATATTACGTAAACGTAATAGTAATTGTTGCCTACGCGAAACTGCCGGTTGCTCCGCCGCCGGTTGTTCCGCTGCCGGTTGTTCCGCTGCAGGTTGCACCGCTGCGGGCAGCATTTGCAGGGCTACGGGCAGCGAATGTGGTCGCCGCAGTGGCTGCTGCTGATCAGGTATCGTGCGATACCCTCTTCGTACTGCTTGCTGCTGCTGCTGCTCTTCATTCTGCACAAATGGGCTCACTACTGCCACTGGCACAGAGGACTTCTCCACGTCCGACATAGTGAACTTTTTTTGTGGTAGCACAATTTTACGTCCGGAGCTCATGGTGTTTTACTGAAGACTAAAGTGAAGAGTGCTCTCCTCTCTTTACTCCAGATGAAGTTTACATATCTTTATCAATACATATTAGCTTTCTCTCTCTCTCCACTTCGGATGAAGTTTACATCTCATTATCAATGCGGAGAGAAGTTTATATCCATTTCTCAATACGTATTAGGTTTCTTTCCGTTAACTCCAGATGAATTAGTAAAAGGTATATTTACAATAATATTTTTCAATTTATTTGATAAAAGAAATAGTAAAGCTTAATTTACAATGATATTTTTTCAATTTGTTTGATAAAATAATTTAATAGTAAAAGAAAAAGAAATGTGGTGGTTCCTCTTCTTCTCTCTTAGTCTGCTTTGACGCAATATCTTTTTCCTCCTCCTCCTTCTCCACTACTTTTTTCTCCTCTTCCTTCTTCGTTTGCTTTGACTCAATTATCAACACGTTATTATCCTCCTCTTCCATCTCACTACTATCTTCCACTACCTCGTCCATACTTTGGATGATCTCAATATTTTAACTAGCATCCTGATACGACGAACGTTAATAATATTGTTTTATCATTTTTCGCGTGATTTCAAGGGTGAGGAGCAGGGAGAAGGGGGTTGCGAGTTGAACGATCGTTGGAGTTTTTAATTAAAATTTATATATTTTTAATAATAATAATAATATTATACACATAATAATAATAATAATAATATTGCTCCTAAACTGTAGCAGCAGCAGCAGCAGAATCTGCTATTAAAAAATTGAAAATGATTTATTATTAGTCTTAAATTTTAATTTCATGAAGTATTTAATGTTAGAAGAGTCTAAACTTTTTTTACCGATTCGTGATGGTGGCTGTTAAATGCAATCACGACCCCTATGCTCACGTAGACAGCATATTGCACAGCTTACAATACGTGGTATAGGTTGATGATCGGTATCACCAGCACCAGCAGATGTCATTTTTTTGTCTGGCAAACTGATTTTTTTTTTGTTTGAATCCATTTCGTCTACTGTCAGAAACACTACTGAAGCCGAGATTGCTCCCCAATACGAATAATCCTTATCTATCTCTACTCTAGATTGAGTTACATTTCTTAATCAAAACGTATTAGATTTCTTTCCGTTTACTCCTGATGAAATAGGAAGGGGAATATTTACAATAATATTTTTTCAATAATTTTTTATTTAACCTCTAATTTCTCTCTCATGTTTTTTTAAAAAAAAACTAAGTAGACATACTATGCCGATTCTAGCCCCCCCCCCCCCCACTCCTGTCCACTCGGCTGAGCCTGGTTGCGAGGTAGTGGGGGGAGCCAAGAAGTGCTAAGCGGTGGTGGTGGGGGAAATCGGAGGCTCCACGTGAGCTTGAAGCAAGTATAGGCGAGAGGGTTGCGGGGGTGCGGGAGGATACTTGCAGCATTTTGACGTCACACCCCCACTCGTCTGACGTCAGGTCCCAGTCGGTAAAAGCAATTTCCTAGATGGTAAAACAGATTCTCTTTGGGGTGATTTTTTCGCTCGCATAACCTTGAATCTTTGCAGCATGTTACTGACCCCGCTGAAGCCGCTTTACCCTAAATGTAGCTGAGTGTGTTACTTTATTCCATAGCTCAGAAATTTTTAAACTAATATATAATAGCATGTGCAAATATTTGATTTATTCATTGTGTGCTTGGGGTGCAACTTACTGTCCAGTACTCTCTCGAGTAAATAAATCGGTTGAGGGAGCAGGGACAACAGTTTAACACATTTTTTTCCAAAAAAATCTTGAAGATTGAAAGGATGGCTCCAACATTTGTGGATTTTCAAGGTTTTCGATTGAAAGATAAATCATTCATAGTGAAAGAATTTGCAGTCTTACGTGATGGAAAAGTGTTTCACATTTTATTTTCACCACCGTTTCCATATACATGGTTAAATGAGGCGGAGATAAAGCAATCAAAGTAAGTATAATTGATTCTCCAAATGTATATCTTTTTAAATGATGAGTTTCTTGTTTTTCATTCCATCTAGCTGGTTATATTATAATCATCATGGTTTAAATTGGATGGATGGTTATTCGCCTTACTATAGATACAAAGAGGTTATAAGGAAATATGTGAGTTCAAATGAGGATGAAGAGATTTTCGTGAAGGGACTCGAAAAGAAGAATTGGCTTAGTAATATCTGCGATTTTGTTATAAGTGATATCGATGAATATGAGTGGGGTGATTTTAGACTGAAAGATAGTAATAGCAATACATACCTACCTACATGTCTAAACCATAATATTATGTGTGCGTTGAGGAATGTTTATTATATGAAATTTATGTATGAGAAAAAGAAGGAATAAATAAATCAGCTTGAAAATTCAATTTGCATTATTGTATCAAACTCCTGCAGTATTCTTATTGTTCTGATTCACGGCACGTGTTTAAAATAAAGAATCAGCATATTGGATATCTGTTACCTGATTTTTTTCCATTTTCAAACGATTTTAACATTCACACATACACATAAATAGATGACTAAGTATATCAAATTTCATCTTCATACGAATTATAAAAAGATTCATCGCGGGTGAAAAGTTTCATTATAGTTTCACCCAGCGATTTATTGTTGGACACGAAGCAACTTATCAGAGATCTTCCAGTGATCATATATTTACAAAATGTATACCGAACTTCGAAAAAAGTTTAGCTCAATTAGAACAGAGGATGAATACTCTACATGGGTTCGCGAATGTCGTGATTATATTCAGGAATTAAGAAACATTGATCGAAATGCTTCAGTAGGTACGCGACAGAAACACTTTGCCGAGATCGCGAGCATTAAATGCCTCCTCCTCCGATCGGCAAAGGATAAGAGTTTCATTAAATTTGGTTCTGGCTCCAATGCAGCGGAAGGACTCATTTGGGAGGAGCTTGAATCAGCGTTTAATAGCCGAATATGCAGTGGTATGGTGATAAACTCAAATTATATAGAACCACGTGATTTTCTGTTAAATGCACAAGAAATTGTACATACCTGTGTAAATAAAGTATTCTGTAGTGTAAATTGTGTTAAAATAAACTGTGTGTTAAATGGACAATTTATTAGTAAGGATATTAGTGATGATAAGAACATTAGTACAAAAAATTATGTTTTATATAAAACTGATAATTTTAGCGATTGGTATAGGCAAAATATTGTAGAGACAATATTGAATGACTTGAGCGAGTTTCAAGAACGCGATAGTGGATGGGCTTTGGAAAGAATATTGAACTTGATAGTAAATATAAATCATTATAATCCACTGCGTGCTGGATGTGGAGTCAAATTACCACCCAGTATAATACATAAAAGAGCTGTGATAAACATTGATAATGAGGATAGTGCATGTTTTGCATGGGCTGTGACGGTAGCGCTTTTTCCTGCAAAACCACCCGCCAAAACCTACCGTACATCCTCCTATCCGCATTATCGGTCTGTTTTAGACGTTGGAAGCTTAACCTTTCCAACCACTCTGAAACAGATCCCGAAATTTGAATCGGATAATGACATTTCAGTCAATGTGTTCACAATGGAGGAGGAGGAAAATGAAAGCAAAACTGAAATAAACATCACACCTCTTCAGCTAACGAAGAAGAAGCGATCGAGACATGTTAATCTCCTTCTTATCACAGATGACCAAGGAAATGCACACTTTCTATGTATACGAAATCTTTCTAGATTAATAAGCAACCAGACAAATAAAAGGGGACATACTATTCATATTTGTGAACGGTTTGTAATGGATGTACAAATATATGTATACATAAATATTATATTCATACTAAAATCATATTCATTTTTTTGTTTAGCTGTCTACACTATTTTCATACGGCAGATAAACTTCAGGTTCATGAGAGGGATTGTGTGCAGCTTAATGACAATATCCGTGTCATACTGCCAAAGAATGCAGGAGACTGTTGGGTATCTTTTAAGAACCAGAAGAACAGTGAAAGAGTGCCGTTTGTCGTCTATGCAGACTTTGAATGTTTACTAGAGAAAATTGACAATAGTAGTAATAGTAGTAAAAATAGTTACGATTATCAGAAACATGTACCTTTTAGTGTAGGGTATTATTTAAAAAGTGCTCGCAATGCGTCACTCTCATGTTATAATTCACATCGAGGTGCTAATTGCATCGAATGGTTCGTATGCGAGCTCGAGAGCATTGCACGCATCGTCAGCGAAAAATTGAAGACTGTAATACCGATGAATACTCTTAGTGATGTTGAAATTTCGCGGCACTACAGTGAACCTAATTGTCACATTTGTGGAAAACCGTTTCTTCCAAATCAAGTGCGTATTCGCGATCATGATCACCTAACTGGTAGATATAGAGGACCGGTTCATAATAATTGCAACTTAAACTTTAAAGACTCGCATGTTATTCCCGTAATATTCCATAATTTATCCGGCTATGATTCACATTTTATTTTTGAGGCGATCGTGAATACGCTTGAGGGATCGGTAAATTTGCTGCCTGTAAATAAGGAAAAATACACTTCATTTAGTAAATATCTGCGAAAGTATAATATACAGCTAAGATTCATCGATTCGTTCAAATTTATGGCATCCAGTTTGGATAAATTGAGTTCATATCTGAATAGATCTCAGCTGAAAAATTTAGAGTCACAATTTTCGGAATTAAGTATTGAACAGTTCAGCCTGCTTACGAGAAAAGGTATTTTTCCTTACGATTATGTGGATAACATTACTCGCTTGGAAGAAACGGTTTTACCTGCACGAGAGTTGTTCTACAATAGACTGTCCGATAGCGATATCACGGAAGAAGCATATAATCATGCCAAAGAGGTATGGACCAAATTCTCTGTGACAACACTCGGGGAGTACAGCGATCTTTATTTAAAGACCGATGTCCTATTGTTGGCCGATGTTTTCGAGAGTTTTCGCGATAGCTGTATGAAAAATTATAGTTTAGATCCTGCTCACTATTATACGCTTCCAGGCTTCACTTGGGACGCGATGCTCAAGCATACGGGAATCCGTCTGGAACTCTTCACCGATGTGGACATGTTGCTTTTTATTGAAAGCGGTATACGCGGTGGTTTGAGCCAGTGCTTCCACCGCTATGAGAGGGCCAACAATTGGTACATGCGAAACTACGATCCGGCGGAACCGTCGAAATACTTGATGTATTACGACGTTAATAATCTATATGGATGGGCAATGTGTCAACCGTTGCCAACCCACGGTTTCCAATGGATCGATGACGCTGCCAATCTCGACATCCTTAATGTGTCCGAGGATTCGTCCGAAGGCTATATTTTGGAGGTGAACTTGGAATATCCACGCGAGCTTCACGACAAACACTCCGATCTACCATTCTGCCCGGTGCGTGAGAAGCCGCCAGGTTCACACCAGGAGAAACTGCTCGCAACCGTCGACGATAAGACGCGTTATGTGATACACTACCGTGCTCTACAGCAGTGTATACGTAACGGTATCGTCTTAAAACGCATTTATCGCGGTTTAAAGTTCCGGCAGTCCACCTGGCTGAAGGCGTATATCGAATTAAATACACGCTTGCGGACAGCCTCGAAAAACGATTTCGAGAAGAATCTCTTCAAGCTAATGAACAATGCAGTATTTGGTAAGACTATGGAAAATGTTAGGAATAGAGTTGACGTGAGGCTCGTAACCAAGTGGGAGGGAAGATACGGGGCGGAAGCGTTGATTTCCAAACCGAATTTTCACAGTCGTGCGATATTTAAAGAGAATTTGGTCGCTATTCAATTGTCGAAATTATCCGCGAAGTTTGATAAGCCCGTGTACGTAGGCATGAGCATTTTAGATATTTCAAAGACCTGTCTGTATGAATTCCATTACGATTATATGCTTCCTACATTCGGCAGTAAATGTAAAGCGATGTATACCGACACGGACAGTCTAGTGTACAGTATCGAGTGTGACGATGTTTACTCGGTCATGAAACGTGATCTGGTCAAATTCGACACCAGCGATTACCCTCCTGATAATCGGTACGGCTTACCTCGAGTCAATAAAAAAGTGCCTGGGCTAATGAAGGATGAGAACAATGGAAAGATCATGACCGAGTTCGTTGGACTGAGAGCGAAAATGTATACCTTTAAGGTGCAGGACTGTACGAAAATTACCAAAAAGGCTAAGGGGGTCAAAGGTTATGTTATCGATAGAAACATAACTTTTGACGACTACAAGGATTGTTTGGATAATTTCACCGTACAGTCCCGTAACCAAAATTTAATTCGTTCGAAATTGCACAAGGTGTTTTCCACTACTCAGCGAAAAATTGCTCTCAGTCCGTATGACGATAAACGTCACATAACACCCGGTTCTGTAGCGACTCTACCTTGGGGACATTATAGGTTAAAAGAGTAGATTTTAATAGCTGTATTTATTGTATTATATTATATTACATAAATTATTATTATTATTATTATTACAAAACATTATTCTTATTTATCCACGAATTATGTGTTTTATCCATTCCTAACCATTTTACAAATACCTTATTCCCTTTCTTACGCAATATCTTCTCTACCAAGTATACATCAGGATTAGCTGTTTTTAAAAGTTCATATTCATAAAATCCACCATGTATGTCTGTACCACGAGAATCTCTAAGTAGATACGTGGCAGGATTTGTCCTTTGCACTTTTGTAATTTGAAATATTTCAGTAGTCCAGTTCGGTGTGTAACCTTTAGCAAACACATTTTTGTATTTACTGATTCGTACGAAATCACCAGCCTTGAACTTGGTACGTCCAACGATCTTAATGTTGCTATATACAGTAGCAAGCAGATGCTCAGCATGCTCAGGTTTCACGTCAACGGGTCGCATTCCTATAGTACGATGTCTTCGCGCGTTATAATCATCTACCAGCTGTTGCAGTATATTTCGCCATTTGTAATTACCGTCCAGTGTAAAACGTTTCCACATTTCGGTTTTTAAGGTTCGATTCCAACGCTCGACTATTGACGCTTTTAACGTGCTGTACGTGGAGTAATGATTTATTCCACGTTTTTTCATGAGCAGTTGAAACTCGTTGTTGTAAAATTCTTTACCATTATCAGTTTGCAAATTTTTGGGACATCTTCCACTCTTTAAAATTTTTCCCATAGCTGTGGTCACTTCCTTACCACTTTTTGTCTTAAGCGCTACTGCCCAACCATACTTCGATAAGGTATCAATCATTGTCAGAATATAGTGATGACCAGTATCAACATAATAACGCATATCAACAAGGTCAGTCTGCCAGAGATCATCGAAACCACGTATTATGACTTTTCGTCGTGGAAAATTTCTTCTCGCAGGGACATGTAACTCTTGCACCAGTTGTTTCTTTTCTTCACTCACGATTTTCCCTGATTCGCTTTTTACAACCTTTCCCCCATGCACATATAATTTCTGTTTCTTTTTTTCACTCATGATTCTTTTTCTTTCGAAAGCAATCGATTATCATGAGTATAAAATGTATGATGCATCCTAAACATTCACTTTTTGGATCCATCATTAATCTTGCTGTTTGTTTGCAAAAGTTTTGCCTCAATCTCCTGTATTTTTTTATTTATTCTTTCTTCAATTTTCTCCTCCAATTTAGCTAAACTGTGTTGCAAGAACTTTATATTCACAGCACATGTATTATTATCAGAATCAATAGTCAAATTTACTATTTTTTTATTATTCAAATCCAGTGCTCTTTTAGTCACATTTAATGTACCAATATTAAATTCTTTCCTTACGTTAAAACCACTACCAAATTTGTTAATTGACATATTGACGTGTGGTACGCAACTGAAGAAAATGTTTATAAACTGTACCCTTTTATAGAATAAGATCCTCTTCACGCAACTCTTCTATTATTGACTGTATTTCATTATGGTGGTTTGTATGACCTGCGGTGGTTGATGCAATTAAAAGTCGCAATCGATCAACTAATTCATTAGGATCGTTCCAATGTATATAGTTTACAGACTCATCAGTAACACGCATAAATCCACTACCAGCTATCACTCGTTGTGATGGTACTTTATTGTAAATTAGTGGTTGAATAATTTTCTTATACTTTGGACCCTTATTCCCTTGAACCTGTTGGTAACTATCATTTGCTCTTTTATATGATTTAGTTTGTTCAAGGATTTGCTTATATATGATCTTGTCATCAATGGTGTAGAGCTTTCTATCAGGCTCTTTCATGAAGATTAATTCAAAAAGCCCTCTCGTACCAATATAGCGCTTTTTATCAATTAAAATATCACCTTCATGACTAATATCAAATGTACATCTTCCCATCACATATTGGTTCCTTTCATCTAATGTAACTCCGAAACCGTGATCGATTTCATCTTTATTACAGAAAAGGAGCAAATGCATATAATGACGTGCAATAGGTGGAAATGATCTCCAATCTATGGAATGATTTATTTGTTTTTTGAGCAATCCTAAGGTTTCCTGTCTTGATGTTGAATGTGATGATGATGTAGACTCTTGTCCTGGCTCTGAATGTAATGATGCAGATTCTTGTCCAGGCTCTGAATGTAATGATGTAGATTCTGGCATTGATTTCATTGGTAATATTGATTTATCAAAAGTAGATTTTTCATCATTATCATCATAGATCATCAATGATTTATTTGTAAGAGTACCGTCATTGTTATGCAATTTCTTTTTTTTCTTGATAATATACTCATTGGGGGTTGAAGTATGATAACGTTTCCGCTTCTTGTCATGATTTAGATCAATGTTTAAGTCATAAGATTGTTCATTGCTATTATCTGTTTGCATAACTAGTTTTTTCAGTGGATCAACTATTGGTTTAAAAGTTTCATTCAATCTACTTTCCACCATTGATCTTTCCGATTTCAGTGCGCGATGTTTTTCACGAATCACCTCACTCGTTTCAGCAATCTTCTTAAGTAGTGACTTTTCATCCATTTTTTTTATAAACTTTTAATTGTTTAAGCAGTCAATGTGCTAGTTCAATCGATCTTTAAAGCTGTTCAATCAACTAGTTTAGCAGTTCGACCGACAGGTTCAGCGGTTCAACCGACCTGTTTAGCGGTTCGATTGACCGGTTTAGCGGTTCGACCGACCGGTTCAACGGTTCACCTGACCGGTTTAGCGGTTCAACCGATCTGTTTAGCGGTTCAACTGACCTGTTTAGCGGTTCAACCGACCTGTTTAGCGGTCCAATCGAGCTGTTCAGCGGTTCGATTGACCGGTTTAGCGGTTCGACCGACCGGTTCAGCGGTTCAATCGAGCTGTTTAGCGGTTCAATCGATTGGTTCAACGGTTCACCTAACCAGTTTAGTGGTTCGACCGACCTGTTTAGCGGTTCAATCAATCGGTTTAGCGGTTAACCGACCTCTTTAACGATTCGACTGACCGGTTTACCGATCCAAGTGACCCGTTTATCTGTATAACTGGTTTGCTTAATAATGTAACCGGTCCGTTTTGTGTAATTAAAAGCTTTACACTGTTCAATGCACTACGTTAAACTAACACTTTCCAGCACTGATATGATGCTTTATGCTACTCGATGGTTGCATACTCATTGAATCCCTTCCGATATCAACCATTTTGCATACCACTGTCCTTATCAATTACTAAAAATCCATAATCTTCCTGCCAACACTTTGAACACAATTCGCAAAATTTTTCAAATGTCATATCAGTGTTTACATGATCTTTGTAAACATGCTTCAAGTTAGTCCCATCCTGCTTAAAAATGATTATCATATTTGCATTGTCACGAATCAGATGTTTTGGGATCTTGGCATAGGTCTGACAAAGATAGAAGCAATCGATGCTCGAGTGCCGACCCATTGAAAAGTAGTCTCTTATATTGTCCTGCTTATCGCTTGCCACATCATCAAATATAAAGATTGAATTTGGTAATGCATCTGTCACATTTATAACCTCACTATTATTTGAAAATTGATGATAACCAATTTCCTCCATATCTGTCAATAGCTGTTCCAAGTAACGGTACTTCGTTTGCTGTAACGATTTCGAGTAAACGTACAGGTTGTCAAATCTTACACCGTGAGGACTCTCAATAAGACTTAGCAATACGTTTGTTTTCCCACAATTTGAGGGTCCGCAAACTATACAGCGTATAGTTGACGGTAGCAAAGTTCCATGACGTTTCATATCACTAACGGTGGCAGTGTGATAATCGGTATTAGAGATATTGATACTTAATGGCTGCTTTACGAAATGCATTCTCGAACGACTGTGAGGTTAAATCTTAATTGCACGAGCTATTTATAGGCATGAAATCAGAGAATTGAATCAGTTTTCATTATGCCTGCATTTGTGTTGGATGTTACAAGTTTGGAGGAGTTAAGCAGTGATCAATTGGAATACGTACCGAAAATTGTACTTTTAAAGTACTTTTCACACAGTATTGACAGATATTGGAATATATTACCCAAGCATATTCGTGCAGATCCTGAGGTTCAAAAATATCGCTATTGTTTACAACATTTCAATCTACCTAATACTACTCATGCGGATGGACTACCACCGTTGATAAAAGATTGTTATACATGTCGTGCGTTGGATGTGGATCATTTCTCAATAAAACAATAAACAAACTACCGATTGAGCTTCATTTACCGGGATACAATTACTGTGGACCAGGAACTCGACTTCAAGAACGATTAGCACGCGGTGATCGAGGTGTGAACCAGCTGGACGAAGCCTGTCTGGAACACGATATCGCATATTCGCAATACAAAGACCTATCGCAGCGTCATCAAGCTGATAAAGTGCTCGCAAAACGTGCACGTAGACGTATCACAGCTGGTGACGCAACCTTGGGTGAGCGTGCTGCAGCAACAGCTGTCTGGGCGTCTATGAACGCAAAGCGTAAACTTGGTTTAGGATTACAAACAGATATGGTGAGGAAAGCAGCAGTGAGAAAAACTGGAAATAGTGCTGTAAAAAAACGTAAAATTCGAGTGCCTAAAAAACGGGGCGGCTTGTTGCCTCTGCTCCCACTGCTAGGTGCGGTGGGAGCACTAGCAGGTGGAGCATCAGGTATAGCGAAAGCTGTAAACGATGCCAAAGCTGCGAAAAAACAGTTGGAAGAAATGCAGCGTCACAATCGTATGATAGAAGCAACTGCAAGAGACGGACGGGGCTGTATCTCGCACTGTACAAACGAAGCGGAGGAGGCGTAGCAAAAAAATCAATGTCAAAGAAGCGAACAAAAAAGTAACTGTACACGGTCTACCAAGATCTGGTGCTACAAGTAATATTCAATTATCTCACGTATGTCGTGATATACCAAATTTCCGTGGAGTCTTTATGCGTACAAGTCTACCACGAAACGGTCCATGGTCTAAAGAATGTGCAATCGTTAACCTTGACGATTCTAATGGTCCAGGCACTCACTGGGTTGCCTACGTTAAATGCAATAATCTTGTAAAGTATTTCGATTCTTTCGGTAATCTGAAACCACCGACTGAACTTGTTCGGTACTTCGGTCCGCTTAGTACAATTTATTACAATCATGACCAATATCAGTCGTATGATACGAGCATTTGTGGTCAGTTGTGTGTTAAATTTCTAAGAGAACAGACAAAATGTCTTTAACATTTACGCTATCAGGACACGGTCATGTGTTGGAATCAAATTTTTTCCCTCCGATCAATCTAGACGACGGTCACTATGAACTGGGGCTTGTAGATTTTCAAAGTTTCTACTCGATCGCCAATGTAGATGAGACGAATAATAATTTTTACTTTGGTAAAAATAAACTAATAACCATACCTACAGGCTGTTATGAGTTGAGTGCGATAAATGAATACTTGCGTATGCGGTTGGAGTTACCTTATGATGATAATGTTATTATTCTGCGTGCCAATAATAACACACTGAAAAGTGAAATAATGTGCAAATATTCTATTGATTTTACAAAAATTAATAATATTGGTTCTCTGCTAGGATTTTCGTCGGACCGCGTAATCCTACCAAACACTTGGGCTGAATCGGACGAACCTGTGAATATTTTAAAAGTAAATATTCTACGTATCGAATGTAATATTACCGCTGGTGCATATACGAACGGTAGACCACGACATGTCATCCACGAATTTTTCCCAAGCGTTCCACCAGGCTATAAAATCTCGGAAACACCGAAGAACGTCATTTACTTGCCAGTCATTGCAAGGGTAATCGATCGTCTCACATTACGTATTCTCGATCAAGACAATCGTCCTGTAAATTTTGGATAGGAGGAAATCACCATACGATTACACATTAGAAGATGTTGATTTATAAGAATACCGACGATTATAAACCAACATTACTCGATGAACCAATCAGTCAATTAGCTGCAACAGAGCTGAATACATCAGTTCAGAGTGAAATAGGGAAAAACGTGATCGGTGACAAAAAAGTTTTGACAAGAAAAAATATAAATTTTTTACACTCATTGGGTCTGACTGTGAAGAAAAGAAATCATGGATCCATTGAACGTTACCGCACAGCCTGCGTACGACAACCGCATCACTAAATTGGAAATACATGCTTACAATCCGTATGCGAATGCATCATTGGGAAATAGCGATGAAATTCGTATCCCAATACAACAGCAAGATTTGATTCTTTAGCCCAGTGGTAGTTACCTCTACATAGAGGGGAAGCTGATTGAAGGTACTCGTGCTGCTACTACACCTTTGACGGATAAAGTTATGCTCGACGCTAATTCCATGGCATTTCTGTTCGATGAAATTCGTTATGAATTGAACGGTATTGAGATTGATCGGTGCAAAAACGTTGGTATCACTACCAGTATGAAGAATCTCGTATCTTTAAGCAGTGAAGAGAGTATGAGTCTACGTCATTCTGGCTGGTTCGTTGCCACTCAAGAGCGTGAAAATGTTGCTGACACATTCAGCTTTTGCGTTCCCCTGCATATGCTGTTGGGATTCTGCGAAGATTACAAACGTGTCGTTATCAATGCACGCCATGAGCTCGTTCTGATACGAGCGCGTAATGATATAAATTCAATATTTTCTTCGAATCAGTTTACCGATTCTGGGATTGAACTGCATCGAGTGCAATGGAGAATGCCTCACGTAACTTTAAATGAATTTACCAAACTACAATTTCTACGCATTATCGAGCAGAATAAAAATCTCACCATGGCTTTTCGTTCCTGGGAGCTCTACGAATATCCCCTTTTACCTCAAACACAGCGACATACATGGGCTGTTAAAGCAGCTACACAATTGGAGAAGCCTCGATACGTGATACTGGCGTTTAGAAAAAATAAGAAGAACGATCAATATTCGAATGTACTTAAATTTAGCGATTGCGATGTACGTGATGTTAAAGTCAATTTAAATTCTGAATTTTATCCGTACGATCGTCTCGATACTGATTTCACGAAATCTCGCTACTCCGTACTCTATGATATGTATGTAAAGTTTTTCCACTCATATTATGCTGGAGAAAAACTGTCGAAACCAATGCTCGATTACCTAAACTTCTTGCAATACGGTCCGCTCTTTGTAATTGATTGTTCACATCAGAACGAGTCAGTGAAAACCGGCACGGTCGATGTTAAGATTGAAATCGAGTGTTGGAAAAATATTCCGAGTAATACTACAGCCTATTATTTAATTATACATGATAAAATTGTAGACTATAATCCGCTTACGAATATTGTTAGAAATGTAAGTTAGATATGTAAGGTTAGAAAAAAAATAAAGCACTTGTTATGTACATAGAATAAACATACATAACTCATTGCTATTATAAGCACTATATAATTAATATCATTATTATTATATTCAATTGGAGACATAATTAATCAATCTTAATCTAGCATAGTTATACTAAAATACCAATAGCCTCTTAAAAGCGACAAATTCCTGAGTGTAATACGATGCGCCAGACGCAGCTCGGTCACACTGTCGCCAAGGCTAAGTCCCGACACGTGGCAAATGCACTTCGATGGCAATCGAATGTTCTCGAACAATGACGCATTTGACCACTGGGACCCGTAAATGTTACCATATAAGGTAATGTTTGACGCTGCACTTTGAGGGTAAGAGCCCCAAACGTGCAGCCCCAAAAATCAGTTCGAGTCAAAAGCTAGAAGGAACCAGTCGAGTCTCCTAGGACCTTCAGTCCTCTTATTTCTTAATCTTAACCAGGCAATCCTTTGTCTCTTAAAACTATAATTATCTAGCTCATAGCTCTGGTTATCAATTTGTATAAAAAGAAACATTGTAAATCAAACGTCAATAAACTTTATTATACAAAAGAATTTCGAGTTTGTCGTGAATCAGCGATTGAACCACAACAAACTGGTGGCAGCGGTGGGATCCGTTGACTGGTGAAGATCAAACCTACATAAATCTTCATCCCAAGGAAAATCAAGAAAATTCTATTTCTTCGATCGACCAACCTCTACAAGGACGAACCGACGTGGACGATCATCGATACTCAACGAGACATCCGCCAACTTCGCCTTTCTCAGCAACGGAGCGACAAACCCACAACTTCGAGGTTCACCCCGCATACTACCTCACGACTACAAGAAATCAACGACTGGAAACCAGCAGAACTTGCAGCCAGCCAACCAGTGAAAATGAGCTTTTGGTGAGTACGGTACCAATCATATCAGTAGCAATTTTAATTGTGAACTTTGTAACCGCGAGCCCATAGCGTTCGTAGTACTAAATTTCTTCGATGTACCGTAATCCCGATAATTTAGACCGAACTCAATCTGAACCCAGTTTAACTCCCGCGACACATAGCGTACCTCGACCAAATCGTGTTTCAATCTCCCGTGAGATAGACAGTTGCATCTCTCAATTAGGGAATAGAACTTTGCGTACTCTTAGGGAACTTGACGAAGGGACCCCATTTCGAAACGTAAATACGCGAAGACAGAATAGATTAACTATGGCTCACCGTGGCAACGCGAACAACGACGCCCCAGATTTAGACCATAGTTACACCGCGGAACGTCCCCCTATCAGAATAGAAGACGCACCAACAAACACGATTCCACTTGACGAAAGCGTACCTCCTAGCGCCATAGATGCTGAAATTAGAAGATTACACCACAGCATAAGGCCCCGCGATATTAGCATAATGGAAGAAGAAAACGCGAGACTGAGAGACGAACTCTCCAGGTTACGACAAAATTTTAATAGGTTCCCCTCGAGGACCTCCACGGCAAGACCGACACAAAGAACATCGTATGTGACTCCATGCGAAAGACCTCGATACGCGCCAGATCTAGACGATGAGGAAGAAGAAGAACCTCACCACGGATATGCTTCCCTACACGTAACTCTTGGAAGAATTCCAAAGTACAAAGGAGACCCAGACGAGCTAGAACCGTTTGTGAATTCCATAATTATGGCAAACCAAAATCTACACCCGTTAGATAGAGACGAATTTCTACGGCAGGTTAGATTCACTATACTAAGAGGCAAAGCTTATACCGAAACTAAGCACAAAGTAATCGAAAATATCGAGCAACTAATACGAGAATTAGAAGAAGCATTCAAACCCCGACGGTCTACCGCGACCCTTCAAAATAGTTTAAATCGATGCCGACAAGGAAAAGATGAATCGGTACGATCCTATGCTTCTCGACTAGAAGACATATTATCAGGTTTGAAAGAAAGATGCATCACGCCAGCAAATGACCCGGCTAAAAACGAAGCCATAGAAGAATTGTTAACGCAACACGCGAAACATCAATTCATAAAAGGATTGAATTTTAAACTCCAAGTTATGGTAGCATCTTGCGAGCGTGCAACTCTAAGAGAATCAATTGCTATCGCAATAGATCGTGAATCCTTGACTCGCTCCGACGAAGAGTACAGAACTCAACAAGGCTCGACCCATGGCAGACGCGATAACCAAGGACAACAACGACCCTCCGGACAACGGAATAATTCGCACCTCCATTGCAAACGCTGCGATAGGAAAGGACATGTAGCCGAAAAATGCTACGCGCGACTTAGCAACGCAAAACGGACTCAGAGTCACTCATCTTCCGTGAACAAAGTATCCACCTCTTGCAATTATTGCAAAAAACCAGGACACACCGTCCAAGAGTGCCGCACATTAAAAGCAAAGCGAGAAAGAGAAGCTCAACAGAATGCAAATAATTCAGAGCAACCAATTAACGAAAACCTGAATCGACCAACACCTGTAGGAAATTTAACCGCTAATATGGTATTGTGTACTCCTATAAAAAATTTAATCGAAGTACAGGCCGCTGAATTCATTCGACCAGCAACCTTACTCTTCGACACTGGAGCCGACGTCTCCATAATTAAAATAAGAGTCCTGCGCAAAGAAACAATAGCTGACAAAACTCCGATTACGCTAACAGGAATAAGTGGAACACCTGTAAAGACACTAGGATCAGTTTACCTACACGTAAAAGTCGGAAAATACACCATAACCCATAAATTTCAAATAGTACCAGATACCTTTTCGCTAATAGCCGACGGACTAATCGGTATGGATTTCTGGAAAAGAAATAGCTTCCATTATGAAAAGGACGTGTCCTTGACGATGCTGGGACACACCTGGCCAATGAAACAAGTAGTATCACGCACGGTATCACTAAAACCGAGATCCCAAACATTAGTAGCCGCGTTAACTGATAGCAAACAAGACGGCATTGTAAATGGACACCAAATACTACCTGGAGTGTATATAGGTAACTGTGCCACTAGGCCAACCAACTCTACCTGCTGCGTCAGCATCTTGAACATCACGGAGAAAGAACTAGAGATACCCTTGCCTACAGTTGTGTTAGAAGATATTCCGAGTCCACCGACTCAGGGCGACGACCCTTCTGTACCCATAACAGTATACGCTGTAAATAATTGCGCCAGCGATCGACTCGCCCGGCTAAAGTCTCAATTAGAACTAAATCATTTAAATCAGGAAGAATTGCGCACTCTAACAGAAATCTGTGAGGAATACAATGATATATTTCACTTAGAAGGTGACAAACTCCTCACTACTGAAGCGGTAAAACACACTATTACCTTGGTAGAAAATACCAAGCCTATCTTCAAGAAACCCTATAGGTTACCTGAAAAGCATAAACAAGAAATTGATAAACAAATTTCCCAGCTAGAAGTCGACGGAATAGTACGACCGAGCCGAAGCCAGTGGAACGCGCCACTGCTCGTGGTACCCAAGAAACCCGATGCACAAGGAAATATAAAAATGCGCATCGTCGTAGATTTTCGCAAGCTAAATGAAGCTACTATAGGTGATGCCTATCCATTGCCAAACATCACCGAAATATTGGACCAACTAGGCCACTCGAAATATTTCACCACCCTTGACCTGGCCTCTGGATTTCACCAGATAGACATGGCCGAAGAAGACAAGGAAAAAACAGCCTTCTCCACACCCCTAGGGCACTACGAATACAACCGCATGTCCTTTGGATTAAAAAACGCACCAGCTACATTTCAACGCTTAATGAACACCGTATTATCTGGACTCCAAGGAATCCAATGTTTCGTCTACCTAGATGATATAGTAATTCACGCCCCTACTCTAATAGAACACAATAAAAGACTGAAACAAGTGTTCATTCGACTGCGTGAAAACACTCTAAAACTGCAACCGGAAAAATGCCGTTTCCTTCGCAAAGAAACTTGCTACCTGGGTCATATAATTACAGACAAAGGCATCTCTCCAGACCCAAGTAAAATAGAAGCTGTAAAAAATTTTCCAGCACCCAAGAGCGTAAAGGACGTGCAATCCTTTCTAGGCCTAGCAGGCTATTACCGAAGGTTCATTGACCATTTTGCTGATCTGTCAAAACCTATGACGAACCTATTGAAGAAAGGAGTGAAGTTCAACTGGACCTCCCTCGAACAATCGTCATTTGAAAAACTAAAGGAAAGATTAACTACTGCACCACTTTTACAATACCCAGATTTTCATCTTCCTTTCATTCTGACCACGGACGCCTCCAATAAAGCAATAGGAGCCGTGTTATCACAAGGCGAGGTAGGCAAAGACCTCCCCGTTGCTTACGCCAGCAGAACGCTTAACAAGGCCGAAGTAAATTACAGCACCACGGAAAAGGAATTGGCAGCTATAGTTTGGGCTGTGCAAAATTTTCGACCTTACTTATATGGTACTAAATTTACCATCATCACCGATCATCAACCACTCACTTGGCTTTTCAATGTAGAAAACCCAGGCTCCAGATTAATGCGTTGGAGATTAAAGTTAGCCGAGTACGATTACGAAATTAGATACAAACCAGGTACTCAGAATACAAACGCAGATGCGCTAAGTCGTATATATGTGACCACGCGCTCAAGAGCACGGCAAGCCGCCCCAAGGCCAACCGACTCAAACGAAGATGCAACTTCAGCTAATTCCGACGCCGAGGAAGAAGCAGCTGATGAGAAATCATTGACCTATACCCCCGCAATGATAAGTCAAATCCTTTACGAGTATCACGATACTCCTTTCGGAGGACATGAAGGCGTAAATAGAACCCTGCAAAGAATTAAAATTAAACACGTTTGGCCAAATATGAAAAAGGACATTGAGGAATACATAAAAAAATGTGACAAGTGCCAGCGCAATAAAACAGGCAACGTGAAACGTGCACCAATGCAGATAACAGACACGCCAGTAGAACCCTTCGAAAAGGTCGCCCTAGATATAATAGGACCATACCCTGCGACCAAACAAGGAAACAAGTATGCCTTAACCTTCCAAGACCTTTTCACAAGGTACAGCATAGCCCTACCAATTCAAGACCAGTCAGCCGCTACTGTGGCACGACTATTCGTTGAAAGGATCATTTTTTCTTACGGGCTACCCCAAAAGGTTTTAACTGACCAGGGTACTAACTTTCTAAGTAACCTCTTGAAGGACGTCTGTAAGCTATTAAAAATTGACAAAATACAGACCACGGCATACCACCCACAGTCAAATGGTGCGCTAGAAAGATCGCACCGAACATTGGCGTCGTACTTAAAAAACTTTGTCAACGAAGATTTAGACAACTGGGACGAATGGTTACCCTACGCCATGTTCACCTATAACACTACGCCACACACGCTACAGGCCGAACGCCTTTTTCACTACTATTCGGACGCGAGGTTGAATTACCGACCACGCTCAAATATCCGCCGCAACCTACATATACATTCGAAGATTACTATAACGAGCTTCGCGAAAGAATTCGCTCAACAGGTAACGTCATGAAGGACCAATTAATACTGGAAAAGGAAAAATCGAAGATTTATTATGATCACAATACACAAGTATCAAATTACGAAGTAGGAGACCAAGTATTATTAAAGCGAGAAATGATTCGCGCCGGAAGACCAAAGAAATTGGAACCCCTATACGACGGTCCCTATACATTAACCGCAAAACTAAGCGAGTTAAATTATGAGTTAGCAGTAGGTAAGAAGAAAATCGTAACCCACGTCAATAGGCTAAAGCCGTATCACGTATAGTTACCGACTCATACACTCACATACACTATCCTCTCTTAACTCTTTTCCCCATCACCCTAATCTACTTCTTACTACAATACTAACTTACAACTAGCAATTACTATACATTACTACCACTAGAACTACCCAACTATACTAATAATCTTAATATTCTTTTAATCCAATTCCTAAATACTTTTACTATAACTAATAAATTAAGCTCAATCCAAAAAAAAAAACCCCCAAGAAAAATCTATTTTATTACTATCTTTAAAATTAAATTAATAAGGATTACTAGAAATAAAAATAGACACATATACAAGAAACTTAGAATTTATTCAAAAAAAAAAAAACATATGGGTATTCTCCTCTCTCTTTCTCTTCTTACATAATAATCTTATAAGCTAGACATAGGTATATATATATTTTAAATTAAATTGTGGTAGCGCAGGACTTGCTCCTCCGTCCATACAGTTCCGTCAAACAACCCTGCGGTTTGGCTATTAGGATAGCCCCAGCCACGAAAAGCCTCCACACCCGTATATTGAAGCCACCGGATTCCGTACAGGTCGAACATCACCCGAAAATCGTCCTCGTACCCCTCGTAGCTCCACTCCAACTCAATCTGCCTCCGGTCGCTCCACCGACACATACGGCGAAACGCCACTGCCTCTTCATTTTTTATTACAACTAAAAGGAAAAAGAAAGAGAATGAAATCAAAAATAAAAAGAAAAAAAAAAAAAGAAAAACCATAAAAACAAAAACAACGCACTTACCGCCCTCGACCAGAACGAATAGGCGCCTCCCTTGACCATCGAAAAGCCCCCGGTCGTACATATCCCGCCTCTTATACACCACGAGAGCCATTTTTTTTTTTTTTTTTTTAAAAAGGAGAGAGACAACACACAGCAAATTAAAATTCCACAAATTGGCAATACGAAATGAAACACTCCGTGAGAAGAACGCGATTTTATACATCATTCCCCCCTTCGCTCAAACTCACGCGAAAACGCTGACCCAATGTCTACGAACTAGACGCACCTTCGCGACCGACTAAAATAACTCCCATGTAGAAATAAAACTTGTTCAAATTTTACATATTAAAATTCCACAATTAACCAAACATACCCTTTATTATAGGTGCATGCTGACCCTTATGGTCATAACGATCCACAGAAGCTCCCAGCAAGTCCAAAATATTCCCATCAAAGGTCAACCGGGACTATTCTATGAAAAATTCGGCACGGTCAATTTTTATAAAGAAAAATGGAAATTAGTAATAACTACCGACATAGTAGAATATCGCCAAAGACTCGCGCAACTAAACAAATTCCTATACGACCACGCCCTTTGCTCCACACAAGAAGGAAAAAAAATCTGTAAACACTCCGTCATTGATACCGTCTACAAATTAGAGACAGCCGAAAAAATCCTAGACGAAATAGATGAAGTAACGTTACATCAAGAGAGAAACAGACGAGGACTAGCAAACGGAGTAGGGTCAATCGGAAAAATTCTATTCGGAATAATGGACAGTAACGACGAAGAAGAAATAAATAAACGTCTACAAAATTTAGATCAAACAGTAGAAACCAACAGATTAGCACTCCTAAAACAAATACAAATTATCGACCAAACTATAGAAACTTATAATAACACGATACAAAAAATAGATGCGAACGAAAAAATGCTGATGAAAGCAGCACGTGATCTAGAAGCCCAAGCGGACGAGCGAGAAGCTCTATATAACATTAATCTTACATCCGAAGAATTAATGATAGACACAGAACACTTATTAAATTTCGTGATAATGGCGAGCCAAGGAATAATAAATCCGAACATTATTCGATATACAAAAATTATCGAATACCTTAAAGATGCGATTCCTCACATCCCTCCTGGCACGCAATTCCCTTTTCCATTAGAAACACTAAACATCCATTTAATTTCCAAACTAATGCAACCCACAATTTATACTAAAACAAACAAACTAATTGTAGTATTCCATATACCTCTAACAACACCCAAAGAATTCGATCTTTTACAAATATATCCAATCCCAATCCCTATTCAGAATTCTACAACATTACACTCCATAATAGATTTAAGAAAGGATTACATAGCGATAGATAGCATCGCTGAGCGATACACAGAATATACCGAAGACGAACTACGAAAATGTTACACGATAAAAGATAATTATTTCTGTCCAACGGATAAACCATCCAACAAAATAAAAGCAGTAAATCCATGCGAAATCGCATTATACTTAAAATACATAGATATAAATACGTGCGAGCATAAACTTATACATTTAGTGCAACCGATGCTAATTCCGATGAAAAACCAAGCCTCGTGGATATACTCCACACCGCGATTAGAAATTGTAGAAGTAATCTGCAAACAAAAACCTACCTATAATATAGAATTAATGGGCTCCGGAGTAATTAATTTATATAAAAATTGTATCCTAACAGCTACTGATTTTGTTTTGGAACCCGTACAAACCTCCAAGCCCAACAAACATAAGAACTATATCCCGCACTATAATTTCTCTTTGAGAGCCATAGATCCTGAAAACTACGTAGCAGCAATCAACACAACCAAAATTCCCAGGCTGCATAACATCTTGAACAAGGTCAACGACCTCAACACGCTCAGCATCCAGCTAAAACAGCTGAAAAAGGATGTACAAAACGAAGACCTAGGACAACACCACACCTATCAACATATGGCCATCTCATATTCTACTACAACGCTAATCATCATAGGATTAACCATCTACATAATCTGGCGATATCTTCACAGAAGACCAAAACCTAAGCCAAGACTCAGGCCAATACAGGCATTGTCATCCAATGCCATCGTAACAGACGACATCGCCGCCCCAGCAACAGACGACGTTGTCCCGACGCACATGATTATCGTCACACCTGAGCAAGCGGCAAACATTCAATACGAACCCGATTATTAACCACCTACCCTCTTTTTCCAGGGGGGGAGGGGTGTTATGTACATAGAATAAACATACATAACTCATTGCTATTATAAGCACTATATAATTAATATCATTATTATTATATTCAATTGGAGACATAATTAATCAATCTTAATCTAGCATAGTTATACTAAAATACCAATAGCCTCTTAAAAGCGACAAATTCCTGAGTGTAATACGATGCGCCAGACGCAGCTCGGTCACACTGTCGCCAAGGCTAAGTCCCGACACGTGGCAAATGCACTTCGATGGCAATCGAATGTTCTCGAACAATGACGCATTTGACCACTGGGACCCGTAAATGTTACCATATAAGGTAATGTTTGACGCTGCACTTTGAGGGTAAGAGCCCCAAACGTGCAGCCCCAAAAATCAGTTCGAGTCAAAAGCTAGAAGGAACCAGTCGAGTCTCCTAGGACCTTCAGTCCTCTTATTTCTTAATCTTAACCAGGCAATCCTTTGTCTCTTAAAACTATAATTATCTAGCTCATAGCTCTGGTTATCAATTTGTATAAAAAGAAACATTGTAAATCAAACGTCAATAAACTTTATTATACAAAAGAATTTCGAGTTTGTCGTGAATCAGCGATTGAACCACAACACACTTTTTAATAAATATATATAAAGCATTTTATTCACTCATTTATTATGCAAAACACTTATTGTTTAATCTTAAATTCTAAATTATTATAATTCCCGCCTAAGTATTTCATGATTAAAATATTTTGTGATGCTGCATTTATCAGCTCCGTAAACTGATCCTGCGATTCGAGTAAGGCAACCATCCGGGCAGGGAGATAAAACCAATCCTCCGTTGATAGTTTCGCTATTATCCTCATTCCATATTTAGTCTTTATTTTCATCATTTCAATTATTTCATATTCTTTATTTTCCTCGAGACTGTTTAATTTAACAAATGTCTTCTCAGGGATGAAAGCGAATGCATTAACTCCAGTTAAAAATGCCATTTTATCTAGACCCTGTATTGCAGAAAACTATTATTATTATTATTATTGAAAATTAAAACAATATTTGAATAATATATTCCTACCTTTCTTTATCAGTTGAGACTGAGGTATAAACTGATCTGAGTATTCTTACTGGTTGTGGTTGATGCACTAACTAAAGTACTGATTTGAAGATTCTTGCTGGTTGTGTGGTCGATGCACTAACTAAAGTTTGAACAGATTCAAGCTGGTTCACTATTGTTCGAATCCATTTATATAGAAAAAAATGTTGTTGGAAGGGGTAAAATTCATTGGTGGAAGGGGTAAATAATTTTTTTGTTGAAAACGTGTAAGATGATATACTGCTGATTAATCAAATTATGACTCTATTAAAAGAATATGCATGAATCATTCAAGGACATATTGATGATCTTCAATGTGTTAGCGATCAACATATCTGTAAAGATCTATCATCTGGATAAAATATATATTATTATTTTTTAAAAAAATATGATCTTGCTGAAGATCTCAATTTCACCCCCATACGTAGACATATCGTTATACGGCAAGGTCCAGTGTGGAGCGTATACGTCAAAGATATTTGTATATCTAAAGCAGGCTTCTCTTTCGCTGAAATTTGATGCATCAAAAGTATTTGAACATCCAATACATACATCGTTCATACAAACCTTTCTAATATGTATCTTATTTAAGAATTAAACGACATAGGCTTATTAATAAAATTTCTTGAAAAATTTTTTCTTCTCGTGCTGAAATGAATACCACAAAGATATTTGTACATCTGAAGCATGCTTCTCTCTTGAATCTTTATTACATGCATTCTTACGATGATTTTAATTTCATTGTTTAATAAACCGGCACGGTCGATGTTAAGATTGAAATCGAGTGTTGGAAAAATATTCCGAGTAATACTACAGCCTATTGTTTAATTATACATGATAAAATTATAGACTATAATCCGTTTACGAATATTGTTAGAAATGTAAGTTAGATATGTAAGGTTAGAAAAAAATAAAGCACTTTTTAATAAATATATATAAAGCAATTCTTGAATCTTTATTACATGCATTTTCAGGATGATTTTAATTTCAATGCTTAGTAAGATGATGATATGTGTTTGTTTATCTAAACTTGGGATGTAATTCTCTCTTGAGTCTTTATTACATGCATTCTCACGATGATTTTAATTTCAGTGCTTAGTAGGATGATGATATGTGTTTGTTTATCTAAACTTGGGGTGTAATTTCATCAAATGACACGTATAAGTACCCTCAACACTGTCGTTGAAAGGGTGTTGGAGATGTTATAAAAATCTGAGTAGTTCCAGACTGCTCATTAAAGTTTGCTTCTACCTCTGATCTGTTTTACATTAAATTAAACATGTGTACCGGTAATTTGTATAATAATAATAATAATAATAGTTTACGTCGAGAATCCACAGTCGATGGTGATATAACAAATTTTTTAAACGAAATTGGAGTTGGAGCAGATTTAGGGGCCATAATTAGATTTTTAATAAATGATATTGAAGAAGTTGAGGAAATGAGTGGTGATGATAATGACGATGGTTATGATGGTGATGATGAAGAGGAGGAGGTTTTAAGGGACGAAGGACGTCAAATGAATCTAGTAGTGGAGGACTATGAGGAAGAAATGGAAGTGATAATTGTGGAAAGTGAGGATGAAGTGGAGTTTTTATATGAAGAGATAATTATTTTGGATAATGAAGATGACAATGAAGATGAAGTATTACCTAATTGTTAGTTTAATTACAGACCATAGTGGGAGGAACTTATTAAAATTATGGTGCTTCATATTTAATTTCTCTTTCATTATCATATATGTTTCAAAACTATTGTGGCTGAGCTACGCATACTTTATTTTAGGTGCTAGGTATTATACCTCTTCGATATCCCTTGGACATTAGTTTCTTGAAGTTTGGTACGTACAAACTATTTACACTTTTATTAAATATTCCTCAACGCACACATAATATTATGGTTTAGACATGTAGGTAGGTGTGTATTGCTATTACTATCTTTCAGTCTAAAATCACCCCACTCATATTCATCGATATCGCTTATAACAAAATCGCAGATATTACTAAGCCAATTCTTCTTTTCGAGTCCCTTCACGAAAATCTCTTCATCCTCATTTGAACTCACATATTTCCTTATAAACTCTTTGTATCTATAGTAAGGCGAATAACCATCCATCCAATTTAAACCGTGATGATTATAATATAACCAGCTAGATCGAATGAAAAACAAGAAACTTATCACTTAAAAAGATATATATTTGGAAAATCAATTATACTTACTTTGATTGCTTTATCTTCGCCTCATTTAACCATGTATATGGAAACGGTGGTGAAAATAAAATGTGAAACACTTTTCCATCGCGTAAGACTGCAAATTCCTTCACTATGAATGATTTATCTTTCAATCGAAAACCTTGAAAATCCACAAATGTTGGAGCCATCGTTTCAATCTTCAGGATTTTTTGGACAAATTGTGTTAAACTGTTGTCCCTGCTCCCTCAACCGATTTATTTACTCGAGAGAGAGAGAGAGAGAGAGTACTGGACAGTAAGTTGCACCCCGAGCACTCAATGAATAAATCAAATATTTGCACATGCTATTATATATTAGTTTAAAAATTGCTGAGCTATGGAAAAAAGTAACACACTCAGCTACATTTAGGGTAAAGCGGCTTCAGCGGGGTCAGTAACATGCTGCAAAGATTCAAGGTTATGCGAGCGAAAAAATCACCCCAAAGAGAATCTGTTTTACCATCTAGGAAATTGCTTTTACCGACTGGGACCTGACATCAGACGAGTGGGGGTGTGACGTCAAAATGCTGCAAGTATCCTCCCGCACCCCCGCAACCCTCTCGCCTATACTTGCTTCAAGCTCACGTGGAGCCTCTGATTTCCCCCACCACCACCGCTTAGCACTTCTTGGCTCCCCCCACTACCTCGCAACCAGGCTCAGCCGAGTGGACAGGAGTGGGGGGGGGGGCTAGAATCGGCATAGTATGTCTACTAAACTATTCTATAAAAAATTTAATAGTAACAGAAATAGAAATGTGGTGGTACCTCTTCTTCTTCCCCTTTAGTCTGCTTTGACTCAATATCCTCCTCCTCTACTTTTTTCTCCTCTTCCTCTTCTTCCTTCTTCGTTTGCATTGACTCAATATCTTTTTCCTCCTCCTCTTCCTTCTTCGTCTCCTTTGACTCAATATCTTTTTCCTCAGCCTGTTTCTCTTCGTCTTTCTTCACTTTATTTAAAAAAAACAAACAAATAATAATTATGAAAAAATGTAAAAAATAAATACTTACAGTTTTTATGCAAATAAAGATGCAGTTTCCGTTCATACTCTTCGAAGTAACGATTGAAAAAATCGTTAATTCGATTGACGTATTCCTCTGTCAATTCTCTGGGAAGAGTGGGTGAAAGAGGAACAATATCCTCTTGAATCATGATTAATTTACACTTTTCGCAGCTCATTTTTTTTTCCTGTGTGCAGCACCGACGACGGTATAAGATTGAATGAAGATTTGAGAACTTGTGTTCTCCTCTTTATTTCTCTAAATAGTTTTCAAAGAATCACATATTTGCTTTTATTCACTTGGCAATAACTGACACCTCCTCGTAAGGACAGTGGATACGTTCATTGTCCAAGTTCGTCTCTCGAACGTGTAAATTACACGGTGTTTTTTCAAAATCATATAATTTAATTAAATCCTTAAACTTAGGACAACCATACACTTCTAAATTGATATTTTCCACATTCATCCTATTCAATATATTTTTTTCAATATTCCCTCCCTTGTAGGCTACTACGGGATTCTCGCAGGTTAAGCAATCTCCACATTAAAATCTTCTACATCCTCCTGTTCGTATATCTCGAATCCCGTATCACTGTATTTTATACCATGCACCATATTGAGCAAATACCACACAGTTTTTTTGTCTTTCTCACTAAGGTTGTTAATAGTGTCACGCAAACGAAAAGATGCGTAAGAAATTTGGTTACTTATTAAATCAATTATAGCTATATCTTTATATTTAAGTTCTTTTTTATAAACTAAGAAACCTTCTATATCCATTATGTGAGTTCTTCTATGCATTGTTGCGCTCGCGCTATTCTCGATGAAGAAAAGAACTGAAATGAAGCATCCGAAGAAATATCTTCGTCGAGAGAAAGACTTTATCGTTTCTTTAAAATATAAAGTTACATTTGATAAGGAGTCCATTCTTTCTCAATTACAATGGGAAAAAATCTTAGAAATTATCCCCTCAAAAAAAAAAAAAAAAACAACATTGAATTTTAATACGTTTAGCATATTTGTTCCCCTGATGGAGGGGGAAAAGAAATTTCTTAAATGCGATAAAAAAAAAAGATCGTTCAGTATTGCATCGAGCGACTGACGACAATGACACCGACATTCGTTAATTTTCAAGGTTTTGTATTGACCGACAAAAGTTTTATAGTTAAAGAGTTTGCGGTGTTGCGTGATAATGAAGTGTATCAATGTATTTTCACCACCATTTCAAGAAACTTGGTTGAGCGATCTCGAGAGAGAAAAGAATGAGTAAAAAATTTTTTTTTTTAAAGATAAAAAATATAATGTTTTTTTCTTTTTAAAGTTGGCTTTATTTTAATCGCCATGGATTCAATTGGACCGACGGTCATTCACCTTATTACAAGTATAAAGATGTAATAAGAAAGTATGTAACGTCATACGAGGAGGATTGGATTTTCGTGAAAGGACGGGAGAAATATGATTGGTTGAGAAAAATTTGCAACTTAGAAAATATATACAATGTTAAGGAGTGTGAGTGGGGTAAGTTCTGTCTTAGAGGGAGTAAAAATTTCGAACCACCGTTACCCAAGTGTATGACTCATTATGGTATATGTTCACTGCAAAATGTCTACTATATGAAATCTGTATATGATCAAAGAAATAAATGAATTCTGTGAAAAAATTGATAACAATGTATATCAATGTCAGTATGCATCTCGGACGAAACAATGGGATGTGTAGATACCCCTACTTCAATTCTCTATTCGATATATATAAACGTTACTCTTCGCGAGAGACGCATTCATAATTATTAATTTATTGTTGCCTACCGTATGACAGAATCTTAAATTTTTTATAGAAACAAAAATGTCTACTGAATTGCGAAGAAAGTTTTTTACAATCAATAGCGCGAACGAATACGATGCATGGGTACTGGAATGTCGCGAGCATATTCGACGATTGAGCAACGCGGATCGAGCTTTGCCCGTTGGAACGCGTCAAAAGAATTTCGCCAAAATCGCGTCTATAAAGTGTCTATTGCTACGAGCGCAGAGAGAACTGAATCATATTAAATCAGGCGCTGGTTTTAGCAACGACGTTCAAGGACTTATCTGGGAGGAGCTTGATTCGGCGTTTCGAAGTCGAATATCCAGCGGTATGGTAGTTAACACTAATTATATAGAGCCGAAGGATTTTTTAGTAGACGCGGAAGTATTAGTGCGTACGCGTATAGATAAGGTATTTGTTAGTGCAAAAAGTGTTAAGGTTAACTGTGTATTTAACGGACAATTCATCTCTAAGGACAATAGTGATGAAAAAAACATTAGTACGACTAATGCTACATTGTATAAGACTGATAATTTTAGTGATTGGTATAAGAAAAACATTTTAGACGTTATTATACAAAAATTAAATGAATTTCAAGAGAGTGATAGTGGATGGGCTTTACAAAAAATCCATTATTTACTGGTTAACATTAATCGTTTTAACCCGTTGCACGCGGGTTGTAGAATTAATCTGCCATCTGCTATCACAAGTAGGAAAGCTCTGATAAATTTAGAAACTAGCGATAATGCATGTTTCGCGTGGTCCGTGACGGCGGCACTCTATCCGAAAAAACCTACGGCTCATCCAAATCGTACGTCCTCTTATCCACATTTTCGGACGGGTATAGACATCGGTAGCATAACCTTTCCGACTACGCTAAAACAGATCCCGAAATTCGAGACGGATAATGACGTGTCGGTCAACATCTTTACCTTGGAGAATGAAGAGCAAGATATCGACGCAAAAATCGTGCCTTTTCAGGAGACGAAGAAGAAGAGATCGAGGCATGCTAATCTTCTTCTCGTCAATGATGAAGAGGGAGCTGCAAATTTTATGTACATAAGGAATCCCTCGAGACTGGTGCGAAGCCAATTCACCAAGAGCAAAATTCCACATTATATATGCGATCGGTATGTATTAATAATAATAATGATACAAATATAACTCCATATGATTTATTTTTAGATGTCTCCATTACTTCTGCACAGTGGAGAAGCTGGAGTCGCATGAGCAGGATTGCGCGCGGCTCAACGATAATCTCCGATTGATGCTACCGAGAGAGTCCGAGGATCGCTGGGTTTCCTTCAAGAACATCAAAAATGGGGAGCGAGTGCCATTCGTCGTATACGCGGATCTCGAGTGCATATTATCAAAAGTTGAACAATCGAACAGTAGTAGCAGTAATATTTATCAGAAACATGAACCTATAAGTGTAGGCTATTATTTGAAAAGTGCTCGCGATGCGTCACTCTCGAAATACGATGCTGATCGGGGTGTCGACTGCATCGAATGGTTCGTACGCGAGCTCGAGGTCATTGCGCGTATCGCGAGCGAGAAACTGGGCACTATCGTACCCATGCGTGATCTTAGTCTTACCGAACGATCGCGTCACTAAAATGACCCCAATTGTCATATATGCAAAAAGCGGTTTCTTTCGAATCAACTTCAAATTTGCGATCACGATCATCTGACCGGCAGATACAGAGGACCGGCTCACAATAATTGTAATTTAAATTTTAAAGATTTGCATGTGATTCCAGTTATTTTCCACAATCTTTCCGGCTATGATTCACATTTTATTCTCGAGACGATCGCTAATTTGTACGAGGGATCGGTATATCTGCTGTCTGTACATAAGGAAAAATACATTTCATTCACCAAATATTTGCGAAATTATAATATACGGCTGAGATTTATCGATTCGTTCAAATTTATGGCCTCCAGTTTGGACAAATTGAGCTCGTACTTGGCGTAATCTCAGCTGACAAATTTCAGGTCACAATTTTCGGACTTGAGCGTCGAGCAGTTCAACTTGCTTACGAGGAAAGGTATTTTTCCTTACGACTATATAGATAGTGCGGCTCGATTGGAAGAGACGGCTTTACCACCGCGCCAGTCGTTTCGCAACAGACTGACCGACAGCGATATCAGCGAGGAAGCATACAATCATGCCGTAGAGGTATGGACCAAATTCCAGATGCGCACACTTGGGGAGTACAGTGACCTGTACTTGAAGACCGATGTCCTATTGTTGACCGACGTTTTCGAAAGTTTTCGCGATAGTTGCATGCTAAATTATAACTTGGATCCAGCCCATTATTATACGCTTCCGGGCTTCACCTGGGACGCGATGTTTTAGCATACGGGAATCAGGCTGGAGCTTTTCACGAACGTGGATATGTTGCTGTTCGTGGAGCGCGGTATACGCGGTGGTTTGAGTCAGTGCTCCCATCGCTACGAGAGGGCCAACAATCGGTACATGCGGGACTACGATCCGGCGGAACCGTCGAAGTATCTCATGTATTACGACGTAAACAATCTGTATGGGTGGGCAATGTGTCAGCCGCTGCCCACCCATGGATTCCGATGGATCGAGGACGCTGCCAATCTCGATGTCTCCGCTATACCCTCGGATCATCCCGAGGGTTATATTTTGGAGGTCGATTTGGAGTATCCGCGCGAGCTTCACGACAAACACGCGCACCTACCGTTCTGCATGGTGCGCGAGAAACCGCCGGGCGCGAGCCAGGAGAAGCTGCTGGCCACTTTAAACGATAAGACGCGTTACGTAATACATTATCGCGCACTGCAACAATGTATGCGTAATGGACTCGTACTGAAGCGTATACATCGCGGTTTGAAGTTTCAGCAGTCCACCTGGCTACGCGATTACATCGAGCTGAACACGCGTTTGCGCACCGCGTCCACTAACGAATATGAGAGGAATCTCTTCAAGTTGATGAACAACGCGGTTTTTGGTCAAACAATGGAGAACGTGAGGAATAGAGTTGACGTGAGGCTCGCAACCAAGTGGGAGGAAAGATACGGGGCGGAGACCCTGATTTCCAAACCGAATTTTCACAGTCTCGCGATTTTCAACGAGAATTTGGTCGCGATTCAATTGTCGAAATTATCCGCGAAATTTGATAAACCCATTTACGTGGGAATGAGTGTTTTAGATATTTCAAAATTTTGCTTGTATGAATTTCACTATGACTATATGATTCCTACGTTCGGCAGTGAATGTAGAGCGATGTATACCGACACGGACAGTCTGATATACAGTGTCGCGTGCGACGACGTTTACTCGTACATGAAACGCGATCTTGCTCGATTCGACACCAGCGATTATCCTGACGATAATCGGTATGACTTGCCACGCGTCAACAAAAAGATACCTGGTCTGATGAAGGACGAGAACAATGGTCGTATCATGACCGAGTTCGTAGGACTGAGGGCAAAGATGTATACTTTCAAGGTGCAGGACTGCACGAGAATTGTTAAAAAAGCCAAGGGTGTCAAAGGTTACATTATCGATAGAAATATAACATTTGACGACTACAAGGATTGTTTGGATAATTTCACCGTACAATCTCGCAATCAAAATTTAATTCGATCGAAGCTGCACCAAGTTTTCTTGATAAGTCAGAGAAAGGTCGCCCTCAGTCCGTACGACGACAAGCGTTTCGTTACACCCGGCACCGCGGCGACTCTACCCTGGGGTCATTATAGTCTAAAAGAATAATGTATTCGCTTTATTATTGTTTTTATTTTAAGAATACATATATATTTTTTTAATGATACATCTTAATAAAAGTTCTTATAAAACATTGTTCTTATTTATCCAGGAATTGTGCGTCCTGTCGAATCCCATCCACTTACCGAACACTTTATCGACCTTTCTGCGGAATACTCTCTCCACCAGATACACATCGGGATTGATAGTTTTCGAAAGCTCATATTCGTAAAATCCACCCAACAGTTCCGTACCCTTGGAATCCTTGAGGAGATAAGTAACGGGATTGGTCCTCTGCACTTTCGCCACCTCGAATATTTCGGTCGTCCAATTTGGCGTGTAGCCTTTGGCGAACATCTGCTTGTATTTACTAATTCGTACGAAATCGCCGACTTTGAACTCGGCACGACCTGCGACCTTGATGTTGCTGTATACTGTCTTGAGTAGCTTATCTGCATGCTCGGGTTTCACATCCACGGGACGCATTCCCGTGGTACGATGCTTTCGCGCATTGTACGCATCCACCAACTCTTGCAGCATAGCGCGCCACTTGTAATTGCCGTTCAGCGTAAATCGTTTCCACATTTCCGTCTTCAACGTACGATTCCAGCGCTCGACTATCGACGCTTTCATCACGCTGTAAGTCGAGTAGTGATTTACTCCGCATTTATTCATCAACGCCTGAAAGTCACTGTTGTAAAATTCCTTGCCGTTGTCGGTCTGTAAATTTTTCGGACATCTGCCGGTCTTTAGGATTCCCGTCATTGCCGTAGTCACTTCTCTGCCGCTCTTGGTCTTTAATGCCACCGACCAAGCGTACTTCGAGAGCGTATCGATTACAGTGAGAATGTACTGGTGACCCGCATCGACGTAATTGCGCATATCAACAAGATCGGCCTGCCAGAGATCGTCGAAGCCGCGCACGGATGACTCTTCTGCGTGGAAAATTTATCCTCGCCGGTGCATGGAGCTCCTCCACCAACTGTATCTTTTCTTTGCTCATTTTTTTTCAAAAATGGACAGATTCTTAGAATTTATAATTATTGCTAAGTGTTTCACGTATCATATCTTGCTTACTCACTTTTTCTTCCAATTTTTCACAAATTGTTTCCAAAATTTGTTCCACCTTTTTCTCAATTGGTTCATTATGTTTATTCAATGTCATTCTCAAATATTGTTTAAATTCAAGCAGTAAATTCTCTAAATTTGGTTCGTGAAAGTGTTTCCTACACTCACCATCCAGTCCAATTCCAAATTTATTTATCGACATTTCAAAATAAATGCACTACTGTCACTTTTTTTTTTTCAAAAATCAGTCTCTTGTTCCTCGTTATTATTATTATTCCTCTTTTTGATGGCTCGTAATGCCGAGAGTATACAGTCTACGATGTATGTTAAACAAATGTAAATTTCACAACAGCAGGAGTCAGACATTTAATTTTTTTTTTTTTTTTACCTCGTGCTACCGAAAGACGTTTATATTACACTGAGGTAAGAATGTAACGTGCAACTTTCTTTATACGATAAGATCCTGGTCGCACAACTCCTCGATTATCGACTGTATCTCGTTGTGATGACTCGTATTACCGGCAGCCACCGATGCGATCAACAGTCTCAAACGTTCGATCAATTCATTAGGATCGTTCCAATGTACGTAGTTGATTGGTCCCTCGGTGACACGCATAAGACCTTTACCCCTTTTTTTTTTATGATATTGACGCTTAACTGATGCCTGATGTTGACGCGTCAGACGTTGACGATTTTCTTGCGCTTGATGTTGATGGTAACCGATCAGGCGGTAACATTGGTTTTCCCAATAGCAATGGTTTCATAATTTCTGTATATTTACACCTTTATTACCCTTAGTTTGTTTTAAAGTATCGTTTAACAGTTTATGCGCCTTAGTTTGATTGAGAATACTCTTGTATTGTTCCAAATCTTCGGGTTTTACAATAGCTCGATTGGGTTCTCTCATGAAAACTAGTTCATAAGTACCTACTGTACCGGTGTATAGCGTCTTATCGAGAATAATATCTCCTTCATGACTAATATCAAATTTACATCTACCAAGCGTCAGTTGTTCATTTTCATAACGAGGTCCAAAAGCACGATCAATCAAGTTTTCCCTATCGGTCAGAAGTAATTTAATATACTTGCCAGGGATCGGATGTATTCAATTATGTTGAAAAGCATATTGTAACAAGCGTGGTTCCTCGTTTTCATCAATATTTAATTTATCTAGCAAACTTTTTTTCGAATAGGGCGACGTTTGATCGGTTATAGAAGACTCGTCGTCGGTCATGAAATCCGATGGATTCGTAATAGTCTCATCACTACTACTAAGATTCTTCGCTCTTTTAGTAACTCGATGCGGTGTCGATGTGAAGTAGGCTCCCCTCCTCAATTTATCGTTGTATTTGAAAAAAGAATTATTATTTATGTTATCACTATCCTCCGTTTGCGAAACGAGTTTCTTCAATGGATCGACTATCGGCTTGAATGTCTCGTTCAAACTGCTCTCCATTATCGCCATCTCCGATTTCAAGGCACGATGCTTGTCGCGAATGACCTCGCTCGTCTTGGCGATCCTCTTCAGAATCGATTTTTCATCCATCGCAATGCTGTTTTGGAGGGGGTTTTGTTTAAAACAGTTATAAACCGATCTAACTGACACGGTATTTAACAGATCCAACCGATCTGTTCAAACTGGCACTCGATTATCAACTGACGCGGTTTCTCCGACCGACCTGTTTGTCGATCAAAACTGACACTCAAGGCCGTTCACTTGATCGTGGCGTACTCGTTGTAACCTTTGCGATATCGACCGTTCTTCAGAGAGCTATCCTTGTCTCTTACTAAGAAAACGTAATCGCGACTCCAACAGGTCGAACACAATGTGAGAAATTTTTCATACGACATATCACTGTTGACGTGATCGTTGAAAGTATGCTTCAGATTAGTTCCATCCTGCTTAAATATTATTAGCAAGTTTGCGTTATCTCGTATCAGATGCTTTGGGATTTTCGCATAAGTCTGACAGAGATAGAAGCAATCGATGTTGGAATGTCTACCCATGCAAAAGAGTCCCTTATATTGTCCTGCTTGTCGTTGGCCACATCGTCGAATATGAAAATGGAATTCGGCTTTGCATCCGCGACGTTCACAACCTCGCAATTGTTTGAAAATTGAAAGTAACCAATTTCCTCCGTGTCCTGCAGAAGCTGTTCCAGATATCGATACTTCGGTTGCTGCAGCGACTTCGAATAGACGTACAGGTTTTCGAATCTCACACCGTGCGGACTCTCTATGAGGCTCAGCAGCTCGTTTGTCTTACCGCAATTCGACGGACCGCAAACTATGCAGCGTATCGTAGATGGTAATAGCGATCCGTGACGTTTTCTTATTTGCGTGGAAGCATCGTGAGCATCCAAATTTGTCACGCGAATAGTCGGCACGTGCTTCACGAAATGCATCCTCGCTATTAACTTTCTGACATAGCTGTATCGTTCATTTATATTTCGCGAATTACGGAACTATTCGGTCAGTTGCCATTACGATGGCGTTCATGCTAGTCGTCGTCGATTCTCTGCAGAACTTGACGAATCATCAGCTCGAACACATACCGAAGATCGTATTGCTCGAGTACTTTCCAGATAGTATCGCTAGTGTGTGGGAAAGATTACCTCGGCACATTCGCGCGGACTCGGATGTGCAGCAATATCAATATTGCTTGCAACACTACAATCTACCTAATACTACTCACCACGACGGACCATCGAGACGGATGAAAGACTGTTACGTTTGTCAGCAAGAAGAGAGGGAGATAAAATAAAGCAGTTGCTCTAAATGTCTGGATCGTTCTTCAATAAAGTCTTAAAAAAATTGCCATTTGAGTTGCACGTGCCCGGTTACAATTATTGCGGGCCCGGCACTCGATTACGCGAAAGATTGGTGCGCGGCGATCGTGGTATAAATCCGCTGGACAAGGCCTGCCTCGATCACGACTTAGCATATTGGCACAACGATAATCTACCGGAGCGTCATCAGGCCGATAAAGTGCTAGCGAGGAGAGCGTGTGAACGTATTACCGCAAGAGACGCGACCTTGGGTGAACTCGCGGTCGCCACAGCCGTATGGGCATCGATGAATGCTAAGCGTAAACTTGGCTTGGGATTACATAATAATAATAATATTGTCGGGATGAAGAAAGCAGTAGCGGCTAAAAAAAAGAACAACAAGAAAAAAATTGGTACTACTACGAGGAAGAGAAGAATTCGAGTGCCGAGGAAACGGGGCGGTATAATACCAATACTCCCACTGCTAGGTGCAGTCGGAGCACTGGCAGGTGGAGCATCGGGTATAGCGACGGCTGTAAACCGTGCAAAAGCTGAGAGAGAACGATTGCAGGAAATGCAACGTCACAATCGCGCGATGGAAGCGTCGGCGAAGCGCGAGAGAGGCCGAGGTCTTTATCTGAAACCGTACAAGCGAATCGTTGGAGAGGTAAATCGTAGAGGTATAAAAAAAACAACAAAAAAAAAACGGTCGGAGAAGAGGAGCGGGAAAAAAATGAATGAGGGGAAATTTCGTCGCAATGTAGAAGCTCTCCTTCCGGGTTCTGTTGCTACTAGTAACATACAATTGGCACGCATCTGCCGACGCATACCACATTTCCTTGGAGTCTTTATGCGCACATCTCTGCCGCTCGACGGGCCGCGGTGCAACGAGTGCGCGATCGTGAATCTCGACAATCAATGCGGCCCTGGTACCCACTGGGTAGCCTACGTCAAGCGTAACGACATCGTCGTATATTTCGATTCATTTGGAAATTTGAAACCGTCGAAAGAATGTGTGCGTTACTTTGGTCCTAACGTTACAATCTACTACAATCATCATCGAAATCAATCGTACGATAAAAGCAATTGCGGTCAGTTGTGCGTGAAATTCCTGCGAGAACAGATACTTTGAAAAAAACAAAATGTCTTTCACCGTGACATTATCGGATCGTAAATCTTTATTAAATTCAGATTTCTTTCCCCCGATCAATCTGCAAGACGATCGCTACGAGATCGGTCTCGTGGATATGCAAACGTACAACTCGATAGCCAATGTGGACGAGACGAATAATAAGTTTTACTACGATAACGATAAGGTACTGACGATACCCAGAGGCTGTTACGAATTGAGTGCGATAAATGAGTATTTGCAGTCTCAAATTTCTGCGAGACACGAAATTAAAGACGACATTAACAGCGTCATTCTTCTATGAGCGAACAATAATATACTGAAGAGTGAAATATTGTGTAAATATTCGATTGACTTTGGAAAACCGAATAACTTTGCTAACTACTGGGCTTCTCGTCGAATCGCGTGATCGAACCGAACGCCCAGGCTGAATCCGACGAAACCGTGAACATTGTGAAAACAAATATTCTACGCATCGAATGCAACATTGCTGGTGGTGCGTACACCAACAGTAGACCACGAAACATTATTCACGAGTTCCTTCCCAGCGTACTACCGGGCTATAAAATCTCGGAGGTACCGAAAACCGTCATTTATCTACCGGTCCTCGTCAGAGTAATCGACCGTCTCACGTTACGTATCCTCGATCAGGACGATCGTCTCGTAGATTTTGGCCGTGAAGAAATTACCATAAGATTGCACCTTAAGAAAAATGTTAATTTACAAAAGTAACGAAGATTATAAAGCGATGAAACTAGATGAAACGTTCGCTAGTCGTTCGTCATGCGTGGAATCGAATACACCGGTTCATTGGAGTGAAAGCAGGAATCGTAACAAGAGGAGCTTCTTGCTAACGAGAAGAAATATAGAATTTTTACAATCATTGGGATTCACCGTCAAGAGATTGGGCGAAAGTACATAGTGGAACAATGGCAGATCCCTTGAACGTCACCGCACCGCTGACCTACGACAATCGCATCACCAAAATGGAGATGCATGCCTACAATTCGTATGCGAACGCCTCGTTGGCGAACAGCGACGAAATTCGCATTCCCATACAGCAGCAAGATTTGATACTCCTGACGTGCGAGAGTTATCTCTACGTCAAGGGAAAGCTGGTGGAGGGCACGCGTGACGCGAGCGCCAGCAACGAGGATATAGTTACGCTCGACTGCAATTCGGCGGCCTTCCTCTTCGACGAGATTCGTTACGAATTGAACGGTATCGAGATCGACCGATGCAGAAACGTCGGTATTACCAGCACTCTGAAGAATCTCGTTTCCCTGAGCACCGAGGAGAGCGCCAGTCTACGTCATTCCGGATGGTTCGTCGCAACGGCCGCAGACCGGCTCAAGGAGGCTGTTAAGAATTTCAGCTTTTGCGTGCCCCTGAAAATGCTGCTGGGATTCTGCGAGGATTATCGGCGAGTCGTCGTTAACGCGCGTCACGAGCTCGTTCTCATTCGCGCGCGCGACGATACAAATGCCATTTACTCATCGGTCAAAATCACCAATTCGTCGACCAAGCTGCTACGAGTGCAATGGAGAATACCCCATGTGAATGTGACCCTGAACGAAATTACGAAACTCCAATTTCTGAGTATCGTCGAGCAGGACAAGAGTCTGTCACTCGCTTTTCGCGCCTGGGAACTCTACGAGTATCCGCTACTACCCAAGTCGCAGCGACACACGTGGTCCGTGAAAGCGTCCACGCAATTGGAGAAGCCGCGATACGTCATCCTGGCGTTCAGAACGAACAAAAAGAGTAATCAGCACGAGGATGTGCTCAAATTCAGTCATTGCAATGTACTCGATGTCAAACTCTATCTGAATTCCGAATCTTATCCGTACGATCGTCTCGACACTGATTTCACGAAATCCCGCTATTCCGTCCTCTACGACATGTATGTAAAGTTTTTCACCTCCTATTACGCTGGTGAGAAACTCGCGAGACCCATGCTCGACTATACGGACTTTTTGACGTACGGGCCGCTCTTCGTCATCGACTGCTCGCATCAGAACGAGTCCATAAAAACCGGCACGGTAGACGTCAAACTCGAGATCGAGTGTATGGAAATCATTCCGGATAATACTACAGCCTATTGTTTAATCATACACGATAAAATTGTACAATATAATCCTCTTACGAATATTGTTAGAAATGTAAGTTAAAAATAAGAAAACAATTTTTTATTAAATAAATATATAATAAACAACAAATTTATTCATTATTTCTTTTTGGATACAAAATACCTATCAAACTTTAGACTTAAATTCCACGTTGTGGTATTTTCCTCCTTTATATAACATTATTAAATTATTGGTTGCGGCAGCCTTTTGTAGCTGCTGCAACTGCTCCGTATCTTCCGCCAATTTTGCCATTCTCCCTGGCAAGAATACCCAATCGGCTGTTGACAGCTTTACAATGATTTTAATTCCATATTTTGTCTTAATTTTTTCCACTTCGGAAATGTCGTACTCGTCATTTTCCGTCAAGCTATCTAATTTAACGAAATTTTTTGGAATGACGCTTCCCAATTCATTGATCTTATTGAAATTCATTTTTATGTCTATGAAACAAAAAAATGATTAGCCTTATTAGTGTTAAAAAATCATTTTTAAAAATGCATGTACTAATCGAATGAAAAAAAAATATCCTTACCTTTTTTGTTTTTATGTAAAACAAAAGAAGTTTTTTCTAACACACTTAATCTCTTTCTTTTCTTCGATACGTCTGACACTACTGCTATGCAGAATACGTCTGACACTACTGGATCTGCTTTGCAGAATAAGTTTTACAGACTGAAGCTTTTTCTTCTTCTGCTGTTCACTTGACTTCTTTGCAAACGATATTATCGTATGTTAAGCGTATTTAATTTCAATGTTTGGAAGGGGTATTTTTTTTTTTTTTTTTTTACTTGCGATGAATTTCCATTGTGATTGACCTATAGGTAAAAGACAATAGGAAAAAAAATATCTCTATACCGAGATTATTCATAGGGTATAGTGTATCCTTTTTGATTAAGAAAGAATGTACTCCTAAGTGTTATCAAATGCAACTTTATATTTAACAAATGAACGACAAAGACTTTCTCTCGACGAGATTTCTTCAGAGGCTTCATTCAGTCATCGAACCTTCATCAGTGCTGTATAGATTGTAACATAGAATATTAAAAAAAAAAAAAAAAAAATGGAAAGTGAACGGGGTTTTGTGACAAAAAATCTAGTAGAGGAGAATGAAAATCCTGCAGAATCGATGCAGGATTATATCAAAAGAATTAACGATTCTCACAATCGTTATTTTGAAGAATATGAAGCGATGCTTCATCACAATATGCACTTGAATTGTAAGTACTTATTTTTATTTCTTTTAAAGACAAAAAAACCCACCTATCCATACAGACTGTTTATGTCGTGATACATGAGATAATGTCAATAAATAGAATCATAAAAGAATTTTACGACACATATTTTTGAAAACTGTTAACTATCCCACTATTTGACCAATTGTTTTTTTATTCAAAACGAAAAAAATAAATTTTTTTCTTTTATTTTTTACTAGTCATTGATTTAGAGGAGAGGGAGGAAGAAGAGAAGAGGGAGGAGGAGGAAGAAGAAGAGGAGATGGAGGAGGAGTAGGAAGAAGAAGAGGAGATGGAGGAGGAGGAAGAAGAAGAAGAAGAGGAGGTGATTTTTGTAAGTATACTTGCTTTGTAAAATAGTTATTACAATATAAAAAAAATAACAAAATGTTTTCAAATATGTCCCAGGTGAAAAATAGTGGTACACAAACGGAACCTATTTCCGTAATAACAGAGGCTACGCAAATGGAACCTGCGATAGATCTAACGCCACATTATTGGTGTACCAATTGCAAAAATTATGGTCACCTGCATATTAATTGCTCACTTCCTGAGTGGTGTACCATTTGCAGAACATACGTACATCATGCCATAGAATGTAAGAAAAACTTCTAAAGAAACAAGCATTGTATTTCAATTAATCGCAGTTTAGGAGCATTGTTATTATTTTTATTGTTATTATGTGTATATTATTAAAAATATATAAATTTTAATTAAAAACTCCAACGATCGTTCATTTCGCAACCCCCCTTTCTCTTTCTCTTTCTCTTTCTCCTTCTCTTTCTCTCTTTCTCTTTCTCTCTTTCTCTCTTTCTCGTCGAGATGAAGAAAGCAGTAGCGGCTAAAAAAAAAGAACAACAAGAAAGTTGCATGACTTCGCATTCCGATAAATGAGAAGAGGCAGTTATTTTATAAATAATATATAGTGTAATTTAACGCGAGGGATTTGTTCTCTCTTTCTCGCTCTAAGGCGTCCACTGCTTAACGTAAGAGGGGGGGAGGTCATATGTGTACCCCACACCAAACAAGTTTAACGTGGGTGACACACAATGCGCCCAACCGCACGAGGAGAGGGGGCAATTCCCCTATTTCCCTTCCCCCCGCAGAACCCCGACCCCCTCGCCACGCGGTCCCAGAATCCCCATAGCCACACTACTATAATATGCGCCTTAGCTCGACGCGCACCCCCACTCCAAGGGTCGGAGAGTCCCGCTCTAAGTTAAGTTAATGTATCAGTTAGTTCTTAGATTCAATTCATTCTATTCTTCTTTCTTAAATTAAGCACATCGTTTGCTAGCTAATCGATTAGTCTCAATTCCGTTTAATTACTTGTATTCAGTATTTTGCATAGTTAAATAAGTAACTCTGTATAATTGTTATAATTCTAATTATCCATAATAATAATATCTTTATACGGTACTAAAGTGTGAACGGAGTTTACGTTTTCCTTTTCCCGCCATCGTTTTCCATCTTCATAGAGAGGACTGCCACCAACATCACCCAGGTATAACTCTAGATTTCTTTCATTTAACCAATCGAATCGCGGCCAAGTTCCCGGGAAACTACTCTGAAGTATAGTGCCCGAACTAGAGAATCCACGAACAAGCCGACAGTACAGTAAAATCAGTCCTCACGAGTCAGGACATTACAAATTGGTGTCAGAAGTGGGATACGCGATTCGGAAAAGCAGCAAAATTTCAAATAAGTAAGAAATGTCGTGCGGTAAAGGTTTAACTTAAACTCATTTCGACCAATTACAAGCCGAGTTAGTCGCAAGAAACCACCGCATCAAAGAATGAGAAGTAGAAATCGAGAAAAAGGGGAGCGCGTTGTCTCAGGAAGAAATCACAATGTTGCTAACAGAAAGGGCGAGCCGGGAAAAGAGACTTCGCGAATTACAAAGCGTGAACGAAGCCCTAGAAAATAGACTCGCGATGGCCCAAGGTAGCACGGAAGAACTAGAAGAACACTTCGGACCAAAGAACAGGAATATAGGGAGCGCACCGCGGAAATGAAAGATAGGATTGAGATACTGGAAAAACAAAGAGAGACACAGGATATCGCTATCAGTAGACTAAGGGGCCTTGTAGCACAAAACGATCGTGAGCGCGCCGTCGAGTACAACGGGGATAGGAGTGACAGGCTAGATAGAGAAAGAACGCCGCTTAGCTTAAACTCCCAAGAACCGTATTTGAGCCCTTACAAGGCAATCAAACTCGTAACTCCATTCGACGGGAAAAGCAGCGCACTCCGAAAACACCTGATGAGCTGCCGACGGATCAAGTCACAGGTCGCCCCCGAAATGCACGGAGCTTTCGTGGAATTACTAGCAAACGAACTACAGGGAGCGGCAGGAAGGGTTACTTTGGGAACCCGATTCGATTCATACGAGGAATATGAATATCACTTAAAAAGGCTCTTCGGCGTAAATAAGTCAGTAAATCGGTGCTTAGGAGAACTGAGCATTATGAAGCAACAACCTCGCGAGATTTTACTTGACTATGTAGGCCGCTTCAAGTTAATTTCCACTGCGTTAATAGAAGGGGTAGAGGACGAATGGCAGGTCTCACCACCGGTGGGCATTATGCGGAAACACGAGGATGACATCTTAAAGTCATTTGTTGACGGCTTGCGGGACGATCTGCATTTAAGAGTGCGACTGTCTAGATATGGAGACTTAAAAGAGGCAATTTCTAACGCAGTTGAGATAGATCGTGATTTACAGCCCGAAAAGAGATCAGGGAACGCTGAACAACGACAAACAGCAACAACCCCTCAAACCGGGAGGAATAACCAGAACCCCTCACCACCTGATATCCGAGATATATGCCGTTATTGCAAAAATCCGGGTCACGATATATTGGTCTGTAGGAAGCTCGCTTACAGAAAAGCCATGCAAGGTCCCAACCCCCATGCCGTTCCTTTTTCATCCAATCCGTCGAATAATCATAATAATCGACCGAACCTCGCGAACCAGAGTAACCAAACGTGGAATGACTCTAACGGCCCGCGATATAATTCCTCATATCCTTCCCCGGGAAATAACCGACATTACCCCGTGAGGTGTATGCAATCGGACCAACCAACCCTCGAAGCAAATCAAAACCCAGCGAATGAGTATCAACAAACCCCTCAACCGTTAGAACGTTACCCGAGCGAAAACGTCCATAACTATGCGAGCAGCTACAATAGTAATAACGAGCCTCAACCCGGACATATTTTACATCAAGACCTGCCGGGACCCTCGCCGAGCCAGAATTAAAAATTGCCACTATCAAGTTAAGCCACAACCAACACCGGAGTGTTGAGTGTATAACCGATTCGTTGTTAAACACCGCGGAATTTTTATTAGACACGGGAGCCCAAATGAATGTTACAAAACTCCACAAACTACCACACCATGGGTTTAATAACTCCGAAATCTTATCACTAACAGGGATCACGGAAGGAAGGTTAGCTATTTTGGGATCGGTTAGACTAAACCTCTTTGGAACATCTGCCAAGTTCCATGTAGTTTCAGATTCTTTCCCTATTAAATATGATGGAATCCTCGGGGATGAATTCTTTGCGCACAATAAGGTGCAAATTAATTATGAGGGAAAATGCTTGAAGATGAACGGCATCACCGTACCGTTTAAAATTCCAGTGTTAATCTCGCTGCCTGCTAGGACGTGTAGCCCTTTTAAATTTCGGATAGGTAACCCGGAAATAAAGAAGGGATGGGTCCCCAGGATTAACCTTCTTCAGGGGCTATACGCGGGAGAAGCCTTGGTTACCAACTCCGAAGGGTATGCCCATGTCGCTGCCCGTAATGTTAACGAAGACGATGTGTTGGCCGAAGTTCCTACCGTGGAACTTCTCGAATATAACGGGGTGCCTAGCAAAACACCACCGTCCACTGAATTTTCTAAATCCACTGAATCCACTGAATTTTCAAAGTCCACAGAATCCGCTGAATCCACTGAATTCCAAAATATTTTTCAAATCTCTAGTAGTAGTAAGTTAGGAGTAAATCTAAATCTAGATAATCTGAACACTGAAGAAAGGGAGTACGTAACGAATTTAGTTGCAAAGCACATAGAGAATTTTAAGAGACCGGGGGGCCGATTGGGTCCAGCCAACATTCCAAACTGCTCTTTCAATACCATCGACGAAATCCCAGTCGATACTAAACAATACAGGTTCCCTCCCGTACATAAAACAGAAATAAACCGATAAGTACAGGAATTGTTGGACAATGACATCATTGAACCCTCATTCTCTCCTTTCAATTCCCCAGTCTGGATTGTCCCGAAGAAAGAGGACGCCGACGGTAATAAGCGTTGGCGCATGGTGATAGATTTCCGCCACTTAAACGAGAAAACCATAGCCGATAGATACCCGCTGCCTAACGTTACGGATATCTTAGACCAACTAGGAGAGGCCAGGTATTTCACGATACTAGACTTGGCATCGGGTTTTCATCAAATTGAAATGTCTAAAAGGGATGCACATAAAACTGTGTTTTCTACCCCCCACGGACATTACCAATTCAAACGAATGCCATTCGGCCTGAAAAATGCTCCAGCCACGTTTCAACGCGTCATGAACTCGGTACTAGCAGGGTTGCAAGGGACAGAATTGTTCGTCTATATGGATGACATTGTGATTTATGCCAAGACCCTGCAAGAACACACGGTAAAATTCGAGAGGCTGATGAAAAGACTGAGAGGCGCTAATCTCAAGTTACAGCCTGAGAAATGCAGTTTTCTGAGGAAAGAAGTAGTATATTTAGGGCACGTTATTAGTGAGGACGGAGTTAGGGCAGACCCGAAGAAGATAGAGGCACTTCAGACTTTTCTTTTACCTAAAACCCCTAAAAACATAAAACAGTTCCTGGGACTCGTGGGTTATTACCGACGATTTATCCCCGATTTTTCTAAAGTCGCCAAACCCTTGACAGACCTACTGCAAAAGGCGAAACCTTTTGTCTGGACTCATTTACAACAAAAAGCGTTCGAAACTTTGCGAGACGCCCTGTGTACGGCCCCGATACTCCAGTACCCGAATTTCGACCAGCCTTTCATAATCACAACTAACGCATCAGGTTACTAGATAGGCGCGGCGCTGAGCCAAGGAGACGTAGGCAAAGACTTGCCGATTTCATACGCATCGCGTGTATTAAACAAAACCGAGGCGAAATATTCCACAATAGAGAAGGAGTGTTTAGCCATTCATTACGCCATCTCTATCTTCCGACATTACGTTTACGGGCATAAATTCACGGTAATCACGGACCACAAGCCATTAGTGTGGCTTAAAAACGCAAAAGACAAATCGTCCAAACTCTGAAACTGGTGGTTAAAGATCTCTGATTTCGATTTTGAAATAAAGTATAAACCCGAAAAAATAAACGACAACGCGGATGCCCTTTCGAGAAACCCTCCAGAATATGTCCTCTTCAGTCGTGTTATTTATTACCTCGACTGCCATAAACCCGAGCTATGTGGACCCCACTCAAACCTTCTTACTGACCAAGAGACAGAAACCAACGCACACTATTTAGATTACGAGGAACATGAACCGACAAACATGCGGGACAAAGCCGAAATCTACGCTCTCCACGAAGACCCCAGTAGCAACGAGTTGACTGACGATGAAATAATAGACGATATAGATGACAACGCGCAAATTACTGGGGCAATAAGTTATATTGCTTTACCACGAAAATTAATTCGTGACAATTATATTTCGTAATTATATTATTTTTACTTCAATGTATTGATTTTTTAAGAAGTTTATTAAAATATGATTAATTATTTCAAGTTATTACAACTCCTTTTTCTTAACTTTTTTAAGATCAACTTGAAGACAAGCTTCACAAACTCGTAATGTTATATTTCACCTAGGCAACCAAAAACATCTATATTCAATTCGTATAGAATAAACGCGCCTTTAAACAATTAAGGCGCGTTCAATTACTACACCCCTAAACATCGACTCGCCCAAGTTTGTCGAAACACGCGATTGCCTGACTAACCGGCGCGATAATATCGTCATTCTTACTGATTGCAATGGAGAACCTGTAGACAAAGGCGCTCTGAAATTGCGTGAAGAGAACCTTTTGCCCTCCTATCAGGAACTAACGCTAAACGAAGCTCATATAGTTTACCAAAATCAGAAGGTCCTTGTAACTCTTCCAATAAAAAAAGAGTGTAAAGATTTACTAACAGATGAAGATTTAAACCTAGCTTTACTATCATTACTGCAGGTACAGGACACCTTCAAATTTAAGACCATATGCATAGCCAAAACAGAGTCAATGGACGACATCCCTTGGAAGCGAGTTGTAAATCTGCTAAAGCGAATTTTTATAGGAAGAGAGATAACCTTCATAGTTTGTAAGCAATTAGTAGTAACACCAGAGAAGGAAACGCGTAGAACTTTAATCAGGGAATACCACGAATCTAGCTCAGGAGGGCACAAGGGCATCTCCAAAACGTACAACAGAATGCGGCCTTATTATCATTGGAATTCCATGAAAAGGGATATCCAAGAATTCATTCAAAGTTGCAGGAATTGCCAACTCCGTAAACTAATTCGGGTAAAAACAAAACAACCGATGATTCTAACGGATACTCCAGGAGCCTCTTTCGACAAGATAGCTATAGACATTGTTGGCCCTCTGCCTGAAACACCTAGAAATAATAAATATATCCTAACTATGCAATATTTGCTAACAAAGTTCCTAATTGCCGTACCATTGTCGGCCGCTAATAGCATAGAGACCGCGCAAGGGTTGCTTAAGAGATGCATTTGCGTATTCGGCGCCCTGAAAGCCCTGCTCACCGATCAGGGGTCGAATTTTCTATCTAGCATAATGAAGAGCGTTTCTAAAAAATTTAACATTAAGCAGTTCAAAACTACTGCTTATCACCCGCAGTCCAACGGGTCCTTGGAGAGGTCCCATCATGTATTGGCCGAGTACCTAAAGGCTCATGTTAATGAAAATTTCACCAATTGGGACGAATGGTTGGAAAGAGCCACGTTTTCTTACAATACAAGCGTACATGAGAGTACCCAGTTCACCCCTTATGAATTGGTATTCGGGAAAATAGCTAAGCTCCCCGCGTCCGACCCTCCAATAGAAGAATCTACCGAAAACACGTATGTCGAATATATCACCGAATTATTTCATCGCATTAACAATGCCCAAACGTTAGCCAGAGAAAACCTGATAAAATCCAAAGAACGGAACAAAAGATATTATGACTCGCGAATTAGACCTGTGACTTTCAAAAGAGGAGACTGGGTATACATCATAAAGGAACCGCGAGTTGGGAAATTCGCAAACCAATACGAGGGACCCTTCGAGGTTTTGGAAACGCTCTCCAATAATAATATTAAGATTAGATATAAGAACAAAATACGCATTGTACACGAAGATAAGGCTAGGCTAAGTAAGGATGTGCCTGGATTTCAGGATACATCATGCACACCTCACCTCCCCACATCCTCCTCATCTTAGCACTCGTACATCTCTGCACGGGACTGATCGGTTATGACTGCCGAGGACCACACCTGAATGTCACCACCATCAGCCTACTAGATGTAGACGACTGCAATATAAAAAGCATCCAAACCGAAACCTATCCCACCTATGTCCAAGTACTCCAAATCGCCGATTATCAACCCATCGAGATCATACAATGTCTAGTCCATTATTCGCGGACTGTAAAATATTGCGGAATGCACTCACACACCTCTGAGGTACACAACGGGTTTGTCTCATATATCAAGGAGATCAACGAGCAACAATGCCGCACCATGCACTCCACCGGTGTTTTTTACTTTAACGACCGTATAGTCATATCGGATTTGAAACCAAACTCTACCACATCCAGGCCGGTCACAGCTGCAGGGAGAATAGACAATGACGGGAAATGTATTGGAACATATTATGCAGATACCTACGGGTCCTGGGACAATGTGATCGTCCAGGGGTCATTGGAAATTACGTTGAAGTCTGGGATAAGCATACTACGAACACCTACAGGCAAGATCAATTTACCCTCCGGTACAGTATGCCACGCTGGAGACCTAGAATGCATGGATGTATAAGACGGGAACACGTACTGGCAGTTAACTCCTTCCAGTACCTGCGATTTCTCTGGGTATGATGTCCTATATGAAGGCAAAGCCCAGAAAATTCAGGAGGTCGGGTCAACAAATGCACCTAAAATCTTCTCTGTCATCTCTAACGACATTACCTTCGCCTTGACTCATACAATTAGCCTGAAGATATGCGGATACGAGCTATACCGCACCGAACACCCCAAACTATTCATACTGGAAACTCAAGCAGGAAATACTTTCCCGAAATCCTGGGACAAGTCGGTCGAAAACATGGACCTGTTCACCTACATAAACTCGAAGTTTATCTACGTAGAAAGACATATTCGCAACCAGGTAAATTCACTATATACAGACATCATCAGACAAAAGTGCGATATGGAACGCCAACTATTAGAGATTACACTGTCAACCGCTGCTTCCAACCCCACCGATTTCGCGTATACCCTTATGAAAGAACCAGGATACACCGCGGACCCAGCAGGAGAAGTCATCTACGTGATAAAATGCATCCCCGTGCGGGTGGAAATCCGGGAAACACTCGACTGCTTCCTGGAACTCCCAGTGACTTACCTCATCGAGTCTTACTTTTCGTAGCCCCCAGGTCAAGGGTTCTGAAAAGATATGGCACAAAAAGGGACTGCTCTAGCGTCTTACCGACGCGACACTTGACTGAGCACGAATGGGTGAGACTATTACCAAAAGCTCTGGACGTAAGTGCCCCCGAAAAACTGAAACCGAAAACCCGACTTACTTGGAAATACCTATCACCTGGGAATCTTGCTACTTCCGGTATATATAGCCAGAGTGACATCGATCGGCTAAGAGACCACATCATGTTCTCAGCCGAAACACCCGCCCTAACCAAAAACGTCATTAGGAATTTCTCGGGACGACCATCTATGGAGGAGGGCGTATCTATTCACCACCTGTTAGACGAAACCGCCCTAGAAAAAATCACGCAGCATACTTTAGGGAAAATTTGGATGGGAATGACTACATTTGGGACCACGAGCGCTGGTTTGTTGGGAGTCTATTTGGTATACATAATGTTCAAAATGATGATCGATACGCTATTGCATGGGTATGCCCTGCACGCTGCGTACGGTTGGGGAATTCACCTGGTAGGAGCATGCTGGAACTCTCTCACGAATTTGTTGCTTCATCGGACCGTCGCAAGGAGACAAAACCAGGGTACAGAAGCTGAACGAGAAAATGACGGAATGGAAAGAGGAACCGACGGGGCTGTCCCTGAAGATCCACGCCCCACGACTGAGCCAACAATATATCCTACCTTACGCCGAACCGAAAGGTCCATGGACCTTCGCAGAGACGATCTCGATGAGCGAAATGATAGACGAATACCTTATACTCCCAGTGCACCGCTTAATCCTAGTTCAACATTCCTAGACCTCACTAGAGGGTAATCAAGTGCTACTAACGTTCTCGAACGATACTAACGATCCTTTATTTCAGGTTTTCCTTCCAGACCCTCCTACCTCACACAGCAACATTACGACCATGGACACTGAGCAATTCTACATAAAGGGGGCTGCCAGGGTATACTGCACCAAGGGCTCTCGCATCGTGTTACAGGGAGACCTCGCTAGTCCCGGGCTCATCTGCCGCCAATGTTTCGACGCCAAGGATTCCGAGCTGCAACAACTATACCATGTGCGAGAACACCTGCAGATTTCGAGGTCGACCCCCTCCAAGGAAATAAAGTGTTTCGAATGCCGAGCAAGAATCTACACCTGTTACCCTCGATGTCCTAGCTGCCACCTGTGTTTCATAATAGACAATTGGTGTAATAACTGCATGGCACAGGATCCCCAGTATAGTTTCCACAAGGTGTGCAACCTGTGCGAAACGTACATCGATGACCCCAGGGACGAGTGCCCACGCTGTGTGAAATGGGTCCTGGAAAGGCGTACCAGGCGATCGAAAGCAGAAGAAGATGTTCAGGCCCCTACCTCAGAAAACTAGCGTTAGTCCTTTAATTTAGAGATAAATAAAGCCCCTATGGCGAGCTATGGGCTCCCTGATCCCATTTTCATAAAAGAATTTTTCTAATTCTTTTAACCCATTAACGTCCAAAATGTCAAAATTTCTTGCACGTTTTCAAAGTGATTTTTTCCTATGTAATTGGCGTTGAAAAAATTCTTGAACCACATATTCTGATGTAAAATTGCATGCTCTTTCAGAATCCGTTGCCAGAATCATGATAAAACTCACAGGAAAAGAGATATGCTCGATTGAAACATAAAAAACACCTAAATATTCGAAAAAAAAATTTTTTAGGATTTTTTTTCGAAGTGTTACGGTGAAGATATCACCTTGCGACCGTGATCAAAGGTGATCATGGGAGTTGAAGTTTAACAGGGAATTTTTTTGTTGACCTTGAACCATCGCTTCTTTACAAAATGGCGGAAAAAACGATTTTTTTTTTCAATCTTCATCAACGTTTTTCTCGAAATCTATGGTCTTTAGAAAAAAATTCATAAAAACAAAAATGCCTTAGAATCGCTCGAGGAACATTCTCAATTTTTTTCAGAATTTTTTGAGATAATTTTTGATTTTCCGGGAAACTTGTGAAATGGAATTTTCAAAAATGTCTCCAAAAATTCTGAAAAAATTTTAGGATGTTTCTCGAGTGCTTCTAAGACATTTTTGTTCTTATGAATTTTTTTCTAAAATCCATAGATTTCGAGAAAAAAATTGATAAATTTGAAAAAATAAAAATTCGTTTCGGCCGATGTTTTGAAAACCTATTGGTAAAAAAACGTTCTGTCTACGAAAACTCGGAAAAAATTTTACAATATTGCTCGAATGATTCTAACTTATTTTCATTCTTTTTTCAAAGACTTATAGATTCCGACAAAAATTTCATCCTTTATTTCCATTTCATTTCGGCAGATAAGCGTAATTTTTGGTCTCATGTATTCATGAATATTCGTCTTTTTTTGTTCTCTTCTTTCGTATTTTTGTACATACGGATGAGTGATCAATAAACGAAATCATTAATTTCATACATTATGTCGCGGAAACGTGTAAGATCTTCGGAATATGAATCAGATTCTTCAGATAGTGATTCAGAACGCAACGTATTGATTCCGGATCCTGACTATTCAGGTTCCGATGATTCTGGTTCCGATTTTGATTCAGATTGCGAACATGAAATACCCAATATCACTTACAATAAAGCTCGTGCAAATTATTCTGAAAAACAAGATAAACTTGAAAAAGGTCATGAATTCACTTGGATTGAGGGTGAAAAGTTACACCCTGATTCTTGTGAAGATAAAGTATTATTGTCCGAATCGCAAAAAAAGAAAATACGTAGGAGCGAACCTTTTCAATTGTTTGAAACCTTTTTTTTTCTATTGAAATGAAAAAATATATTATTGATGCGTGTAAAGACAATGGTTATGATCTGAAATTGAAAGATCTTGATATTTTTATTGGAATAGTTATTTTTTCTACATTCAATCCCAGAAAATCACAGAGAGATTACTGGTCATCTGATCCGTATTTATCTAATGAAGTAGTTTCTTCTGCAATGTCTCGCCAACAATTTGAAATCACAAAATCTAAATTGAAGTTTTCAAAAAACAAAGACAAAGATTCAAATGATCGAGGATGGCGCGTTCGTTCTCTACTGAAACTTTTTCAAAATAACATCATGAAATTCGGAATATGGAGAACTGCTCTATCCGTTGATGAGATGATGGCCAAATCCTATGCAAAAACTGTTTTGAAACAATTTATTCGAGGAAAACCGATAAGATTTGGTTTAAAATTTTGGGGCTTGTGTACTTCGGACGGCTATCTACTGAATTTGGATCTTTATTGCGGCAAGAATTCTCAAATTGGAGATAAGTTATCTAAATGTGCTTTAGGTTCACGAGTAGTATTATATTTATTACAACCATTTTTTCAAATAATAAGTTATAACAAAATTTCTCAATTTCATCTGTACTTTGACAACTTCTTCACGAACATGGATTTGGTATTACATTTGAAGAAATTGCGTTTGAAATGCACTGGTACTATCAGAGATAATCGAGTCAAAGAAAAAAATGTGCTTGATAAGAAAGCTCCAAGAGGGACATATGTGGTGAAGCACGACGTAAACAGTGGCATAAATTTCATTACTATCATGGATTCGAAGCCCGTCTCAATAGCTTCAACTGCAGCAGGTGTCAATCCTCTATCTATTTCAAAAAGATACAGCGCAGAGGCTAAATCTAAAATTGAAATACCTTTTCCGCAAGCTTTTCACCTATATAACAAATTCATGGGAGGTGTTGACCTGCATGACGGACATTGCAATGACATACTCCCAAGTATACGATCAAAAAAATGGACATGGGTAGTTTTTATGAGACTTATACAGGCGTCTATTACTAATTCTCTTGTAATTTTCAATGCTGCTAACGATGGAAAGAAAAAAGTTGGAATAAAAGAGTTCACTATTTCGATTGCCAAATACTACTTACAAAAAAGTAGTCGCAAAAGTAAAGCACATGGACGATCTAATAGTGACAAATTGAGGATTTGTTCGAATGGAAACTGTCCAATAAGAACAAGAATTTTCTGCAAAACATGTAATTTAAATATTTGCAATAAATGTTGGCTAAAAAAGCACACCTAAAAGTATGAATAAGTGAGAGGCAAGGGGACTCACGGAAAACAAGCACCCCGAGACGTGAGAGGCAAGGGGACTCACGGGAAAAAAGCACCCCAAAGGAGACAGAATTTTACCACGTCCACGCCGTAGTCTCTGGGTAACGCTAAGAGTAAAAAAATCTTCCTAAAATTTGCACAGAAATCGTTTTTTACCAATAGGTTTTTAGAACATAGCGGCCGAAACGAATTTTTATTTTTTCAACTTTATCAATTTTTTTCTCGAAATCTATGGACTTTAGAAAAAAATTCATAAGAACAAAAATGTCTTAGAAGCACTCGAGAAACATCCTAAAATTTTTTCAGAATTTTTGGAGACATTTTTGAAAATTCCATTTCACAAGTTTCCCGGAAAATCAAAAATTGTCTCAAAAAATTCTGAAAAAAATTGAGAATGTTCCTCGAGCGATTCTAAGGCATTTTTGTTTTTATGAATTTTTTTCTAAAGACCATAGATTTCGAGAAAAAAGTTGATGAAGATTGAAAAAAAAAAAATTCGTTTTTTCCGCCATTTTGTAAAGAAGCGATGGTTGAAGGTCAACAAAAAAATTCCCTGTTAAACTTCAACTCCCATGATCACCTTTGATCACGGTCGCAAGGTGATATCTTCACCGTGACACTTCGAAAAAAAATCCTAAAAATTTTTTGTTTCGAAAATTTAGGTGTTTTTTATGTTTCAATCGAGCATATCTCTTTTCCTGTGAGTTTTATCATGATTCTGGTAACGGATTCTGAAAGAGCATGCAATTTTACATCAGAATATGTGGTTCAAGAATTTTTTCAACGCCAATTACATAGGAAAAAATCACTTTGAAAACGTGCAAGAAATTTTGACATTTTGGACGTTAATGGGTTAATTATCCCAGAGGGGGGGGAGGTGTAACGTCTCAGTCCTCCTCTGGGAACAGATATTATAGCAGCAAGATAGTGGGGGAACCATAATATGCGCCTTAGCTCGACGCGCACCCCCACTCCAAGGGTCGGAGAGTCCCGCTCTAAGTTAAGTTAATGTATCAGTTAGTTCTTAGATTCAATTCATTCTATTCTTCTTTCTTAAATGAAGCACATCGTTTGCTAGCTAATCGATTAGTCTCAATTCCGTTTAATTACTTGTATTCAGTATTTTGCATAGTTAAATAAGTAACTCTGTATAATTGTTATAATTCTAATTATCCATAATAATAATATCTTTATACGGTACTAAATTGTGAACGGAGTTTACGTTTTCCTTTTCCCGCCATCGTTTTCCATCTTCATAGAGAGGACGGCCACCAACATCACCCAGGTATAACTCTAGATTTCTTTCATTTAACCAATCGAATCGCGGCCAAGTTCCCGGGAAACTAGTCCAAAGTATAGTGCCCGAACTAGAGAATCCACGAACAAGCCGACAGTACAGTAAAATCAGTCCTCACGAGTCAGGACATTACACAGTCAATAGCGGAACGGGGCCGCAGACTGCACAAAGTATACTGCCAGCAGAGATGAAACGGGAGATAGCTCACCTGCAGCTTCCAGATGATTATGCCCTCGCGCCATCTATCGAAACTGATGCGAAACAATACGGCAGAGCGGTAGTATCCCATATGGCCGAACAGTATTATGGCCGAAAAAGTGCTATAGTCAGATCAGACAATCTGTCGTAAGATTGTTATCGACAGAACAACATTTCTGTAGGTAACTTGACAGTTAGCCGGAGAATAAGTATATGATACAGGCTGTTCAAAAAGTATGTACGGGTGATTCTCTAATGGCGGGACATAGGAGATTGGTTTTAGTTGATTATAGCACCCGCAATGATGAAATCCAAGAACCCTGATTGGTCAATATCGTATAGTGCCAACTTAAAATAAGCCATTACCAATAGTTTAACACAAAAAATGAGACCTATCCGCCATTTTTGTGTAAAAGTGTTTACACACTTTTCGTAAATAGAAGCAGAACGAAATGAATGAGCTGTCAAAAGTAGTGATGATTCGGATTAATTTGTGATAAGTGTAACTCTGGCAAATAAAAGTGATGATTATAATAAAAAGAGGAGATAGGGAAGAACTTGGTTTTCATAAAATTTGTTATTTAATGTATTAACCATGACTGACTCAATGGGTTCAGTCAAAGCCTTACATTACAGCGTTTCCATCTTCTTTAATAATCAAGTGTATTTTTGTAACAACAAACACAAAGTTCTTGTTATACCAGTGGACACAATGACCTATCAGATGTTATCCATTTCCATCAAAGGAAAACATATTTAAGTTCTCATTGAGTCAGTCATGGTTAATACATTAAATAACAAATTTTATGAAAATCAAGTTCTTCCCTATCTCCTCTCTTTATTACAATCATCACTTTTATTTGCCAAAGTTACACTTATCACAAATTAATCGGAATCACTACTTTTGAGAGCTCATTCATTTCCTTCTGCTTCTATTTACGAAAAGTGTGTAAACACCTTTACACCAAAATGGCGGATGGGTCTCATTTTTTGTATCAAACTATTGGTAATGGCCTATTTTAAGTTGGTACTATACGATATTGACCAATCAGGGTTCTTGGATTTCATCATTGCGGATGCTATAATCAACTAACACCAATCTCCTATGTCCCGCCATTAGAGAATCACCCGTACATACTTTTTGAACAGCTTGTATCATATACTTATTCTCCAGCTAACTGTCAAGTTACCTACAGAAATGTTGTTCTGTCGGTAACAATCTTATGACAGATTGTCTGATCTGACTATAGCACTTTTTCGGCTATAATACCTTTCGGCGGTCGTAGACCAAATCGCAGAAAGACATTTTCGCAGAAAAAAGCTAACTTCAGGTCAAGAAAATTAATTCGCAGAAATTGTCGGTAATGCATGCCGGTAATGCCGGTATTTAACGTACCAAGATTGAAGAAAGCTTAAATGGAGTATACAAATATTTTGACAGGAGGAGAAGAGGTTAGTGTCAGGAATAAACTGCGGAAGTAATCATCTGTAATGTAATTACAGACAAGCTAAGAGAATAAATATCAGATAAGTATCTCGTATGTCATGTAAAAGTATACAATTATTTTATTTTAAAAGAGATTGATTCTTTGGTATCATATATATTACAGATCTTTTCCTGAACTCTAATATAAGGAGAGTGATTGAAGACACAATGGTTTACAAAAATGTTGGTTATACAACGGAACTTTGTTATTGCTGCATGTGCGTTTACTCAATATGGATGATACATTATAGCAAGCTGTTACGATTAGGTTATTATGAGTTAATACAAGGAATTATTCATTTAGGTGATATGGTTACCACATTCAGGAAACAATATATTTTTGATTTTTATGGGTCAATCTCTCTTTTAAAAAATCTCCACATACCTAAATACTTATATATTTATTATAGGTGTACAAGGAAACCAGTGGTATGACTCTAGGGGAACCAGTACTCAAACCAAGAAAGCCCTTGTCTGTGTTGAATTGTGACCTGATATTCTTGGTAGCATCTTCCATGGTATTCAGCGTACACTCAAAGACATCAATGAGCTCGCTAGCTCCATTTGTGTTCCAAAGGGTGTTAGGGTGTCTTGCTTGTTCGATAATACACATCCTGAGAATTCAATCTAAAAAATGTTAAAAGTGGCAGCCACATCACTGCTGCTGATTTATTTGGAATTATTCACGAGAACACACTGGTAAAGCACAGTATGTTACTTCCCTTAGTAAATATTGAAGAGCCTTGAACGAGTTCTACAACAAGAAGTTTCCTGAATTTGTCCAACTCACAGCAAAAGTTAATCAAATTCTTCAGGAAGAATAGGATTTGTCTGTAATCAAGTTGTTAAAGGACGACTTCTTGCAACAAAACATATAATATTAATAGTTTAAATTTATAATGTAAAAATTAGTAATGTTATTTTGTAAATTCATTTTTTTGTTCTCTAGCTACCCGCTGCACGATCGTTTCTGTCCGCTCTACAAAACTGTCGGAAAGTTACGAATAATGATTGCCTGTAACAATATGGCTAGGCACGATATAAAAGGAACAGCTCAGCCAGACAATAAAATTACGTAGAACGTTATTCGCGAGGGCATGGGAAACATTCTCCATCAACTATCATGAATTTCAAGGTAAATTTATCAAAACTATTTATATTGTTACATATTTTATTCCTATCTTATAATTTATTTTTCTTAGGACCCTATAAAAGAAGGAGAAGCAATGATTAACTCAGACTTCGATCACTTTCGCGAAGACATCCAACGGACATTCAGGAATGTGGAAGATTAATTTTGTCGCATCATCTACAAAAGAATTTTGCTATACGGAATGATGACCCTCGGCGATTGTAGCATGTCCTGATTCATTTTAAAGATGCTTGAAAATGAAGGAGGGTGAACAAAAAATTGCTCTTTCAAAAATGTATCATCTAATTTTAAATTTTATTTACTTAAATTCAAAAGCTTATTTTAATTGCACATAGAAAGTGTTTCTTGCTCTTAAAAAATGTTTATAAAGAAAAAAGCACTGGGCCTTTCAAAAGTAGTTTCATCAGAATAATTCCGTCATGGGCGACAATTATTTATTGATTACTACTTCCTGCTTCCATTTCTCCTTGGGCCGAGATATTTCCGGAAATATTCCGTTGTCTGCTTGAACTGGCTAGCTCTCTCCTTTGATCGTCCGTAGCATTTTCATTGTGATTAACTGCAAAATAGAAATGGAATTCGCTGATGTGGATAAGTGAAATTATAAATCAAGAGACACGGTAGTGTCTCGACGGCAAGTACAGAAAAAAGTAGATAATGACATGTATATACGGCCGTCGAGGCACTACTCTCTTATACAGCAAGTTTGGCTGTCCTAATTTTCAAACCGATTTTTCTTTGTGAATAATCCACTATCATGATTTAAGCAAAGCTTTTCTTAAAATGGTTTTGAACGAGCTTTCATTTGAGCCCATAAACATTAAAATCGGTTCACGCAATCCAGAGATCTCATACTCTGTTAGCTATATATATGCCGAAGTTGAAATTCTTCTCCTTCCTTTCTGTATGTCTCGGGCTGATCTGTATGTCTCGGGCTGAAGTTGACCGCTTCTGTATGTCTCGGGCTGAAGTTGGCTGCTATATTCACCTGCTATATTCAATACCGGCATAACCCTAAATTTCAATCGATTTCGATAGAACTGTCAAAATCAAAATTACTCTGTTGGGATAAAAATAGTATGATATAATTCAAAGTGTAGATAATTAAACAAACTAAAGGAATAAATACATGAAGGAGTCTGATGGAGAATCAGATAAGTAACACAACATTGTAAAATATATTAAAATTTAATATTTTGTGGTACTTTGTGGGATTTTATTTCAGGTTATAAATAAAATATTTTCCTTGTATGCACCTCTGATTTGAAGTCATACCAGTGCCAAATGCTCTAACAATTCTTGGAAATACCCTGTTATTAAAGAATGTAGATTAACGAAAATTGTAAATGAAACAGAAGGATGAGGTTGTTACGTTCACTCATAACCAACACACATGGTAGTGTTTCAACAACAATTAACATAAACGTTTTTAAGAAAAGTAAGTACATTGTGAAAAAAATTAGTTTAATTAAAGCAAAGTTATATACAAGGTATCCTTTCATAGTTTGCAATTTGATGCCAGACCAGTGCCAAATGCTATAACAATTCTTGGAAAAATGCAAGCACCAAAAAGTACTACAATAGTTAAAGAGGAATCAGTTACAGTTCCAGTGGATATTACTACTTTTTATAATAAAATAGATAATGAAGATAGTGCTGCCATGTGTTGCTGGAAAACAGAGCTTTGGTTTAATGCAACTACGGAGTACTGGTTGAGCAATGGAAACAGTAGTTTGAAATGTGATTAACTGTTGATGACTCAATGATATGTCAATTTACTAGCGAAAGAAAAAGATAAGCCAATTGTTCATTATCACATGGTAAAGTATGTGTAACTCATTCAACCGCTTAAAATGTATGTAATTAAAAATTAATTGTTTATTTATTTATTTTTTAATTCAGCTCAAGCATGTATTAAAATATAACAATTACTTTGTTGAGTCTCTCTTTCCAGATGTACTTCAAAGGTTATTGAAATACCCTGTTATTCAAAAATGCAGGTTATTGCAGATAAAACAGATAAGGATAATCTTGTTACATTCACTCATAATTAAGACACACGGTAGTGTCTCAATAGCTATAAACATAAACATTTTCATGTAAAGTAAGTACATTGTAAAAAGAATTTGTTTAATTAAAACAAAGTTATATATAGGCATTATTTCATAGTTTGCAGTTTGATGCCAACCAGTGCCAAATGCTATAACAATTCTTGGAAATACCCTGTCATTGGAGAATGCAGATTAACAAAGGTTGTAAATGAAACAGAGAAGGATGAGGTTTAAACATATGCTAAACATCCAGGTATGGAAATAAATAACAAAATTCATGTTTAAATTTTTCTTTTCTTTAAACTCATATGGATTTCAATTGTCCGATAGGTTATATCATATATAGAAACAATTTTCCATGAGACAATAAATCTTTCTTATTACTACGATTAAAGAAAAGCAGATAAATATTTTCTAATCGTTATTTAATATTCAATTATAATATAAAAAAGTATTAAAACCATATATTTACCTACGCTTCCCCAATCAGAATAGAAAGAAATTATTATTATTACCAAAAAAATTATTCAAATTTAATTTTTTATAAGAATAACATTGATTTTTATAATATAATATGTAATATATCTTTTGGTACTTAGTGAGATTTTATTTCAGATTGATTTACAATAACATGTTTATTGTGTCATTGTGCAGGGTTAAGCTGTAATATTTAATACAAGAAGTCAGAAATGATTCCAGTTTACCATAGAAAGAGCCATAATGCAAAGTTAATGTTGAGAGTTAAACCTAAGGAAAAGGTGGAGAAATTAAAAAATTAATTTGGAAGCCAATTTTTAATAGCGAAAGGCTTGCAGGTGATTTTGGGCATAAACCCTTTGAAATATATAAGTCAATTAAATCATAATTTTAATGATAACGTCATCTAGAAATGACACAATGAAAAGAAGTCATCATATTAATATTTTCCATGCAATAGAATTTACAGTGAATAACTTTGCGAAACTGAAAGCAGTATATCCACAAAAGAGTGGCTTCCATTGTATAAATTGGTGTATTTCCTAGTTTATATTAATGAAAGGAAAATATAAATGGTACTAGTGTGCTGGAGAAAGTGCCATAATTCAAAGTTGATATTGACGGTAACAGCTAAGAAAATGATGGATAAATATGAGCTAATTTATAAGAAAATCCTTAAGAGTGAAGTGCTTGCAGGTGATTTTAGGCATACAACTTTGGAATTAGAAATCACATAGTTGATGAAAATTATAATAAATTTATGTAGATGTGTAAATATGAAAAGAATTCATGATTGCAATATTTTACATGTGATCAGGCATATGGTGAATAAAATTAGGAAACTGAAAGCTGTATATTTAATAAAGAGAGGCATCCATTGTATAAATTGGTGTATTTCCTAGTTTATACTAATGAAGGGAAAATATAAATGGCACTAGTGTGCTGGAGAAAGTGCCATAATTCAAAGTTGATGTTGAGGTTAACAGCTAAAAAAGTGATGGATAAATATGAGTTAATTTATAAGAAAATCCTTGAGAGTGAAGTGCCTGCAGGTGATTTTGGGCATACAACTTTGGAATTAGAAATAACATAGTTGATGAAAATTATAATAAAATCATGTAAATGTGTAAATATGAAAGGAATTCATAATTTCAATATTTCACATGTAATAGAACATACAGTGTGTAACTTCAAGAAACTGAAAGCAGTATACCTAAAAAACATAGACTTCCATTGCATTAACTGGTATATATTTTACAGTTTATATTAATGAAAAGAATATATAAATGTCACTAGTTTACCAGGGAAAGAGCCATAATGCAAAGATGATAGTGAGAGTAACACCTAAGAAAAAAGTGGATTTAAAGGTAAATTTAGAAACAAATTTTTGAAAGTGAAAGGCTTTAATGTGATATTGGGTATATGATGTTGAAAATATAACTCAAACAGTCATTGAATCCTATGTTAAATGCCTCTAAAAGTGTAATTATGATAAGAACTCATCATTGTAATAATTTGTATTATATTTAATAGATTAATAAATTAATATCTCGAATTGAAGCTTTACATTATGGAACGATGAGAACATTGGAAAATGTTTTATTAGATTGAATTAGTTAAAAGAATTTTTAGTTTTAATTCCTATATTCTTACAAAACGTTATAAGATCCCACAAAAAACAAGCTTTGCTTGTAAAAAAAGGACGGCAAGTACATAAGTCGTATCTAGTATGATTAATATATAGTAATATAAAATATTTTAATTAAAAAAAAGTAGTGAAATCCAAATGTTAGGCAAGTATAAATTTTTTCCATGGCGAAAATTGAAATTTAGAAAAAAGTAAATAGTAATACAAAAATTACTTGCCGGGCCCGTAATATTCATGTGTAAGTTGCTATCTTGCAATATAAGCATTGCTTCTCGTAAGTTAAAAATGTGGCTATTTAATACGATTGCATACAACGGGCCTGGCAAGTAATTTTTGTATTACTATTTACTTTTTTCTAAATTTCAATTTTCGCCATGGAAAAAATTTATACTTGCCTAACATTTGGATTTCACTACTTTTTTTTAATTAAAATATTTTATATTACTATATATTAATCATACTAGATACGACTTATGTACTTGCCATCCTTTTTTTACAAGCAAAGCTTGTTTTTTGTGGGATTATACTATTTATTAAGATTATATTTTAGTATCATTCACATTGCAGATACAAGTACCATAGTATTTAAAGTTATTATGAAAATAAAAAAAAAGAGAATTATTTGTATAAAGAATGTACCTGTTTCTCTTGAGTCGTTGTCACTAAATATGAAGGGAGTAAAGTTGGTCGATTGCTCCAAAAATTCAGCTATTATTCTTTCAACCATTCCCTCATTTTCAGTTGATAGAGCCTGAAATAAATTGGCCCATGCAATAGGTAACCACTTGTCCAATTTGGAATAGGTCTTGCCTACTTTGCAATTACCTCTTCCTAATTGTTTGTACTTAATGCGATAATTTCTCGCTATATCCAATATTCCGCCTATAAAGAAATTAGTTTATTTAATTCTTTTTACATATTTTTCATAAAATATTGTATTTAAATAATTATAATTATAAAATAAACTATTTACTCACAAATAAATTTATAAAAGGTTGGTTTAACTCCTATGAAACTTGTTGAAAATAGGTGGTATCGCTCTTGGGCGTTGTTTGTTCGATTCGCTGCCTTATAAACCGAAAATAAATCAGGGCCCCTTTTTCTTATCCATTCTCTGTGAAAATACAGTATCAATGGAGAAACAAATTCGAATAGAGTGTCGTACTCTTCTATTTTCTCCAATAATTTTGAGTATGCCGTTTCTATTAAGGATGCAGGCAACAACGCTAGATTTAACAATTTTCGCAAAAATTTGTCACACATTTTGCGATCGGTATTGCTTAATCCCACAAAAAACAGACTTGGCCTGTAAAAAAAGGCGGCAAGTATATAAACCATCTAGCATAAATAATATAGTAAAATTATCTAATTAAAAAAAGTAGTGAAATCCAAATATTAGGCAAGTATATTTTTTCACCTTACCAAAGTTAAATTTTCGAAAAAAAAAGGAACAAAAAAGTTACTTGCCGGGCCCGTAATATCCATGCACAGTGAGAAATAGAATCGTATGTGGATCGGCTAACTTCACTCTGTATTTTAACATGACATTTGCTATACTACGCTATAGCTGAATCTCACACACGATTCAATTTCCCACTGTGCATGGACATTACGGGCCTGGCAAGTCACTTTTTTGTTCCTTTTTTTTTCGAAAATTTAACTTTTGCTAAGGTAATAAAATATACTTGCCTAATATTTGGATTTCACTACTTTTTTTAATTAGATAATTTTACTATATTATTTATGCTAGATGGTTTATGTACTTGCCGCCTTTTTTTACAGGCGAAGTCTATTTTTTGTGGGATTTCATAACGTTTTGTAACAGTATAATATTTAAAAAATTAAATTATTCTTTTAATTTCTACAGATTTTAAAGAAAATTTCCACCATTCTCATTTTTTGAAACAGCAGCGCTTAACTAATAAAAATATATATATTTATATTGAAAAAATATCGCAGTCAACACATTGATTTTATTGATATTTGTAATGTATTTTGTATAAATGAACTTTATAATTAATGCTCAGGCTAGTTTTTTAATGTTTTCAGTTTCACCATAATAAAAGTATGATTAAATTTTTCATAATCAATAAACATACTTTCAACATATAAAAATAATGAAATAAAATGTTTATATTTTAATTAATTTACATTTTCTATTTATGAACATTTGACTTGTTACCAACATCTAACTTTGCCAAACTTCAGTAACTCCCTCAGCTACTTCAGGTGATACAGGGGCAAGACTGGAAAAGCAATTCGTAAAGCTTCAAATAAGATACAATGAAGCATATAATCGAAGTTGGCATTGTCGTTTTGCATACGCCGATTCTTTTTAGCACCAATCATTGTCACCTTTATGCTGCTAACACTTGACAAAGGTGACATGGGAGATACATTGGCAATTCGTCCTTATAACATTTCCTGTGCCAAAGTCCTCAAATTTTCGTTTCGTAAATTTCTATACACTTGAAACTGGTCTGATTTCTGGTGCTGCAAAATGCAGTCGAAACAACTAATTTTTAGACTGAGTTTTTTTCCATTGAGAATAAACGTGCATTTTTTCATCCATACCAATGACCAGTATACTGCCTCTCGTCTTGAATACTTGCATAGGTAATGGAGAAAAACAATCAGCAGCTATTAACTGCATTTTATATCATTTCATCCAATAAATCTCATACTTAAATTGTGGCTGAGCAATGGACGACGTTTTTCTGAAAATTGGCTTATTCTTACTTTGCCAATCTTTCAATACTTTTTATATTTGCCTGTTTCAAGTCTCAGAATACAGGAGCGAAAAGCATAATCTTTAATCCAACTCCAATAGTCACTATGTGTGCGAAAAATCCTCATTGGATTTTTAATTGAATTGTACCAAAAGTATTTAAGTCAAAGCACAAGTATTACTGTTTGCTATAATACACTTGCACAGTGACTGTAAAATACTAAATGATAACACTATGAGTAAGCCTGAAATCAAATTCATCATTTAAGAATTATAATTCCTCAAAGAAAATAAATATTTGAAGGTACATGAAGCATCTTATTTGCTTACCGACATTTGACTTTTTACCACCATCTGACCTTGCTAGACTTCACTAGTTTCATCAACTGCTTGAGATAATACTGGGGCAAGGCTGGACAAGCAATTCGCAAAGCTTTGAATAAGCTACAATTAAGCATATAATCAAAGCTGACATTGTCGTTTTGTATACCACGTTTCTTTTTAACACCAATCATTGTTAGATTTATGCTGCTAACTCTTGACAAAGGTGGCATGGGAGATACATTGGCAAGTCGTCCTTATAACATTTCCTGTGCCAGAGTCCTCAGATGTTCATTTCGCAAATTTCTACGCACTTTTGAAACTGGTCGAATTTCTGGTGCTACAAAATGGAGTGGAAACCATTAAATTTGGACTTTGCTTCAATTGAGAATAAACGTTCATTTTTGCATCCATACCAATGACCAGTATACTACCTTTGGCGCAGAATACTAGTATAGGTAACAGAGGAAAACAATCAACAGTTATTAACTCAATTTTACAGAATTTCATCCAATGAGTCTCATCCTTAAATTATGGCTGTGCAATGGATGACGTTTTTCTGAATATTGGCTTATTCTTACTTTGCCAATCTTTCAATGCTTTCATCTTTGCCTGTTTCAAGTACCAGAATGCAGGAGTGAAAAGCACAATTGTTGATTCAACTCCAATAGCCAGTATGTATGCGAACCTTCCTCCTTGGATATTTAATTCAATTGTACCAAATGTATTTAAGTCAAAGCACAAGTGTTACTATTTGCTATAATACACTTGCACAGTGACTGTAAAATAATAAATGATGACACTACGAGTTAACCTAAAATCAAATTCATCATTTAACAATCTCAATCTTCAAAGAAAATAAATTTTTGAAGAAACATGAAGCATCTCAGTTACTTACCAGTATTTGATGTTGCTCCATCTCCATTTTCTTTAGTGCTTGGTGACTTAACTTCCTTGAGACTAAAGATCTGTAATATTTGGGTGTCTTTGCGTCTTTTGTAAACATCTATTATTGTATAATTAGCTTAAATCCAAACACTAGTCAACTGGTACTCTACGTAAATGAAGGTTCATCGGAATGCTTCATATTTTCCAAACAAGCATTACTATAATTTAGTCTGAAATATTTGTACGCATATATGATATTTGTTTTATTTAAAATCTTCCTTAATCTGCATCCTCCAATAACAGGGTATTTCCAAGATTTGATACATTATTTGGCACTGGTTTGGCATCATACTGCAAACTATGAAATGGTGCCTTATATATAACTTTATTTTAATAAAACAAACTTTTTTTACAATGCACTTACTTTACTTTAAAACCTTTATGTTAATTGCTGTTGAGACAATACCATGTGTCTTGATTATGAGTGACGTAACAACCTCATCCTTCTCTGTTTCATTTACAATCATCCTCAATCTACATTCTTCAATAACAGGATATTTCCAAGAATTGTTAGATCATTTGGCATTGGTAGGACTTCAAATCAGAGCTGCATACAAGGAATATGCATATAAGGAATATTATATAACCTGCAATAAAAAAAATCCCAGAAAGTACCACCGAACATTAAATTTTATACGTATTTTTCAATACAATGTGACTTATCTGATAATCTTGCTGGCTCCTTCATGTTTCTCCCTTAAATTATCCGTAGTTTTGATTATATTACACTATTACACTATCATTACAGCCAATTCATTTTTATAAAAATATTAAGGTTATACCGGTAAACCTTACAATTCAATTGACATTCATTTGACAGCTAACAGTAGTCGCCATATTAGTTATCGATTATATCGATTATTTAGACGTCGCGTTTGTAATAATTACGTCATTTTCTTTAGCGATTAACTTCAGCCCGAGACATACATTCTGGTTGGAGAAGAAGATGACGGAAAGAAATTAAATTCGTTATATATATATAGCTAACAGATTATGAGATCTCTGGATTGCGTGAACCAATTTTGATGTTTATGGGCTCAAATAAAAGCTTGTTCCAAACCATTTCAAGAAAAGCTTTACTGAAATCATGACAGTGTTTCATTTACGGAGTAAAATCTATTTAAAAATTGAGACAGCCAAACTTGCTGTATAAGATACAGTAGTGCCTCGACGGCGGTATAGACACGTCTATACTTACTTTTATGTACTTGCCGTCGAGACACTACCGTGTCTCTTGATTCGGATATCCCACTCTCTATTTTCATCTCTCGAGCCTTTTTTCTAATATTCTTTAAAAGATTAATATGAATGTATTTTAATTATGCCACAATTGTTATTATGGTCTATTTGCATTACACAATAAAATATATTATCCAGACTTATATAAACAAAATAAAAGTAGCATCCCTGTGTGTGACATTCAGGAAAGATTTGCCTGATGCTACTATATAATCCACTTTCATAATCAGTAATGAATGTTTTTGGATTCATTGCAGGCGTAAGTTTTTCTTTAATCAATTTCAATGATTCTAAGTAGAGTTTTTTTGTCTTATTAGACATTAAGACCCAAGCAAAGGGAAATACCTACAAAAAGCATAATAAACGTTAAAGTTTCAAAAACTGTAATAAAATGTTTTTTTTTTGTAGTACGCAATATTTCTTTTGCTATACAGGGTGTCCGGTTAACTGTGGCTAATCCGGGATATTCGGATAGAGGGTAAAATTTCGAGTAAAAAAGTTCGAAACACTTTGTGGCTAGCACCCTCAATTAAAAAGTTGTTAGCGATTAAAGATCCTGAGTTTTAATTGGATTTGATTAGACGGATGATTCTATTGGTCGCATTATTGTTAGCCCATAAACGCTAAGATTCAGTAAAAGTTAATACTAATGCAAACACACGGGCAGTGGACACACCCATTTGAGCCTGTGGTAGTGACCGAAAGCCGAGCGACCGAGTCTCGAGAGCGAGCGTCATAAAAACAATGAAAACATAAACACATTGTCAAGAGTGTTTATGTTTTCATTGTTTTTATGACGCTCGCTCTCGAGACTCGGTCGCTCGGCTTTCGGTCACTACCACAGGCTCAAATGGGTGTGTCCACTGCCCGTGTGTTTGCATTAGTATTAACTTTTACTGAATCTTAGCGTTTATGGGCTAACAATAATGCGACCAATAGAATCATCCGTCTAAGCAAATCCAATTAAAACTCAGGATCTTTAATCGCTAACAACTTTTTAATTAAGGGTGCTAGCCACAAAGTGTTTCGAACTTTTTTACTCGAAATTTTACCCTCTATCCGAATATCCCGGATTGGCCATAGTTAACCCGACACCCGTATATTTAATGAAATATTATTATATAATGATAATGGGACGAACTTTGCCATATTTTTCCGTCATAACAGTTAACAATTGATATGTCCCTTTTAATTGCGGCTTGGTCTTATATGTTGCATCTGCAAAATAATCTGTTGCGTCTTTTGTGATTTCTTCGGCTAATTTAGGAAATCCAAAAACAACGCATCTTGAATTATTAATTTCGTCATAATAGCTATAAGCTTCGAGCTTAAAGCTTACGCGTTCTCCGTTTTCAATAGCAAAAAAATTCATGATATTTAGCCATTGAATTTGGCTTCTCAAAAGCTCTTCGATATTATCCAAGCTTTTGGGTACTGTCGGCTTTGTATGTTGAATCCAATTTTTTAATGACCTTTTAATATTTTCAAATGAAACATATTGGCATTCTTCGGGGTATCTGAAATGAAACAATCCATACAATTTACATATTGATAAAATATACAGTTATTATACTGAATATTTTATCAATTTGAATTTATTACCTTCTAACACATTCGTCATAAATCTCCCGCGGTGTTGCCATTGAATTTTGACAAAGATCAAATGCATATTTTCTTATTTTTGCTTCACATAAATATGAAGGGTCCGCATTGTGCATGTTGTGTTCTGTTGTTAGTAAGAAATTGCCGGCTGCATCAATTATGCCTTTGCCCGAACAAAGCCGGTCTTTACAAATTAAATACCTACCAATAAAATTAATATTAGTTCATAAACTGTTAAAAATTAGCGGAACAGTTATTTTCATACAAAATTTAATTATGTTGAATCTACGAAACTATTTTATAACTGTTTTGTAGATTCTACATTTATCAACAAATGTAATAACGAAGACTAGAAAAAAAGCTAATGAAAATATTCTTTATCACGATTGGTTTCAATAACTGTAAGGCTATTAAATTATATTTATAATAAATATAAATTTACTGTTTGGTTTCTCCTCTGGCATTCACATATTTTTTGTTACAGTGGTAGATGAACCCGTCATAAAATACATTATCCTTTTTTTTGGGATTGATCTCTTTACTGCCTGAAAATTTACATTTCCTCGGCCTAATTTGAAGGGATTGGGACACAGTATTGATAGATTCGATGAATTCGTTATTAGACATTGTCTATCGTTTATCACAATACACAGCTTATACGGGAAGTGAGTATATATAATAAATAACAATATGGATACAGAGAAGAACGATTTTTATTTGTTTCAAGATACATTGGCTGCATTTCAAAATTTTAGCGTTACGGTAGCGCTAAAGTTTTGAAACGCAGCCTTCAATCGGCTCACAATAATAGTAAGATAGCTGATTGGACGTAATAGACGCATGATAAATAAATTATTTGGTTTGTATACTTGATTGCCCCTCAGATAAGAACACACCGAAAAACAATTCAATCCCAAACTTCGAATAAAACTACTTTTGAAAGGCCCAGTGCTTTTTTCTTTATAAACATTTTTTATGAGCAAGAAACACTTTCTATGTGCAATTAAAATAAGCTTTTGAATTTAAGTAAATAAAACTTAATATTAGATGATACATTTTTGATAGAGCAATTTTTTGTTCACCCTCTTTCATTTTCAAGCATCTTTAAAATGAATCAGGACATGCTACAATCGCCGAGGGTCATCATTCCGTATAGCAAAATTCTTTTGTAGATGATGCGACAAAATTAATCTTCCACATTCCTGAATGTCCGTTGGATGTCTTCGCGAAAGTGATCGAAGTCTGAGTTAATCTTTGCTTCTCCTTCTTTTATAGGGTCCTAAGAAAAATAAATTATAAGATAGGAATAAAATATGTAACAATATAAATAGTTTTGATAAATTTACCTTGAAATTCATGATAGTTGATGGAGAATGTTTCCCATGCCCTCGCGAATAACGTTCTACGTAATTTTATTGTCTGGCTGAGCTGTTCCTTTTATATCGTGCCTAGCCATATTGTTACAGGCAATCATTATTCGTAACTTTCCGACAGTTTTGTAGAGCGGACAGAAACGATCGTGCAGCGGGTAGCTAGAGAACAAAAAAATGAATTTACAAAATAACATTACTAATTTTTACATTATAAATTTAAACTATTAATATTATATGTTTTGTTGCAAGAAGTCGTCCTTTAACAACTTGATTACAGACAAATCCTATTCTTCCTGAAGAATTTGATTAACTTTTGCTGTGAGTTGGACAAATTCAGGAAACTTCTTGTTGTAGAACTCGTTCAAGGCTCTTCAATATTTACTAAGGGAAGTAACATACTGTGCTTTACCAGTGTGTTCTCGTGAATAATTCCAAATAAATCAGCAGCAGTGATGTGGCTGCCACTTTTAACATTTTTTAGATTGAATTCTCAGGATGTGTATTATCGAACAAGCAAGACACCCTAACACCCTTTGGAACACAAATGGAGCTAGCGAGCTCATTGATGTCTTTGAGTGTACGCTGAATACCATGGAAGATGCTACCAAGAATATCAGGTCACAATTCAACACAGACAAGGGCTTTCTTGGTTTGAGTACTGGTTCCCCTAGAGTCATACCACTGGTTTCCTTGTACACCTATAATAAATATATAAGTATTTAGGTATGTGGAGATTTTTTAAAAGAGAGATTGACCCATAAAAATCAAAAATATATTGTTTCCTGAATGTGGTAACCATATCACCTAAATGAATAATTCCTTGTATTAACTCATAATAACCTAATCGTAACAGCTTGCTATAATGTATCATCCATATTGAGTAAACGCACATGCAGCAATAACAAAGTTCCGTTGTATAACCAACATTTTTGTAAACCATTGTGTCTTCAATCACTCTCCTTATATTAGAGTTCAGGAAAAGATCTGTAATATATATGATACCAAAGAATCAATCTCTTTTAAAATAAAATAATTGTATACTTTTACATGACATACGAGATACTTATCTGATATTTATTCTCTTAGCTTGTCTGTAATTACATTACAGATGATTACTTCCGCAGTTTATTCCTGACACTAACCTCTTCTCCTCCTGTCAAAATATTTGTATACTCCATTTAAGCTTTCTTCAATCTTGGTACGTTAAATACCGGCATTACCGGCATGCATTACCGACAATTTCTGCGAATTAATTTTCTTGACCTGAAGTTAGCGTTTTTCTGCGAAAATGTCTTTCTGCGATTTCGTCTAAGGCCCGGGTCGATAAATCAAACCTAGCTCGAATTTGAGCTTAGCATTAACTTTAGATTTTCCTAGTGAAGTTTAAGCTTAGCTAATGATCTAAGAACAGACTAAGTTGATTGTAAAATACTAGGGACATTCATAAGATAATACTATAGTTACATGTACAATACATGCGGTTTGACGGGCTGTGCGGTAAATGGCAGTAAATTCGGTTGTATTATGTCGTAAGTCTTGGCTTAAACATTAAAATTTATTAATGGGTCTTTATATATATATATTAAACTAAAGAATATTAAATCCCACAATTAAAGCATTTTTATTAACTTTTTATATAATAAATTGCATCCTAATTATTGCTTGAAAAAAGTTTAGAGAAGGTATATATTTTTCTCTCCGTTGAAGTTTTTTGATTATGCATTTGCATCCACTGCATGATGGTTATAATCATCTTTATAAATAATTATTAAAAGAGAGCAGTAACTTTCATTCTTGTGTTTAAAAACTTGAAACCACAATTTTCTGATATAATTGTAAGTCTATTATATATATATATATATATATATATATATATATATATTGTCAGTTGAGATATAATTTTGATGTATAGAATAACATTATTTTATTTATATGCAATTAAACAAACTCTTCAAAACTTCTTTCAAGCCATGGTGGAATTTCAAAAATAAACTGCAGACCTCAACCATAACTTCTGTTTGTAACATGGAAGGATATTTGGCTTTAAAGTCTATATTGCAGAAGTTTACCGACAATACAATTTTTGTAGCTATATTAGGCTTTGTTTAGCAAAGTATTATTATTTTACAATTTATATTACAGCTTTTAAATAAATAAAAAACGAACAATAATCACTTAAATAAGTATGTTAAATGTAGATGATGTAAAATTCATATTTCGTATTTTTTAATAATATTGATACCTTAATTCTCTATCGAGTTGCAATCATTTGAAATTTGTCGATTATTTTTTTAATTTTCTGGATACCTGTTTTTCAGAAATTCATATACCGCGACAAGTGTTTATAATACTCTGAGTTTATTATGAAGATTCTACCTTATTGATACAATTTTTGGTGCTTTTTGCAAACAAATCAAACTTAACTGGAAAAATTGTTATTCATTTATTCTACAGAGACCCTACAGGAGCAGAAACAGTAAATTTTCAAGCAATAGATCGTAGTATTAGAAGATGGAAGCAAAAAGATTTTTTAAAATTAGACATTACACTAGAAAATATGGAAAACGTCTTAAACGATAAGAAATTGAAAAACTTTTTAAGATTTTATGTAAAGAAGAATAAACACAGATTACGTGTGTTTGAATACATTGAAAATGAAATCATAGCTATTTTCTTCTACGATAAAAAGTTATGCCAGTCGCTTAAAACGTTCGAGGAAATATATGTCGATGGAACGTTTGAAAGTACTCCTCAATTAAACAATATAAAAATTTACCAGCTTTTAACTTTTATGACTGAGCACAAAACAAAAGTAATAATTCATTGAAGTATATATTAATAAAATGCTTTAAAAATATGCTATGAAATAATTATTATTTTAAAATCAATATAGGCAGTCCCATTTTTATGGGTATTAGCTACTTCTAAATCACAGCAGTTGTATTCAGCAATATTAAATTTTATGAAATTGAAGATCATACCCAATTTGGAACCTGATATAATCCATGTTGATTATGAAACTGCTTTGCAGAATGCTTTATTCTTTCATTTTCCAAGAAGCAAAATAAGAGGCTGTTATTTTCATTTTGTTCAGGTAAAAAATAAAAAGTAGCTACGATAATGCAGTTTCATATGAAATTTATTTCTAAATCTCTATTTGTAGAGTATAAGGAAAAATGCAAAAAAATTAAAAATTTTTAAAGGCTTCAAGAACTTATTACCGGAAACACAAATGGAAATTTTATTTTATTTGAGGCTTCTTTACAATATTCCCTTACTTCCCAATTTTTTGTTACAAACTGGATTTCATCCAATAAAAAGAAAAATAGAACAGTCGAATGTCCGCAACAAATTTGATAAATTACTATTGTATATAGAAAGATACTGGATAAACATTGTGGATCCTAGAACAGTATCGGTGTTCAATGAAAAAACCAGGACAAATAATGTCATAGAACGTTACCATCGAATATTAAAGGAGAAATTCGGATCACATCCTAACTTATTTAATTTTATTAGTAAATTATAATTTTTAATTATATACTTATAAACCCTATTTTCATAATGTTATAGATACATGGAAAAGCTATATAGATGTTTTAATAATGAGGTTTTTATTCCTATTTCATAGACGAGTTAATAAAACTAATAAAAATATACACAATTGAAATTATTAATGGAAAACAAATTATAAAAAAGCGAATTAAAAGCAAAACAAGAAAATATGAAAATAATTTACAAAATATTTCGAAGAGAGCTTTCGTAATCGTCACACCCGAAAATGAAAATCAAATTGTTTATAATTTTCTAGTGCAAATAGCTTTTAAAAATCCAAATTTTAAAAAAAGTATTGACAAGTTAATTTCCACAAATACTGCAGGTTTGAATACAATAAATCATTCTTTATAATTGCCTCATTAATAATTGTTTCTATAATAATTTCTCTTACATTTACAGATTCGACTGCAATTGAGGAAAAACTATATGAGCTATACTATAATAATTTTGAATAAAGTGTATTATATTTATTTTGATTCATTAATGTTCTATTTTATTGAAACATACATAATATGTTCTATTATATACAAATAAGCATGAAGAAATAAATATAAATAAAATCTATGAGAATATGTATTAATAAGTAGTGGAGAATGTATTTAATAAAACTGAAGTAAATTTTCAAATATCCTTTCAAAGTGAAACCAACAACAATGGAATAACTTCCTTGAAGCTGTAGAAAAATTATCAAAAATATTTTTGTTTTCAAAATCTTTCCACAAATATAGGCGAGTGATAAATTAAAATCGAATATCTTGTATTAAAGATCTTTCAAAAAACAAATCCTTATAGCTTAAAAAGAGTAAGAGAATTTTTTAGTCTAATTGCATGATAATGAAAAATAATTCTTTCTGTATATCTTAGGTATTCGAAATTGTCTTTGAAATTAGAAAGAGTTGAAGAAAGAATTCTATTTTACTATCATGTAATGGAACTCCATTGCTATTTTGTAATAAATCTTCATGTTATTGCTCTGGATCGTCAAATCATGGCCACAGGTATTTATCGTACGTTGGAAGAGTTTGTAGACCGTAGGAGTAAAGATTTGTGTCGCTATGGGAAGAGTAAGCAGATGATAAAGCTTGCATGATTAAGCTCTTCCAATTTTCAAGCTCTTTTAACGATAAGCCCATTAATGTGCCAATTTTGTAAATTACTCCATACATTGCTACACTACAAAAATTTTGGCTGACCCTTCGATCGTCGTAAACTGTACCTAATCAAACTCTAAAACGGAAGTTGGGCGCCAGGTTCCCGAAAGAACCACTGTACTGTAGTAGTCGCAAAATACTGTATTCGTCAAACTAAAATGCCAACTAGCTCAGTGAATTTAAGAGTAGGATTACGGAAGCGGAGAGTGGGTGGATTCCTGAAACGTAAGATATGGACGTATTTGGCAGTTCGGGTCAAATCACTACACAAAATATTCGATAACAAATTCTCTATATTTCCGTAAAGACATCGCTGTATATGTCGGATCTCATAACGCATAGATGGTTCTTCATATTCTACAAAACTATAATTACGGATGGTCTGGAAGACGGTTCTTTCAGAGCGCTCGGGATTACTCCAACGAATTTCTCTACTAATTAACTAACTACTAAATAAATAAAGGCCTACTCGAGGCAGGTGTTTCTCCTGCGACCTTTTAACGAAAACGAAACGGAACTCTCGCGAAGAGAACCGAACGGAGTAGCTCCTTTCGGGGAGAATTCACCTCCGGGGTTCCTTCGGACGAGAAAACGAACTGTAATACCACAAGGTGATCGAACAAGGTAGCTCCTTTCGGGGAGAATTCGACCTTGGGATGCACCTCTGGTTAAACGCAACAAAACTATACTAAACGTAACCGAAATCCGAAACTGAACGAATATCCCGATCACTCTTTACAACCGAATTCGACCCATCAACTGTACTATAAGCGTATAACTAAATTTCCGGAAACTACAAGACTTTAGGACGGCATTATATACACGGTAATCGATAAAAGCATTTAAGATAAGTTACACATAAAACTATTTATACTTCATATCCGAAAGCCCACAAAAGACTTGGTCCTCGAATTAATGGCGAGTCTCAAAGTTTTCTCAACATTAGACTATTATTCCGATTCTTAATTTAATGTCTTTAATTCCCAATTCACGCACTTTGGGAGCAGATTTAACTCGTAATTCGTGATTTTTAGGCGATTCCACGGCTATTAACGCACGTTTTCCGACTTTTACTCTTAAGATAAGGATTCCTAGGAGCTGGGACTCCCGCTAACCTTTTTTTTTCGTCGAAGCTGGAGAAAACAGCAGAGCAGAGCAGAGCAGATCGGAGCAGAGCAGAGCAGAGCAGAGCAGAGCAGAGCAGATCGGAGCCGAGCAGGGCAGAGCAGAGACGAGCAGGGCAGAGCAGAGACGAGCAGGGCAGAGCGGCGTCGAGCAGAGCAGAGCAGAGCAGAGACGAGCAGGGCAGAGCGGCGTCGAGCAGAGCAGAGCAGAGCAGAGACGAGCAGGGCAGAGCGGCGTCGAGCAGAGCAGAGCAGAGCAGAGACGAGCAGGGCAGAGCGGCGTCGAGCAGAGCAGAGCAGAGCAGGGTAGCGTCGAGCAGGCAGAGTAGAGAAGAGTCGACTCTCTTTCACACTTCTCACTACGAGTTGCCGAAAATACGTTTGATCCTCTTCAGGACTAGATAACGAGTCTTCAATTTACGTCTGTTCTATCTCAGGAAAAATAGTGTCTGAACTCTTCCAGGACTATAGTACGAGTGCCGCAAAAATCGGGAGACACCAGCAACGAGCTGTTGGTCCCTTATCCCCAACCTTTCGTAACGCTAAATCTAATTGGCGGAGCCGATTAAGCTATTGGTACCACCAATCCGATCCAAGGTCCGACTTCTTCCGAAAATTCAACTTGAATGTTCGGGAGTTGCGGAAAGCTGTAGTTCGTTAGACCCATTTAGCATACGACTTATGGGCCGCGATCGTTACTCTACTTTTATGACCTATCCATCACCGAACGTTATACGGTATTTCAGATGATGGGCAGGACAGGTGTATATGATATGATATTATGGCCTTGATATTGGGACCATAATATGTCTCATGGTTTTATCGAAAGACATACATACCTCTTTTTAGTGAACATGTACTATCCTAAAATAGTACGAGGTCACAACTCTACCTTCCCACGAAAAAGAGACCGAATCGAGGTCGAACACACCTCAAACCTCACTAAACGCCAATACGCGCGGATTACTTGACTTCACGTAGGCGTTAGACTGGAGCTATAGCTCTTTGACAAGAGGGCTGCGTGAATCTTCAATAGTCGTAAGTCGGAAGTTCGCAAAGACAAGAAAAGAAACGCTATATTCGGCATGGGCTAATTACACGATAATATAACGGTAGCTTAATACTAGGTAAACGCAGGCGGTATACACGGTACTGCAAAATATCTGTACAAAGGAGCGTGATACGCACTATAAGAGTCTATACTAAACGAAATTATTCACACGGTACTGTACTGAATCGAAAAGGTGTACACGATAAAGAATATACTTCATACAAAACGTAATCTTAATCTGTACTAACTGTAGCGATATACACGATACGAATCGAAATCTGTACAAAAGCAAACTAGAATAATACGCTACGGAGTTCAACGAAACTCAGAATCGTAAGAAGATGTAACCTAAAGAAGAGAAAGTATATACAAAGAACTATACGAGAATCTGCACGTAACCAACACAATATACTGGTCGCGAATACTATTTATTGCATTTACGCTATCGAATCTCGAATAGTCGCGAAAAAGGAAAGAAAGAAGCTCCAAAAGAAGAATTAATGTCTCGAAATCACCGTACCCTCAAATTAGGATCCCCGTGACTCTGGTAAACCTGTAAACGATAGCTACGATAGGGAAGAAAATGATATTAGTTCCCGATGCATAAGTCCGAGGTTGGCGAAGTTCCGAGAGGTCGTTGTGGCTGTCAGCGTCAAAAATAAAATGGAATGCCAAAGATATATAAAACACAGATATATTTATCGAAGGCCCTCAGGGCAATATATATACAGGGGCGTATAGGTAGAGAGAGGGGAGGCCTTATCGGCGCTGGAAAGGCCCTGGTTCACCCGAAAGGTCGACCTCTAATGGGGCTGGGCGCTGGTATTGAGGACTGCATCGCGGGCAGGTCCGCGTGGAGTATCCCCGCCGTCCACACCGGAAACAGAAGGCCTTTGTCCTAGGCCGAGGGCAGCGGGAGTAATTGTGGCTAGGAGAGCCACAATTGAAGCATCCCCGTTGCACGGGGGGCGGGGGGGTCACGATAAATGAAGGAGAGGACCTCCGCCTCCAGCTCTGGCCAGACGTCCAGCATCTCCTTAATATAAGAGAGAACCTCTCCCTTGGTCTCGGCGACCACATCGCGGCGGGGAAGCCGAAAGTCGGGACGAGACATCCTACAGTGGCTAAAAAAAAATAATAGCGGTGAGTCCCGATCTACAGAGGATGGGAAGAGACGAGCACAACGGGAACTGCGGACGACATTACTGGACGTATAATTTTACATCGTTGACGTGCGTTTTGATACGCGTTTTAGCTTCTACATGTTCGATTTCGATAACTGTAGGAGAACGGAAATGAATTACGCGATACGGTCCCTGGTAACGGTGAGCGAGTTTGGCGGAGAAGAAATTAGCGGAGGACGAAAGAGGTCGGTGCCGAAAGAGGACTAAGTCGTTAATTTTCAACGGTCTTTCTCTTCGACGTAAGTTGTATTTTTCGGCCTGTTGTTGATAAGCGGATTCTAATTTAGTCGCGACCCATTCGTGAAGATCTCTCATCCGTTTCATTCGTTCCTTCCACGGATGGATAGCGGCAGAGTCAGCCGCTGAGGGCGGAATGGCGAATTTTTCGAGTTCGCGCGGAGTTGGTTTGAGCTCCCGACCGAAGTTTAAGAAAGCAGGACTACACTCGAGGACGGAGTGATGAGCGGTATTATAAGCGAAATTGAATTCTGATAAGTGTACGTCCCATTCACGTTGGTTGTTTCCGACGTACGCAGTGATCATAGTTTTAATAATTCGGTTAATGCGCTCTACGGGGTTGGCTTGCGGGTGATACACGGGAGTGGTCGAATGATGGATTTTATATTCCCGGCAAACTTGTTCGAGTAGTTTGTTTACGAACTCCGTTCCATTGTCCGAGATGAGTACTCGAGGGGTTCCCCAACGGGTGATCACCAGATCAAGAAGGAGTTCTTTAATTTTCGCACCATTTACCGTACGTACTGCCCGACATTCAATCCATTTCGAAAACAAGTCTTGAAAAACAACGATATAAGCGTTTTGGTGTAAACTTTTCGGTAACGGTCCCATGACGTCGACGGCAACTAGGTCCCAAGGTTGCTCGACGAATCTACGACCCATCAGTCCAATAGGGGGTTGCTGGGATACCTTCGTACGTTGACAAATGTCGCATTTCCGGACGAATTCTAATATGGTTCGATACATTCCAACCCAGTAAAAACATCGGCTAATTCGATGGTACGTTTTATCGACGCCCAAGTGTCCGGACATGGGAGTATCATGGAATTCGTGCATGATTCCCTCGCGAAACTCACTGGGTACGACCAGTTTCCAAGGTTCGAGATCTTCCAGTTCCTCATGGTAACGACTAGCGGTGCGTTTATAATATAGAAGATCATTCTCAATCTTCCAGTCAGGAAACTTAAACGGTGCCGCCTTGAGGGTATTACGACGATCTGTATACCAGGAGTCGGTGGATTCGGTCCATCCCGTCGTGGGGTAGCTCATGGAGATCGCAAGAGTACAAAATTCAGGTTTCTCCGAACTAGGTATTCGTGAAAGCGCATCGGGTACAAGATTTTGTGAACCTTTACGATAGACGATATCGAAATCGTACTGCATCATTTCTAATGCCCATCTTCCTAATCGACCTGAAGGGTCTTTTAAGTTATTAAGCCAACGTAAGCTATTGTGATCTGTCATTACCGTGAATTTGTATCCCTCTAAATAACCGCGAAATTTCCGGATGGACCAGAGAACAGCAAGGCATTCTAATTCCGTTGTCGTATATTTAGTTTCCGCGGGAGTCAGGGTACGACTCGCGTATGCTATAACACATTCACCATGCTCTTGGCTTTGAGTGAGAACGGCTCCTAATCCTACGTTACTGGCGTCGGTCTGTAAGCAAAAAGTTCGCTCGAAATCTGGACATGCTAATGTGGGAGTCGACGTTAACTTCCGTTTTAATAAATCGAATGCTTGGGACTGTAAATGTGTCCAAAGCCAAGACTGATTCTTTTTAAGCAATTGATTCAACGGTGCGACAGTAGTAGCGAAATCAGGAATGAATCGGCGATACCATGAAGCCATACCGAGGAAACGACGAAGTTCTTTAATATTACGCGGCGCAGGATAGTCTACAATCGGCCGAATTTTCTCAGGGTCGGTACTAAGACCACGATGATCGACAATAAAACCGAGATAGGTAACACTAGTCTTACAAAATTCGCTTTTATCTGGATTAATCAGAAGTCCGGCGGTAGTAATTCGCTTAAAAATTTTATCTAACCATTCGAGATGTTCCGAAAAGGTCTTCGTGACGATAATAATGTCATCTAAATAAGCGAAAGCATGGGGTTCCATGTCCGGTGTAATGATTTTATCTAATAATCGTTGGAAGGTCGCTGGTGCGCCTGTGAGTCCGAAAGGCATTCGTTTAAATTGGAAAAGACCTCGACCTGGTACCGTAAAGGCGGTGATTGGTTTACTGGACTCTTCCATTGGCACTTGAAAATATGCCTGACTAAGATCGAGGGCGGAAATATAATTAGCTGATCGTAATTTATCCAAAATAGCGTTCATGAACGGTAAGGGATAAGCATCTTTCCGCGATACCTCATTGACTTTACGAAAATCTAGACAAAACCTATATGAACCATTCGATTTTCGTACCATAACTATAGGCGAAGACCAATCGCTATTCGAAGGCTCGATAATATCGTCCTGTAACAGTCGATCTACTTCCTGGTTTATAGCCTGCTGAATAACCGGAGAAACGGGGTAATACCGTTGTTTGATCGCTGTCGGAGTTTCTACGATGATACGATGTTCGGTCAGACTCGTTAGTCCCGGTGCCTGTTTTAATATCGGAATCTGTTTATCTAAAAACGTTTTTAAACGATCCGATTCGCAATCATTAAGGACTCGAAGTGCGTTGCAATAGGGCACGTTGTCTCGCGCATCCACGAAGCTATACTGTCTATTCGGTTCGTCGCGATAACTCCAGGTACGTTCCTGATAATTAATAACAATCCCGAATTGGTGTAGAGCATCGATCCCAAAAATAAGGGGTACGGCTAGAGACGGGAAGAATAGGGTCGGAATGACTTGGTTACGACCTTCTATGTGAAACTGTAGTGGGTAACATTGCGATAGATTTTCGCGATGTCCATCGGCAGTGACTATCGTAACTGGAGGTACCGTAGAAGCACGAACGTCGGCCGACGAAATTTTTAAAAGACCGGATTTCCCAATAAAAGTACGCGATGCGCCACTATCTACTAAAGCCGAGAAAGAATGGCCCTGGACTCTAATTTTTATGTACAAAAGGGCGGTAGTCAACGAGTATATCTTCTCGATACCGGACGAGAATTCTCGCGAAAGGCGACATGAATTTAATTTCACAGCTGGAAACTGCACGTTCGGTATATCTATTTTCGGACACGATCCGGTATTTATCGTGTCCCGGGTACGTTTCCCGTACACTTAGGGCAATTGCGTACTGTAACTCCATCACGGCCACATTTATGGCAGAAGTAACGAGAACGCGGTTTTGGACATTCCGAATATCTATGTCCACGCTCCTGACAATTCCAACACGCGAAGTCTATAGCGAAGGACGACTGTGGTTCGATGGGTTCCGACACGAACGGATTAGTAGTAGTTCCCGAACTCGACGAGATGGAAGGTGCCGGTGACGGTATGTCCTTCGGGGCTTTTGTTTTCTTAGATTTCTCCTGGGCGACTAATACCGGTTGCTCTTCAGCAGCCAAGGTAGCACGCGTACGTCGAGCAGGTCGGCCGAAAGCTAAGTCGGGGAAAAGCGAATGCTCTGGTAAGGGCGGTGCCCGATACCGGCTTTGGCGAGCTAAGCTACTCTCGATCTGGATAGCGCGAGATTCTAATGCCTCAAAAGAGACGATGTTATTGATGTCTATCAGCGCTTGAATGCGTGGAAGCATGTTCGTATGCGCCCAAATAATCCACTCTTCTTCCGACATGGGAGGTGAGACTCGTTCGAATAATACCCGAATACACGTAAGGTAATGGTCTACGGGTTCATCTTCCGCTTGCGTCCGTTGGGCTATTTCTACCCGCAGGGAGACCTGAAGTGAGCGGGCCCCGAAACGCGAACGAAAGGCACGCTCGAAATGTGCCCAATTCTCCCAATCTCGCTGGTGACTACGAAACCAGTGGAGAGCCATGTCCGATAAAAGCAAAGGAAGGTACTTTAATAGTTCCGCATCTGGAAGATCGAAAATAATGCGAGTTTCCGCGATGCGCGCTAAGAAAGCTTCTACGTCCTCGCCTGATTTGCCGCTAAACGAAACGTTCATTCTTTTCAAGGTAGAATGTAGTTGGTTGAATTGCGCGGCATAGTCCCTATTCGCGAGAGATCGAGGAAAACGCGGTGTCTGAAAGTGACCTCTATTAGGGCGACGGTATATTTCCCTCGGCTCTTCCTCTTCGGGGAAGTATTCTTCCCTTGGAGCAGGAGCAGTCGGGACTGCGGATGTAGTACGCATCTGCAAAACCACATCTCGCAGTTGACCGATCATATCGTGCACGTCCCGTTTAAACTCGTCGAAATCTGCACGAGTGGGAGTGGACGACCCTCGCGGAGGTGAGAGTGACCGATCTCTAACATCCCTAGACTCGACAGGGGCATGATATTCTTTCCTACGCGTCCCGGTACGAATGGAAGTATAAATCTCCTGCGGAATGGGCGTAGGAGTAGCTGGTCGCGTAACCCGAACTGGATTCGGCATATCTTCAATCGCCTCTAATGGTTGTACGGTATTAGCAGCTTTTTCCAAAAGCTGCGAAATATCCATGACCGCACGCGTGGTCTGGTGTGACTGGGTACCCGGAGGAGTACGCGGTAACGCCGAACTCTTTTCACGCGAAAAATGTTTTCGAAGCCTCTGACGAAGGGTGGGTAATATGCCCTTGTCGTCTAACCGATACTGATTGAGGATCTTCCGAGCCTCATCCTCTGTCAACCCTTCGATCCAATCTAAATTACCGTAAGTCGCGGTAGCCATCACTAAACTTAACGCGAAAACCGAAAAGGAATTAATATAAAATGTCTAATTCCCGAAGAAAACCGAAGGAAAGGCAACAAAAGGATACCCGATTACGCGTTACCGAAAAGGAATATACATATAAATGGGAAAAATGCAGTTTAAACCATTAGTAATTCCTGAAAAGAAAAGACAAGGTACACAAAAATAAAGAAAATCCTAATTGGGAATCGGAGCGACCATGTTCGCGATTTTATTTATATTCGGAGGATTACGGAAATGCAGCTCTGACTAATGTACGGAAGTCAAACCTTCCCAAAACAAAACAAAATAAACTTGAATATGAAATTACTAATTGTAATTCGCGATTAAATAATTTAATAATCAATAATTAATAATCAATAATTAGTTTATTAATTAGTAGGCGCAATATTCCGTAAGTGTCCGTTATCCAAGCTCCCCTGAAAGTCGCGAAAACAAAGGGAAAAATGCTAAAGTAATTCGTAAAGATATCGAAATAAAATTAAATTCGCTTTGCGAATATATATATATATTTATAATAGTCGAATATTCTAAGTCCTATGCCGAGACAATGGAAAGTCAGCGGAGTGTGAGTTAATCGGCTTAGTTCCGCGCGGCTGGGCACTCGCGGTGTCCCCCTAGTTTCCCCCTCAATAGTTTTTCTACACGTAGATTTCGTATGCCGAAATCTTCCGTATTAGAAATTAAAGATGATTATTTCGGCTCGAAATAAGACCGGAATATTCGACTAGAATTACCCGTATCTTATAACAGATACGGAAAGGCTATTAACATATGAAATAATATGAGCATAAATCATTAATGCTCGTTACGACAATCCTATATGAGAAGACGTTAACTTCGATTAAATTCGACTATTTGAATATTAATCGTGAGATTCGAAAGCCTAATTACTGTATAACTCCGAATTGCCAAACAAAGGATTTGGATTGGAGACAATAGGAGTTCGAAAAGGAAACGGATATGAAACATAATATGACTCGAATTAAAATAATTGTAAGCCGAATTTGCGAAAGACTATTTCACCAAATTCTAGCTTATATTTGCCCTATGCGGGTGTTATTATACGCGGCAAATAAGACTTTACTCCCGATAATTTGAAGTCGAATTTGTGAAAGCCTATTTCATCAAATTCTAACTTCGGTGGGCCCCACGTTGGGCGCCAAAATTTGCTACACTACAAAAATTTTGGCTGACCCTTCGATCGTCGTAAACTGTACCTAATCAAACTCTAAAACGGAAGTTGGGCGCCAGGTTCCCGAAAGAACCACTGTACTGTAGTAGTCGCAAAATACTGTATTCGTCAAACTAAAATGCCAACTAGCTCAGTGAATTTAAGAGTAGGATTACGGAAGCGGAGAGTGGGTGGATTCCTGAAACGTAAGATATGGACGTATTTGGCAGTTCGGGTCAAATCACTACACAAAATATTCGATAACAAATTCTCTATATTTCCGTAAAGACATCGCTGTATATGTCGGATCTCATAACGCATAGATGGTTCTTCATATTCTACAAAACTATAATTACGGATGGTCTGGAAGACGGTTCTTTCAGAGCGCTCGGGATTACTCCAACGAATTTCTCTACTAATTAACTAACTACTAAATAAATAAAGGCCTACTCGAGGCAGGTGTTTCTCCTGCGACCTTTTAACGAAAACGAAACGGAACTCTCGCGAAGAGAACCGAACGGAGTAGCTCCTTTCGGGGAGAATTCACCTCCGGGGTTCCTTCGGACGAGAAAACGAACTGTAATACCACAAGGTGATCGAACAAGGTAGCTCCTTTCGGGGAGAATTCGACCTTGGGATGCACCTCTGGTTAAACGCGACAAAACTATACTAAACGTAACCGAAATCCGAAACTGAACGAATATCCCGATCACTCTTTACAACCGAATTCGACCCATCAACTGTACTATAAGCGTATAACTAAATTTCCGGAAACTACAAGACTTTAGGACGGCATTATATACACGGTAATCGATAAAAGCATTTAAGATAAGTTACACATAAAACTATTTATACTTCATATCCGAAAGCCCACAAAAGACTTGGTCCTCGAATTAATGGCGAGTCTCAAAGTTTTCTCAACATTAGACTATTATTCCGATTCTTAATTTAATGTCTTTAATTCCCAATTCACGCACTTTGGGAGCAGATTTAACTCGTAATTCGTGATTTTTAGGCGATTCCACGGCTATTAACGCACGTTTTCCGACTTTTACTCTTAAGATAAGGATTCCTAGGAGCTGGGACTCCCGCTAACCTTTTTTTTTCGTCGAAGCTGGAGAAAACAGCAGAGCAGAGCAGAGCAGATCGGAGCAGAGCAGAGCAGAGCAGAGCAGAGCAGAGCAGATCGGAGCCGAGCAGGGCAGAGCAGAGACGAGCAGGGCAGAGCGGCGTCGAGCAGAGCAGAGCAGAGCAGAGACGAGCAGGGCAGAGCGGCGTCGAGCAGAGCAGAGCAGAGCAGAGACGAGCAGGGCAGAGCGGCGTCGAGCAGAGCAGAGCAGAGCAGGGTAGCGTCGAGCAGGCAGAGTAGAGAAGAGTCGACTCTCTTTCACACTTCTCACTACGAGTTGCCGAAAATACGTTTGATCCTCTTCAGGACTAGATAACGAGTCTTCAATTTACGTCTGTTCTATCTCAGGAAAAATAGTGTCTGAACTCTTCCAGGACTATAGTACGAGTGCCGCAAAAATCGGGAGACACCAGCAACGAGCTGTTGGTCCCTTATCCCCAACCTTTCGTAACGCTAAATCTAATTGGCGGAGCCGATTAAGCTATTGGTACCACCAATCCGATCCAAGGTCCGACTTCTTCCGAAAATTCAACTTGAATGTTCGGGAGTTGCGGAAAGCTGTAGTTCGTTAGACCCATTTAGCATACGACTTATGGGCCGCGATCGTTACTCTACTTTTATGACCTATCCATCACCGAACGTTATACGGTATTTCAGATGATGGGCAGGACAGGTGTATATGATATGATATTATGGCCTTGATATTGGGACCATAATATGTCTCATGGTTTTATCGAAAGACATACATACCTCTTTTTAGTGAACATGTACTATCCTAAAATAGTACGAGGTCACAACATATATATAAAGAGATTTACTTAGGAATGCCAGCTGAAAAATTTACCATATCAATAATAATAATGTACAAATAATACAATTTCACTAAAATTTATATTGTGTGAATATTTTACCTATTTAATCCAAAATAGAAACTTTACACAAAAAAGCTCCTTTGATCCAACTGACAAATTGCACATTAGTTGTCGGTTCCAGCTTTAATTTATGTGAAACAGCAGTTTTTGCAATGTACCATCCGTAGCAGTCTTTCAGATAAAGCCTACGAATAGTACAATAAAAAATATTGAAAGAGTGTTAAAATATTCTCAAAAATAGCAATAGAAAATAGATTAATAATTACACAAACTACTTTATTAATACTAACTTTATCAGTTTCGCTTTAAAATTGATACATGCCTCAAGTGCTGCGTTATGACTGTGGTATATTTTACTAAACCAGATCATCCATCATCCATTCGAACCAGTGACCAGTTATGCTGTTTATTTTAACCTTTCCCTATGAAGTTTTATTTGCATGGTATTAATGAAAGCAACTATACATGAAAATAATCAACCTGCATTTCCTCTGTATCAGGGTTTAATAAACACTAGATCTGCAAAAGAGATATAATACAAAGAATCAAATATTCCTCAAATTGTAAAGTTAAAATTTTACATTAATAAATAAATAAAACCCTTATCTGATATTTATACATTGAAACGTATGCACGTTTACAGAAAGTGATGACGTAATCAAAGTTTTCCTTATAAGTAATTAATAAACCAGCAAAATTTGTATATAGTTGCCTGACAGTTGACTTTTTCTCACTAATATTATATCACTGGGCCATCGCACAATTATCTACTCCCCAATTCTCTATCATTTTTTATTCATAAATAAGGAGCAATGGCTTTTCATAATAAATCTGCAAACTGAATAATTATAAAGCGTAAGAAAGTTTTGTGAAATTTCATGATTAATAAACAATAATATACTATACCTTGTATTTCTTTCCTTAATCTTATTCCTTCTCTGAATCTTCCAGTTCCAAGGAGTTTATTATAACTCAGTAGAAATAACGATTTCTTCTACGCATATAATACATTACGTTCTATCAAAATAATCTAAAAGTATATAAAGCAAAGAATCAACTTCTTTTACATTAAATAAGCTAGACTTAAATAATGAAAGTAAATTACTTATCTGACTTTAACTCTCATATAGCATAACAGACCTGTCAAAATGTACCTGTCACACATTGACGTAAATGTAAACAGAATTTAACCAACACATCTAAAGCAGCATGAAACTGCCTCTTTCCTATGGAACTCCTCCATTAATATTATGCGCATGCTCGAATATCCCTCTACTTCAGTCATATTCATAGGATGTATAGAAAGACTACTCCGCTTAAAAAATTTTGTAGGTCTGATGTCCGGGTACCATTTTACCATATGATAATGTACATAATTTAGTAAATTCAATAATACCATTGAGTATTTCACTCAATTTTACAGAATTTCATTCAATGAGTCTCATCCTTAAATTACGGCTGAGCAATGGATGACGTTTTTCTGAACATTGGCTAATTCTTACTTTGCCAATCTTTCAATACTTTCATCTTTGCCTGTTTCAAGTACCAGAATGCAGGAGTGAAAAGCCCAATTGTTGATTCAACTCGAATAGTCAGTATGTGTGCGAACCTTTCTCCTTGGATTTTTAATTCAATTGTAGCAAATATATTTAAGTCAAAGCACAAGTATTACTATTTGCTATAATACACTTGCACAGTGACTGTAAAATACTAAATGATAACATCTGAGTAAACCTAAAATCAAATTCATCATTTAACAATCTCAATCTTCAAAGAAAATAAATATTTGAAGAAACCTGAAGCATCTCAGTTACTTACCAGTATTTGATGTTGACCCATTTCCATTTTCTTTATTTCTTGGTGACCTAACTTTCTTGAGACTAAAGATCTGTAATCTTTGAATGTCTTTGCATCTTTTGTAAACATCTATTATTGTATAATTAGCTCAAACCATAGCACTGGTTAACTTGTATTCTACGTAAATAAGGGTTATTTGGAATGTTTCACATCTTCCAAACGAGCATTATCATAATTTAATTTGAAATATTTGTTTGTATATATATGATATACCTATCGGACAGTTGAAACCCACATCAGTTTAAAGAAAAGAAACAGTTAAATATACATTCTGTTAATTATTTCAATACTGGGAAGTTTAGCATATGATTTTCAAATACCTTAACAATATCTTGCAATTAATATGCTCCTGATAATCACTGATACATATATAAACCCACAAAAAACAAGCTTCGCTTGTAAAAAAAGGACGGCAAGTACATAAGTCGTAACTAGCATGATTAAAATATAGTAATATAAAGTATTTTAATTAAAAAAATAGTGAAATCCAAATGTTAGGCAAGTATAAATTTTTACCATGGCGAAAATTGAAATTTGGAAAAAAGTAAATAGTAATAAAAAATTACTTGCCGGGCCTGTAATATCCATGTGTAAGTCACTATCTTTGCTATATAAGCGTTGCTTCTCGTAAGTTAAAAATGTGGCTATTCAATACGATTGCATACAACGGGCCCGGCAAGTAATTTTTGTATTACTATTTACTTTTTTCCAAATTTCAATTTTCGCCATGGTAAAAATTTATACTTGCCTAACATTTGGATTTCACTATTTTTTTAATTAAAATATTTTATATTACTATATTTTAATCATGCTAGTTACGACTTATGTACTTGCCGTCCTTTTTTTACAAGCGAAGCTTGTTTTTTGTGGGATCTTAGAACGTTTTGTAAGAATATAGGAATTAAAATTAAAAATTATTTTAATTAATTCAATCTAACAAAACATTTTCCAATGTTCTCATCGTTCCATAATGTAAAGCTCCAATTCAAGATATTTATTTATTAATATATTAAATAAAATACAATATATTACAATGATGAGCTCTTATCATAATTACACTTTTAGAGGCATTTAACCTAGGATTCAATGACTGTTTGAATTATATTTTCAACATCATATACCCAATATCACATTAAAGCCTTTCGCTTTCAAAAATTTGTTTCTAAATTTACCTTTAAATCCACTTTTTTCTTAGGTGTTACTCTCACTATCATCTTTGCATTATGGCTCTTTCCCTGGTAAACTAGTGACATTTATATATTCTTTTCATTAATATAAACTGTAAAATATATACCAGTTAATGCAATGGAAGTCTATGTTTTTTAGGTATACTGCTTTCAGTTTCTTGAAGTTACACACTGTATGTTCTATTACATGTGAAATATTGAAATTATGAATTCCTTTCATATTTACACATTTACATGATTTTATTATAATTTTCATCAACTATGTTATTTCTAATTCCAAAGTTGTATGCCCAAAATCACCTGCAGGCACTTCACTCTCAAGGATTTTCTTATAAATTAACTCATATTTATCCATCACTTTTTTAGCTGTTAACCTCAACATCAACTTTGAATTATGGCACTTTCTCCAGCACACTAGTGCCATTTATATTTTCCCTTCATTAGTATAAACTAGGAAATACACCAATTTATACAATGGATGCCTCTCTTTATTAAATATACAGCTTTCAGTTTCCTAATTTCATTCACCATATGCCTGATCACATGTAAAATATTGCAATCATGAATTTTTTTCATATTTACACATCTACATAAATTTATTATAATTTTCATCAACTATGTGATTTCTAATTCCAAAGTTGTATGCCTAAAATCACCTGCAAGCACTTCACTCTTAAGGATTTTCTTATAAATTAGCTCATATTTATCCATCATTTTCTTAGCTGTTACCGTCAATATCAACTTTGAATTATGGCACTTTCTCCAGCACACTAGTACCATTTATATTTTCCTTTCATTAATATAAACTAGGAAATACACCAATTTATACAATGGAAGCCACTCTTTTGTGGATATACTGCTTTCAGTTTCGCAAAGTTATTCACTGTAAATTCTATTGCATGGAAAATATTAATATGATGACTTCTTTTCATTGTTTCATTTCTAGATGACGTTATCATTAAAATTATGATTTAATTGACTTACATATTTCAAAGGGTTTATGCCCAAAATCACCTGCAAGCCTTTCATTATCAAGAATTGGCTTCCAATTTTTTCAATTTCTCCACCTTTTCCTTAGGTTTAACTCTCAACATTAACTTTGCATTATGGCTCTTTCTATGGTAAACTGGAATCATTTCTGACTTCTTGTATTAAATATTACAGCTTAACCCTGCACAATGACACAATAAACATGTTATTGTAAATCAATCTGAAATAAAATCTCACTAAGTACCAAAAGATATATTACATATTATATTATAAAAATCAATGTTATTCTTATAAAAAATTAAATTTGAATAATTTTTTTGGTAATAATAATAATTTCTTTCTATTCTGATTGGGGAAGCGTAGGTAAATATATGGTTTTAATACTTTTTTATATTATAATTGAATATTAAATAACGATTAGAAAATATTTATCTGCTTTTCTTTAATCGTAGTAATAAGAAAGATTTATTGTCTCATGGAAAATTGTTTCTATATATGATATAACCTATCGGACAGTTGAAATCCATATGAGTTTAAAGAAAAGAAAAATTTAAACATGAAATTTGTTATTGATTTCCATACCTGGATGTTTAGCATATGTTCAAACCTCATCCTTCTCTGTTTCATTTACAACCTTTGTTAATCTGCATTCTCCAATGACAGGGTATTTCCAAGAATTGTTATAGCATTTGGCACTGGTTGGCATCAAACTGCAAACTATGAAATAATGCCTATATATAACTTTGTTTTAATTAAACAAATTCTTTTTACAATGTACTTACTTTACATGAAAATGTTTATGTTTATAGCTATTGAGACACTACCGTGTGTCTTAATTATGAGTGAATGTAACAAGATTATCCTTATCTGTTTTATCTGCAATAACCTTTGAAGTACATCTGGAAAGAGAGACTCAACAAAGTAATTGTTATATTTTAATACATGCTTGAGCTGAATTAAAAAATAAATAAATAAACAATTAATTTTTAATTACATACATTTTAAGCGGTTGAATGAGTTACACATACTTTACCATGTGATAATGAACAATTGGCTTATCTTTTTCTTTCGCTAGTAAATTGACATATCATTGAGTCATCAACAGTTAATCACATTTCAAACTACTGTTTCCATTGCTCAACCAGTACTCCGTAGTTGCATTAAACCAAAGCTCTGTTTTCCAGCAACACATGGCAGCACTATCTTCATTATCTATTTTATTATAAAAAGTAGTAATATCCACTGGAACTGTAACTGATTCCTCTTTAACTATGGTAGTACTTTTTGGTGCTTGCATTTTTCCAAGAATTGTTATAGCATTTGGCACTGGTCTGGCATCAAATTGCAAACTATGAAAGGATACCTTGTATATAACTTTGCTTTAATTAAACTAATTTTTTTCACAATGTACTTACTTTTCTTAAAAACGTTTATGTTAATTGTTGTTGAAACACTACCATGTGTGTTGGTTATGAGTGAACGTAACAACCTCATCCTTCTGTTTCATTTACAATTTTCGTTAATCTACATTCTTCAATAACAGGGTATTTCCAAGAATTGTTAGAGCATTTGGCACTGGTATGACTTCAAATCAGAGGTGTATACAAGGAAAATATTTTATTTATAACCTGAAATAAAATCCCACAAAGTACCACAAAATATTAAATTTTAATATATTTTACAATGTTGTGTTACTTATCTGATTCTCCATCAGACTCCTTCATGTATTTATTCCTTTAGTTTAATTATCTACACTTTGAATTATATCACACTATTTTTATCCTAATACAGAGTAATTTTGATTTTGACCTTATTGACAGTTCTATCGAAATCGATCGAAATTAGGGTTATGCCGGTATTGAATATAGCAGTTGAATATAGCAGCCAACTTCAGCCCGAGACATACAGAAGCGGTCAACTTCAGCCCGAGACATACAGAAAGGAAGGAGAAGAATTTCAACTTCGGCATATATATAGCTAACAGAGTATGAGATCTCTGGATTGCGTGAACCGATTTTAATGTTTATGGGCTCAAATGAAAGCTCGTTCAAAACCATTTTAAGAAAAGCTTTGCTTAAATCATGATAGTGGATTATTCACAAAGAAAAATCGGTTTGAAAATTAGGACAGCCAAACTTGCTGTATAAGAGAGTAGTGCCTCGACGGCCGTATATACATGTTATTATCTACTTTTTTCTGTACTTGCCGTCGAGACACTACCGTGTCTCTTGATTAAATTTATTTTATATAATTGAACATTGTAAAATAACTCTACAAGGACTGAATAAATGTAGTTGTACCAAAGTACTTGAATTAGTTTGTCACGGTGTGAACCCATAACAATATGTAGCTAACATAGTATGAGATCCCTGGATTGCATTAACCGATTTTCATGTTTATGGTCTCAAATGAAAGCTTGTTCAAAATCAGTTTAGGAAAAGCTTGAGTTAAATCATGACAATAGTTCATTCATGGAGATAAATTGGTTTAAAATTTGGGACGGCCAAACTTACTGTATAAGTTACACGGTAGCGTCGGCGGTACAGACATGTCATTATCTACTACTTTTATATGTACTTGCCGTCGAGACACTACCGTGTCTCTTGATTGTTTATTACTATCTACATTAAATATTAGCTCAAAGTATTATTTATTATAATAAATAAAATATAAATTTGATTTATTTGTTTTAGCCACATATATTACAATTACTAAAATATCTTATATTTATATCTTTATTCATTATACATTTTGATAAAAAATGTACAAGTTGTAAAAGTTGTAAAACGATTCTGTCTAGACATATAGACCCGTTACTTCAAACTAGAATTAATAAACTACTATGTTGACGAAACACTCATTCGATACCTGACCAACTGTCATAATTAAACCCACTTCCTCTTTTTGACCAAGATACATCACAGCTTACTGCAAGTTCCACAGATTTCTCTGCCAACCCTTCATTGGATCTAATAAACATTTATATAATTACTCATGATTATTTGTACAATTTTCATAAATGGATATGTATCACAGCAATAACATAATAAGGTAAGCTGTTATGAGTGTGCAATGTCTAAAAGTACCGAGGTTCAATATTTAAACTTATAATTCAACATATGCAGTAATTGGTGATTATAGTATTATCTCTTCTTCATTTATTTAAATTATCTACTTAATATTGCATATATTCAAATCAAACTTTAATATTAAGCTTAAATACTCACAGGGAATTTACACCCCTATACAGATATCTGAAATTATAAATACAAATAAGATACTTACTTTGAACCATGCTTTTCCATAGTTAACCTTTTTTCTTCTTTTAATGCTTGCTTGCAACTGCTGTCTGCTGAAACTTTCAACGCTTTTTCTATAACAAGTTGATGACGTCGAAGTATACTGTCATTTATTTCAGGTATGTTTAACTCTGTAAGTAACGTGTTCAGCTATGATGAGCCTATACCTGCATCTATCAATGCTAAAAATAATTATAAATATTACTGAATAAATTATACATTAAAACCGTATACAGTATCAAATTAATTTGTCGGCATTCCAGCTAAATTCTCTGAGTAATTCTGTAGCCTATACAACCAATACCTGAAACTATGGGGAAATTGCTGCAGAGGTATATGCTAGAGAAGCACGAATTGAAGTTAATTGAAATATTTACAAATAAATTTGGCACAGTGTAACGTACACATTGGTAAATTTACATACAAAAATATATTATAAGATTCATTACTCTCTCTAATGTAAATAAAATTAAAATGATTATCTTACCTGCAGCAACTTTGAAATTTATGGGGTAATGACGTTTTCAATAGTCTTCGATTTTTAGATCTCCTAATGCAGATGTGTGATCTAAACATATGCATAGGCATTGTCGGCAACGTACTTCAAAAACGCTCGCCAATCCGCAAACACGTTCATTTTTGCAATCTCGTAAAGAAATAGGTACATTGCAAGCTTTGCACCATAACTCTTCCGCCAAATTAAATATTGAAGTGATTTGACTTCCTTCGACTGTACATTTATTTTCATCAGAAATAGTATTTTGATATTTTCGTCTCTTACATGCATTTCTACAATTGTTTCTCCACTCAGTTTTACTTTTTCTTTCAAACTGTCCTTTATATCGGTGCTGTTGTTCATACGCAATTTTAATACAATTACAGTGCATCCAATTCATTGCAAATGTTACCAACTGACAGCAAAATAAAAATAGTATACTTCCAGCGATGTTGCCAAGTTTATGCAGATGTTTATGTAACTATAGTATACATATTGATATACTAGTCATAATAGAATCTATAATGATAATATTTTTGCACAATTTATAATAAAATTGAGTTTAATTATATTTATATTGTGTTATTTATTGTAATATAGTCGTAAAATATTTTATTTCCTTGAGTAAAGCAATGATTTTTATCGAACGTTCAACGACTCAATTGCCTCGCAAGAACTACCATAAATATTCAAGATTAGTACACATGCTAAACGCAAAGGGTAGCCAGGCTGAAAATTTGTATATACAGGGTGTAACGAAACGACCGCCTTTTCTCGTAACTGGAGGTTCGGGGTGACCATCCAAATGCACGTGTAAAATTTTGTTCGAATCGTTCAAGGTGTTTAAAAGTTATTTCCATTTAAAACTCACCCTTTTTCGGTCCTTTTCGAACGACTTTAACTGTGCATAATAAAGTGGAGAAAGTGAAAAAACAATTGACGAACACCCCACTAGAATGTAAAAATTATCGATCGCGCGCGATAATACATTTGCTATTTATTTCATTAATTTGGCTATTAGATTAATTTTAAAAATAGCAAAATCCTTTTCATTACAATTCCAAATCAATTCAATACAAGTATCATTGACTGAATTGATGGAAAAAGGGAGAAGATAGAATGAAAAGGAAAGTATCAAAAGCTAAGATGTCACGCGACTGCACTGATAATTTAATAGGAAACACATCAAGGCATTTTCTTTCTACAAACGAAGGTAAAAAGAATTATTTAAAATCAATTCATTGATGATAGAAAAAATTAAACTTACCCATTATTGTTCTCCAAGTTCCTTTACACCGAAGTTTTTGAAAAAGCTTCAAACTGACTCCTCGATGATTTCCAGAATGCACACTTTCATTGATTTTGCATTTAAGAACTCGCGAATTTAAGCAAATTAGGTGTTAACCTACGTTTCTTCAAAACACCGGTTAATTTGACACTTTTTGAACTGTTTGAAGTAGGCTGAAAAGAGAGACACAGAGAGATAGAATAATCAATAATTCGTTTCGACCACTATTAATCACCCTACTTCAAACAGTTCAAAAGTGTCAAATTCTCCAGTGTTTTGAAGAAACGTAGGTTAATACCTAATTTGTTTAAATTCACAAGTGTTTAAATGCAAAATCAGTGATAGTGTGCTTTCTGGAAATCATCGAGGAGCCAGTTTGAAGCTTTTTCAAAAACTTCGATTTAAAGGAACTTGCAGAACATTTAATGGGTGAGTTTAGTTTTCTCCTTCATCAATGTATTGATTTTGAATCATTCCCTTTAGCTTCGTTAGTAGAAAGAGAATGCCCTCATGCATTGTCTATTAAGTTATCATTGCGCTCGCGCGATATCTTAGCTTTTGATACTTTCCTTTACATTGCGTCAACTCGCTCTTTCCATCAAATCAGTCAATGATGCTTGTACTGAATTGAATTGGAATTGTAATATAAAGGATTTTGTTATTTTTAAAATTAATCTAATAGCCAGATTAAAGAATTAAATAGCAAAAGTATTACCGCACGCGATCGATAATTTTTACATTCTAGCTGGGTGCTCATCAATTGTTTTTCACTTTCCCCACTTTCCATTATGCAGTTAAAGTCGTTCGAAAAGGACTGAAAAAGGGTGATTTTTAAATAGAAATAACTTTTAAACCTCTTGAACGATTCGAACGAAATTTTACACGTGCACTCAGTTTGTCACCCCGAACCTCCAGTTACGAGAAAAGGCGGTCGTTTCGTTACACCCTGTATATTCCTTCTAATATAAGTAAAACAATAGCACTATAAAGATTTTGGGGCAGCGCTTCCTATTTTGTATAAAAAATAACAGTTCTCTTATGTTGCAAAATAAGTAAAGGTCAAACGCAAAGAGTATTTTCAGCCCAGATACTCTTTACGTTTGGTTTGCACTTATTTTGGAAGATATGAGAATTTTTATTTTTTAAACAAAATAGGAACCACTGCCCTAAAATCTTTATAGTGCTATTGTTTTACATATGTTTCAAGGAATATATGCAAAAAATTTCATTCCAGATACTCTTTGCGTTTGGCCTGCACTTATTTTGAAAGATATGAGAACTTTTATTTTTTAAACAAAATAGGAAGCGCTGCCCCAAAATATTTATAGCCCGATTGCCTTACATATATTATAAGGAATATATGTACAAATTTTCAGCCTGGCTACCCTTTGCGTTAGCATGTTTACTAATTTTGAATATTTAAGAATGATACAGTCCGTGACAAAAGTTTCGCTGAGCGTCGTCGGCTGGCCGCCAGTTTCAGCTTCATTTCATAGAGTGATCTATATACGAACGGCTTCGTATCTTTCTTGTAATGATGTCTAATCGGTATTGGCTGTACTAGCTTCATCGCTTCGCGAAGGTTTTGAAGAAAATATTGAGGTTTCCGTTGCATTTCAGGGTCGATGAAAAAACTTCCTTTGAATCCTCAGTGTAGTTTCGTAAACCAACTCAGCTGAGGAACAGTTACTGTGTTCTTTGACTGAAGTTCTGAGTCCCAATAAGACTGTTGGTAAAACTTCTGTCCAATTCAGAGTGCTATAACACATTATTGCTGCTTTCAACTTACGGTGCCATCTCTCAATCATTCCATTCGCTGCTGGATGGTACGCCGTTGTGTGTATTTTCTTCGAACCTATTAAATTGCTTAACTCCATGAAGAATTGTGCTTTGAATTGCGTTCCTCTATCCGTGGTTATCAACGATGGAGCACCAAATCTTGCAACCCATGTACGATAGAAAGCTTCAACCGCTGTCGGCGCTGAAATGTCGGCAATGGGAACTGCTTCCGGCCACCTAGTATAACGGTCTATCATAGTGAGGATAAATGTAAATCCGTTGCTGGCTGGAAGTGGGCCTACTATGTCAATATGCACGTGCCTAAATCTTTCATCAGGGATAGCGATCTTTTCATGCATTGTTTTGGTAAGCCATTGTATTTTGCATCGCTGGCACTGGAAGCATGTCTTTATCCAGTTCCTGACATCTTTTCGCATATTGGCCCAAACAAACTATTTGCTAATGTTCTTGTATGTAGCTCTAGCGCTAGAGTGTGCAGTTCCATGATTATTTTTGAAAACCTGGAATCTGAGTGAAGGAGGTATATAAGGGTTTAACCATACTTCCTGACACATCGCAAAATAAAGTTGTGCCTTTATCGTTCACGTGCAGCTTCCTGAGCTTTAGTGATGTGGCATTGGCATCTATCATCTTCTTTAACGTCTCATCCTTTTCCTGTGCTTCTGCGAGCTCTTCTTGTGTAAAAACAGTTGGAACGTTAATTTCTTCCAATCTGGATAATGTATCTTCGATTGTATTATCTTCACCTTTTATATAAACTATTCGTGTAGTTTATTGACTGATAAAATCGAGAAACCTTAATTGGCGTGGTGATGTTTTATCAGGTCTCTGTAAGAACGCATACGTTAATGGTTTATGATCTGTCTTAATAATTACCTCTCGTCTTTCGATTAGCTGGCGAAAATATTTAACTGCTTCATACACTGCTAACAGTTCTCTGTCGTAAGAGCTGTACTTGGTTTGCGCGTTTGAGAACTTTTTGGAAAAGAATCCTAGTGATTTCCACTCTTCTTTAATTTTCTGCTCCAACACTGCACCTATTGCAATGTCTGACGCGTCTGTAGAAAGTCCTAATAATGCATTAAGCTCAGGATGAGCCAACAGTGTTGAGTCTGCTAACAACTTCTTGCATCTGCCGAATGTTTTCTCTGTTTCATCGGTCTAGTGTATTAACTTTTGTCCTTCTTTTTTGCACCAACTAGGAAACTATAAAGTGGGCTTTGGACTGCTACCGTACCTTTTAGGAATCTTCTGTAGATGTTTAACATCCCAAGGAATTTGCGTAGACTCTGAATATCCTTAAGCTTCTCGTATTCTTGAATAGTCTTGACTCTCTCAGGAATAGGTTGTGATCCTTGTTCATTAATCAGGTAACCTATATACTCCACTTGACTAGCACCGAATACACATTTGTCTAAGTTTAAGGTTAGGTTATGCTGATTCAGTCTTTTTAAATATTAATTCTAAGTGTTCCTTATGCGTTTTCTGATTCGTAGATGCCACTAATATGTCATCTATGTAAGCATGACAGAAATTTAATCCTTTTAGGATATTGGCTAAATGTCTTTGAAACGTTTGTGCAGCATTTCTTAACCCAAATGGCAATACTAAAAATTCGAACAAACCAAACGGGGTTATTACTGCAGTCTTTTGAATATCTTCCTCTGCAACTGGAATCTGATAAAATGCTCTGCGCAAGTCCAATTTAGAAAACACCTTGCATCCCTGGAGAGAATGTGCAAAGTCCTGAATATGAGGAATAGGGTACCTATCGGGTATGGTCGCAGCGTTTAATCTCCTATAGTCCCCACATACTCTATATTTTCCAGCTTCCTTGGACACCAAATGGACCGGTAACTACTATGTGCTACTGGAAGGTCTGCAGATATTATCTTGGACCATTTGGTAGACTGCCTCTTTTGCTGCCTTCAATTTCTCTGGATGCAGATGCCTTGCTTTGTCCGTAATATAATGTCCTTTGGTGGTAATACAGTGACGTACTGCGCTCTTTCGCTTACCCTTTTTTTACTACAATCAGTTACACCTGGGTAATTCTTTAAAATATCAGCAAATCGTACTTGATGATTAAGTGTTGATAGTGACGGAATTCTAGTTAAAATACTAATTCCTTTAATCTCAAGGTCCGTTACTCCATCTCTCAATTTTCTATTAGTCAGGTCCACCAGGAGATGAAAATGCGCTAAAAAATCTGCTTCAATAATAGCTTTTAAAACGTTTGCTATCACAAAATTCCACACAAACCTTCTTCGCAGGTTTAGGTCCACTATTAGTTGCTGTGTTCCAAAAGTCTCAATGGGTGTGCCATTTGCCGCATATAATTTCCCTGCATCGCACTTGGATTTGCATTGTCTAGTTCTAGGAATTACTAACACATCAGCACCTGTATCGATTAGGAACTCTATACCTGTCCTCTTGTCTGACAACATCAAGCGGCAGTATAGCTTTTTATGCCAGATTCAATCGCCTGTATCTAATCTGACTTATCTAGTTTTCCTGGATCTCCCAGGAGCACGGCTGTACACACGTCTTTGCTTGTTTCTTGAATCGTTGGTGGTACCAACATAAAACTCTGTCACTTGGTGTGGATCTGTCTTTGGATCTGCTTCTCGACTTTGAACGAGAACGATTTCTTCCTTTGTTAGAAATGTTACTCTCCAGCCTGTCAATTCTTCTTATCAATTGTGCAATAGTCCCTTCAGTGTCTATGTGATGATAATGTTGGTTGGCATCCACCGCATTCACCATTGGTGCTGTTATATTTGCTATTTTATCTGCTAATAGAGCTAGTTTTTTTAAGGGATATGAACTTACCGACAATACTGTTTGCATTTGTGTTGGGAGCCTTGCAGCCACAATGACCTGAGTACTGATTCATCTATCTTATCCTCACCTAACTCCCTCATTGTTCTCAACATTTTTGAAGGCCGTTGGTTACCTAGATCTGCCTGGTTGAGAAGACTACGGAGACGTTTCTCTTCTGATACTTGAAATTCCTCTAGGACCTTTTTCTTCAGGGTATCATACTTTCCTTCAGCCGGAGGGTTGATAACTGTTTCACTGACCTCTGATAAAACTGTTCCGTCAAGCGCTTGAATTGCATGGTGGAATTGTGTTAGGTCCTGACTAATGCCACAAGTAGCGAATTGGGCTTCCATTTGTATGAACCATATCACTGGCTTATCTCTGCAAAACTGCGGAAGCCTAACTGAAACTCGTTCGATTGCACCACGTGCATTAATTGGTCCCGAATTTGCTGAGGTCATAATTGAGTCGATTGCGATTGCAAATACTAATACCGTTACGACTTCTAAAAAGAACTGCATAAGTACTACCAGTATGAATGCTTATTGTCTTCAGCCTTTATGCTTTACTTCCTTCTTATCCACGAGAGTTTGAACGAATACCGGTCAACATGACCGCTTGCTTCCACACGTGAATATAAAATCCCATAAAAAACAGACTTCGCCTGTAAAAAAAGGCGGCAAGTACATAAACCATCTAGTATAAATAATACAGTAAAAGTATCCACTTAAAAAAAGTAGTGAAATCCAAATATTAGGCAAGTTTATTTTTTCACCTTAGTAAAAGTTAAATTTTTGAAAAAAAAAAAGGAACAAAAAAGTTACTTGCGGGGCCCGTAATGTCCATGCACAGTGGGAAATTGAATCGTGTATGAGATTCAGCTATAGCGTAGTACAGCAAATTTCATGTTAAAATACAGAGTGAAGTTAGCCGAACCACAGACGATTCTATTTCTCACTGTGCATGGACATTACGGGCCCGCTAAGTAACTTTTTTGTTCCTTTTTTTTTCTAAAATTTAACTTTTGCTAAGGTGAAAAAATACACTTGCCTAATATTTGGATTTCACTAATTCTTTTAATTGGATACTTTTACTATATTATTTATGCTAGATGGTTTATGTACTTGCCGCCTTTTTTTACAGGCGAAGTCTGTTTTTGTGGGATTTCATAACGTTTTGTAAGAGTATAATATTTAAAAAATTAAATAATTCTTTTAATTTTTTTACAGAATTTAAAGAAAATTTCCACACTTCTCATTTTTTGAAACAACAGCGCTTAACTAATAAAATAATATATATTAATATTGAAATAATATCACAGTCAGCACATTGAATTTATTGATATTTGTAATGCATTCTGCATAAATGAACTTCATAATTAATGCCCCGGCTACTTGTTTAATGTTTTCAGTTTCACTATAATAAAAAATTTGATTAAATCTTTCATAATCAATAAACATACTTTCAACATATAAAAATAATTAAGTAAAATGTATGTTCTAATTAATTTACATTTTCTGTTTATCAACATTTGACTTTTTATCACAATCTGACCTTGCCAGATTTCACTAGTTTCATCAACTACTGAGTTGATACTGGGGCAAGACTGGACAAGCAATTCGCAAAACTTTGAATAAGCTACAATCAAGCATATACTCAAAGCTGACATTGTCGTTTTGCATACCACGTTTCATTTAGCACCAATTACTCTCACATTTATGCTGCTAATTCTTGACAAAGGTGACATAGGAGATACATTGGCGAGTCGTCCTTATAACACTTGTGACAGGAATATCGCCTGTCACAGAGCGTTGACTCTGGCGTATTAGGACTGGTGGGCGCGGTCGGTAACTAGCTTACCGGCGCGCGACCCACTAGCCTAAATTATTAATTGGGTCGCCTGCGGCAGCACGTGCCGGGATCGCGGATCGATATCCGCGATCACCGCCCGGGGCGCTGATTGATCGCCGGCACGTGCTCCGTTGCCGCGGGGACTCACTTTTTTTCCGTGGACGCCGTCGCAGGAAGAAGACCGGCGAGACAAAAATCACATAGAGTAGGTATCCGATACCTCCTGCCGCGGCCTAAGTCTTCGTTCACCTATAGCTCGCGCCGTTTCGGTTCCCTTGTCCTTTCCCTTTACGTAGTGCATGATCCTGTGAATCCTATTCATTGTCGGAATATCATGCGTGAAGTGAGTGCCTAGGGAAACGAGAGAAGAGGAGCTGCGGAGTCCGTTTGGGCAGTACGAGGGGTGAGAGCAGGAGCTCGAAGAATGAGGTAGCGTGTAAATCCCGTATGGGAGAGTACACGGTTGTGTTTTCTTCTTCTTTCTGTCGCCGGTGGGGTTGAGGGAGCAGCTGCGGCCACGGGCGGATCCCCCCCCCCCCCCCCGTGATTACTCTTTCCTCCTTAATTAAGCCTCGCGGATTGAGCCGGCGTACGCCTTACGCCGTATTGAACATTAACGTTCATTGGCCCGGAGGGTCCGGCAGCCATTCGCAAAAGGCGACTGTCACCTAAGAAAACGTTTTGTTTTTTTTTTTGTTTATATATTAAGTTATTCTCATGTCTTTTGGTAAATAGGTGCAGAACCTGATTTTCCGAGTATCGCGAAGTATTAGTTAATTCAATTTAGTGAAATTTTGGTGGATTCGGAGTTAACCCATTTTTATTTACACACCCTGGGAAAAGTCTCAGCCGGTAAGCCGCGGGTGAGCCTATGCGTGGCGCCCACCCTAATTAATATTTCTTTTGTTCATTTATTCGCATAGGCTTCTAGCTTAAAATACCGGGTTATTTAGGCCACCCGTGTGCCTTGTGTACACCGCTTTAATTCCGTGCTCCCCTCGCGGAAGAGACAGGCGAAATCTTCAAGCCTGGTAAAAGAGATGTCACAAATGGCGCCCAACGTGGGGCCTTAAAAATTGGCAGGGGACGAATCCACCCCATTAAAATAAATTTTTATTATTTAATATTTTTTTTTTCTTTTGTGTAAAATGGTTTACTAATTTCAGGTATATTATTAATGTTAAATATATATTTCTTCGGAGAGCCACCCAAAGTTTATGAGTTTGCTTGGGAAAGTCACCCACAGCACTTCTAGGGATAGCCACCTAGTTGTGTTTGTTTGTATTTTTTTTCTGGAGGTACAGCGGCCTATCCATGAAGACAATAATAGCCAGTGTAAACTGGTTGATTGATTGTTAGAAAGGTTGGCTGAGATCGGGCGTTGAAGGATTAGAATATTTCTATCCTTACAGCGCCGTTCTAACCTACGGTATTTATTATTGGTTTTTCAGAATTGATGATTCTCTCGCTAGTTTTTGCGAGTTCTATTGGAAATATAAACTGTTCGAATATTGCAGACAACTTTATAAATTCCATATGGACTCTGAAAAATTACATTAAAATTAATTTACGTATTTAGGTCCTACCTATACATTTTTTTTTTGAATTAATAGAAGCAATTGATGTCTGCTGTCTACAAATAGGTTACAGTCACCTTCGTTATTGGATTTTTTTTTGGTAATTTAAAAATCGGGCAGAGTAAAATTTCCTATTATCAAAGTTATCTGAGCCGACAGTTCTTTTGGAGTTTTATTATTATATAGGTATCCGGAACCTTAAATAGAGAATTGTTAATAACTTTAAAAAGTTTTTTTTTGGAAATTAATAATTTTCCCTTCTCTTTGGTACCATAGTACCCTCGGATTGGGAAGACTCAATGATGCTTACTTTTTGTTAATTAAGCGGTTCCTTTTAGGTAACAGTCACCTATATTTACTGATTACAAGTTGTAAATTCTTTCTTTAATTTTCCATAATTTTTTTTACTTCATGCATGGCGTGGAGTCTGAATTAATTAGTTTACTAATTTGTTAATGGAGAATTGAGATAAACCAATGGTCTTCGAACATTGGTAAATTAAAGTCGTTTTTTTTTCTGCTTAATACCATGGTACACCGTTAATAAGAGCGCTCAATGAAGCAGCTATACGGGGTGGATCCCGAGTAACAAAGCCCGATAGCAAAATTAGTTGAAACATCATTGCGTATAAAGCTGCTCCCGTGGACTCTGCCGGTGACGGGAGGAGAAGTTACCTGCCTTTGTCGATGGCTCTGCTTAGCTAGTCGAATATAATTGCTCTCTAAATAGGCAATCAAATTTCTCTCCTCCTTATTGATAGTTGGTGGTAGATAGTAGATAGTTACTTTTATATATATTGAAATGATTAAATCTATTTTCATTATTATGTTCTATTGATATTCATATTGTGTCATGCCATATTTTTTTTTGTCTGCTTTCTGCGCTTGCTTTTCCATTTACAGGTCAGCAATGAAGTGAGTACGTGCGTAAATTGAAAATGCGTACCATTATATTTTGACCAATCCTCCTTCTGACCTAAGGCACAAATTTTACTTTATTGAAATAAATCACGCTTGCTTGGGCATTCCCTTACGCCCTGCTTATTAATTCTGCTGCCTGACATTTGCGCTTTTGGTTTGCTGAGTGCGTTGCTAGGGCTGGATGCTAGGAAAAACAGTGATTTGCTTAATATTAATTCTTGCGTTTTTAGAATTTAGCGAGCGGTAGAGCAGATTCCAAGAACTTATGGCATACAGATAATTTAAAAATCTTTAATCTAACTTTGATCTGAATTATTATTGTTTCTTTCAACTACAGTTGTTAATTAAAGATTAAATTAACCCATTAGTATTTTCTTTCTCTTAGTAAAATAGCATTTCAGATAATTTTCCTTCGAATAATTATTGAGAAGCTTCCTATAACCTGCTTACCAATAGGAATTGCGTTTTTAATTAGTTTTTTGTTGTTGTTGGTAACTGCTAAATACCTTAACATTTCAGCCCATAACTAACTGTTGTGATAAATAAGTACTCAGATTGATACTTTCACTTCTACCTTCTTTTTAATGACTTGCGAATTCTAGAACTAGGGTACAGTACTCCTTAAAAATAAGAATTATATTTTGTTAATAACCTCGACTTTGCGGACATCATCAGCAAACTAAAGATAAGGAACTAAACCCATTCTTGCGAAAATAAAGGCTTTACCTCCATCCCTGCGAACTACCCACCTTACAAGAATTGTATTGCTCCCCATTTTCTGTCCCTTTTCATGCGATAAATTGTTAGCTATTGCCACCACCATTAGGAGACAGACCCTGATTTAAAATGGCTTTCCTACCAAGAAATGAGCTGGATCGAACCAACCACGCCCGGGATCAACGAACCCAACAGCGAGAGGAACATCGGCAGACAGACCGTAACATCAAGGATTGGACTAATACCCTCCAACTGGGCGAGATAATTAGAATTCTACAACAGGAAGGTCTTAACACTGACGGAGGAATTAACAAATTAAAGGATCGACTCTACTGTTTCATGAGAAGGAAAGAACTCGGTATAGACGCCGCCAAATGGCATCCCCATGTTGATGAAGTAGCTCCAGCAACTATGGTTCCTATGCGACATGAAACATGTCAAGGTTCCAATCACAACTTACCTGGACCAAGCCAACCCAGAGTATCCCCACTGAATGAGGAGGTTCCTTTACTGGAACTTACAGGAGTGCGACCTGTGACATCACCGGTCTCTACTGCCATAGCTATCACCACGGTAGCTTCCACCGTTGCTGATACTCGTTTAGTATCTACCTTAGGTAGACCGATTTCTTCAAGTGTTCAGCAAATTTCACCCATTATCTCAACTGTGGGTACGCCTTAGCTGAGACTGGAAGATCGTAGTCATACCAGACAGGCACTGAACCTCCATGTATGGCCAGATTCCCAACACCCAGTAGTAACTCTACATGAGTCACACTCGAGAGATCGGCCTCCGAGTGCACAAATAATTACAGAAGTTTCGGGAACAGGTACCATACCTAGAAGGGATCAGCCTCCTATTTTTGCCACATCAACCACTAGAAGTGGAGTAACACCAGCTTGGTGGTTACCAGGAGAACGAGATGGAAGTGCTACTGATATCGAGGAAGCAGCTCATTCTGCCTTAGATCATTTCAAGAAACTAACCATCGAAGCTCGCCATCGTCGCCGGCAACAAAATGAAGAAGCTTTCCAGCGTCTTGAGCGACAACCAAGAACAAGCAAACCATCACGTGAATTGCCACCATCTCATGCCCAAGTTCGACATCGAGTCATACCGACGTCATTACCACCAGAGTTTCCAAGGACGCAGTAGGCCTCACCTCGTCATGTGGAAAGAAGAGGCTCCCAATCCTCTAGAGGAAGAGTTCTATCACATGCAGGACAAAATCAACATTTGGAAGAGCACAGACCTAGGCCCGAGCCTATGGATAATCGACGGAGGCGTCATAGGGAAGACCCTGAGGATTTTGATTCTGACCAAGATTCTTCTGATTCCACTTATCAACCAAGACCTCGTCAGAGAAGACCTTATAGATCTCACAGTTCTTCTTCTGACGATTTCTCCGATCCTGAAGACGAGCTCTATGACAGAAATAGCCGCCGACAGCGTCGCCATAGGATACGTGATTCTTCCGCCGAATGTCACCCTGCCAGAAGAGGGACCAAAACTGTAGACACCCTACAAAAGTGGCGGATTTCTTTCGATAATGAACGAAAAGAAAGTGCAGTATCCTTCTTAGAACGCCTTGAAGACTGCATAGAGGGATCCGGCCTACATAAACGAGAAATTTTGACAGCGTTACCAGTAGTCCTGACTGGCCCAGCTAAAAAGTGGTACAGATTGCATGGACGAGACTGTCAAACTTGGTCTGAATTCGAGACAGAGTTTAAACGAATATTCTCAACTAAGGAATATCGAACCCGAGTAAAAGAACAGGCTCGCAGTCGCCTACAAGGAGAGCAGGAAGTAATTACGGAGTATATTGAGAATATGGAGACCATCTTTTCATATCTCGATCCTCCATTATCCACCAGAAGGCGATTGGATATTATTTATTATAATCTCCTACCTGCTTACACTCGCTACTTTCTTCGGAGCGATTTCTCATCCGTGCGAGGCTTGATTCAACAGGGAAGGGAATTGGAGTATCAGTGGAATAAACTCAAGGAAAGAAGAACTCCGGGAAATACTGTAACGCCATTGCCTGTCCCCACCGCAGTTTATAGTAAACCCTCTAAAACTAGTCAAGCCTGCGCTGCTATTCAAGACCCCGCATCCTCTGATCAGTCGGACTCTGGTGCCCGGAAAAAGAAGAAAAAGAAGACACCACCCATCGAGGTGGAGGATAAAACAAATTCGGAGGAAATTAAGGTTGCTAGTGTCGAAGACAAGATCTCCAACAATACCAAGAAACAGGGGAAAGGGAGAGGAAAACTCACACCAACTTCACCGATTACACCTGCAGCCACACCACCAGCAGTTCCTCAATTCATGGTATTCCCTGCATGGCCACCAGGGTTTCCCTTGCCATCTGGATTGCCCTGGCCGCCTGGAGTTTCTTGGCCACCAGCACCAACGACACCGCCTACCACTATGGCTGACAGTATGCCAAGACCCTTACCTAAGAATCAACGAAGTAGGACGAATAGTCCTTGTTTCAATTGTCAGCAAATGGGCCATTGGGCCTCAGAATGTCCTCAACCGAGAAGGCCGAGACTAACAGGGACTAGGTCACCTAGCCCCAGAAGTGAAACAGCAGCAGTTGCTACACCAGGTACATCAGCGGGAAACGCCAACGCTGGTGGACAGCAAGGGTCAGGTCCACTTTAGCATCTAACGAAGAGACCCTAGGTTCAGGTGACCGCCACCTACCCACACGCTCATATAGCGTAGACAGGACAGAACAGGACATGGCTAAGGAATTAAGAGAAATTGATGGATTAATTGATTATTCGATTTTTGAAGAAGGGGAAGAGTTTATCACACCTAAGGACGAGAAGGGAGCTGACGACGAATCACCACTGGTAATTCGCAGTTCAGTATTAAGTAAGGACACGGACGTCATCCCAGAGGAACGTCAAGTAAAGAAGCTGATCAGCGACCCTCCTAAGTCTGTGGTGGCAGTAGGCTCCCCCATTAACGAAACTTTTGTTATAAGGTCTAGGACCATTTTTCCTGATTTGGCGGGCCTGAGGCCCGAGCCTTTAGATTATCGAGGATTTTTGCATATCCAATTATTTGACAAATTATTTTTAGGTTTAATCGACACGGGCGCTGAGTTTAGTTATATAAGTCTTAGAGCTGCGAAACAAATTAACCCTTCTGAAAGTTTGACCTCGTCGGCTGGCGTTCAGGTAGCGGATGATCGATCTTGTGTGATAGATCGAGACGCCGTCTTGCAGATGACCGTAAATGGAAAATCTGCCAATATCCAGGTTAGCATAATACCAGCCCTAGCAATTGATTGCGTTTTAGGAGTAGATTTTTTTAAGTTGTTCGACTTGGTGGTCGACGCTAACAGGAATATGTGGGGAACTTGCGATGTTCCACAGTATTCGCTGCTACTGCCAGGAATGGATCATATACCCACGGACGAGTTGGCTGTGGTAGCTAGAGTGGTACAACAACCAGAGCGGATAAGACAACCTAGCGTTAGGGATGAGCGACCCTTCTTATGGCTTCAGTTAGGTAATGTTCGAGCGCGAGTATTACTAGATACAGGTGCCGTGAGAACCTTTATAGGCGAACGCCTAGTCACTTTAGTCCAACCTTCGATAGATACTACCAAAAGTAGTCTTATGCGATTAGGAGATGGTAGTGTGACTAAAACTATGGGTGAAACTTCCATTGAATTTGAAATTGATGAAGTAAAACGAACCCTGTCAGTCAAGGCTGTGCCTATTTTAGATTATCATTGTATTTTAGGCATTGATTTTATCAAAGCATTTGGAATTACTATTAATTTGCGCCGGCGATTATGGAAGGTTTCCGCGGGAGGATGGAGGAATTTCGCACCAGTAGGCGACTCCACCAATTGGAAGGAAGAACCTTGGGATTGTGCAGCATTAATGGAACTTTCATCGGATCATACGATTTCGCTTGAGGGACTGAAGAAACGACACGCCAAACCTCTTTCTGACGAACCAGGTGTAACACGACTAGTGAAACACCATATCGACATCCAGGGCCATGCACCTATTCGGCAACGCGCCAGACGCATCTCCCCGAAAATGTACGAGGTCGCACATCAAGAGGTGGACAAGATGCTTGCGAGCAGAGTGATCGAGCCTTCGTCCAGTTCCTGGGCGAGTTGTCCTGTTATCGTTCCCAAGCCTAACGGGAAATTTCGTTTCTGCATTGATTACCGGGAGGTAAATGCCGTCACCAAAAAGGATGCCTATCCCCTCCCACACATGGAGGCGATATTGGATAAACTGAGGTCAGCTAAATATATTTCAACGCTGGATCTCCGTCAGGCTTACTTCCAGATTGAATTAGAAGAATCAAGCAAGGAAGTAACTGCCTTCATAGTTCCCGGGAAAGGCCTGTTTCAATTTCGCCGAATGCCCTTCGGACTAACTAATGCGCCAGCTACTTTTCAGCGGCTCATTGATCGTTTAATAGGACCAGAGCTGGAACCCGTAGTATTTGCCTACCTTGACGACATAATTTTGGTGACGCCAGGTTTCGTCGACCACTTGGAGTGGCTCGAGAAAGTTGTGGGGATCATCGAAAACGCGGGCCTGGAGATCAACTGGGAGAAAAGCCAGCTTTGTTGTTCCGAAGTACGATTCTTGGGATATCTAGTGAATAAAGAGGGCCTGGCACCTGATAAAGAAAAGGTAGAACCTATCCTGGAGTATCCTCCTCCTACCAACCTTAAGCAACTTCGGCGGTTTTTGGGTATGGTAGGATGGTACGCCAAGTTCTTGCCAAATTTATCAGAGGATAAAATTCCCTTAGTCGATTATTGTGCAAAAATGTTAAATGGGATTGGGGTAGCGAGCAACAGAAAGCTTTCGACAAATTAAAACATTCGCTGTGCTCGGCCCCCGTATTAGCAAGACCAGATTTTTCCTTACCTTTTCTCCTGCAGACTGACGCGAGTGACTACGCTATAGGAGCCGTATTAGTTCAGAGCATTAATGACGAGGAGCATCCTATAGTTTTCATCAACCGTGTTCTCTCAGCCGCCGAGGTTAAATACACTGTCACCGTAAAAGAGTGTCTAGTAGTGGTCTGGGCTATCAAAAAGTTGCGACCTTATTTAGAGGGATATTCGTTTACAGTCATAACGGATCACAGCAGCCTGCGATGGCTTAACAATCTCAAGGACCCTACGGGAAGACTAGCGCGTTGGGCATTAGCACTTCAAGCCTATGACTATCAAGTCATACACCGTAAAGGTGCCTTGCACCATGTTCCAGATGCGCTGTCCAGAGCTTTTGAAGGTGCTCACCTGACCGAAGCAACAGGAGAAGAAGAAACCGATCCTATGGCTGTGGTGACAGAAGGGACAGACCCTTGGTACCACCGCAGAATGAAAGAAATCAAGAAGTCCCCGGAGAAGAATTCTGAGTGGAAGATGGAAGGCGAGCGATTATACCATCACTTGCCTAACAAGAAACACCAGATCCTGGGGCCAGAGTTAGATGCCTGGAAATTAGTTCTACTCCGTGGTCAACGAATTGAAGCAATCAAGACGGCTCACGAAGAACCATCGTCTGGACAATGTGGCGTCGCGAAAACCAAGTATCGCTTAGCCACTCGATTCTACTGGCCAGGAATGCAACGTGATGTATGGCAGTTTGTTCGCTCATGTTTAGTGTGTCAAAAAACTAAGGTTTCCCAAGCTCCGCCCACTGGGTTGATGATACCTAAAATAGTAGAGCACCCGTGGACGGTAGTGTCCGCCGATATAATGGGACCTTTACCTCCGAGCCGATCCCAAAACCGCTATATTATCGTATTCCTAGATAATTTCAGCCGGTGGGTCGAGATGAAGCCACTTCGTAAGGCCAATGCGAAATCAATCGTTACCGCCTTCAAAGATTTGGTTGTTTTTCGGTGGGGCGCGCCCCGTCTATTTTTGTCGGATAATGGAACTGAGTTTGCGAACCTAATCTTGCGATAGTGTTTGGATAGACGTGGAGTGAAGCATTTTACCATTGCACCATATCATCCACAATCCAACCCAGTCGAGAGAGTAAACCGGGTAGTGAAAGGGATGATATCCGCGTTCGTGGGTGAGAATCATAAAGACTGGGGCATTCTTTACCGGAATTTCGTTATGCGATTAACAGTTCTTTTCATACTTCTACGGGGGAATCACCTGCTTTTCTAAATTTTGGACGTGAAGTGCAGTGTTCCCGGTATAACCCTCAAGAAACCAATTCTAGTGAAGTGATGGTTAAAACTGACAAGGTGAACTGGACCGAGCGTTTAGGGAACATGTCAAAACTGTACGAGGTAGTGCGTCGACAGATGCGTAAAGCTAGTGAACGACAAGCGCAATATTATAATAAAGGGCGAAGGGACCTAGTTTACAAAGTGGGAGACCTAGTGTGGAGACGCAACCATGTCTTATCCTCCGGCGTGGACAATTTTGCGAATAAACTGGCTCCGAAATTTGAAGGACCTTACCGAATATTGCGAGCGTTATCTTCTAGTGTTTACGAATTAGACGATACCAAGTCGCGACGCAACCCACGAGCGCACGTGTCAGACCTTAAACCATTCATTTCAATTTATCCGGAAACAGATTTCTTTGAGTTGAAAGATACTCCGGAAGAACACCCCACTCCAGAAAGTTCTGGCAGCCCTCAGGTCCAGAAGGACGATAATAAAGCGCGAAACGAATCAATGGATCTGGGAGATTCAAATGACTCCCCATCCGCGGGAAAGCAAGCCTCAGTTAAGCCAACCTCGTGGATTCAGCGTTTACGTCCCCGACCAAATAAGAAGTAGAAATTGTTCATAGGACTAGTTAGTAGAACAAATCTCTTCGCATTATTTCCTTTTGTTGTAGTGATAGAAGAGTAGTTAATCCTATGTGTAGTAAGGTCCTGGTCCTGTTACTGTCTCTCCTCGATCACGTATTGTAGTACATTGCAACCCGATACCGCTTCCTCGGTTAGTAGATTATTGTAGGACCAGTGTTACTGGTCATTGCCTGTAAGAAGTCACCTACTTATTCCTCTCCACTCAGGTAACCCGGAACCGGCATCATTAGGAATTGACTAACTTTTATTACAGTAAGGAGACTGTCTCCTGTTCATCTCTAATTTTTTTTGTGTTCTGCCCCTTTTCATTTCTGTAGAAAAGACGTTTCAGTTAGCTACTCGCGCCAACGATGTCAGGCAGTGTGCCATACGGTCGTGGGCCCTATCAGCCCTTGGTGGGTGAATTGGACGGGGTCCCTCGAGCTTCCCCGGACACCGAGGACAGATTTCTCACCCGGACTCCGGGTGGACCCACCAATGCCCCCGAGATTGTGGGTCTGAATTGGCCTCATTCCTTCCGCGAGCACTTCCTCCGTCGCCGAAGGGTCTGGCGTTGTCAGAGAGAGAGAGAGGTGCCCCTACCGGCCAGGATGCCAGATGTTGCCGCCTTCCGGAACACACCCCCGGCCTGGATGCTACCCGAGACCATGGAGCTGGCACCCGGGGACTTATTAGTACGGCCCGCCGCCTTCATGGTACCTCGGCAAGGCGAGTGGAACGAGGAGCGCCGGAGTCTCCCGGAGACCGTACCGGTCTTCCATCCGGATCGTCGCTGGTGGAGTGCCGGCCCCCTTTCCACCGACCAGTGTTTCCAGTGCCGTCTCCCGGGGCATGCCTGGAAGGACTGCCCTCGCCCGCCGCTCTGGGAGTATTGTTACCGGTGTGGCTGGCCCTTCGAGACCATCCAGACTTGCCCGCGATGTGCCACTGGATACTGGAGAGCTCTCGGCCAACCTCAGCCCCCACGGCCTGCATCCCTGGGCTGGACGCGGGATATGCCGTCTCCTCCACGTGATACCATACGCCGACACCGCTCCGACCACGACCTCGCCCGGCGACGCGAGTACTGGCGGAGGCACCAGCAGCAGGACCCTAGCGGCTAGGCCTTTGCTCCGGCGAACTCGATTTTTAGGTGGCAGACACCTCTTCAGCTCAAGGAGCAGTAATTGTTTATTTTCTTTGCGATCTCCAGGTGGCCGACACCTATGTAGCTCGAAGAGAGCATAAGTTACTTTTTCGCATTACTTCTTAGTCCCTAAGGTTGGGCGTTAGCCCCTTTTGTTCAGCTCAAGGAGCTGCACTTTGTTTTTGTCAAGGCGATCAACGCCTATTTAGCTCCATAGAGCACTCTGTTCTTTTATTTACTAGTTTAGTAGTAGGTTAAGGTGGCTGGCACCTATTTAGCTCAATAAGAGCATAAGTTGTTTATCAGCGCTTATTCCTTAGTCCATAAGTTCGGGCGATAGGCCTTTTTCCAGCTCAGGGAGCTGTATTTTGTTTTTGTTAAGGCGATTACCGCCTATTTGGCTCTATATAGCATTTTTTTTGTGTACTCATTATTTACTAATCTAGTATAACTTAAGGTGGCTGACACCTATTGAGCTCAAAAGGAGCATAGGCATTTTCCCAAGCGTTTATTGACTTTATAATTTAAGGTAGCGAACATTTATCTAGCTCTAGGAGAGCATGCATTTTTTTTGGTTCGCTAACACCTCAGTGTGATATTGTTCTAGCTTAAGTAGCACACCTGCATGGCTTATATGAGCCCTTTTGTTATATAGCTTCTGTATATTAATCAATTGTGTTAATTGCAATTCTTAATTTTCTTAAAGGGAAGGACGAGAGTTACCGCCCCTTCACGATCTTTCTATTATATTATTGTTTCCTACCAGGGGTAGATGTATTTGTGGTATACTTTTGCTTTTGTACCCACCAGTCATTATCATTATTATATTTCCTTTATAATCTTTCTTTTGTTGTCAGGGTATTATTCTCTCCATTAAGGAGCTTCCCGTCCCTTAGTGCGTTAACCGGGTTGATAGAGCTCCGGGAGCATTATCACTATCTTCCCTGGGTTGACATTATCTCTGGGTCTCGCCAGATACTTTTTAGGTATCGTGCTTAGCAGCCCCTATTCCGGGGGACCCCCAGGTTTTTCTTACGGGAGGGGATGTTGTGACAGGAATATCGCCTGTCACAGAGCGTTGACTCTGGCGTATTAGGACTGGTGGGCGCGGTCGGTAACTAGCTTACCGGCGCGCGACCCACTAGCCTTAATTATTAATGGGGTCGCCCGCGGCAGCACGTGTCGGGATCGCGGATCGATATCCGCGATCACCGCCCGGGGCGCTGATTGATCGCCGGCACGTGCTCCGTTGCCGCGGGGACTCACTTTTTTTCCGTGGACGTCGTCGCAGGAAGAAGACCGGCGAGAAAAAATCACATAGAATAGGTATCCGATACCTCCTGCCGCGGCCTAAGTCTTCGTTCACCTATAGCTCGCGCCGTTTCGGTTACATTGTCCTTTCCCTTTATGTAGTGCATGATCCTGTGAATCCTATTCATTGTCGGAATATCATGCGTGAAGTGAGTGCCTAGGGAAACGAGAGAAGAGGAGCTGCGGAGTCCGTTTGGGCAGTACGAGGGGTGAGAGCAGGAGCTCGAAGGATGAGGTATCGTGGAAACCCCGTATGGGAGAGTACACGGTTGTGTTTTCTTCTTCTTTCTGTCGCCGGTGGGGTTGAGGGAGCAGCTGCGGCCACGGGCGGACCCCCCCCCCGTGATTACTCTTTCCTCCTTAATTAAGCCTCGCGGATTGAGCCGGCGTACGCCTTACGCCGTATTGAACATTAACGTTCATTGGCCCGGAGGGTCCGGCAGCCATTCGCAAAAGGCGACTGTCACCTAAGAAAACGTTTTTTTTTTTTTTTGTTTATATATTAAGTTATTCTCATATCTTTTGGTAAATAGGTGCAGAACCTGATTTTCCGAGTATCGCGAAGTATTAGTTAATTCAATTTAGTGAAATTTTGGTGGATTCGGAGTTAACCCATTTTTATTTACACACCCTGGGAAAAGTCTCAGCCGGCAAGCCGCGGGTGAGCCTATGCGTGGCGCCCACCCTAATTAATATTTCTTTTGTTCATTTATTCGCATAGGCTTCTAGCTTAAAATACCGGGTTATTTAGGCCACCCGTGTGCCTTGTGTACACCGCTTTAATTCCGTGCTCCCCTCGCGGAAGAGACAGGCGAAATCTTCAAGCCTGGTAAAAGAGATATCACACACTTCCTGTGCCAGAGTCCTCAAATGTTCGTTTCGCTAATTTCTATACACTGTTGAAGCTGGTCGGATTTCTGGTGCTGCAAAATGGAATGTAAACCATTAATTTTTGCACTGAGTTTCAATTGCGTATAAAAGTGCATTTTTCCATCGATACCAATGACCAGTATACTGCCTTTGGCCTAGAATACTAGCATAGGTAACGGAGGAAAACAATCAGTAGTTACAAACTGGTTTGAGATTACAATACATCTCAAAATATTACTTTATTGTTTAAACGATAGAAGGCTACATAATGTAGCTTGCACCAATTCTACCGCGCTTTTCGAGGGTTGACTAGTAATGGCACTCTCTACTAGAGCCCGACCAGCTGGCGTTCGCCGACGAATTTCCACTACCTAGCAGCTAGTACCGAGCTTGACGCTAGGTGGATATGGTTTTTCCGCGTTCTCGCTCCCAAAAATGGTTGCTCCATTTGTTATTAATAGGAGGATCGGACACAAAAATCAAGGTTTGTACCATACCGGACCAGGCAGAGTACTTGAATAGGTATCCTACAATAGTACCAACGATAAACTCTGCGGTGATCACCGAGAGTTTCAGCATCAAATAAGTATATCCAAAATTCAACTTCTACTATCCTCGAGGTGAGGGCAGTGCTGTTACATCGTGCCGGATTTCTCTCCCCACTACGCGACCGTAGTCTCACTAACCAATGGTCAGCCGGTAGCATCTGTGAGAAATCCCTACTCATGCGCTACTCCCTAGTCAAGCACACCATTGCAGCGATACGTGCGTACCTCGGCTGCCTTCACTGGGTCTCAGTCAGATTCGGCACAAGTGCAGAGCGAGAGAGAGCAGTATAGTTTTCTCGGCCCTCTAACTCTCTCCCGATCTTGACTGTCTCTTAGCCAAGGAAGCGTGGCAAAATCCTTTTCAGCCAGCATAGCGGGTACACCCGATTTTGTCAGAGAACTTTTTCACTTAAAGCATGCCCATCTATGTAATCTATAGCTTTATTACAAGTGGATAGTTTTCGAAGTTGGTAGCATTGCAATAAATACACGTGGGTGTGTTTACGATGATAGTCGTGAAGGATGGCGTAAACAGGATTTAAATCAGACTTGATCACAATATTAATGTTAGTAGAACTAGAGGTTACGTTAATATTCAATTGTCAGATAAGTATAAAATTTTCTTTTTACCTTAGAATTAGAGTAGAAAAATTCGGTACTTTGTTTAGTATAATTTTCAGGTGCGCAATGAGAAACTTTAATATAAAATTAATTATAAGTTTGGAAAACACTGTGGACCTCTTAGAACTACAAATGTCAAAAGGTAATGAATGAAGAACCTACACTTTATTAGAATGTAGATAATACAGTTACTTTTGTGAAAATTTAATTAGACCCCTCCTGAAAACAGATTTTAAAATTATTGATGACAGCTCTAAAATGTGTAACATTCTTATTAAACCTTCAGTGCATACTAACATTCTGTCTGATTGCTTTCTTTAGAATTTTCTAATTTTGATGAACACTTTGAACAAGACCAATAATTATATTTATGGAGTCTGCAGTACATAGGTGACTTTATACAATTGTAATGGAGAAGAAATTGGTTATCGTATCTTACTGGAACCAACAGTAGGTTTACGTAGTCACTAAACATGAGTATGTATGACATCTAAGAATGATTTTCAATGGCATCAGTTCTAGATGGTATTAAAAGCAATTTTTTATACTGTACAAAATGCAAGTAACCACAATGATCCATTTACTTTACATCTGGAGGTAGAAGTCTTTATATGCATATTATTACCATAGAATTTATGTAAGTAACAATTTATTTCATACCATGAAACCTTTTTTTTAATTCTTCTAAAGTATATATGATAGAGGTTACAGGATAACTTATTTAGCAGATGAATAAAACGTTAACTTTTCAATATTGAGAACATTAGAAAATTGGAATACTTTGTTTCACTTTTATTTCAGTGAGCAGTAAGAATTTTTACTGAAAAATTAAGTGTATCGTTGGAAGAATAATTAATAACCTTATATAATGTATATTTTTTAAAACGTACAATTGCCAAAAGGTTACATGAATCTTTTATCTATTAATTGATACAATAAGCTATGTCTGCTGTAAGTTAAGTTAAAATCTTGTACAAGTTTCATTAATTGTTCAATACACATATTCTTTTTTATCCCTTGATTAGAATGCTGTCATGGAGAACTTTTAGATGACCAAATCGAAATCAAAAGTAATTTCAACAAATTCTGGATTTGAGCAATTCCCTCAGATTAATACAGCCAAGAGAAATTTTATATTTGTCATTTAATCATACACTGAAGTTTACGCAGTCACTAAATTGAGGTATCTATAAGATATGATCGATCACTTTTAATGACAGCAGCTACGAATGGTGTTAAATACAATGTTATAATGTAAGAATGCAATTGAACTAATTCTTACTTTTGTAGAATATTATGTATTATAAGCAATCTTATGGGGGATTCTGTTATTTTTCTCGTTCTTCATTTATTCCTTATTTTTTTTTTGCTGAGCAATTGTATTGGAAATCACAAACTTGTTATAAATAATTAAGATTTTAATAAATGTTCATTGTTGAATACAAAGTTTATTTAATCTGCATTTTTTACCATGATAAATATATGGACATCTTTAGATTATTAACTTCAGAAGTCAATCAATATTGCAGATATTTTAGAAGTGATAAGCTTCTTTAAGAAATCTACTAAAGCTATTTGAAAAAAGATATATCTTTAGAAGTGATTTTGAAACATTTAAAAAATATGTTATTTTTTGTTATAGCTGTTTACATAAGAAATATTTTCCAGTACGATTTAGATGATAAAATATATAGACATTTATTTGATAAATTTACCAAATTATGTTGCGGAATAATTCAGTAAGCAGTTAAAGAAGTGCGGACACGTTTTCTAATTATAAAAAATGCGTTTTTTGTCGTAAAATCTGTATAATAACATTCACAAAATAAAGTAGCTATATGTGTATACATTTTTTCGTATTACTGAATCGTAAGAATTTCGCTATCTTACTTATTTTAGCATTCTTAGAAGAATATGTATCCTTTAATTTTACTATTAAAAAAACAAGAATCATCTATAAACACATATTTATTAGAAATAACCTTAGAAATTATATATCTGATGCATTATTACTTTCTTTTTATTAAACTAATTTAGAAAAAAGATTAAACTACTTGATTGTTTTCTTCAGTCGCTGTACATAAATCTTTTCTTGACTTGATTGTTTTTTCTGTTGCTGTAAATATATTCTTGCCTGTGCTCCATTGTATTCTTATGACATTTCGCAGTTAGCTATCATCGTTCATCGATTACGACAAACAAATTGGAGATGAAATCCATAAAAAAATCATATAAAACGATTTATCCAGATAATTATAAATATTATATTAGCAGCAAATATATCAATAAAAATGATGAAACAATAGTGTGAGTTTATTAAATTGATAATTCGTGTTAGTTTATTAATCCTTTTTGAAAGTCTGGTTATTAATATTAAAATATTATTGAATATAATTATTATATAGTAGTACATGATTTAAAATTTGGATCTCATAATTAAAAGTTACTTTAATTATTTCTTATATATTTGTAATAATTTAGATTTTTAAAATGTGCCATTAAAGACTGCTCTGGAAGTGCAAAATATATTAATATTATCGAAAATTTTGTGGTTGTTAATAATCATAATCACGATATTAGTCAAGCTTGTATAAAAGAAACAAAATTTAGAGAAGAAGTTCATAAATACATAACAGAATTTCCCTGCACGCCTAAAGAAGCGTACAATATCACTGCCTTAAAGTAATTTTTAAAACAAACTAAGCTATAGCATGATGTCTATACCATTCTTGTATAGATTATTAATTAGTATTCTACAGATACCCAGAAGAAGCCGAAAATGTACCATTTCCGAAAATTCAAAAAACTTTAGAAAACTGGAAAGCAGTTGAACATCCGAACATTCCAAAAATTTTAGAAGAAGTAGCGGATTGTTTTACTTCGGCAGAATGGGATAAATTTTGAAAAATGGAAATAAACCATGAAGTTTATAGTCTGAAAGTTATTGCGACTACCAATACGGAGACTACAAATGTTATATTTTATGAAGAAAATTTTATCAAAAACATTTATGGTAGTCAAGTTTATCACATAGATGCGACATTTGATGTAGTTCCAAAATTGGCCAATGCTTATCAGTTATTAACTATAATGGGACGATATAAGGAAAAGGTAAGGTATTTTAAAAATAAATATGAAATTAAATATACATGTATATATCTTACAATTGATGAATACAAATAATGCATTAATACACGATTGAATTAATTCCAAAATATTTGCCATTGATTAAATTATATATAATATTATTAAAATAACTTTTAGTAAAAGGCGTTTCCTTTGATTTGGGTTTTAATGAAAAATAAAACTGAAGCAGCGTATGATGACCTTCTAAAATTTATAAAAACAAATGTATTCCATGATTTTAATCCAAAAATGATTCTTTGTGATTACGAAAAGGCTTTGCAAAATGCAATTAAAAAGAATTTTCCTGCATGCTAAGTCAAAGGTTGCTTTTTCCATTATATACAGGTATATTTTATTTTGTCTACTTTGGCTTTACTGCGAAAAATATGTTGTTATTACTGACAATGTATATAAAATCTGTACGGTCTTTAATTGTAATTGTATTACTTAAAGAAAGGCTGAATGAAATAAAGGTAGACTTATCACCTTTTACTGATCTTGTATATTCCAGGTAAAACTGTATTTATTATTTTTGCGGGAAATCTATAATTTTTACTTTATGCTATTATAGTTTATATTTTTTTTCTGCTTTTCTTTAAGTAATGCGATTCCTGCTCTACGTTATTTGAATTTCTAACAGCTATTAAAAATATGTATTTTTTTTCTATTTAGAGTGTAAGGAGAAAAGCAACAAAATTGAAAATGTTTACTGATTCGAACAAGTTAGATATATCATTTCAATCAAAAATTTACCTAAATTTGCGTAAGCTATATAACTTGCCATTGTTGCCATCATATTGTATTTCTAAAGGCTTCTATCTCATATGTAAACAGCTGAAAAAGGAACATGCATTATTTAAAAAATTTAGTCAGTTACTTAAATATATAGCAAATTTTTGGATAAAAAGTGTAGATTGTAAGATCTTATCGGTTTTTAATCAAGTAAATAGAACAAACAACTGCGAAGAGAGATACCACAGATATCTAAAAGACAGCATTAACCGTAAACCTACCATTCATAAATTTATTGGTATATTGATATCTTTTCTCTTTTACAGTTTACATTTGATACCATTTTTATAACAGCCATAAATATAATCATTTTGTTTTCCAATACACAGAAAGATTATTAAAAATATTAAAATTATATTACATTGAATTTAATATATTAAGAAAACAAGAAAGTGTAGCATTTAAATATAGACCTAAACGCAAGAGTCAATTATTCGAGAGCATATTAATTGAAAATTTTCAAAACTTTGAAAAAAAAATTAAAAAGACAAATGAATACAGAACAATAGACTATTTTTTAACTATCACAGCATTTAAAAATGAAAACTTTATAGCAAAAATTAAAAAATTGCTCAAAAATAAGATAGGTATAAATAAATTACTTTAGGAAACATCTTTTATATATCAGCTGTTCTAAAGTATTTAAAGTAATTAATTCAAATAATATAATTTTCAGGAAACTTGGAGTATATTAATCCGTCAAAATTAAGAATTAAAATAGACAGAAAAAACAAACTTATTTTAATAAATACATTTCCAATTTCTGCTCTGCATGAATCATTAAAAATTTGCACAACAATAAAAAAATTACTCCACTAACACTCGAAATTTATGGTAACAGCATATAGATAGCCTTATTTACATATACATCAAAGGTAATATCAGGTTCAATTGCATTCTTACATTATAACATTGTATTTAACACCATTCGTAGCTGCTGTCATTAAAAGTGATCGATCATATCTTATAGATACCTCAATTCAGTGACTGCGTAAACTTCAGTGTATGATTAAATGACAAATATAAAATTTCTCTTGGCTGTATTAATCTGAGGGAATTGCTCAAATCCAGAATTTGTTGAAATTACTTTTGATTTCGATTTGGTCATCTAAAAGTTCTCCATGACAGCATTCTAATCAAGGGATAAAAAAGAATATGTGTATTGAACAATTAATGAAACTTGTACAAGATTTTAACTTAACTTACAGCAGACATAGCTTATTGTATCAATTAATAGATAAAAGATTCATGTAACCTTTTGGCAATTGTACGTTTTAAAAAATATACATTATATAAGGTTATTAATTATTCTTCCAACGATACACTTAATTTTTCAGTAAAAATTCTTACTGCTCACTGAAATAAAAGTGAAACAAAGTATTCCAATTTTCTAATGTTCTCAATATTGAAAAGTTAACGTTTTATTCATCTGCTAAATAAGTTATCCTGTAACCTCTATCATATATACTTTAGAAGAATTAAAAAAAAGGTTTCATGGTATGAAATAAATTGTTACTTACATAAATTCTATGGTAATAATATGCATATAAAGACTTCTACCTCCAGATGTAAAGTAAATGGATCATTGTGGTTACTTGCATTTTGTACAGTATAAAAAATTGCTTTTAATACCATCTAGAACTGATGCCATTGAAAATCATTCTTAGATGTCATACATACTCATGTTTAGTGACTACGTAAACCTACTGTTGGTTCCAGTAAGATACGATAACCAATTTCTTCTCCATTACAATTGTATAAAGTCACCTATGTACTGCAGACTCCATAAATATAATTATTGGTCTTGTTCAAATTCTTCATCAAAATTAGAAAATTCTAAAGAAAGCAATCAGACAGAATGTTAGTATGCACTGAAGGTTTAATAAGAATGTTACACATTTTAGAGCTGTCATCAATAATTTTAAAATCTGTTTTCAGGAGGGGTCTAATTAAATTTTCACAAAAGTAACTGTATTATCTACATTCTAATAAAGTGTAGGTTCTTCATTCATTACCTTTTGACATTTGTAGTTCTAAGAGGTCCACAGTGTTTTCCAAACTTATAATTAATTTTATATTAAAGTTTCTCATTGCGCACCTGAAAATTATACTAAACAAAGTACCGAATTTTTCTACTCTAATTCTAAGGTAAAAAGAAAATTTTATACTTATCTGACAATTGAATATTAACGTAACCTCTAGTTCTACTAACATTAATATTGTGATCAAGTCTGATTTAAATCCTGTTTACGCCATCCTTCACGACTATCATCGTAAACACACCCACGTGTATTTATTGCAATGCTACCAACTTCGAAAACTCTCCACTTGTAATAAAGCTATAGATTACATAGATGGGCATGCTTTAAGTGAAAAAGTTCTCTGACAAAATCGGGTGTACCGCATGGCGAGTGTAGTCCAGTCAAATCAATAAACATAATTACAAAAAAATCATAACTTTTGTATTTTTTTTTAAGTGGTAAATCCTAAGGATCGAAAATTTGCAAAATTCAAACTTTTAAGGGGTTTGCTAACGGCGGGGGGGGGGGGTGAAAAAGGGGTATCCAAAAATATTTCGACTCCTGCACTTCGTAGAATAACAATTTTTTTTTATTTAACTTAGAAAAAAATTCTCTACAACAATTATTGGACAATATTCTTTGTAGCGAAATCGGTTAAAAAGTTATTGAGGAAAAAAAAATACAAATTTTGCAATTTTAACTTATTTAATTTAATATTTTGAATCCGGCTATTTTAATCGAAAATAAGTTTAAATATTTTTTGTAGGGTATTTAATTAAGTAGAATCTAAGTTAATTAAAATATGATTTTTGTCAAATGGAACCTTAGGTAGGGTAGATCGCGCGAAGTTTATTATTTTAATGACTTATTTTGCTCAGCGAATGAAGTACACATCTTTACTTGCTATTCTTTACGTTCAAACATTCAGCTCCTCTTGCTTTTAATATATTTACGAAAAATGCTTTAAATAATAAACTCTTTTCCACCCTACCCTGGAGGTAGAGTTGGAGGCGCATTTTTTTCCCCGTTGTATCCCCAGAAGGTATATTCTACAGGAATGCATTTTTAGCCAACATTAACACAATTATAACGAAATTTGTTAAAGGGAACAATGCCAAGACGTGCATTTGGAAACATTGATGACCTGGCCTACTTTTGCCAAAATCGTCGGATAGTATTTATTTTAGTATTATAATCTGCTAATAATGGAATTTTTTATTTATCATTGAGTCCAATAAGTTATTGGTTATTAAAAAAAATCCTTGCAATGAAAAAGAAATAAAAAAATTATAAACTTCGACAAGACTCGTACACGAGCACGCCGCGTGACAAACGGTAACCTTACTATCTGCGCTACTGCGCTCACTTGGTGTACCAGTGACAAAACAGCTTTTTAAAGACTTATTACAATTCTTTCATTAACCCGTCATAAACGATCAGGAATTAGCAGCAATTATAAATACTTTTATTTACACACCATTATTGCACTAAATTTATTACGTTTTTCATTTGAAGCATACATTTTGCATGAAGATAGAACAGTTAAGGGTATTCATGCAATACTCTAAATACAAAAGTATTCATACGCTCATTACCCTAAATTATTCGACTAGACGTAACATACACTGCAGGCCAAAAGTTTAGGACCACTTGGTAAAATTGTGAAAAAGACAGGCTCTCTTTTTAGTGCATGTAGTTTGGCAACCCTAAGAGGTAGAACAAAGTTAAGGATATCGTCGTAAAGCTTATTAAATACAGCGTCTTACTACATTGATTTGACCTAAAAGAATCTAATGGGTGCCTGTATTAAAGGTGAGAGAAAACATACATTTTTTGATGTCTTTTTATATATGGATATCCAATTTCAATGTCTTGCAACGGCTATAGTAATAGTCTTACGAAGTCAAAACTTAAGTAGGTGAAAGCTTGAAACTTAAGCTTTCATTTAAGCCCAAAAACATATATGAATTGTTATTTGTTCCGTAGTTATTTGAAAATTAGTCAAGCAGTGTGCGAACAGCATTTTGTCGGCAAAACATTTGCTCGCTAAGCTCTAAGAACAAATGCAGGCCGGTATACACTATGGGGGTGGGTAGGAGAATGACCTAAAGATAAAATGTCCTAACGATAAAATGACCTAAAAACGCTAACTTCACGTTGGCTAAAAGCCGGTATTGCAGATTACCGACCGAATCGTCCGAATTTCCTAAATTTGAGTAGCTGGCAACGCTGGACTGTCAAACGTCAGTAAATAGAGACAGAGGTTATGCACAGTAGGGAAAAATTCTGGACCTGTCAGATAAGTATTTTAAATGAATAAATGAAAATGAATGAATTACTTTGTGGGTATTTCTTACATTTTACAGAAGAGCTACGAGAGGAAACATTTAAAATATTATGATGTCATGGAAGATGAGGAGGTATTCATAGAATTTGCTAAGCAACATATTTTGAAATATTTAAGAGCCCGAACCACAATAGGATTATTTGTTATCCACACTGACAGTCTTTGGATAAACGAGAGAGAGAAGGTTATGCTGCTCGAATAATGTCAGGATATTAATACTGTGCCTGGATTGCATATTGCTGCCAAACAGTTTTTGCTTTAGCAACCTTCGTGTTGAATAATGCCTATAAAGAAGGCATGTTTTCAAGAGGTCTAGTATATAGGGGAGATCGTTTTTCTCGTGTAATTTTGGTAGTGAGTATAAACTTAAAACTTTTCAATCTGGAACAAGCTTATGCAGGATTAACGCAAATTACTTGTATAGTTATTTGAGCAAATAAATTCTTTTTAGAAGCTCTATCAAACATATACCTTTTGCTTGGATATAATGTTATATGTTTTTTGTAGATTTGTTGAGAAGAAAAGATGTGAGATTACCTTTCGAACAGTCTTTGGAAACTGCAGAAGCTACCTGACAAATATGGTTGCAATCTCACTGAGGTAAAAGAATGAGATATCTTGGTGAATTTTGTAAAATACAATTCTATAGAAATGTCCCAGTTACTTTTGATAAGAAGAAAAACCAATTAATTTTATTGAAACAATCTGTGTATGTGCTATAATATTTATTACTTTTCTTAGATTCAATGATGAAATAAATTTCTGATTGCCTGGCCTGTATTGTGGAGAACCTGATTCAGAAATAACTACTACTAGACTCGAGGAATCGAATATAAACCTTACTAGAAGAAATTGGAATATTAATGTAAAGCATTGCATGCTGTGCATTTCTCTCAAATAGAAATTATTCTTTCTATCATGATAAATACTTCATAATTTTAACTGAACTTTGTTAAATGACTGTTTCAATTTTTCATATTATTCTGTAGATTTCACAATTTACCTGATGGAAGAAAAATATGATTAGAGGATTTCTAAACTACTAATAGAAGCATTATAAATTTCCAGTGCTATTATTACACGAATTTCCTGAAATAGCTGCCTATAATTGGGGATATACAGAGTGTCCACATTTTAAATGTTGAAAAATCAGGAATTTTTGGTTCTAAAGTAATGACTTAAAAAGACCCTCGATTAAAAAATACATTTTGTGCATTAAGTGGAACTTAGAAGAGTGTTTGCAGATTAAATTTAAAAAACGCATGTTCCAATATTTATAAATGCGGTGTGGCAAATTTATGGTCAGATATATATGAAGGTAAAAGACACAAAGGTTCTTATATATCTGACCATAAATTTGCCACACCACAATTATAAATATTGGAACATGCGTTTTTTAAATTTAATCTGCAAACACTCTTCTAAGTTCCACTTAATGCACAAAATGTATTTTTTAATCGAGGGTCTTTTTAAGTCATTACTTTATGTAAGAATAGCTTTGTCGATCGCACGTAACGACGATGTGGCGCTGCGAGCGACGGGACTGTTCCCCCCCTAGCGCCAGCGACGTCGAGCGCGAAAATTAATCTGTCCGCGACAGGTGACGAGAACGGACCGCGTTTGCGATATATACCGTATCATCTTTAAGAGTGTTGTAAGGGTTTTATAGAAAATAAAGACTTCCAGAGTATTCAGAGTGAATCTTGTGCGTGTGTGTGAAGATTATTGAACCACCCCTCTGACATTTATAACAAATACGGAGTGTGTGCAAAAAGAAAGCCAATATACTCCTACATGGTACCAGAGCGTGGTTTCATCCACGGGAAAAAGGAAAGCCGGGTCAGCTCGATTAAGAGGCAACTACTACAAGGAGTGCAGAAGCCAGGAAGGTGATCTAGTGAAAGCCGTGAACAACGTGTTAAAACTTGCCGAGCAGCGTGCCTGAGCGGTGTGCTTTATTTCCTGCATCTCCAGAGCGACAGGCAAAGCGGCAAATCTTCTACAGAGGTTTAAAAACGTAAGTTGGTGTGATAAGAGTGACTCTCCTCCGACGGTACAAAAATTTAGAGTAAACGAAAAGAGAGTGCTAGAAACATAAAATCACAAAATCTTATCAACGTTGATACAGGAAACAAAACGCGTTTGTTTTTGTCACGAGCCAGAAAGAACGGGAGTTCCGAGAATCGGGCGGCGATCGTGTGCAGGGAGAGGCCGAGCGAGGCACGCCGGCGCATGCGTCGCGCGCGTGTTTGACGTTGAGTCGGCAGTCGAGCGCTTCTGTTTACATGCAGGCTCGGGACCTGCTCGCGTGTAGATTTTGTTTAGGAACGGAATTTTCGTGAAACGCGGATTGGGTCGACCCCGAGGGCATAAAGTCGTGAAAGTAAGAGTTAATATAAGTGCGACGCTGTTTGGCTCTGTATCTTCTCGCATATGCGTGTGCGTGACGGACGACTTTGTAACGAGCTCGTGCGCCTTGCGTTCGGGTTTTCGTCGCGGTCTCTCTCGCGCTCGTATCGGCTCCTTGAGTTAATACGTAGCGCAGCACAACGACAGTCGTTCTGCGAACAAGTGAACGGCTTGCATTCGCATAAAACGGAGGGAGTTTTGACGATTTCTCAGGATATCTCCTGGGCCGGTACGTAGTCTGTGGAACATCCTTAGTCCCTTGCATGCTGTGTTGTTCTCTCTCACAGATGCAAAAAGGAGTTAACATTTGCTGCCGTGCTAATAAATTTGATTTAAATTCAGAGTAAAAGAGTTAAAAGTGTGTTTATTTGTGGTTGATAAAATTCTCTCATTTTGTGACGATTGAACTTATGAGGTTAAGTATAAGAGTATATACTGAACATTTTTTTCAGCTGCTTAAGTTTATTTAAAATAAATAAAAAAAAAAAAAAAAATAAAGTGTTAAAAATTAAAGCTTGAGTAAATTTTAATTCAGAGGTAGTGAAATGAGAGGAGTATTCAGTCAAAGTTTAATATGAAAAATGCTCTGAGTAAACTTAGTATAACTACTGCTAAAAGTGAATTGGAAATTTTTCTCGGAGTTTGGTGTCTCTCTCTGACTTGCCTTGCGGTTAGACATAGATTGCTGACTCTTGGGATGTTTTCATTTGCTGCAGAGATTAAAATTGATTGAATTTTTTTGAGCAAATTCATAAAATTCTGGGGTCAATGTTTAAATGAAAACTTGTGTTCGGTAAGTAGTTTACTCATTGACTAGGGAGATTGGTAGTATCGAAGTCGTGACTCACACGTGTGCGTGTGCAACCCAAAACCGACTGGCTTTCGTGGTAACACTTGGGGTCAAATTTCGGCGAGTGTTGTACATGTGTGATCTGCACGATTAGAGAACCTGATTTCTCGCCTCGGATTAATATAGTTGCAGTGCGCTGTGTGTTGGTTCAGAGGCACGAAACATTAATCTTTTAGTAAAATTCAGAGGTACCTGGTATTACTTAAGAGGACGAGTTACTAAAAGAGAGAAAAATCTGAGTAAAATAAAATTCGAAATCAAGATTTGAATACAAAATACAGAGTTGAAAATAAAATAAAAATTGTGTTAAACTCATACTAATTGATGGTGTTTTGCAATCCTGGAACAGATGACTGACAACCTGAGTCAAGAGTATGCAGAGTACATGAGATTGAGGGCCGAATTGGAGGAGACCAATCCGGATCAGATCAATAAATGTAAGTATGTAATTTAAATTGTTAGTCATCTGAGTTTGACTGAAAATTCAGAGTGCTGTGATTCAGAGGGAGTTTTAAAAGTTTAAATTCATAGAGGGAATTTAATAAAAATTTTTTAACACTTAAGAGGGAGCGGTTAGATCTGACAATATTAAAATCCAGGGAATAATAGAGTATTTTTTATCACAGCAACAACCACAAATCTAGGAAATTCTAAGAGTAATAAAGGGACAAACAATTCAGATATGGATAACAACAAAGATTCTGGGCCTGACAAGAACACGGAAGAGTTACAGAGCGTAATTTCACGAGCTCGAGAGTTGGCAAAAGGGTTGTCATCAAATGTGTCTATAGATCAAGATACACGAAGCTTGTTGAAAGACGCAGTAGACAAACTTGCACTGGCACACAAAAAGATACTTGAATCTGAAAAGTCTAAGTTGAAGTTGAAGCAGTCTTCAGAGCAAGGAGGATCAAACACAAGTAACGTCAACATGAGACCAAAAATTCAGAGGAATTACAAACTAACCTCAAAAGCGAGTTTTGAAGTATGGTTAGACTGTCTCAAAACAGAGTTGACAAGCTGGATGTTACTCTATCTGATCGATCCGAAAACACCACAACCGACTGAAGTTTCAGAAAACGAGACGACTCTAAGGAAGAATTCGGTCAAAGACATAATCATTAGTCATATCGATGAGGATTATCACAAGAAAATCTTAGGTTTGACAGAGCCCATGGAAATTCTTCAGAAGTTAAGAGAGAGTAGAAAAGGTGAAGTCAGCTCTACGCCAACTTCAATAAGAACAAAGCTGTACAATCTCAGGATGAACAAAGGTGAAAGAGTTCACACTTTTTGTGATAGATTCGATCAAATAATAAGAGAGCATGAACTGAGCGATGATCCAGAAAAATTAACAGAGCAAGAAAAGCGATCTACATTCTATCAAGCTGTTATTGGAGTTATGCCTGAAATACGACGCACAGACTCTGCTGTCATTACAACTACAGGCAAAGAAATGAATATGGAGGCTCTGAGGAAGGTTATGATTCGCATCCAAGAAGATAACGGTGCTGATTCAAACAAGCCTGAGTCAAAAGAACCAACAGCATCCAGAGCAAGCTCTAAAAAATTCAAAGGAGATAAAAATAAATGCTTCAGATGTAACAAAACTGGGCATTGGCAACAAGAGTGTCCACTAACAAATATAAATCGCTGGTTCTGTTACGTATGTAATTGTGAAGCTGACCACAAAGGAGAGGATTGCCCAAGCAAGTTCAATCAAGTGTCTCAAGGACAAAATAAAACACACACCAACAAAGACGGTGAAGGGTACGGACCTCCTGCTAAAATGAATAAACCTAATAGTCAACAGACTAGCAGAGGCCGAGCCAACTTCAGAGGAAACAGAGGTCAAGGCAGAGGACAGTCCAGAGGCAGAGGCAATCGTCGAGGTTTCAGAGGCCGAGCAATCGCCAGACGAGCTGAGTATGAAGATGGTAGTGAGTACTGGGATGAAGAAAACGAGCAAAATCAAGGTAAGACTGAATATATCAATAATAACTCCAATAATGGTGGGCACATAGAATTCATAGCAGATTCGGGAGCGACCGAACATATTGTAAATAAAAGTTTTATTCTGAGTGATTTTAAAATATCTGAAAAGGGAGTTATTAAAAGTGCCAATAAAAATGATTTTGCTGATATCGTGATTGATGGTAGAGGTAATCTTTTGCTTAAAAATAATATTTCCAATGAGAATCCTATTAATTTAACAAATGTAATAGCTGCAAAAGAAATTTCAAAAAATCTACTATCATTGCGAAGATTAGTAGACGCAGGGTTTAGTATAAATCTAGACGATAAGATATTCAGAGTATATAATAAAGAGAACGATAAAACTATATTTGAAGGTGTTTATGAAAAACCCAACTGGGTAGTGAGATTTGAAGTTAAAAAAGTAACACACAAGAATGATACTATGATAAATGAGTCTAATAACTATAGCTGCATAGCGTGTCTAGCGATAGACAATGAGTCTTCAAAGCAATCACAGACAGATTCTAAGGTTAAACTACCGTCAGTCTCGGAGGGAGACAATTCAGAATATAATACAGAGGCATCAAAAGAAAAAGAGTTTGCGATTGGGAGGGAGAAGTCTGAAGAACTCATTGAAACGAATGCAGAAAATGTAAATTCAGAGGAAACAACAAATACAGAGTATGACGCTGGCCTGATGTCCCATAGAACAATTAAAGTGGATGACTTAAGTACTATTGAGAAATTGGAAGAGTTACTCGTGGAAAATCCACCCGATATACTAAATTCAGAAGTTAAACAAAATGAAGCAATGCTATGGCACATCAGACTAGGTCATGCATCTTTGAACTATCTAAAAATGTTACAAAAGAAAGAAAAGAGTCTAGAGCATGTAAAATTCGATGAGTCCATAAGAGATTGTGAAGTATGTATATTGTAAAAAATGGAAAAACTTCCATTCAAACAAAACAGAAGCAGAGCAGAAAGGCCATTACAGATCATACATTCAGATTTAATGGGTCCGATCAAACCTACATCATGGCCAGGAGGAAAGAAGTACATTATGACGTTTGTAGACGATTATTCGCGGTATGCCAGAATATATTGTCTAAAGTCAAAAAATGAAGCAGGTCAAGCGTTTGAGAACTATCTGACAACTGCTCGAAACCTTTTAGGTACAAATGCAAAAGTATGTTACGTTAGGTCAGATAGAGGTACTGAGTACACCGGTGGTAGATTTGCTGAGATCATGAAGAGAGAGAATATTGAACCTGACTGGGGTCCACCCTATACTCCAGAACTAAATGGAGTAGCCGAGAGGTTCAATAAAACAATTCAGAGAACAATTAGAGCACTCATGTGTGATTCTGGTTTACCACTAAGCATGTGGGAATTAGCAGCAGAGGAAGCTGTACATTCTTATAATATCACTCCGCACAAATCAGTTAACTATGAGGTTCCAATATTAAAGTTCTCACCAAAAACAAGGTGTCATCTAGAACAGATTAGGAGATTTGGGTGCATAGCTTACATCAAGCTACCCAAAACAGAAACCAAATTCAGTAGTGTATCTGTAAAAGCAGTCTTAGTAGGGCATACAGATACTGGATATATTCTATGGCATCCTAGCTCAAGAAAGTTCTTAGAGTCGAGACATGTGAGATTCCTTGAAAAACTAGTGTATAAAGATACTTATAAAAAGAGTCAAACTGAAAGTACAGAGGTAATGAGACAAGAGCATGAAAATACATCCGATAAGCAGATTGAATTTTCAGAGAATCAGTCAACAAAAGAATCGCAAGATGCGACTGAAAGCAATCAAAAACTTATCTCAGAGAACTCAGAGTTGAAAGAAAATGTACAAAGAAAAAGAGGGAGACCAAAGAAAACAAGGGCAAATGAGCATAAACAAGATTCAGAGTTAAATAAAAGGAAATCAGATGATCTAATTGATCAAAATACTGGTCCAACTACAAGGAGCAAATCTAAGAAAATTAATGACATCAGTTTTGCTCGCTACACAAAAACTTCAGAGATTGAAGAGGTAAATGAAGATGAGCTTGGACATATACTCCTAGCATCAATTCAAGAAGATCCTATTTCGTATAAAGAGGCAGTGAATTCAAAGGATAAAGACCTGTGGATACAAGCTATAAAGGAAGAGTTAGAATCCATGAAAGAGAATGAAGTATGGGAATTAGTAGACAGACCTAAGGTACAACTAAACGGTAAAAGGCCCAATATAGTTGATTCAAAGTGGGTATTTAAAAAGAAACTAGAGAGTGATAGCACAATTAAATATAAAGCCCGACTAGTAACACGAGGTTTTAAAGACAAAAACATTTATGATCTTAAAGAGACATATGCACCAGTTTCAAGACTGTCGCTTATAAGAGCAACCATTTCCATAAGTAATAAAGAGGACTTAGAAATATGTCAAATGGAAGTAAAGACGGCATTCTTGAATGGTGAACTGGAAGAAGAAGTGTTTATGGAAATACCAGATGGAGTGAATAATTCAGAGGATATGAGACTAACCAAAGTTTGTAAATTAAAGAAATCATTGTATGGGTTAAAAGTTAGTCCAAAGAAATGGAATAAGAAATTTTCAGAGGAAGCACGTAAACTAGGTCTTGAGAATGATCTACACGATCCGTGTTTATTCACTTGGAGACAAAAAGGTAAACTGGCAATGGTTATACTATACGTAGATGACATGTTAATTGCTAGTAATGATACAGAGAAGCTCAAGCAAATTAAAAGTCACTTAAGGAGTGTCTTTCAAATGAAAGATCTAGGAGAACCAAGAAACTTTCTTGGAATGACAATTCAGAGGAACAGAAAAGAGAGAAACATTGTAATACAACAGGCTGATTATACAGAGAAAATTCTAGAAAAATTCAATATGCAAGAGTGCAGGCCTCAGAGTACCCCTATGGTAACTCGGCAAGTGAAAAATAGAAACAACAAGGTCAAACTTCATACAGAACATTCAGAGTCAATTGATGAAATCAAAAGAGTACCGTATAGAGAAGCTATTGGAAGCCTAATGTACCTAGCAAATGCTACACGTCCAGATATAGCGTATGCAGTCAATTATCTAGCAAGAAAACAGTTAGAACCCACTGAGGACGATTGGAATGATGTGAAAAGGATCTTTAGATATCTAAGAAGAACAACTGATCTGGATATAAAATTCACATCTAATTCAGAGCAGCTAGAAGCATTGACTGACTCGAGTTTCAGAGATTGCGAAAACTCAACATCCACTGGTGGATACGTCATAAGACTATTTGGTGACACCATCGCCTGGAGAAGCCACAAGCAGTCATGTACAACACTATCTACATGTCAGGCAGAGTATTTGGCCATGAGTGATGCGTGTCAAGAGGTGATATCGCTGGACAAATCAATCAGGTACATACTAGGTCGAACGATGTTTCCTGTAATCATATGGTGCGATAATAGGTCTGCGAGAGACTGCACTGAAATGGACGGGAGTCACAAACTTAAAACGTTCGATCAGAGTTTAGAAAATATTCAGAGAGAACTAATATTCAGAGAAGAAACGGGAACTAGAAAACCCATGGCAGAATCTCATGGTGACTTCATAAAACAGTGCGTTGATGAGAAAAAGGTTAAAGTCCTGTGGATACCCACCAAAGAGAATCTAGCTGATATCATGACAAAACCCTTAGCTGAGAAAGAGTTTACTTGTCTAAGAGATCTAATCAGTAATATGAGACTGAAAGTTATGAGTTAAAATCATTCAGAGGTTCACGCAAATTTCTACATGAAACTAATAGTTATATGATTTTATGTTTACAGAATACTAATGAGCGGACTTTATGCAAGGAATAGAAGATCGAATCAATCAACCAAGAAAAACAAAATAGATATCTTATTTAACTAAATTCTAGATTTACTTTTGTACTTAATAGTTAAATGCTTTTCGTTGCTAATGTAATTTTTGTTCCTTAGTTTTAAAATAGTTTATAGTTTATGCATATAACATTTGTTCGAGTAAATTTGCAATCGACAAAGGGAGGGAGTGTAAGAATAGCTTTGTCGATCGCACGTAACGACGATGTGGCGCTGCGAGCGACGGGACTGTTCCCCCCCTAGCGCGAGCGACGTCGAGCGCGAAAATTAATCTGTCCGCGACAGGTGACGAGAACGGACCGCGTTTGCGATATATACCGTATCATCTTTAAGAGTGTTGTAAGGGTTTTATAGAAAATAAAGACTTCCAGAGTATTCAGAGTGAATCTTGTGCGTGTGTGTGAAGATTATTGAACCACCCCTCTGACATTTATAACAAATACGGAGTATGTGCAAAAAGAAAGCCAATATAATCCTACACTTTAGAACCAAAAATTCCTGATTTTTCAACATTTAAAATGTGGACACTCTGTATATCCCCAATTATAGGCAGCTATTTCAGGAAATTCGTGTAATAATAGCACTGGAAATTTATAATGCTTCTATTAGTAGTTTAGAAATCCTCTAATCATATTTTTCTTCCATCAGGTAAATTGTGAAATCTACAGAATAATATGAAAAATTGAAACAGTCATTTAACAAAGTTCAGTTAAAATTATGAAGTATTTATCATGATAGAAAGAATAATTTCTATTTGAGAGAAATGCACAGCATGCAATGCTTTACATTAATATTCCAATTTCTTCTAGTAAGGTTTATATTCGATTCCTCGAGTCTAGTAGTAGTTATTTCTGAATCAGGTTCTCCACAATACAGGCCAGGCAATCAGAAATTTATTTCATCATTGTATCTAAGAAAAGTAATAAATATTATAGCACATACACAGATTGTTTCAATAAAATTAATTGGTTTTTCTTCTTATCAAAAGTAACTGGGACATTTCTATAGAATTGTATTTTACAAAATTCACCAAGATATCTCATTCTTTTACCTCAGTGAGATTGCAACCATATTTGTCAGGTAGCTTCTGCAGTTTCCAAAGACTGTTCGAAAGGTAATCTCACATCTTTTCTTCTCAACAAATCTACAAAAAACATATAACATTATATCCAAGCAAAAGGTATATGTTTGATAGAGCTTCTAAAAAGAATTTATTTGCTCAAATAACTATACAAGTAATTTGCGTTAATCCTGCATAAGCTTGTTCCAGATTGAAAAGTTTTAAGTTTATACTCACTACCAAAATTACACGAGAAAAACGATCTCCCCTATATACTAGACCTCTTGAAAACATGCCTTCTTTATAGGCATTATTCAACACGAAGGTTGCTAAAGCAAAAACTGTTTGGCAGCAATATGCAATCCAGGCACAGTATTAATATCCTGACATTATTCGAGCAGCATAACCTTCTCTCTCTCGTTTATCCAAAGACTGTCAGTGTGGATAACAAATAATCCTATTGTGGTTCGGGCTCTTAAATATTTCAAAATATGTTGCTTAGCAAATTCTATGAATACCTCCTCATCTTCCATGACATCATAATATTTTAAATGTTTCCTCTCGTAGCTCTTCTGTAAAATGTAAGAAATACCCACAAAGTAATTCATTCATTTTCATTTATTCATTTAAAATACTTATTTGACAGGTCCAGAATTTTTCCCTACTGTGCATAACCTCTGTCTCTATTTACTGACGTTTGACAGTCCAGCGTTGCCAGCTACTCAAATTTAGGAAATTCGGACGATTCGGTCGGTAATCTGCAATTCCGGCTTTTAACCAACGTGAAGTTAGCGTTTTAGGTCATTTTATCGTTAGGACATTTTATCTTTAGGTCATTCTCCTACCCACCACTATGGGTGCGAAAGGGGTACCACTTTTAATTTTTTTATTTTGATTATTAACAATACTACGTATTCCAATTCAATCAATAAAAATATAAATATGCTTAACGGGATCCCTCAAGCCCTCTGTAGCCAACATTACGGAACGAAAAACGAGGGAGAATTGTCCAGCGCTATTTTTCAACCGATTTCAATGTTTTTGGGCTTATGGGAATCATTAGGACTCGCACTTTGTCATAAGTAAAGCCGTATATTCCAAAAAACGTAAAAAAAAATAAAATTGTTTAAAAATTCGCATTAATATTATTTAAACGCAAAACAAATCGAAAAATCGGGCTTCTTTATGACGAGATGCCAGACCTAACGATTCCAACAAGCCCAAATACATTGAAATCGGTTGAGAAATAGAGCCGTACCATTGTCCCGCGTTTTTGAGGTGGACGAAAAGCAAAAATTTTTAGGAAAAAAGCTAGGCTTCCACCCCTCTCGCGGCTCACGCTAACGTATTCCCCCACTCCAGCATCGAAACTTACTGCAAAGCTTTCCTCATATTTACGCTATTCCCCTATCTGTAGCTATACACATATAAATACCGCTAAAATAATGTTGAGAACATTTCATTTCACCGATATAATGAAATTACTGAAAATGCAATTATCATTTTGAAATAAAACTGTAGAAAAGGAGATTTCGTAATGCTTGAAATATAGGGCATACGGTAAAACGCAGGACAATGGTACAGTCGTATTTTTCAACAGAATTTGATGAGACTGGTGTTACGTACTGGGTAGTCGTGGCCGCCTATCGGTCGTGTTACGCGCTGACTCGACACTACAGTCTGGGTCAGTAGAAACGCCGATTGAGCTTTGCGACTCACAGTACAATGAACTAAAGTATTACACTCCGAGCGGTAAGAATGTAATGAATTGGCAGGATTCGGGGTGAATGATAGTGTGTATAAACACACGTTGGAACAGCAGATTTGACACAATGCTATGTATTTTCAGATATTACAAATGCACTTACAGTAAACACTAAATATGCTGTATCAGCATTCGCAGGATTATTTACTAGTCGTCACAACTATTGGAGAGACTAGACTCTCCTATGGTTGTGGATTACTCGCACTTAGTTAATTATGATCAGTTCGTAGTAGTTGTGGGTATCTTTCAGAACGGTACGTGTTAGGCACGACTGAAAGATGAACACTCGCGACAATTTCTACACGACTTGGTTCGGACTGAATTATACTAGACTTAACTACCAGTACACGGCGACTGGGCAAGAGATTTTAGTTAGAATACGGTGGAGTACTCTGCTCCCGTGGAACGAACACTAAAGTTACGACCTTGGAACGCGGATGATGCGGCAGCGGCTAAGCTTGCACAGAATAAGACTCGACTTGAGGGTCGCGGAACTCGCATATATGTAGGAGGCTTAATAGGTCATGCGTCGTCAGTAGCGCCATGATCTTTCGACACATGACGACCAAAAAGTCTCCACATCCACGGCCGACGCCCAAGGTTTGACGCATTTCCGGAAAAGAATTCCGGGTGTCAGCAATGTGCAATACTACCGGTATTGCACACGGACGCGTGCGATCTACTTTGGTTCGGCGAGGTGGCTGACCCCTACGTTACACTGGTAATAGTTAAAGCCATTCTTCATGTAGATTGGCCTAAAGAGCTCGCATTTTCGATAAAGCTTATAGTTTTTCAGCTATGAACGTTTGAAGTTGCACGGCGCACAAATACATGTTTCTTCTCTCGCGTAGATCAGCTGTAGCGCACGTCCATCTTCAATCGTTCATAACTGGAAAACTATAGGCTTTATTGAAAATGCGAGCTCTTTAGGACAATCTACATGAGGAACTGCTTTAGTTATGACTAGTCTCATCAAATTCTATTGAGAAATACGCCTGTACCATTGTCCCGCGTTTTGCCGGAATTTCAGGTCTTCAAGCGTCACTGACTCGTTCATTCTGCTATTTATTCCGAGCAAAGTAAAAATGCAACAACAACTTGGTTAGCATCATTGAATAGAGCGTGAAAAGGGGAGACGCTTATATAATATTTTCATAATTTTGCAACGCTTCTTTTGGTCATTATAATGCAAACTGTAACAAGATGCGTACTCGGAGTAAATAAAGTTGGCTTCCCCTTCTGTTACAAAAGAATAGCACAACTGTTGTAATATTAGAGATTTCCTTTGTTAGGGCTGCTGCCCTTTATTGCTTCAATAAGGTATAGCCTTTTTGAAATGATTGTACACCAGAACCTTGTTATATTGACTATTTATTGAACACTCTCTACAATGACCTTGTTGTCAGAAGTCCGTGCGACGACTAACTACTGCCGACTGCTACACAATTATCAATCTATTATTCCAATTTCAAATCACTCAGTGACGTAGGACTTACTTCTAAATATATATGTAAAAACGCGCGCAATTTAAATAACATATGCCGCCCACCTTGAAATATATTATTTCAACAAATACCTCTGCTACTCCTTGACGTTGCAGTTTTATTATCGTCTGTCGGTAGCGGGCATAATTTTATCACCGGACGCTTGATCATACCTCCAACTGTGCGGATAATGGCCACTCGAGGAACGCCATCCTTTCCGAAAATCAATTCGGTTACTCTTCCCAGAGACCATTTCATAGGTGGCAACCTCTCCTCCTTGATCAGCACCATATCATTGACCTTGATACCCACATCCTTCCTCTGAACGTCCTTAATTCGTATTTGGAATTGGTTAAGATATTCGTGTTGCCATCTCTTCCAAAAACGTTGATATATCTGCTGTAACCGTTGAAACCGGTCCAACCTATTTTCTCGTAACTCTGTTAGATCTGGACCAGGTATCGTCTTGAGCGCTTGCCCAATTAGGAAATGTCCTGGCGTTAATGCACGCAAATATCGTTGAGGTCATCAGACAGAGGACAGATAGGTCGGGAGTTCAAGCACGCCTCTACTTGGATGACGACTGTGTTGATTTCCTCATAGGTCAAACCACTAGGTCCTAATACCACCTTTAAATGACCCTTGACAGATTTCACGGCCCGCTCCCACAATCCCCCAAAATGAGGGGAATGGGGAGGAATAAAATGCCATTCTACGTTCTCCTCACTCATGACCCTATGTACCTCCTTATTCCTTGCCGAATCTAACAGCAGTACTCCCAATTCTGACAACTCGTTACGGGCACCCACAAAATTAGTACCATTGTCAGAGTATATTCTCTTACACAGTCCTCGTCTGCCTAAAAATCTTCGTAGACAGTTCATAAAAGATTGGGAGCTCATATCGCAAGCCACCTCAATATGTATGGCCTTCGTAACGAAACAGATAAAAATGCAGAGATAAGTCTTGATCAACTTTCTGTTCCTGAGCTTACCATCCTTTATATACATGGGACCTGCATAGTCTACACCAACGAACTCGAAAGGGCGAGCTGGCCTTACCCTTCGTTCAGGTAGATCACCTATCTGCGGCCTACAATGCACAGGCTTCGCTCTGAAACATTTCACACATTTCGACAGCAATCGTTTTACCACACTCCTACCTTGCACAGGCCAATATTTCGCTCTTACAGAATTAAGCACACTCAACGGTCCCGCATGACTCAAGCGTACATGCTCGTTTTGGACGATTAAATCCGTCAATAGATGCCTTTTTGGGATGAGCATCGGATGTATGGCGTCATATGGCAGATCAGCGTTTCTAAGGCGCCCACCTACTCTGATTATGCCCTCTTCATCTAGAAAGGGGTTTAACAGGCGTATTTTGCTACGGCGCGATACTTGGGAGTTACTGCCTAATTCAGCCAGATCGGTTTCAAATTCGTTTGCCTGCACCATTTTTACCAATCCTTTCATGGCGTAATCTAGCTCCCTGGTCGAAAGGCAATTCTCTACCCTTACGCCTCCTGACTTGCGGGCATTGCTTACAAATCTTAATACCCAGGCCATTACTCTGCACAACTTGTTCAAGTTTGAGAACCTTTGAAACAACTGGAACTGGTCCCCGCCGGACTGGACGACGAAGGCCTTTCGAGTTTTAGCTTCTGGCAGGTTAGCATTCTCCGTCTGTGTCCGATGCTCCGGCCAGTCACCCTGTTCCAACAACAACCATCCAGGCCCGTACCACCACAGGTGATTATCCACTATCTGTTCGGCCAACAATCCTCTGGATACTAAGTCTGCCGGGTTGTCCTCCGAAGGCACGTGACGCCATTGAACGATGTGGGAGGTTTCTTGTATGGTCGATACTCGGTTGGCGACGAAACTCTTCCAAATGTTTGCCGGTTTTGATAGCCAAGATAACACAATTGTAGAATCGGTCCAGAAGTGTTCCCTGCATTCGTCCAGCCTCAGCACTTCCTTTACCTTCTGCATTAATCTACTCAGCAATACAGCGCCGCACAGCTCCAAACGAGGCAGGCTTTGGCTTCTCAATGGTGCCACCTTTGATTTGGCGCATATCAACCTGCTACTTATTTCCTCTTGATCACTTGTGCGGATATATACACATGCCCCATACGCAGCCTCAGAAGCGTCACAAAAACCGTGCAGCTCTATCAGCTGATAGTTCGGCAACATCACGTGCCTCTTGACGGACACCTTATTAATAAAATGAAGAGTATTAGTAAAGGTCTGCCAAGCCTGGTAAACGGTCGGAGGGACCGTTTCATCCCATGCCAGCTTCAACTGCCACATTTCTTGCATGATGATTTTAGCCTTGACTATTATTGGGTTAATCAGACCCAACGGGTCGAAAATCTGCGCAATGCTTGACAAAATTGACCTCTTAGTAAAACGCTCCGATACTCTTAAATTTACCTTGTAACGCAAGCGATCCTTAGCAGGTTCCCATACTACACCTAAAGTTTTGTGCTCGTTCTGCATCAAATCCATTTCTCGGGTTGGTACGGTCAAACCCAATTCCATATCATAGTTCGAGATCCACTTTCGTAGTTCAAATCCATACCTTTGAAGAAGCTCAGTTAATTGCCTAGTCAGCTGATTAGTCTCTTGTATGGTTGCTGCGCCGGTGAGGAGATCATCCATATAAAAATCGTGCAGTATCACCTGAGAGATCGTAGGGTAGTTCTTGCTGACCTGCTCAGCAATCTCCTTGAGGCATCGAGTAGCCAAGCATGATGCCGATGTCATGCCATATGTCACCGTGTTCAATTGATACGTCTTAATTTCGTGATCGGACTCACTTCTCCACAAAATGCTCTGCAGTGCCCTCTGCCTGTCCTCAATTAGTACCTGACGATACATCTTAGCTACGTCAGCAGCTACTGCATACCTATGCTTTCGAAATCTGCATATAATCGAAAACAGTTCTTGTTGCACTACTGGGCCCGTCATCTGCGCTTCATTAAGGGAGATTTCGCTCTCTGTTTTACAGGAAGCATCAAACACTACACGCAGCCTTGTAGTGCTGCTGCTCTCCTTCATGACGGCGTGATGTGGTAAGTAATGGCGATATTGTGTCTGTGGGCTACCAGTCTCGTCCCTCACTAAAGTCATGTGACCCAGTGACTCGTATTCCTTCATGAATTTCGTATATTCCCTTTTCAAATCGGGGTCCCTATCTAGTTTCCTCTCTATCCCTTGCAATCTCTTCAAAGCAGCTTTGTGATTGCTACCTAACCTACTCAGCCTTTCATTAAACGGTATGCGTACAATGAATCGTCCACTTGAACTACGCCGCGTAGTTTGTATGAACAATTTTTCGCAATCCCTTTCCTCCTGTGACCAAACAGGCCTGGCCTCGGATCCGATCTCTTCTAGTTCCCAAAAGCGTCGGACCTCTTGTTGCAAACTATCCTCCTGCACTACATGAGATTGTATGGCCTTACCTTGTCTTCCTTGTACGACGTTTAACCTGCCTGCCAGAATCCATCCTAATTTTGTCTTCTGTAATATAGGTTGTCCGTCTAATAGTCGGATTTGACCGACGCATACTATGTCCCAGAACTTAGCAACACCCAGCAGTACGTCTATTTTACGAGACTCGTTGAATTGCGGGTCTGCCAGTACTATATGCTCCGGTATTCTTAATTCACTCCGCCCCGTTTCAATGCTAGGTAGATTCTCTGTAATCTCCTGTACCACTAAACACTCGATCCTTGCTTCGAAAGTACCATTTCTAGAGCATATATTGAGGCTCACTTGCTTTTGTACGTCTGCGGCAAGCTTAGCTACTCCTGTTATTCTTACGCGTACTTCCCTCGGCACTAGACCTAATTCTTCGCAGGCAGCTTGTGTTATGAAGTTAGGTTGTGATCCATTATCCAATAATATCCGACAGCTGACCTTGCGTCCGTTCTTACCGATGGCATGCGCTAACGCTGTAGACAGGAAGACATGTGACCTACCTCTATCGGAGCATTTCGCTGCAATGTTAACTTCACTCTCCTGTCCTTCTTGTTCCACTTTCATCAACGTTTCCTTCTTTTCAGATTTCTTAGCCCTGCCTTGCTTATCCCCATTTTCGAAATGGAGCAATGTGATGTGCCTTTTGGTACACCTTTTACAATTGCCTGCTGTGCAATCCTTACTACAATGGCCTGCTCCAAGACAGTTGAAGCAACGTCTAGCGTCCCTTATTACTCGTAGTCTCTCAGCTGGATTTAATTTCAGAAAAACCTCGCATAAGTAGCTAGGGTGTGCTCCCTTGCAACATGCACATTCCTGCTTGTTCATCGCAACGCAACTCACGACGTTTTTCTTATTCCATGTATTCATCCCGTGCGTCGGTTGCTTATCCGATGTTGCCCTTCCAGCTTCAAAACTGCATTCGCCTCTTGATTTTAATAGCCGACAGCGTGTTGACAAGAATTCTGACAAATCGCTCCAGCTTGCCTTGTCCAATTTAGCTCGCCTTTCCTCCCAATCCATTCGTGTCTTGGGGTCTAGCTTCGCTGTTATTGTGAATAGTATTATCGAGTCCCATTGATGCACAGGTTCTCCTAGTCTTGCCAAGGCAGCCAAATGATTTGCTGCGCTGTCGTGTAGCTCTCTCAAACGCTCGGCCGATTCCTTGGCCAAGGCGGGCAAATTAAAAAAACACCTTAATGTGGTTGTGGATTATTAAATTCTTGTCCTCAAAACGCCTCACCAAAGCTTCCCAAGCAAGAGCGTAATTCTCACCGCTAACGCTAAAGGCTTGTATTACACTCCTTGCCTCTCCAGTTAATGCTGAGAACAGATAATGGAACTTATCCACTTCGACCAAGTTCACATTCTCATGTATTATCGATTTAAAACTGTCCCTGAAATACAACCATTTTTCATATGCTCCGTCAAAGGTCGGTAACGTTATGGTCGGTAATTTGACAAATGCATTTCGGGATTCGGTTGATACGTTCGAATTTGCTCGTTGTTCGCCGTTCGGTGTACGGCCTGTGAGTCCCGCAGTGGCGCTCTCGCGCCTGCCTATAAATTGCCTTGCTCTTCCTACTAGCTCGAAATGCAACAATTCGAATGCTGCCAAATCCTCTTGATAAGCCTCCAATTCTTCTTTGTCAGCGACCAGGCCTGCTATTTGTGTATCTAGGTCCAGATACGTATCATACATCCTTTCTACCTTCTTAGTCCATGCTATGACGGTCTCGGTCGCGACATTCTCGTCCATTGAGTCCACAAAACCCTTAAGAGTAAGGTCTATACCGACATTACAGAGCGGTTCCACCTCAAATCTTAGTTTTCAAACTACAGCGTTATTTATGGACCGATTTTCAAATTTGCGATTGTTTTGGAATCGGCAGAATAGCAGCTTTCGGATAAAACAAAGAAATATAGTAAAATTGCAAAAAAAAATATGTGAAAATTAATTAATAAATATTAAAAATTAATTAAACAAAAATTTAAATATTCCGCTATTTTATCCGAAAGGCGTTACTTTGCTGATTCCACAATGCCCGCAAAATCGAAAATCGGTTCACAAATAACGCTGTAGTTTGAAAACTAGTAATTTTGATGAAATTTGCTTCAAAGAGACGTAATGTCGGTAAAACAGACACTTTTTCTAATACCATCTTTACACAAAAGAGGGCACTGTAAATACACAATTTTGTAAATGAAAGCATCTAAAACAAAATACGGTTTCCCAGAATTATTATTACATACACTATTTGAGAATACTGAAACTAATGCTACAAGGAGAGCGATGTCTCGTTCATTACACGTTCAGCTAAAATAACAACAAAGAGCTCGGACTAAAAGTTTAGATGCAAAAAATGTATGAATCTAACAGAGCGACGTTTGAAAAAGGATAAACGTACCGATTTCTGTTTCCTACTCTTTCTAGCAACAAATCTCAAATATATGAAATTAAATGAAAATGATACTATAATAATGATCAAGGTAGATGCTGTAATATAGATTTTACCTTATAAGAATATGATTTATTCTGTTTTAAATGCTCAGTTGATGCTAGACCGAGAGTGAGAGAGAGAGGGAGAGAGGGAGAGCGAGAGAGCGAGAGCGAGAGAGAGAGAGAGAGAGAGAGAGGACGCATGCCGCAGTACCTCTTTCCTCTTCCAACCAATAATCGGTAATATTAAAATAATTTTTGCAGCCAAACTACCAGGCTGATCAATTTCGTTGTTGTTTTAGCTGCTATGGTCGCCAATGAGGAGCTCTCTATAATATTTCCAGATTTTTACCATCAATAATAAGCGTGTATGACCGAAATTAGTACAAAGCTGTTTTTGCCGCCCCTCTTCCCCACCACTCCCCCCAACAAAGCATTTTCACCAGCGTGAAACCGAGCATATAGGCAGTTACGCGGTAGAGGTAAGGGGAGTGCTCCGCTCGCTAGCGGGCGAGACGGAGGGAGACGCGAGGGGAACGCAATTTATAGATTAAAACAATTTTTCCTGCCAAACCATTGGTCCGATCTAGAATATCTTTGTTTTAGACGATAGTGTGTCCAAAGAGGAATGTGCCTTATTTTTTTCAGATTTTTCCGACAACAAATAAGCCCGTAGTATGAAAATTCGTCTCACGAAATTTGCAGTCCCCTCGCGTCTCCTTCCGTCTCGCCTGCTAGCGAGCGGAGCACTCCCCTTACCTCTACCGCGTAACTGCCTAGATGCTCGGTTTCTCGCGAACATTTCTCGCTTGTTGGAGGGGAAGGAGGAGAGACAAAAGCAGCGTTGTACTAATTTCGATACTACACGCTTATTTGTAATGACAAAAATCTAGAAAAAATATGACAGATTCTCCAATAACCATACTTGCAGCTAAAACAACGATTATCTTGATCGGATATATGGTTTGTCTGCCAAAAATATTTTAATATTACAGAGCTTTGAATGTGAAAGGCGAAGAGTACCGAAACATACTTTGCTTTCTTCCCTGTACAAGGTCCTATAAATATCAATGAAACCAGTAAATTATATTACGAAAAATGACAAAAGATAATACTTTATTACCGTTTAGTTATCAAATAATCATTTCGTTAAGTTTCAATCATCAGCTGATGACGGAAAGAGATCGAAGCGTGCCGTAGTACGTCTGTCCTTCTTCAATCAACGCTCTGTAAGGTTTATACAATTTTTACAGCCAAACTACTAATCCGAGCGATATCATGCTAATTTTACCTGAAAGATTGTTAAATGAGGAACATGAAACAATTTTTTCAGATTTTTCCAATCAAAAATGAGCCTGTACGAGTCAAAATCATAAAACGCTGTTCTTTACTCTCTCCTTTCAACTCCCAGGCGAGTTAAGATCTTAGTTTCACGTTTACCGTGCTTCGCATGCCTGGAGGGCAAAGAGGCAAGAGACAAAAGCAGCATTTTTTGATTATTGTTCGTAAAAATTCATTTTTGATGGGAAAAATCTGAAAAAATTGTTGCATGTTCCTTATTTAACAATCTTACAGCTAAAATGACAATAAAACCGCTGCGACTAGTAATTTGGCTGTAAAAATTGTTTAAATCTGACAGAGCGTTGATTGAAAAAGGACAGACGTACTACGGCACGCGTCACTCTCTTTCCATCATCAGCTGATGATTGAAACTTAACGAAATGATTATTTGATAACTAAACGGTAATAAAGTATTATCTTTTGTCATTTTTCGTAATATAATTTATTGGTTTCATTGATATTTATAGGACCTTGTACAGGGAAGAAGCAAAGAATGTTTCAGTACTCTTAGCCTTTCACATACAAAGCTCTGTAATATTAAAATATTTTTGACAGGCAAACCATATATCCGATCAAGATCATCCTTGTTTTAGCTGAAAGTATGGTTATTGGAGAATCTGTCATATTTTTTCTAGATTTTTGCCATTACAAATAAGCGTGTAGTATCGAAATTAGTACAACGCTGCTTTTGTCTCTCCTCCTATCCCCACCGCCCAGCGGGAATGATCATGTGAAACCGAGCATCTAGGCAGTTACGCGGTAGAGGTAAGGGGAGTGCTCCGCTCGCTAACGGGCGAGACGGAGGGAGACGCGAGGGGAACGCAATTTATAGATTAAAACTTTTTTTCCTGCCAAACCATTGGTCCGATCTGGAATATCTTTGTTTTAGACGATAGTCTGTCTAAAGATGAATATGCCTTATTTTTTTCAGATTTTTCCACCTACAAGTAAGCCCGAAGTATGAAAATTCCTCTCGCGAGACTTGCAGTCCCCTCGCGACTCCTTCCGTCTCGCCAGCTAGCGAGCGGAGCATACCCCTTACCTCATACCGCGCAATAATCTTGAAACTCCGTTTCACGCTGGCGTAATAGCTTTGTGGAGGGGAAAGAGGGGCGTCAAATGCAGCGTTGTACTAATTTCGGTCGTATACACTTATTATTGATGAGAAAAATCTGCAAATAACATAGCGTGTTCTTCATTAACCATATTTTCGACTAAAACAAGAAAGAAGTCGCTGGGATTAATAGTTTAGCTGTAAAAAATGTTTGAATGTTACTCAGCGTTGGTTGAAGAAAGATAAACGAACTATTTGATGCCTTGCTGTGTTTCCTGGTAAAAATCGAAGAAATGTTCAAGAAAATAAGCATTTGGTTTAAAGTAAATGTTATTTTTTACATCTACCATCCCAAAATCATTTATTCATCAATTTTCAGAGCTCAGCTTATGATGGAAAGAGAGTAACGCGTGCCGTAGTACGTCTGTCCTTGTTCATTCGATGCTATGTAACATTCAAACATTTTTCGCAGCCAAACTATTAATCCGAGCGACTTTTTTCTTGTTTTAGTCGAAAATATAGTAAATGAAGAACACGCTACATTAGTTTCAGATTTTTCCCATCAAAAATGAGCCGGTACGAGACGAAAACATAAAACACTGCTTTTGTCTCTTCTCTCTTTCCCTCCCAGGCAGGCGACGCACGGTGAACGTGGAACTCTGATCTCGACTCGTTAGGAAGGGGTAAGGGGGAGTGCACAGCAACGTATTTTGATTCTGACCTGTACAGGCACATTTTTGATTGTGAATATCTGAAAATTATTTAACATGTTTCTTTTTTACCATTCTTTTAGCTTTTTCATAATTATCTCCTTCGGATCCATGGTTTGGCGGCAAAAAACGTTTTTGTGCTAGAAAACGTATATAATACTCTGAAAAAAAGTAGGCAAGGATTTTCAAATTTTTGACACATTGGATTATGTTAATAAATGTTTATTTTATGTACAGTCTTTATCGGTAGAGTGGATAATATCCTGGGCCTGGTGGGTAGTATTGAGGGTACCCAGGCATTTGGGGATATGGAATAGAAGGGGGTGGCATATACCCGGCTGCGGTTGCAGGCATAGCGTAGGCGGAGGGGCAGAAGAATCCGGGGGTGGGCTGCTGCTGCTGGTAGTGGTGGTGATGGACGGTTGTGTTTGGTGTTGGAGGAGGAGCGGGTTGGACCTCCACTGCTTCCATTGAGTAGCTTCTAATCTGAAAAAATTAAATTATTGTTCAAAATAGTACGCGTATAACGAGGAATGGTTTTTGTTACTTACAGCTACATTTTGGCGGTTTGATGATCGTCGTGATCGTCGCGTTTGCTGCTGCTGCTTGACTGCAGCCAATTTGGCAGACCGCCGTCGGCGGTAGTTCCTCCGCCGGTCTCTTGCTTTTTCTGCTTTCTTCTGAAAATTTTAATTATATAAGTGATGCTAGTTAATTCAATATATTAGAAAAAATGATTAAATATGTACTCACCGAAGCTTCTTCATCTACCGCCGACGGCGGTTGCGGAAGCGGCGGCTGCGGCTGCGGAATCGGCTGCGGAATCGGCGGCTGCGGCTGCGGAATCGGCGGCTGCGGAATCGGAGGCTGCGGAGTTGGCAGTTGCGGCTGCGGAAGCGGAGGCTCCGGAATCGCCGGTTGCGGTGGTGATGGCGGGGGTGGCACCCACATTACCCACCTAGATGATGGGAGCGGCGGTGATGCGGCTTCTGCCGCTTTTGTAGCCTTTGCCGGCTTAGTGATGCTGGCCGATGGGGCTGTTGTGTCCCTGGGACGTGGAAGGGCCGGGAACTCCTCTTTTTGGCGAGTTCCCGATCTGGAGCTTCTCGTATTCTGGAAAGAAAAAATTACATTATCAAATATAATTATTGTTAGCAGTACTGTATACAATTTTCAAAGAGTCGCAAGCGTACTCTCAGTAACGCTGTGAATGTAAACAATATCTAACATAATGTTTACATTCACAGCGTAACTGAAACCACACTTGCGACTCTTTGAAGGTTGTATACAGCCATTATATGTATATACGTTTATCTAATTTTATTCATTTTTGTAAAATATGTTCACTGTTTCATTTTGTTTTTTGTACAGCTTCTTGTATCTATTCTTTGTATACTTCTTAGAAGTCTACAAGGAAAAGACATAAGCAGTTGCACAAACGACGAAAGGAAACACTGAACATATTTTACAGCACTTTTAGTTTTATTTTCAGGTTTTATTTTAAGGTATTCTACGTGTACTCGCACTTATAATTTGATAATTGTAAATTAGACTCACCATTTTTCTGCCAGGATCCTGCGACATGTTGATTTGTAGCACTAATATCACTCAACTAGTATTCACTCTCCTGCGATGCAAATGGCACTAAGCAACAGTGATATGAACTTGTGGGAATTTGGTACCCCCACCACGTCCCCGCACAGCTACCTCTTGCGTGCTGCGTGCTAGCTAGCGGTGACGTGGTGGGAGTACCAAATTTCCACAAGTTGGCATCACTGCTAAACAATAAATAAGTTAGTAAATCTTCACGTCACCTTTGGGGGGAGGGGTGTTCTTCTTCTAACCATAATTCGCGATTCCCCTATAAATGATTTCCTTGGTGACAACTGTGGTAGACGTGCGTAACGCAGACGCGATTTACAAGTCTTCGAGTGCGGTGCGGAGTATTTTTTAATAAGTGATTTTGTGAGTGGAGTGCCATAATTAGGAGGTCCGGGTCAGTTTGGCGAAATCGGTAAGTGAATAATTCAATTTCTTTGTTATTTTTTTATGTATCACTCAAATTTTCTCTCCCTTCATATGTCTTAGTCGGTTTTCCAGTTTTCCTTGTCCTGCTATTTCTTTCTCTATCCTGCGTGACCAACATTTCCCTATAATCCCTTGCCTCTTTCTTTTTATTCTTTTCTTTCTTTCATTCCTACACTCTGCTGTGTTAGTTGCGTCACCCCCCCCCCCCCCCCTATACCTTCTTATTACATGTTTATAATGTTTCATTCATTTCAGAGCCCTCTTATTCATTTTCTCCCTGTAGTATTGTCTCCCTCTTTTTCATTCACCTTCCACCTGTCAAAAAGACTTTGCAACTATTATTGTTTCCCTATACCCTTACTACGCAGCCAGGCTTCTGTCAAAATCCACCTGTCTCAATCATTCTCTCAATCTCTCTTTTCCTCTCTTTTCTATATCTTCCCCTCTATTATCCATGTTCTTCTATTACTACCATACTTGGACAGACATCAGGTAAAATTTCTATGTCACATAGATATTCTTTTTTTCCATGTTACTCTCTTTTTGTCTTTATCTGCAATAGAAACCTTGTGTCAGATGTCGGTCCATTTCCATTAGCAATAGGGGAACATTGATTATAGAAGGGAAGTTATAGAAAAGAGGGAGAAAGAGATAGAGAGAAAGGAGACAGGTGGATTTTGACAGAAGCCTGGCTGCGTATAGTAAAGGTATAGGGATCACAGATACAGATGCAAGACTTTTTTGACAGGTGGATGGTGACAGAGAAAGAGAGAGATTCAAGGGGGAAAATGAATGAGTAGTCTCACTGAAATGAACTAATCATTACATTTATGAAATGAGCAGAGGGTATTGGTGGTGGCGCAGAAAGGTTTTCTTCTCTTTTCCTCTCTTTCCTCTTTTCATACAAAACCTATACCTTCTGCCCATTTTATACATGCAATGATTAGTTCATTTCAGAGACTACCCAGTGAGAAATATGGTTTCAATTTGACATTGATTTGATGTCTGACTTATCTTATCAAAATAGTATCAATTTGAGGATCGATGTTGATTCAATTGTGTCCAGAATTTTGAACTATCAGCTTTTCGAATTACCATCGATTTTATATCGAATGTATTTCAATTTATGGTTAGCCGCAATGAATGGATATTTTATACTACACAGCAGGAAATTAATTCGTGTGTGGTTCAGATATAATGTATTATATCAATTTTCGTGTAAAAGTACAGAGTGAAGCTTGCAGAATCACACACAAATCAATTTCCCTCTGTATACGAAGTGCTATATAAGAGCCACAATTTCGAATGAGCACTATATATGGGAGACAACAGCTATATACAAGGAATGTAGGTCATCTGAAATTAGATAATTTAGTATACCATTGATTTGATCCTATAAAAAAATTGGGCGCGTAAATAATTGGTATGAGGTAGTAAGCATGATGAATTTACCGGTCTTATATACATTTAAGCTGAAGCTAAGCTTATGCATCCCGGCTATAATGTATGTATATATATATTTTCAGGTTTTAATTATAAACAATATATTGCAGGATGTGTTATTAAATTAATTTTTAAGTTCGAATTGTATTGAGTAATATATATATTAATAAACTATACATATTTCTTTCAGAAATTAAAGCAACGATTAATTATATTAATTAATATTTTTAAATAACCTCTTTCTTACGTTTGTTTTAACATTTTATAAACGCTTATAAATTTGAGAAAATGATGAAATATATTAATTAAATTTTGTAATCAGGAAATTATTATTTTTTATATGAAGTAATGATTTGAAGTTTTAAATTTTTTTACGTAGCGTTGTACCATCACTTTGCTGTCTTCATTTTGCATTTGCTAGCCATGAGCCAGCTACTTTTTCCGCATTTGTTAACATCTCTTTTCCAAAACACTGCAATAATGAACCTGCAATTATGATATATTAATTAATAGTATACCATATTAATAATTAAAAAAAAAGATTTGAAATTAATACAGGATATCTCAGAAGTTGTGGTGAAGCTACAGGAACCCTCGATAGAAATATCATTAATTGAATAGACAACACGATTATATAATCTTTGTCTAAACCCCTTATTTAAAAAATCATTATTTATAAAGAAAATCTTAGGAAAATATTTGTAATGGTTTCCTGTTCATGATCGGCTTTTTCGTCGATGTTTGCCGACTTGACTTCATCATTTAAAATATCTGATTGAACAAGTACTATTACAAGTTATAAGATTAAAAACGATAAATTATAATTAGAAAAAAACACCAACCCTGTACAAGATTCCAAAGTTTTAATGATTCAAATTTCTTCTTCTCTGCTCGTCCTTGAAAACTAAATTTTTGCGCTAAAGTGTTGGTTATAACTTTAGATAAAAGCTTCCTTACTGAGTTTTCCAGACTAGAAGGATCAACGTATTTTGATAGATACAGAGCCTGTAAAAAATAATTTAAACACGATTTTAATAAATTAAAAAGTAAACATTATATATGTAGACTATATATAGTACACTTACTGCTGCAGACATATTTCCGTCATCCCTTAAGAAACTTTCTAGGCAATTTAGCTGATTTTCAGAATCTACTGGTAATGAAGGAAAATTTACTGGCTTTTTAATTATCTTTTCACCTGGTAACATAAAATGATTAATTTTTTCTTGGTTCATTAAACATATATCCATTTTACAATTTATCTGATTTATTTCTTTTCTCATTTCTTTAATTTCCTTGAAAAGCAAGCTTTCCCATTTTGGTATATCTGAAAATATTTGTTATATTAATATAGCTTTCTAACAAATGAAAACAAGAATAAACCAAAGTAAGCTTGAAACTTACTTTCTACATCAAGAATCACACTTTCATTATTTTCGGTGAATTCATGAAATTCGCGCTGAAAGCTGAATCATTTCTATTGAATCGCGGAATCGATAACATTTTGTTTTTTGGTATTTTAATTGACTGAGTGTTAGACTGACTACTAGTATTAGTCATGGTACGAGCTTCGTTAATTAATGGAGAAACTAAATGACGATGGCTATCAGAAATGGTTTTCCTTTCATTTGCATGACTTTTTTCTGGCGATTCTTTACAAAGCTTATTTCTACTATCATACACATTTTCCTATCCCGGTGTAATGTTTTCTAATTTCTTATCACTACAAACTTTTGATTTCTTAAATTTCAATTTCTTATCTTTGTATGGTGATGCTGACAAGCTTCTATTAGACGATTTTGAGATACTAATTGTATTAGTTCTGTTGATAGTGTTAGGTGATACAATCCTTTTTGGATATGGTGGTACTATAGGAATAGACGATGGATATTTTTTTAACGAATTATTAGCTGCTTCGTTTAAATTAAAATCAACATTATATTCAAGTTCACTTTCAGATGACTCTGAATCTAAATGAATAGGCTTCCTTTTTTTTCTCATGCCTCTACCTAATTGGATGACGCTGAAGATAGCCGACAGTTTCAGCCGACAGTTTCGGAGACAGGTTGAGCACCACTGCTCATGCTCAATTTGCCTAAAATCGTAATATTTACAGATTTAAATCACGTAGAAGCTTAAACTAATCGAAAATAAAACATTTCCAATGACATTCATTAAAAAAATCGACTTACTTCACTTAATTTTACGGTAATGAAAACATGTCATTAGCGAGTCATTCACAGCTACTATCAAATAGCAGGAAATTTTTTTAATTTTTTTAACCCATACAGTCTTGTAGCCTATTAAATTCTGGGTAGACCAGTATAAATTTCGTTAGGGATCGCGACCCCCTTATTAAATTTGTTAACATTGAAAGCAGAAATACAGACGAATTTTCATGTTTTTGGACTTTTGGCTAAGTTTTTCAGGTAGCAGGAAATTTTTTAAATTTTTTACAACCATACTGTCTTCTAGCTTATGAAATTCTCGAGAGAATGGTGCTAGTTTCGTGAGGGATCGCGCTCTCCTTAATATCGTATTTTAACAATGAAGATAGAATTCGTGAATCACACAAACACGTTTTCGAACTGTCGGCTGAGTTTGTCAATCCGCAGGAAATGTTTTTATTTTTTTAAATCATACAGTCTGGTAGCCTATTAAATTCAGAGCAGGCCTGTATGAATTTCGTTAGGGATCGCAACCCCCTTATTAAACTTTTTAACATTGAAAGCAGAGATACAGACGAATTTTCATGTTTTTGGACTTTTGGCTAAGTTTTCAGATAGCAGGAAATTTTTTTAATTTTTTACAACCATACTGTCTTCTAGCTTATGAAATTCTCGAGAGAATGGTGCTAGTTTCGTGAAGGATCGCGCCCTCCTTAATATCTTTCTTTTTTACCTATGAAGGTAGGACTCTGAATCAGAAAATCACGTTTTCAAGCAGTCGGCTGTGTTTTTTGACTAGCAGGATATTTTTAAAAATTTTTAGAACTATATAGCCTTGTAGCCTATTAAATTCTGAAGAGGCCGGTACAAATTTCATTAGGGATCGCGATTATCTTAATGTTGTTTCTTTAGAATAGGTAGCAAAGATAATGCGGCTGAAGCTAGCCGCCACTTCCCAGCCGCCAGTTGGGAAGTAGAAAACGTATTGTCGAAACGGCTATGTTCAGACAATACGCAAAAGTAGCAATCTAATAAATTTTTGAACGTTAGGAATTATTTTTATAATTTCTAATTTGTGCTGTTATCTAGCGCATTAAATTTGAAATTAACTGGTGTGTATTTCATTAGAGATCTCCGTCGCCAAAGATATTTTCTTACCGATTGAAACGAAAGACTACAGACGAAATCGTGACATGTAGACAAACAAGTCAATGTTTCCACCTATGGGAAAGCTTTTTCTACTTTTTCGCTTATATGGTCCTTTAATAGATACAATTTTGAAGAAAATGGTATATATTTTATGAGGGATCTCGATTGTCAAAGATGTTTTTTTACCGGTCGAAGTGTCACGATTATGTCTTAAGTCTTTGCTCAAGACCGATTAAAAAATAACTTTAGCGATCGAGATCCCTCATAAAATATATACCATTTTCTTCGAAATTTAGTGTACTAAAGGATAGTGTAAGCGAAAAATTGAAAAAAATTTCCTGCGGATTGACAAACTCAGCCGACATTTGGAAAACGTGATTTTGCGATTCATGAGTTCTATGTTGATTGTTAAAATACGATATTAAGGAGAGCGCGATCCCTCACGAAATTAGCACCATTCTCTCGAGAATTTCATAAGCTAGAAGACAGTATGGTTGTAAAAAATTTAAAAAATTTCCTGCTACCTGAAAAACTTAGCCAAAAGTCCAAAAACATGAAAATTCGTCTGTATTTCTGCTTTCAATGTTAACAAATTTAATAAGGGGGTCGCGATCCCTAACGAAATTTATACTGGTCTACCCAGAATTTAATAGGCTACAAGACTGTATGGGTTAAAAAAATTAAAAAAATTTCCTGCTATTTGATAGTAGCTGTGAATGACTCGCTAATGACATGTTTTCATTACCGTAAAATTAAGTGAAGTAAGTCGATTTTTTTAATGAATGTCATTGGAAATGTTTTATTTTCGATTAGTTTAAGCTTCTACGTGATTTAAATCTGTAAATATTACGATTTTAGGCAAATTGAGCATGAGCAGTGGTGCTCAACCTGTCTCCGAAACTGTCGGCTGAAACTGTCGGCTATCTTCAGCGTCATGGGAAGGTATAGAAAAAAGAGAAAGAGAGAGAGAGATTCAATGAATGTGTGAGCGAGGTAGATTTAAATGCAAGCCTGACTGCGTAGTAAAGGTATACAGATTACAAATACAGTTGTACTGTAGTTTTGACAGGTGGATGGTGACAGACATACAGAGAGATTCAAGGGAATAAATGAATGAGTAGTCACTGAAATGGACTAATCATTACATTTATGAAATGAGCAGCAAGCTGAAACTGGCGGCCGAAACTAGCGGCCGATGACTTTGTTTTTTCGCCGACTGTACATTGAATTTTTCCCCTTTCCCCCTCCATTGCTCAATTGTCGTACTGACACATATGAGCCTAACCGTGAAGTTGCGGCTATACGGTGCGCGAACTAACGCACGGCGCGTAAAGAAGACACACCAGACTCGACGCGCTTAGAGCGAATGAGTATCCTTATATATAGATATAATTTGCGCCTCGCTCATACTGTACACGTCGCGCCCATATTCATTTCCGAATATTCTAATACCAAGGCAAAACGATCTAAAAGCATTTCCAAAGATGCACAAGACCTGTGAGAGCAGGCAGAAAATCCGAAATCTTCTAATTTCGCGTTTTCCCTCCTTTTGATCAGTGCTGCTTAGTGAAGGACACATGGAAAAATTTTGAAAAAATTCAGGAATCTTCTCTATCATTGTCCATTCATAATAAGATCATTTCCAGTACCTCACGCAAAAATACAGACTTCCGAATTTTCTGCCTGCTCTCACAGGTCGTGTGCATCTTTGGAAATGCCTTTATTTCGTTTGGCCATCAATGCGAAGCATGCCTGAATTTTTTCAAGAATTTTCTATGTTTCCTTCACTAAGCAGCACTGACCCAAAGGAGGGAAAACGCGAAATTGGAAGATTTCGGATTTTCTGCCTGCTCTCACAGGTCTTGTGCATCTTTGGAAATGCCTTTATTTCGTTTGGCCATCAATGCGAAGCATGCCTGAATTTATTCAAAATTTTTCCATGTGTCCTTCACTGAGCAGCACTGACCTAAAGGAGGAAAAACGCGAAAATACAGACTTCCGAATTTTCTAACTCCACTCACAGGTCTTCTGCATCTTTGGAAATGCCTTTATTTCGTTTGGCCATCAATGCGAAGCATGCCTGAATTTTTTCAAGAATTTTCTATGTTTCCTTCACTAAACAGCACTGACCTAAAGGAGGGAAAACGCGAAATTGGAAGATTTCGGATTTTCTGCCTGCTCTCACAGGTCTTGTGCATCTTTGGAAATGCCTTTATTTCGTTTGGCCATCAATGCGAAGCATGCCTGAATTTATTCAAAATTTTTCCATGTGTCCTTCACTAAGCAGCACTGACCTAAATGAGGAAAAACGCGAAAATACAGACTTCCGAATTTTCTAACACCACTCACAGGTCTTGTGCATCTTTGGAAATGCCTTTATTTCGTTTGGCCATCAATGCGAAGCATGCCTGAATTTATTCAAAATTTTTCCATGTGTCCTTCACTAAGCAGCACTGACCTAAAGGAGGAAAAACGCGAAAATACAGACTTCCGAATTTACTACCTCCACTCACAGGCCTTGTGCATCTTTGGAAATGCCTTTATTTCGTTTGGCCATCAATGCGAAGCATGCCTGAATTTTTTCAAGAATTTTCTATGTGTCCTTCACTAAGCAGCACTGACCTAAAGGAGGGAAAACGCGAAATTGGAAGATTTCGGATTTTCTGCCTGCTCTCACAGGTCTTGTGCATCTTTGGAAATGCTTTTAGATCGTTTTGCCTTGGTATTAGAATATTCGTAAATGAATATGGGCGCGACGTGTACAGTATGAGCGAGGCGCAAATTATATCTATATATAAGGATGCTCATTCGCTCTAAGCGCGTCGAGTCTGGTGTGTCTTCTTTACGCGCCGTGCGTTAGTTCGCGCACCGTATAGCCGCAACTTCACGGTTAGGCTCATATGTGTTAGTACGACAATTGAGCAATGGAGGGGGAAAGGGTAAAAATTCAATGTACAGTCGGCGAAAAAACAAAGTCATCGGCCGCTAGTTTCGGCCGCCAGTTTCAGCTTGCCGGGTTATAGTACGGTTTCAAGCGTTTGCTAATTGGGTTTTTTTTGAATTTGTTTTTTGTATATTTTTTTCTTTACTTTGTTTTATTTATATTGTTTTTTCTGTTCAATGTTGTTTTTTTTTATAAAGTTATGGGTAAGTCAAAGGAGCGTGGTAAGCGGTTCCCGTCTCAGACGAAATCTAGACGGAGGTGGAGTAAATCCATGAGGGAAGCTAGGAAACATCAGACAGTGCCTTCGTCTCAGATTTTTGGCTTCCAAGTAAGTGAATCTATCAATATAAATATGAACAATGTTACTCTTTGTGACGTTGTCAATGTTGATAGTAGCTCTGCAGGAAATGATGATAGCATAACTTTTGATATTATCAATCCTGCAGAATTTGATTGCGATAATGTTATTATGATGTGTGACGTTATCAATTCTGAAGCAATGGCTTTAGAAAGCGATAATGTTACTGTCATATGTGACGTTATCAATAATAATGAAATATTTTCAGAAGTAGATAATGCTACTGTAACTTGTGGCGTTATAAATGAAAATGAAAATATTTCAGAAAACGATAATGTTGCTATGAATTGTGACGTTATTTGTTGCGATAGTATAAGTTCTGGAAGTGATAATGTTACTGCAATAGGTGACATTATTATAAAGTATAATGATGCTGTAGACGCAAACGTTAGCAGCAGTAATTACGCTTCTAGTACTGGCTACTCAAGTTTATCAAATACTACATCAATTATTGAAGATGTAGCATTGATGAACGAGAGCCAAAGGTGCGTACAAGAGATATCAAATGCTCAAAACGATCGACGGATAGTCGATTTTGTTTATGTGTTTTCGGAATTGCAAAAAGTCTTTGAGGAACATAGTAAATCAAATAACTGTGCATTCAAGGACTGGCAATTGGTGAAAACACGTAAGCAAGGACTTCTGACCCAATTTTTTTTTAAATGCAACAAATGCCATGTTGAAGAATGTATTTGGTCCGAGTCTGTAGAAAACGCGAACATCTTAGATGTAAATATGGCAGCTGTCTTAGGATCAGTTGCTTCTGGAATTGGTCATTACCAATTGCAAGAATGTCTTGCAGCGATAAACGTGACCAGTATGACAAAACCAACTTATATTAAGTATATGGCACGTATCGTGGAACTACTTCACGAAACTGCCATTGAAAATATGAAAAAAGCTGGTGATATAGAACGTCAACTGGCAATTGAAAAAGGCAATGTTATAAATGGTATCCCGTTTATCACTGTTATCCTAGACGGAAGCTGGCTAAAAAGATCTTATGGTACGACTTATGATTCTCTATCAGGAGTTGCTGCTATAATCGGTAACGTAACCGGCAAAGTAATTTTTGTTGGCATACGAAATAAATTCTGTGCTCTCTGTAGCTTCTATCAAGCAAAAGGTTGTAGTCCACGACCACATACCTGTTTTAAAAATTTTGATAGAGGCACAAGTTCCGCTGCTATGGAAAGTGACGCCATAGTGGAAGGATTTCGATCTAGTATCGAATTGCACGGAATGATTTACAAAACATTTATCGCCGATGGTGATAGTAATGTATTCAAAACGATTCTTGATAATGACCCATATAAGGAGTATGGAGTTATTGTTAATAAAGTTGTGTGTGTGTGAATGCAGTAACCATCTGTTTCGAAATCTGTGCAAGAAATTGACAGCTGTTTCCATAATGCCGCACCCAAACGGTGTTAGGAGCAAGGAATTTTTCGGAATTCGGAAAATTTTGAAGGAAAAAGTTCTGAAATTTCGAAGAATCATTGAGGAAGCTATAGCATTTCGAAGCAATGGAAATATTGCTGAGGAAGAAAAGGTAGATTTGTTACACAAGGATATAATGAACGTGACAAATCACCTTTTCGGACATCATTCGACCTGTAAAGGTCGAAGTTATGAAAAAGACTGCGAAGCAATGAACGATATCGATAAAGTTCATTTGCTACGTTTGCACGGGTTATATGCAAAAATCGAAGATGCTCTGGACTATCTGAGTCATCATTCGGAAAGTCTTTTGCTTCGAGTTACAAATAATCAAGTGGAATCACTGAATGCTATTATTTGTAAAGAAGTTGCCGGCAAAAGAATAAATTTTTGTGCAAGAGGCCAGTATGATGCTAGAGTATATGCGGCCACATTGCAGCATAATACCCAGCAAGTACTTTCCGAAGTACATAAACATGCTGGTAAAACAATTCCTTCCGCTGTTTTGAAGCTTGAGAAACAGCGACAGGCGAAAGTAGCGAGTACTCGAGCCTATAAAAAGAAAGAAGGAAAACATAAAAGTGACAAATGGTTCGTAAATGATAAGAAATTTTATGGACTAAACGCACAAAGGCCTGATCTCGATGAAACGGTTTTCAATAGGAAGCGCGAGATTTTACTTGATAAACTAAAAGAGAATCAAGTAAATTCTTGTGATATTGAAAGCGCAACGAGAGATCAAGCCAAATCCGAAATGTGGATGTCTCTAAGAAAAAACATGTTGACGGCATCCAATTTCGGACCAATATGTCGCAGGCGTCCAACGACTTCTTGTGCGGCTATGATTAAAAAGATTTTGTTTCCCTCGTTCGTCGATAACGTGGCATTGCATTATGGTCGAGAAAATGAATCTAATGCAAGGAAACAATTGGAATCAATATTAAATAAATGTATTCGTATTTGTGGATTATTTATTGATAGCGAGTATCCATACTTGGGAGCATCACCTGACGGATTGATTGATGATGATGGGCTTGTTGAGATAAAATGCCCATCGTCAGCAGAAAGTATGTCAGCGGAAGATGCTCTAGAGTCGTTACCTTCGTGGCGCGCAGTCCTTCGAAAGAATAATAATGGATATCAAATGAATAGAAATCATATTCATTATTATCAGGTGCAAGGACAATTACATATAACGCGTCGAGAATATTGCGTCTTTGCAGTATGGACACCCAAGAGTATTGTTTGGACGCGAGTAAGCAAAGACGATGATTTCTGGAATAAAGAAATGAAAGTAAAGTTGACACAATTTTATGAGCATTGTCTTCTTCCGGAAATCATTGATAGTCGATATAATCGCAATATGCCTATTCGCGATCCACAATACATTGTGGATGCTCAAGAAAAGGCACGCAGTGCTAAACAGCTGAAAAAGCAGAGAAATAGCACTGCGTGCGAAAAAAGAAAATCAATAAATCTTTCAGAGAATGATGATGATGATTGCGTTATATTAAATGTATCGAAGCATTGTGATACACCGGATAGCGTTTTGAAACGTCGAAAATTTGTCGATGGTTCACACACAACTCTGAAAGAAATTATTGAAAATGTATTACCGGAAAACAATTATTGCAATGATCAGAGTCTCGACGAAATTCTCCGTATCATAAGAGAGAGAACGGATATCGAAACTGAAAGTGTTTTGTTCAATGTATATCCAAATTTGGTTATACCTGCAACAAAACTTAAAAGCATTGCAATTATTGGCGGTAATCATACAAATCATTGGAGATGTGTATATGTCAACGAAGAAAAGCTTTTTGTGTATGACAGTATACCAAACTGCACGTACAAAAAGCTTTCCAACGAGGAGCGACAATACATATCTCTAAGATACCCTTGGATAAAAGAATGTAACATTCACTGTCCAAGGGTCCAAGCGCAACCAGATGCATCTAGTTGTGGTATATATGCTATAGCTTTTGCAACTGCTATAGCATTGGGTGGAGACCCAAGTGAACAAAAATACTCAGTAAATGTTTCCGAAATGAGGAAACATTTTATAAAAATAATTGAAAAGAAAGAATTGCTAGCTTTTCCAAAGGAATAAAGGATTCTATCTTTTATACATATATATTCGTTTGAAATGCCAAATTTTAAACGAGGAAAAGCTGGTGGTAATCTTCTTTTTAACCATTCTTTCTATATGGCCAATTATACATGATAGTACAGTGCTTCTAGAAAAAAGTTGGAGATTTTGAAATTTTCAAAGTTTTCAACTAATGGTTTATATTTGTAAATCATCTGAGGAGGGGTTTTAGTGGGTAAACGCTTAGTAGTCCCACATACCCTCTGGCTCAAGCCAGTGGAAGATGCATAAAGCATTTCCCCTTCTCAATAAAAAGAAAAAAAAAAAATTGTCATGGAGATGACAATGGTTTTACGGCTTCTTTGTTTTTTCATAACGTCGAAGAAACTATGATAAAAGCTATAAACCGTGAGGCGTAGAAAGAAAAATGAGTTTACACTTATTTTTTTTAGCCGCATTTGTACGTTTGAGCTTAGCAAAAGTTCATAGTAATGGTACTTTTGGCGATATCCTTATGATTACCGTAAGAAATCAAATAATTTTTGAGTAACAAACAATGTCTGTGCCGTATATTGAACGATACCCATTGTTGTATTACTGGAAAAATGTGTGTAAAAGGTTCTCTGAATCTTTTTACGGGAACACTATATAAATATCTTGTAAATGGTGAGACAAACGCAAATACGGTATAAATTTTGTAGCGCCGCTGTTAGGGGGATTGAACTGGCTTAGCTGATTTGTATTATGCAATTTTTAATTAATTATTATTAAAAAAATTGTTTAAAAAAAAATTGCGACATGGAATATGATTCAGCTAAGAAAGTACGAGCCCCCTATTGTCAAACCCCCAAAATTTTAACCGTTTTCGCGTATCTCTTACCGTTCTCGAGATATAGCTAATATTAATTAAATAACGCCTCCCCTGCAATCTCATTAGTTGGGCTTCGGAATATAAACATTCGTTGCGCCATCTGTGAGCAGTCTAAACAACTGTCTCAACACGCACGTATAATGTGGTGTGACTGGCCCTGAGCGGCGCTTCGGTACGTCTTGACCTTCCCGTTAAAACGCGTTAATAGCCCTTTAACCTGGCCTCTCTGTAACTTTAATTTCTTCAGCGCTTCGGCAGACTTTGTAACGTTATTAACTCGAATCGTCAATTTGCCCTTAAACGACTCTACGACAACTGTGTTTATTTTGCTGTGCCTAAGCGCTCTTATTTCTGTTATATCTTGACTCTATCTCGTATTGATTTCGTATCGTTAATAACTCACGTACAAATATGCGAAACCCTAAGTTGTTCCATACGATTTTTCGTTCAAATCCCTCGAATAATCTTATTTCGGTACCTTATCCTTTTGGTTGCATATACATCTCCTGAAGTGACTTCGTTCTCTCCTATCCAGCTCGAAGGACCATTTGATTATGTTACAAAAGAATAGCACAACTATTGTAACATTAGAGATTTCCTTTGTTAGGGCTGCTGCCTTTTATTGCTTCAATAAGGTATAGCCTTTTTGAAATGATTGTACACCAGAACCTTGTTATATTGACTATTTATTGAACACTCTCTACAATGACCTTGTTGTCAGAAGTCCGTGCGACGACTGACTACTGCCGACTGCTACACAATTATCAATCTATTATTCTAATTTCAAATCACTCAGTGACGTAGGACTTACTTCTAAATATATATGTAAAAACGCGCGCAATTTAAATAACACCTTCCCCCTCTGCAGTTTGTTGCCTTGTCCAGCGTATGTAAACCAGCATAGTAGGCCTACATACATACGGGTGCGACTGTGTTAGTGACTCGTGGAGTGTACTGTAAACAAACACACATAGCGTTTACCATGTATGTACGTGGGTCATATTTTCAATCGCGAAATTGCCCTTCTAAATTTATTGCATTGCACCTTCTACGACAAGCTTCATAAGATTAAGAAATACTCATAGCAGCATGTACATTATCGAGAGCTTCTAATGTAATTTCTCAACGTGCAATCGTACTTTTATTTGTTCCGAAATAAATAGCAGAATGAACGAGTCAGTGACGCTTGAAGACCTGAAATTACGATAAAACGCGGGACAATGGTACAGGCGTATTTCTCAATAGAATTTGATGAGACTAGTCATAACTAAAGCCGTTCTTCATGTAGATTGTCCTAAAGTGCTCGCATTTTCGATAAAGCCTATAGTTTTTAAGTTATGAACGATTGAAGATGGACGTGCGCAACAGCTGATCTACGCGAGAGAAGAAATATGTATTTGTGCGCCGTGCAACTTCAATCGTTCATAGCTGAAAAACTATAAGTTTTATCGAAAATGCGAGCTCTTTAGGACAATCTACATGAAGAATGGCTTTAATTATTATTAGTCTTATCAAATTCTGTTGAAAAATACGACTGTACCATTGTTCCGCGTTTCGCCGTATGCCCTATATTTCAAGCATTACAAAATCTCCTTTTCTACAATTTTATTTCAAAATGATAATTGCATTTTCAGCAATTTCATTATATCGGTGAAATGAAATGTTCTCAACATTATTTTAGCGGTATTTATATGTGTATAGCTACAGATAGGGGAATAGCGTAAATATGAGGAAAGCTTCGCAGTAAGTTTCGATGCTGGAGTGGGGGAACACGTTAGCTTGAGCCGCGAGAGGGGTGGAAGCCTAGCTTTCTTCCTAAAAATTTTTGCTTTTCGTCCACCTCAAAAACGCGGGACAATGGTACGGCTCTATTTCTCAACCGATTTCAATGTTTTTGGGCTTGTTGGAATCGTTAGGTCTGGCACCTCGGCATAAAGAAGCCCGACTTTTCGATTTGTTTTGTGTTTAAATAATACTAATGCGAATTTTTAAACAATTTTATTTTTTTTTTACGTTTTTTGGAAAATACGGCTTTATTTATGACAAAGTGGAATCCTTACGATTCCAACAAGCCAAAAAACATTGAAATCGGTTGAAAAATAGCGCTGAACAATTCTCCCTCGTTTTTCGTTCCGTAATATTGGCTACAGAGGGCTTGAGGGATCCCGTTAAAGCACACATTTATTTGTAAAATCTTACAAGAGATTAATTTTGTTTTTCATCGAAAAAGCAGCCTCTTCTTTTAATAACTTCTCTTATTATTCTTGGCATTCTGGAAATCAACTTGTCTATTGTAGCGATAGAAATATTTTTCCAAGTTTCTTGTAATAATGCCAATAGATTATCCGCTGATTTTGGATAAATTTGTCGGATGCGTCCATTGAGTTCGTCCCAAAGGAGCTCTATTGGATTAAGATCCGGTGACTGAGGTGGCCAGCTCATAATTATCAAAATTGCTGCATCTTCTAGCTGTATTAAATACGACATGCATAATTTCGAAATATACTTCAGATTATTACCTTGCTGGTACGTAAAGCCATGACCATTCAATTATAGTCTAGACGGAATAGTATAATCCCTTAAAATATCTTTGAATTTCTCCTTATTTAAATTGCCCGTTATTCTAATCAGTTTCCAGTACCTATGCCAAAAAACAGCTTCATACCATGACTGAGCCATCGCCATATTTAACTGTAGGTATCGAGCTTTATGGAGCCACTTTTTCATGAGTAGTCCGACGCACAAAAACTCTTCTTTTATTACAAACACTTCAAATTTGGATTCGTCAGTCCATAAAACTTTTTCCAATTACCTACCGTCCAATTTTTGTGTAACTTAGCCCATTGTAATCGTTTTATTTTGTTGATAGGCCTTAGCAAAGGCTTCTTTATTGCAATTCTGCCATTCAAACCTGCTTCTCTCAATCGTGGTTTTACGGTATTTAATGAAACCGATTTGTTTTTCATTTCCTCCAAATTTGCTCTAATTTTTTTAGCTGTTAACCATCTATTTTTTTCACTTTGGTTAATAATATACTTACCCTGTTCTTTAATGTTACTCTTGGTCTTCTTGACCAAAATCTGTCCGTATTCCTTCCACTTTCTTCGTAGCGTTTAATTGCATTATGCACCGCTGTTTTTTAAATTTGCAACTGAGCAGCAATAGCTCTTTCAGATTTGCCTTCCTTGTGTAATATATTAATTGCAGAACGAGTGCCTGAATCTAATTGTTTTTTTTTCTCCCATTTCTGTGTTTATAATGACTTTAGTTCTATGAAATTTAATGATAAATGATTGGCACAAAATAACCAGAATAACAAATGTATTAAATATCGTGCGAGTCCTTTGTTTTATGTTTATTGCATTTGTTATTCTGATCAGTTTACCAATCATTTATGATTAAATTTCATAGAACTAAAGTCATTACAACCATCGAAATGGGAGCAAAAAAACAATTAGATTCAGACACTCGTTCTGCAATTAATACATTACATAAGGAAGGCAAATCTGAAAGCGCTATTGCTACTCAGTTAAAAATTTCAAAAACAGCGGTGCACAATGCAATTGAACGCTACGAACAAACTGGAAGAAATATGGACAGACGTCGGTCAGGGAGACCACGAGTAACGTTACCCGAACAGGATAAATACATAGTTATCCAAAGCAAGAGAAACAGAAGATTGACAGCTCCAAAAATAAGAGCGAATTTAGAAGAAATGAAAACAAAATCGGTGTCATTGAACACCGTGAAACGAAGATTAAGAGAAGCAAATTTGCATGGCAAAATTGCAGTTAAGAAGCCATTGCTACGGTCTATTAATAAGCAAAAACGATTACAGTGGGCTAAGTCACACAAACATTGGACCCTAGATGACTGGAAAAAGGTATTATGGACCGACGAATCCAAATTTGAAATTTTTGGCAATAAGCGAAGAGTTTTTGTGCGTCGGGCTACACATAAAAAAATGGACCAACAATGTGTAATTCCTACAGCGAAACATGGTGGCGGTTCAGTTATGGTATGGGGTTGCTTTTCTGGCGTAGGTACGGAAGAACTTGTTAGAATTACAGGCATTTTGAACAAGGAGAAGTTCAAGGATATTTTGAAAGACCATGCCATTCCTTCTGGTCTACGACTGAATGGCCGTGGCGTCATATATCAGCAGGACAATGACCCGAAGCATAAATCAAAACTATGCATGTCTTTCTTGGAAGAAAATGAAACAAGGAAAATTTTAAAAATAATGAAGTGGCCACCTCAGTCCCCTGACTTGAACCCAATTGAATTAATTTGGGATGAACTCGACAGACGCGTTAGAGTAATTTGCCCAACATCAGCGGAAAACATGTGGGTTCTACTGCAAGAAGCTTGGGAAAACATGTCTATGACAATAATAGATAAACTCATCGCTAGGATGCCAAGGATAGTGGCTGAAGTTATCAAAAGAAGGGGCGGTTTTTTCGACGAAAAGAAAATATAATTGTATATTCTTATTTTGTAAATAAATGTGTTATTTAATCGTATTTAAGCTTTCATTCATTTACTTGAAACCGTTGAATAGTAATTAATGAAGTGAAAAAAAAGTTAAAAGTGGTACCCCTTTAGCACCCACAGTGTATAGCGGCCTGCATTTGTTCTTAAAGATTAGCGAGCAAATGTTTTGCCGACAAAATGCTGGTCGCACACTGCTCGACTAATTTTCAAATAACTACGGAACAAATAACAATTCATATATGTTTTTGGGCTTAAATGAAAGCTTAAGTTTCAAGCTTTCACCTACTTAAGTTTTGACTTCGTAAGACTATTACTATAGCCGTTGCAAGACATTGAAATTGGATATCCATATATAAAAAGACATCAAAAAATGTATGTTTTCTCTCACCTTTAATACAGGCACCCATTAGATTCTTTTAGGTCAAATCAATGTAGTAAGACGCTGTATTTAATAAGCTTTACGACGATATCCTTAACTTTGTTCTACCTCTTAGGGATGCCAAACTACATGCACTAAAAAGAGAGCCTGTCTTTTTCACAATTTTATCAAGTGGTCCTAAACTTTTGGCCTGCAGTGTATATTATAAGATTACTCAATTGATTTATGATAATTGAGCGTATTAACATTTTTGTATTTAGAGTATTGCCTGAACACCCTTAAACTGTCGTATCTTCATGCAAAATGTATGCTTCAAATGAAAAACATAATAAATTTAGTGCAATAATGGTGTGTAAATAAATGTATTTATTATTGCTGCTAATTCTTGATCGTTTATGACTGCTTAATGAAAGAATTGTAAGAAGTCTTTAAAAAGCTCTTTTGCCTCTGGTACACCAAGTGAGCGCTGTAGCGCAGATGGTAAGGTCTCCGTTTGTAACGCGGCGTGCTCGTGTACGAGTCTTGGCGAAGTTTAAAATTTTTTTATTTTTTTTCATTGCAAGGATTTTTTTTAATAACCAATAACTTATTGGACTCAATAATAAATAAAAAATGCAATTATTAGCAGATTATAATACTAAAATAAAATACTATCCGAAGATTTTAACAAAACTAGGCCAGGCCACCAATGTTTCCAAATGCGCGTCTTGGCATTGTTCCCTTTAACAAATTTCGTTATAATTGTGTTAATGTTTGCTAAAAAAGCATTCCTGTAAGAATATACCTTCTGGGGATACACCGGTAAAAAAAATGCGCCTCCAACTCTACCTCCAGGTTAGGGTGGAAAATAGTTTATTATTTAAAGCATTTTTCGTAAATATATTAAAAACAAGAGGAGCTCAATGTTTGAACGTAAAGAATAGCAAGTAAAGATGTGTACTTCATTCGCTCAGCAAAATAAGTCATTAAAATAATAAACTTCGCGCGATCTACCCTACCTAAGGTTCCATTTGACAAAAATCATATTTTAATTAACTTAGATTCTACTTAATTAAATACCCTACAAAAAATATTTAAACTTATTTTCGATGAAAATAGCCGGATTCAAAATATTAAATTAAATAAGTTAAAATTGCAAAATTTGTATTTCTTTTTCCTGAATAACTTTTTAACCGATTTCGCTACAAAGAATATTGTCCAATAATAGTTGTAGAGAATTTTTTTCTAAGTTAAATAAAAAAAATTTTTATTCTACGAAGTACAGAAGTCGAAATATTTTTGGATACCCCTTTTTCACCCCCCCCCCCCCCCCCCGTTAGCAAACCCCTTAAAAGTTTGAATTCTGCAAATTTTCGATCCTTAGGATTTACCACTTAAAAAAAAAGTACAAAAGTTATGATTTTTTTGTAATTATTTTTATTGATTTGACTGGACTACACTCGCCATGCTGGCTTAAAAGGATTTTGCCACGCTTCCTTGGCTAAGAGACAGTCAAGATCGGGGGAGAGTGAGAGGGCCGAGAAAACTATACTGCTCTCTCTCGCTCTGCACTTGTGCCGAATCCGACCGAGACCCAGCGAAGACAGCCGAGACACGCACGTATCGCTGCAATGGTGTGCTTGACTAGGGAGTAGCGCATGAGTAGGGATTTCTCACAGATGCTACCGGCTGACCATTGGTTAGTGAGACTACGGTCGCGTGGTGGGGAGAGAAATCCGGCACGATCTAACTGCACTGGGTGAGGGATCACTCACTGGACCCACCCATCCTCAAGAATTCGAGGTATCCTCAGATTCATCTCCTTAATCTCTTCCGTACGATTTCTAGGGGGATCCCCAGTATCGTACTGCTATCCTGTGGGACCTTGGCCATTCTGGTAATCCAAGGGTGGGTAAATTCAGGGTACATTCCGGGGTAGACTAGGCACCGCGCCTTCTTACTTATACGGCCCAAGCGCCAAACTCTGATTTTTGCGGCTTTAACGTCGACCTAGCTTCACTCGATTCTAGCGACATCTTTCGGCCATAGCGCCAACTTAAACGTCTCGGTTCTAATTATTTTCAGCTGTAACAGCTAAACATTTTAAAATTCAATAGACACTTTGAGAGATTCTCAAGTGTTTTATTAAACTATACATTTCATGTAATCTGTTAATCTTGTTATTTTATAGAAATAAACAATTTATTTATTTTGTTAAATAATTAATTTTATTACAACTCCTTTCCCAGTTGTTTTTAAGTCAATCTTGAATATAACTCGATTTTACAGAATTTCATCTAATGAATTTCATCCTTAAATTATGGCTGAGCAATGGGCGATGTTTTTCTGGAAATTGGCTCATTCTTACTTTGCCAATCTTTCAATGCTTTCATCTTTGCCTGTTTCAAGTACCAGAATGCAGGAGTGAAAAGCCCAATGTTTGATTCAACTCCAATAGTCAGTATGTGGGCGAACCTTCTGCCTTGGTTTTCTAATTCAATTGTACCTATGTATTTAAGTCAAAGCATAAGTATTACTATTTGCTATAATACACTTGCACTGTGACTGTAAAATACTAAATGATAACACTATGAGTAAGCCTGAAATCAAATTCATCATTTAACAATCTCAATCTTCAAAGAAAAAAAAAATATTTGAAGGAACATGAAGCATCTTAGTTACTTACCAGTAGTTGATGTTGCCCCATCTCCATTTTCTTTATTGCTTGGTGACCTAACTTCTGTAATATTTGGTTGTCTTCGCATCTTTTATAAACATCTATTATCGTATAATTATCTTAAATCCAAACACTAGTCAACTGGTACTTTATGTAGATAAAGGTTATGACGAGTAATTTCGCGCGTATGTTTCACCAAGCCGTCGTTACCCTATAAAACTCGAAAATTGCTGGTAGTAGACCTAATATAACCCGGTATTCGGGAGAATTGTAATGCGATCCTGTAAGGGATCGGTTGGGCGCCAGGCTCGATGTTGGAGCCGAGGCCTATTCTACCCTGCAACTATCATACCTATCCTGATTGCGGCTAGTCAGCCCCGAAGGTAGGAGAGGGGATGGATCAGGATGAGTGAGAAGCCACGCGGAGATGGTCCAGCCGGAAAGGGACATGAATTAAAAAGAAGAATCAAACACACAACTTTCGTTCCAGGGAGATGGATCTAGGCTTTATTTTGTCTCAGCACTCAATTTTTTTATAAATTGGACTCCGATCATCCCTTTAATTATCTCCAATTCGCGCACACACATTCCATCCATACTCATTGAATTTCACAATCATCCCTTCTCACACGCACACTTCCATACCGACCCGAGGAGCGGGGAGAAAAACGGAGCTCCTGGTGACCACTCCCAGGTTACTTCCCTTCGTGTGTCAGAAACGGCCCGATGACGGGGAATAACACCCAATCCCCAGGTACCGGCCAAGTCCCTTAGGGAGGCCTCCTCACGAGCCTCAGAACCTTGCTCCCGTGGGGCGACTCGCCTTGGGTACTCTCCCTCCAATCGCGCTATATTGGAGGACGCCCCGACGAGGTGAGTACTCGGCCACGGCCCTTTTCAAGGACTCCCGGCACCCCTCGGTCCACTCGATGGCCGAGCAAGCCCAGGTCCCGTCCTATGACCGATCGGATACTCACTCCCGTCACGTGAGCGGGATATCTGACGAGATATCTCCTCGCTCTTAAGGGGAACAGCGTTCTGGGCCCGCGCGTCTACTATGGGGCCAACCGACGGCCATCCTCCTCCTAACCCAACCCACTCCAAACCAGGGAATCGGACTACCCGGACCAGAAAACTCACCCCACAAACTTTGCCCTTCGGTGGGAGAGACGCCTGGGGAGAAACACCCTAGGAGAGGCCCAGGGTTCTCGCGAGAGGGGAAAACGGCACCCTCCGCAGCCCTGAGATCCTCGCCCAGAGCATCTCCCCCCTCCTGGGCCGATCCCACCCACTACTCTGACACACAAAAGGAACGATAAAATGTCCTCACCTCAACAACATTTCTCCCCAAGGCCTGGAGCGGCCCGGCACCTTCTCGCTTCTGGCCCAAACCCGCATCAATTCTCCTCGCTGCGTCGTCTCCGAGGCATCCAGCATCCTTCGCCTACCTCACTCATCTCTAGTTGAGTTTCCCTGTCCGGGAAGTTCTGGGCCGACTCGGGCTGGCCTCTCGTTCTAGGCCTTTTTCGCCCCCTTCCTGTCCGGCCAGACACCTTCCTTCTACGCTCTCTGGACACACTCTGGCTCTCCTCTCCTCTGCTTTCTCTCTCGACGCTTTTCTCCTCTTTTTCCCCGGCTCCTCTCCTCTGCTTTCTCTCTCGACGCTTTTCTCCTCTTTTTCCCCGGCTCCTCTCCGCCTCCCCCTTTACCACTCCTTCTTTCCTTATTTTTGGCGCAATTGGCCACATAGAATCACGTGAGTAATCGATTTCACGTGTTCTATATCCCCTCCATTACAGCGAGGCCTTACTGCGTAAGGTGCGATCGCTTCTTACGCAGAAGAGCATGGAGACTCCTTGGGGCGTTGGCGGCTGAGGAGGGCTCCGGGGAGAGGTACTTTTGCGTCTCTCTCTCTCTTCGATCCAAGTCATTCTCTCTCTCCCTCTGCTTAACTCCGGGTTTGGGCTCAGGATAGTGCCTAGTCTTTCCTCCCTACTACTCTATGCTTCCTGCGCTTCTCCCCCTCACTCCTCGAGTCATTCCCTCACATTCCTTCATTCCCACGACCTTACATACTAGACAACAATTAATAAGTGGCACATAGGTGCTGACTCTATACAAATCTAAGGTGGATTAGTCCATGGAGTAAAATATGGTTACAATTGAGAGGGTATAGCGGGTTGAGCAAGGATGGAGGGCCTGTCGACTGGTGAAGCAAACGCATTATAGCTAAAACTCCCACTTATAATGGGGGTCCCAAAAATCCCCGTTATAAGGTTCATCGGAATACTTCATATTTTCCAAACAAGCATTATTTTAATTTAGTCTGAAATATTTGTTTGCATAAATCATATAACCTATCGAACAATTGATATCCATTTCACTTTAAAAAGAGAAGAAGTTAAACATAAATGTTATTAAAGATTTCCAAACCTGGAAGTCGAGCATATGATTATTAAATACCTTAACAATTTCTTTCAATTAATATCCTCCTGACAATGACCGATCCACATTAATGTTGAAAGTATGCTTCTCATTGGCACAGAGTTGTAAATATTAATCTTATTTAATCCAGTCAGCTCTATCCTAATCAATGAATATGAAAATGTTCTGTCTTAATTTCATCTGAAAAAGAAATACCCCCCCCCCCCCACAAAGTATACTATATCCTGTATTGTAAAATATAATGTTATACTTATCTAATTCGCGAATCCTTCAGTCACTGTTAATTGAATTATTTGTGATTGTAGAAATTAACAGATGCAATATCGCAACACGATGAATAACTTCACTGCAATAAAAAAAAATAACCTCACATTACTATTTACACAATTCAATATAGTCGCCGAATTGACAGTTCACAACCATATATAGTTTGATCGTTGAGTATATTATGTTGGAAGCGTTGTGAAAATGACGTAATTTTTCTTAGCGACCAACTTCAGCCCGAGACATACACTCTGGCTGGAGAAGAAATTATGAAGGAAAATTTTATTTTCGATATATATAGAGCTAACAGAGTATGAGATCTCTGGATTGCCTGAACCGATTTTGATGTTCTTAGGCGCAAATAAAAGCTTTTTCGAAACCATTTTAAAAAAAGCTTTACTTAAATAATGGCAATGGATTATTCGCGGAAAAAAATCGATTTGAAAATTGGGACTCCCCAACTAGCTGTATAAGAGAGTAGTGCCTCGACGGCGGTATAGGCATGACTTTTTCTACTTGTATGCACTAGCCGTCGAGACACTACCGTGTCTCTTGATTTTACTTTTACTCTCGGGATCACGTCGGGGTCACCATTTTAGCCCTCCTTGTTGCGGCTAAATAAATTATTTCAAGTCTATATATTTTTAATATAAGTATATTGCTTTATTTATTCACACTGGTATTACAATCAAAACTCCTTATTAACATGTCCATTCCAAAAAGGTTACAGAACGAGTAAGAGAGTCTTTTATAACCGAAAACGGAAAAGGTAACTGAAAGTATACATGAAAAGAAAGGGAATATAGGGAATCGGACTGACCAATCATATTGTCGCTAACTATAGCTTAATCTTTCTGTTGGCGCTAACTCCGCCACAGAGTTGAGAGGGGAAAGGGGACTCTCTCTAGACACTGTGAGTTGAGACGAGCTAGCGAGCGTACTGTTGTTATTTCATTGGACTACTATTGTAACAAAAGGAGGCTGTTCCTCAGTAATTGTTGACTGAGAATTTGTGATAAACTGAATCTGAATTATCCAAATTATGTAAGGATACAAGGTGTTGTGGAATTTTTCTGCTTTTTTCCTCTGATTGAGGGGTTTTTTAATGCGCTGTAATTAAAGGTTTTGTTCACTGAAAATAAAGATTACTTAACCTCCTATCCCTTGACAGCATTAGTAATACTAGTCATCAATATATGTAAAATCATTAATTCGAAAACATCTTTAGCTTTGTTATTAAAAACAGAATGCCCTCATGCATTACCTATTAAACTATCAGTGCGCTCGCGTGACATCTTAGCTTCTGATACTTTCCTTCATTGCGTCAATTCGCTTTTTTTAACAATTCAGTCAATGATGCTTATACTGAATTAAACTGAAATGGTAATGAAAAGGAATTTGCTATTTATGAAATTAATCTAATAGCCAAACTAATTTCAAAAATAGCAAATATATGATCGCATGCGATCGATAATTTTTGCATTCTAGCAGGGTGTTCATCAATTGTTTTTTCATTTTTTCCACTTTCCATTGTGCAGTTAAAGTTGTTCGAAAAGGACCGAAAAAGGGTGATTTTTAAATGTAAATTACTTTTAAACCCCTTGAACAATTCGAATGAAATTTTAAATGTGCACTCGGGTTGTTACCTTGAACCTCCAGTTACGAGAAAAGACGGTAGTTTCGTTACACCCTGTATATATTGAAAATGAATTATTCTTCGCTTTCTCCTTCTCTAGTCGAATGTATATATGTCTCGGGCGAAAGTTAGCTCGTAAGATTGTGATATCTAGTTTAGTAGAAATAAACGGATGTAAACGTAAATATAGTTCATAAACCTATACCGGCGTAATACTCTAAGAGCTGGCTACAATTTGAGCTACATGCCTAGGTCCATGGAATATTTTACATGGAAAAGGTTCGATCGACATCCAAAAAGCAAAAGCCCGACCGTCAGAAGGCGCGCAGGAAGCTGTATGCGTGGGCAGGCGTTCAATCATGTAAATTTTCCGACAAAAAAACTGACGATTGGCATGACTGAAAATTTACAGAAATATTGAGGAACACGTGGTAAAGCAAGGAAAAAATTGTCAGAAGGCTAAGTGAAAGATAAAAGTTTGTCAGAAGCTGCAATAGTTGCGAAAAATGTCGGAAAATTTACATGTTAAGCGGCACTTCTGACAATTTGTATTTTTATTGTTTACATATTTAATAAACCGAGTGCAAATTGTCAGAAGGCAAAGTGAAAAAGACAGTGAGAAAGTCGGAGTTGAAGTACGAGAGCATATTTCGACATGTGGCGCAGCGCCCAGCATACCGATAGCTTTTCCTATGATTTTCACGCCGTACATTTTTTCTGGCATTTCTGACTATTTGGATTTTTATTGTGTACGTGTTAAAAAAGCTGTGTGCAAATTGTCAGAAAACAAACTGGAAGAGATTTATAAAAATTAAAGTGCAAAGTGTGATAGCATATTTCGACGCGCGGCGCCGCGTTTAGTAAGACGATCGCTTTTCTCTTGATCTTTGCGCAGTATAATTTTTATTGCAATTATAATTTCTTGAAATGTTTATAAGAATAATTATAAACAAAATAAAAATAAATTTTTTAATATTCGATTTATAAATGTACATAATATATGAAAAAAAAATTTATAATGGGACTGCCCGCGTAAAAAAATTCAGTCTTAGAAAGATCTTGATGGTGATTTGAACGATATTTGTAAGATCTTTGAAAGATCTTACATTCGTATTTCATGAAGTCTTGCTCTCGTCCATTAACAAGACAAATTGTAAGCTCTTTCTAAGATCTTTCAAATATCTTTCAAATACAAAAATGGCGTTTTGGATTTTCAAAGATGATTTCCAATATGATTTCAAAGATAATTTCAAAGATGGTAATCAATATGATATCAAAGATAATTTCAAAGATGGTTTCCAAGATGGTTTCAAAGATATTTTCAAAGATGTTTTCCAAGACGGTTTCTAATATAATTTTTAAAATGGTTTCCAATATGATTTCGAAGATAGTTTCCAAGACGGTTTCAAGATTTTTTGATAAAATTTCTAATTGGTTACCCGAGTAGACAGCGAATATAGAGTATTCGATTCAATTGCCGATACTATAGATGCATTTTAAAAAATGCAAAAAATGGATTATAATTAATTAATTAATTTATTTATTTGTTTACTTTAATATATTACCTATTATAATCATAGACTAACAGTTATCAATTAATTTTACAGCATGATAATTTTTTTCCGCACTGGGACCCGAACCTGGAACCGATGTCAATCTGACGTGCAGCGGTCCGAAGTTTAGTCCACTCAACTAACCTAAAAGTTATTGTACATAACTTCATTTATTTAACTTAAAATATACGATATATTTGTCCATTGTTTCTATCCATGCGAAAATTGTTGTTGATAGAAATCGAAGTTTAGCCGAGTGGACCAAATGTAGGACTGCTGCACGTGAGACTGACATCGGTTCCAGCTTCGAGTCCCACTGCGGAAAAAAATTTTCATGCTGTAAAATTAATTGATAACTGTTAGTCTATAATTATAATAGGTAATATATAAAAGTTGTGACCCTGTACTATTTTAAGATAGTCTATGTTCACTAAAAAGACATATATGTTTCCGTATAGAACAATGATATCTATTATGGTCATATTATCAAGGCCATAATACCGAGTCATATACGATTGGCCTACCTATCATCCGAAATACTGTATAAAGCTCGGTGAATGATGGGCCATAAAAGTAGAGTAACGATTCTGGCCCATAAGTCGCGTGCTAAATAGGCCTAACGAACTTCGGCTTTCCGCGACTCCCGAACATTCAAGTTGAATTTTCGGAAGAAGCCGGACTCTGGGTCTGATTAGTGATACCCATACCCTAATCAGCTTTACCAATTAAATTGAGAGTTATGATAAGTTGGGGGTAAAGGAACTAGCAGCTCGTTGCTTGCGTCTTACGAATTTTGCGACACCCGTATGTTAGTTCTGGAAGAGCAGGGAAGCACCTTCAACTCCGCTCTGCTCTGCTCGGCTCCGCTCTGCTCTACTCTGCTCAACTCTGCTCCGCTCTGCTCTGCCCTGCTCATCGCTGCCCTGTTCAACGCTGCTCTGCTCCACCTCCGTCGAGGGATCCAGCCTCCTCCTTCAGCTTCGGCGAAAAAGGTTAGCGGGAGTTCCAGCTTCTAGCAATTCTCTTTAGTATGAGCAAGATTTGGAAAACACGCTAATTAGCAGTGAGACTGTCGAAAATCACGAATTACGGGTTAAACATGTTCCAAAAGTGCGTGAATTGGGAAGTAGAGCCATAAAATGATAGTTGGAATAATAGTCTATCGTCGAGGAAATTCTGAGATTCGCAATTAATTCGACGACCAAGTCACTTATGGATTTTCGGATACGGAATGTATATAGTTTTATATGTAACTTACGTTAAGTTCTTTTATCGATTACCGTGTATTTAATGCCGTACTAAATTCTTTGTCATTTCCGAAACTTTGGGTATGCGCTTATAGTACAGTTGATGGGTCGAATTCGGTTGTAAGGAGTGACCGGGATGTCCGTTCAGGTCCGGATTTCAGTTACGTTTAGTGTAGTTCGTCTCGTTTAACCAGGGGTGCATCCCGAGGTCGAATTCTCCCCGAAAGGAGCTACCTCGTTCGATCACCTCGTGGGAGTACAGTTTTTCTCGTTGGAAGGAACCCCGGAGGTGAAATCTCCCCGAAAGGAGCTACTCCGTTCGGTACTCTTCGAGAAAATATCGTTTTGTTTTGGTAAAAGGTCGCAGGAGAAACACCTGCCTTGAGAAGTCCTTTAGTTTATTAGTTAGTCGTTTGTAGTAGAGGAATTCGTTGGATTAATCCCGAGCGCTCCGAAAAACCATTTTCAACGACATTCCTAGTTATAGTTTTATAGTATATGAACAACGATCTTTGCGACATGAGATCTGACATATATAACGATGTCTTTAAGGAAATATAGAGAACTTGTTACCGAATACAGTATGTCGTTATTTGACCTGAATTGCCAAATCCTTCTTCCTTTTACGTTTCAGGGACTCACCCACTCTCCGCTTACACGATCCTAACTCTATATACACTGAGCTAGTTGGTATTACAGTTTTGACGTTTACCGTATTTCGCGATTACTACAGTACAGTGGTTCTTTAGGGAACCTAGCGCCCAACTTATGTTTTAGATTTTGGTCTAGTTATCATTTACGAATACTGAAGGGTCAGCCAAAATTTTTGTAGTGCAGCAAAGTAAATAAATAAATAAATTAATTAATTAATAATAATCCATTTTTTGCATTTTTTAAAATGCATATATAGTATCGGCAATTGAATTAAATACTCTATATTCTTTGTCTACTCGGGTTACCAATTACAAATTTTAACAAAAAATCTTTGAAACCGTCTTGGAAAAGATCATTGAAAATATCTTTGAAACCGTCTTGGAAACCATCTTGGAAATTATCTTTGAAATTATATTGGAAACCATCTTTGAAATTATCTTTGAAATCATATTGATTACCATTTTTGAAATTATCTTTGAAGTCATATTGGAAATCATCTTTCAAAATCTAAAACGCCATTTTTGTATTTGAAAGATCTTAGAAAGAGCTTAGAAAGATCTTAGAAAGAGCTTACAATTTGTCTTGTTAATAAACGAGAGCAAAACTTCATGAAATACGAATGTAAGATCTTTCCAAGATCTTACAAATATCGTTCAAATCACCATCAAGATCTTTCTAAGACTGAATTTTTTTACGCGGGCAGTCCCATTATAAATTTTTTTTTCATATATTATGTACATTTATAAATCGAATATTAAAAAATTTATTTTTATTTTGTTTATAATTATTCTTATAAACATTTCAAGAAATTATATTTGCAATAAAAATTATACGGCGCAAAAATCAAAAGAAAAGCGATCGTCTTACTAAACGCGGCGCCGCGCGTCGAAATATGCTATCATACTTTGCACTTTAATTTTTATAAATCTCTTCCAGTTTGTCTTCTGACATTTTACACACAACTTTTTTAACACGTACACAATAAAAATCCAAATTGTCAGAAATGCCAGAAAAAATGTACGGCGTGAAAATAATAGGAAAAGCTATCGGTCTGCTGGGCGCTGCGCCACATGCCGAAATATGCTCTCGTACTTCGACTCCGACTTTCTCACTGTCTCTTTCACTTTGCCTTCTGACAATTTGCACACACTTTATTAAATATGTAAACAATAAAAATACAAATTGTCAGAAGTGCCGTTTAACATGTAAATTTTCCGACATTTTTCGCAACTTTTGCAGCTTCTGACAAACTTTTATCTTTCACTTAGCCTTCTGACAATTTTTCCTTGCTTTTCCACGTGTTCCTCAATATTTTTATAAATTTTCAGTCATGCCAATCGTCAGTTTTATTGTCGGAAAATTTACATGATTGAACGCCCGCCCACGCAAACAGTTTCCTGCGCGTCTTCTGACGGTCGGACTTTTGCTTTTTGGATGTCGATCGAACCTTTTCCATGTGAAATATTCCATGGACCGCGGCATGTTGCTCGACATGTAGCCAGCTCTCCGTCTATAACTCTAATATTATGTCAAAATTATTCGGTTGTGATGATGGTGTGATATAATTAAAACTATGGATGATTAATTAAAATAAGTGAATAAACATGAAGGAGTCAGCAAGAGAATCAAAGAACTAGCACTGTCCGAACTGTCAATAAAGTCAAAGCCTAAATATTTGATTGTGACGATAAGAGTGTGATACAATTAGCACTGTGGATCATTAAATTAAGGTAGTTGTCGTGTGACAATATTCGATAAAAGTTTTTGTTTTTAAGATGTGCAGTTATGCATAACCGTATATGTACCGTCCGCACTCTACGCTCTTGAACTTTGTGTTTGACTGTACCTCACGTGACCAAATGTACAGATGAAACTTGCGTATGTTTATGCACACACACAAATATTTTCAGCGATCATATTATTCAGCAACACTGCATTCAGTTGCGCTAAAAATGTGCGCAGATTGCCTATATACGATATTGGTGGCTGACAGTAGAGAACGTAACCTCAACATAAATTATTGCTTCATTCCATAGTTATTACTAGCCAATTATTAACTATGTCTAATTTTTATTACCGAGACAAAAGTGGAAAATTTAGTAGTCAAAAGAAGATACTAGGGGAAAAAGCAGTGATGGATAAAATAGCAAAAGCAAGACTTGTGAAGGCTGTCCAAATTTCGAGTGAAACTAAATATTCCAATATTTGCAAAGGAAGACGCATTATAAATATTAAAGAACTTGGAGCAAACTTGAAATGTTCACAGTGTAAGGAGGTGTTAAGCTTAGAAAATATTCAAGCTGAAAAAATAATGGGGCTTCAATCTATTTTAAGCGTTAAGTGCATAAAATGTAATATATTGACCTGCGTTCATACAGACAAAAATCATAATTTTCAAAACCACAGTCATTCAGATGTAAACACTGCAATTGTACTTGGTAAGCTGCAGTCTGCACATTTACTTAATATAAATCATTTAATATTAGATCTATTAGGTTGTTTGTCATGTAATTACTTCTTAATCATTTAACTTGTATCATATACACATATTACGATATTTATATAATAGGTACTATTCATTCCGGTGGGGGTTGCAGTGGATTAAATAAGATTTTGGCTTGTCTGGATATACCAACTGTGTCGAAAGATTTATTTAAGCGGTATGAACGAGAAGTAGGCTTATCTATTGAAGCAGCCGCTAAAGAGAGCTGCACAAAGGCTGCTAAAGAAGAACGAAGACTTGTAATTGATAATATTAAGGCAATCTCTAGTGAACTGTAAGATATTTTTTTAAGATTTTTTAATATTATATACTAATTATTTAATGATTATACAAGGAAGTTATTACACTTAATCGTGTAGTCAATCATGCATTAAGTTATACATAGTCTACGGAGAAAAGAACATTTTTACTTTATTCTCTGTTAAATTACATAACAAGTTTTAGTTGTGATGAATTTATATATGTAAATAAGAAATAAATATTATACTCATGTTTTAGGTTTAAATAAATTATTTCATTTACAGACCTCCTGATATTTCTAAAGATGTTTATTCCAACCTACAAAACCTAATTTCCTCTCACAATGCTATGAATAGTACAGTAAATGAAGAAAGTACTGAATCCTTAACCTGCAACTTTGATTATCTTTTAGGCAGTACTATTAATATTATAGTATCCTACGATATGGGTTGGAGTAAAATGGGTAATGGTTGTACCTATGACAGCTTAAATGGATATGCAACAATTATCGGATTTTTAAGCGGAAAAATTTTAGATTATAAAACACGAAATCGCAAATGTGTTTTATGCGATTTAGGACATGATAAAGCCAGTCATGACTGCAGACAAAATTTCAACGGGAGTGCCAAGGCGATGGAAGCCGATGCAGGCAATGACTTAATTAATAATAGTAGCATACTTGAAGCAATTGGATTAAAAGTACGAATAGTAATTGGAGACGAAGATGCTACTGTTATGGCAGCTGTTAGAAAAAATAGCTCAGAAACAGTTTACAAATTATCAGATAGGAACCATTTATTGAAAAATTTTAGTAAGGAGCTGTATGAATTGGCTAAGACTTTCAGTGAAATGAAGAAGCCTGGTATTATTAAACATATTAAAAAATGTTTCGCTTACGCAATTGCTCAAAACAAGGGCAACCCAGAAAATCTAGCTACAGTATTAAAATCTATCCCAGGTCATTTGTATAACTGTCACGAGAAATGCGGATTTTGGTGTAAACGCACAAATGACACTTACACACAAACTGTTAATTTAAAAAATCATGCATTGCGTGAAAAATTAGATGCGATATTTTACAGATATTCCAACAATTCAAGAAAATTTTCGGTGTCAGCATCTAACCAAGCTAACGAAAGCACTAATAATATTATAATTCACAAAGCACCAAAGAATATTTGTTATAGTAAAAGTGAATCTACTGATTTTCGTGTAGCCAGTGCCGTGTGTTGTAAAAATGACGGTGAAAGTAGTTTGTTGCAAATTAAAAAAAACTTAATTCTTTCACCGGGCACACATACAGCTAAATATGTCAAGAAATATGATACCGAAAGACTGAAAAGACGTGCAATTTCATCCAGTAAAAAAATGAAATTACGTAGAATACAATTGTCCAAACAAAGAGAATTACTCAGAAAAAAGAAAGATTCTACAGAACTATATACATATAAGTCAAACATTGGCATGCACATAGATTCTGTGCAAACAAATAATTTAAAAATGGAAGATAATTATTTAAATCTTGATAAAAATAATTATCTAATTCCTTATTTTTATTTGAAAACTGGTGGCTTGCGTATAAGCGATGATATTTTACAGATTGCTGTAAAATGTGAAAATATTGAATTAAATCTTTTTATTACACCTACAAAAGATATTTCATCGAGTACGATTAAAATTACAGGTTTACATAATATAGGGAATAAACTTTACTTACATAATAGTGAACTTGTAACTTTGCTATTAGCAGACGCACTTCGAGTATTTATCCAATTTTTACAAAAATTGGAAAAACCAATTATACTTGTAGCATATAATGCCCGATTTGATGTGCCTAGATTATTAAATGTGGTAATCAAGAATAATTTAGAAAATCAATTTAATATGGTCATTGGATTTAGTGACAGTCTTACCGTTTTAAGAAAAGCTTTTCCCAATCGTAAAGGTACTGGTTCTTTTAAATTATCAAAACTTGCCGAAGATATGTTAGGTATTACTTTGAGTGAATGCTTTCATGGAGCTCTGTATGATGTAACAAACTTACAAAAATTAATGAAGACTCTTAATTTAGAAGCTCAGCTATACTATAATAACAAAACTTATAAAAATTGTTTAATAGACCAAATAAATTCTAATAAAATAAAAGTACCTTTACATCAATTGTATGAACTAAAAGCTGTTATCTCAAGAGGCTTGTTAACAAAATTGGCAACTCAAAATTTATCCTTTAACATATTATTGGAAAAATATAAATCAGAAGGGAAAGAATTGGTAATTCATTTACTGTCAGAAAAATTAGATAATGGAAAGCCAAGAATTACAAATAATAAAAATGCAATAAACAAAATAATTTGTACAATCCAAAAGTATTTATAATGTAAAAAAATGTTATGTTTATTATATATATATAATTATAAAAAAAACTACTGTTAGTTTGTTAACATTGATATACTTAAAACAAATACAAATTTAATGTAAATTTTATGTTATGTTATGTATGTATTTCCGCGCTTAGCGCAAAATAAATACAACATTTTTATAAAATATTTGAAACCCATGATTACATTTAATTTAATATTATATTTAAAATCTATAATAATCTATCATATTTAGTATACATTTTCAGCATATTAAACTTAAAATGACAGTTTCGTCTCATTCTTCGTATTTCCCGCGTCGTTATCTTATTGCAACGTTGCCGTGCTTCCTTTGACTCCCGAACCATCCCGAACTGAGCAAAGACTCAAAATTGATTTCTACAGACAATCCTATATTTTGAACGATTTCATCTTCCAAAATAGTCGGTCAATTGTTCCGATTTTTAACATACTTTTTTATTAGACTATAATAGCAATCATATTAGTTTTTTGTTACATTTGTATAGAAAATGATTCCTCACGACTATGAAATTACTCAATTTTCCTGCATTCACCTATCTCAACCATGTTAAAGTGGCATGTTTTGACAATGATTATCTCAGAAACTGTTCGGTCAAATTACAAAAAAATGTTACAGCTTTTAGGTGAGGTTAAATACTAGTGATTCCTAAATTTTGAAACAAATCGTATATAAGTAAGTTTACACGACAACTACCTTAAATAGGGGAACAACGATAAATGAGTAAGCAGGAAAATCAAATAAGTAACAATGTATTGTATAATAAATTAATTTAATATTTTGTGATACTTTGTGCTAGTTTATTTCAGGTTAAATAATTAAATTTGCGGATAATTAAATTCAAATTGTTAAATCATCAATTTGATTTTAAGCTTACTCGTAGTTCTATCGTTTACTACTATACAGTCACTATGCAAGTCTATTGTAGAACATGGTAATACTTGCCCTTTGACTTAAAATCATTTGGTACAACTCGATTGTGGGCTTCCAAGGAGGTTGGTTTGTATACAGGGTGTATCAGCAATTATGCTTTTAATTTTAACCACATATTCTTGGGAATAAACTAAATCGAAAAGTCCTATACTATAAGGTCTGGAAAAGCATCATTGTTGAGATAAATCAATCTTAAACCGATAAATTACGGCTTTCATTCAACGGAAAATTACTCTACTTTCACTATCGTTGACAGTTTCCCTTCATAAAACAAAAGAAGTTTGTACTTCTCTGCCGATCCGTATTGTCGTACACGCATATACACACACGCACGCAACTACGTCGATTATTAATATTACTTCCTAATCTCCTACATTCCTGATCCTGGTGTTGATGAAATTCATTTTCTGTCTATGTTTAAAAGGATCCTCGACAGCATCCATTTACATAGTTGAAAAGTCTAAAGAATAATACGGCGTTATTTGTAGATTAATTTTGAAGGCGTTTTATCTTTGCGGTGACACGACATATGAACTGTTCTAAGATAGTAAAGAAATAAGTATTATATTAAAAGAGCTATTATTAGAAATTTTATTTTTTTCTATTTTTAAAAATCTTACTGTTTTATGAGATAGAACAGTTTGCTACATCATTGGAAGATCAAAATGACTCCAAAGTGGATTTTCAAGTAAGGCCACAGTCTTCTCTGGAAATTTCAATCTAAGTGGAGAGGTTGAGGGATCCCTTTAAGAATAATTGAGCCTTTTTTCATTTTCTGAAGGGACAAGCCAAAAAATTAAGAATAATTTTTTGATAATGCTGTAGATTATTATTCATAGTCTTTGTACGCTCTTAGGTACGAGAAAATTTCAAAGAGAAATTAGTAAATGCTTATGCTTTTCTCTTCACTTTATTACGATTTCCTAGGTGAATTGTAAAATATTTCTTTTTGGTGATCATATAAACTGTGTGACGAGACGCTTGCTTTGTCGCTGCCCCATGCACGATACCGCGTGGTGGGGAGAGCTGTGGCATACGTGCCGATACCGCGGCCTATACTGTAGCGTGCGCAAAGTATAGGGTCCTCGTCATGCCCCTCCCTAACTACCCAGAACGGCCGCTCCGCAGCGCCGATTCCGTTTTCGGCGGCTCAACTGGGTATATAAGACCGAGCTCCGACCCAGTTGAGCATTCCGTACCCAGGAGCTCTCCGGGTATATTCCACCTATCCTACGCAGGAGTTCTCCGCGTACACCCATCCTTGGCTCAGGAGTTCTCCGAGCACTTCCTGGCGCAGGAGTTCTCCGCGTCATCCACACCGATCCCGCCGCCTATGCCATGCTAACGGCCGTGTCCAGGAGTTCTCCGGACCAACGGCCATTTTTCTTTCAGCCGCTAACGTTCTTACTTTGCAGCTCCCCCGTTGACCGCCATATTGGCTACCGCCAAATTGGCTCCCCGGGCCCTCCCGTGAGGCCACCTACCGTCGCGCCGCCTACCGGTCCGTTCCGAGCCCTACCGAGAGGCTACCGACCGTCGCGCCGCCTACCCGAGCCCTTCCGTGTGGCTACCGAGCGCAGCGCCGCCAGCGGGCGATCATTGTACCTGCGAGATAGCGACCGACACATTTGCGTACACACCTGCAGCGGCAGTACATGAACAACATAAACACAATAGGTTAAGGTTATTGTGTACAAAAACATTGTAAATACTATATGTCTTTTATTTATCCTGAATAAACACTTTTTATTATCTACATTAAACTCGTCCAAATTTATTTTGATCCTTCTCGGTCAAGCGAACCGAACGGTTTTGCGACGACTAAACTCGTCAGCAAAACACGTTACAAATTGGCGCCCGAACAGGGACCGAGAGCGATCAAAAGGACGGTTTAATGCCCCGACCGAAAACATCGACCGGCTTCATTTATAAGCTCAGCAAGGCGGATTTAGCAAAGAAACTTGCTTCACTGCAATTGTCCACCGAGGGAAACCGAGACGAACTACGCGCCCGACTAGTGGAATATCACTTGGCGAATATTGAACCGAATACTTCGGCAGCTAGCACCATGGACGAAGAGCCCGATTTTAACCCGCGCCAAGCGCTAGAGTGGGCACGTAAGTCTGGTATTCGTTTTGAAGGGAAAGATCCCCTAAGTTTCCTAGAAAGAATCGAGGAATTGCAGGAAAGTTACCAGATTTTGGAAGCCGAGTTGCTTGCCTGTGTACCGGTCCTTTTGGCAGGACAACCTCTTTTATGGTATCGTTTAGTAAAAGAGGAAATAAACACGTGGAAAGAGTTTAACACTCTCTTCCGCAGGCAATACTTACCGGCACGATTTCTTGTCGCCATGGAGGAAAGTATCCACCAGCGATTACAGAAACCGCAGGAAAGAATCCTAGATTACATCACGGGATTAGGAACTCTTATGCGCCGCCATGGAGAAATGTCCAAAGCCTCGCAATTGGATCGTTACTATAACAACCTCCAACCGGCTTATAGGAACTATATCAAGCGAAGGGAGGTACACACCTTAGCCGACCTAATCGAGCTTGGACAAGAATTCGAGATTAACCTAGATTTGAACAAGGCATTCTCCAGCAAATCCGAATCTAGGAAACCTCGATCCGAAAAAGCAGTGGCCACCGCTAGCCCTGCTTATAACCCTAAAGACTGTTGTTGGAATTGCGGACAACGAGGACATAACCGCAAGAATTGCAAACGACCTCGGAAGTTGTTCTGTTCCCGTTGCGGAAAAGAAGGAGTATACTCCCGTGAATGTCCGTGTCCGGGAAACCCCGTTGCGGGCCGAGAGGGAACCGGAGCCTCCCGGCCCCCTACCGAAGATTGAGAGACCCGCGTCCTCATATCTTACTCCATATTAATAACCGGAATTACCGAGCCCTGATTGATACAGGAGCTACACACTCCTATATTGGAACAAAAGTATTCCAAGAGTGCACACCATTAACCAATCCCTTGCAGGAAGCAACGCGATTGGCTAATGGCGAGAAAATTCCGGTTACGAAAACCGCCCGCTTAAAGATCCGGATAGGAAAAGTGAAGTTAAATCACATCTTCCGCATCTTACCGACCTTACCAGTAGACGTCTTGTTAGGACTAGACTTTCTGAACCGTATCGGATTCCAATGGAATACCTCTGTTCCAGTAAAAGCATGCCTTATCGCCTCCGAGGCGAGTCGAGGCCTGCACAAATGTTCTCCCGCCGAGAAAGAAAAACTGGACAAAATGGTACAAGAAGAGCTCCGGACTACCGAACCTTCCAGGAAGCACACCACTTGGACTCAACATTGCATCCGGGTAAAAACTGGACAAGAACCCATCCGTCAACGCTATCGGACCTACAATCCTAAACTACAGGGTATCATTGACCAGGAACTGGACAAAATGTTAGCTGAGGACGTAATAGAGCCTGCCGACAGTCCATGGAATTCAGGGATCGTTCTAGCCAGAAAAAAAGACGGAAAATACCGCTTCTGTATTGACTTCCGACAAGTCAATACTGTTACCGAACGGGATGCATACCCGTTACCGCCGGTCCAAAATATTTTGGACAAACTTAAGGGGGCCAGATATCTTTCAACGATTGACTTGAAAAACGGATACTGGCAAATTCCCCTAGATCCGGAAAGTCGACCGATTACGGCTTTCGCTATACCAGGCAGAGGCCATTACCAATTCAAGGTAATGCCTTTTGGCCTACATTCCGCACCGGCTACCTTCCAAAGGCTTTTGGACAGAGTAATAGGTCCAGCTATGGAACCTTATGCCTTCGCGTACCTCGATGACATAATCGTGCTCGGGAGTACGTTCGAGGAACACTTTCAAGCCTTAAAAGAAGTATTACGCCGGCTAAAAGAGGCAAATCTCCAAATAAATCCAGAAAAATGTAAATTTGGACAAACAAGCCTCAGATATCTGGGCCATATAATTGACCAGAATGGACTACACACCGACCCGGACAAGGTAGAAGCAATCACAGCCATAGACACACCGACCAATCTACACGAACTCCGAAGATTCCTCGGTATGGTATCATGGTACCGCCGTTTCCTACCAAACGTCGCCACCACGTCCGAACCACTGAATAAACTCCTTAAGAAGAAACAACCCTGGAATTGGGAATCCGAACAAGAAAACGCCTTCCAGCAACTTAAACAACAGTTAACCAAGGCCCCCATCCTGACTTGTCCAGATTTCTCAAAGGAGTTTACACTACAAACGGACGCCAGTGACGTTGGATTAGGAGCAGTCCTCACTCAGGATTCAGAAGGCGAAGAACACGTGGTTGCTTACGCAAGTCGAACGCTAAGAGGAGCCGAAATTAACTACTCCGCCACCGAAAAGGAATGTCTAGCCGTCATTTGGGGAATTGAGAAGATGCGACCTTACCTGGAAGGATATCACTTCACGGTAATCACCGATCATTTTTCGTTAAAATGGCTTCGCAATCTCTCCGCACCCAATGGCCGACTAGCCAGATGGTCCGTGGCTCTCCAACAATACGACTTTGAAGTAAAATACCGAAAAGGCGCTTCCAACCACGTACCAGACGCCTTATCCCGAGCACCCGTTAAAACTAACTTGGATCCTGAGATATACCAGTTAGAAGGGGTCACTTGTCCCTGGTACAGCCGGATAATCAAAAATTTGTCCAAAGAACCCGAGAAATTGTCCAATTATCTAGTGGACAAAAACGTATTGTACCACCACCATCCTCAGCATGGCTGGTGTCAATGCGTTCCGACCGAACTCCGCCCGCGAGTATTAGAAGAGTGTCACCACCAACCAACGGCCGGACATCAAGGGGTTGCCCGTACCCAGGCTCGCTTAGCCGAACAATATTTCTGGCCCGGAATGTTGCGAGAAGGAAAAAGACATGTACAGAAATGTACCTCCTGCCAGCAACATAAAATTGACCAACGAGGAGTAGCCGGAAAAATGTTCACAAAACACAGCACCGAACCGTGGGTTTCGGTCTCCATGGATTTGGTCGGGCCACTACCTAGGTCAAAAACAGGTAATAATACCCTGCTGGTTATTCAGGACCGTTTCACTCGCTGGGTAGAAGTTAAACCCCTCCGAACCGCTACCGCTAAAAATTGCCTAAAAGCCCTCCAAGAGCTGGTAATTTTCCGCTTTGGGTGCCCTAAAGTCCTTACGACCGACAATGGCCGACAATTCATTAGCCATGAATTCAGCGAAGGTCTTCAAAAACTCGGGATTCAGCACAGACGGACGCCGCCATATTCCCCGCAGTGCAATCCCGTAGAAAGGGCAAACCGGACGATCAAAACAATGATCTGTCAATATGTCGGTAAAGATCACCAAAAATGGGATGAAAAGCTGTCCGAGCTCATATTTGCTCTAAATACGGCTAAACAAGCCAGTACTGGCTTTAGTCCAGCTTTCCTAAATTTTGGGAGATCATTGAACGCACCCGGAGCGCTTCATACCGAACACACCGACATTACCGACCGAGAAACCACCGGGGAGGACGTTCAGGCCCATGAACAAAAATTGATGCGTTTAGGAACGTCGAGGGAAGAGGCCCACAAACGGCAATGAGAAGCCACGCATGCGCAGGAACGGCATTATAATCTCCGTCGCCGAAAGTGGCGCCCCAAGCCGGGCGACAAAGTAATGAAACGCGAGCACCACCTATCGGACGCGTCCAAAAACTACGCAAGTAAACTGGCCCCTCGATACTCCGGCCCATACACGATAGTGGCAGCACCATCACCTGTCATTTTTAGGCTCCGCAGTATAGATGGTCGGACTATAGGTGACCATCATATAAAGGAGTTAAAACCCTGTCCGGAAATGCAGGTGGAAGGGGAAGTACATCTTTCCCCTATCGCGTCAATGGGCTATATAAGGCCGGAGCCGATGCCCAAAAAAGCATACCCTGGTCGATCATGGACCAGCACCGGCAAGCTCGTCGCGTTCGCGAGATGTTCCCTCCGACTCCCCCGCAGCAACCCACGTTAGGCGTCGAGAGACGGGTGATTCCCGTCCCCCGACACCCCCCGCAGAACCGGCTAACGGATCTAACCGCTCCGGTCGGTCCTCCGGTCAGCCGCGCCACAATAGTGGCTCGCTTGGCCGCCAAGCGGAAGGCCCCCGCGCCTCCACCCGCTTCAGCGCCCAAGCGCCCCCTACGCGCGTCCGCCCCCGCACCGTCCGCGAGTAGACCAGCGACCAGGTCGGCCGACCCCGACGTCCTGGAGCTGGACATCGACGCCATCTTGGCCGAGATGACAGCTCCAGCACCGGCGAGGCTATCTCCCCTCCGGGAAATAGAGGCCGAACTGGTCGCCATGCTGCCTCCGACCCCTTCTGGGTCGTTTGAGGACTTTGTAATGATGCCGCCACCGCCGAACCGGCCGAAGAGGCCAACGCCACCGGCACCATCGAGCCACAGGCCCATCCATCGGGTCTCCCCTCGTCCCAGCCCGGCTTCGCTGCCGTCATCGAAGCCGGTGCCGCCTCCTACAACCGCCGTGGAGATCCCTCGGGACACCTCCAGGGTCGGGATCCCCGAGGAGATACGGCACCGTGTGGAGATGCGGCAGCTGAAGCAGCACAACGCTCGCCTCCGCGTCGAGACCGATGCTGGTTGCTGGATCCTGCGACGACGAGGGTCGCAAGTTCACTCCTACTTCAGGCCTAAAAACCTGAAGTAGTGAGCATTTTTCAGTGCCCGGAATTTATTCCGGGCCGTAAGAATCCCAAACATAACCCCTAGGTCCGCACAGAGGCTGGGAGGCCTAAAAACATCCATCTTATACCGTTTCTCCGAAGTTGACAGGTCGCACGTGGTGACAGCTCACCGCCAGCCCGCCATAAGTCCGAGTCACCAGGCCTGCCAACTGCCGTGAAAAAGTCCCTAGGGGAAATTTTGGACAAGACGGGCCCCACCATCCGGCCAATCCGAGAGCAAGGAAGAATAAGAGACTGAACCACCATCTTTTCGGTCTGGTAAGGAGGGGGGAGGTGTGACGAGACGCTTGCTTTGTCGCTGCCCCATGCACGATACCGCGTGGTGGGGAGAGCTGTGGCATACGTGCCGATACCGCGGCCTATACTGTAGCGTGCGCAAAGTATAGGGTCCTCGTCATGCCCCTCCCTAACTACCCAGAACGGCCGCTCCGCAGCGCCGATTCCGTTTTCGGCGGCTCAACTGGGTATATAAGACCGAGCTCCGACCCAGTTGAGCATTCCGTACCCAGGAGCTCTCCGGGTATATTCCACCTATCCTACGCAGGAGTTCTCCGCGTACACCCATCCTTGGCTCAGCAGTTCTCCGAGCACTTCCTGGCGCAGGAGTTCTCCGCGTCATCCACACCGATCCCGCCGCCTATGCCATGCTAACGGCCGTGTCCAGGAGTTCTCCGGACCAACGGCCATTTTTCTTTCAGCCGCTAACGTTCTTACTTTGCAGCTCCCCCGTTGACCGCCATATTGGCTACCGCCATATTGGCTCCCCGGGCCCTCCCGTGAGGCCACCTACCGTCGCGCCGCCTACCGGTCCGTTCCGAGCCCTACCGAGAGGCTACCGACCGTCGCGCCGCCTACCCGAGCCCTTCCGTGTGGCTACCGAGCGCAGCGCCGCCAGCGGGCGATCATTGTACCTGCGAGATAGCGACCGACACATTTGCGTACACACCTGCAGCGGCAGTACATGAACAACATAAACACAATAGGTTAAGGTTATTGTGTACAAAAACATTGTAAATACTATATGTCTTTTATTTATCCTGAATAAACACTTTTTATTATCTACATTAAACTCGTCCAAATTTATTTTGATCCCTCTCGGTCAAGCGAACCGAACGGTTTTGCGACGACTAAACTCGTCAGCAAAACACGTTACAACTGCTAGTCACTATAAACTAGAATCTGACTTAGCAATTGGCAAATTTTACTGGCAAGTCCATTTAGGCAGACACTATGTAAAATGGCAAAAACTAAGGACAATCTATGGTATAAAGAAAAAATTATTCTTAATTTTGTGGATTGTCCATTCATAAAATAAAAAAATAGCTAATTTATTCTTGAAGGGATCCCTCAAGTTCTCTACTTAGATTGAAATTTCTAGTGGATTATGGCTTTATTTGACAATCCATTTTCGTGTCTTTTTGATCTTCCAATGATGTAGCAAACTGTTCTATCTCATAAAACAGTGAGACTTCCAAAAACAGAAAAAATACAATTTCTTATAATGACTTTATGATAAAATACTTATGTTTTGACTACCTTAGAGTCGTTCATATGCCGCGCCACCGAAAAGATAAACCGACTTGAAAATTAAGCTACAAATAACGCAGTATTATTCTTTAGACTTTTCAACTATGTAAATGGATGCTGTCGAGGATCCTTTTAAAAATAGGCAGAAAATGAATTTCATCAACACCAGGATCAGAAATGTAGGACATTAGGAAGTAATATTAATAATCGGCGTAGTTACGTGCATGTGTGTATATTAGGGTGGCCATAAAAAAAGAAAATTTTTTCCGGTGCTTTTATTTTGTTAAGAATGATGTTGAAAAAGAGGAATCAAATTTTTTTAGATTTTTTTGAAGCCGTTAAATAGTGCCGATATCGTTTTTAAAATTAAAAATTTAGATTTAATGAAAACGATTTAACAAAATTATAAATTAATATTGTGCTGGATTAATGTTTTTTTTATTACATTTTCTTGTAATTTAACTAAAGGACTTTTCAAAGCATAATATTAATTTATAATTTCGTTAAATCGTTTTCAATAAATCTAAATTTTTAATTTTAAAAACGATATTAGCACAATTTAACGGCTTCAAAAAATTCTATAAATTCGAGGATCTCTTTTTTTCATAATTTTTGACAAATTAAAAGCTTATTGGAATTTTGGTTTACATCTAACATCGAAAAAGTGGAAGAACATCGGATTTTTAACTTTAAAAACGATATCGGCACCATTTAACGGCTTCAAAAAAATCTAAAAAAATTGGACTTCTATTTTTTCATCATTCTTAACAAAATAAAAGCACCGGAAAAAATTTTTTTTTTAATGGCCACCCTAGTGTATATGCGTGTACGACAATACGGATCGGCGGAGAAGTACAAACTTCCTTTGTTTTTTGAAGGGAAACTGTCAACGAAAGTGAAAGTAAAGTAATTTTTCCGTTAAATTAAAGCCCTGATTTATCGGTTTATAATTGATTTATCTAAGCGATGATGCTTTTCCGGACCTTATAGTATAGGACTTTTCGACATAGTTTATGCTCAAGAATATGTGGTTAAAATTAACAGCATCATTGCTGTTACACCCTGTATATCAGTCTGACCTGCCAATCTTAAATTTTTGTTCTGAAAAGTTTAAATACTTAAAAAATATTATAAATGTTTAAATCTTAAAGTACAAATAAAGAATAAATTGAATAAAATCGCAGTGCTCTATATAAAATAAAGATAACATTGTATTCCTTCTGATGCTGAATATTTGTTAGTAAATGGTGCATGAAAGTTATTTTTTTTTATACAGGGTGTGTGATTTAAGGTGGCCAACCAGGGAAATTCGAAAAGAGGTGGGGATCTGAAAACGAAAATTCTAATAATTTTTTTTTCTATTACCCTTAGTTTAGGAGTAATTAATTATTGAATTTAATAAACCGTGCCGGCCGGTGATTGGCTAAGATTTGAGGGGACGTCTTATTGCCTTTTAAAAGTCCAATAATGTATGCGTCTCTGTTTCAAGTGGCTCAACGTATGCGTGTGGGATCTGATTTAGTATTAGTAGTATGTCGAGCATCAAGTGCCCAGCGAAATAAACAAGCCAGATGTAAACAAATCTGAGCGTTCGGCTGACAAAAATTTTAATTTGCGCAAATTGCATGCAACACTTTTATAATTACTATAAATTAATTGTATACATTTTTACGATAAAAATAAGTCCAAACGCGGTATAATTACGACTAATTTGAAACTTATTGGAATAAACTATTGAATAATTAGAGATACACAAAAATAGTCGTATTAATGGGGTTTTTTGAATTCCTTTTCATCTTAATAACAGATACAAATCATTAAAAATAATTATAACTTATTCTCACATGACTTTCACTAGTTAAAATATTTGTGAGTCGGATTACATGTTTTTTGGTTTACCGTGTTGACAGAAGATTTTCGCTCTGCACACGGCCACACATGGCAATATCTTAAGATATGAAAACTAAGGGAAACCTTGAATAATTTTATTTTAATGGTTTTATCAATTTCATAATCGTGCATAGCATAAACCAATCTAATTAAACTAAATTCAACCGAGGCTTAGGATGGCAGAATAAATGACTTTTTATGTTACTATTTCTTACTATCATTTCCCTACCACCTGGCGGTAGATAGCGCGGTGCGTTTTTTTAAGTGGTTTCCCCAGGAGGCCTAATCCACTATATGCGTTTAATGACGCAGATGCTCGATGTGCATTCCTTTTTGCTCAACACAAAGTTTGGCTCTGTCGACAATTGCTCTCGTTGCCCTGCGCACCATGTCCGGCGTGATGGTATTGAAGGCCGCTATGATAGACTCGAGTACTTCTTCTTGGTTACCTTCACGCCGGTTTTCGACCAAATCTTTAACAAGCCTCCATAAATAATAATCCAGTGGATTAAGTAGTGTAGCAATGCGGTTCCGATGACAGGGAGTGGGGGAAGCTGTTTTGTGGTGTGGAAGGGGGATGGGTGGGAATAAGACTCTCTTAGTATGGTAGTGGTGGGGATGAGGAAGGAAAGGGTCTTATAGTGGGATCGAGTTTGGTTAGGGAGGGGTATTTTTCACCCTATGTCACAATTGGAAGGTCTTATAGTGGGACCGAGTTTGGTTAAGGAGGGGTATTTTTCTCCCTATGTCACAGTTGGAAGGTCTTATAGTGGTACCTAGTTTGGTTAGGGAGGGGGTATTTTTCACCCTATGGTACCGTTGGTTAGTTATCCTACGGGGACCCTAGTTGAGGGAAGGTTTTTTCACCCTTCGAAGTCGATGGTTAGTTACCTTACGTAGCCTAACTATTTCCGACTCTGCTACACAGATAAACTAGCTTGAGTTAATTGCTAGTTCTAGTAGTCACCGCTAGGTGACTGCCTTCCTTAATCTTTTTTCGCGCTAATGGTATTTTAATATTACGTAATTACACACACGGGTGAACTAGTTCAATTTAATTGACAGTACCAGTAATTGCCGCTAGGTGGCTACCGCAATCTCCCCTTTTCTCGTTAGTTAAATTGTAGATAGCTATTGTTATAAGTTGCTGATATCGTGCAAGGAATTAACTTTCCATCGAGCATGGAATTATAACTTTGCATGGTTTTAACTAAACCTATGCAAAGGATCACAAAATATTCTTTAAATGAAAGGATACAATTTTAATAGTCTCCCCTATTGGGGAGAATAACAATTTAACATCAATTTCAGGAATATTAACATTTTTGATAGAACAATTTATTGAATCCTAGCTCTTATAAAACTTTAGATATTGAATAAAAAACTGTTCTAAGAATTTTTATAGCCTATCCTTAAGATTATCCCAACCTATGTCATGCCATTTCTCCCGGACTTATCTTTTAGCCATTTTTTTCGATTTTTCAAGTAAGCATATCATACAGTCCATCTAACAAGCAGGCTAGGCTTTAGAAAGGGAAAGAGTTGTCAGAGCACTTCAGTTTTTTTGAAGGGTAAAGCAAAACATAACTTTTATCTAGACATTAAGAAGCTGTATTGGCACCATTCTAGCGATTAGAGAACTGATTGCTGAGTATGCTGATATCTTCTAGAACGGATATGCTCGAGTACCTGACGCCTGAGATCGTGTCATGACTTGTTACTTAATTTATTACCTTTTAAATCCTCGATTTTTTCATATTCTCTCAATTTTGTATATGCCTAGCTATCGAGAGGAATGTGCTCGTAAATTTTACCGTTTCACTTAAGAAAAGTCTGCAACACGTTTATGCAATTAAAAGAATTCTGGAGAAACCGCTGGTAACGTGTCATGACCTGTTTGACGCAAATTTTCCCCAGTTCACTTTAGAAAAGTCTACAACATGATTATGCAATTAAAAGAATTCAGGAGAAACCGCTTGTAACGTGTGCGACATGAATTACTGCCACTGTGGGGAAGGCACAATTTTAACAAGAATCAGTGTAAAGGCACACAGACTTTACTTATAAAGAGCGCCAGGCTCATAAACCTTATATGAACCAGTCTGAGGCTTGCCGGCTTGAGACTTTTCAAGGACGTGGCATGCTGTGAAATTAAAGTGGATTCTCTTGGAAAATTACTAGTACACCTTAATAAAAATTAAAATAAGAATTATATTCTATCACTGCTCTGTCCATCAATTTTACAAGTATACAAGATAAGATAATTATACAATTGTATATGGGATTTCTCCCCAAAATCTACCGTTAACTTAATATGACAAGAGCAATGAGATGATAATTATTTACAAGAAAATATTTATATATACATAAGAAATAAAAGAATGAAAATTAGATAACACTGAGTAGGTGGATCACTTGTTTGACTCTCAGTCCAAGCATGAACAAGTCCAAATGGACGAAAGATCCCTTTCAAGTTTATCCACCGCTAGCCCTCCAAGAACCTAATTACTTGCTGCACTATTCCTGTAGGAAGTATTAGGCACAAGCAAAGAAGTAACACCAGGTCAAGTAAGACGTAGCCAACTCCATCAATATTCAAATCAATACCAGAAAGTTAATTGGCTAGGGTTTTCCAACGGAGTCTCTAAATCTCCTTTCTTAATGTGCGTATGCACCAAATTCATAAACCTTATGTTAACCATAATATAATTCAATACCTAGCCCGGAGATACTTGATTGAAAATAAAACTATGTACAAGTATATAAGAAGGGAAATAAAAGTATATATATATATATATATATATTGTTATATACATATAACTACTTATACTACTTTTCTCTATTAACTAGCCAATAACTAGAACTAAAACATTTAATTCATAAAAGTTAGTTTAATTCAAAAAGGCTCCGGTTGCATTCTAATCAAGAGCCGTGTGGCGTCATTCGTATGCAACCTGAACCTCTTTCTTAGGCAACAGTACTTCTCTGTTGCCAGGGCCTCAGAGCGCGCGTGGCTAAAAATCTTAGTCAGCTATTAGAACAATCGTCTTATTGACGCACGGTTGACTTAGTAACCACTGACGCACGATCGATTCCCTAAAACCATACCATATATGGTCATGAGAATCGATGCATTTTGAGGCAACGACTTGACTGCTCGGTTCCTGACCGATCAGTCCAGGCCCAGCAGTAACTAGAACAAGTCATCTGACTTTAACCGAGCATTAGCTCCCAAGTTACTCTAATTTCAATCTAACTTCAATTAGATAATCTTTTTATTTAAAACCTCTAAAAACCTGTATAACTATAATTTATTTTTATAATTCAACATTGTAAAATAACTCTACAAGGACTGAATAAATTTAGTTGTACCAAAAGTACTTGAATTAGTTTGTCACGGTGTGAACCCATAACAATATATATATATATATATATATATGGCATTAAAGCCTAACTCCTGTCATCGTACAGGCTATGGAATTTATAATCCAACTCCTCTCAATGATAGTCCACCTTCCTTATTGGAAATACTAGACTATATGAGAGCCAAAGGGGAAAGCTCTGTATCTGTCTCCTGCAATTGGAGTTGGATTCGATAACACTTCCTACGTAGACCTGCTACGTCCCACCAAGTCTGAAGCCACCAAGTTAATCACAGAGGAATATTATTAATTAAACGTTGAGTCCTAATGTCAGTGCTCAACGCTTACCTTCATGCAATAAACAATCTAACAAAGTACAAGCCAGGCATGCACAGCAGTGTCAAATTTAAGGTTAGGAGTAGTGGATGGAGTGAAGTCCCCAGTTGAACCTCTTGACAGTTCCCAATTTCCTGTCTAACCTCCTTCCTTCCTTCTTAGTATATCGAATCCAGTCACGGGGTCCACTTACATGAGTATCCGAGGTTGATTGAAGCTTTCCTTGGATTTCCCACAAAGATACGTCTTGCCTTGATGACTAGTAAAAGCGGTGTGTCTGCGCCAAACTTGCCTCTCGCCCAGGCGGTCGTAGCAGCTGTGCGCGCGGGCGCAGCGCCGCCACCGGGGATCGAGAGAAACCTAGTTTGCGCGCGGTGTTTAAAAATCAAAAATAATTCATGTAGCAAGGCAAAAGAATTTTCCTTGTTACACGTGTTACGACTTGTTTGACGCAAATTTCGTAGGCGGGCAAGAATACCCACCACCCATATATTAACTTCCAATAAGAATGCATCTCATCCCCTTCCATGAATGCATCTCATCCCTTCCACCATTTTTAAATCCAATGTTGTTAGCAATCGGGAAATTTCAGTCAGTCAGTTTTCATTAGAAGCTTCAAGAAAGGTGAAAGATCCAGTGCAAAGCTATATTCCGAATATTTTCCTTGCCGTACCACAGAAACTCTTTTTGGGTGGTAAGAATTATTCTTTTATAATTCTCTTTTCTTGCTATTCTATCTCAATGTTTTTTCTTTTCTCAATTACTATTTTTTTTTCACAGAAAAATGGATTTAACCAAGATCAATGCACTTGCAAGTGTAACTTACGAACCTAAGACTTTCGTAAAGCTGAATACTTTTGAGGAGAATAAAGAGTATCAAATCACTGAATTAGTGAAAATTAAAACCAAATATGGAGCGAAATTAATAGCGTAGCTGGTTACAGACGAATGGTTATTCCTACCCTCAAGGATGATGAAATTACTGGAGTCGCCTGAACTAATCAAAAAACTTCAAAATGCTGCATCAGCGAATACATTCAAAATCTTATATGTTGGAGGACGATACAATAATTTAGAATTTAAAGTTAACCAATGATAATCATAAGATAAATTTTGGAAATGTTTGTAAGGAATGTTTTTAAGGAATGACATCAATAAATGTCTTATTATATATTATTTATTTAATTTTTCTTTATCCCTCACTACATTAGTAAGATACATATAAATCTAGTCTATTAACTTACATTTCTAACAATATTAGTAAGCAGGTTATATTCAACAATTTTATCATGTATAATTAAACAAAACGCAGTAGTATTACTTGGAATATTTATAGTATAATCAATCTCGATTTTAACGTCAACAGTGCCCGATTTTATAGATTCATTTTGAAGCGAATAATCGATGACGAAGAGAGGACCGTATTCCACAAAGTTTTTGTAATTAAGCATTGGTTTCGACTGTTTTTCTCCTGCATAATATGAATGGATAAATTTAACATACATATCATATAGTACAGAATAACGGTTTTTTTCGCTATCACTATCAATTCGGTCATATGGATAAAATTCTGAATTCAGATAGACTTTAACATCACGAACAGAACTGTCATTGAATCTAAGCACCTGCATATGCTGCGTACTCTTCTTATTTTGTCTAAATGCTAGTATAACATATCGAGGTTTCTCCAATTGTGTTGCAGCTTTTACGGCCCATATAGGCCTCTGTGTTTCAGGTAGAAGTGGATATTCGTAGAGTTCCCAGGATCGAAAAGCCATGGTGAGGCTTTTGTTTTGGTCGATAATACGTAGAAATTGAAGTTTTGTGTATTCATTCAATGATATATGAGGAATTCTCCATTGCACTTTTTGAACATCAATTTTGGAGTCGGTGATTTTCGTTGAAGAATATATCGAATTCGTATCATTACGCGCTCGAATGAGAACGAGCTCATGACGTGCATTTATTTTGACTCTTCTATAGTCTTCACAAAAACCCAACAGCATTTTCAGTGGTACGCAAAAATTAAAATATTTCGTAGGCTTATAATCTGATAGAAACCATCCTGAATGGTGTAGACTCGTACTCTCCTCCCCAGTCAGAGAAATGAGATTCTTCATGGAACTAGTAATACCCACATTCTTACTGCGGTCAATCTCAATACCATTCAATTCATAGCGAATTTCATCGAACAAGAATGCCATGGAATTGCAGTCAAGTCCCACTGTATGTTGAACTGTTGCACCCTGAGCACGAGTGCCCTCGATTAATTTTCCCTCTATGTATAGGTAACTCTCACATGGTAGAAGAATTAAATCTTGCTGTTGTATTGGAATTCGAATTTCGTCACTATTTCCCAATGATGCATTTGCATACGGATTGTAAGCATGTATTTCCATTTTAGTAATGCGATTGTCGTACACAGGTTGTGCGGTTACGTCCAACAGGTCCATTTTTATTTCTGACCTTGAAACCGAGTGATTGAAGAAAGGTTATATTTTTTCTTGTTAGCGGTCTTCTAACGTAATCCCCACCCAATGTATCTGCTCCTGCAGCAACTGTTGGACTGATGATAGGCTCATCTGGTATCGGTGATTTATAAGTATTCTTGTAAATTAGCATTTTCTAATGTGTAATCGAATTGTAATTTCTTCCCCACCGAAATTTACTAGACGGTTTTCCTGATCGAGAATGCGCAAAGTAAGACGGTCAATTACTTTCACAATGACTGGCAAGTAAATGACGTTTTTCGGTGTTTCCGAGATTTTATAGCCTGGTGGCACGCTTGGAAAAAATTCATGTATAACATGTTGAGGTTTGCCGTTCGTATATGCACCAGCAGTAATATTACATTCAAGTCGTAAAATATTGACCCTTATAATGTTTACGGGCTGGTCTGATTCGGCTAGAGTGTTCGGCTGAATAATTCGATCTGACGAAAAACCCAATAAAGAGCCTATATTATTAGGTTTTGTAAAATCGATCAGATATTTACACTTTATTTCACTTTTCAACGTATTATTATTAGCACGTAGAATAATGACATCTTCATTATCCGCCTCATGCATCAATGTACGCAAAAGATCATTTATAGCACTCAATTCATAACAACCTATAGGTATAGTCAGATCTTCAGTATCGTAGTAAAACTTATTGTTCGACTCATCAACATTAGCGATTGAATTGAAGCTCTGAAAGTCTACGAGACCAAGTTCATATTGCTCCTCCCGAAGATTGATCGGTGGGAAAAAATCTGCCTCTAATATGGACTCGCGGTCAGACAGCGTAACCGTTAAAGACATTGTTCACGTAGAAACTTGACACACAACTGACCGCATATGCTTGTATCATACGATTGATATTGATCGTGGTTGTAGTAGATTATAGCAGAAGGACCAAAATAATCTAAAAGTTCAATTGGATGTTTCAAATTTCCGAAGGAGTCGAAATACTTTACGTAATTATTACGTTTAACGTAAGCAACCCAATGTGTACCAGAACCTTTATCTTCATCAAGATTCACGATTGCACACTCATTGCATAGTACGGTTTGTGGTAGAGATGTGCGCATAAAGACTCCTCGAAAATGTGGTATATCCTGACATGCATGTAATAATTGAATATTACTAGTAGCTCCAGATTTCGGGAGGTTGCTTATTTTTTTTGCGAGGTTTTTTTCCTCCTTTTCAAACCCTCACCCCTTCGTCCGTAAGGGGTTAGGTATAAACCATGTCCACGCCTGCCTTCTATTACACGATTGTGACGCTGTATCTCTTCCAATTGTCTCTTGGATGCTTTCGCATCGTTTACAGCTTTTGTTATACCTGCTGCGCCCCCAGCTAATGCGCCCACTGCACTCAACAGTGGGAGCAGAGGTAATAACCCCCCCCCCCCGTTTTTTTTTGAGTAAATTGCTTTTTCCTCAATAAACCTTCTCGTTTCTTCGGTACACAAATTTTTCTTTTCTTCATGCTTCTTCCATGCACTTGTAGGCCTAAGCCAAGTTTTCGTTTTACATTCATGGATGCCCAGACTGCTGCTGCAGCTGCTCGTTCACGTAAAGATGAGTCACTAGCAGTGATACGTTTTCGTGCACGCTGTGCAAGAACTTTATCAGCCTGGTGACGTGGTGACAGATCCTTATATATTGAATATGCGATATCGTGTTCACGACAGGCTTCGTCTAGAGGATTTATACCAGGATCACCACGTGCTAACCGTTCTCGAAGTCGAGTACCTGGTCCGCAATAATTGTAGCCAGGTATGTGTACTTCGAACGGTAATTTATTCAGTATTTTATTGAAAAAAGTTCCACAACCGTAGCTTACCATGTGGAACTTTCTTTCTGTTTCTCACACAGAGTTTGCTGACAAGCCCAGCAATCTTTTATTGAAGGGAGCGGTCCATCAATGTGATCTTTATTAGATAGATTATGATGTTTAAAACACCAGCGATATTGTTGTACTTCAGGATCTGCACGAATATGTTCAGGCAATTTATTCCAAACCTCTTGAATACTACGCGGAAAGTACTTTAAAAGTAAAATTTTCGGTATGTATTCAAACTGCTCAGCGGTTAATTCCTCCAAACTTGACACATCTAACACTAATAACGGCATGATGAGAACTGATCAAACAATTCATTTCATTCCTATAAATAGGTTGTATGACCACAGAGTTTTCAGTCATGGACTTCGTAAAGCAGCCGCTCGGTATTCGTGTTTCTAGTATAGATTACCGAACGACCGATAAATGCATGAGACGTCACGGACCTCTACTCCCATCAACCATACGCTGTATAGTTTGTGGCCCTTCAAATTGTGGAAAAACAAATGTATTGCTGAGCCTTATAGAAAGCCCTCAGGGTGTGAGATTTGAAAACCTATACGTTTATTCAAAATCGTTGCAGCAACCAAAATATCGATACTTGGAGCGACTGTTATCGGACAATGAAGAAATTAGTTATTTCCTATTTTCTAATTATTGTGAGGTTATAAAAGTAGCTGAAGCACTACCAAATTCAATTTTCATATTTGATGATGTTGCAACCGATAAGCAAGACAATATAAGAGACTACTTCTCCATGGGTAGACATTCTAAGATTGATTGCTTTTATCTTTGTCAGACATATGCAAGGATACCAAAACATCTAATACGTGATAATGCAAATTTTTTAATTATTTTTAAACAAGATGGAACTAACCTAAAACATATATATATAACGAACATGTAAATACAGATATGGCGTTTGAAAAATTTTGTGAATTGTGTTCAAATTATTGGAAGCTTGATTATGGATTTTTAGTAATTGATAAAGTCAGTGCAATGCAAAATGGACGATATCGAAAGGGTTTCAATAAATATGCTGTGATTAAAGAGTGATGTTAATGGTCAAAAATGTTAGTTTAACCTTGAACGTTGAACAAGTGTATATATTGAATAGAGAATAGCTTTACAAAATGAAGGAGAAAAAGCTTCTAAAGAGGATTGCTGAGGCAAGTGAAGTAATTCGTCAAAAATATCGCGCACTCAAATCAGACAGAGTAATGATGGAAGACAGTTTAAATGAAACTTTTAAACCAATAGTTGAACCATTAAAGAAGCTCACCGAAAATAATCAAGCAATTTTCGTTGCACCGAAACATGAGATGAAAATGGAACCTATAAAGAGATCTCTCTCACACGAGGAATCTTTCATAATTCCGATGAAACGAAGAAAGTCTTATCTCACATCGACTCCACAGCAGAAAGATTTCATACGCAGCTCCAGAATTAACGTTCAAGGTCATTCATCGGATGATGAACAGGAATATCCACATTCGCACGAAACACAGTACCTTTCTCTGGAAGATGATGAAGAGGAGGGGGAGGGGGAGGAGGAGGAGGAGGAGAAGGTGAAGAAGAATAATGAATATGGCACGCAAGATTTAGCGAAACAAATAGAATTACCTGTGCATACATCCATCGAGGATGTAAAAGATGCTAATCGAAGTACGATAAAGTCTGGTTCAATTGCATCCAAATATATAGAATTGTTGACGAATAATGCTAAGGATAAAATTAACAGTAATTTTGGAGTTAAGTTAGATAAAGTGACGAATAAAATGTGGCTTGCGAAATGTGCTTTTATTGTTGATGATTACAGTAATTTTATTATTATCGATAAGGAGTATTATCCTGGCACGAAAGGTCTGTTTGAATTGATCTTCATGAAAGAACCTGAAGACTATACTAAAGATGATTTAGATATATATAAAAGTATTCTTTCTCAAACTAATGTGCACAGAGCAGATAACATTAGTACAGGAAAACTTCGTGGGAATAAGGGACATAAATGGAAGAAAATAATTAGTGAATTATTTCCACCGAAGACAAAACTTGTACAAGGCAAGGGATATATGCGTGTTAATAATAATCCCGTGAGCTATGTACATTGGAACGATCCAAACGAACTGGTCGAGCGATTAAAACTATTAATTGCATCATCTGCTGCTGGTCATACGAATCATCATAATGAGATACAGTCAATAATTGAGGAGCTCCATGAAGAAGGTATCATCTTATAAAAGAGATTGCAGTTTCAAGATTTTCTCAGTTCAACGTACTACTTCACTATGACGATAAATAAATTTGGAGCTGGTTTCAATACTGGGAAAGTGAGAGATTATTTTCACAAAATTGATGATGATACGTTAAAGTTTGATAAATATAAGAATGCATTTAATGCCAAGAAGAAAATAATTTCAAACTTGGGATCTGATGTTACTGATGAGACAAGTGCGGTGAATATCAGTGTTCTGATGAGTAATTTGACACCACTGCGTGATAGCTTTACAAAAGAAATGAATGAATATAGTGTGAAGCTGAATGAATATGCATTAAAATGTGAAATTCTTGAGGAAAATATGACAAATCTGTTGAAAAAACGTATCGACGAAATTGATGAAAGAATCGAAAAATCGAATGATAAAATCGATCATAATAGTTACAAATTGGCAGGATCTAAATAAGAGAAGAAAGCGTTATTCTATATAAAAGAGATTGCAGTTTCAAGATTTTCTCAGTTCAACGTACTACTTCACTATGACAATAAATAAATTTGGAGCTGGTTTCAATACCGGTAAAGTGAGAAATTATTTCTACAAAATTGATAATGATACGTTAAAGTTTGATAAACAAAAGAATGCATTTAATGCCAAGAAGAAAATAATTTCAAACTTAGAATGTGATGTTACGGATGAGACAAGTGCGGTGAATATGGCTGCTCTGTTACGTAATTCGATGACTGTACGTGATAGCTTAATGAGAGAATTGTTTGAATACAGTGAAAAGCTAACTCACTATTACCTAAAATGTAACATTCTTAAGGAAAAATTTACAACTCTAATAAAAAAAATCGATGAAATTGATGAAATTGGTATAAGAATCGATAAATTGATTGATAAAGTCGATCAAAATTAATTTAAATTGGATCGAAAAGACAAGGAATTACCAAATTATATGATTGTTGGATTGAAAAATGTTGTAGAATATTTCTCTAATCAGCTGGCAAAAAAAGATTTTGCAAATGAGAAGAATAGAGAAGACGATATAAATTATGCCTTGAAGAAACTTATACTACCGCCAGTGCTTGATGACCTGCTGTAAACATAACACGTAGTGGAATAATTATGAGTAGTGAGGAGAAGAAACAATTGGTAGAAGAGTTGCATGTGCCTGCCAGACGGAACTTTTTACGTAGACGGGTAATAATACGAGGCTTCGATGACCTCTGGCAAGCAGACCTGGTAGACATGAGAAACTATGCAGAAGCAGGCTACCACTACATTCTCACAGTTATTGATGCATTGTCGAAATATGGCTGGGCAATAGCCCTGAAAACCAAGTCAGGCAGGGAAGTGACAGCTGCATTGCTGAAAATCCTGAAGAGTGGGAGATGTCCGAAAAATCTACAGACCGACGATGGCAAGGAATTTTATAATAGTGATTTCCAATCGCTTATGAAAAAGCATGGAATAAATCATTACTCAACATACAGTGTATTGAAAGCAACCATAGTCGAGCGTTGGAATCGAACGTTGAAGACAGAAATGTGGAAAGGATTTACGTTGAATGGAAATTACAAGTGGAGAGCTATGCTACAACAACTGGTTGACGAATACAATTCAAGAAAACATCGTACTATAGGAATGCGTCCAGCCGATGTGAAACCTGAACATGCTAATAAGCTCTTAGCAACAGTATTCAGTAATATAAAGATCGTTGGTCGAGCCAAGTTCAAAGTCGGTGATTTTGTACGAATCAGTAAATATAAGAATGTATTTGCTAAAGGCTACAAACCAAATTGGACAACTGAAATATTTGAAATTATAAAAGTGCAGAAAACAAATCCTGTTACATATTTACTAAGGGATTCTAGTGGTACAGATATATATGGTGGATTCTACGAATATGAACTTTTAAAAACTGCTAATCCTAATGTATATCTAGTTGAGAAGGTATTACGTAAGAAGGGGGACAAAGTCTTTGTAAAGTGGTTAGGATTCAATAATACACATAATTCATGGATAAATAAAAACAATATTTTGTAACATACAATGTGCGAGACAGTGCCCAAGAAGGTTCCAGCCCTGTGGTCAGAAGGGAAGGTTATATCTGAGAATAAAGTTCGAAGACAAATGTAAGAGGTAAAGAGTCTTTATTCAAATAAATAAAATTATACAAAATTTTACAATATTTACAAAAGGAACCGCTTAGACAAAGATGATCGGCTTTCTAGGGAATTTGTCGTCGTCAGATTCTAGGGAATTTCGATAGATGAAGATTCCCAATAACCGTAGACTCGAATTCCCCAGAAAGGATCGCGGACTTAGAAACTCCCTGACTGGACAATTTTTCCTAGGGTATTCCCTAGTAAAATCCCCAGCCACGGGAGGAAGCGAAGTTGGAGAAGTGGTTTTAGGGAAGGGGAAGTCCCCTTACCCTTCGGCCGCCTTTTCCAAGAGCTCTAGTGGCTCCGAGCCACCCCAACCCTTAGGGTGATTCTACCCCTCCCACTACCCGACTCGTCGAGAGCCCTGGATTTGAGGGTCGGAACACTGGGTCCGAGGTAGTCCTCGGAGGCAGTGTGGAGGGGAAGGAGAGGGTTAACTTCTCCCGGGCAGTCCCCGGAGAAATTTCCCTTAGGAGGGAGGAAATGCCGCAGAGGGGAAGTCCCCTCTTGGAAGGTAGTGGGTGGTTGGTGATACTTACCAAAGTATCCAAAAAGTTGGCCAAGTGGAGGCGCTGCCGTTGAGGCGTCAGTTAGGTGCCGTGGAGGCGAACAAAAGCTGGTTTCTGTTGCTGCGGTTGCTGCTGCTACGCAGTCGGTTGAGCAAGGCTGAGGTGCGATGGGTCCTTATCAAGGACCCATCTATATAATTACGCGACACTAATCTTGCCAGCGAGAGAGCTGCCGCGGGCGCTGGCCACCTAGTGGCCAAGCGCGCAAGTAGTGTCGCTTCGCGGCCGCGACGCGCCAGGGCCAGAAGACTCGCAAGCGCGCCGCGGAGAGAGGGACAGATAGAGCGGCTAGACGCTGTCGGTCTATCCGTCTATTGTGAGCGCAATAGAGATGGGAGATATAACAGAGAAATGCGGAATCTACTTCGCAACATTTTCTGCTCCTCCCAATCTCGAACAAACTCCCCCCGTTGACGCGATAGCGTCAAGACAAGGAAGAAGAAAGTTAACTCATTTTAAAACAAATTTATTTACAAAAAAAAATAAAATAAAAGATATAAAACAGATAGGGACGAGACGACTATTGTTTGGGCTTCACTTGGAGCTTGGCGGAGTGAAGCTCCAACGCTGGTGACCACCTCAGGGTGATTTTGCCCTGGGGGGCCCAGGCCTTCCAGCGCCTCAGTTTGAGGGCCGTGTAGAGGGGCACCTCTATGGTTTGCCCGAATGCCCTTACGATAATTTTTTGCGCATTGCGCTCGAGTTCCCTGGCGCTGGGATCGTCTAAGACTTTCCCAGCCCAGTTCGTCGAGGCAATGCGCTTCTGGGCGGCAACCACGGGCCTCCGACGTCGCGGGTTCGACAGTGGTTTCCATGGCGGTGGTGGTGGTGGCGCCTTTAGCCCCTCCGGGGAGATACTGCCGAACAACCGCCGAAACTCAGATTCCTCCCGTGGGGCATGTAACTCGAGGACGTCGTCCCCCTCGTCCTCATATCCGATGCCCAATAGTTGAGCACAGGGATAATCCGCCATGATCAAATCTCGCTGCACCAAAAAGGTAAATGATGAGTGCGAAGACTCAGTAAGTATTTTTGGAGTTTTGGAAGAAAAGACATGGCGGAAATCATAAAGTGTTCCTGAAGGTTTGGAACAGGAAACAGGACGACCTGAAGAGTCCCAGGACGCCCGAGAGAGGAGGTGGTAACCTGAAGAGTCCCAGGAAACCAGGAAAAGAAAGTTAAGCAACCTGAAGAGTCCCAGGAAGCTTGAGAAGGAGAGATGACAACCTGAAGAGTCCCAGGATGCCGGAAAGCAGGGTGAAGATAGACCCTGATACGACCCAAAGTGAGGCTAAGAGGGGAGTTTACAGAGTTGCGAGAGACTCCGTTGAATCTCTTTTCTCGCGGTTTTAAGGACAGCTACGCGAGCTACTCCGTCCACCCCAGGAACTAGTTTGAGAATCCGCCCCAAGGTCCACATACGGGGAGGATTGTTAGGTACTTTGACAAGCACTAAATCTCCTTCACCGAATTCCGAGTTAGAGTTCTGCCATTTCGGCCTATGTTGCAGAGTGTGTAAGTATTCGGAAGACCACTTCTTCCAAAAGGTCTCGGTGATTCGATTCACGGTTTGCCAACGGTTTAATGATGATTCGCGTAAATCCAAGGTGGATAATTCAGGTGGGGAATTTAACGCCCGTCCTGACAAAAAATGCCCCGGAGTGAGTACGTCCAACGACTCTGGATCATCATGTAACCGCGATATAGGTCGTGAATTTAAACAGGCCTCAATTTTGGTCAATAGTGTGGCCATTTCCTCGAAATTAGGCACGAAAACTCCGAGGGAGCGCTTCAGGTGGTGCTTCATGCTTTTTACGGCATTTTCCCAAAGACCGCCCCAGTGGGGAGTAGCGATCGGAATGAATTTCCACTCGATTTTACTGATGGAATCGGTGTTCTGAGCGCGTGCAGCTTCTAAGGAGCATCGGTAGGCGCGTTTTAGTTCAGCGTCCGCTCCTTGAAAATTAAGGCCGTTGTCCGAATACATGACGGCGGGTTTTCCACGACGAGAGATAAATCGAGTCAGCGCGGCGAGGAAGGCCTCGGTGTCCAGACTGGAGACGAGTTCCAAGTGAACAGCACGGGTAGCTAGGCATACGAATACCGCCACGTAGCATTTGACGGACTTGGCATTGCGACCGTGGTGTAATTTTATCAAAAAGGGCCCGGCATAGTCTACTCCGGTGTGTTCGAAGGTAAAGCTGCGAGAAACCCGAGCGGCAGGAAGTGAACCCATGAGTTGGGTGCCGAGTTTAGCGCGTTCGCGGGCACACGTGATGCATTTATGAACGCATGCCTTTACTAGAGTGCGTGCATTCACGACCCAAAACTTTTGTCGCAACGTAGACAAAGTCAATTGCAGTCCCCCGTGAAGTGTATCTAGGTGAGTTTGCCTAATAAGAATGGCCGTTAAGTGGCAATCCGGAAGAATAATGGGGTGTTTCATTTGTTCAGAAATTTCGGCGTTCCGAAGCCGCCCCCCTATTCTTAGGATTCCTTGTGAATCAGTTACCGGATATAATGAAAGAAGCTTTGAGTGCGACGGTATACGTGACCCATGATTCAAGGCTGAAAGCTCGTCGGCGAAGTGTGTCCGTTGAACCACCTGTACGATAGCGACTATAGAATCGCGAATCTCTGAAGCGGACAGGAGGGAGTCCTCCCATTGGCCGGTTTTCCTGGTCCGCTGGACAAATCGAAGAACATAGGCCATAACTCGGACCAGTTTAGACCAAGACGAAAATTTATCAAAAAACTAACACTGGGCTTTGTTCATTTGACCGGTTAACGCTACCTTCCGACGTTCTTCCGCGGTTTCAAAGATCTGAACGGGATTTACGGTGTGCTCACGGAGGAAAGCAGGCCCATGCCACCAAAGTGAGTCCTCTGATAACTGCTGAGCACTGGTTCCTCTTGAACACAAGTCTGCAGGATTCGATTTAGTGGGTACATAATGCCAGCTGGCTTCCGATAAATGTGTTTGGATATATGAAACGCGATTGGCCACAAACGTCTTCCAATGTACGGGTTGCTTTGCTATCCAAGCTAAAGCGACCTGCGAATCTGAATAGCAACGAATCGCATCACAACTCCCGACCAAGCTTCCCTTGACGTGAACCAATAATTTGACAAGAAGGGCAGCGGCGACCAACTCCAGACGAGGGATTGAAGTGGTCTTGATCGGAGCGACCTTTGTTTTGGACATTACTAAATGTACCGAGAGTTGACCGTCCTCATCAGTGAGGCGTTCATAAACGACCGCGCCATACGCAAGCTCTGAGGCGTCGCAAAATCCAATTAATTCGCGGTTTCTAGTAGTAAGTGATTGTCCAGTCCACCGTGGGATCCGTAAAGTCTGTAAGTCTCGGAGCTGCTCATAGCACTTGAGCCATTTTGACTGAATAGGCTCGGGAATTTCTTCATCCCAAGAGAGTTTAAGCAACCAGGTGGATTGCATTAACTGCTTTAAGGTGATGACTATTGGAGAGATCCATCCCAATGGATCGAAGATCTTGGCATTCTCTGATAAGAGGATGCGTTTGGTTAGTACACCAATGTGAGAAGGAGAAGCACGGAAGCGGAAGCTATCATCCCCGTGATCCCAATATATGCCCAAGACTTTACTTGATCCAGCAGGATCCTCAAAGAAAGAGTGCAGCTCGGTAGGTTCAAGCGGGGAAGACCCCGGTTGATTGAATGCCCATTTGCTTAAGGAGAAGCCCCCTTTCGCCAGTAGAGCGATGAGTTGTTCCCTGACCGAACTAAGTTGCTTTAAGTCATGGGCCCCAAAAAGTATGTCGTCTACATAAGTAGAATTTAACAACACATCCTGTGCGAGAGGGAAGTTAGCTCCGTCCGTGTAAGCTAATTCGCGCAAAACTCGCGAGGATAAGAACGGTGACGGTCCCGTACCGTAGGTCACCGTGTTGAGTTCGAAAGCCTGAAGCGCACCGGAATCAGTCTTCCATAAAATGTTCTGATACTTGCGGTCCTCAAAACGCACAAGAATCTGTCGGAACATCTTAACAATGTCTGTCACGCCTACATATCGAAAGGAACGCCAATTCATCAGGATCCGCGTGATGTCCTGTTGGAGTTTGGGTCCAATGAATAGCGTATCATTAAGCGAGACGCCAGTAGAGGTTTTAGAAGATGCGTTCAATACAACGTGAATCTTTGTCTTCTGATTATCGGTCTTAAATACTGCATGATGAGGCAGGAAGACGCGAAAATCAGAGTTCATAGGAACAGGAGACATATGTCCCAACATAATATACTCCTGTAAGAATTGAGAATAACTTTCAGCCTGGTCTGGAGAAGTTTCCAATCGCCGAAGTATCCGTGATAAGGTTTTCTCTGCTACCCGAGAAGAAGAACCTAGACTATGCTTTTCGATGTCGGATCGAAAAGGTAAAGCGACGACAAAACGCCCCGAGGGGGTGCGTGTTACCGTATCCACAAAATGTTGTTCACAGAGGGAGTCCTCTGTGGACATGGGTTTGACTTCAGGAACTTCTTCCAGTTCCCAGAAATCGCGAAGAGTGTTCTCTAGGTCAAAGCAATGATGAACCGTGAGGCTATGAGAGTGACCCGCCTTAGGTACGACTCCAGCTACGATCCAACCGAAAATAGTCCGCTGGGCTCGTAACGAATTATCAGGAGAGTTAATGTACGGGCCTTCTACCACCGACGTGAGATAATCTGCACCAATGAGCACATTAATTGGAACCTTGGTTGAAGCGAAATTATCAGCGAAATCGATTCCACTAAGCGATGGAAAAGACGATCGAGAATAAGTCGGAGGGAGATATTGAGTAATCGTTGGTAAGATTATTGCAGTTACATCCAACGAAACACCGTGTCTTGAGAGAGAATGAAGGGTAATCTGTGCCTCTGCTCGAACGTTTTGAGCCGAAGTCAATGCAACACCATGAATGGTAGCATTGATACGTTTTCGCGGTATTCGTAACTGCTGAGCTAAATTTTCTGAGATAAAGGAAGTTTCTGAGCCCGTGTCAAAAAGTCCGCGGACTATAATACGAGAACCGTCAGGAGCATCGATTCTAGCAGAGAACGTGTCCAACAGAACTGAACGTGTATCGGTAACGCTGAGATGCGTTGTAGAATGCGAGCTAGAGGGTTCAGGCTCAGAAGCGGAGTTTGCCGCAGGGGTAGTCCCCCGTGACTTGCTCCCCCCGGTGCCAGATTTGTCAAAATGCAACAACGTATGATGCATTTTACTACATTTCCTGCAGCGTGACGAAGAAGAACAATTGGAGCAACTATGCCCTGGCCTCAGGCAGTTGATGCAGAGGTTCTGTGAAAATGCAAACTTTGATCGAGCCTGAGGGGTCAATGCAAGGTAGTCCTTGCACTGATACAAGAGATGGTTACTACCACAATGAGCGCAACCGGTACTATTCACACTCGCGGATTGTGACTTCAAGGATCTCCCGGATTCCTTTTTGGAAGTCTTAGGTTTGTTACCTAATGATTGCAATGAGTTAATGTGTCGCGTCAAGAACTCCGAAAATTGAAGAAAGGTGGGATAATCCTTGCTGCTTCCTAGATACATCTCCCAAGCCAAGCGGAGGGTGTCATCCAGTTTGTTCTTCAGTGAATGAACAATGATGGGATCCCAATGATCGACGCCGTAACCCATAGTTTTAAGGGCGTTGAGAGCAACCGTAACAGAGTCCCTAACTTCCTTCAGAATTTTAAAATTGTCACCCCGAAGCATGGGTACTTGCGAGATCTGATCTAAGAACGTATCCGTGATCATTCGTTTGTCAGTGTACCGAGCTACCAGAGTGTCCCATGCTATCTCATAGTTCTCGGAGGTGATCGCTAAAGATTTAATGACCGTTGCTGCTTCTCCTTGCAGACAGGATTTTAGGTAATGGAACTTGTCCCGACCGGAGACATACACTTTGTCGTGAACAATGGAACTAAACGTTTCATAAAAGTTGTTCCATTCTAAGTAATCCCCGGAAAACTTTGGTAAATCGATAACTGGGAGCCTAATGTTGTTTATCTCGCCTGAAGGCGCAGTGGGACCTGATGCCGACATACCCTGATTGGGTCGAAGTTCATCTAGATGTCCTAGGATGAATTCTTCCGCGTCACTATGGGCATCAAAGGCCGCTTGATACCAGCTATCGGTTACGTACTCCATTTTAGCTAATTCGGCCGGTTTAGTGTGAGTAGTGATCTTAACGTGAGTTTTATGCAACACGTTAAGCCACTTCTCTAAGGCTGCTAGCCTATCCTCCAAGAAGGGAAGGGTGAAATTGTGCACTCCACGCTTCTTGATGTTAACGACCAACCGAACGAATTCACCCCGAATCATGGGCACGTAATTGATTGCTTCTAATAATTCCCCTGCGCTAGCCATTTCGAAACTCTATTCCAGAACAAACCACAATCCAAACCACAGTACGGAATGCCCACTCAGGAACACTGATGCACTTCGAACGTTTGTTGCCGGAAATCCGGCTCGAAGGACCAAAAATTTGTGCGAGACAGTGCCCAAGTAGGTTCCAGCCCTGTGGTCAGAAGGGAAGGTTATATCTGAGAATAAAGTTCGAAGACAAATGTAAGAGGTAAAGAGTCTTTATTCAAATAAATAAAATTATACAAAATTTTACAATATTTACAAAAGGAACCGCTTAGACAAAGATGATCGGCTTTCTAGGGAATTTGTCGTCGTCAGATTCTAGGGAATTTCGATAGACGAAGATTCCCAATAACCGTAGACTCGAATTCCCCAGAAAGGAACGCGGACTTAGAAACTCCCTGACTGGACAATTTTTCCTAGGGTATTCCCTAGTAAAATCCCCAGCCACGGGAGGAAGCGAAGTTGGAGAAGTGGTTTTAGGGAAGGGGAAGTCCCCTTACCCTTCGGCCGCCTTCTCCAAGAGCTCTAGCGGCTCCGAGCCACCCCAACCCTTAGGGTGATTCTACCCCTCCCACTACCCGACTCGTCGAGAGCCCTGGATTTGAGGGTCGGAACACTGGGTCCGAGGTAGTCCTCGGAGGCAGCGTGGAGGGGAAGGAGAGGGTTAACTTCTCCCGGGCAGTCCCCGGAGAAATTTCCCTTAGGAGGGAGGAAATGCCGCAGAGGGGAAGTCCCCTCTTGGAAGGCAGTGGGTGGTTGGTGATACTTACCAAAGTATCCAAAAAGTTGGCCAAGTGGAGGCGCTGCCGTTGAGGCGTCAGTTAGGTGCCGTGGAGGCGAACAAAAGCTGGTTTCTGTTGCTGCGGTTGCTGCTGCTACGCAGTCGGTTGAGCAAGGCTGAGGTGCGATGGGTCCTTATCAAGGACCCATCTATATAATTACGCGACACTAATCTTGCCAGCGAGAGAGCTGCCGCGGGCGCTGGCCACCTAGTGGCCAAGCGCGCAAGTAGTGTCGCTTCGCGGCCGCGACGCGCCAGGGCCAGAAGACGCGCAAGCGCGCCGCGGAGAGAGGGACAGATAGAGCGGCTAGACGCTGTCGGTCTATCCGTCTATTGTGAGCGCAATAGAGATGGGAGATATAACAGAGAAATGCGGAATCTACTTCGCAACATTTTCTGCTCCTCCCAATCTCGAACATACAATTTATTAATAAAGAAGCAATTATTTAATCTTCATTTAAATCTACTTTATTTAATTCTATTTCATTTATCCTATAATGACCCCATGGTAGAATTGATACAGTACCTTGTACAATATAGCGCTTATCATTATGTGGACTAAGAGAAATTTTTTGCTGTACAATTGAATAAACATTATGCAATTTTGAACGAATTAAATTTTGATTATGGATATGAACAGTAAAATTTTGTAAACAGTCTCTATAATCTTCAAACGTTATTTTTCTAGCGATAACGCAACTCTTAACGACCTTAGCTTTTTTAAAAATTTTATCTTGTATTTTAAATGTATACATTTTCGATCTCAGTCCAATAAACTCAGTCATAATTCTCCCGTTATTCTCATCTTTCATCAAACCAGGCACTTTTTTATTTACTAGAGGTAAATTATGCTGGTTATTAGGCGAATAATCACTAGTATCGAATCTTGAAAGATTTTCTCTCATGATCGTGTAAATGTCATCGCATTCGATACTGTATATCAAACTATCTGTATCGGTATACAATGCTCTACATTAATACCAAACGTTGGAAGCATATATTCATAATGGAATTCGTATAAACATGTTTTTGAAATATCTACAATACTCATACCTACATATATAGGTTTATCAAATTTCGCCGTTAATTTTTTTAATTCTATCGCAACCAAATTTTCGTTGAATATGGCGCTACTGTGAAAATTTGGTTGGGATATCAATGCTTCTGCTCCATATCTTCCTTCCCACTTACTAACTAGCCTCACATCAACTCTATTTCTTACATTTTCCATCGTCTTACCGAACACTGCATTGTTCATTAGTTTGAAAAGAATTTTCTCAAACTCATTTTTAGATGCAGCCCGCAAACCTGTGTTTAAATCTATATATTTGTTTAGCCATGCAGATTGCTGGAATCTTAATCCGCGATGAATACGTTTCAGTACCATTCCATGACGAATACATTGTTGTAAAGCCTGATAATGTATAGCATAACGCCCCTTATTTTCGACAGTTGCAAGTAGCTTCTTCTGTCGTGCTCCGGGCGGAGCCTCACGTACCGGACAAAATGGCAAGTCAGAGTGATTATCATGAAGTACGCTTGGATACTCCAAGTCTACCTCTAAAATAAAACCCTCAGATGAATCTATAGGTATGCTAGAGATATCAAAGTTGTTAGTATCTTCAATCCAGCGAAATCCATGAGTAGGTAGAGCTTGACACATTGCCCATCCGTATAGATTATTTACATCATAGTACATTAAATATTTGCTTGGTTTTGTTGAGTCATAATCATTCATATACCGATTGTTTGCTTTTTCATAGCGGTGAGAGCACTGACTCAAACCACCACGTTTTCCGCGTTCTACGAAAAGCAACATTTCAACATCAGTGAAAAGTTCCAATTTTATTCCAGTATATTTAAGCATTGCATCCCAAGTGAAGCCTGGGAGTGTAAAATAATGTGCAGGATCAAAATTATAATTTTCCATACAGCTATCGCGAAAATTTTCACAAACGTCTGTCAGTAATAATACGTCAGTTTTTAAATAGAGATCGCTATACTCCCCAAGTGTTTGTATTTGAAAATTGATCCATGCCTCCTTAGCATGATTATATGCCTCTTCACTAATATCACTGTCAGTTAATTTGTTATAGAATAACTTGCGAGGCGGTAAAGCATTTTCTTCCAGACGATTCAGATTATCTACGTAATCATAAGGAAAAATACCTATTCTTGTTAGTAGATTAAATTGTTCCGTATTTAAATTCGAAAATTCTGACTCTAAGTTTTTCAATTGAGATCTCTCCAAGTATGAGCTCAATTTGTCTAAACTTGATACAAGAAATTTAAATGAATCAATAAACCTGAGCTGAATATTATATTTCCGTATGTATTTTGTAAATGAAATATACTTTTCCTTATGTACAGGTAGCAGGTATACTGAACCCTCATACATGTTAGCGATCGCATTGAAGATGAAATGTGCATCGTAATTAGATAAATTATGAAAAATTACTGGTATTACATGTGAATCCTTAAAGTTTAAATTACAATTATCATGAGCAGGTCCCCTATATTTACCAGTTAAATGATCATAATCGCGAACACGTATTTGATCTGGAAGAAACGGCTTTTTACATATATGACAGTTGGGTTCAGTATAATGCCTTGAATTTTCACTAATACTTAGTTTATGCATAGGTATTACTGTTTTTAGTTTTTCACTCGCTATACTAGCCATTTTATCAAGCTCATGTACAAACCATTCAATACAATCAAGTCCTCGATATGATTTATAATTAGAAAGCGTTGAATCACGAACGCTTTTAAAATAATAACCTATACTAAAAGGTATGTGTTTTTGATAAATATACCAATATCGTCATCCGTTTGCTCAACTTTTTCAAGCAAGCACTCAATGTCAGCGTATATGACAAATGGTACCCCCTCACTGTTCTTCATGTCATTGAAGGAAACCCAACGGTCCTTGTCAGATAGCACAATTCGGATGTTTTTATTGAGTTGGGCACAATCACGTTCATGCGATTTTAGTTTCTCATCATTGTGGAAATAGTGTAAGCAACTATAAGAGGGAAAAAGTAATATTAGAATATAGAAGCAGTAATTATATATATATATATATATATATATATATATATACAATATATCTAATCATATATAACTATAGAGACCGTGCATACCAACAAAATGACGGTGAGATGAGAATGTGTATTGGTGTATATTCATGCTATCGGCACCAACTATCGGTCAATTTACATTTTTTTAAGTGATATTTATGTATACATATACGGTTACACATTGACAACTCGCTATCACTGTATTTACTGCACGATGCCTATATCAATTACTTTAGTTTTACGGTCCTGTATAAATTAATAAAAGTTGCAATTAAGAAAGGCAAATATATATATATGTTTCTGTTACCAAATTCAGTTAATAATTCTTGTGTTTATAATATATAATATATAATGAAAATAAATTTAAATTTATAATAATATAGTAATCAGTTTAATTTTAATATATTATAAAATTCACTGACAGTACTATTAGTACTATCATATCTATAAGATGCTAGATATAAAATGTATAAATTTCAGTATCTGTAGTATTGGCAGTGAATTTTGAAACACGGCACATGATAACCTAAAAATTCAACTGTCATAAGTAAGCTTAGAGGCGACTAGTATAAGTCGACTTAAAGTCAGCTATCACAGGTCGTCTTAAAGTCAACTTTCATAAGTCGGCTTACAGTCAGACATTGTTGACTTATAGTCGACTTAAAGTCAACTTATAGATGACTTTCAGCCAGCTTCATCAGCTAGTCAACTTTTCAAACGTCGGCATATAGTCAACTATAAGCCGACTTTTTGCTGTTAGGGGATGAATTCGCTACAAAACAAAAGTTATTGTGGCGAAAATATTTTTAAATAGTGCAAAGGAATGCTACAATATCATTGGATAAAAGTGCCAGGTGCCAAAGGTGCTGGGAACCACCATCTTGGTTCGACCGACGGAGGACCACAGATCGACGGCAAAGGGAACACATCCTATAGATGAAGTCCCTTTTTCCTGGAACGAGCCTGGAGCTTTTCACGGAGCTAATAGCCTGGCGGTAGCAGTGAAGGTCTATGAAAACATCTTTTAATTCAGACATAGGATTCCGGAGATATTTGCGCTGGAAAGTAAGAGCAGTTGAGCAGTGGTGGAAGCTTCCATATTGGATATTGCTACGAACCCGACACGTGCTGGACTTGAGAGGCAATTTTCTATGTCTTTGAGACCCCCTGCATATAAAAACTTATTTTAAATAGATGCAGGAATTTTTTCTGAATTTTCTAGTGCTATTTCAGTGTCGATTTAGTGCCTTATGTTACCCAAAAATCGAATTAAAACATCCCTAACAGCACGAAGTCGACTTATAGTGGACTTTCAGTTGACTTTCAGTCTGCCAGGTCTGACTTTTAGTCAACTACTTCTTGACTAAAAGTCAGCTTTAAGCCGACGATTAGTCGACAAAACGGACTGTTGAGCAGTCATCGTAAAGTCAACTTTCTGTAGTCGACTTTTAGCTAATTTTATGAGTCGACTTTTGGCTAACTTTATCTGTCGACTTTTAGCTAACTTCGTGAGTCGACTTTTAGTCGAAGCTAAATTTTTTACTTTGCGCGTGCGCTTATATGATTTCGCTTATGGCGCCAAATTAAAATGTAGGACTTAAACTGCACAATATCACAAGTTATTGTATTCGTAGGTAAAAAGATGGATTTATACCAAAACACCCAGTAATAGATAGATATATTATCTATATTAAGTTAATGTGTAACCTATTATATTTGTGTCCAAATTTTTGCCTACGAACTTTACTTGTGACATTGTACCTGAAAGAATATAATCAAAATTATTATAAAATAATATCAAATTTATTTTATAAATAAAAATATATAATAGTAACGAATAAACTAATGTTCTCTTAATATATTTCGAAGGCGATCTCCTGATCGTCTTAACCACTCTTGTAGAATAGATTCTACACTAGAGGAAGAGCATTCACAAAATTGCTTTATCACTGTATCTGGAAAAAAAATGAATAATGCATATTTCAGTAAATTCTTTTCAACACGCACAGTTAAACACAATTATATATATATATATATACTGTACAGCGAAAATTGACTTGCAGGCGGTATTTTCAAGTTGACTTGAAGTCAACTGGTAAATGCCAACCTCAAGTCAACTTTTAATAGTTGACATAGAATTTTACTAGAAGAGTCGACTTACAGTCGACAATTACAAGTTGACTTCAGGTTGACCAATAAAAGCCGCCCTTCAGTCAACTATTAGTTAAGTGTGATGTTAGGGTCGGCACCAATATTATCATCCCAAGATACAATTTAGCGCGTAAAAACTTCGCACAAAGATTTCCTGGTATAGAGGCGTGACGCTTCGCCATGGGTCAACGACAAAACTCCCCTACAGAGACCTAAGTTATTCTACGAGGCCTAACTATTTCAATATAGTAGAACTGAATTGATGATGTATTTTTCATCCTATGACTTCTATGGATATTTACCCGTACTCCTTAAGTGGTGTCCTTAACAGCACACTTAACTAAAAGTTGACTGAAAGGCGCATTTTATTAGTCAACCTGAAGTCAACTTGTAATTGTCGACTGTAAGTCGACTCTTCTAGTAAAATTCTATGTCAACTATTAAAAGTTGACTTGAAGTTGGCATTTACCAGTTGACTTCAAGTCAACTTGTAAATACCGCCTGCAAGTCAATTATCGCTGTACAGTATACTATATATATATATGTTTCTGTCACCAAATTCAGTTAATAATTTTTGTGTTTATAATATATAATATATATTGAAAATAAATTTAAATTTATAATAATATAGTAATCAGTTTAAATTTAATATATTATAAAATTCACTGGCAGTACTATTAGTACTATCATATCTATAAGATGCTAGACATAAAATGTATAAATTTCAGTATCTGTAGTACTGGCAGTAAATTTTGAAACACGGCACATGATAACCTAAAAATTCAACTGTCATAAGTAAGCTTATAGGCGACTAGTATAAGTCGACTTAAAGTCAGCTATCACAGGTCGTCTTAAAGTCAACTTTCATAAGTCGGCTTACAGTCAGACATTGTTGACTTATAGTCGACTTAAAGTCAACTTATAGATGACTTTCAGTCAGCTTCATCAGCTAGTCAACTTTTCAAACGTCGGCATATAGTCAACTATAAGCCGACTTTTTGCTGTTAGGGGTAGCAATACGGTTCCGATGACAGGGAGTGGGGGTAGCTGTTTTGTGGTGTGGAAGGAGGACGGGTGGGGATAAGACTCTCTTAGCATGGTAGTGGTGGGGATGAGGAAGGTAAGGGTCTTATAGTGGGATCGAGTTTGGTTAGGGAAGGAGGGGGTATTTTTCACCCTATGTCACAATTGGAAGGTCTTATAGTGGAACCGAGTTTTTGGTTAGGGAGGGGTATTTTTCACCCTATGTCACAGTTGGAAGGTCTTATAGTGGGACCAAGTTTGGTTAGGGAGGGGGTATTTGTTCACCCCATGGTACCGTTGGTTAGTTATCCTACGGGGACCCTAGTTGAGGGAAGGTTTTTTCACCCTTCAAAGTCTATGGTTAGTTACCTTACATAGCCTAACTATTTCCGACTCTGCTACACAGATAAACTAGCTTGAGTTAATTGCTAGTTCCAGTAGTCACCGCCAGGTGACTGTCTTCCTTAATCTTCTTTCGCGCTAATGGTATTTTAATATTACGTAATTACACCACGGGTGAACTAGTTCAAGTTAATTGATAGTACCAGTAATTGCCGCTAGGTGGCTACCGCAATCTCCCCTTTTCTCGTTAGTTAAATTGAAGATAGCTATTGTGATAAGTTGCTGATATCGTGCAAGGAATTAACTTTCCATCGAGCATGGAATTATAACTTTGCATGGTTTTAACTAAACCGATGCAGCGCATAACAAAATATCCTTTAAATGAAAGGGTACAATTTTAATAGTCTCCTCTATTGGGGAGAATAACAATTTAACATCAATTTCAGCAATATTAACATTTATTGCTAGGACAACTGATTTAGTCCTAGCTCTTACTACACCCCAGGTCAGGTTCACCCTTTGCATGGAGGCTCTCCATTGTATTAATATTTTAATAGGGCAACTTATTAAGTCCTAGCTCTCACTAAACCTAGGTATCTTATAAAAGAGATTGCAATTTCAAGATTTTCTCAGTTCAACGTGCTACTTCACTATGTCGATAAATAAATTTGGATCTGGTTTCAATTCAGGTAAAGTGAGATATTATTCCCACAAAATTGACAATGATACGTTAAAGTTTGATAAAAGAAGGAATGCATTTAATGCCAAGAAGAAAATAATTTCAAACCTAGAATGTAATGTTACTGATGAGACAAGTGCTGTGAATATGGCTGCTCTGTTACGTAATTCGATGACAGTACGTGATAGCTTAATGAGGGAATTGTTTGAATACAGTGAAAAGCTAACTCACTATTACCAAAAATGTAACCGCCTTGAGAAAAAAGTTACAACTCTGTTGAAAAAAACTGATGAAATTGATGAAAAAATTAATGATATTAGTGAAAGGATTAATCAATTGAATGATAAAGTCGATTATATTAAAAATAAATTGGATCGAAAAGTTGAGGCATTACAGATAGATATGTATGATAGATTGAAAATTGTTGCAAATTATATCTCTAATGAGCACCAAAAAGGGGAAATCACGACTGCCAATGAGAAGAAAAGAGAAAATGATTGGAATTATGCTCTAAAGAAACTTATATTACCGCCAGTGATTGATGAGCTAGTGTAAACATAATACGTAGTGGAATAGTCATGGGAAGTGAGGAGAAGAATCAATTGGTAGAAGAGTTGCATGTGCCTGCCAGATGGAATTTATTTATATATACAAATGTATAAAATGTTTTTACAATTAAACTTACAATTAAACTTATAATTAAACAAATATACTGTAACGTTGCGTTCTCGCAACGTTACTATAGCTGCCATCTAGCGCTTTGCTAATCTCAAGCGCTAGATAGGCGGGTCGCGTACGAACTAGGGAGTCATCAACCGATAAGTATTGATCCAGGATCGATAACTTGTCGGCTCCCTAGTGCCACGCGATGGGTGTAGCGGGGCAGCGACGGGACAGGCGCAGGGCCTTACCTGCTCCCGCGGACTGCCCCGACACACGTAGTTTAGATGTCAGAGGTGACACACAGTGCCCGGATCCTTCCCCGCCGCCGATAATTCCGCGACCAAGGCTACAGCCGCTGCCTAGTACAAAAAAGGTGCAAGTGATTTTGCAGCGACTGCAGCCCGGCCGCGAACCCATACCGGACAGCGGAGAATACCAGCCCTTTGGGCCAGTGTCAAGGGCAAGAGGACGAAAGAGAGAGGCGAGAGCGAGAGCGAGAACGAGAGAGAGAGAGAGAGAGAGAGAGAGAGAGGCGAAAGCGAGAGAAAGGTAGAGAGAGAAAGCGAGAGAAGAGAGCCAGCCTAGAGTAAGCAGAAAGTAGGGTGATTATTCGTTCTGTGAATAAGTCCTGTGACGTCCCGGGGTGTGCTAGGGCTTTAGGGCTCGTAGCACCGAACGGTTTTATAGGGAACCGCTGGCCCTGCTCACCTGTCACGGGTAAGCGGGCAACTTAGCGGAGTGGTCATTCCGTTGGACCTGTAACGCATGTCATATTGTGTAGAATCGCGAATTAGCCAAAGTGTTCGCGATTACATTGACTCGTTTTGAGTTCGACCGTTGACTGGGACGTTCCCTTCAGTCATTTCAAGGCCGCGGACTTAGTATCATTATCGTGAGGACTCGCGACCTCAGGCTTACAGAAGTAAACACTCCGGGTCGTTGTTGTGTTTAAGTACGCGGGAACGGAGCGAGTGCCGGTAACCGTTGCGGGACGCGCACGCGCGGAAAGAGGGACTTATCCGCGTAGCGTCGAGGAGTAGTTAGCCTAGGGATCCGCCGGTGGCGCGCGAGTACCGCGCGACTCGGTGGGGCCGCCGCGAACGCCAACTAGTGGCTCGAGCGCGAGGCTAGCTAGTACGTCATCGGGACTCCAGCCGCGTTCGCACCACTTAGGCCGCGTCCCCACGTAGGACCTAACGCAACTCCCCAATACCGTGTAACGCGAACCGGATATTGTATTGATTAGTGATATTGTAATAAAGAGAGTTTAACCGAAATTAGCGATTCATTGTATTAGCACCCCATCCCCGATAGTCGCGTACGAGGGTTAGAACCCCCTCTCCATAAATAAATATTCGGGTATTATCAGAAGTACATCGAAGGCGCCCGGGTCTAGTAGGAAGTCGCCTATTGGGACGCGAACGCGATCGGTGAGGGATCACTCCTCCCTCCCCTTCTATACTATCCCCAAGGATAGCCAGTAGCGTCACAATTTGGCGCCCAACGTGGGGCCCACGGAGTGAGGTCTCGTACGCGGGGTAGAGTGCTAATTTTTTTTGGGGGATTTGAGAATTGTTTTTTTTAGAAATTTTTTTTGTTGGGATTAAGAACAATTTTTTTTTATATAGTAGGTCGAGTAGCGGAAAATTTTTTTTCTCTCGCACCCCTACCGAGGATAGAATTTTTTTTCTTGTAGTTTATGCGGGATTAGAAATAATTTTTTTGTTGTTGTTTTGGGAGATTAGTATCGGAAGTAGTAAATTATGTCGGATTCCGACAAATCGAGTGGAATGTCAGTACGCGATCGTGAAATATTAACGGAACGTAACGAATTACGACGGTACGCGAAAAATATGCCGCGTAGTAAATTAATCATGGCTCTGACGGACGCGGAGCTAAATACACGCGATAGCTCGGAAGATCAACTACGCGATCGATTTGTGCGTCATAGGTTACGTGAGAGTTTCGGACCGGAAGCAGCTCAGTGGAATCCGCGAGTGGATGAATTGGAACCATTCCACCCCGCCGTCCCACCTCAGCCGCTTCCAACACCGTCGGCGATAAAAACCAACGATGACGAATTAGCGACACCGAAAACGAACCCGAAATTAAGTCGGCAATCGGAAGATGCGCTTCGTGAATTATTTGAGTCCCCGCGGGGAGGGGAAACGTCGCGACAGATAAACATGTCAGAAGAGAGTAGCGACTCGAATTTGACATGTATCGATAAAAATCGCAAACTAACGCCGAAACCGAAACGAGGGGTTACGTTTGAATCAGATTCAGACAGGTCGGGCTTCCGAAGGCATGATCTTGATGAGCGGTCTTCGGAACCACCCAACCGAACCCCAGCGAACCCGGAGTATTCGAGGGAACGAAATGCGCCGGTAGGGGTGGGAAATTCCGCATTAGGAGCGGTTCCGCCCGAATTACTAGCTAGCATCGTGCAGTTAGTAATTGCGGATCAGTCGGCAGGAGCGCAAGGGTCTGCACCGGTCGAAAGGGCACCGGAGATGCCTCAACCCCGCGAAATTAGTAGAGATTCGCCGGGAACAAGCCGGGGTGCGACTAGCCGCCGTCGACAACCCTCCGAATACCGATCGCGAAATAGATCATCGAGTTCGGAAAGATTGAGCGAGTCTAGCTCACGATATTCCAGCCGGAGAGGAACACGGGTAATAGATGCTTTCCGGAAATGGGGTATTCGATTTAAAAATCACGATGCTGACGACGCCGAAGACTTTATAGAGAATTTAGAACATTGCCGCAATGTTTCCGACCTAACGTTTAGCGAGATCAGGGAAACCCTCCCCGTCGTGTTGAGCGGGGAAGCCAAAGCCTGGTTTAAGGTCGAAGGCAGCTCCTGTTCAACATGGCGTGACTTTCGCGAGGCCTTCCTCAGCCAATTCGGGGATGAGGAGGATAACGACGCGAAATGGGAGAAGGCGCGACAACAGACTCAAAGGGAGGGTGAATCGATCAAGGCGTATTTAGTGCGTATTCGGTCGATTCTAAAAGAAATTAGGCCGACCCCTTCCGTCTCGGTTCAATTGGACCTGGTTTATCGAAACCTACGTCCCAATTACCGCCGTAGAATGTTTCGTAGGGATTTTGATTCAATCACGGGTTTGCGCGAAATAGGTCGGTAAATACAGAAGAACGCGGAGATAGACAAGGCGTTTAAACCACCGCCGGGAGCTACGAAAACGCGCGAGGAAGATAGATCGTCGCGTAAAAATCGTGAAGCTCTCTCTGCAGTTTCAGAAAAAAACGAGAAAAAGCCCGAAAAACAGAAAAAAAGCGACGCAACCGGCAAGAACGCGAAGAAATCGGACGACGACAAGCCGAAAAAGAAGAAATCGCGTTCAAGGAGAGGAAAACGCGGTAAATCCAAACGACGTTCATCTGGATCGACGAGCGACTCTAGCTCGGGGTCAGATAGTTCGCGGGAATCTCATAAGAAATCGTCTAAAAGATCGTCCCGAAGACATTCCGACAAAGGGAGTAGGAAAGAGAGCTCAAGCCATAGCGGACACCATAGCAGTTCGTCGGACGAGCTAGGTGCTATCGCTGCAGCTCCAAAACAAGGTCAGCAAAGACCAACCTCCTCCTCACGAGCGCCGGGAGGACATGTAGCGGGTCAGTCGCGATATCAGGATCGTGGGGGTCAATTCCGCGACGCAGCGATATGCCATCGTTGTGGAGGACGAGGACACTATGCGAGAGAGTGTCCTTCGCGTGAGCCGACTCAAGCCGCGATTACGCCTGCACCTTGGTGGGCTCAACCAGCCGCCGGGATGCAAGCGCCGATGCCACCGCAACCGGTGACCACACCCGCGCTGTCTTATAATCAAGCGCAGTGGCCACCAACAACGTCCGCGTCGACAATAGGTCAGAGCCTATTGAATAATGTATACGGGAATACGAGAAATCCGGGAAACGGGCAGTAGGGCTCGCGGAGGAAGCTCGCGCGGGCCCGGCTGATAATCTTCGTAAGTCGGGTAGGACAGTACGATTTACTGACCCCGAATCGTGGAGGGACTCATCGGTGAGTAGCACGGATTACGAACATTACGCGTCGGAAAGCGAACAAAAAGATTTGCGGGACTCTTCGACCTCGGAGTCAGAAGATGAGCCTAATTCGACGCGACCGGACTTTAGCGCCGAAGATTCTAGTGAAGAGAGCGTTTATAGTTTTACCTCAGAAGTAGGAAGACGACCCTCATTAGAAAGTAACCCTGAAGATTCGATAAATGAAACTGAACCGAGTAGTTTATCCGATCATTTGTGTGCTTTGGACGAATTATTGCCCAAGAAGCGCACCGCGACTCTTGGCCAGGTAGGGGGGAAAGGGAACATCATAATCCGAACTCGTCGCTGTGTTCGGAGTGATGCGTTCCCTAATCAACCGAATACCGATGGCCGCTATTATTTGCAGTTAGAATTATTTGGACAAATTTTTCCTGCACTGATAGATACGGGAGCATCGCGATCTTACCTCGGACATCGAACGCTGGAAAGAATCCAAGCGAAGATTGACAGGTCGCAAGATAGAGTCATGCGTACTGCCGATGGTACGGAAACACGAGTAATAGGGGTTATTGCGCTAGAATTAGAGTTAGGAAAAACGGAAAAAGTCATGTATTTCCGCGTGGTACCGGTTTTAGACTACGACTGTGTCCTCGGTATGGATTTTCTCCGATTATTCGGAGTTATAATTGATACTTCACGCGATTTATGGCAAACGCGCGACCGAGTAAATTTGAGATTCGCGAAAATAAACGCGGCAAGCTCAAATGAGACACACGTATCTTCGTGTTTTGCTATCGCTGAAATGACTAGCGAGCAAAACGTGGTGCTAGAGAAGTTTCTAAGTGATAACTTCCCCGAGATAGTTGGACCAGTCCCGGCGACTACCCTGGTCAAACATCATATAGATGTCCAGGGTCAGGCTCCAATCCGCCAAGCGGCAAGGAGAGTGTCGCCGGTAATCTATAAAGTAGCGCACGAAGAGGTCGATAAATTATTGGGTGAAGGGATTATCGAACCCTCCACGAGCGCGTGGGCCAGCTGTCCGGTTATAGTACCAAATCCGGGCGGGAAATATCGATTTTGCATAGATTTTCGACGCGTGAATGAGGTAACGCGCAAAGACGCGTACCCGATCCCGCATATCGACAGCATTCTCGATAAACTCCGCCACGCGAGATACATTTCGACGTTAGATTTAAGTCAAGTGTATTTCCAAATACCGCTAGGAGACGAGAGTCGGGAAATTACAGCGTTTATAGTACCCGGAAAAGGACTCTTCCAATTCCGGCGTATGCGGTACGGTCTTACGAATGCTCCTGCGACGTTCCAGCGGATGATGGATCAATTAATTCCACCTGAATTTGATCCGTATGTGTTCGTCTATCTGGACGATATAATCATCGTAACGAACACGTTCGCGGAACACCTAGGATGGTTAGAGCGTGTGTTAAACATTATTCGATTCGCAGGTTTAGAAATCAATCGCGAAAAGAGTAAATTTTGCAGGTCGCAGGTTCGGTTCCTGGGGTATCTGATCAATCTTAATGGTTTAGCTCCGGATCCCGAACGAACCGCACCGTTAATGAATTATCCGCCGCCAAAAGATTTAAAAACACTGCGCCGCTTCCTAGGGATGGTTGGATGGTATGCACGTTTCCTACCCAACCTGTCGAAGGACAAAATTCCACTCGTCTTGTTATTGCATAAAGGCGTGCGCTGGCATTGGAATCAAGAGCAACAGACTTCCTTTGAGCGATTGAAGGAAGCGCTGTGCTCGGCCCCGGTCTTGGCAAGGCCCGATTTTTCGAGACCTTTCCAAGTTCAGACAGATGCTAGCGACTATGCAATAGGAGCAGTATTAACTCAGCGACACGGAACTGAAGAGCATCCGATTGTATTCGCTAATCGAGTACTATCCAAAGAGGAGCGGAATTACACGACGACCGAGAAGGAGTGTCTCGCTGTCGTGTGGGCAATTCGGAAATTAAGACCGTATTTAGAAGGCTATCATTTTACGGTTGTCACGGATCACAGTAGTTTGCGTTGGCTACACAACTTGAAAGATCCAGTAGGGAGATTAGGTCGATGGGCCCTCAAATTACAACATCATTCGTTCGATGTGGTTCATCGTAAAGGCGCATTGCATCACGTACCCGATGCATTATCACGCGCCCTCCCAGTAGGCACCGAAAATGAATGCGTCTCCGCGGTTAACGAAGAAAATTATGGAAATTCGAGCGGAAATTTGGTCACCCAGTCGCGTATCGACTTCGAGAGCGACCCGTGGTATACAGCACGATGCGGAAAAGTAATTCAGCGACCGCGGGCTTACCCAGACTGGAAAGTTGAGGGAAACCGGCTGTATTGCCATCGGCCGGACGTGATACTCGAATCGATAGGCCGCGATTATGATGAGTGGAAGTTAGTCCTCCCGCGAGAGGCTCGACTTTTAGCCCTACAGGAAGCTCACAATAATACTTCCGCAGGACATGCTGGCGTTCAGAAAACTCACGCTAGAATCTGCAAAGATTACTATTGGCCGGGAGTTTTCAAAGACGCCGTAGCATTCGTACGCGGGTGCACAGTCTGTCAGCAACATAAAGCTGTACAGCTTGCCCCTGTAGGACTTATGGGAACTCGGGTAGTGGAGCGACCATGGACTGTGGTTGCGGGAGACATCATGGGCCCCTTTCCACCAAGTAAGGCCCAACAGCGTTACGTAGTAGACTTCCTCGACAACTTCAGTCGTTACGTGGAAATGCGAGCGATCCGCACAGCTGACGCCAAAAGCATCTTGAAAGCTTTTAGCGAGCTGGTTATTTACCGTTGCGGATCACCGGAAATATTTCTTTGCGATAACGGGACCGAGTTCGTAAATAAGGAAGTGACCAAATTTCTAAATGAGCATCAGATTCGGCAATTTACTATTCCGCCGTATCACGCGCAGGCTAACCCGGTAGAACGCGTGAATCGGGTAATTAAAACGATGATTAGGATATTTGTAGAGAGCGACCACCGAGACTGGGACGTTCATCTCGCAGAATTCCGTTTCGCGATTAATTCCGCGATGCATTCGTCGACTGGAGTATCTCCCGCGTTACTTAACCTCGGTCGAGACCCAGTAATTACTCCGAATCTACGGCGAGAGATTGAAGGTCCTCGTACGATACTTAGGAGTGACCCCGAAAATTGGGTGGCGCGACTAAAACGTCTTCCTTTGATTCATGATATCGTGCAGGTAGAGATAGAAAAAGCGAGTGCCCGTCAAGCCCGCTATTACAATCGTGGCCGGCGCGATGTCAGGTATCAGGTAGGAGACGTGGTATGGCGGCGCGGCAGACCATTATCGTCAGCTGCTGATAACTTTGCTGCGAAGCTAGCACCATCGTACGAGGGTCCGTTTAAAATAGTTCGCGTAATATCGCCGGTCGTCTACGAGCTTGAAAATCAAGGCCGTAGTAATCCGAAGGTCCACGTTTCGGATCTAAAACCGTTTGTCGCGTCGTTTTGCGTTCCGGACGTCGATGAACCGGGTGAGGAAACCGTTGCGGGGGAAGGGGACGACGACCCTGCACCTTCCCCAAAACCGACCGGTAAACGGAAAGGGACTCCGGGAAAACGGAAAATGTCGATCGTGAGCTACTCGTCGGATTCCGCCCCGTCTACGTGGACGGCACGCCTGCGTCCACGTCGAGACCCAACCTAACCCTCGCGAACCTGAGTGCGGACTTGTGTGTGCGAATGGATGAATGTGTGTGTCGCGCGATTTTGTTTATATATATATTTTTTTTTTGTTTTTTTTTACGGATCCGTGACGAGGCCCTCCTCATTGCAGATGGACCCCTATCTTCAGCAGGTGGTGACCCACTGCTGGCTTCAGGGGATTCCCCTGCCGGGCCCCCTACCAGCAGTGGGCCCACCCACCGCCTACCCACCACTCTCCCACCACCACCAACCCTCCACCCCACACCAGCCAGGGTATTCCCTCCCTCCGCCCCGTTACCCTGAGCAGGGTACCCCCTACCCTCCGGCCTACCACCAAGCCCAGGCCTCTGGGTACACCGGACCGCAGCCCGCTGACTGGGAGGCGGAGAATCGCCGTCTGCGGTAGGAGAACGAGATGCTCCGGCGGGGAGCGGGCTACTCCCGCACCCGTACGGGCACTCGTCCTTCCCCGCAGAGGGTTCCTCCGCCACCAGCGGCGGGAATCGGGCCGGCTGTACCCAAGCCGAAGAAGAAAGCGCATCGGGGCAGGCGGGGTGGCCGGAAGGGCCAGGGAAGGGCCCAGCAAAGGAAGCGGGCGGAGGAGAGGAAGAAGAAGGAGGAGGAAGAGGATGAGGCTCGACGACAGCGCATCCGCGCTGCCGTCGAGAAGAGGAGGGAGGAGGAACGGGAGAAACGGAGGAAGGAGGAGGCGAGGAAGAGGGAGAAGGAAAGGAGAGAGAAGGAGGGAGAGGAAAAGAAGAGGAAGGAAGAGGAGGCAATGGAGGAGGACCTCCTCCTCCTGAACGTCTAATGTGTCCGCGTCTAGTGTTTAAGTTTTTTGTTTGTATAGAGTCTATTTTTTTTATTATGATCAATATTTTTTTATTTTTTTTGTATCGAGCCGGATAATTCTTTTTTTTTGTGTTGTTTATGTAGGCCGAATTTTTTTTTGTGTGTGTAATAAAGTATGTGTGAATGTTAAGCGAGCATTTTAATTGTAGGATTGCGCGCACCAGAGCAAAAAAAAGTAAATCGAATCAGAGACACCCCAGGGCCGACTTCAACCGGGAGGAAGTTGACCAACCCCTACGTTGGTCCTAACGAGGGGGGAGTTGTAACGTTGCGTTCTCGCAACGTTACTATAGCTGCCATCTAGCGCTTTGCTAATCTCAAGCGCTAGATAGGCGGGTCGCGTACGAACTAGGGAGTCATCAACCGATAAGTATTGATCTAGGATCGATAACTTGTCGGCTCCCTAGTGCCGCGCGATGGGTGTAGCGGGGCAGCGGCGGGACAGGCGCAGGGCCTTACCTGCTCCCGCGGACTGCCCCGACACACGTAGTTTAGATGTCAGAGGTGACACACAGTGCCCGGATCATTCCCCGCCGCCGATAATTCCGCGACCAAGGCTACAGCCGCTGCCTAGTACAAAAAAGGTGCAAGTGATTTTGCAGCGACTGCAGCCCGGCCGCGAACCCATACCGGACAGCGGAGAATACCAGCCCTTTGGGCCAGTGTCAAGGGCAAGAGGACGAAAGAGAGAGGCGAGAGCGAGAGCGAGAACGAGAGAGAGAGAGAGAGAGAGAGAGGCGAAAGCGAGAGAAAGGGAGAGAGAGAAAGCGAGAGAAGAGAGCCAGCCTAGAGTAAGCAGAAAGTAGGATGATTATTCGTTCTGTGAATAAGTCCTGTGACGTCCCGGGGTGTGCTAGGGCTTTAGGGCTCGTAGCACCGAACGGTTTTATAGGGAACCGCTGGCCCTGCTCACCTGTCACGGGTAAGCGGGCAACTTAGCGGAGTGGTCATTCCGTTGGACCTGTAACGCATGTCATATTGTGTAGAATCGCGAATTAGCCAAAGTGTTCGCGATTACATTGACTCGTTTTGAGTTCGACCGTTGACTGGGACGTTCCCTTCAGTCATTTCAAGGCCGCGGACTTAGTATCATTATCGTGAGGACTCGCGACCTCAGGCTTACAGAAGTAAACACTCCGGGTCGTTGTTGTGTTTAAGTACGCGGGAACGGAGCGAGTGCCGGTAACCGTCGCGGGACGCGCACGCGCGGAAAGAGGGACTTATCCGCGTAGCGTCGAGGAGTAGTTAGCCTAGGGATCCGCCGGTGGCGCGCGAGTACCGCGCGACTCGGTGGGGCCGCCGCGAACGCCAACTAGTGGCTCGAGCGCGAGGCTAGCTAGTACGTCATCGGGACTCCAGCCGCGTTCGCACCACTTAGGCCGCGTCCCCACGTAGGACCTAACGCAACTCCCCAATACCGTGTAACGCGAACCGGATATTGTATTGATTAGTGATATTGTAATAAAGAGAGTTTAACCGAAATTAGCGATTCATTGTATTAGCACCCCATCCCCGATAGTCGCGTACGAGGGTTAGAACCCCCTCTCCATAAATAAATATTCGGGTATTATCAGAAGTACATCGAAGGCGCCCGGGTCTAGTAGGAAGTCGCCTATTGGGACGCGAACGCGATCGGTGAGGGATCACTCCTCCCTCCCCTTCTATACTATCCCCAAGGATAGCCAGTAGCGTCACAATACATAAAATTTATATAAATGATAGAAACTTATAATTGTTCAGATATACAAAAATGAAGCAAATATACCTAAATTTATACAAATATATAAAATTAAATGTTTTACAATTAAACTAATAATTAAACTTTTATCAATATATATTTTATTCAATCATCTGAAAAAGAGAAATCCAGTTAAAATTTAAAAATTGTAAGTTTAACATTTGATACTCACATCTATTTGTTGCTGTACCCATCGTGCGAAAACGTTTACCTCTTGATATACACAATGAATAGGTTTTTTCGTATGATCGGTAAACATTTTTACGTGTAGTTTACACGGGGTATTGCAAGGTTTTATAGTGGCTATCAAATTTTGGACAACCAAATCTTTCCAAATTTATATTTGGGATATCCGTGTAATATAGAACATCCCGTTCTACATATCCCCCTTTATACGATACTAGGGGGTATTCACAATCCAATTTTATGCTATTCACAAATTTGTAAATATCTTCTTGATTATAATGTTCATGTCCTGTGTTGCAATATTTTATCCCGTGAATATTTTTGAAGACGAAATTTACGCTTTTTTGGTCCTTAATTGATTAACTTTTATAGGGCTCACGAACCCGAAATGCACCTGCGACATGAATTCCTGCTATTGTGGGGAAGGCACAATTTTAACAAGAATCAGTGCAAAGGCACACAGACTTTACTTATAAAGAGCGCCAGGCTCATGAACTATATATATTAGCGTCTGAGGCTTGCCGGCTTGAGACTTTTCAAGGACGCGGCATGCTGTGAAATTAAAGTGGATTCTCTTGGAAAATAACCAGTACACATTAATAAAAATCAAAATAAGAATTATATTCTATAACTGCTCTGTCTATCAATTTACAAGTATAAAGTTAAGATAATTATACAGTTATACATGGGATTTCTCCCCAAATCTACCGTTAACTTCTAAAGACAAGAGCAATGTAGTTATCATTATTTACAAGAAAATATCTATATATAAATAAGAAATAAGAGAGTGAATATTAGATAACACTGAGGAGGTGGATCAATCGTATGACTCTCAGTCCAGGCATGAACAATTCCAACTGGACAAAAGACCCTTTTCAAGTTTATCCAGCGCTAACCCTCCAAGAACCTAATTACTTGTTACACTATCCCTGGAGGAAATATAAAGCACAAGCAAAAAGGTAACACCAGGTCAAGTAAGGCGTAGCCAAGTCCATCAATATATAAATCATCACTAAGAAAATTACATAACTAGAGTTGTCCACCGGAGTCTCTGAATCTCCTGTTTTAATGTGCTTATGCACCAAATTTATTAACCTTATGTTAACTATAATATAATTTCAACACCTAGTCAGGAAGCAATTGATTGAAATCAAACTATGTACAAAGATATAAGTAAGGAAGAAAAATAAAAGTATATATATATATATATATATATATTTGGCATTACAGCCTAATTCCTGTCATCGTACAGGCTATGGAATTTATAACCCGACTCATCTTAATAATAGTTAACTTTCCTTATTGGAAATACTAAACTATATGAGTGCAAATGGAAGAGCTTTGTATATATCTCCTATATTTGGAGTTGGATTCAATAATACTTCCTACGTAGACCTGCTATGCCCTACTAGATCTGGAGCCACTAAGCTAATCACAAAGGAATATTAATACTTAAACGTTGAGTCCTAGTATCGGTCCTCAACGCTTACCTTCATGCAATAAACAATATAGCAAAGTATAAGCCAGGCATGCACAGCAGTGTCAAATTTAAGGTTAGGAGTAGTGGATGGAGTGAAGTCCCCAATTGAACCTCTTGACAGTTCCCAATTCCCTGTCTAGCCTCCTTCCTTCCTTCTTAGTATATCGAATCCAGTCTCGGTGTCCACTTACATGGGTATCCGAACTCGATTAAAGCTTTCCTTGGGTTTTTCACAATTCGTCCTGCCTCAATGACGGGTAAAAGTGGTGTGTCTGCGCCAAACCTGCCTCTCGCCCAGGCGGTCGTAGCAGCTGTGCGCGCGGGCGCAGCACCGCCACTCGGAATCGAGAGAAACCTTGTTTGCGCGCGGTGTTTAAAAATCAAAAATAATTCATGTAGCAAGGCAAAAGAATTTGCCTTGTTACACACCGTATTTCGTATTTCCCGTAGTTAAGTTTTTAATTGCTACTTCTTTATACACAAACTTTCTGTTTATCATAAACCCGTCAAAATCAATTATATGTGTAATAAGTAACAGTGAAGACATTTTTAAAATGGAATGTTATTTGTCGTACGAAGCAAACGTTCAAGCAATACTGATCCCTGTCCTACGATTTCTTCGAGCTTTTAAGTACTGTTAGGGAGGTGTCAACAATTTTTTTAATCTACGGTTGGAAGATGCCTATACTACTCTTAGAAGAACGGAAATGTCATTGGCTCTAAGAGAGAATATTTTCTGCCCTATGCTACATGTAGTGGGCGGTAATTCTAAGATGCTTTAAGGGTTGACAAAACTTTTGTCCTACGGTGGGGAAATGACTGACCTGCCACTCTTGGAAGAACGGAAACGTCATTGGTCCTCAAGAAAATATTTATGACCTATGCTACGTATAGCGGGAGATAGTTTTGACCTATGGTGAGGATAGTAGGAGGGATGAAGAAAAATTAGCTTGATGGGAGGGAGAAATTTTCGTGAAACATGCATATTTAAATAGAATTATTTTAGTATAAAAAACGTAGGCATAATGGCACCATCGTTCGTTGATTTTCAAGGATTCCATTTGACGGATAAGTCATTTATAATCAAAGAATTTGTTGTTATACAAGAACAAAAAGTGTTCCATATTTTATTTTTACCACCCTATTCATATTCGTGGCTAAGTGAAGAGGAGCGAAAGCGGACAGAGTAAGTATATGAAAAAGAAAAAATATATATAATTTTTTTTAATATAATGTCTCTTTTTTAGCTGGTTCTTTCTAAATTATCACGGCTTAAATTGGGAGGATGGCTACTCACCCTACTATAAATATAAAGATATTATAAGGAAGTATATTTATGATGATGAGGATGAGATTTTTGTGAAAGGAATTGAAAATACAAATTGGTTAAGAGATATTTGTAAATTAGAAATAACTAATGTAGATAATTTTATGTGGGGGGATTTTGATTTAGAAGATAGCTTGCATAATTCACATCTTCCAACATGTTTGAATCATGAAGGTGTATGTGCCTTAAAAAATGTCTATTATATGAAATATATATATGAACAAAAATCTGGAATATATGTATAACTGAAAAACGCTTGCCTCTATTTTCTAACATGTCGTTACCTGTCCTCAATGTTCTCTTACCCCCTGAAGTGTTTCAGAGATCCTTTATCTGAAGAACTCAGTTTCCCACCCACTTTTCCTCAGTTCCTGATTAGTCCTCTCGAAGAAAAGAACAAAAGATGTCTCTACGAAATAGAGGTTTGAAAACGCAAGAAGAATATCGCCAGTGGGTACGCGAGTGTCGTGAATATATTCATAAACTCAGAATCTCTAACCGCAACGCACCTATAGGCACGCTGCAGATAAATTTTGCAGAAATTGCACAAATACAGTGTCTTCTACTTAGAGCAGCTAAGGATAAGAGTTATTGTTTGAATCATGCTCTCAAGAATCCTGACTTAGGAAATCAGCATAATCATCATCAGTGGGTACGCAAGTGTCGTGATTATATTCGAAGTTTAAGAGATGCTAATAGATTTGCAGCTCCCAATACAGTACACAAAAATCTGGCTGAAATAACAACTATCCAACGTCTACTTTTGCATGCGGCAAAAAATAAGAAATCAATTGGAGCGAGAAAGCTTATTTGGAAAGATCTCGAGTCTTCATTTTAATCTCAAATATGTAGCGGAATGGTTGTAAATTATAATTATGTAGAACCACGTGATTTTCCAACAGGTGCAAAAGATTTAGTACAGACCTACACAGAAAAAGTGTTTAATGACGTGAACGCAGTTAAGATAAATTGCATCTTCAACAGCCAATTTATTTGTAAAGAGATTAGTGATATTAAACATATCTCAACCCGCAATGCTGTCTTATACAAAACTGATAGTTTTAGTGATTGGTGCAATACAAATATAATAGACAAAATTCTAAAAGAATTCAGTGAGTTTCAAGAGCGGATAGTGGATGGGCGTTGGAAAAAATTCTGAATTTAATTATAAATATAAATTATTATAACCCTCTGAATATAGGTTGTGCAGTCGAGCTTCCAGAATCTATTAAGAATAAACAGGCTGTGATAAACATACACAGTGATGATAATACATGTTTTGCATGAGTTGTAACGGCTGCACTCTATCCGGCAAAACCGAATATTCATCCCTAACGAAAATCTTCATATCCTCATTTTACAACTGTTTTCGACGTTAGAAGTATAACGTTTCCGACTACATTAAAACAGATTCCGAAATTTGAGGATGATAAAGATGTCTCTATTAATATTTTTACTATGGTTGAAGAGACTGAGAGGAATGAGAATACAATCATACCACCTCTACAATTAACAAAATGCAAGAGGTTCAGACACGTTAATCTTCTTCTTCTTCTCGAACATCAAGGAGCAGCAGCACATTTTATATGCATCAGGAACCTTTGCAGATTGCTAAATGGACAGGTTACTAGAGGAAAACGCTCTCATCTTATTTGTGATCGGTATGTTTTACTGTCTATATATATATATATATATATATATATATATATATAATTACTGCTTCTATAATCTAATATTACTTTTTCCCTTTATAGTTGCTTACACTATTTCCAAAGTGATGAGAAACTAAAATCGCATGAACGTGATTGTGCGGAACTCAATAAAAACATCCGAATTGTTCTACCTGACAAGGACACCGTTGGGTTTCCTTCAATAACTTGAAGAACAGTGAGAGGGTACCATTTGTCATATACGCTGACATTGAGTGCTTTCTTGAAGAAGTTGATCAAACGGATGACGATATTGGTATTTATCAAAAACACATACCTTTTAGTATAGGTTATTATTTTAAAAGCGTTCGTGATTCAACGCTTTCCAATTATAAATCATATCGAGGACTTGATTGTATTGAATGGTTTAAACATGAGCTTGATAAAATGGCTATTATAGCGAATGAAAAACTGAAAACAGTTATACCTATGCATAAATTAAGTATTAGTGAAAATTCAAGGCATCAAGTACACGGTAGTGTTACGCGGCAAGTAATTAAAAGACAGCGTGACACTACCTACTTTTACACCAAGATTGAACCAAACTATACCTATGGATATTTCCGATTGATATATCTGGTAATTGGTTTATTAAATCAAATCTAATAAATTTTTCATATTACAATGTCGATATAAGCTTTCCAACAAGACCACAAACATTCAAATCGGTTCGCACATTGTAGAGATATTAATATTTGTATTTTTGAAGTGCCTTTTTCTATCAATTTCTTCCGACCGAAAAATTTCTTCCGACCGAGGTATAGTGTCTGCATCGGATCTCTCACTCTTTCACGTTACAGATCCATCTACTGTATCTTCTATCCTTTATTAGCTGTGATCTCGGCTGCGTTCATTTATTAACTGCAAGTGCTGAAACTCTATAATGTATGTAACGCGTAAACTATAGGTTTTCAATACTGACAGTACATAAATGAACACAGCCGCAGAATTATATTCTCAAACGTTGCAATTGATGACAATATATATAGTGGCTATTCTTATATTTTAATAAAACGAATATGCAATACGTTTAACTAGTTACGGAAACTGTAGGCTCATCTAATAAAATGAAAGTGAGATACGTTAAATTAGAATTTTGTGACCTGCAGGTAGTGGAATAGTGGAATAGATATTAATAACACATTTTCTGTACATAACCTCTCGTATTATTATTATATTTTTATAAAATGCATAACAGTCAACATATTGTTCAATAAAGCAACAGTAAGCATTAGATGAAAAAAAAGTAGTGGAAGTAATCATTTGGATCTAGCAGCTAAATATTTTGAGTATGAGCCATATGTGAATATTTCAGAATTTATTCAATTAGATGATGCTATGGAGGATAATGAATTGGGAGTTGTACCAAACGAAGGCCTTGTATTTAGTATGGAGTAAGATATATAAAATTCAAAGATAAAGATATTAAAATTTATAAATACATATTTAAGTTTTTAGAGCTATATTTTGTTGTATTAATTTCAGATATATGGTGGAGAATTCTGTTTGGTATACGATGATACATGGTGCCTATTCTTGTAGTCTAATAAAATAAAAATGAGATAAGCTCAATTAGTTACGGGAACTACAGGTAGTGGAAATGTAAGTATTATCAAAATTTCTGCTCATAACCTTGAATTATTATTACATATTTATGAATGATAGGCAGTCAATATATTGTTAAATACAAGAACAACAAGAATTGGATGAGAAAAGAGTAGTGGAAGTAATCAATTTGGATCTAGCAGCTGAATATTTTGAGTCTGTGCCATATATGGATATTACAGAATTTATTCAATTAGACGATGCTATGGAGGATGATGAATTGGGAGTTGTACCAAACGAAGGCCTTGTATTTAGCATGGAGTAAGATATATAAAATTCAGAGACAAAGATGTTAAAATATAAATACATACTTAAGTTTTTAAAGATATATTTTGTTGTATTAATTGCAGATATTTGGTGGAGAATTATGTTTAACTGGATGAAATATTAGGAGATGTAGATAATGGCTACAGGATCTTTGATAGTACAGGTCAAATTGAACTGTACACACAAATGACAGTCATACGCCAACCGATCAACATGCTGCAAAATCTAAATTTTCATATATGTGGTGTATTTTTAAAAGACAATCTATTTATGATGGAGCTGTGTTTTTATCTAGCACTATGGCTGATCTTAGTGTTATGATAAATCTTAAAATACCTCATGTAAGAATTTAAAGCAAGGTAGATTTATTATCAAAGAATGCAAGAAAAATGTATGGTTACTTAGAGCCTAATCCATATTGTTTATTTGCAGATATGAGCAATGAATCTTGAAATGTAAAATATTTTTTGAAGTTGACAGAAGCTTTTGTTAGGCTGTTTGAGGATTAGAGCCTAGTTCGTTTTTATCGATTAAATGTCAAAGAGGAGGAATGTATAGCAGATATTAAACTTACAACAGTCGACATTATACAATATAGAGGAGATGCAGATGTTAAAACACAACACTTTGATGAACCTAATTAAAATGAGTGATAGTGCAAATTATTATAAAATTAATGTAACATTTTAAACAGTTTAATTATGCATTTTTTGATATTATTCAGACTAACTTGGAGACTAAAGCTAAATTATATAAAGAGCAAACTTAAAATTAATTGAAGCTCTCATGGTAAATTATGTAAATTTATTTTTACATAAACTTATCTTGCATGACAAAAAAGTGTTCAATTGATTTACCTAATTAATCTTTTTCACAGTAATAGATTAAATGCTAAAATTGCATTGAGCTATATAGTTCAGTATGAAATTCTTATAACAAAATTTTTTAACCTTATTGGGCTTCTGGAGAACTACAACGAATAGATTAACAATGAGTACAAATCACTGTTGTAGCAAAACTAAATATTTAAAGCTTAATGAGAATTAGTAGAAATTTTTTTAAATGTACCTAAAATGGCCACTCATGAAAATCTGATAAAAATACATATTTTTCTTAACTATAATCCCCATGGAGGTACAAAGTACCTGGAGAGAGCATAAGTTTACGGGGTTGCCAAGTAAAAGGTGAGAGGAAAGAAGACTGGCTACCATTGTAGTACCTGTAGAAATGTAGCTATATATATTATTATATATATATGTCATATTGTTAATCTAGAATATCGTGAACCAAGATAAATTAATAATACGGAGTGAATGTAGATGATGGGTTAATGGCGGGAAATAGGAATATTTACCAAATGCAAACTGATGCAACCTGTCCATTGAACTCATTAGAATGTAGTGTAATCTATAATGGGCTATTACCGTTATTATATAAACCTATTAAGGTATTTAAAATATAATACTTTAAATAAATTAAAAAGAAAAAAACAATAATTTATATAAAAATACGTTATGGAAAATATTGCACATTCAAATTAGCACAAGAAGTTTATAAAAGTTTGATTGAATTTAATAATTGCATATAGAATAAATAAAAAGATATTAATGAAATTGCTCTCTCCAGGTACTTTATACTGCCATGTTATTTGCACATCAACACAGTAACAATAAAGTAAAAGTGTTAGGCTGTAGTATATACACATACTAAGTCCATACTGCATATTACGAAAAATATCCGTCAAAAATAAAGAAATTTATTATTAGAAAGTGTTGATGGCATGAATGCATCATATATCATCTAGACTCTACCAGAAGTATATCCATTACCTTAATGTTACTGTATTGGTATAAATGGAGAAAATACTTGAATTTTAAAATAATTTTTCAATGAAACAATAAATAATCATAAAAAGTTTTGCTTTTAATATTAAATTTTTCATTAACTTACAATGAATCTCGGAGAATCATAATGTCAATAGTGTATTCTTATCCATCTATGAATTTATTAATCTTAAATCTAAACATTACTACGGTAGAAATAATTTAATGTAAGCTTGCGTTACTGTATAATTTATGCTTTGAATTTTGTAAAAAGTGAATGCTTGTTTGCTGTTGAAGAGACAGAAGATTTCTTATATTCATAATAAACGGCATAATCAGCTCCGGAAATTGATGTCATATTACCAGCTTTCCGTATAATCTAAAATGCATAAACGGTAATGTAATATATGAAATAAATATCCTATATTGAAATATAAATCAATAAATATCAAGTAACACGGTAGTGTTACGCGGCAAGTAATTTAAAGAGCCGCGCGACACTACCTACTTTTACGCCAAGTTTGGACTCACGATTTTTCCGATGGATATATTTTCCGATCGGTTCATTTAATGAAAATTTTGATGAAACTTTCATTATATAAATCGATTATAAGCTTTCGAATGAGACTACAAATGTGTAAATTGGTTCACTCAATGCTGAGATCTCACGATTACGTTCCACTAATAGCTCAAGTCATTTCATTTAGCGTTTCTTCTCTTCCCGACCAAGATTTTGGAGTCTCCATCGGACCTCTCACTCTTACAGGTTTAAGCGTTATCTTCTGTCCTTTACTTTTGCTCTTTCGAATGTGTTGGTGCTATAGGTGTGAAACTGATTCCAATATGGCCGCAACGCAGGCGTGACGTATATGTAGTATCCATCAAAGTGTTCGTTTTGTTAGTATGATTCGCACGTGAGTTTTCACAGTGAATTCATAGTTAAAATTTGGATGCATCAATTATATGGCAGTGATTCAGAAATCAATTAGATAAGTATTGTTTGTTAGAACAAATATTTAAATATTTGAGCAATGGTACTTTGTGGTTTCTTTGTTTTATAGGTTACAGGAAATAGAGTGACTAATAGAAAACCATGCGTTTATAAACGCTCATCACATTCCAATTAATAAAGTAATTGGTAACAAAATGATGCCAAAACAAGGAAAATAGTTGTGGTATAGTCTATAACCCTTAATACGCAGATTATTTAGGTTAGTTTCAATGCATCTTAAAGAACAAATTAAAAGTTAAATAACTTTTTTCAATATCTGATTTTTATTTACTCATTTTTAATATTAAATGTGTTTATCAATATTATTATTATAGTATGTGTTTTCGAAATTACAGATTGTGTTAGCAAAATGCAGAAAGCAGATGAACGAATGGCAGATCGAACAGCTTACATATATAAAGGTATGCAGAAACAAGAATTAAACATACATTGATCTTTTGTGACTAATTTTAATGAGATTAGAAGGTTGTATTAATAAATATATCTTCTTTCATCATTTAAATTTGCCATATCTTGGTTTGTACGTATGTTTAAAAATTGAATCTAGATATTTTTATATATTTATATACGCAGATACATACCAGCATATACTTTAAACTTACTCGATTTAGATCAGATATAATGGATTACGATGGACAAATTAGAAGGTAAATAACATTTAACAATTAATATTTAGATTTAATTCAGTCTTAGTCTTTCTGTTATATATGTTAGTGAATATTATTATTGTTTCCTAAATAGCAGATTGTTTTGGAAATATGCAGGAAATAGCTGGAATAATCGAAGATCGATGAGAATGATATATATATATATATATATAAAGGTAGCCAGAAAGAATAATTTGACATACAGCAACTGTTTGTGACTAATTTCAATGAGGTTAGAAGGTTGTATTAACAAAATAAATCTTCTTTCATCGTTTAAATTTGCCATAACTTGGTTTGTACGTATGTTTAAAAATTGAATCTATATATATAAGAACTGTTATATACTTATATGCAGTCATATACCAACATATATTTTAAGCTATTGTTATTATATTCTTATAAAATGATTGGCAGCTAATATATTCTTCAAAAATGCAACAACAAGTATCGGAATGGGAAAATAAAGTAGAAGTTATCAAATTGTGTCCAGGAGCTGATTATGTAGAGTATGAGCCATTTATGGATATTAGAAAATCATTCAGTTACACAATGCTACGGAGGATGATAAATTTGGATTTCGACTAAAAAGAGGCCTGGTATTTTACACTGCGTAAGATCTATAAAATTGTAAGACAAAAATATTAAAATTTATAAATACATATTCATGTTTTTACAGATATATTTTTTTGTATTAATTTCAGATTATGTTGGAGAATTCTGTTTGGTATATGGTGATTCATGATGCTTATCAATAAACTCTAATACAATAATATTGAGATACTTATTTCAATTTAATTTGTGACCTGCAGGTAGTGGAAATTTGAATATTATCACATTTTCGGTTCATAGCCTCTTGTATTGTTATTATATTCTTATAAAATGATTACCAGGCAATATATTCTTAAATAATGCAACAACAAGCATCCGAATGGAAAAAAAGAGTAGAAATAATTTGTATCCAGCAGCTTTAGGTTGAGTATGAGCCATTTGTGGATATTATAAAATTATTCAATTTTATTATGTTTGGGATGAGCTTTATGTAGCAAAGCAACAATTAAAAGAAAAATTATATTGTATAATACGTACATATCCAATTTTAATTCAAACCAATTTTCTCTTAAGTAGCATTATTTATATAATAAATTTGTCTTATTTACAGGATATGTCAGAAAGAAGATGGAGCATCTAGAATAGTGGTAAATTGGGTAAACTCTAAAATATTTGCATAAAGGTATGCAGAAAAAAATTTTAACATACGTAAACTGTTGGTGCCTATAATTATTGAAGATACAAGGTTTAAGTAATAAATAGATCTTTCATCATTTAAAATTGTCATTAGTTGTTGTGTATGTATATTTAAATAGTCAGCTTGGGTACTATTATGTTTGAGATGAAGTTTCAGTAGTAAAGTAACAATTGAAAGGAAAATTATATTGTATTATATGTATCCAATTTTAATTCAAACCAATTGACTTTTAAATAGCATTTTTTTATATTCTAAATTTGTCTTATTTACAGGTTATCGTAGAAAGAAGAAGGAGCATCTACAATGGTGAAAAATTGACTAAGCTGTCACATATTTGCGTAAAGGTAAGCATATAAAACATTTTAAAATACGTAAACTGTTAATGCCTAATTGTTGAAAATACAAGGTTCAAGTAATAAGTAGATCTTTCATCATTTAAAATTGTCATTAATTGTTGTATATGTATATTTAAATAGTAAGTCTGGGAACTATTATGTATGACTTGAGCTTTAGGTAGCAAAGCAACAATTGAAAGAAAATTATATTGTTTATATTAATATGTATCCAAAATTAATCCAAACAAATGTTCTCTTAATTAGCACTGTTTATATTAAAATTTTGTTTTATTTACAGGTTATTTCAGAAAGAAGAAGGAGCATCTATAATAGGGGGAAATTAGCTAAGCAGTCACGTTTGCGTAAATATATGCAGATAAAACATTACAACTTATAAAAACTTTTGGTGACTAATGTTAATGAGGATAGAAAGTTGTTGTAACAAGCAGATCTTCCATCATTTTAATTTTTCATTAATCGATGTATATGTATATTTAAATAGTAAGCCAGGGAACTATTATGTATGACTTGAGCTATAAGTAGCAAAGCAACAATTGAAAGAAAATTATATTGTATAATATGTATCCAATATTTAACCAAACAAATTTTCTCTTAATTAGCATTGTTTATAATATAATTTTGTTTTATTTACAGGTTATTTCAGAAAGAAGAAGGAGCATCTATAATAGGGGGAAATTGGCTAAGCAGTCACATGTTTGCGTAAAGATATGCAGATGAAACATTATAACTTACGAAAATTTTTGGTGACTAATTTTAATGAGGATAGAAGGTTGTAGTAATAAGTAGAACTTTCATCATCTAAATTTGTCATTAATTGCTGTATATGTAAATGATATTGATTAATACATAAGAGGAATAATGAAACGTGATTATATTTCTTCATACGCAAATGCAGTTATACAATGCATTGTAAATTGTTATTCAATTAGAAGTACTATTTCGTATAGGAGCAGACAATGCTCTAAAAACTTTTATTCTTGCTTACAGAAACTATTGATAAATCTATAAAAAATATTGATATTAGACAATATGCTGAAATCCAATTTGTTGGAAAGCGGCAGTATGATGCTGGCGATTTAATCACTGCTCTGTGTCATAAATTAAGTTGCTTGAATCGCGTTGTGCAACATTATCTAACAAAAACGGACAAATGTAGTACTTCATGTTGTCATACAGATATTACCCAATCTTGTAATAATATTTTATTACTTACGCTATTTGATGGTATGAAGAGTTTGTTAATTCCCAAAAAATTATGCAAAAGTAATTCTTGGAGCACACGAAAGAAATAATTCAGAGCAACTTCTCTAAGTGGAAAAAAACTATAGAATTCTTTGTGCAGTAATTGCATGAGTTCTTTAGAACTTGAGCAAAAAATTGCTAGTACAGTTACTAACAAAGTTCTCATTGTTAAATTATCATTTTATAATACCAAAACTGAAAATATAGAAAACGTTAAAGATTGGATTGTTCTTAAAAACTGAAACATTAAAGATATATCTATTGAGAAATTAGAAATGGGTGATAAAGTTTATAAAGCGAATTGTGTGATTTTCCATGACGGCAAGGATGCTGCAACTGGTCATTATACGTTTTTGATACGTAAGGATAAATCATGGATAAATGCGAACGATCATATCGTTCAAAAGAAAACATGGCCCAGAAATTCAAAAGGTACGTTTATCATACTCTTTGAGGAAATTTAATTAATTCAATATTACGTTATTCGTATCTCTAACGGCTGCTTTTATAAATGTTGAAAGTTGTTATCATGGGTAAAAACGTTTTACTCGTAATAACATGTTAGCACCACGGCTGCGTTTAAAACGCAATTTCACTAAATATTGGCCGCAATTATAGCGCTTTCGGCTGCAATATATCTAGTGAGTAAACTATTTAAAAATGATATGATTTCCACAATGAGTTTCTATGATTATTAAATTATTTTCTCACTGAGTATCGCGACGTTTCAAATAAAATCCCGTAATACATATTTTTATTTAGAAAATTATTGTATCTTTCTTCATCAAAACTATTTATAACGAGTTGATATGTCATTTTTCATTGTTTTAGCTATAATTTTTCAATGTAGTATTTAAAATGTTGTACTTTTCCTTTTTTAATATTGTTAAATAAAATTGATTATTGTTAACAATATAATTATTTATATATTTCAATTTATATTCCCTTCCAATAAAATTTATTTATTAGAATACACATTCTTTATTTAAGAGTTTCACTACATTTTGTATTATTTGCATAAAGAAATTCTTAAGATGTATCTTTGTCACATATTACAAAAAGCTCTGAGATCCCCAAAGAAAACACCTTCGTGTAAAAAACAACGGCAAGTAATTTGGTCCTTTCTCTCCACAAAAATTAAAATCCCAATAAAATACCATAAAAAAAATTGCACAAAATAAATCTCAAACAAAAATACCGGCAACACAAAGAATTGAAATCACTTAAATTCGACAAGTAATTTTTTGATCCCAAACAAAAATAGCGGCAACACAAAGGATTGAAATCACTTATAAATTCGACAAGTAATCAAGCGGTAATATAAAGCATTGAGGTCGCATAATTTAGGCAACTAAAAAAATGTAAATAAATAACTAATTATTATATCATTTTTGTATACATACTACTTGCCAGGAGGGGCCAAATAGTGTTATGTATATTTAAATCTTCGTTACAGTTGCATATTGAAATATATACTACTCTACACTTTTTGGCTCCTCCTGGCAAGTAGTATGTATACAAAATGATATAATAATTAATTATTTATTTACATTTTTTTAGTTGCCTAAATTATGCGACCTCAGTGCTTTATATTACCGCTTGATTACTTGTTGAATTTATAAGTGATTTCAATCCTTTGTGTTGCCGCTATTTTTGTTTGGGATCAAATAATTACTTGTCGAATTTAAGTGATTTCAATTCTTTGTGTTGCCGGTATTTTTGTTTGAGATTTATTTTGTGTAAATTTTTTTTATGGTATTTTATTGGGATTTTAATTTTTGTGGAGAGAAAGGACCAAATTACTTGCCGTTGTTTTTTACACGAAAGTGTTTTTTTTGGGTTATACTGAACCCAACTGTCATATATGTAAAAAGTCGTTTCTTCCAGATCAAATACGTGTTCGCGATTATGATCATTTAACTGGTAAATATAGGGGACCTGCTCATGATAATTGTAATTTAAACTGTAAGGATTCTCATGTAATACCAGTAATTTTTCATAATTTATCAGGTTATGATGTACATTTTATTTTCGGTACAATCGCTAACTTGTATTAAGGTTCAGTACACTTGTTACCTGTACATAAGGAGAAGTATATTTCATTCACTAAATTCATCCGTAAATATAATATACAATTAAGGTTTATCGATTCTTTCAAATTTATGGCATCTAGTTTAGACAAATTGAGTTCATATTTAACGAGATCACAGTTAAAAAATTTAGAGTCAGAATTCTCATATTTAAACATAGAACAATTTAACCTTCTGACAAGGAAAGGTATTTTTCCATACGATTACATAGATAGTCTGAACCGTCTGGAAGAAACTGCTTTACCTCCACGCGAGATATTCCATAATAGATTATCCGATAGTGATATTAGTGAGGGTGCGTATAATCACGCTAAGGAGGTATGGACAAAATTTCAAATGCGAACACTTGGGGAGTATAGCGATCTCTATTTGAAAACTGATGAACTATTGTTGGCTGACGTTTTCGAAAATTTTCGTGATAGCTGCATGCAAACTTATAATTTGGATCCTGCTCATTATTATACACTCCCAGGCTTCACTTGGGATGCAATGCTCAAACATACAGGAATAAGATTAGAACTTTTCACTGACGTAGAAATGCTGCTTTTCGTAGAACGGGGCATACGTGGTGGTTTAAGCCAATGCTCGCACCGCTATGAAAAGGCTAACAATCGGTACATGCAAAACTACAATCCCGAGGAACCTTCTAAGTATTTAATGTACTACGATGTAAATAATTTGTATGGGTGGGCAATGTCTCAACCGCTACCTACTCACGGATTTCGCTGGATTGAAAATGTTAATAACTTGGATATCTCTAATATACCGATAGATTCACCCGAGGGTTATATTTTAGAGGTTGATGTAGAGTATCCAAGCATGCTTCACGATAAACATTCCGACCTTCAATTTTGTCCCGTACGTGATGCCCCACCGGGTACACGTCAGAAGAAGCTACTTGCAACATTAGAAAATAAGGAACGCTATGTTATGCACTATCGTGCTTTACAGCAATGTATGCGTAATGGTATTGTCTTAAAACACATTCACCGCGTTTTAGGATTTCAGCAGTCCACCTGGTTACGTAAATATATCGATCCGAACACTAGTTTGCATGCAGCATTTAAAAATGGGTTTCAGAAAAATCTTTTCAAATTAATGAACAATGCGGTGTTCGGTAAGACTATGGAGAATGTTAGAAATAGAGTTGATGTGAGACTCGTGAGTAGGTGGGAGGGAAGATATGGTGCTGAAGCAATGATTGCTAAGCCTAATTTTCACAGTCGCACTATATTCAGTGAGAATTTGGTCGCGATTGAATTATCAAAATTAGCAGCTAAATTCGATAATCCTATATATGTAGGTATGAGCATTCTTGATATTTCGAAAACATGTTTGTATGATTTTCATTATGATTATATGCTTCCTACGTTCGGTAGCAAATGTAAAGCGTTATATACCGATACGGATAGTCTAATATACAGCATTGAGTGTGATGATATTTACACTATTATGAGGGAGAACCTTGCTAGATTCGATACAAGCGATTATTCTCCCAACAATCAGTACAATTTACCTCTAGTAAATAAAAAAGTCCCTGGGCTGATGAAAGATGAGAATAATGGGCAGATAATGACAGAGTTTACCCCCAAAAAACAGACTTCGCCTGTAAAAAAAGGCGGCAAGTACATAAACCATCTAGCATAAATAATATAGTAAAATTATCTAATTAAAAAAAGTAGTGAAATCCAAATATTAGGCAAGTATATTTTTTCACCTTAGCAAAAGTTAAATTTTCGAAAAAAAAGGAACAAAAAAGTTACTTGCCGGGCCCGTAATATCCATGCACAGTGGGAAATTGAATCGTATGTGGATCGGCTAACTTCACTCTGTATTTTAACATGACATTTGCTATATTACGCTATAGCTGAATCTCCCACACGATTCAATTTCCCACTGTGCATGGATATTACGGGCCCGGCAAGTAACTTTTTTGTTCCTTTTTTTTCGAAAATTTAACTTTTGCTAAGGTGAAAAAATATACTTGCCTAATATTTGGATTTCACTACTTTTTTTAATTAGATAATTTAATTATATTATTTATGCTAGATGGTTTATGTACTTGCCGCCTTTTTTTACAGGCGAAGTCTGTTTTTTGTGGGATTTCATAACGTTTTGTAAGAGTATAATATTTAAAAAATTAAATTATGGTTTTAATTTCTACAGATTTTAAAGAAAATTTCCACCCTTCTCATTTTTTGAAACAGCAGCGCTTAACTAATAAAAATATATATATTTATATTGAAAAAATATCACAGTCAACACATTGATTTTATTGATATTTGCAATGCATTTTGCATAAATGAACTTTATAATTAATGCTCAGGCTAGTTTTTTAATGTTTTCAGTTTCACCATAATAAAAGTATGATTAAATTTTTCATAATCAATAAACATACTTTCAACATATAAAAATAATGAAATAAAATGTATATATTTTAATTAATTTACATTTTCTGTTTATCAATATTTGACTTTTTACCAACATCTAACTTTGCCAAACTTCAGTAACTCCCTCAGCTGCTTCAGGTGATACAGGGGCAAGACTGGAAAAGCAATTCGTAAAGCTTCAAATAAGCTACAATGAAGCAAATAATCGAAGTTGGCATTGTCGTTTTGCATACGCCGTTTCTTTTTAGAACCAATCATTGTCACCTTTATGCTGCTAACAGTTGACAAAGGTGACATGGGAGATACATTGGCGAGTCGTCCTTATAACATTTCCTGTGCCAAAGTCCTCAAATTTTCGTTTCGTAAATTTCTATACACTTGAAACTGGTCTGATTTCTGGTGCTGCAAAATGCAGTCGAAACAACTAATTTTTAAACTGAGTTTTTTTCCATTGAGAATAAACGTGCATTTTTTCATCCATAGCAATGACCAGTATACTGCCTCTCGTCTTGAATACTTGCATAGATAATGGAGAAAAACAATCAGCAGCTATTAACTGCATTTTATATCATTTCATCCATTAAATCTCATACTTAAATTGTGGCTGAGCAATGGACGACGTTTTTCTGAAAATTGGCTTATTCTTACTTTGCCAATCTTTCAATGCTTTTATATTTGCCTGTTTCAAGTCTCAGAATACAGGAGCGAAAAGCATAATCTTTGATCCATTTCCAATAGTCAGTATGTGTGCGAAAAATCCTCATTGGATTTTTAATTGAATTGTACCAAAAGTATTTAAGTCAAAGCACAAGTATTACTGTTAGCTATAATATACTTGCACAGTGACTGTAAAATACTAAATGATAACACTATGAGTAAGCCTGAAATCAAATTCATCATTTAAGAACTATAATTCCTCAAAGAAAAAAAATATTTGAAGGTACATGAAGCATCTTATTTGCTTACCGACATTTGACTTTCTACCACCATCTGACCTTGCCAGACTTCACTAGTTTCATCAACTGCTTGAGATGATACTGGGGCAAGGCTGGACAAGCAATTCGCAAAGCTTTGAATAAGCTACAATTAAGCATATAATCAAAGCTGACTATGTCGTTTTGTATACCACGTTTCTTTTTAACACCAATCATTGTTAGATTTATGCTGCTAACTCTTGACAAAGGTGGCATGGGAGATACATTGGCGAGTCGTCCTTATAACATTTCCTGTGCCAGAGTCCTCAGATGTTCATTTCGCAAATTTCTACGCACTTTTGAAACTGGTCGGATTTCTGGTGCTACAAAATGGAGTGGAAACCATTAATTTTTGCACTTTGCTTCAATTGAGAATAAACGTTCATTTTTTCATCCATACCGATGACCAGTATACTACCTTTGGCGCAGAATACTAGTATTGGTAACAGAGGAAAACAATCAACAGTTATTAACTCAATTTTACAGAATTTCATCTAATGAGTCTCTTCCTTAAATTATGGCTGTGCAATGGATGACGTTTTTCTGAATATTGGCTTATTCTTACTTTGCCAATCTTTCAATGCTTTCATCTTTGACTGTTTCAAGTACCAGAATGCAGGAGTGAAAAGTACAATTGTTGATTCAACTCCAATAGCCAGTATGTATGCGAACCTTCCTCCTTGGATTTTTAATTCAATTGTATCAAATGTATTTAAGTCAAAACACAAGTATTACTATTTGCTATAATACACTTGCACAGTGACTGTAAAATAATAAATGATGACACTACGAGTAAACCTAAAATCAAATTCAGCATTTAACAATCTCAATCTTCAAAGAAAATAAATTTTTGAAGAAACATGAAGCATCTCAGTTACTTACCAGTATTTGATGTTGCTCCATCTCCATTTTCTTTAGTGCTTGGTGACTTAACTTCCTTGAGACTAAAGATCTGTAATATTTGGGTGTCTTTGCGTCTTTTGTAAACATCTATTATTGTATAATTAGCTTAAATCCAAACACTAGTCAACTGGTACTCTACGTAAATGAAGGTTCATCGGAATGCTTCATATTTTCAAAACAAGCATTACTACAATTTAGTCTGAAATATTTGTACGCATATATGATATTTGTTTCATTTACAATCTTCCTTTATCTGCACTCTCCAATAACAGAGTATTTCCAAGAATTGTTACATTATTTGTTTTATTTAAAATCTTCCTTAATCTGCATCCTCCAATAACAGGGTATTTCCAAGATTTGATACATTATTTGGCACTGGTTTGGCATCATACTGCAAACTATGAAATGGTGCCTTATATATAACTTTGTTTTAATAAAACAAACTTTTTTTACAATGCACTTACTTTACTTAAAAACGTTTATGTTAATTGCTGTTGAGACAATACCATGTGTCTTGATTATGAGTGAACGTAACAACCTCATCCTTCTCTGTTTCATTTACAACCTTCCTTAATCTCCATTCACCAATAACAGGGTATTTCCAAGAATTGTTACGTTATTTCTATCATTTACAATCTTCGTTAATCTGCATTTTCCAAAAACAGGGTATTTCCAAGAATTGTTACATTATTTGGCACTGGTTTGGCATCAAACTGCAAACTATGAAATGGTGCCTTATATAAAACTTTGTTTTAATAAAACAAATTTTTTTTACAATGCACTTACTTTACTGAAAAACGTTTATCTTAATTGCCTTTGAGACACTAACATGTGTCTTGATTATGAGTTAACGTAACAACCTCATCCTTCTCTGTTTCATTTACAATCTTCCTCAATCTACATTCTTCAATAACAGGATATTTCGAAGAATTGTTAGATCATTTGGCATTGGTAGGACTTCAAATCAGAGCTGCATTCAAGGAATATGCATATAAGGAATATTTTATATAACCTGCAATAAAAAAAATCCCACAAAGTACTACCGAACATTAAATTTTATACATTTTTTTGAATACAATGTGACTAATCTGATAATCTTGCTGGCTCCTTCATGTTTCTCCCTTAAATTATCCGTAGTTTTGATTATATTACACTATTACACTATCATTACAGCCAATTCATTTTTATAAAAATATTAAGGTTATACCGGTAAACCTTACAATTCAATTGACATTCAATTGACAGCTAACAGTAGTCGCCATATTAGTTATCGATTATATTGATTATTTAGACGTCGCGTTTGTAAAAATTACGTCATTTTCTTTAGCGATTAACTTCAGCCCGAGACATACATTCTGGTTGGAGAAGAAGAAGATGACGGAAAGAAATTAAATTCTTTATATATATAGCTAACAGATTATGAGATCTCTGGATTGCGTGAACCAATATTGATGTTTATGGGCACAAATAAAAGCTTGTTCCAAACCATTTCAAGAAAAGCTTTACTGAAATCATGACAGTGTTTCATTTACGGAGAAAAATCTATTTAAAAATTGAGACAGCCAAACTTGCTGTATAAGATACAGTAGTGCCTCGACGGCGGTATAGACACGTCTATACCTACTTTTATGTACTTGCCGTCGAGACACTATAGTGTCTCTTGATATCAAATGGTTATTAATTTAGCGTATAGACAGAATTCTCCAGTAATTCCTATAATTACAAAAATAATGGGTGAAATTATGCAAAATTTATCACGAGTGGTAAATGAAGAAGCAATCGAGACGGATGGAATGGAATATGAAAATAGTAAGTTATTATAAATGAGATTGTATCATACATTTTTCTAAAATCTGATGATTTTTTACAGTATCGCGGTGTATGCAAATGTTGATGAGCGGTATCAGAATGATTGAGGTAGAGGCAGGGGTAATTCCGCAGGAAGAGGAGGAGGAGCAGGAGGAGGAGGATGAGGAGACAACGATGGAGGTAGCAAGGGCTGAAGAATAGCTTTGTATTTTAAAATATTATATGTTAAAACTCTTTTTAGTTATATATATATATATATTGTGACGAGGTGCAACTCTGTCCCTTATATGCTCCTTTCTCGCGCTACCTACTGTTGCGGAAAGAGGGGGGGCGGCACCATCTGTCTGTTTCCGTGATCATTGCGTTATATCGCGGATCAAATAGGAAATCGATGCGCGCATGCGCCGTTCGCCTCGTGTCGCGTGTCGGCATAACCTGACGACACTCGTAATTTGGGAGCTATTGAGCCCGGACCTGCTTTCCGTCGTTTTTTTTTCTTTCCTTTGCCGCGAGTGAAAATTGCGCATCACGCTAAAGGTAAGGGAATTCCCTAAGGGTAGCCCTTAGTATAATAAGTGTATCGAGTCATGTACAAGTGGTGAGGAGTATACCCGGACATAGAGGACGAGGCAGCGAATGCACTTGGACCAAAGCCTGCATGATGCCCCAGGGGATGGTCTAACGTAGCCTCCCATGAATGTTCGCACGACCCCGCATGAGATCCTATAGTCACAGGTAGACCTGGCTTTTCCTTAGGATGAGCCAGATTCATTAGTAGTATATATTAATTACTGTGTTTCCTCGAGACGCGATAAAAGGCGATGCGCCCCGACGTTCCACTCGAGCTATCGGAGCTACATTGATATTATCGGGGAACCGCGCGGCCCATTATTAATTTCTCTATATTTAGATAAACTGTACGGAGTGTCGGGCACCTCCCTTAGGTAGAGTCTCAGGCCGGACAGCCACGGAGGGGACCGTCAACAATTCCGCAGGCTGGCGCCCAATCCTCATTACAATTGCATAATAGAGGTTAATCAACCTATTCAAAAGGGGAATACCCTATTATGTCATATAAATGTGCCTGCGGACGATCTATTATCATTAAAGAGAATTAATTGTATCTCAACTCTTTAGTTCCTACATTTCATCTAAATAACTGGCCATCAAACCTTCCCGTGTGCCTTGTGCGTCTGTTTCGGTCCTTGCCTATCCCCTGGCACACCGAGGCCTAGTAATCGTGCGACTTCTCTTTCTGGAAATAACCTTTGCGAAAGCACGGATTCGGCCAGGCCGCAAAATAAGATGTTACAATATATATATATATATATATACACTACCGCTCAAAAGTCTGAATACACTACAGTGTAAATCGATCCATCTTTCAACTGTTATATCTTTATACCAAAAAATGGTACAGAAGTGTAATAAGCTTCAACGGAAAGGTTATTTAAAGGTCTTTCGATTGGTGTGTGATAAAACCAATTTAAGGAACTTTTTGCATATTAAATCAGTAATAACTTAATGATAAACAATTCAAATATCTGTCCTTTTTGCAATTGTGTCCAAAATAAAAGAAAAAAATAATAATAATATTTAATATATAAGGTTTAGAAGATTTTTTCAATAGCTTTCGAATGGGTCTAGAACAAATTTGATGTCTTTATTATTAAAAGAGTTATGGCGGTTTTAATAAACAATTGTCAATCTCCACTACTTTCATATAACTTAGAAATCAATAATTTTACACAAAAACTCCTAAAGGAAAAATTTGATATATGGGCGAGAAATTATGATTATTCACTTTGATTATAAATTTTTTTGGAATAAAGATGAAAAACTTGAAAAATTGGTCGGTTTTCACTTTACTGTATTTAAACTTTTGAACGTTAGTGTATATTAAAAGCATCATAATTTTTTTAATAATAATGATATCAATTTCTTCCTAGATTCATTCAAAAACTATTGAAATAATCTTCAAAACCTTGTATATTAAATATTAATATGATTTTTCCCTTCTATTTTGAGGGCAATTGCAAAATGGACAAATATTTAAATTGTTTATCTTTAAGTTATTACTGATTTAATATGCAAAAGTGCCTTAAATTAGTATTATCACACACCAATCGAAAGACCTTTAAATAACCTTTCCATTAAAGCCTATTACACTTCTGTACTACTTTTTGGTATAAAGATATAATAGTTGAAAGATGGGTCGATTTTCACTGTAGTGTATTCAGACTTTTGAGTGGTAGTGTATGTCAAACGATACGTTTGTCGACTTTTTTAAAACACATTTTCTTCTGTATAAATCGATGTACAGTATTTTGAAAAAGAGTATATTCGTAATATACTCTTTTAAAATACAGCTTCGCAATATATACAGGATGTATCAGCAATGATGCTTTTATTTTTAACCACATATTCTTGGGATTAAACTTAGTAGAAAAGTCCTATACTATAAGGACCGGAAAAGCATCATTCCTGAGATAAATCAATCTTAAACCGATAAATCGGGGCGTTGATTCAACGGAAAAATTACTTTACTTTCACTTTCGTTGACAGTTCCCCTTCAAAAAAAAAAAGAAATTTGTACTTCTCTGTCGATCCGTATTGTCGTACACACATATACACACATGTATGCAACTACGCCGATTATTCATATTAGCTCCTAATGTCCTACATTTCTGATCCTGGTGTTGATGAAATTCATTTTCTGCCTATTTTTAAAAGGATTCTCGACAGCATCCATTTACATAGTTGAAAAGTCTAAAGGATAACACGTCGTTATTTGTAGATTAATTTTCAATGCGTTTTATCTTTGCGGTGAGACGACATATGAATTGTTTTAAGGTAGTCAAGAACTAAGTATTATATTAAAAAGCTATTATAAAAAATTGTATTTTTCCTGTTTTTGGAAGTCTTACTGTTTTATGAAATATAACAGTTGGTTGCATCATTGGAAGATCAAAATGACTCGGAAATAGATTTTCAAGTAAGGCTTTAGTCTTCTCTGGAAATTGCAATCTAAGTGGAGAGGTTGAGGGATCCCTTTAAAAATAAATAAGCCTTTTTTTTCATTTTCTGAAGTGACAAGCCAAAAAATTAAAAATAATTTTTTCTTTATGCCGTAGATAGCCCATAGTCTTTGCCTAGTACTTTTTGCATAGTGTCTGCCTAAATGGACTTGCCAGTAAAATTAACCAATTGCTAGGGCAGATTCTAGTTTATACTGACTAGAAGTTGATATGGTCAACAAAAAGAAATATTTTGCAATTCACCCAGCAAATCGTAATATAATGAAGAGAAAAGCATGCATTGTAACGTCTCCTTTCGCGGATCGGCCTTAAGTAGTGTTTTTACTCCAAAGATTACCTAAAAAGAATATTTACGAAACTCTATTCGGCCTTGGTTTGCCAGGGGAGGGCAGGGACCAGAAACGGACGACAAGACACATGGAGGTTTTGTGGCCAGGAAATATTAAATGAAATGTCGGTACAATTTTTAATATATAAAAGTCACAATTTTATTCCCGCAAACAAGATGAAATTATACATGAGTTTTATGTTCCCATTTAACTTAATTTAGTCGATTATATTTTTCCGATGATATGGTATTGGGCGCCAGTTCGCTGGGAATTCTCTAAATGTACTTCCGCGGTTGGCCGGCTGGAGACTCGTCTCATGCGTGGACCAAGACGCTTTGTAAATTTTACTTAAAATAACGGTGAAACGGCTAGGGCAAGGAGATTCGAACGGGCACACGTCGGGAAAACTTCGAGAAGGCTCTGGATCGCCTTTCTCCGACGAGGGACTACACCCCGTCCTACAACGTATTCCTAGAATACAGGGGATCCCTACGCGATTCGCAACCCATTAAACATTAACCTATTGCTCTTAAAACCGCTCCCTAAAAGGTAATAAACGCAATAATTATTAAATCATAAACAAGAAAGCGACTCGTATTACGCCCGACGAAACTCGAGATAAGTCAACGGACTAGGTAGTAACGAGCTTTGGCCTCTTCTCAAGAGAAAACCAAGTTTACCTGGAAGCAAAAGCTACTTGCGAATGACAATGGGGGGATGCTGCTACATGCGTCCATGCAAGAAGTCCACTACTAGGTTGCCCACTGCATTCTAGCTATACTTCCTCTTTACTACCAAGTTGTATTCACTCACCAATTCATAAAAAAAGGAAATTGACTACAGGGCAATACCCTTACCATATACGCAACGGGAAACAAATTAACACATGAGGAAAAACCAAATAAAGACTGACACACGTCTTAACCAGACGGGACCCAAATTTGATATGTCCCAGGCGACCACAGCACGTAAGATGATCAGTTCGGCGCATGCACGAATAGATCAGCTATCGACCCGTGATTTAGCATAATACGAGCAATTATCGCGAGTACAGGCAGGTGGCGCCTTACCCTTTCCTTTACCGTGACTCGTGTGTAACAAATAATATTCGAATTTTTCTGTGAAGAATACAATGAATCGTCACAGCATTTACTAATTTATCTTTGAAATCTTTTCGTACCTAAGAGCGTGCAAAGAATATGAATAATAATCTACAAAATTAACAAATAATCTTCTTAATTTTTTGGCTTGTCACTTCAGAAAATGAAAATAGGCTTATTTCTTTTAAAGGGATCCCTCAACCTCTCCACTTAGATTGAAATTTCCAGAGAAAAATAAAGCCTTACTTGAAAATCTATTTCCGAGTCATTTTTATCTTCCAATGATGCAACAAACTGTTCTATTTCAAAAAACAGTGAGACTTCCAAAAACAGGAAAAATACAATTTTTTATGATAGCTTTTTTAATATAATACTTAGTTCTTGACTACCTTAAAACAATTCATATGTCGTGTCACCGCAGAGATAAAACGCATTAAAAATTAATTTACAAATAACGCCTTGTTATTCTTTAGACTTTGCAACTATGTAAATAGATGTTGTCGAGGATCCTTTTAAAAAAAGGCAGAAAATGAATTTCATCAACACCAGGATCAGAAATGTAGGACATTAGGAGCTAATAAGACTAATCGGCGTAGTTGCGTGCGTGTGTGTATATGCGTGTACGACAAGACGGATCGGCGGAGAAGTACAAACTTTTTTTGTCTCTTGAAGGGGAACTCTCAATGGAACTGAAAGTAAAGTAATTTTTCCGTTGAATCAAAGCCCTGATTTATCGGTTTAAAATTGATTTATCTCAGCAATTATGTTTTTCCTGCCCTTATAGTATAGGACTTTTCTACTTAGTTTAGCCCCAAGAATATGTGGTTAAAATTAAAAACATCATTGCTGTTACACCCTGTATATCTTCCCATCGCTAGCATTTCTGATATTACAGACAAAATAATAGTTTTCTTTGGTCTGGAAACAAATGGCTTTAATAAAACTACGGATATATTACAAATTGCTGCAAGATTCGGCGATATTGAATTTGCTACATAGATAAAACCAACGCAAGTTTTGAAAGAAGAAGCCAGTGCTGTTCATGGATTACGTATAAGGTTCCCATTTATAACTCCGGACACGTTAGACAAATTGAAATAAAGACTGTTATTTTGAAAATAGTTTTATAGGAGCAATGAAATTATTATATGTTTATTAAAATTATAAATACCCCTATTGAATTTCATTAGAATTCCCCTGAAAGAGAATGATGTGCGGGAAAAAGAGGACGGGATAGCAAGCCTAATTACGTATAATGAATGGTCAATTGGAGCTGAAAGGTCAGATTGTCAATACAATCTGATTAACAGAAGGCATGATTGGTTTCTATGAATTTTTATATCGCTTTAGCAAAAAATGTATTTTGACAGCACATAACTGCAAATTTCATTATGACAGATTGATTCTAGCGATAAATAAAGTTCTCATGATGGATCGTTTTCAATCAGTTGTCAAAGGATTTTGCGATACATTGTCAACAATTTCTAAATGCAATAAGCAGAAGGGAAGAGGCACAAATAAATTAGAAAACCTTGCAAGTATGTTAGGAATAAATTGTGAAAATGTACATAATGCTGTGATAGATGTAAAAATATTGCAAGATATTTTATTATATTTCAATGCATCTGAGGAAACGATAAAGAATGTAATTGTTATTTGCAATATGATAGCGGAAAAAAACGAGAAAAGGAAAAGCAAAAAGTTAATAAAGATAATATGTCTCTTGAGCTGATAAAATTTGAACATTATTTCTCTTTGTATGAAGAAAAACATAAAAGATGCTAATATTTCTTATGAAATGATTGAAGCAGCTCATAAGAAAGAAAAATTTGATGGAGTATATCAACTTCTAGCAAAAGGCTGTGTTAATGTCACTAAAAATAAGAAAGTTATTTGCAAAATAACCGAATATTTAGATTTACATTACAATAAAAATAATAAAGCATGATCAAAATATGTTATGGATAAACTATTTTCAATGTTATTTTTCGTAATTTATTTAGTTCAAATTATTACAATAAATAAAGGTTTCATTTTATTTACAAATGTATACTTTTTATTAATTGTTGGTTTATTCTAATTGTTGCTAACATTATATACCCTATATGGTATGTACCCTAACTTAACGGCAATCAATTATTTTAAAAGTGCGTACAATTTCGAATACGCACGTAACTCGAGTCGTGTGAAGTAGTAGCGACATTGCCATACCTCCGATTCTTTTCTGCTAGTTATAAATTTATGTCAGAAATTGTTTAATTTTTATTGTTATAGATTCTGAATGACATTTTTTAAAGCGGACATGGATCGGAAATAAATTTTTACATTACTCTGAATTTTATCAAAATTTTTTTATGTTACAAAAAGTGCATTTCTTCATAAGCACACGTGGTATTTTAAATCGTTTATTTCTCGTGCTTGAAACTCTGAAGGGTAACCAAATTTTAATCAGAGCTTTAGTATACTTTTACCCAAAAAAAACAAGCTTCGCCTGTAACAAAAGGACGGCAAGTACATAAGTCGTATCTAGCATGATTAATATATAGTAATATAAAATATTTTAATTAAAAAAAAATAGTGAAATCCAAATGTTGGGCAAGTATAAATTTTTACCATGGTGAAAATTGAAATTTGGAAAAAAGTAAATAGTAATACAAAAATTACTTGCCGGGCCCGTATATTCATGTGTAAGTCGCTATTTTGCAATATAAGCGTTGCTTGTCGTAAGTGAAAAATGTGGCTTTTTAATACGATTGCATACAACGGGCCCGGCAAGTAATTTTTGTATTACTATTTACTTTTTTCCAAATTTCAATTTTCGCCCTTGATAAAAATTTATACTTGCCTAACATTTGCATTTCACTATTTTTTTTTAAATAAAATATTTTATATTACTATATTTTAATCATGCTATATACGACTTATGTTCTTGCCGTCCTTTTTTTACAAGCAAAACTTGTTTTTTATGGGATTTCACATATTCATTGATAACTTTTATTATTGGCTAATTTGAAATGATGGGTCATACGCTTTGGGAAATGCTATTTAGAATTGATGCATAAAATCTTTGAGTAAAGTAATTTTAAATTGTTGTATTACCTTGTTCATCATAAATATAATTATATTGCTAAATATTGTAGTTGCAAGTGATATGTTGTTACTCTCCTTTTAATATTCTATGTAAAACATTATAAGTTTAATTATCTATTTGAATAAATACTTATATACTGAAATTGTTCATTATAAGTACATTTACAAACTTTTTTATATCATTTTGTGGGTTTTTATTAGGTCAAATATGCTGCTTGAAAGAAGGTTTCAATGACAAAGTGCCAAATGACACTTTACCACACTCAGATTCAAATTACAACCAAATTGAGATATTACAAGCAGAATTACTAGAAGCCACATTGAATTCTATTAGTAAAGGTTGACGAAGTTCTTTATTTAGCTGGTGTATTAATTTCTCCTACGTGAAAAATGAATAAATTGTTGTTTTTTATCAAATTTTATAATAAAACTTTATGTAACCTAGTACATAACAAACCCATTGGAAATCTTATAAATTTGAAAGAAGAGAATCATTTGTAAAGTGACATCCAAGAGAATGTATGTAAGGATAATATAACGTTTGCTGGGCAAGTTTGCATCATTCCAATCGTGAATAATATTTCACCAGGTTTGTATATAAATTGTATTAATTAATATCTTATTAAATTATTTATTTACGAGTAAAATATAATGATGATCACGATTTGCCTAATTATCATAAGAAAATATTGTGTATTTGTATTAGGTAAGGAGATAACTGATACTCAATTGAAAACTGATATTCAAGAAATATTATATATAATTAAGAATGCATTGTCTGCTGAGGAGCTTTGTTCTACTCCAATATTGAATAATAATACTCCATGTATGTGTAAAAAGATTAGTTTTAAGTACATTACTTATTCTGATTAAGTATAAATTAGAATAATTACAGTAAATAATATATAAAACATAATATTATCGTATGTTTTCTATTAATTCTTAATGCGTTTTTAAATTACAGATAGTTTACGTATTTTATCTGACATTACTTTAAAATATTTAGAGAACTCATTGCAAATTCAAGATTTTAATGCTTCATTTAATAATAATGAACATATCAATCAAGAAAATAATTTGAATGTATGTGATAATCATGGTAATAATAATTAGTATCAATTCTACTAAATAAAATTATACATAAAATAATATTTTTAAGAAATTTATCTTTACAGTTAATAGAAATTTCCAGTCTTATTGAAGAAAGCGAAAAAGCACTTGTTGCTAATTCATCAAATTCAGAAAAGCTGCCTAATATAGAATCTGCATCAATCGCGGTAAACAATTTATCAGCTTCTAGTTCAAGTGAAATTGTGAAATATGAACAGAACAATATGGGTAATGATAATAAATTTCAAAATTTTTACGACTGTTATCACAAAATTTACATTTTGGAATCTTTCTCTTTTGATGATATACCTCCATATACTATGTTTATTTTAACACTTTTTTCTAGATCTAAATGAAAAATGATGTAAACATATTTGAAAACGAAGATGACGACGTAGCAGACCCGCCTTATGAACCTAATTCGATTAGTGAATGTTGTAGTGATTATAGCAATGTCGATAAGGAAAATATTAAAAAAAAAAGAAATTCAAATACTTCCAAAAATTTGACATTTAATACCAGTTTAAACATATAAGGAGCCATTTGGTACAATAGAAAAATGTTCCTAGCAGCATCCAATAGTAAGAGATATAGTAAAAAGAACTTTTGCCTGTATTGCTCGACATTGCAAGCACAATTGCCTCGCCGTCTAGGAAATAAACACCCAAATGAGGATGAAGTGGAAAAAATTATGAAACTACCAAAAATAATTTAGAGCGGAGATATCTATTAAACATAATACGCCAAAAAGGAAACTTAAGATTCAATACCTTTGCCGAGCATAATAACGGAGAACTGATCGTATGTCGTCGACCTAATGAAGAATGGCAGAGAACTGTCAGAGGTTTCAAGGTATATGTTAAATGCAAAGGATTTTTTGCTAAAAACTCTGCTAGTGCCCATATACGAAAATGTACAGGAGTTGACTCAACTTATCATAGAAAAATGTCTATGTTAGGAAATATATTATTAGGAAGGTTACATGTTATTGCGTGCGATACATTAAGCAAAGTAATATTTCCAGTACTATGAAATAATGACGTCGTTGGCATCATACGATTTGATGAATTAATAATTATATATGGAACTAAACTTTGCACAAAATATAGACATCAAAATCAACACAATATGATTCGTGATAGATTACGATTACTAGGTCGTTTCTTAATTATTATACGTACCATAAACAAAACTATTAACGACTTTAAATCTATCTATAATCCAAAATATTTGGACAATTGTATCGCAGAAATTAACGTACTAGCAAAACTAGACGATGAAAAAAAATGTACGAAAGACCAGCCGTTGCTTCTAATATGGCAACTGTCATAAAACAAATCGGCAACATTCTCATGGCCGAGTACATAAAAATTAATGATCATGAAAATAAACGCTTTGTATAAGACTTTTTAAAGTTGTTAAACGTCGACGTTGGAATCAGTATAAATAAAACAGTGATGGAGACTCAAACACAATTAAATAGATAAAAGAACATTGCTCCTCCTTCGTTTGCTCATATCAAGAAAAACGGTAGTGTATATATATTAGGGTGGTCGTTAAAAAAAAAATTTTTTTACGGATCCCCAAAAACCACTAGTATTTGATGAGAAACTACAGTGGTTGGAACCTGTGGCCTGACAAATGATGGAAACACGTGCCTCATTGCGATCAAATATAATTTTTGAAGAATTTTACAGTTTTTCGCTGATAACTCATTAAATATTCGATTCTATGAAAAGATGCATATAACCTTTTCTCTGCAGAATTAAATTCTACATAATAAAGGTTCTATACATTTTTCTTCTAGAATGCATACTAATCGAGATATTTCTGAAAAATCAATCCTCTTGTTCGTTTATACACATTATATTGATATGTTTATATGAATAATTATTTTTAGTTTACCGTACAATTAACATATTTTATTAAATTAAGAGAAATTAAAATGTGTAACTACAGCGAAATAAGAATAACTACTCATATGAGCATATGTCAATATAATGTGTATAAACGAAAAAGAGGATCGATTTTTCAGCAATATCTCGATTAGTATGCATTCTAGAAGAAAAATGTATACAAAACTTTATTATGTAGTATTTAATTCTGCAGAGAAAAGGTTATATGCTTCTTTTCATAGAATCGAATATTTAATGAGTTATCAGCGAAAAACTGTAAAATTCTTCGAAAATTATATTTGATCGCAATGAGGCACGTGTTTCCATCATTTGTCAGGACGCAGGTTTCAACCACTGTAGTTTCTCATCAAATACTAGTGTTTTTTAATGATCGGTCAAAAAAAATTTTTTTAACGACCACCCTAATATACAGGGTGTAACGAAACGAACGCCTTTTCTCGTAACTGGAGGTTCGGGGTGACCATCTAAATGCACGTGTAAAATTTTGTTCGAATCGTTCAAGGGGTTTAAAAGTTATTTCCATTTAAAACTCACCCTTTTTCGGTCCTTTTCGAACGACTTTAACTGTGCATAATAAAGTGGAGAAAGTGAAAAAACAATTGACGAACACCCCACTAGAATGTAAAAATTATCGATCGCGCGCGATAATACATTTGCTATTTATTTCATTAATTTGGCTATTAGATTAATTTTAAAAGTAGCAAAATCCTTTTCATTACAATTCCAAATCAATTCAATACAAGTATCATTGACTGAATTGATGGAAAGAGGGAGAAGATAGAATGAAAAGGAAAGTATCAAAAGCTAAGATGTCACGCGACCGCACTGATAATTTAATAGGAAACACATCAAGGCATTTTCTTTCTACAAACGAAGGTAAAAAGAATTATTTAAAATCAATTCATTGATGATATAAAAAATTAAACTTACCCATTATTGTTCTCCAAGTTCCTTTACACCGAAGTTTTTGAAAAAACTTCAAACTGGCTCCTCGATGATTTCCAGAATGCACACTTTCATTGATTTTACATTTAAGAACTCGCGAATTTAAGCAAATTAGGTGTTAACCTACGTTTCTTCAAAACACCGATTAATTTGACACTTTTTGAACTGTTTGAAGTAGGCTGGAAAGAGAGACACAGAGAGATAGAATAATCAATCATTCGTTTCGACCACTCTTAATCACCCTACTTCAAACAGTTCAAAAGTGTCAAATTCACCAGTGTTTTGAAGAAACGTAGGTTAATACCTAATTTGTTTAAATTCACAAGTGTTTAAATGCAAAATCAGTGATAGTGTGCTTTCTGGAAATCATCGAGGAGCCAGTTTGAAGCTTTTTCAAAAACTTCGATTTAAAGGAACTTGCAGAACATTTAATGGGTGAGTTTAGTTTTCTCCTTCATCAATGTATCGATTTTGAATCATTCCCTTTAGCTTCGTTAGTAGAAAGAAATGCCCTCATGCATTGTCTATTAAGTTATCATTGCGCTCGCGCGATATCTTAGCTTTTGATACTTTCCTTTACATTGCGTCAACTCGCTCTTTCCATCAAATCAGTCAATGATGCTTGTACTGAATTGAATTAGAATTGTAATATAAAGGATTTTCCTATTTTTAAAATTAATCTAATAGGCAGATTAAAGAAATAAATAGCAAAAGTATTACCGCACGCGATCGATAATTTTTACATTCTAGCTGGGTGCTCATCAATTGTTTTTCACTTTCTCCACTTTCCATTATGCAGTTAAAGTTGTTCGAAAAGGACTGAAAAAGGGTGATTTTTAAATAGAAATAACTTTTAAACCTCTTGAACGATTCGAACGAAATTTTACACGTGCACTCAGTTTGTCACCCCGAACCTCCAGTTACGAGAAAAGGCGGTCGTTTCGTTACACCCTGTATATATATATATATATATATATATATATATATATGAATATTAGATTATAATGTTCGTTGAATATTTTCATGGTTTTAGGATTAAACTATAAAGAAGGTTGAAAGAAGTGAGTACGATGGAAACAATATAATTATACATCCACTTAATTATAAATTATATTGGTAAGAATGTTGTTTGCGTCAGCAAATTGTTAAGTATTCATGAGGTTTGCATTTGTGGCTTAATAAAGATTGATCTATAAGTATATAAAGTAGAAATTGGCGGCTAAATTAAGTCCTAATCATAAGTTTTGAAAAAGATATCCAAGCAGCAGTTAATGCAATGAACAGTTGGTAAATCATGCAGTATTGCGTAGAGCAATTTACTGATATATGGTTATCATAAAAATACTTTATTATATATTGAAATGATTAGTTAACATATTTTTCTTCTGACTGCATTAAGAGTACAAGACATTTTTTTGTAGATTAATGCTTTGTGCATCGTTGGCTGGGAATGATCTTTTTCTGTCATATAATTTCATTTGTAGTAGCATGTGTATGAAGCAGATTATATATTTTATCTTACTATTTGTTGTTTAAATATAATTATTACACACCTCATTCTTACGCAGCTACTCATGGGTATCACATGCATAAATTATGCACTTGTACGTGTAGGTCTATCTATTTGCTGTATTAAAATCATCCGAAGAAAGTTACTGTTTAATGTAAACAATTTAATTGAAATTCAATCCATCAATATTATCTGCTATTACTATTTTCATTAGTAACAATTGTAACGAAGTTCCCCGTTACGTATACGAGATACCGAATAAAGAACATAAAAGCTACCGAACAGTGGATATTATTAATCCCTACGTTACCGACTCGTGAGATAGGCTCACGAGTGGATTATAGCTAACGTCAAGGATAGACCCCGTTGACAGGCAGAGGCCCGGATGAAAAGACCGGCGCTCCAGTAAACGATGTCCAGGTTGTCCTGAGAAGTAAGGCAGGGCCATGCCAAACCACCCAGGCAACCTGAGATAAGGAGAAGCGGCCTCGGGGAGTCCTAAAACAATGACAGTGTCTATAAGTCCCCACGAGGAGGGGAAATAGAACATCGAGTATGGCTTGAACGCTGGTTACGCGCGTCAAGCAGGCTGCGCGAATGTCGTGCGCAGACTGCCATAGCAGGCAGTCGGAACGCGACCATGGGACTGTGCTGATGTGTCCGTGCGTGCTGGTGAGCGCGTGACGCGGCACTCAGACAGCCATGGGTCGGTTCGCGTACGTGAGGCGTGTGCTATAGGCCAGCCTGCACGTACGTCACGACTGGATACCGGCCAATGCATAGTGGGTTGTGCAGGGGCGTAGTTAGCCCGTTGGAATGTGTCCCGGTGCCCTCCGTAATCCCATTGGCTTGCGCTATGGCTGGACGGGCCGTGAACATTGCCTCCGTGGTGGTCCGCTCCTGGCAATACTCTATGCTTTGGCAATTGATACCGCATGTTCCCGCACTCATCACCACCATCTGGGTGTGGGTGGTGAGGGATGAATGTATGCCCCTCAGCAGGTAGGTCTGCGAGGCTCGGACTTCCGTAAGGAACCCTCCCCTCTCTCCACGACCTAGCATACTGAGTGACCCTGGCTACCGCTACCGTCCATGTGCATGGCCGCAGGGCTGTATAAGATGCATAGAGAATGGGGTCGAAGGACCCAATTGATAACGTAGGGTTGTTGGCCACCCAACTGACCAACTGGCGCCCTGATACCGATAGAAAAGGACGGGCGAAGGTAATGGGAAAACCCGTAGTGTGAGTGGCCCCTCACACTGACGGGAATAACGTTACAAATGGCGCCCAACGTGGTTTCTGATAATAGATTAATTATTCGGCGAACGAATAATCCACAAGTCCGAGAAGTTACCGGAAGTGTTGGAGTTTTCAGGGAATAGGTGGCCCACTATTTTCTGGAGGTTCGGAAACGCTGAAAAAGCATGAAAAGATCATCTGGTTGAAAAGGGGATCAAATTCTGTTAAGAATTGATAGCCTGATCGAATTGACGTGTTCACGTAGAATTCGAGCAACCCATGCTAAGCTAACGGAAAATAGGATGAGTATCACGGGCGCAAATATAATTTAATATTATAATCGCCCGTGTTAAAATCTAACGTTACCGAAAAGGCTTCTTGACTTGACAAGTGACAGCTGAGCGCTTGTTGGTAAACAAGTTGACCGGCTGAGCTGAGCCATGCTGCCTGGCGGAGCATGACCGGCTAACTGTCAGAGCAGCACAATTAGCCAGCTAGCGAGATGTTGCCAAATATAATTACCGAATTAAGCGCAGAATCGGAAATTTGGCAACACATGATAACGCCTCGCTAACGTTCCGCGAGCCGGCAAGTCGCCTCACACCTCATCCTACTCTGGATTCCAGCAGAACTGTTGTTCTCTCCATCTCTCTCTTTCAGCCTTCCTCGATCTCTCTCTCTCCGCCTCATTACAATGGCTTCCTTGAACGCCTCGCCCTCGACCACGACTGCCGGCGGAACCGCCGACGGGCACAGGACCCCTTTGATGAGGATGCCCTTCTGGCATCCCCATCTCCTGCGGGCCCTGTAGAGGGTCCCGCATCCGATCCCGCACCTGTTCCCGTGGCGCAGGTTGACGTTTCGGCTGCAACCTGCGTTGCTGTTACCGAGGTGGGCGGTAGCCCACCTGTTACCGAGGGGTTGGCGAAACAGCCTGTAGAGTCTGGGCATGAGGAGCTGGGTACGCATGTACTCAGCGAATTAATGCAGCGACACTGCAGGATGCGTTCGGTAACCCCGACGCCTATGGAGGGGAGCAATCAGGGTCTTCCTAGACGTAGTCTAGTGGAGTTGCTGGCTGCTCTCTTCCGAGCGGACCTAGGCCTCTACCACGAAGTCGTGGCAGCGGTCGAGGTGGCCGAGGCACCTGGGTTGAGCACCCCGGTCCGCAAACTCTCCCGAGTGGAGCGTAAGCGGGCTAGGGAGGCCCAACGGGAGACAGCGGTAGCTGTTCCGGAGACGAAGCGGCCGTCGTACGCAGCGATGGCGTCCGCTAAGCCTCTAAAAGGAGCAAGGCAACCGTTGCCGCCTAAGGTGACTCCGGCACCACCGGTGAAGAAGGCGAAGCCTTCCGAGTCGGTGGCCACGCGCGCTACCGGCAATTTCGGCATACGTGTATGCTGGAATTGCAAGGGTAAGGGCCATCGGTTTTCCGAATGCCCTACACCTATTACAGATGCTTTCTGTAAGGGGTGTGGGCGCACCGGGAAAACGTTGCGCACCTGCCCTGCCTGTGGGCCGCATTGGCAGACAATCGGTCCATACGTGGCGAATGCGGGTACGAACGTACCACGTAAGGTGATAGCGGCAAAACGCAGATCCGAGCGTGGGAAAGTACACGCCCAACCACGGCCTTCCGAGGCGACTCCGAAGGGAGTTCCCCAGGTGGTGACCCCACCGAAGGAAAAACCTTCGAAGCCGCTAAAGACGAAGGCGGCTCGTAAGGAGGTTTCTATGGATAGGGTTTCGCAGGTAGTCGAGCCCTAGAAATACTCCTCCTGCAAGTTATCGAATGTTACCGGTACGAGAAATCGTACGATCCCGCACGCTACCGTACACCTCGGTGAATTTCCCATCAATTTCCATCCTATTTTCCTTCCTTTTCATTCCTTTCCTATCCATCCAAAACAAAAACAGAAATTGATGAGCTTGAGCCAGTAAAGGCCAATGTTTTCAGGACGAGGTGAGACAGAGACCACACGTGGACCCTCTGTCGGAAAATGATACCGGTACTGCCATCTAGCGGTAATCGACGGCAAGACGAATCAATAATTCGTCGAAGTGCTGCCGTCGGCCGTGATCGACGGTACTAGAGGTCGATGAACTCGATCCTAGTGCTGCCATCTAGCGGCCCGTAGATGAAGCAGGGCTATCGAACGCCTAGATCGAAATTCGATTAATCGAAAGGCGACTGTTATCGAGCAGAAGCGATAAGTGAGAATACGAGAATCACTTAGATCGTCTGCGCATGCCCAAAGCTCGGGTGGGGGTAACCTATCCGACGGACGGCTCACGGGGCAAAACAAAATTTTGCCGGATCACTCCAGCGACAACCCTTGCACTGAGCACACGAACAACGCACTATTGATACGTAGATGGCTGAGTCCACGGGACGGAAAAGGAGTACCGGGTCGGGCGACTCTGATGAGTTCGCAGAACCGACAGCTACCGATGCTTCCCAGGTAAAACTGGAGAAGAAGATCTCGAGTCTAGACGAGAGAATGGAAAAACTGGAAGGGTCTTTCCAAGATTTCATTTCTCAAGTCCAGCAGGCTTTTGACAAGCTGCTGAAAAATAAGACTGTTCCCGATGAAGCAGCAGTGGCAGCTGCTTCTGCTACCGAAAAGCGCGCTAGAGGCCGACCGCGAAAGACCGCGGCCGCTCTACCGGCATCGGCCAATCAGGGTCAACCTTTGTTGACAGTGACAAGGCCGAGCGATGATCTCGAATCTCAACCGACATCAGACGATGCTTCGGCTGAGATATTCCAGGGGGCCTACAGGACGAGGGTCCTGAAGGGAAAACCTGGAAAAGCTACCGGCCAAGGGGATGACTGTATGCCCCGTTGGCGTGTTCTCGAATCTCTCCAGAGACCAAACTTGACCTTTGCGGGCGATGGAACGGAGGCGGTTGAGAGTTTTATTTCTCGAACCGATGCCGTCCTGAACCTTCTCAGGGTAAGAGATTCCGACCTGGTTGACGTCTTTCCCCATATCCTAACAGGTGTGGCGAGGATGTGGTTTGAGGATAATGAATTCTCAACCTGGTCTGATATTAAGTCCGCCTTAAGGTCTTATTTCAGGTCACAAACATGGGAGGAAGAACTGGAGACTGAGCTTCTAACAAGAACTCAGGGTGCTAACGAATCTCTGCGAGCCTATTTGCAGTCTATACAGTCGTATATTCGGAAAATAGGCAGAGAAAGATCGGATTGGAGCCGAATCGCTATTGCGCACAAAAATATGCTACCGGTGTATAGAAGAGGCATTGCTATACACAAATACATGACGTATCGAGAATTCGAGCGTTTGGCGCTCAATTTCGAAGCCGCTTATAGGCCGTCATTAAAATACCGTCCACCTGCCGCGCCTGAGGAAAGTTTAGTTCCTGAGTTGGCGTATACCGGCAGTCATGGAAGATCCCGAGAGTCTAGGCGACACGGTGTGCGTGCCCTAGAAGTGGATAAAACATCCAGCTCTGATACCGACGAATCAACAACGGAAGATTCGAATGATAACGAAGAGCATTTGAAAGCCTTTAAATCAACAAGGAACCGACAAGGAACCAGTTCTAAGTCGAAACCTTCGTTAGATAAGGCAGCTGGCAACAATAACAGCCGGCAGGGCTCAAAACGTAAACAACCGGGCCCGAGCACTACCTGCTTTAATTGCGGGAAAGCCGGACACACGGTTGGAGTGCGTGTAAAGAGCAGAGAACAATGTTCTGTTACTGATGTGGCAGCAAAGGGGTTTCTACAGCGGAGTGCCCTAAATGCTGTTCAAAAAACGCCAAGAGGAGTTAGTAAAATTTCCCGAGAATGTTACGACACTCCAAGAGCGGAAAAACATGATACCGAAAATCTTGGGTGAAAACCAAGATAATATATTCCCGGATAATTATGTCGAAGAATATTCAGTACAGCAATGTGTGAATATTAACCATAATTATCGCTCCCGCGACTTCTCAGGCCAACATGTTATGTTGGAGACGGAGAATGTAAACAAACACTCAGAGGACACAAGCGCTCGAGTGGTTGCTACCGAAAATTCGAACGATGATCAATCGGTCGATAAGTTACCGGTCGGTGATATTACTGATATAGTAATTACGACGTTTGGCGATAGATCTAGGAAACTAGCATTCTACACCACGATCACCGTACAAGGGGAAAAGCTGCGTGCGCTGGTGGACTCGGGAGCCTCACGCACGTTTGCAGGCAAAGTAGCCATTGAATTGTTTAATTCAATTGGTATACAAGCCAATAAGATAGAACCCTTAAGAGTTACCGTTGGCAACAATTACACATGTAAAGTAATTGAGTCCGCCAAGATCCCGATATTTCTTGAGGGGAAGACAACTATAGTTGACACACTATGGATGCCTTCCTTGTCGAGTAATTTTATTTTGGGACTTGATTTCCTACAAGATGCTCATGTTGTCGTGGATTTCTCCACGGGAGAATGGGCTTACAAGGAAAAACCTCAAAATAAACATTGGTTCTCGAATGCCGAATCACTAAACTGTGTAGTGGTGAATAACGGCTTAATGGTTCCCGATAATGATAACGCTAAGAAATTACAAGAGTTTCTAGAAATTAAACTGCCCCCCATTTCTGGAAAACCTGGAATTTCAAAGTTACCGGCAGTCATAATTGACGTGCAAGATCACGAGCCAATCAGACAGCGAGCTCATAGGTGCACGGATAAAATCCGCCAAGCTATGTGGCAAGAGGTTGACGATATGCTAACCAATGGCACTATCGAACCGTCGCAAAGTGATTGGGCGAGCCCGGTAGTCATGGCGAAGAAAGCCAATGGCAAGCTCCGCTTTTGTGTGGATCTCCGGCGCGTTAACGCTGTAACTAAAAAGGATGCGTACCCATTACCGAACATGGCTGCGATCCTAGATGAGTTACGACTGGCCAATTATTTAACAACGCTCGACTTGAGTCAAGCGTATTGGCAGGTACCGCTAGCAGAAAAGTCACGTGGTATCACGGCTTTTATTGTTCCAGGCAGAGGCTTATTTCAATTTAAGCGAATGCCTTATGGATTAACTAATGCTCCCGCAATATTCCAGCGTGCTCTGGATAAATTATTGGGTCCCGAATTTTATCCACATGTATTCGTCTATTTGGATGACATTATCATTGTCACCAAAACATTTGACGAACACTTATTATGGTTGGATAAAGTTATCGAAAAGTTAAGGCAAACTGAGCTAACGATAAATAAGGAGAAAAGTTTCTTCTGTAGAACGGAAGTAAAATATCTCGGATTTATCGTAGCCAGTCAAGGTCTTCGCGTGGATTCGGCGAAAACAGAAGCCGTAATCACGTTCCCGATACCGAAGAATTTAAAGCAAATTCGTAGATTCTTGGGAATGGCATCTTGGTATAGAAGATTCATTCCAGAATTTGCGACAGTTGCTGAACCGCTAACGAAATTGACAAAGAAAAATCAGTCATCGGAATGGACAGCCAATCAGCAGTCAGCATTCGACACGCTGAAAGGATGTTTAACAAGCGCGCCAACGCTTGCCTGTCCAGATTTTTCGATCCCGTTTGCATTACAGACCGATGCTAGCAATGTTGGCTTAGGTGCTGTTTTGACGCAAGTTACCGAAGGTCAAGAAAGAGTAATCGCCTACGCGAGTAGAGCGCTTACGGATCCCGAAAGAAAGTATACCGTAACCGAGCAAGAATGCCTGGCAGTGGTGTGGTCGATAAGGAAGTTTCGATGTTACCTTGAGGGTTATCACTTCACTGTAATTACCGACCACAGCAGTCTCCGATGGTTGCATAATTTAAAAGATCCATCTGGAAGACTTGCTCGTTGGGCTCTCCCCTTGATGGAATACGATTTTACGATCGTACATCGTAAAGGAGCTTTAAATCATGTTCCTGATGCTTTGTCAAGAGCACCGGAAAGTTTAAATGCTTTGCTACCGTCTTACGCCGATACCAAGGATGCGTGGTATTTAAAGCGCGTAAAGGATATCGAAAGAACGCCAGAAAAATTTCTTGATTGGAAATTAGATGGAGAGTTGATGTATCATCAACGACGTTCAGATTTGGCAGATGCTGAGCTCGAAGATCTTGATGCTTGGAAACTGGTGATACCCAGGGAGTACAGGCAGAAAGTGCTTGAAGAATGCCATAAGTTACCGCAAGCCGGCCATCAAGGTATCGATCGTACATATCGACGCCTTTCGATAAATTACTTCTGGCCAGGTATGTTCAAAAATGTAACGGCTTACGTCAGTCACTGCGACGAATGTCAGCGTTGCAAGGTAGAACAACAAGCTCCCGTCGGCTTCATGGGACGTCGAATTGTTGAACAGCCGTGGACTGTAATATCGGCAGATATTATGGGCTCACTGACGCCATGTAAACAAGGGTTCTCGTATGTGTTGGTAATCCAAGACCTATACACAAAATGGATCGAAGTAGCTCCACTTCGACGCGCTAACGGCAAACAGATTGCAGAAGCTATCGAAAACTTGGTGATTCATAGATGGGGTACACCAAAAGTTTTAGTTACCGACAATGGTACCGAATTTGTAAATAAAGACATAACTGCTTTATTACAATTAACGGGTATGAGGCAAACCACGACACCTCCATATCATCCCCAGGCAAACCCCACCGAAAGGGTGAATAGAAGCCTGAAGATGATGATAAGGGCCTTTCTCGATTCTGATCATCGAGAGTGGGATCAGCATTTGGATGCATTTAGATTTGCATTTAATACTGCCCACCATGGTTCACTGCAAGCTACACCTGCATTTGCTAATCTGGGTAGAGAACCAGAATCGGCAAGGTCGATGCGACGTGAATTAGAAGGCGATACCGAAATCATGCAGCAACCGACAGAAAAGTGGTTGGCACGCATGAAACGCTTGGAAACACTTAGAACAGTTTTCAAGTATGCTCTCGAAGAAGCGCACGAACGACAGGCAAGACCGTATAATCTACGTCGTCGTGAAAAGCACTATGAGGTTGGCGAGTTAGTCTTAGTTCGCAACCGACAGCTCTCGAATGCCGCAAAACACATATCGGCTGCACTGAACAAACCATTCGGTGGACCGTTTATGATTGCGAAGAAGTTATCGGAGACAGTTGTAGAATTGTCTGATTTGGCAGTAAACGTCACTGGCAAAATGTCTACGGCAGACATCAAGCCATACAAGCCTGAGCTACCGCAAGAGTAAACCCAGACTGAAGTGCATCACTGCACGCTTGGGCGTGGCAGCGAAAAACGAACTCGTGTTCGGGCGATTTCGGTTTCGGGTCGAAACCTCCGTTACGGAGGGGGGTATGTAACGAAGTTCCCCGTTACGTATACGAGATACCGAATAAAGAACATAAAAGCTACCGAACAGTGGATATTATTAATCCCTACGTTACCGACTCGTGAGATAGGCTCACGAGTGGATTATAGCTAACGTCAAGGATAGACCCCGTTGACAGGCAGAGGCCCGGATGAAAAGACCGGCGCTCCAGTAAACGATGTCCAGGTTGTCCTGAGAAGTAAGGCAGGGCCATGCCAAACAACCCAGGCAACCTGAGATAAGGAGAAGCGGCCTCGGGGAGTCCTAAAACAATGACAGTGTCTATAAGTCCCCACGAGGAGGGGAAATAGAACATCGAGTCTGGCTTGAACGCTGGTTACGCGGGTCAAGCAGGCTGCGCGAATGTCGTGCGCAGACTGCCATAGCAGGCAGTCGGAACGCGACCATGGGACTGTGTTGATGTGTCCGTGCGTGCTGGTGAGCGCGTGACGCGGCACTCAGACAGCCATGGGTCGGTTCGCGTACGTGAGGCGTGTGCTATAGGCCAGCCTGCACGTACATCACGACTGGATACCGGCCAATGCATAGTGGGTTGTGCAGGGGCGTAGTTAGCCCGTTGGAATGTGTCCCGGTGCCCTCCGTAATCCCATAGGCTTGCGCTATGGCTGGACGAGCCGTGAACATTGCCTCCGTGGTGGTCCGCTCCTGGCAATACTCTATGCTTTGGCAATTGATACCGCATGTTCCCGCACTCCTCACCACCACCTGGGTGTGGGTGGTGAGGGATGAATGTATGCCCCTCAGCAGGTAGGTCTGCGAGGCTCGGACTTCCGTAAGGAACCCTCCCCTCTCTCCACGAGCTAGCATACTGAGCGACCCTGGCTACCGCTACCGTCCATGTGCATGGCCGCAGGGCTATATAAGATGCATAGAGAATGGGGTCGAAGGACCCAATTGATAACGTAGGGTTGTTGGCCACCCAACTGACCAACTGGCGCCCTGATACCGATAGAAAAGGACGGGCGAAGGTAATGGGAAAACCCGTAGTGTGAGTGGCCCCTCACACTGACGGGAATAACATTACACAATAAATATTTTACAGATCTATATGATTGTAGGAAGGAGAAGAGCTGTAGATGGATAAGTCAGCTTTCTTACACTAGCCATATGAAATGTGTGAATCAATTGGAGTTTAATCATATTACTGCTTATACAATAACAAATTGACACTTAAACATGCAGTATTACTCGGAATATTGGTACGTCAGGACTAACAACATAGGATCGTGACTCCTGATTTAAACAACCATTAGAAATATAATGTAGCTAACACGGTTCCTTTAAACACTAACATACGCTGCATTGGCATTAAAGTAAGAGTAGTTGTAATAGAATTGCTTTGCATACTTTTTTGCAACCAACTTTTCTTTTCTAATTAACAAAGACTACCATATTAGAGCTTTTAATTTTATTTGAATTTCAAATTTATTGTGGTAAATCTTCTATAGGTTTCTTGGGTAATTGTGCTTAAGTTTCAAAACTGCATTTTTAAAAATTATTAAAGAAATTATAGCTTCCATATAAACTATGTATAGTAAAATAATAAATCAATTTTGTTTTGCTTTTTAATAATTTTTTAATTCTGTCTATTATATATTATATTTTAAGTATTAAGCAGCTATAATATTATTGAAATTGTTAAACTTTCCGGGATAAATTTTAAGGATGTAACGTTAAACCCAGATGAGGTAGCTGTTAACAGAGCTTACAAGTGGAATGGTGGAAATAAGAAGAGCAATGGGTGATAAAACAGAGCATGCAATAAGAAAATATTTGTGGGAGATGAAAGAGATTTAGGAGAAAATAAGACAAGGGAAATTGTTAGATAATTAAAAGGAAAAAGGAAAAAGGATGGAACAACTTTAAATGGGAATGATGAAGAAAAGTATGAGTAATGCAGAGTATAGCGAATTTGGGATGAAAAGTAGGAATGAAGGGACAAGGGTATATAGTGGCCAGATGAAGTGAACGGAAACAGGAAAGAATGGAAAATAGAATAACGAAAGGGATACCAAACTAGAGTTTAGAGGATAGGATTATACGCGAAAGTATAAAGTTATACGGATGCGATGGGTGAGAAAATAAAAATACAACAAAAATTTAGGCTCGAATTTATAAACCAAACTAAGCTCGAATTTTAGCATAGAAATTACTTAAGACAAAGAACGAGCTTAGAACTGTATTGAAAGTTAAAGTGAGACAATTGATCTTAGCTGAGACCGTGTTAAGCTTAAGTTTCGTTTATAAATTCGGACCTTAGGTAAATACAAAGCACAGAAGGACAGAAAGGACATAGTAATGTGTTTGTAAAATTCAATACTACGAGTGTAAGATATGGAACGTTTGGAAAAAGTATTTTTATTACAGATCTAAAATGAAACATTAATTATTATTGATCTATTAAGGAAAGACGATATATTAGCGAGATTATAGGAGGTGGTAATAATGCATGTATATATTGTAACATTTTCATTTCATTTACTTTCATACGCCAGAAGGTGATAAAAGGAAAAACTGTTTATGTAAAATTGATATTTATGATTTAATGGTAGAACACTCTGTTTATTGTTGAACAAATTATCTAATAATTATTTCCTTTGCTTTAAATGGTAATTAACATTTGATTTACTTCAAATTATTAGTGTTAGTCCTTTTTGAAATCCATGGTTAATTGTCCCTATGCTTGAGCACTGAACGCAATTAAGTTTCAGATCTGAAATTTATATACAAAATTATTCGTTTCTTCGGGTATTTTTTAATATATAATCAATAAGAGAATGCTTTGATTTATACTTTTATTTTGTAACATTTTCTTAATCCGGTTTATTGTTCCTTTGTGTTTTAAGATTGAAATATTTAAAAAAGTATTGAAAATGCTTATTTTATCATTTCGAGAAGAACTTCTTAGTCCCTTATCCACTATGGCCCATCCACCATCATTTTCTGCATTTAGCCATGCTTGAAAAGTATTATAGTATGGTCTGCTGTGAATGAAGTTTTTGCCAAATCCTCTATCAATTTGAGCCATTTCAATGTAGTAGATTTTTATGATTTCAATTAATTTTGCTGAAATTGAGAATTACACATTTAACGAAATTTATAAAAATTGTAGTATCTAATACCACAAAAAACAGACTTCGCCTGTAAAAAAAGGCGGCAAGTACATAAACCATGTAGCATAAATAATATAGTAAAATTATCTAATTAAAAAAAGTAGTGAAATCCAAATATTAGGCAAGTATATTTTTTCACCTTAGCAAAAGTTAAATTTTCGAAAAAAAAGGAACAAAAGAGTTACTTGCCGGGCCCGTAATGTCCATGCACAGTGGGAAATTGAATCATGTGTGAGATTCAGCTATAGCGTAGTATAGCAAATGTCATGTTAAAATACAGAGTGAAGTTAGCCGATCCACATACGATTCTATTTCTCACTGTGCATGGATATTACGGGCCCGGCAAGTAACTATTTTGTTCCTTTTTTTTTTCGAAAATTTAACTTTTGCTAAGGTGAAAAAATATACTTGCCTAATATTTGGATTTCACTACTTTTTTTAAATAGATAATTTTACTATATTATTTATGCTACATGGTTTATGTACTTGCCGCCTTTTTTTACAGGCGAAGTCTGCTTTTTGTGGGATTTCATAACGTTTTGTAAGAGTATAATATTTAAAAAATTAAATTATTCTTTTAATACCTACAGATTTTAAAGAAAATTTCCACCCTTCTCATTTTTTGAAACAGCAGCGCTTAACTAATAAAAATATATATATTTATATTGAAAAAATATCACAGTCAACAAATTGATTTTATTGATATTTGTAATGTATTTTGCATAAATGAACTTTATAATTAATGCTCAGGCTAGTTTTTTAATGTTTTCAGTTTCACCATAATAAAAGTATGATTAAATTTTTCATAATCAATAAACATACTTTCAACAAATAAAAATAATGAAATAAAATGTATATATTTTAATTAATTTACATTTTCTGTTTATGAACATTGGACTTGTTACCAACATCTAACCTTGCCAAACTTCAGTAACTCCCTCAGCTGCTTCAGGTGATACAGGGGCAAGACTGGAATTTTTTCATAATCAATAAACATACTTTCAACATATAAAAATAATGAAATAAAATGTATATATTTTAATTAATTCACATTTTCTGTTTATCAACATTTGACTTTTTACCAACATCTAACTTTGCCAAACTTCAGTAACTCCCTCAGCTGCGTCAGGTGATACAGGGGCAAGACTGGAAAAGCAATTCATAAAGCTTCAAATAAGATACAATGAAGCATATAATCGAAGTTGGCATTGTCGTTTTGCATACGCCGTTTCTTTTTAGCACCAATCATTGTCACCTTTATGCTGCTAACACTTGACAAAGGTGACATGGGAGATACATTGGCAAGTCGTCCTCATAACATTTCCTGTGCCAAAGTCCTCAAATTTTCGTTTCGTAAATTTCTATACACTTGAAACTGGTCTGATTTCTGGTGCTGCAAAATGCAGTCGAAACAACTAATTTTTAGACTGAGTTTTTTTCCATTGAGAATAAACGTGCATTTTTTCATCCATACCAATGAACAGTATACTGCCTCTCGTCTTGAATACTTGCATTAGTAATGGAGAAAAACAATCAGCAGCTATTAACTGCATTTTATATCATTTCATCCAATAAATCTCATACTTAAATTGTAGCTGAGCAATGGACGACGTTTTTCTGAAAATTGGCTTATTCTTACTTTGCCAATCTTTCAATACTTTTTATATTTGCCTGTTTCAAGTCTCAGAATACAGGAGCGAAAAGCATAATCTTTGATCCAACTCCAATAGTCAGTATGTGTGCGAAAAATCCTCATTGGATTTTTAATTGAATTGTACCAAAACTATTTAAGTCAAAGCACAAGTATTACTGTTTGCTATAATACACTTGCACAGTGACTGTAAAATACTAAATGATAACACTATGAGTAAGCCTGAAATCAAATTCATCATTTAAGAATTATAATTCCTAAAAGAAAATAAATATTTGAAGGTACATGAAGCATCTTATTTGCTTACCGACATTTGACTTTCTACCACCATCTGACCTTGCCAGACTTCACTAGTTTCATCAACTGCTTGAGATGATACTGGGGCAAGGCTGGACAAGCAATTCGCAAAGCTTTGAATAATCTACAATTAAGCATATAATCAAAGCCGACATTGTCGTTTTGTATACCACGTTTCTTTTTAACACCAATCATTGTTAGATTTATGCTGCTAACTCTTGACAAAGGTGGCATGGGAGATACATTGGCGAGTCGTCCTTATATCATTTCCTGTGCCAGAGTCCTCAGATGTTCATTTCGCAAATTTCTACGCACTTTTGAAACTGGTCGGATTTCAGGTGCTACAAAATGGAGTGGAAACCATATTGTTTGGACTTTGCTTCAATTGAGAATAAACGTTCATTTTTTCATCCATACCAATGACCAGTATACTACCTTTGGCGCAGAATACTAGTATAGGTAACAGAGGAAAACAATCAACAGTTATTAACTCAATTTTACAGAATTTCATCCAATGATTCTCATCCTTAAATTATGGCTGTGCAATGGATGACGTTTTTCTGAATATTGGCTTATTCTTACTTTGCCAATCTTTCAATGCTTTCATCTTTGCCTGTTTCAAGTACCAGAATGCAGGAGTGAAAAGCACAATTGTTGATTCAACTCCAATAGACAGTATGTATGCGAACCTTCCTCCTTGGATATTTAATTCAATTGTACCAAATGTATTTAAGTCAAAGCACAAGTATTACTATTTGCTATAATACACTTGCACAGTGACTGTAAAATAATAAATGATGACACTACGAGTAAACCTAAAATCAAATTCATCATTTAACAATCTCAATCTTCAAAGAAAATAAATTTTTGAAGAAACATGAAGCATCTCAGTTACTTACCAGTATTTGATGTTGCTCTTTCTCCATTTTCTTTAGTGCTTGGTGACTTAACTTCCTTGAGACTAAAGATCTGTAATATTTGGGTGTCTTTGCGTCTTTTGTAAACATCTATTATTGTATAATTAGCTTAAATCCAAACACTAGTCAACTGGTACTCTACGTAAATGAAGGTTCATCCAGTGTTGCCAGAAAGTAGACCGTTGGTCTACAGAATTTCCCCCTCCACTTACCACCACAGATGCAGGCTCGTTTGCGTGAGCCATCCCCGCTTCTACCGCTTCTCGAAGGTCACGAGCACAAGCGAAGCGCCCATACATGTGTCGACTGGCTTCTCTCGCTCTCGGCTTTCCTCGGATTAAAAAGAGAGCGGAGATACTTTCTCGGACCTCTCTGTTTTTCTCGCTTGTTAGCGTCTAGCAGAAGATTCGAGGCAAAATCTTTCCGCTTCGCTTTGCCAAAAATCTATCAATATTCGGTGTTATTTACATCTGCAGGACAATGCCTTTATTCATGTTTTTCAGCATATTTATTTATAAGCATTGACTTATTTAAATCAATAATAAATTAAGGAAATGCGCATGTGATATGTAATAATTACTTTAAATACAATTTCATCGTTATAATTCCGTAATATCTGCATTTCTTTAATTTATTATTGATTTTTGTGAGTCAATGGCCATTAAAAAAAAATTTAATCTTAAAAAAAAAAAAAAAGCACCGAGCGGGAATCGAACTCGGACCCACGAATTGCCACGCGGTTACCTTACCGCCTGAGCCACGAGGCTTCTTCGATGTCTTATAAACAGAAAGTCTTCATACGGACTTGAAATACCGTATAAATAAACGATCAACTGACAGCTTTATTCATTATTATTCTGTCATAAGGGAATAAAAATTGAAGAATAATTATATGTTGAATTGTTTTTAAAAGCTTTTCCAATAGCCAAGAACGAAGATAAATAATCAACGCTCGTAGCATTGGCATATATTATGAGTGCGATAAGGAGCGGCTATCGGACCTCTCTCTCTCTCTCTTTCTCTCTCTCTCAGTAGCGTCTTTGTTTTCCTTCTTCCTTTAGGGGAAAGCGCGTGCGTTTATTACCACAACAATTCTTACCTCAGAAATATTATGTTCTGTAATGTATTTATATGTACATATAGATCAATACGTATTATGTACATAGGCAACGCTAAAATTAAGTATTAATTTCTCTAAACATAAGACTCTCTATTAAAACCATTTACTAAATAAGCTTGAGAATCATATATTGAAATATAAGTAAAATTACATTAGTTATTTTCATTGCGAGCTTTTTATTCCCGAACAGCTATTCGGCACTCGCAATGTAAACATACACGAGCGACAGGTAGGAAGCGATTAATCAAAACAAAGAGTTTTTATGACTACCTAGATCTATCCAGTATTTAAAGGATTACATATACTTATTTCTATATATATGTAATAATTATACATAATATGGAAAGACTTTTCTCTCTGTGCAAGGAAGAGCTAATCCAAACAGCGTGCGAGAGAGAGACCGCTGCTTAGTGCGCGGGAAAAGGACAGCGTGATAAACACGCAGTGTTTATTACCTGAAGCAAAAATTAAAGGCCGTTGAACCCAGACAATATAGGCCAAGTCGAACAGCTGATCTCTGAAATAGATCGAAGAATTAAGAACCTTCATTTTATTAAAGTGATTTCGCGAGTAATAGAAGGTAAATCATCTTTTAATTTATCCACTGCTCCGAATATATAGCAACTCCTACACCGCACTCACTCCTCGAACGATGTTTCTGCTCTTCCTTTCTCTCCTACCAATCACCTTCGGACACACCTGTATGGAAGAATCCTAACATTTTCGGGACTATTTTTTTTTTTTTTTTTAAGGGGAAAATGCTTTATGCATACCCTGTGAACTTATAGGGTTATGTGGGACTCCATTCGGCTATTCCGTATGTTTACCCACTAAAAACCCCTGTTTGAATGCTACATTTTTTAGCTCTGCAAAGTAGTCGCTCAAAGCAGACTCTACATAATGAAGCTTTGCAGAGTAGTCGCTCATAGCAGACTTTATATATTTTTGCTCTGCAAAGTAGTCGCTGAAAGCAGACTCTAATGACTCTATACATATTTCAGCTTTGCAGAGTAGTCGCTCATAGCAGACTTTATCTATTTTTGCTCTTCAAAGTAGTCGCTCAAAGCAGACTCTACATATTTCTGCTTTGCAGAGTAGTCGCTCATAGCAGACTTTATATATTTTTGCTCTGCAAAGTAGTCGCTCAAAGCAGACTCTACATGTTTCAGCTTTGCAGAATAGTCGCTCGAAGCAGACTTTACAGTTTATTTCATTCTTTTTTATATGTTCTCTTCATCCTCATCCACTTCTTCATTATGCACATCTGAAGCAGCTTGTAAATGTATCTTTTTCTTTTTCTTTTCTGGTGTAGAGGAGTATAAATTATTACTTTTCATTAAATCAATGTGACCCTTTGTGATGTTCATTGTGAGAGGTGTTTCATTTCTACACCTAAGTGCGTATTTTAAAACGCATATTGCATTTAAAGTGTCAGCACCAATTTTATTTCGTTTGCTAGTTTTGCAATCAGGTATTATTGAGAAACATCTCTCTGCTTCTGCATTTGAGTGAGGAAGAGATCTCACCAAACATAACAATGATCGCAATTGTGGATATTTCAATTCGTCATTATTATCTTTTACCGAACATATTGCTATCCACATTTCATCAAAGGGTAATTTCGACCAATAACTTCTAACTTCTGAACTTTCTTTGCGATAAAGATATATCCATTCTTTCGCAATAGAACGTTCATCGAAAGTACCTAGTTGACGGCATATATGTAATAATGTAACACCACTTTTTTCTCGATCATCATGAAATAGTGCTATATTTGCCTTTAGAATATTTAAATTTTCTAAAAATTTATTACATAGGGGAAACCTTTTGTGGATTTCCTCACTTGCTTTTATTAAGAAACATAAACAATTTTGTCTAATTACTTCTGCGTGTTCCACTGTGAGTTTCGAATCCATTATTTCATCTTCCAAAAAATGTGCACATTCTGAACCTACGTCTATTTCCGTAAGGTCAAGTTGATTAGATTTTTTTGAAAAATCAATATTATGCAAATTTGGTAAAAATATCTCTTTTTGCAATATTGCTGGTTTTAAAAATTTATTTGCAAAAAACATCAGAAAGTTTATCGATGATTCATGCAACAATTGGATTTTTGTTTCTTTAGCTTGGAAAGAAGCATTGAAAGAATTAAATCTCTCCAGTACAGGTTCCAAAAATAATAAATATGCTTTTGTCTCGCTATTTTGCATTATGACAAGAAGCTCCTCTGCTTGATTTACATTCTCAGCCATTTGTTCTAATAGAAATTGATGTAATGTTGAACACAGTTCTAATATACGCTTTATGCAATTATGGCGCGAAAGCCATCTAGTTTCAGCGTATTTCAATAATTTTTTGCTGTCATTTTCCAATGCTATCTATAAATCATCAAATATAGCAGTTCTTTTGCTACTCAAATTGATGAAAGATACTAGTTTTTTAATAAAGTTATCTAGTGGTAGTGGTATAGTTTTACAAGCATGAGAAGCTGCCAGTGCAGAGGAGTGACAAATGCAAGGCATTGTTATTAATTGTGGACATTTTTGCAATAGCTTCGTTTGAAAAGATTCATGCTTTCCGATCATTACTGAAGCATTATCACAGGTCAATCCAGTAATCTGTGAAAATGGTATTTCATGACGAATTAATTCATTACTGAATGCGGTAAATAGTTTATCTGCAGAACAATCACTTGCATCTAAATTAATTAACTGCAATAAATCTATTTGAACGCATAACGATTTTCTGTCCACATATCGTGTAAGCAATGTCATTTTCTTTTCATTTGTTATATCTGTAGTTTCATCTACAAACACAGAAAATTTATTAGTTTTTAAATTATCAGCTATTCGTTTTGTTTCATAAGTGCACAGAACGTTATTCACAATCTTAGTTGCTTTGGTTCTACCAAGGGACATAGATTGCAAAACATTTGGTTCTTTACCTATATCTTGAAACAATTTCAATAACTCTGCACTGTATAAGAATGAAAGATTATGTTCAGCAAAAAAAGCTGCTACTTTTATTTCCGCTGCTTTTACCCTATCATTGAAATTAAATTGCTCATCTGTTGAACAAGTAGGAGATTCTGCATCAAAGTCTTCAGGCTTTTCCAGACGTTTAACATTATTTGAATGTATTTGACGCGAAGCATGCCTTTTGACTTGTGATAAATCACCTACATATTCTTTGTCACACGCAAGACAATAAAATTTGGAATCATCATTTTGTGCTTTTTGCAACCACACTTTCCAAGAAGGATCATAGTCCAGCCAATCATTGCGAAACATTGCTTTCGTTTTTTTTGGATTATCATTTGAATCCATTTTTCCCGATTTTGATTGTACTGTTAGTTTTTAAATACCAAATTTTTTGTATATTACAACGTAATATAATAATATTTCAGTACTCACAATTGAAGATTTTTTAATCCAAATTTCCTGATGTCAGTAAGGAAGTGACCCTTCGGCGTTGTAAATAACTGCTGTTCCACAATTATGCACCGAACAATAAACAATTTTATTTAACAAATTGCTTTTGGGACACAAATTAAACACCAAAAATTCACTTTAATCTTCACTACTTTTATCACCTCGAAATTTTAAGTCGTTTAAATATCAGTGATTTAAACCGACTGAACGAATCTACAGATATTTTCTTCAAACTTATGTGATTGTTTACATCTATGGCTGACAAGTATGCAGTAGCTACATTTCGACAGTAAACCTAAACATTGAGAGCGTGGCCTTAACTATCAACTTTGTGAGGAACTGTATCATATTGACATCGTCCGAAAGTCCTATTTCATAATCGATCAGTTATAATGGATCGTCTGATCAGGCAGTTTGCACAGTAAGTAGTTTATTAATATGTAAAATACTCTATTCGGGAATTTGAGAGCATAGATAAAAGGTTCATTGTTAAAGGATATTTCTTACAGTACTTATTATATTAATTTTTATTAGTTATTAATAATTAATTAAGATTAGTATTGTGAGAAGAGTAAATAAATTTGATGACCTTCCCCTATTCACCAAACTTTCTTAGATAAATTCGTTAACCATTCTAATGCTTAAAATTCGATCACTTTCAATTCATATACAGGAAGGTATTTGTAATAATAAATTATGTCAATCGTATTATAACATTTAATTATTTTATCTATGCTTATCAGATTAATTATAATGAGCGACACATCCAATACATACATAATGAAGTGTCACGGATTTAACTCCTTTTATTAATTTCAAATTTTTTCTTTCTTTACAGAATGTCTCACGAACAGCGACTTCAGTGAAGTAAGTACACTTTAATTATGAATCTAAATATTTCATAATGTAGATTTTTTTTAATTAATTGTATTTAATTAAATTTCTTATATTTATATAGACGGTGCCACTTCCAATGCAGCTGCGCTACAGTATTACGACCAGCGCTTGGATTCCATCGAAGGAACCCTTCAAGCGCTGGTCCGGCAGCAGCAGCAGCACGTGCTGCACCAGCAAATGGTGTTGGTGCAGCAGCAACAACAGCCACGGCAGCAGCAACAGCAGCAGCAACAGCAGCAGCAACAACAGCCACGGCAGCAACAGCAGCAGCATCAGCAGCCACGGCAGCAACAGCAGCAGCAACAGCAACAACAACGACAGCACCGCCTCCACCCTGGGCCACAGCGGCAGCCTTCGGCTGGTTCAGGAGCAGTGGCGCAAAGGCCAGTCCCTCGTGGTAATATTTCATTATTAATCAATCCCTAACATTCCTTTTTGCAAAAAACATATCACTTTTTGATTAAATATAATGTTAACAATCTTAAAATTATGTTACAGTCAGAGGAACAGATGGCGGGAAAGCGCGCCGTCATTGGGACCACATGAGGGGTGGTGGCAGAGGAGGAAGAGTGAGAGGAGGAGTGAGAGGTGGAGGAGTGATAGGAGGAGGAGTGAGAGGAAGAGGAGTAGGAGGAAGAGGAAGAGGACGAGGTGGAAGGGGGAATTGGGAGGGGACTGGTGGTAACACCGTAGTGTATAAAAATTTCCATTTTTATTAAATAAAAATCTAAAATGAAATTATTGTAGTTCATATTTACTTAGTGCCGATTCCTCTTTCAAACACACATCACAATACCAAATTCCCACACCTTATCAATTATAATAAGTCCTCAAGGTATGAGCAAATAGTCCCGAAAATGTTAGGATTCTTCGATACAGGTGTGTCCGAAGGTGATTGGTAGGAGAGAAAGGAAGAGCAGAAACATCGTTTGAGGAGTGAGTGCGGTGTAGGAGTTGCTATATATTCGGAGCAGTGGATAAATTAAAAGATGATTTACCTTCTATTACTCGCGAAATCACTTTAATAAAAAGAAGGTTCTTAATTCTTCGATCTATTTCAGAGATCAGCTGTTCGACTTGGCCTATATTGTCTGGGTTCAACGGCCTTTAATTTTTGCTTCAGGTAATAAACACTGCGTGTTTATCACGCTGTCCTTTTCCCGCGCACTAAGCAGCGGTCTCTCTCTCGCACGCTGTTTGGATTAGCTCTTCCTTGCACAGAGAGAAAAGTCTTTCCATATTATGTATAATTATTACATATATATAGAAATAAGTATATGTAATCCTTTAAATACTGCATAGATCTAGGTAGTCATAAAAACTCTTTGTTTTGATTAATCGCTTCCTACCTGTCGCTCGTGTATGTTTACATTGCGAGTGCCGAATAGCTGTTCGGGAATAAAAAGCTCGCAATGAAAATAAGTAATGTAATTTTACTTATATTTCAATATATGATTCTCAAGCATATTTAGTAAATGGTTTTAATAGAGAGTCTTATGTTTAGAGAAATTAATACTTAATTTTAGCGTTGCCTATGTACATAATACGTATTGATCTATATGTACATATAAATACATTACAGAACATAATATTTCTGAGGTAAGAATTGTTGTGGTAATAAACGCACGTGCTTTCCCCTAAAGGAAGAAGGAAAACAAAGACGCGACTGAGAGAGAGAGAAAGAGAGAGAGAGAGAGGTCCGATAGCCGCTCCTTATCGCACTCATAATATATGCCAATGCTACGAGCGTTGATTATTTATCTTCGTTCTTGGCTATTGGAAAAGCTTTTAAAAACAATTCAACATATAATTATTCTTCAATTTTTATTCCCTTATGACAGAATAATAATGAATAAAGCTGTCAGTTGATCGTTTATTTATACGGTATTTGAAGTCCGTATGAAGACTTTCTGTTTATAAGACATCGAAGAAGCATCGTGGCTCAGGCGGTAAGGTAACCGCGTGGCAATTCGTGGGTCCGAGTTCGATTCCCGCTCGGTGCTTTTTTTTTTTTTTTTTATGATTAAATTTTTTTTTAATGGCCATTGACTCACAAAAATCAATAATAAATTAAAGAAATGCAGATATTACGGAATTATAACGATGAAATTGTATTTAAAGTAATTATTACATATCACATGCGCATTTCCTTAATTTATTATTGATTATAATAAGTCAATGCTTATAAATAAATATGCTGAAAAACATGAATAAAGGCATTGTCCTGCAGATGTAAATAACACCGAATATTGATAGATTTTTGGCAAAGCGAAGCGGAAAGATTTTGCCTCTAATCTTCTGCTAGACGCTAACAAGCGAGAAAAACAGAGAGATTCGATAGCCGCTCCTTGTCGCACTTATAATATGCCAATGCTACGAGCGTTGATTATTTATCTTCGTTCTTGGCTATTGGAAAAGCTTTTAAAAACAATTCAACATATAATTATTCTTCAATATTTGTTCCCTTATGACAGAATAATAATGAATAAAGCTGTCAGTTGATCGTTTATTTATACGGTATTTCAAGTCCGTATGAAGACTTTCTGTTTATAAGACATCGAAGAAGCCTCGTGGCTCAGGCGGTAAGGTAACCGCGTGGCAATTCGTGGGTCCGAGTTCGATTCCCGCTCGGTGCTTTTTTTTTTTTTTTTATGATTAAATTTTTTTTTAATGGCCATTGACTCACAAAAATCAATAATAAATTAAAGAAATGCAGATCTTACGGAAATAAACGAAATATAACGAAGAATTTGTAGTTAAGATAATTATTATATATCAAATACGCATTTCCTTAATTTATTATTGATTTAAATAAGTCAATGCTTATAAATAAATATGCTGAAAAACATGAATAAAGGCATTGTCCTGCAAATGTAAATAACATCGAAGATTCATAGATTTTCGGCAAAGCGAAGCGGAAAGATTTTGCCTCGAACTTCTGCTAGACGCTAACAGCGAGAAAGACAGAGAGGTCCGAGAAAGTATCTCCGCTCTCTTTTTAATCCGAGGATAGCCGAGAGCGAGCGAAGCCAGTCGACACATGTATGGACGCTTCGCTTGTGCTCGTGACCATCTAGAAGCGGTAGAAGCGGGGATGGCTCACGCAAACGAGCCTGCATCTGTGGTGGTAAGTGGAGGGGGAAATTCTGTAGACCGACGGTCTACTTTCTGGCAACACTGGGTTCATCGGAATGCTTCATATTTTCAAAACAAGCATTACTATAATTTAGTCTGAAATATTTGTACGCATATATGATATTTGTTTCATTTACAATCTTCCTTTATCTGCATTCTCCAATAACAGGGTATTTCCAAGAATTGTTACATTATTTGTTTTATTTAAAATCTTCCTTAATCTGCATCCTCCAATAACAGGGTATTTCCAAGATTTGATACATTATTTGGCACTGGTTTGGCATCATACTGCAAACTATGAAATGGTGCCTTATATATAACTTTGTTTTAATAAAACAAATTTTTTTTACAATGCACTTACTTTACTTAAAAACGTTTATGTTAATTGCTGTTGAGACAATACCATGTGTCTTGATTATGAGTGAACGTAACAACCTCATCCTTCTCTGTTTCATTTACAACCTTCCTTAATCTCCATTCTCCAATAACAGGGTATTTCCAAGAATTGTTACGTTATTTGTTTCATTTACAATCTTCGTTAATCTGCATTTTCCAATAACAGGGTATTTCCAAGAATTGTTACATTATTTGGCACTGGTTTGGCATCAAACTGCAAACTATGAAATGGGCCTTATATATAACTTAGTTTTAATAAAACAAATTTTTTTTACAATGCACTTACTTTACTGAAAAACGTTTATGTTAATTGCTGTTGAGACACTTTCATGTGTCTTGATTATGAGTTAACGTAACAACCTCATCCTTCTCTGTTTCATTTACAAGCTTCCTCAATCTACATTCTTCAATAACAGGATATTTCCAAGAATTGTTGGAGCATATGGCATTGGTAGGACTTCAAATCAGAGCTGCATACAAGGAATATGCATATAAGGAATATTTTATATAACTTGCAATAAAAAAAATCCCACAAAGTACCACCGAACATTAAATTTTATACATATTTTTGAATACAATGTGACTTATCTGATAATCTTGCTGGCTCCTTCATGTTTCTCCCTTAAATTATCCGTAGTTTTGATTATATTACACTATTACACTATCATTACAGCCAATTCATTTTTATAAAAATATTAAGGTTATACCGGTAAACCTTACAATTCAATTGACATTCAATTGACAGCTAACAGTAGTCGCCATATTAGTTATCGATTATATCGATTATTTAGACGTCGCGTTTGTAAAAATTACGTCATTTTCTTTAGCGATTAACTTCAGCCCGAGACATACATTCTGGCTGGAGAAGAAGATGACGGAAAGAAATTAAATTCGTTATATATATAGCTAACAGATTATGAGATCTCTGGATTGTGCGTGAACCAATTTTGATGTTTATGGGCTCAAATAAAAGCTTGTTCCAAACCATTTCAAGAAAAGCTTTGCTGAAATCATGACAGTGTTTCATTTACGGAAAAAAGCTATTTAAAAATTGAGACAGCCAAACTTGCTGTATAAGATACAGTAGTGCCTCGACGGCGGTATAGACACGTCTATACCTACTTTTATGTACTTGCCGTCGAGACACTACCGTGTCTCTTGATTTAGAACGGTAATACCCCTAATAGCACAAACAAATATTTAAAAAACAACCCTCATTAAAACGTTCTATAATTAGCAACATTTCCTGTGAATATACTGAGGAAGTACCCTGAATGGCGTGTACTATTAGGAATATATAGTAATCTATTTTGAAGATAAATTTTAGCCATTTTGCATACCAAGAAACTTTCGTAGAAGGGGCTTTGAACCAATTTTTCCGTTCAATGTTTTGTGGTATCTTTCCTGGCTATTAATAGTATTATCTTTAATTTTATATATTGATAGAATTTTTGTATCTATGGTTTTTATCCAAAATCTTTTAAAATATTTAAAATATTCTTTGAAAATATCGTAAAGTATAATATCCTTCTTAGTTTCATCTACAATTGCTTCAAACATTTCCGGAATACTATTTGATGGTAAATAGGGTAAGTGGCATATCCTTCTAAATAGTACGATTCCGTTTGTGTGAATTTCTGCTGATTTAGAGTGTAAGTATTTAAATATCTTATGTCCTCTAGCTTTTTTTATTAGGCTCTATTAGGTACCATGCATGAAACAATAAAATTTAATAAAATGGAATAGTAAAAATATATTACTGCAGAGATACCCCATTTTTAATGGAGCTATATATGCATCATATCCAGGGAAAGGTTTTTAGAAATCTAAAAACATTATATTCCGAAGCCATATAGCTTCTGTATAAAACAAATTTCATAATTCATTTAAAATGGAATACCTTGTATATAAATGCTTATAAGAAAAATCAATGATAGGAATAATGTGGTATTTACCTGCACATAGTGAATGTAGCATCCTGTTATGTGACATTGCTTAAAAACTGTTTTAACGGCATTATGCAACCCAATTTCAAAATCACATATAAAATGTATAATTGCTTCCATATCTTTCATTATTTTATCTTTTATAAATTGTAAAATCTGTTCATAGGTTTTTTCGTATTTATTAGGAATGAAGACCCATAAAAATAGTATAAACTATAATTAGAAAAAAATATAAATATATATAGTTTCTGTAAAATAGATATTTTTCTCAGCCAATAATCGACAAGATAAAATTATATAACACAGCGAGAAAAGAGTATTATGTCGATATCAATTTGATTTTAAATTGAAATCAGTAATATAAATATGTCAAATCAATACGGAATTGATGTCGAATCAGATTCTTTTCTCACTGTGAATTAGTATTTTTCATTTTTAATTTAAAATTTTGGTGTAATGCTGCAAAAGAGAAAATATGCGTTTTCTTTCATAATCTTGTAACTCATACATCATGCCTTATTCAGGTACAGTTGATAACAGTAGAATTAAATACTAGACAATTCTCTACAAATTATGTTATGAATGATTAAAAATAAAATTAACGGGAAGGTCTACACCGACATTACAGAGCGGTTCCACCTAAAATCTTAGTTTTCAAACAACAGCGTTGTTTATGGACCGATTTTCAAATTTGCGTTAGCTTTGTATCCGATAAAATAGCAGCTTTGAGATAAAACAAAGAAATATTGAAAAATAACAAAAAAAAATATATGAAGATTAATTAATAGATATTAAAATTTAATTAAGCAATAATTTAAAGATGTTGCTGTCTCATCCCAAAGGCGATACTTTGCTGATTCCAAAATGCCCGCAAAATCGAAAATCGGTTAACAAATAACGCTGTAGTTTGAAAACTAGTAATTTAGATTCAAATTAGTCCAAAGAGACGTAATGTCGGTAAAACAGAACACTTTTTCCAATATTATTTTTAGCCAAAAGAGGGCACTGTAAATTCATAATTTTGTAAAGAAAAGCATTCAAAACAAAATACGGCTTCCTAAAATTATTATTACATACACTATTTAATAATGCTGAAACTGATGCTTCACAAAAAGAGAGCGATGCCTCGTTCATTACACATTGAGCTAAAACCACAACAAAGACGCTCGGACTAATAATTTAGATGCAAAAAATGGATGAATCTATGAGAGCGACGTTTGGGAAAGGATAAACGTACTGATTTCTGCTTCCTATTTTTCTAGCAAAAAAACTCAAATACATTCAACGATATAAGAAAATATAATGATAAAGAAAAAAGTATAGATGCTGTTGTATAGATATTAACCTATAACATTTTTTGCGAGGTTTCAATGCTCAACTGAAGACAGAAAGAGTACACCGCATGCCATATTACGTCTGCCCTTCTGCAGTCAACGCTCTTTTCGATTAAAACATTTTGTGGAGCAAAACTATTAGTCCGATCGAGATCATCTTTATTTTAGCTGAAAGTATGGTTAACTGGGAACCTGTCATATGTTTTCCATATTTTTCTCTTAAAAAATGAACCGGTACTATCGAAATTATAGCAACGTTGTTTTGCCCCACCCCACTTTCCCCTCCTACAAGCGTGTACGGACAGCGTGAAGCTGAGCTTCTTGGCTAATGTGCGGTATGAGGTAAGGGGAATGCTCCGTTCGCTACTGGGCGAGACGGATGGAGACGCGAGGGGAATGCAAGTTTCGGAAAACGAATTTTCGTGCTACGGGCTTATTTTTAAAGGAAAAAGTCTGAAAAAAATTAGACATGTTCCTCTTTAGACAGACTATGGTATAAAACAAAGGTATTTTCGATCCGATCAATAGTTTGGCTGCAAAAAATGTTTTAATCCAAAACTTGCATTCCCCTCGCGTCTCCATCCGTCTCGCCCAGTAGCGAACGGAGCATTCCCCTTACCTCATACCGCGCAATAGCCAAGAAGCTCAGCTTCACGGTGTCCGTACACGCATGTAGGAGGGGAAAGTGGGGTGGGGCAAAACAACGTTGCTCTAATTTCGATAGTACCGGCTCATTTTTTATGAGAAAAATATGGAAAAAATATGGAAAAAATATGACAGGTTCCCAGTTAACCATACTTTCAGCTAAAATAAAGATGATCTCGATCGGACTAATAGGTTTGCTGCACAAAATGTTTTAATCGAAAAGAGCGTTGACTGCAGAAGGGCAGACGTAATATGGCATGCGGTGTACTCTTTCTGTCTTCAGTTGAGCATTGAAAACTCGCAAAAAATGTTATAGGTTAATATTTATACAACAGCATCTATACTTTGATCATTATCATTATATTTTCTTATATCGTTGAATGTATTTGAGTTTTTTTGCTAGAAAAATAGGAAGCAGAAATCAGTACGTTTATCCTTTCCCAAACGTCGCTCTGATAGATTCATCCATTTTTTGCATCTAAATTATTAGTCCGAGCGTCTTTGTTGTGGTTTTAGCTCAATGTGTAATGAACGAAGCATCGCTCTCTTTTTGTGAAGCATCAGTTTCAGCATTATTAAATAGTGTATGTAATAATAATTTTAGGAAGCCGTATTTTGTTTTGAATGCTTTTCTTTACAAAATTATGAATTTACAGTGCCCTCTTTTGGCTAAAAATAATATTGGAAAAAGTGTTCTGTTTTACCGACATTACGTCTCTTTGGACTAATTTGAATCTAAATTACTAGTTTTCAAACTACAGCGTTATTTGTTAACCGATTTTCGATTTTGCGGGCAGTTTGGAATCAGCAAAGTATCGCCTTTGGGATGAAACAGCAACATCTTTAAATTATTGCTTAATTAAATTTTTATATCTATTAATTAATGTTCATATATTTTTTTTTGTTATTTTTCAATATTTCTTTGTTTTATCCCAAAGCTGCTATTTTACCGGATACAAAGCTACCGCAAATTTGAAAATCGGTCCATAAACAACGCTGTTGTTAAAAACTAAGATTTTAGGTGGAACCGCTCTGTAATGTCGGTGTAGACCTTCCCGTTAATTTTATTTTTAATCATTCATAACATAATTTGTAGAGAATTGTCAAGTATTTAATTCTACTGTTATCAACTGTACCTGAATAAGGCATGATGTATGAGTTACAAAATTATGAAAGAAAACGCATATTTTCTCTTTTGCAGCATTACACCAAAATTTTAAATTAAAAATGAAAAATACTAATTCACAGTGAGAAAAGAATCTGATTCGACATCAATTCGGTATTGAATTGACATATTTATATTACTGATTTCAATTTAAAATCAAATTGATATCGACATAATACTATTTTCTCGCTGTGTTATATAATTTTATCTTGTCCATTATTGGCTGAGAAAAAAATCTATTTTACAGAAACTATATATATTTCTATTTTTTCTAATTATAGTTTATACTATTTTTTTGGGTCTTCATTCCTAATAAATACGAAAAAACCTATGAACAGATTTTACAATTTATAAAAGATAAAATAATGAAAGATATGGAAGCAATTATACATTTTATATGTGATTTTGAAATTGGGTTGCATAATGCCGTTAAAACAGTTTTTAAGCAATGTCACATAACAGGATGCTACTTTCACTATGTGCAGGTAAATACCACATTATTCCTATCATTGATTTTTCTTATAAGCATTTATATACATGGTATTCCATTTTAAATGAATTATGAAATTTGTTTTATACAGAAGCTATATGGCTTCGGAATATAATGTTTTTAGATTTCTAAAAACCTTTCCCTGGATATGATGCATATATAGCTCCATTAAAAATGGGGTATCTCTGCAGTAATATATTTTTACTATTCCATTTAATTAAATTTTATTGTTTCATGCATGGTACCTAATAGAGCCTAATAAAAAAAGCTAGAGAACATAGGATATTTAATACTTACACTGTAAATCAGCAGAAATTCACACAAACGGAATCGTACTATTTAGAAGGATATGCCACTTACCCTATTTACCATCAAATAGTATTCCGGAAATGTTTGAAGCAATTGTAGATGAAACTAAGAAGGATATTATACTTTACGATATTTTCAAAGAATATTTTAAATATTTTAAAAGATTTTGGATAAGAACCATAGATACAAAAATTCTATCAATATATAAAATTAAAGATAATACTAATAACAGCCAGGAAAGATACCACAAAACATTGAACGGAAAAATTGGTTCAAAGCCCCTTCTACGAAAGTTTCTTGGTATGCAAAATGGCTAAAATTTATCTTCAAAATAGATTACTATTTATTCCAAATAGTACATGCCATTCAGGGTACTTCCTCAGTATATTCACAGGAAATGTTGCTAATTATAGAACGTTTTAATGAAGGTTGTTTTTTAAATATTTGTTTGTGCTATTAGGGGTATTACCGTTCTAAATACTAGATACTACAATTTTTATAAATTTCGTTAAATGTGTAATTCTCAATTTCAGCAAAATTAATTGAAATCATAAAAATCTACTACATTGAAATGGCTCAAATTGATAGATGATTTGGCAAAAACTTCATTCACAGCAGACCATACTATAATACTTTTCAAGCATGGCTAAATGCAGAAAATGATGGTGGATGGGCCATAGTGGAGAAGGGACTAAGAAGTTCTTCTCGAAATGATAAAATAAGCATTTTCAATACTTTTTTAAATATTTCAATCTTAAAACGCAAAGGAACAATAAACCGGATTAAGAAAATGTTACAAAATAAAAGTATAAATCAAAGCATTCTCTTATTGATTATATATTAAAAAATACCCGAAGAAACGAATAATTTTGTATATAAATTTCAGATCTGAAACTTAATTGCGTTCAGTGCTCAAGCATAGGGACAATTAACCATGGATTTCAAAAAGGACTAACACTAATAATTTGAAGTAAATAAAATGTTAATTACCATTTAAAGCAAAGGAAATAATTATTAGATAATTTGTTCAACAATAAACAGAGTGTTCTACCATTAAATCATAAATATCAATTTTACATAAACAGTTTTTCCTTTTATCACCTTCTGGCGTATGAAAGTAAATGAAATGAAAATGTTACAATATACAGGGTGTAACGAAACGACCGCCTTTTCTCGTAACTGGAGGTTTGGGGTGACAAACTGAGTGTACGTGTAAAATTTCGTTCGAATCGTTCAAGAGGTTTAGAAGTTATTTCTATTTAAAAATCACCCTTTTTCAGTCCTTTTCGAACGACTTTAACTGCATAATGGAAAGTGGAGAAAGTGAAAAACAATTGATGAGCACCCAGCTAGAATGTAAAAATTATCGATCGCGTGCGTTAATACTTTTGCTATTTATTTCTTTAATCTGGCTATTAGATTAATTTTAAAAATAACAAAATCCTTTACATTACAATTTCAATTCAATTCAGTACAAGCATCATTGACTGATTTGATGGAAAGAGCGAGTTGACGCAATGTAAAGGAAAGTATCAAAAGCTAAGATATCGCGCGAGCGCAATGATAACTTAATAGACAATGCATGAGGGCATTCTCTTTCTACTAACGAAGCTAAAGAGAATGATTCAAAATCAATACATTGATGAAGGAGAAAACTAAACTCACCCATTAAATGTTCTGCAAGTTCCTTTAAATCGAAGTTTTTGAAAAAGCTTCAAACTGGCTCCTCGATGATTTCCAGAAAGCACACTATCACTGATTTTGCATTTAAACACTTGTGAATTTAAACAAATTAGGTATTAACCTACGTTTCTTCAAAACACTGGTGAATTTGACACTTTTGAACTGTTTGAAGTAGGGTGATTAAGAGTGGTCGAAACGAATTATTGATTATTCTATCTCTCTGTGTCTCTCTTTTCAGCCTACTTCAAACAGTTCAAAAAGTGTCAAATTAACCGGTGTTTTGAAGAAACGTAGGTTAACACCTAATTTGCTTAAATTCGCGAGTTCTTAAATGCAAAATCAATGATAGTGTACATTCTGGAAATCATTGAGAAGCCAGTTTGAAGCTTTTTCAAAAACTTCGGTGTAAAGGAACTTGGAGAACGTTAAATGGGTAAGTTTAATTTTTTCTGTCATCAATGAATTGATTTTAAATCATTCTTTTTACCTTCGTTTGTAGAAAGAAAATGCCTTGATGTGTTTCCTATTAAATTATCAGTGCAGTCGCGTGACATCTTAGCTTTTGATACTTTCCTTTTCATTCTATCTTCTCCCTCTTTCCATCAATTCAGTCAATGATACTTGTATTGAATTGATTTGGAATTGTAATGAAAAGGATTTTGCTATTTTTAAAATTAATCTAATAGCCAAATTAATTAAATAAATAGCAAATGTATTATCGCGCGAGATCGATAATTTTTACATTCTAGTGGGGTGTTCGTCAATTGTTTTTTCACTTTCTCCACTTTATTATGCACAGTTAAAGTCGTTCGAAAAGGACAGAAAAAGGGTGAGTTTTAAATGGAAATAACTTTTAAACCCCTTGAACGATTCGAACAAAATTTTACACGTGCATTTGGATGGTCAACCCGAACCTCCAGTTACGAGAAAAGGCGGTCGTTTCGTTACACCCTGTATACATGCATTATTACCACCTCCTATAATCTCGCTAATATATCGTCTTTCCTTAATAGATCAATAATAATTAATGTTTCATTTTAGATCTGTAATAAAAATACTTTTTCCAAACGTTCCATATCTTACACTCGTAGTATTGAATTTTACAAACACATTACTATGTCCTTTCTGTCCTTCTGTGCTTTGTATTTACCTAAGGTCCGAATTTATAAACGAAACTTAAGCTTAACACGGTCTCAGGTAAGATCAATTGTCTCACTTTAACCTTCAATACAGTTCTAAGCTCGCTCTTTGTCTTAAGTAATTTCTATGCTAAAATTCGAGCTTAGTTTGGTTTATAAATTCGAGCCTAAATTTTTGTTGTATTTTTATTTTCTCACCCATCGCATCCGTATAACTTTATACTTTCGCGTATAATCCTATCCTCTAAACTCTAGTTTGGTATCCCTTTCGTTATTCTATTTTCCATTCTTTCTTGTTTCCGTTCACTTCATCTGGCCACTATATACCCTTGTCCCTTCATTCCTACTTTTCATCCCAAATTCGCTATACTCTGTATTACTCATACTTTTCTTCATCATTCCCATTTAAAGTTGTTCCATCCCTTTTCCTTTTTCCTTTTAATTATCTAACAATTTCCCTTGTCTTATTTTCTCCTAAATCTCTTTCATCTCCTACAAATATTTTCTTATTGCATGCTCTGTTTTATCACCCATTGCTCTTCTTATTTCCACCATTCCACTTGTAAGCTCTGTTAACAGCTACCTCATCTGGGTTTAACGTTACATCCTTAAAATTTATCCCGGAAAGTTTAACAATTTCAATAATATTATAGCTGCTTAATACTTAAAATATAATATATAATAGACAGAATTAAAAAATTATTAAAAAGCAAAACAAAATTGATTTATTATTTTACTATACATAGTTTATATGGAAGCTATAATTTCTTTAATAATTTTTAAAAATGCAGTTTTGAAACTTAAGCACAATTACCCAAGAAACCTATAGAAGATTTACCATAATAAATTTGAAATTCAAATAAAATTAAAAGCTCTAATATGGTAGTCTTTGTTAATTAGAAAAAAAAGTTGCTTGCAAAAAAGTATGCAAAGCAATTCTATTACAACTACTCTTACTTTTATGCCAATGCAGCGTATGGTAGTGTTTAAAGGAACCGTGTTAGCTACATCATACTTCTAATCAGTGAAGCCAGAATCAGCGATGATAGAAAGCGGTTATTCGTTCCCCCCACTATGCAACCATAGGCTCACTACGACACCGAAAGCCTTCTGGAAATTGTGGCATGCGTGAGACATCCCCACTCGTGTCTCTTATCGCTGATCACATATACCATCACAGCGATGCATACGTGTCTCAGCTTCCGTCGCTTGACTTCGGCAAGCTTCGTTGAACGTAAGTACGAAAGAGAGCGGTATACTTTTCTCGGACCTCTCTTTCTCGCGCTCGATCTTCGTTCGTTTAGCCAACGAGCAAAGCCGTGCTAGCCGAAGCAAATTAACAAATGTCTTTTCTGGCAGTAATAATAAAAAAGCTGGCCACGTTGAATGAATATTAAAATAATATTTATAAGCAGCTATTAAATTATTACATTTTATAATAAATAAGGAAATGCGATGATTTTACGTAACATTGATCAATTTTGTTGAGACTCATATGTTACGTATTATTGTTAAAAATATTTCATTTTCTTCATTTATTATTTAATCTAGTAGATTAATGGTAATAAAAAAAAATTACACGAGTCCTCGGGAATCGAACCCGAGCCCGCTATAACAGCAGGCAATCGCCTTACCATCTACGCTATGGCACTTATTTGGCAGCTTAGAAGCAAAGTCGCAAGTCGCTTATTAAAGCCATGGAACCTTTCTCTATTAAGTTTAATTTCCAGAAGAAAGTATTAATTATAATTTTATATTTATTTACTTCGTATGTGTTTTCATAATAAAACAAAATATTTTATTTACATATTTCTAAACATTAATGACTTTGTAACGCGTTTTGTTGACGAGTTTAGTCGTCGCAAAAACCGTTCGGTTCGCTTGACCGAGAAGGATCAAAATAAATATGGACGAGTTTAATGTAGATAACAAAAACTGTTTATTTATGATAAATAAAAGAAACAAGAGTATTTACAATGTTTTTGTACATAATAACCTTAACCTATTTATGTTTGTGTTGTTCGTGTCTTGCCGCTGCAGGTGTGTACGCTTATGTGTCGGTCGCTATGTCGCAAGTATAATTATCGCCCGCTGGCGGCGCTTCGCTCGGTAGCCACTCGGCGGGGCTTTCGGGAACGGACCGGTAGACGGCGCGGCGGTAGGTGGCCTTACGGGAGGGCCCGGGGAGCCAATATGGCGGAAGCCAATATGGCGGACTTCAATATGGCGGTCAACGGGGAAGCTGTAAATAAAACGGCATTAATCCCTGTAAGAAAAATGGCCGTTGGTCCGGAGAACTCCTGGACTCGGCCGTTAGCATGGGCATCGGGCAAGGAACTGTGCGGACGACGCGGAGAACTCCTGCGCCAGGAAGTGCTCGGAGAACTCCTGAGCAAAGGATAGGTATACGCGGAGAACTCCTGCGTAGGAAGGTTGGGAAGAATATACCCGGAGAGCTCCTGGGTACGGAATGCTCAACTGGGTCGGAGCTCGGTCTTATATACCCAGTCGAGCCGCCGAAAACGGAATCGGCGCTGCGGAGCGGCCGTTTTGGGAAGTTAAGGAGGGGCATGAGGAGGACTCTATACTTGGCGCACGCTATAGTATAGGCCGCGGTATCGGTACGTACGCCACAGCTCACCCCACCACGCGGTATCGTGCATGGGGCAGCGCCAAAGCAAGCGTCTCGTCACAACTTTAACAGCTGTAGCTTCAAAAAGTGACTCTAACATTGCAGAGAACATTTTTGAAAGCTGCAGAATTAAAAATAAGTAACCCAAGAATCGTATTTGGTATTTAATATGTCATTCCTATTGCAATCTATTTAATTTAAAATATCTCATAAATAGAAAAGTGATTAATCGTTCTTAACAAGTAAAAGCACGTGGCTGACAGAGATTAAGCCGATATTTATAATAGATAATATATGAAAATAAATAAATAAATTGTGATCGGTTTTTTGTATTTTCAAATAATAGTATCGCATAATTAAAAGAGGTAGTGCAAAAGTGGATGAGCTAGTCTAAACGATCGATATCGCAATTTTGGCAAATCATCGAATAGTTCCTCCCGATCTTTCTCCTTTAATTTTTACAATTTCTGAGAAATAAGCATATCTACGTTTAGCCCTAAATGTCTACTTTCTACGACGTCTAAACAACTTTTTTCGATAAAAGCAATTTTTCCGGCTCAAAAAGGCACTTCACGCGCCGTGTACCCGTACCTTAATGTTCGTACGGAAGGAGAAAATCAAAATTAGCAAACGATGCTTATTTCTCAGAAATTGTAAAAATTTAAGGAGAAAGGTCGGGAGGAACTATTCGATGATTTGCCCAAATGGTGATATCAATCCTTTAGACTAGTTTATTCACTTTTGCACTACCTATTTTAATTATGCGATACTATTATTTGAAAATGCAAAAAATCGATCACAATTTATTTATTTATTTGTTTATTTTCATATATTATCTATTATAAATATCGACTTAACCTTTGTCAGCTACGTGCTTTTACTTGTTAAGAACATTTAATCGTTTTTCTATTAATGAGGTATTTTAAATTAAATAGATTGCAATAGGAATCACATATTAAATACCAAATACGATTCTTGGGTTACTTATTTTTAATTCTGCAGCTTTCAAAACTGTTCTCCGCAAGGTAGAGTCACTTTTTGAAGCTACAGCTGTTAAAGTCATTAATGTTTAGAAATATGTAAAAAAAATATTTTGTTTTATTATGAAAACACATACGAAGTAAATAAATATAAGATTATAATTAATACTTTCTTCTAGAAATTAAACTTAATAGAGAAAGGTTCCATCGCTTTAATAAGCGACTTGCGACTTTGCTTCTAAGCTGCCAAATAAGTGCCATAGCGTAGATGGTAAGGCGATTGCCTGCTGTTATCGCGGGCTCGGGTTCGATTCACAAAGACTCGTGCAATTATTTTTAAATTTGGTTTTCATATTGAATTTTTTTTTTATTACCATTAATCTACTAGATTGAATAATAAATTAAGAAAATGAAATATTTTTAACAATAATACGTAACATATGAGTCTCAACTAAATTAATCAATGTTACGTAAAATTATGGCATTTCCTTATTTATTATAAAAACTAATTAGTTAATGGCTGCTTATAAATATTATTTTAATATTCATTCAACGTGACCAGCTTTTTTATCATAGTTGCCAGAAAAGACATTTCTTAATTTGCTTCGGCTAGCACGGCTTTGCTCGTTGGCTAAATGAACGAAGATCGAGCGCGAGAAAGAGAGGTCCGAGAAAAGTATACCGCTCTCTTTCGTACTTACGTTCAACGAAGCTTGCCGAAGTCAAGCGATGGAAGCCGAGACACGTATGCATCGCTGTGATGGTATATGTGATCAGCGTTAAGGGACACGAGTAAGGATGTCTCACGCATGCCACAATTTCCAGAAGGCTTTCGGTGTCGTAGTGAGCCTATGGTTGCATAGTGGGGGGAACGAATAACCGCTTTCTATCATCACTGGCCTGAATGGGTCTAAACCGACCCCCCATTCTGACCTCCTAGCCCGTACTTTTATATGAGCTGGGAGGTCAGAGGGGGGAGCATTTTAGACCCATTCTGGCTTCACTGCTTCCAATGGTTGTTAAAATCAGGAGTCACGATCCTATGTTGTTAGTCCTGACGTACCAATATTCCGAGTAATACTGCATGTTTAAGTGTCAATTTGTTAGTGTATAAGCAGTAATATGATTAAACTCCAATTGATTCAAACATTTAATATGGCTAGTGTAGAGAGCTGACTTATCCTCCTACAGCTCTTCCCCTTCCTACAATCATATAGATCTGTAAAATATTTATTGTTACTAATGAAAATAGAAATACCAGATAATATTGATGGATTGAATTTCAATTAAATTGTTTACATTAAACAGTAACTTGCTTCGGATGATTTTAATTCAGCAAATAAATAGACCTACACGTACAAGTGCAGAATTTATGCATGTGATACCCATGAGCAGCTGCGTAAGAATGAAGTGTGTAATAATTATATTTAAACAACAAATACTAAGATAAAATATATAATCTGCTTCACACACATGCTACTACAAATGAAATTATATGACAGAAAAAGATCATTCCCAGCCAACGATGCACAAAGCATTAATCTACAAAAAAATGTCTTGTACTCTTAATGCAGTCAGAAGAAAAATATATTAACTAATCATTTCAATATATAATAAAGTATTTTTATGATAACCATATATCAGTAAATTGCTCTACGCAATACTGCATGATTTACCAGCTGCTCATTGCATTAACTGCTGCTTGGATATCTTTTTCAAAACTTATGATTAGGACTTACTTTAGCCGCCAATTTCTACTTTATATACTTATAGATGAATCTTTATTAAGCCGCAAATGCAAACCTCATGCATATTTAACAAATTACTGACGCAAACAACATCCTTACCAATATAATTTATAATTAAGTGGATGTATAATAATATTGTTTCCATCGTACTCACTTCTTTCAACCTTCTTTATAGTTTAATCCTAAAACCATGAAAATATTCAACAAACATTATAATCTAATATTCATATATATATATATAGGTATGTCAAACGCATATTTTGGGGACACTTTTTTAACTGAACGCATATTTTAGGGACATTTGTATAGTTTGAGACCTGGTCTCAAAGTATCTATATACTGAACGCATTATTTGAGGTCATTAGGATAATCTATCGTACGCATGGTTTGAGGACTCAATTTTATATACATATATAAAAACGTATACGGAATGTGTTCTTTGGGACACTAGCATTTTCATCAATAATTCTATTAAACAGACCCTCAATAAGCTATATATGGAAGAAATTTTATTTATATGCATTTAATTACAAAATTATATTAATTAATGTACCTAATGCATACTTTCAGGACATTTTTCAAATTGAGTGATCGTTTAGTTTGAAGCCTCAATTTTATATACATGTATATAAAATATATAGGGAATGTATTCTTTGGGACACTAGCATTTTCATCGGTAATTTTATTAAACAGACCCTTAATAAGCTATATATGGAAGAAATTTTATTTATATGCATTTAATTAAAAAATTACATTAATTAATGAACCTAACGCATATTTTCAGGACATTTTTCAAATTGAGTGATCGTTTAGTTTGAGAACTCAATTTTATTTATATCAGAGAGCTTTAAGAAGAAACAATTTACTTGCTTTTAATTGGTCAAAAATAGTAAAAACACATGTTGTACATTTTTCCAGCATCTTTAGAAGCCGTTATTCAGGGTATCCGATTGAAAGTAATAGTCTAGTTGGGACATTCCACGTCATAACAGACAGATTTCAGAGTACAAAACCGATATTTTTTTTTAATATATGTTAATTTATAAGAAAATAAAAGACTTTTGGCACTAGTTAGAGTCGAAAATCTTTTTTCGTTCCGGAGATACGACTTATCAAAGTTTGCACTTTTGCTGATTTTGGCAAAAACACGTAATCTTTGAAAATTCATATCTTCTAAACGAATAAAGATAGAAGACTCTAGCTAAATCAAGTATACTCAGGAAGAATTATATTTTATTAGATAAATATAAAAAAAATAATTTATTATAAATGGTTAAAACTATTAATAATTAAAATAAACGTTTGAATTAACAAATATGTTGTCATGCTCTGACAATTATAAAAAATTATAAGAAATGTTCCCTGGAATGTCCTCTATTAGGAAAAAATATAAAACGCGTATTCTCTCTTGGTGTTCATAGTGAAAAAAAATATTTTATCACGACGCGCACGGCCAGAAACGTCGTTCGAGCGGCGAAAACCGGTGAGGCGCATGGGTAAATGAACGTGGTTAGCCTCTACACATCGAATTCCATCAATCTACGAATAATGCAAGTTAATAACATGTTTTCATTGTATGTTTATGATTTTAGAACTATTATAAATTAATAATATATATATTATTATTCTGCTTTATAAGCAGTCGTCATTTATTTACAAAATAATAAGAAATAAGGCATTTCTACATGACATTGAATATACAAATTATATACTAGTTTATATTTACATGTTTTATTGAATTATGGCAGAAGAAAATATTATGAATATGAAATAGATATACTGAAAATATTTTAAAAACTTTTACAATTGTATAATTAACTGATTGAGAAACAGCTTTAGTTTGTAATTGTGTTGTTGAATCTACCGTTAAAAAAGCATGTTTTGAGGTCCAAGTTTAAAAATACTATATATTAATGCATTTTAAAAAGCTCTTTGTTGTATTTCTATTTAGTTTCATGTACGCCGAAAATTTCGAAAGATACAAACGAATGTATAAGAACCGTATTCTTTGGAGTCCACTACCATAAAATATACGTAAAGCATTTTTTGGGGTTAAGGAAATTCTTACGTTTAATTCATGTTTCGAACTGTTTCCGCGAAATACTGTTGGATACTGTCAGTATCAGATTGCAGTATTTGAAGTCATTTTTGAATCACAATTCTTGTTATGGCATTTTCTAACCGTTTTTGCAATAAAGTCTTTTTAACCATATTTTTTAGCGAAATATGAAACTATAGGCTAAGACGAGTCCAGCAAGACTAGTCTAACTTTAATCTGACGTATAGAAGCCAAGAAATACATTAGTTAAGTTATATATTGTTTAACTGAAAAATATTTGAAAATTGTATATTTCGGGAACGGAGTATCGTACAGAGCTGAGCGAGGTCTCATTTTTCTTGTCTCAAAGCATTCTAACCGATTATGCGATGAAATTAGTGGGTCATATTTTTTGGTTGACGATGAAAATATATGCCAAGACGAGTCTATCGAAACCAGTCTCGTCAAAATCGGCCGTATAGAAGCTGAGAAATCCATTAGTTAAGTTAAATATTGTTTAACTGAAAAATACTTGAAAATTTTATATTTCGCGAACGAAGCATCGTACAGAGCTGAGCGAGGTCTCAATTTTCTTGTCTCGAAGCATTCTAACCGATTATGCGATGAAATTAGTGGGTCATATTTTTTGGTTAACGATGAAAATATGTGCCACGGCAAATCTATCGAAACCGGTCTCGTCAAAATCGGATGTATGGAAGCCGAGAAATCCATTAGTTAAGTTACAAATTGTTTAACTGAAAAATACTTGAAAATGTTATATTTCGCGAACGGAGCATCGTACAGAGCTGAGCGAGGTCTCATTTTTCTTATCTCGATGTATTCTAACCGATTAGGCGATAAAATTAGTGGGTCATATTTTTTGGTTGACGATGAAAATATGTGCCACGACAAATCTATCGAAACCAATCTCGTCAAAATCGGATGTATGGAAGCCGAGAAATCCATTAGTTAAGTTACAAATTGTTTAACTGAAAAATACTTGAAAATGTTATATTTCGCGAACGGAGCATCGTACAGAGCTGAGCGAGGTCTCATTTTTCTTATCTCGATGTATTCTAACCGATTAGGCGATAAAATTAGTGGGTCATATTTTTTGGTTGACGATGAAAATATGTGCCACGACAAATCTATCGAACCCAATCTCGTCAAAATCGGATGTATGGAAGCCGAGAAATCCATTAGTTAAGTTACAAATTGTTTAACTGAAAAATACTTGAAAATGTTATATTTCGCGAACGGAGCATCGTACAGAGCTGAGCGAGGTCACATTTTTCTTATCTCGATGTATTCTAACCGATTAGGCGATAAAATTAGTGGGTCATATTTTTTGGTTGACGATGAAAATATGTGCCACGACAAATCTATCGAAACCAATCTCGTCAAAATCGGATGTATGGAAGCCGAGAAATCCATTAGTTAAGTTACAAATTGTTTAACTGAAAAATACTTGAAAATGTTATATTTCGCGAACGGAGCATCGTACAGAGCTGAGCGAGGTCTCATTTTTCTTATCTCGATGTATTCTAACCGATTAGGCGATAAAATTAGTGGGTCATATTTTTTGGTTGACGATGAAAATATGTGCCACGACAAATCTATCGAAACCGGTCTCGTCAAAATCGGATGTATGGAAGCCGAGAAATCCATTAGTTAAGTTACAAATTGTTTAACTGAAAAATACTTAAAAATTGTACATTTCGCGAACGAAGCATCGTACAGAGCTGAGCGAGGTCTCATTTTTCTTATCTCGATGTATTCTAACCGATTAGGCGATAAAATTAGTGGGTCATATTTTTTGGTTGACGATGAAAATATGTGCCACGACAAATCTATCGAAACCGGTCTCGTCAAAATCGGATATATGGAAGCCGAGAAATCCATTAGTTAAGTTACAAATTGTTTAACTGAAAAATACTTAAAAATTGTACATTTCGCGAACGAAGCATCGTACAAAGCTGAGCGAGGTCTCATTTTTCTTATCTCGATGTATTCTAACCGATTAGGCGATAAAATTAGTGGGTCATATTTTTTGGTTAACGATGAAAATATGTGCCACGACCAATCTATCGAAACCGGTCTCGTCAAAATCGGATGTATGGAAGCCGAGAAATCCATTAGTTAAGTTACAAATTGTTTAACTGAAAAATACTTGAAAATGTTATATTTCGCGAACGGAGCATCGTACAGAGCTAAGCGAGGTCTCATTTTTCTTATCTCGATGTATTCTAACCGATTAGGCGATAAAATTAGTGGGTCATATTTTTTGGTTAACGATGAAAATATGTGCCACGACCAATCTATCGAAACCGGTCTCGTCAAAATCGGATGTATGGAAGCCGAGAAATCCATTAGTTAAGTTACAAATTGTTTAACTGAAAAATACTTGAAAATGTTATATTTCGCGAACGGAGCATCGTACAGAGCTAAGCGAGGTCTCATTTTTCTTATCTCGATGTATTCTAACCGATTAGGCGATAAAATTAGTGGGTCTTATTTTTTGGTTGACGATGAAAATATGTGCCACGACAAATCTATCGAAACCAATCTCGTCAAAATCGGATGTATGGAAGCCGAGAAATCCATTAGTTAAGTTACAAATTGTTTAACTGAAAAATACTTGAAAATTTTATATTTCGCGAACGAAGCATCGTACAGAGCTGAGCGAGGTCTCATTTTTCTTGTCTCGATGTATTCTAACCGATTAGGCGATAAAATTAGTGGGTCATATTTTTTGGTTAACGATGAAAATATGTGCCACGGCAAATCTATCGAAACCGGTCTCGTCAAAATCGGATGTATGGAAGCCGAGAAATCCATTAGTTAAGTTACAAATTGTTTAACTGAAAAATACTTGAAAATGTTATATTTCGCGAACGGAGCATCGTACAGAGCTGAGCGAGGTCTCATTTTTCTTATCTCGATGTATTCTAACCGATTAGGCGATAAAATTAGTGGGTCATATTTTTTGGTTGACGATGAAAATATGTGCCACGACAAATCTATCGAAACCAATCTCGTCAAAATCGGATGTATGGAAGCCGAGAAATCCATTAGTTAAGTTACAAATTGTTTAACTGAAAAATACTTGAAAATTTTATATTTCGCGAACGAAGCATCGTACAGAGCTGAGCGAGGTCTCATTTTTCTTGTCTCGATGTATTCTAACCGATTAGGCGATAAAATTAGTGGGTCATATTTTTTGGTTGACGATGAAAATATGTGCCACGACAAATCTATCGAAACCAATCTCGTCAAAATCGGATGTATGGAAGCCGAGAAATCCATTAGTTAAGTTACAAATTGTTTAACTAAAAAATACTTGAAAATGTTATATTTCGCGAACGGAGCATCGTACAGAGCTGAGCAAGTATGTATTCATGTTCCCAAACTTTCGGATTAATTGAATTAATCTTATATTATATGTTTTATATTTCATGCAGGATTAAAATTTAGAAAATAATAATGTCCCCAAACTATTCTTCTTCTAAACAATTTTTTGGTTTCAAAGTATGCATTCGATAGACTTTCGGTCTCAAAATATGCGCTACATGTACATAAGTACTTTATTGAACGTATAGTTTAAGGACATATCATACTTTATATAGTGTATAGTATGAGCTCATGTCCCCAAACTATCGCTTTGGTTAAGCTGGTCTTAAAATATACGATGTATATCTGAATCCGATTTAATATTTAACAAATTGTATGTCCTCAAACTATACTTCTTATATAAATTTTATGGTTTCAAAATATGCGTTAGATAGATTTTTGGTCTTAAAGTATGCATCCGATATATGAAACCGTTTATGTTAAACGCATAGTTTGAAGACATGCCATATTTGACATAGTGTATAGTATGAGGTCATGTCTTCAAACTATGCATTCACTTGGATTGTCCTCAGAGCATGCGTTTTATTGATGAAATGTACATATTCACTTAATTTAACGCTTAGACACGAGAATTAACATTGGAATCAGTATTCTGGTATAATTTTACGTATTTTAGACCAAAAAAAACAGGGTGGCCCAAACTATGCGTTTGACATACCTATATATATATATATATATATATATTGTAACCGGTGGAATCGATCCAGGTTAAAAACAATCTAAACAATCATTCCGGGAACAGAACAATTTATTCAAACACTAATAAAATAACTCAAATTAGGGGCCTCCCACGATGTTCTGGCACACTTATTATACGTTACACCAATTGTCTTATCACTATAGAGGGAAGAGAGAACTTGAGGGAGGTTGGCAGGGGTAAAGTCAGGGATCGGCACTAAATGGGAAGGTGGACGGTAGGAAGAAAAGCAGGGAAAAAGGGCTCAACCGCCCCGGCGACGTCTCTCGGCTTGCTCCCGCGTCGACACTCTTCTAAAACTTCGCACGAAACCAATGTAAAGGCTGGGGCCCGAAATGAGAAGTCGGTACTCCTTAATAATCCCGCTACGACCCAATCAACTTCACCGTCCTCGGCGTGCGGTCTGCTAATCACGCAGCGCAATCGGTTTCCAACCGACTCGTTCGATAGCAGGAAAAGGTCTGGCAGTCCTCACTCTCGGCAGAAGTGGCCCGGTCCTTAATTCCTCGTTTATCCAAGGGTCCAGGTCCTTTTCCTAATTCCTAGGACATTCACAATTAGCAGGGCAACAGCGCATGCTCTCGATCATCGAGCCAATTATCATAGGTAATATTGACCATGATCCGCATTCCCACTATTCCCTGGGTCTCTCAATCTCTCTTCCAGCGGCGTCGTCTTCTACATGGCTTGAAGGCTGCTCGGGCGGGGCGAAGCGGTACGGGGTCGGCAATGATGGGTCGGTAGTGGCGCGGTCAGGGGAGATCGCAGCTCGGCGCGCTAGCGGCGCGGCGCGGAAACGGGAAGGAACTGGTTGGGTGCTCAGCGGGGATATTCGGTAGGGGGACGGTAGGAGTGTCGCGTAAACATTCGCGCTCGGCAGGAAGGTTAGAGTGAGAGAGCATTATAGGCATTGGGGCATGGGAGAGTAAAGGACAGGAGAACAACAGTTTTTCTAGCTCATGTTGGAGCAGAGGATCCTTCTTATAAGATACTTATAATTTTAACATAGGAATTATTATATTTAATTCTAAATAAACTACACCCTACAAACATTCGCCCAATTGCCAATCATACCATTTCGTAAAAACATACACTCTCCTTCCGTGTGTGGGCGACACTTACAATATTCCTTCTGCGGAAAATTACATTGTAGCTCCACGGAATATTCAATATCCTGCACTCACACATCAGCAGGCATACTGGGGGGCGCGGGAGGCACTAAGGGGGAAGAGGAGAACTAAAAAATATGTACATTTCTGTAACGTGTTTCCACAACGTTACAATATATATATATATATATATTGTAACCGGTGGAATCGATCCAGGTTAATAATAATCTAAACAATCATTCCGGGAACAGAACAATTTATTCAAACACTAATAAAATAACTCAAATTAGGGGCCTCCCGCGATGCTCTGGCACACTTATTATACGTTACCCAATTGTCCTATCACTAAAGACGGAAGGGAGGACTTGAGGGAGGTTGGCAGGGTCAAATTCAGGGATCGGCAGGGACAGCGAAAGGGAGGGCACTAACTGGGAAGGTGGACGGCAGAGAGAAAAGCGGGGAAAAAGGACTCAACCGCTCCGGCGACGTCTCTCGGCCTCCCCCCGCGTCGACACTCTTCTAAAACTCCGCACGAAACCAATGTAAAGATTGGGTCCAGGATTGAGAAGTTAGTACTCCTCAATAATCCCGCGACGACCCAATCAACCTCACAGTCCTCGACGTGCGGTCTGCTAATCACGCAGCGCAATCGGTGTCCAACCGACTCGTACGATAGCAGGAAAAAATCTTACAGTCCTCACTGCCGACAGAAGTGGCCCGGTCCTTAATTCCTCGTTTGTCCAAGGGTCCGGGTCCGTTTCCTAATTCCTAGGACATTAGCAATCAGCAGGGCAACAGCGCATGCTCTCGATCATCGAGCCAATTATCATATGTAATATTGACTATGATCCGCATTCGCACTGTTCCCTGGGTTTCTCAATCTGTCTTCCAGCGGCGTCGTCTGCTACCTGGCTTGGTGGCTGCTCGGGCGGGGCGATGCGGTGCGGGGTCGGCAATGATGGGTCGGTAGTGGCGCGGTAACGGGAAGGAACTGGTGGGGCGCTCAGCGGGGATATGCGGTAGGGAGACGGTAGGAGCCTCGCGTAAACAGTCGCGCTCGGCAGGAAGGTTAGAGTGACAGGGCATTATAGGCATTGGGGCATGGGAGAGTAAAGGATAGCAGAACAACAGTTCTCTAGCTCATGTTAGAGCAGAGGAGACTTCTTAAGGCTAATTTTAAGTAAAATAAAATATTCTTAATTCGAATAAGCCTATTTACAACTAATCCTACAAACATTCGCCCAATCATACCATTTCCTAAAAACATACACTCTCCTTCCGTGGGCGACACTTACAATATTCCTTCTGCGGAAAACTACATGGTAGCTCCACGGAAGGTTTATCATTCTACACTCACACCTCAGCAGGCATACTGGGGGGCGCGGGAGGCACTAAGGGGGAGAGAGGAGAACTAAAAAATATGTACATTTATGTAACGTGTTTCCATCACGTTACTATTATATATATATATATATGATTGCGTAGAGAAACATTACATATTATTTTAAAAGTAGTAATGTTTCAAACATTTTATTACATTTAGGTTATTTTAATTCATAATACTAATTTCCTTGGGAATAGTGTGTTTATTGTTAAAATCACTTGCACATATGAAATAAAGTTTTTTCTATGGGTAATGCGAATGATGTTTATTTATATGAATAGCTGATTTTTCATTAAATTAGGTACGTTATATCTCAAATTTTCAAACGAGCAACGAGCATACAATACTAACAAATTATGATTAACGAAACATTTTACCGAAGCAACAATCATTACCAATAAATAACACTTTATGTGACATGTTATATCTATTCTTTTTCTTTACGTATACCGTAGATTAAGACTTTTGGACATGCCTGATGTTGAAAGGTAGACTGTTGTAAATCACATAATTACCAATAAAGTAGTTGACACAATGTAAAAAATATATTCCAATGTGCAATTCAATCAGGCAGCTCCGTATTTTTTATCATTTCATTTCAAGCCTGAAAAGTTTTTACAAAGCATCAAAATTTTATATATAAATAATTAAAACATTTTTAATAACAAAAATATACTTATCTGAGAAACGTTATTATTGTTATTATTTTACTATAAACGTTACATTTTCCTCATTTTTCTTATTCCTCCTAACCAATTTTTTGACAGGTTTTTATGCTATGACATTATCATAACATAACCAGACTTATCAGCGCATTTTTTAGCGCAACTACACAGTTTCTGCTATTTCCGATTATATTTCCACAAATTTCACCATATTCACATAATATATAGAGTAGGCTATGAACTACTAAAATTTTTTGGGCCAAATTGCATACTACCTATAGAACTTAACGGGATCCCTCACACGTGCTTTACCGACAGTACAAGTCAATATACAATTCGTTTAATAAAAGTAAAATGCGAAGCAAATTGCAATAACGGGCTTCTTTATGGCAAGGTGCCAATTCTAACGAGTCAATCGAGCTTAATAAAACTCAAATCGGAAGAAGAATAATGCTGTACCACTGTCCCGCGTTCTTGAAGTGGAAATAACCAAAAGTAACCTCTCTTCAAGAACGCGGCACAATGGTACAGCGTTATTTTTCAACTAATTTGAGTGTTTTTAAGTTCGTTTGACTCGTTATGACTGGCACATTGTCCAACAAACGCCCAATTGTTCAATATGCTTCGCATTTGACTTATATTAAATGAATTGTTTATAGACTAGAACTATCGATAAAGTAGGCGTGAGGGATCCCGTTAAGATAAATACACATAAGTACTTATTTGATATGTTTATATAACTTATTATTAATACCTTTTCATAATAAGTTGTATAATATATTTTCTGAAAGCCAACATTTAATTCGACAACAAATATCTTGCAATGATTATAGCCTCTTAATGACACTTCATCTGTGTAATAGAAAAAGGCTATTCAGTTTCTACGTGCTGTCAATATATATCCCCCCGAAAAACACTTTCGTGTAAAAAAAAACGGCAAGTAATTTAGTGCTTTCCAAAAAAATTGTATTTCCAACAAAAATCCCAACAAAACCAATAATTGCGGAAAATATACTCTAAACAAAAACCTGAAAATATAGTAATCCCAATGCAACTAAAATCCCAACAAAACTAATAATTGCGGAAAATATACCCTAAACAAAAACCTGAAAAAATAGTAATCCCAATAAAATACCAACAAAAAAAAGTTTATAGACAATAAATCCCAAAACAAAAATACCGGCAACACAAAGGATTGAAATCACTTATAAATTCGACAAGTAATGAAGCGGTAACATAAAGCACTGAGATCGAATAATTTAGGGAACTAAAAAAAGTGATTGAATAATTAATTATTATATAATTTTTCTAAACATATTACTTGCCAGGACGGGCCAAAAGTGTATAGTAGTAGATACTTCAAAATGCAACTGTAACGAAGATTTAAATATACATTACAGTATTTGGCCCGTCCTGGCAAGTAGTATGTTTAGAAAAATTATATAATAATTAATTATTCAATCACTTTTTTTAGTTCCCTAAATTATTCGATCTCAGTGCTTTATTTTACTGCTTGATTATTTGTCGAATTTATAAGTGATTTCAATCATTTGTGTTGCCGGTATTTTTGTTTAGGATCAAATATAATTACTTGCAGAAGTAGAGTAGCAATGCGGTTCCGATGGCAGGGAGTGGGGGAAGCTGTTTTGTGGTGTGGAAGGGGGATGGGTGGGGATAAGACTCTCTTAGTATGGTAGTGGTGGGGATGAGGAAGGAAAGGGTCTTATAGTGGGGTCGAGTTTGGTTAGGGAGGGTGGGGGTATTTTTCACCCTATGTCACAGTTGGAAGGTCTTATAGTGGGACCGAGTTTGGTTAGGTAGGGGGTATTTTTCACCCTATGTCACAGTTGGAAGGTATTATAGCGGGACCGAGTTTGGTTAGGGAGGGGGTATTTTTCACCCTATGGTACCGTTGGTTAGTTATCCTACGGGGACCTAAGTTATCCTACGGTGCCCTAGTTTAGGGAAGGTTTTTTCACCCTTCGAAGTCGATGGTTAGTTACCTTACGTAGCCTAACTATTTCCGACAGGATAGTAGGAGGGATGAAGAACAATTAGCTTGAAGAGAGGGGGAAATTTTCATGAAACATGCATATTTAAATAGAATTATTTTAGTATAAAAAACGTAGGCATAATGGCACCAACGTTCGTTGATATTCAAGGATCCCGTTTGACGGATAAGTCATTTATAATCAAAGAATTTGCTGTTGTACAAGAACAAAAAGTGTTCCATATTTTATTTTCGCTTCCCTATTCATATTCATGGCTAAGTGAAGAGGAGCGAAAGCGGACAGAGTAAGTATATGAAAAAGAAAAAATATATATTATTTTTCTTTAATATAATGTTTCTTCTTAGCTGGTTCTTTCTAAATTATCACGGCTTAAATTGGGCGGATGGCTACTCACCTTACTATAAATATAAAGATATTATAAGGAAGTATATCAATGATGATGAGGATAAGATTTTTGTTAAAGGAATTGAAAAAACAAATTGGTTAAGAGATATTTGTAATTTAGAAATAACTAATGTAGATAATTTTATGTGGGGGGATTTTGATTTAGAAGATAGCTTGCATAATTCACATCTTCCAGCATGTTTGAATCATGAAGGTGTATGTGCCTTAAAAAATGTCTATTATATGAAATATATGTATGAGCAAAAATAATGGAATATATGTATAACTGAAAAACGCTTGCATCTATTTTCTAACATGTAGTTACCTGTCCTCAATGTTCTCTTACCACCTGAAGTGTTTCGGAGATCCTTTATCTGAAGAGAGCTCAGTTTCCCACCCACTTTTCCTCAGTTCCTGTTTAGTCCTCTCAAAGAAAAGAACAAAAGATGTCTCGACGAAATAGAGTTTTGAAAACGCAAAAAGAATATCGCGAGTGGGTACGCGAGTGTCGTGAATATATTCATAAACTCAGAATCTCTAATCGCAACGCACCTATAGGCACGCTGCAGAAAAATTTTGCAGAAATTGCACAAATACAGTGTCTTCTACTTAGAGCAGCTAAGGATAAGAGTTATTGTTTGAATCATGCTCTCAAGAATCCTGATTTAGGATATCAGCATAATTATCATGAGTGGGTACGCAAGTGTCGTGATTATATTCGAAGTTTAATAGATGCTAATAGATCTGCAGATCCCGATACAGTACACAAAAACCTGACTGAAATAACAACTATCCAGCGTCTACTTCTGCATGCGGCAAAAAATAAGAAATCAATTGGAGTGAGAAAGTTTATTTGGAAAGATCTCGAGTCTTCATTTAAATCTCGAATATGTAGCGAAATGGTTGTAAATTATAATTATATAGAACCACTTGATTTTCTAACAGTTGCAAAAGACTTAGTACAGACCTACAAAGAAAAAGTGTTTAATAACGTGAACGCAGTTAACACTTTACCGACCGGCCGTCGATTAATCGACGTTTTGTTCTCAGCGCTTATCGACCGGCCGTCGATTATTCGACGCGTGCTTCCCAGCGCTTACCGACCGGTCGTCGATTAATCGATTTTCATCTTTCTGTTAGATTCAGTTAGGTCAGATTGACAAGTAGCAAGCAGCAAGCATTTCGAATTCGTTATTCAAATAATCGGTGCTTTTTTCTAAGCTTTTTAGCCCTTAGAAATGAATCGAAAAGATAGTCTCGGTGAGTTTTATCTCGACAACCTGTCAGATTGTCTTGACTGCCGTTCAGCAATTAGTGATGACGAAAGTGATAGCAGTGATATAGTCATTCGAAAGCGACGTCCTGTACCGCTAATATACACTGATTCGGAAGACCAGGACATGAACAATAATGTTGAAGACAATAACGATACATGGTCAACGAACGACAGGAGTATAATTTTGGAACCATTCGAAGGCAGCTCTGGCGTAAAAATTATGCCAAGTTCCTCCGAAAGCGTAATGGATATTGTAAATTTATTCATTGGAAGTGACCTGATTGAGCACTTCGTGAGGGAGTCTAATAGATATCATTATCAAATTGTGGAAAAATATAAAATTACATCAAAAACGAAAAAATGGAAAGACGTCACGGTGACTGAAATGAAGAAATTTTTGGGCCTGATCATTCTTATGGGACAAGTAAAGAAGGACGTTCTCTACGATTATTGGTCTACAGACCCATCTATAGAAACGCCGTTCTTCTCGAAGGTTATGAGCAGGAACAGATTTTTACAAATAATGCAAAGCTGGCATTTTTGTAATAACAACGATATTTCTCCCAATTCGCATAGGCTGGTGAAGGTCCAGCCTGTCATTGATTATTTCAAGGAAAAATTTAACAACGTATATAAACCAGATCAACAATTGTCTCTAGATGAATGTATAATTCCGTGGAGAGGTAGACTGTCGATTAAAACATATAATCCGGCAAAAATTACAAAATACGGAATACTGGTTAGAGTACTGTCTGAAGCTCGTACGGGATACGTATCCAACTTTTGTGTGTATGCTGCTGATGGAAAAAAATTAGAAAAGACAGTATTATCGGTCATTGGACAGTATAAGAACATGTGGCACCATACATATCAGGATAATTATTATAATAGTGTCACCATAGCGAAAATGTTTTTAAAAAATAAATTGCGAGTGTGCGGGACGATTCGAAAGAACAGAGGTCTTCCTGAAATTCTTCAAACGGTCAAGCTTTCAAGAGGCCAACATAAATTTCTTAGAAATGGCCATATTTTATTACAAGTATGGAATAATGGCAAAAGAAATGTAAACATTATATCGACAATACATTCTGCACAAATGGCGGAATCTAGAAACCGAAGCAGGACATCAGATTGCCGCATACAGAAACCTATCTCAATAATAGATTATAATAAATATATGAAGGGCGTGGATCGCGCAGATCAATATCTGTCCTATTACTCTATTTTTAGGAAAACAAAAAAATGGACGAAACGTGTCGTAATGTTCTTCATTAATTGTGCACTTTTTAACTCCTTTAGAGTATATACAACTCTGAACGGAAAGAAAATTACATATAAAAATTTTCTGCACAAAGCGGCACTTTCATTGATAGAAGATTGCGAAACTGAAGAACAAGGTACGGATCTACCTAATTCCGAATCCACAACCTCAAGAACCACATCCCGATTTGATTATCCCGGAAGACTGGCAAATTTCGAAAAACAAACTAATAAATATAGTGACCAGCGGTAAATGTAAAAAACCCCTACAACAATGCAGAGTTTGTGCAAGTAAAAAAAAGCTAAGCAGAACAGGTTTCGCTTGTAAATACTGCAACGTCCCACTACACAAAGGTGACTGTTTCGAGCGCTATCATAGTTTAAAAAAATATTAAACAACTTCTTTTTTCAACAAATATTGTTATATGGATTATGGTATATTTTATGTAAATAATAAACTGAAAACGATTGTAATATATAAAATAAATATTGTTTAACACTAATATAATTAAAGTAAAAGATTTTATTAAATTTCGTTACCCTACAATAACACGAAGCGGTCAATTTTACCAGAGTTTAAGAAAAGCGCATATATTCCCGCGCGTCATTCTAGACCGAAACCGAGCCGGTGTCTCGGACGATCTGCGGCTGAGCGGGCGGTGAAAGGGCATAGTATGTTCGAACCGCTACCGGTCGGTAAAGTGTTAAGATAAATTTCATCTTTAACTGACAATTTATTTGTAAAGAGATAAGTGATATTAAACAAATCTCTACCCGCAATGCAGTTTTATACAAAACTGATAGTTTTAGTGATTGGTACAATACAAATATAATTGACAAAATTCTAAAAGAATTCAGTGAGTTTCAAGAGCGTGATAGTGGATGGGCGTTGGAAAAAATTCTGAATTTAATTATAAATATAAATTATTATAACCCGCTGCATATAGGTTGTGCAATCGAGCTTCCAGAATCTATTAAGAATAACCAGGCTGTGATAAACATACACAGTGATGATAATACATGTTTTGCATGGGCTGTAACGGCTGCACTCTATCCGGCAAAACCGAATACTCATCCTCAACGAAAATCTTCATATCCTCATTTTACAACTATTTTCGACGTTAGAAGTATAACGTTTCCAACTACATTAAAAAAGATTCCGAAATTTGAGGAAGATATTGATGTCTCTATTAATATTTTTACTATGGTGGAAGAGACTGAAGCGAATGAGAATACAATCATAGCACCTCTACAATTAACAAAATGCAAGAGGACCAGACACGCTAATCTTCTTTTTCTTCTCGAGCATCAAGGAGCAGCAGCACAATTTATATGCATGAGGAACCTTTCCAGACTGCTAAATGGACAGCTTACTAAAGGAAAAGGCTCTCATCTTATTTGTGATCGGTATGTTTTACTGTCTATATATATATATATAATTACTGCTTCTATATTCTAATATTACTTTTTCCCTTCTATAGTTGCTTACACTATTTCCACAATGATGAGAAACTAACATCGCATGAACGTGATTGTGCGCAACTCAATAAAAACATCCGAATTGTGCTACCTGACAAGGACCGTTGGGTTTCCTTCAATAACATGAAGAACAGTGAGAGGGTGCCATTTGTCATATACGCTGACATTGAAAGCTTGCTTGAAAAAGTTGAGCAAACGGATGACGATATTGGTATTTATCAAAAACACATACATTTTAGTATAGGTTATTATTTTAAAAGCGTTCGTGATTCAACGCTTTCTAATTATAAATCATATCGAGGACTTGATTGTATTGAATGGTTTGGACATGAGCTTGATAAAATCGCTAGTATAGCGAATGAAAAACTGAAAACAGTAATACCTATGCATAAACTAAGTATTAGTGAAATTTCAAGGCATTATACTGAACCCAACTGTCATATATCTAAAAAGCCGTTTCTTCCAGATCAAATAGGTGTTCGCGATCATGATCATTTAACTGGTAAATATAGGGGACCTGCTCATAATAATTATAATTTAAACTTTAAAGATTCACATGTAATACCAGTAATTTTTCATAATTTATCAGGTTATGATGCACATTTTATTTTCGGTACAATCGCTAACTTGTATGAAGGTTCAGTACACTTGTCACCTGTACATAAGGAGAAGTATATTTCATTCACTAAATTCATCCGTAAATATAATATACAACTAAGGTTTATCGATTCTTTCAAATTTATGGCATCTAGTTTAGACAAATTGAGTTTATATTTAACGAGATCACAGTTAAAAAATTTAGAGTCAGAATTCTCATATTTAAACATAGAACAATTTAACCTTCTGACAGGGAAAGGTATTTTTCCTTACGATTACATAGATAGTCTGAACCGTTTGGAAGAAATTGCTTTACCTTATAACGCACCGATTCGGGGAGAGGTATCTCTGAAAATAATTAAGCACTCTGATATTTTTAGTGAAAAAAAAAAAACAAAATTGTACTTCTATTTCTCTTGTTGTGTGCTTACATTCAAAAGTTTAAACGATTATCTATTTACACTGGCTTCTGCTGCCATGGCCTCTCCCGACCGTTTGTACGGGAAATCTACACAATAGGCCATCGATTTGCGAAAACTCATAAAAATACTTCAAAATTTCATTTTTACAATTCTATTTCTTATCGGTGATGCTACTTGTGCTCTCGCCGCATTCGGTATAATTTTTGATTTCTTTTTGTTAGGGCGCCAGGCCCGCCGTGGGCCACCCGAATGGCCTTCCACTGGCGCAGAGCACTTTCCGACGCTTTTCCGGCTTTCCCGTGACTCTAACCTCTTTGGGTCGCCCGAGTGCCGAACCCTAAGCTAGCCGAAATTTTTGTTCCCGTTCGCGTCGGGACCGCACTTCTTAAAGTTACGGGTCTCTTCCCGGCAGTAACACACACCGGGCAAGAGACAGATTCGCGCTAATAATTTGATCGCCTACCTTAATCGCTACCAGGCAACTCTGGTCCTTGGCTTCGCCTTTTCTCCTAGTACTTTTCCTCTTAGGAGATTCGCCGCTCGACCTTTTCTCTTCAACTTAGCGCACGCCCTTTCTTCTAGCGCTTTTCCTCTCTGGATATTCGCCGCTCGACCTTTTCTATTCAGCTTTAGCGCACGCCTTTTCTTAACTCGATTTTCTGGCGTCTTGTCTTATCGACACTCTAACAGGCAGTGTTGGCCTCGCCGCGAGCTTGCGACGGCGCTGCGATCGGCATGTAGGCTCCCGCGGCTTGACCAGTAGCGCTCTAGGCGCGAAAATTCAAAGTTCTTAACGTGACAGGCCTCTTGTGGATCTGTCCCGTTACAATCCTCCCCCCTTTGACGATACCCCGGAACAGAGAGGGTGAGGGAAAGAAGTGGGCTAACATGTTAGTAGGAATATAGATTTATTAGGGGAACTTGGTTAGGCAACCTGATTAGTCGCGGGGGGACAAAACAACGTACAACGGCCAATCCAAAAAGAAAAGTAATATCACGGAATTGAACAGGGTCCCCCGGCTTCTTCTCGGGTATTGCTTACAGAGAGATAATTATTATAACATACAAAACAAAAAAAAACTAATGGTTTCCGGACGGAGCGGGCCGTGGCCATTAGGCCTATTAGGGCTGGTCAAAAGGCCGACGCAGCTCATTCATCCGTTGGGCCTTTTCGGCTAAGACTCGGGGGCCATTGCGCCTCCACCACTCTTCCCGGTGGGACTCAGCGCGGCGCCCCCCCCCCCGGAACGCGTCGTTCATACCCCTCAGGAATCTTGAGGGCCTTGGTCCAATCTAGGGTCCGGGGTCGTGGGGGCATGGGCAAGCCTCGCTTGGCCCAGTATTTTGGGCCACACCTTAGACACGTGGGCTCCTCTTCGTAGGCCCACCTACAGCGCTGACAATATTTTTCGAGAGTGGGTGCGGGGCAATTAGAGGTGCGGTGGCCGTACTGGTTACAGGCCCAGCATTGGATAAACGGCTTGGGGCCCATTTCCCAGGCGCGTGCTTTGCCCTGCGAGTCGTCTCGTTGAGGCCTGGTGCTGCGGGGTTGGGGCCTTTCAAGCCCGAACACTTCCATTGCAGAAGTGGCTTCGGTGGAAGCCCGGTCCCGGCGGGGGGAATCCTCTTGGGAGCGTCGGCCCACGCAAATATTCTCTGGGGCTCCCTATTCAACTCCGGCGCAGAAATCCTCCCCTAGAGGGAGGGTGTGGGATCTAATCCTACAACGGATGTCGCGCACGGAAACCCGGTATCCTCCTCTAGCGAAGGCCCTTGATCGGATATTCATGGCCTGGAAATCAAGGGAAGGAGTCCATTACTGTCTAGTCAGGCCCAAGAAGCTCAGCAACAACACAAAAAAAAAACAAAAATAAGGTAAGGCAGAGTTCAATCGCGCTTTCGAGGCCTCAAACGTATCTTCCATACTTGGGCAAGGTCAGTAGGAGGAATGACGGGGCCATTTCCAGGGTCGATAGGCTTCTTTGGGGCCTCCCCCCTTGGACTAAGGATGGAGGGCTGTGGAGACTTAGGACAGGGTGAGGGTATAGTCATCTGCCTCTCTGTCGTTTGTCCTTCCCCGTCGTCGCCCATAACCACTGCCCGGAATGGTTTGAGGTCCGATACGTGAACTTTTGGATGACTTCTACCGCTATCATCCTCCAGCTCGTATATAGTCGCAGATACAACCTTGGAAATCGAGAACGGCCCTACATAGGTGGGGGCTAACCTAGCAGCGAATCCATCTGCGGCGGACGACAATACATGATTACGCCGCCAAACCAGGTCACCAGGCTCAAACTTGACCGTTCTCCGACCTCGGTTATAATATTTCGCCTGTTTCGCACTCGCTCGCTCAATGTGCGTCTGCACCAGGTCGCTTAACCTACGCAATCGTGAGACTTGGTCGATCCACGCAGTCGGATCAGTCTTCCGCAAGAGTTTAGGCTCTTCCATTTGCCTACGCACGCTACGCACGCACTCAGGATTTCTGCCGAAGTTCAGGAACGCCGGAGTCTCACCAGTCGCTACATGGTGTGCAGTGTTGACAGAAAAACGGAATTCGTTGAGGTGGACGTCCCAGGTACGGTGATTGAGTCCAATGTAGGCCGAAATCATCCCTTTGACCACACGGTTGACACGTTCCACTGGGTTGGCCTGAGGATGGTAAGGCGGCGTGGTGTAATGTCGTATCCCGTGCTCTCTTAGGAAGCTGCCTAGATGCTTGTTGATGAATTCTGTTCCGTTGTCCGTCAGCATAAACTCAGGTGCTCCCCACCTGTAGACTACAAGTTCTTCGAAAGCCTTGGTGATAGCAGCCCCGTTAGCATTTCGTAGAGGCTTTAACTCTATCCATCTGCTAAAATTGTCTAAAAAGACAACGATGTACCGAAATCCATTCTTGCTAGCTGGTAACGGTCCCATCACATCGGCGGCGACTACTGTCCAAGGTTTTTCTGCTATACGGCCTTCCATAAGCCCTAGGGGTGCCTGTTGACTTGTCTTATTTTGCTGACAAGGTCTACACGCTCGAATATAGGACGCAACGTCTCGGTGCATGCCAGGCCAATAGTATTGGACTAATAGGCGCTTATACGTCTTAGAGTCACCAAGATGGCCTGAGGAAGGTGCAGCATGGGCCTCCTCGATAGCTTCTTTCTGCTGTTTCTTCGGTAACACCAACTTCCAGGCATTATCATCATGGCCTAGCATTTCATGCGTGAGGTCGGGCTTATGGCAATAGATTCTGCCCTCCTCCACCTTCCAATCAGGGAACATCTTGGGGTGCTTCTGGATGTTGACCAGTCGGCGCTGGTACCACTCCTCCGGATGCTCTGACATAGCCGCTACCGCATTTTCTAACTTCTTCTCTGCTAGAATGGTAGACTCCATAGCTCTTGACAGCGCATCGGGCACATGATGTAGGGCTCCTTTTCGGTGGACAATCTTGTAATCACAAGCCTGCAGTGATAGAGCCCACCGAGCCAATCTCCCTGACGGATCCTTTAAGTTGTTTAACCACCTTAGGCTGCTGTGGTCAGTCACAACTGTAAATGCATAGCCTTCTATGTATGGGCGCAGCTTCTTAATGGCCCATACTACTGCCAAACATTCTTTCTCTGTTGTAGCATATTTTCGTTCAGCTGCTGTTAGGACGCGATTCACATATACGATGGGGTGCTCTTCTCCTTCTATCTCCTGGACTAACACAGCCCCAATTGCGAAATCGCTGGCGTCAGTTTGTATCATAAATGGCTTCGTAAAGTCCGCTCTTGCTAGGACTGGGGCGGTACAGAGAGCTTGCTTTAGCTTGGCAAAGGCTAACTGTTGTGCCTCACCCCATTGCCATTTAACGTTCTTCTTGAGTAGCTCCACCAGGGGAATCTTGTCATTCGCTAATTCAGGCAAAAATTTGGCATACCAGCCTATCATTCACAGAAATCTTCTAAGCTGCTTCAAGTTTTCGGGTGGAGGGTACTCGACGATAGGCTTCAACTTTTCTTTGTCAGGCGATAAGCCTTCTTGGTTCACAACATAGCCCAGGAAAGTGACTTCTGCTCTACACAATTTGCTCTTCTCCCAATTTATTTCGAGGTTCGCCTTTTCTATGATGTTGACCACCCGTTCCAGCCAACGCATATGTTCCTCGAAGGTCGAAGTTACAATTATCAGATCGTGCAAATAAGCGAAGACATTAGGCTCTAGCTCTGGTCTTATCAATCGATCCATTAGCCTCTGGAACGTGGCAGGAGCGTTGGTGAGCCCATAAGGCATTCTTCGAAACTGGAACAATCCTTTGCCTGGTACTATGAAAGCTATTATTTCTTTGCTGGTTTCTTCTAGGACGAATTGGAAGTATGCCTGGCTTAAGTCGAGTGTCGAGATATATTTAGCGGAACGCAGCTTGTCTAGTATAGCCTCCATGTGAGGCAAGGGATAGGCATCTTTCCTGGTGACTTCATTAACCGCTCTGTAATCAATACAGAAACGATGTTTGCCATTTGGTTTTGGTACTATTACGGGGCAACTAGCCCATGCACTTTCTGATCTTTCAATAATCCCCGCTGCTCGCATCTTGTCCACTTCGTGATGAGCTATCTCGTACATCCGAGGAGATATTCGCCTGGCGCGCTGCCTGATGGGCGCGTTTCCTTGTACGTCAATCCGGTGAGTTACTAATTCGGTGATTCCTGGAGTGTCCGACACAGGTTTAAAATGCTTTAGTCTAAACCTTTCAACTATAGACGCCTGCCAGTCCGATAAGCTTTCTAATGCTGCGCAGGCAGGATTCCGTAGCCTCTGAGGAGCTTGCGCTGCTTCTCCTGCAAAGGTATGCCAGTGGCCTTTCTCGCTCGCCAGATCGAATTAGCTAGGTCGATCTTCAGCTCGAAGGCCTTTATGAAGTCCATGCCCAATATGCAGTCGTAGTCCAGGCTGGGCGCGACTCGCATTCGCAGCTTCTTCTTGAAGTCCCCTATTTCCATTTCCAGGTAGACTTCGCCTATCGTCGGACTTAGGCTTCCATCACCTAGTCGGATCTCTCCTGTCGCAGTTCTGTCTATGTCCCCTGCCAGGATGGGGATAGTTCTTTCGCCAAGGTACGACCGAACAGTGCCAGTATCCAATAAGGCTTTAATTCCTCTGCCTAGAAGGAATATCCATATATACGGTCGATTATCCTTGCTATTTGCCATTTCCCTTGGTGATGGCTTGGTGTTAGCTACTCTGGCCAATACGCTCACGTCCTCGCTCGCAGGCTGAGCTGGGCCTCGATACCGCAAGTACGGGTTGCTGAATCCTTCTCCCCGCTGCCAAGTTTCCGTTGCAGTGTCGATCGCTAACCCAAACTTCTTGCTGAAATCCATGCCTAGGATGACTTCCATTGTCAATCTAGGCGCTAGATAAACCTCTAATTCTTCTGTGGCCTCATCGATGGTCCAGTCCAGTGCCGCTTTGCTGACTGCTGGAGTATATTGGCCATTTGCCATTTTTACTTCAAACTTTCCCTCCTGGCTGCTTTCAGAAGCAAACTTCAAGGCCAAAGCCCCGCCTATATATGTCCGTTCGGACCCCGTATCTATGAGGCCGAAGACATTAGAACCATCCAGACAGATGCCTAGGCATGCTCGAACATCGAGCTCTTCTTTCTTCCTGGGCCTTACATCCGGATGAACAACAGTCGCAGAGATAGCTATGAGTTTCCTCTCTTCTGAACGCTGTCTACTTTCTTCTGGTTGGAGGGTCAGTTGATCCATCTTAGAGGCAGTGTCGACCCGTTTCACTGGCCTCTCGTCTCGTTTCCCGGTGCATTGGTCGGGGCTTTGGAGGCATCTGCCTTGACTGCCGACGGTGGAGGCTTCGGGAATGGGCATTCCGCCATCCAGTGTCCCAATTGACGACAGTTATGGCAAGGGTAGACACTCTTATTTCTACGGATCTGTTCCGCTTTTCTCTGGTAATTGACTGAGCTGGCAGAGTGATTTCTCTGTGGAGGAGCATCTGGATTTTGCTCAACATTCACCGGTTCATTCTCTGGTGCTATTGCACCCACTGTCTTGTGCTCGGACTTGGCTGAGTTAGGCGCTCCCCGGCCTCTGGCCTTCCAGTTAGGCTTCTTTTGCCCTGGTTTCTGGCCTGTTGGAGATGGCGCTTGTGTTGTTTCTTCGTCTCCGATTGCTGCACATTTCTCCTGGTTCCTGCGGCTGCCAATGTAGACCGCTGCAGGCACTGGCAAGGTCCCTGGGATAGTTTGGCCTTTACGCAGCTTTTCCTGCCTTCTGAGTAATTAAATTTCCTCTCCGAGCTTCCTTAATTTTTGGTGCGAGGAGAAATGGCTTCTGAGGAATCGATGTGTGTACCAAAGACGTAAGTTTAGGTACACCACATCTAATTGCCGAGCCTCCGACATGGGTGGATCCAGATACGAAAATATAGTTCTCATATTTTCGATGAACTCCACCATAGGCTCATTTTCGCCTTGTAGTCGATTCTTAGCTTGTTCTTTGATTCTCCGGCGAGAATCTTTGGTCTTGAATCGTCGGCGAAACTCGACTTCAAATTCTTTCCAAGTCTTGCAGAATTTTCCGTCAAGGCGATACCACTTCTCTGTCTCCCCTGTCAGTACCACAGGTAAGGCCTCGAGGATGGCACTTTGTTTTAGGCCCGATCCTCGGCAGCATCGCTCAACCCTCTCTAAAAACGAGTCAGCACTCTCGCTTTTTTCGTTTGCATAAGAGATTCGCCATTTCGTTAAGGCATCCACTGCTTTGTTTCCCCCTAAGGTGGCTCGTCTTCGTTTCTTCTTACTGATTGACGAGTGCCTTTTTGATCGGTCATCGTCTGACTCGTCGGAGCTCTCTGAACCATTCGATTCCTGCTCGCTATCGGAGTCCGAACTGGAGTCATCTGGGGAGTGATCTGCGTCCTCGCTGTCGCCACTGCCTTCTGAAGAATTTCCGTCTCTTCTCTTTGAGGACTTTTCAGGCTTAGAAACTGCCTCTTACCGTAAGGAGATCCCTTTGATCCATTCCGGCCATCGTTCTGTTTCTCCCGCCTTTTCTTCTCGCTAGCTCTTAGCGATAGCTTCTGGAAAAGGTCTAAGCCCTTTCTGGCTGCTTCGCGTTGGTCAGTCTCGGACTCTTCTTCAGGCCGAGCTGACTGGTGGCTGCTAGTGAGCATGACCCTAGGCCTTGTCCCTATAGGAGCTTGCAGATAGTTGGAGGAAGTCCTGATATTCTCGTTCGCACTCGTTATTGCTGGATTCCGGATAATTGGAGAAGGCATCGTAGTTGTGGCGGGCAATGGATCTTGCCACAAGTCATAGGCTGTGTTCACTGTTGGCCTTGGTGCATATGTCGATGGAATGGGTAGGCTGATCGAGGTGGTTAGAGTCGTGGCAGTAGTCGTTGCCGTGACCATTGTGATAATAGAGTTTGTCACTGTTGTTGGTATTACAACAGTGACAGCCGTTGACACTGAATAGGCATTATCAGTGTCATTAGCCTCTATGTCACTGCCTCTTATCTCACTGCTTGGCAGTGTAGCCATTTCCCTGGCCTGATCCCAGGTGATATCCCACCTTGCTGCCTCAGGCCCATCCATTTGCCTCACCCGATAGCGCAGCAATCTATCTTGCAAGACCGAGATGGCAGAGTCGGTGTTGAGTCCTTCCGATTCCAATATTTCCTTTAATTCCGACGGGGAGAGCTGGCTAATTTGCTTCCTGATGAACTCCCAGGAGACTTTCCGTTCTTCCCGTACCTGGGCACGTTCCTCGCGACTTCTGGACTTGTTTCCTTTGCCCATCGTCCTTAAATCTTCTTTTCTTGTTAGCGACGGCGACGAGCTCCAATCCCACGACAATTAATGCCGATTCAGGCCCTTCGAGTCTTCTTAACCTTGAAGTCTACTTAAATGACCTATATTTACAATGGGAGAGGAGTGGGGCACATAAGCATTAGCCTTTTTGGCTGGATTTACTAATTTCTCAAATACATAATCGATACTACAAAATAACGCTGAGAGAGTTCACCTTGCCTCTCTAATTCCTATTTACAAGAATAAACAAAAAAAAAAAAAAATTTTTTCAATACTGCTTATTACTAATCCTATAATCCAGGGTTAATTTACAAATTAGGCGCTCGCCTGGATTAAAGGACCGCACCGAAAAGTACGCCGCTACGCTAAAGGCGTTACTTCACTTTATTTCATGAATATATGTGTGTAGTATGTTAGAGGTTATGAGGGGGACTCAAAATTTCTCTCCGACCGATGCTTATAGGTCCGGATATCCCTCAGTTACTATTTCAAAGTTATTTCCACCAATAAACTCCACGAAAACTACAAACAACCTCAGTGCGTCTCCTCGAGGCTCTGCCGCTGGCCTGTGCCATGTTCGGTGAAAAATCTCAAGTCTCGAAATTTTGATCGGTTATTTTTCGAATTTCTAAGCTTGTGGGTTGCCCGCTCCGATTCCGTAATTTAAATGCGCAATTTGCAGCATTAAATATGTTTCCGAATGTGCGCCGCAGGCAGCACTATTCAAAGGAAGGAGCCTCTACACACATATGTACACACATATATTCTTCGCTGAAATTTTTCGAGTAATACAATACGACATCTTTATGTACATACTATTACCTATAGGCATGGAAAAGGACGGCACTATTATTTCGGAATAATACATCCGCTTAAAATTTCATTTTTGATCTTAGAATTGCTCTAAGTCAAACCGTTGTTGACGTCGTTACGCTCGGCCGACTGTGCCGCGCGAAAAAAAAAACGTCAACTCTGGCGCGCGCTACCGCCGCGTCCAGGCTCGCCGGAGTGCCTCTCTCCGGTCGAAATATTCAACTAACTAGCGGTCAAAATCCTTTCCGCTAGTTAATTGCTTCTTTTAATTTTTATTTTTAGGCACTTATTCCTGAAAAACATTCAAAATAAAATTGTCCTATTTTCCATGCCTATTACTACGCTCGCAACTTATTTTACTCGCTATCGGCTAGCTTTTCCATTTCCCGTGGTTCGACACGATCGCCCCACGTTGGGCGCCATTTATAACGCACCGATTCGGGGAGAGGTATCTCTGAAAATAATTAAGCACTCTGATATTTTTAGTGAAAAAAAAAAACAAAATTGTACTTCTATTTCTCTTGTTGTGTGCTTACATTCAAAAGTTTAAACGATTATCTATTTACACTGGCTTCTGCTGCCAGGGCCTCTCCCGACCGTTTGTACGGGAAATCTACACAATAGGCCATCGATTTTCGAAAACTCATAAAAATACTTCAAAATTTCATTTTTACAATTCTATTTCTTATCGGTGATGCTATTTGTGCTCTCGCCGCATTCGGTATAATTTTTTATTTCTTTTTGTTAGGGCGCCAGGCCCGCCGTGGGCCACCCGAATGGCCTTCCACTGGCGCAGAGCACTTTCCGACGCTTTTCCGGCTTTCCCGTGACTCTAACCTCTCTGGGTCGCCCGAGTGCCGAACCCTAAGCTAACCGAAATTTTTGTTCCCGTTCGCGTCGGGACCGCACTTCTTAAAGTTACGGGTCTCTTCCCGGCAGTAACACACACCGGGCAAGAGACAGATTCGCGCTAATAATTTGATCGCCTACCTTAATCGCTACCAGGCAATTCTGGTCCTTGGCTTCGCCTTTTCTCCTAGTACTTTTCCTCTTAGGAGATTCGCCGCTCGACCTTTTCTATTCAACTTAGCGCACGCCCTTTATTCTAGCGCTTTTCCTCTCTGGATATTCGCCGCTCGACCTTTTCTATTCAGCTTTAGCGCACGCCTTTTCTTAACTCGATTTTCTGGCGTCTTGTCATATCGACACTCTAACAGGCAGTGTTGGCCTCGCCGCGAGCTCGCGACGGCGCTGCGATCGGCATATAGGCTCCCGCGGCTTGACCAGTAGCGCTCTAGGCGCGAAAATTCAAAGTTCTTAACGTGACAGGCCTCTTGTGGATCTGTCCCGTTACAACCTCCACGCGAGATATTCTATAATAGATTATCCGATAGTGATATTAGTGAGGGTGCGTAAAATCACGCTAAGGAGGTATGGACCAAATTTCAAATGCGAACACTTGGGGAGTATAGCGATCTCTATTTGAAAACTGATGTACTATTGTTGGCTGACGTTTTCGAAAATTTTCGTAATAGCTGCATGCACAATTATAATTTGGATCCTGCTCATTATTATACACTCCCAGGCTTCACTTGGGATGCAATGCTCAAACATACAGGAATAAGATTAGAACTTTTCACTGACGTAGAAATGCTGCTTTTCGTAGAACGGGACATACGTGGTGGTTTAAGCCTATGCTCGCACCGCTATGAAAAGGCTAACAATCGGTACATGCAAAACTACAATCCCGAGGAACCTTCTAAGTATTTAATGTACTACGATGTAAACAAATTGTTTGGGTGGGCAATGTCTCAACCGCTACCTACTCACGGATTTCGCTGGATTGAAAATGTTAATAATTTGGATATCTCTAATATACCGATAGATTCACCCGAGGGTTATATTTTAGAGGTTGACTTAGAGTATCCAAGCATGCTTCACGATAAACATTCCGACCTTCCATTTTGTCCCGTACGTGATGCACCACCGGGTACACGTCAGAAGAAGCTACTTGCAACTTTAGAAAATAAGGAGCGCTATGTTATACACTATCGTGCTTTACAGCAATGTATGCATAATGGTGTTGTCTTAAAACACATTCATCGCGTTTTAGGATTTCAGCAGTCCACCTGGTTACGTAAATATATCGCTCTGAACACTAGTTTGCGTGCAGCATCTAAAAATGAGTTTGAGAAAAATCTTTTCAAATTAATGAACAATGCGGTGTTCGGTAAGACTATGGAGAATGTTAGAAATAGAGTTGATGTGAGACTCGTGAGTAGGTGGGAGGGAAGATATGGTGCTGAAGCAATGATTGCTAAGCCTAATTTTCACAGTCGCACTATATTCAGTGAGAATTTGGTCACGATTGAATTAACAAAATTAGCAGCTAAATTCGATAAGCCTATATACGTAGGTATGAGCATTCTTGATATTTCGAAAACATGTTTGTATGATTTTCATTATGATTATATGCTTCCTACGTTCGGTAGCAAATGTAAAGCGTTATATACCGATACGGATAGTCTAATATACAGCATTGAGTGTGATGATATTTACACTATTATGAGGGAGAACCTTGCTAGATTCGATACAAGCGATTATTCTCCCAACAATCAGTACAATTTACCTCTAGTAAATAAAAAAGTCCCTGGGCTGATGAAAGATGAGAATAATGGGCAGATAATGACAGAGTTTATTGGACTGAGATAAAAAATGTACACATTTAAAGTACAAAATAAAATTATCAAAAAAGCTAAAGGTATTATGACTTACGTTGTTGCTAGAAACATAACCTTCGAGGACTATAAGGACTGTTTAACAAATTTTACTGTACAAGTCCGCAATCAAAATTTAATTCGCTCAAAATTGCATAATGTTTATTATTTACGCAACGGAAAGTAGCTCTCAGCCAATACGATGATAAGCGTTATATCGTGCACGGAACTGCATCGACTCTACCATGGGGTCATTATAGAATGAATTAATTATATTTAAATTGAGTAATTTTATTAATAAATATTGTTTTTACAAAATATTATCTTTATTTATCCATGAATTATGTTTATTATCGAATCCTAACCACTTCACAAAGACCTTATCACCCTTCTTACGTAATACCTTCTCCACTAGATATACATTAGGATTAGCAGTTTTTAAAAGTTCATATTCGTAGAATCCTTCGTATATATCAGTACCACTAGAGTCTCTAAGTAAATATGTAACAGGATTTGTTTTCTGCACTTTTATAATTTCAAATATTTCAGTTGTCCAATTTGGTGTGTATCTCTTTGCGAATACATTCTTGTATTTACTGATTCGTAAAAAATCACCTACTTTGAACTTGGCACGGCCAACAATCTTTATATTATTGTATACTGTAGTCAGGAGCATATTAGCATGATCTGGCGTCACATCAACTGGTCACATTCCTATAGTACGATGTTTTCTTGCGTTGTAGTCTTCAACTAGTCGCTTCAGTATGCCTCGCCACTTAAAATTTCCATTCAACGTAAATCGTTTCCACATTTCAGTCTTCAGCGTGCGATTCCAGCGCTCAACTATCGTAGCTTTCAATACGCTGTATGTTGAGTAATGATTTATTCTACGTTTTTTTATAAGCGATTTGAAATCACTATTATAAAACTCCTTGCCATCATCTGTCTGCAAATTTTTGGGACATCTCCCACTTTTCAGAATCTTCGTAAATGCGTCTGCACTTCCTTGCCAGTTTTGGTTTTTAGTGCTACTGCCCATCCAAATTTCGACAATGCATCAATAACTGTGAGAATATAGTGGTAACCTCCGTCAGTATAATTCTTCATATCAACCAGATCTGCTTGCCAGAGATCATCGAAGCCTCGTATTATAACTCTTCTACGTTGAAAATTCCGTCTTGCAGGTACATGCAGTTCTTCGACCAATTTTTTCTTTTCTTCACTATCCATAACTCTTCAGGTATGTGTTGGGTTTACAAGGGTACAACGAGCACTGATGGTAGTGAAAGTTTCTTTTTCCTAATAAAACTCTTTGTCGAATTATTTCAAGAAGAATTCTCCTTAGCATGATTCTCCCCATGAAAAATAGCACTTTTTGTTTAATTTCGCGTTATCTTCATTATATGTTTCTTTGATTCAGCATCCTCTTTAGTCTGATTCTCCATGAAAATCGATGCATATTTCTTTAAATCTGCATTATCTGCAGCATGTTTCTGCATGAAATTACTCAATTTCACTTGAAAATCATTCAGCCTTAACTCGGTTTCATCCAGTCTTAACGCAATATTTCGTAAAATATCAGTTTCCTTGTATTTCATTTTTAAGGTTCTCACATACAGCATTCATATTATCCAGCCGAACACGCATATTCACAGCAAATTTCTCATCAGTAGCATCAAATCCTAAATTTGAAATAATATTCCCCTTAGCATTAAATGCATTCATACGTTTATCAAATTTTAATGTTTCATCTTCAGGTTTGCGGAAATATTTTCTCACATTACTGGCAGTGGAAATACCTTCAAATTTATTTATCGACATTGTGGAGTAACACAATCAACTGGGAAATTATGGAAAGTGTAATCTCTTTTATAGGATAATATGCTCTTCATGAAGCTCCTCAATTATTGATTGTATCTCATTATGATGATTCGTATGTCCTGCAGCAGATGATGCTATCAAAAGTCTCAAACGTTCAACTAATTCGTTCGGATCATTCCAATGTACATAGTTCACCGGTTTATCATTAACACACATATAACCGCTGCCTTTTACAAGATTCTTTGGAGGAAATAATGGGCTAATTATTTTCTTCCATTTATGACCCTTATTCCCACGAAGCTTTCCCTCGCTACTGTAATCTGCTCTGTGTACATTAGTTTGAGAAAGAATATTCTTATATGTTTTTAAATCATCTTCAGTATAATCATGTGGCTCTTTCATGAAGATCAATTCAAATAGACCAATAGTACCCTGATAATACTCATCATCAATAATAATAAAATTATTACGATTTACATTAAAAGAACATTTTCCAAGTCTCATTTGGTTAAGTCCAGCATCTCGTTCAACTCCAAAATTATCATCAATTAAATCCTTATTTTTACGCATAAACATCTGTATATATTTACGTCCAATTGGTGCATATTCTGACAAAGAACTATTTAAATCTACGGATCTTTGCAATGGCGATGATGGAGTTTCTGCTTGCATTGGTGATGGTATTGCTAAATCATTAGCATCCTCTTCCACTTTCACTCCCTCCTCCTTCTCCTCCTCATCCTCATCCTCTTCCAGAGAAAGGTATAATGTTTCATTAAGTCGTGAATTTCCTTGCTCATCATCATCATCATCAAATGAAGGGGTTGGAATTTTAATTCTAGAGTTGTCTGTGAAATATTTACGTTGTGGAGTTGATGAGAGATAAGTCCTTTTACGTTTCGATGGAATAATCAAAGAATTATCGCTTACAGTAGTCTTTTGTAGCGGTTCCTGTTTATACTCATATTTCGGGGACACGAAGGTCATCTCATTATGTTCAGTGAGCTTCTTCAATGGCTCAACAATTGGTTTAAAAGTTTCATTTAAATTGGTTTCCATCATTTCTCTTCCTGATTTGAGTGCACGATATTTTTCACGAATTACTTTACTTTTCGCGGCAACCTTCTTAAGCAGCATCAATTCTTCCATTTTCCTGCTTTCCATGTTTTTCACGTTCAATCAACGTTCAATCCACGTTCAATCTACGTTTCCACGTTCAATCCATGTTCAATCTACGTTTCCACGTTCAAACCACGTTTAATCCATGTTCAATCCACGTTCAATCCAGGTTCAGTCCACGTTTTTATTTCCACGTTTATACTAGGTTTATTCCACGCTCATTTGATGTGTGTGTGTTTTGATGGACACTTAGCTCTAAACTGAAAAATCTTAAGCAAACGGTATACTATTTAATCTTAGCATACTCATCGAAACCTTTCCGTTATCTACCATTTTGAATTGTACTATCCTTGTCGATCACTAGAAATCCATAATCATGGTGCCAGCACTTTGAACACAATTCATTGAATTTTTCAAATGACATATCCGTGTTTACATGATCGTTATAAATATGTTTTAAATTAGTACCATCTATCTTAAAGATTATGAGAAGATTTGCATTATCACGAATCATGTGTTTAGGAATTTTAGCATAAGTCTGGCGGAGATAGAAGCAGTCAATATTTGAATGTCTACCCATGGAGAAGTAGTCTCTGATATTAACCTGCTTATCGTTAGCAATATCATCAAATATGAAAATAGAATTGGGTAACGCCTCAGTTACCTTTACAACGTCGCTATTGTTTGAAAATTTAAAATATCCAATACCTTTTAGTCCTTTTAATAACCGTTCAAGGTATTGATACTTGGGTTGTTGAAGCGACTTTGAGTATACATAAATATTTTCAAATCTCACACCGTTAGTACTTTCTACGAGACTAAGCACTACGTTCATTTTACCGCAATTCGAGGGTCCGCAAATTATAATACGAATTGTAGATGGAAGTAGGGATCCATGACGTTTACTCCTTCCTCCACAACCCCTACCGACAATAAAGCGATCGGCGTTGGAGACACGAATGTGCAGTGGTTGCTTTACGAAATCCATAACTGTAAAACTCTATGATCATGCAAGCTATTTATAGGCTTGAAACAGATTATCTCATCAGTTCTCATTATGTCGTTGTTAATGTTAGATGTGCTACGTTTGGAGGATTTAACTATTGAGCAGCTTGAATACATTCCAAAAATTTTACTATTGAAGCGTTTTCAAAACAGTATTCGACTTGTTTGGTGTAAATTGCCTGAGCACATTCGTGCAGATCCTGAAGTGCAACAATATCGTGCCTGTACGGAACATTATAATTTACCTAATCAAGATCATTTTGATGGAATACCGCCTTCAATAAAAAATTGCTGGATGTATCAACGAACCCGTTAGGAAAGCATGACATGATGAGATATGGCTGTGGATCTTTTTTCAATAAGCTGCTAAATAAACTACCCTTCGAGCTGCATGTACCTGCCTACAATTATTGCGGTCCAGGTACTCGCCTTCATGAACGGTTAGCACGTGGTGATCGAGGAATAGACCCTCTGGATGATGCTTGCCGTGAGCATGATATCGCATATTCAGTATATAAGGACCTGCCCTCACGTCATCATGCTGATAAAGTACTTGCACGCCGTGCACGACAACGTATCATAGCTAGTGACTCCTCCGTAGGTGAACGAGCGACAGCGACTGCTGTCAGGGCATCAATGAATACAAAACGGAAACTCGGCTTAGGACTGCGAGTGTCTAGAAAAAGTACGAAGAAAAGAAAAATTTGTGTACCGAAAAAACGAGGTGGTTTATTGAGGAAAAAGTCACTTACTAAAACAAAACGGGGGGGTTTATTACCATTGCTTCCGCTGCTGAGTGCGGTGGGCGCATTAGCTGGCGGTGCGGCAGGTATAGCAAAGGCTGTAAACGACACCAAAACAGCCATAAAACAATTGGAAGAAATGCATCGACACAATCGCTTAGTGGAAGCGAGACGGGTACAAGGTTTATACCTCGCACCATACAGTCGAATAGGAGATGGAGTGAAAAGGAAAAGGAAAAGAAAATAAATGGAGTTCCTAAATCTGGACCTACTAGTAATATGCAATTATTTTATCAAACGTCTGCCGTAAAATACCGCATTTTCGGGGAGTCTTTATGCGTACATCTCTACCTCAACATGCGCAACGCAATGAGTGCGCAATTGTGAATCTTGATGACGAACAAGGTCCTGGAACACATTAGGTCGCTTACGATAAACGTAATAAGCACGTTAAGTATTTCGATTCCTTCGGAAATTTAAAACCTCCAATTAAACTTGTGGAATATTTTGGACCTTCTGCTATAATCTACTACAACCACGACCAATATCAATCATGTGATTCAAGCATATGCGGTCAGTTGTGTGTCAAGTTTCTACGTGAACAATGTCTTGAACAGCTACACTCTCTGGCCGTGACTCGGTATTAGAGTCAGATTTTTTCCCCCCGATCGATCTTCGAGATGGACAATATGAACTCGGTCTCGTAGACTTTCAGAGCTTCAATACAATCGCTAATGTTGATGAGACAAACAATATATTTTACGTTGATGATCAGGAGCTAACTATACCTACAGGTTGTTATGAGCTCAATGCTATAAATGAATTTTTACGTGCTCAGATGTTCGAAGGTGATGAAGAAGAAGTAATTGTCCTACGTGCTAATAATAATACATTAAAAAGTGAAATAAAGTGTAAATATCAGATTGATTTTACACAACCTAACAATATAGGCTCTTTGTTGGGTTTTTCATCGGATCGTGTTATTCCACCGAACACACTAGCTGAATCAGACGAGCCCGTAAACATTATAAGAGTAAATATTCTACGAATTGAATGCAACATTACAGCGGGTGCGTACACAAACGGTAGACCTCGACATGCTATACATGAATTTTTTCCGAGTGTTCCGCCAGGTTATAAAATCGCAGAAACACCGAAGAACGTCATTTACTTACCAGTCATTGCGAAAGTAATTGACCGTCTCACCTTGCGTATTCTCGATCAGGAAGATCGTATAGTAAATTTCGGAGGTGAAGAAATCACAATTCGTTTACATATTAGAAAATGTTGATTTACAAGAATACTTATAAATCACCGATACTCGATGAGCCTATCAGTCCAACTGCTGCAGCAGGACAGAATACATTGAGTGAAGGTAACGCTGGAGGACAAAATACATTGTGCGAAGGTAACGTTGGAGCATCATTAACAAGAAGAAATATCACCTTTCTACAATCACTGGGTTTCAACGTTAGAAATAAAAATGGATCCATTAGATGTAACCGCTCAACCGGTGTTCGACAATCGCATCACTAAAATGGAAACGCATGCATACAATACTTATGCAAATGCCTCATTGGGAAATAGTGATGAAATTCGAATTCCTTTACAACATCAAGATTTAATTCTTCTACCCTGTGAAAGTTATCTCTACATTGAAAGAAAGATAATCGTTGGAACCCGTGCTCCGGATGCAGCAACCCAAGATGTCGTAGGACTTGACTGTAATTCCATGGCATTCTTGTTTGATGAAATTCGTTATAAATTGATTGGTATTGAGATTGATCGCTGCAAGAATGTGGGTATTACTAGCTCCATGAAGATTCTCATCTCCTTAACTGCTGAGGAAAGTGCAAGTCTACGTCATTCAGGATGGTTTCTAACAGATCACAGGTCTACGAATCATTTCAACTTTTGTGTACCATTGCAAATGCTGTTGGGTTTTTGTGAAGACTACAGAATATTTATAATAAATGCACGTCATGAACTCGTTCTTATTCGAGCACGTGATGATATAAATTCACTACATTCTTCGAGAAAAATCATCAACTCCAAAATTGATTTGCAAAAAGTGCAGTGGAGGATTCCTCATGTATCACTGAATGATTATACAAAACTTAAATTTCTGCGTTTGATTGAGCAAAACAAAAGTCTAACCATGGCTTTTCGTTCCTGGGAACTCTACGAATATCCACTTCTACCTGAAACACAGAGGCATACATGGGCCGCAAAAGCTGCAACACAGTTGGAGAAACCTCGATATGTTATACTAGCATTTAGACAAAATAAGAAGAGTACGCAGCATATGGAGGTGCTTAGATTCAATGACAGTTCTGTTCGTGATGTTAAAGTCTATCTGAATTCAGAATTTTATCCATATGACCGAATTGATAGTAATAGCGAAAAAAACCGTTATTCTGTACTATATGATATGTATGTTAAATTTATCCATTCATATTATGCAGGAGAAAAACAGTCGAATCCAATGCTTAATTACAAAAACTTTGTGGAATACGGTCCTCTCTTCGTCATCGATTGTTCGCATCAAAATGAATCTATAAAGTCAGGCACTGTTGACGTTAAAATTGAGATTGATTGTACTAGAAATATTCCAAGTAATACTACTGCGTTTTATTTAATTATACATGATAAAATCGTTGAATATAACCCGCTTACTAGTATTGTTAGAAATGTAAGTTAATAGACTAGATTTATATGTATCTTACTAATGTAGTGAGGGATAAAGAAAAAATAAATAAATAAGATATAATAAACATTTATTGATGGCATTCCTTAAAAACATTCCTTACAAACATTTCCAAAATTTATGTTATGATTATCATTGGGTAACTTTAAATTCTAAATTATTGTATCGTCCTCCAACATATAAGATTTTTAATGTATTCGCTGATGCAGCATTTTGAAGTTCTCTGATTAGTTCAGGCGACTCCAGTAATTTCATCATCCTTAAGGGTAGGAAGAATCATTCGTCTGTAGCCAGCTTCGCTATTAATTTCTCTCCATATTTGGTCTTAATTTTCACTAATTCAGTGATTTGATACTCCTTATTCTCCTCAAAAGTATTCAGCTTTACGAAAGTCTTAGGTTCGTAAGTTACACTTGCAAGTGCATTCATCTTGGTTAAATCCATTTTTCTGTGAAAAAACATAGAAATTGAGAAAAGAAAAACATTGAACTAGAATATCAAGAAAAGAGAATAATAATAAAAGAATAATTCTTACCACCCAAAAGAGTTTCTATGGTACAGCAAGGAAAATATTCGGAATATAGCTTTGCACTGGATCTTTCACCTCCTTGAAGCTTCTAATGAAAACTGACTGACTGAAATTTCCCAATTGCTAACAACAAGGGTTTTAAAAATGGTGGAAGGGATGAGATGCATTCATGGAAGGGGATGAGATGCATTCTTATTGGAAGTTAGTATTTGGGTGGTTGGGTATTCTTGCCCGCCTGCGAAATTTGCGTCAAACAAGTCGTAACACGTTACAAGCGGTTTCTCCTGAATTCTTTTAAATGCATAATCATGTTGTAGACTTTTCTAAAGTGAACTAGGGAAAATTTGCATTAAACAAGTCATGACACGTTACCAGTGGGTTCTCCAGAATTCTTTTAATTGCATAAACGTGTTGCAGACTTTTCTTAAGTGAAAAGTGAAACGTGAAAATTTACGAGCACATTCCTCTGGATAGCTAAACATATAAAAAAATGAGAGAATATGAAAAAATCGGGTCTCTAAAGGGGTCATAAATCAAGTAACATTAGTTTAGACGTTTGTTTTGAACAAGTCATGGCACGATCTCAGACGTCCGGTGCTCAAGCATATCCGTTCTAGAAGATATCTGCACACTCTACAATCAGTTCTCCAATCGCTAGAATGGTGCCAATACAGTTTCTTAAAGTCTAGGTAAAAGTTATGTTTTTTTTTGCTTTACCTACCCCTCCAAAAAAATGAAGTGCACTGACAACTCTTTCCCTTTCTAATACCTAGCCTGCTTGTTAGATGGATCGTATGATATGCTTACCTCAAAAGCTAAAAATGGCTAAAAGATAAGTCAGGGAAGGCTATAAAAATTCTTAAAACTGTTTTCTATTCAATAACTAAAGTTTTACTATCAGTTACTCATCCAGTCTCCATGTCTCATCCTCCTCTTGAAGGCTAGCTTCTCTATAGCCGTATACCGTGGTACCGCGAATGTATAATTTTAGTCAAACATCTTTTTTAAATTGAACTAGTTCACCCGTGTGTGTAATTACGTAATATTAAAATACCATTAGCGTGAAAGGCGGTGAATAACTAGCAATTAACTCAACCTAGTTTATCTATGTAGCAGAGTCGGAATTAGTTAGGCTACGTAAGGTAACTAACCATCGACTTCGAAGGGTGAAAAAACCTTCCCTCAACTAGGGCCCCGTAGAATAACTTAGGTCCCCGTAGGATAACTAACCAACGGTACCATAGGGTGAAAAATACCCCCTCCCTAACCAAACTCGGTCCCACTATAAGACCTTCCAACTGTGACATAGGGTGAAAAATACCCCCTACCTAACCAAACTAGGTCCCACTATAAGACCTTCCAACTGTGCATAGGGTGAAAAATACCCCCACCCTCCCTAACCAAACTCGATCCCACTATAAGACCCTTTCCTTTCTCATCCCCACCACTACCATACTAAGAGAGTCTTATCCCCACCCATCCCCCTTCCACACCACAAAACAGCTTCCCCCACTCCCTGTCATCGGAACCGCATTGCTACTCTACTTGCAGAATTTAAGTGATTTCAATCCTTTGTGTTGCTGGTATTTTTGTTTTGGGATTTATTGTCTATAAACTTTTTTTTGTTGGTATTTTATTGGGATTACTATTTTTTCAGGTTTTTGTTTAGGGTATATTTTCCGCAATTATTAGTTTTGTTGGGATTTTTGTTGGATTGGGATTACTATTTTTTCAGGTTTTTGTTTAGGGTATATTTTCCGCAATTATTGGTTTTGTTGGGATTTTTGTTGGAAATACAATTTTTTTGGAAAGCACTAAATTACTTGCTGTTTTTTTTTTACACGAAAGTGTTTTTTGGGGGGATCTCAGAACTTTTTGTAAGATTTCACAAAAACATATCATTTTATTTAAGAATAACAAAGAAGAAAAAGTACAACATTTTAGAAAATACATTAAAAAATTAAAATTAAAAACAATGAAAGATTACTTATCAACTCATTATGAATAGTTTTTGTTAAGAAATATAGAATAATTTTCTAAACAAAAAATATGCATTACGTGATTTTAATTTAAACGGCGCGATTCCCAGTGAGAAATCAATTTGTTAAAGATAGAAACTTACTATGGAAATTAAATCATGGTATATTGCAGCCAAAGGCGCTATAAGTGCAGCTAGTATTAACTGAAATGGCGCTTTAAATGCAGCCGTGGCGCTAATGTTATTGAAAATGTTGTTATGAGCAAGATGTTCTTACTCATAACAACGACTTTTAACATTTATAAATGCAGCCTTTAGAGATAAGAATGATATAAAATTTAATATATTTCTTCAAAGAATATGATATACGCACCTTTTGAATTTCTGGGCCATATTTTCTTTTGAATGCTATTATCATCCACATATATCCATGATTTATCCTTACGTAGCATAGACGTATAATGACCAGTCGTGGCACTCTTGCCATTGTGAAAGATAGCACAATTTGCTTTATAAACTTTATCACCGATTTGTAATTTGTCAGTAGGTTTACCTTTAATATTCCAGTCTTTTAGACTATTCCAATCTTTGATGTTTTCTACATTTTCTCTTTTGGTATTAAATAATGATAATTTGACAATTAGAACTTTGTTAGTAACTGTAATATCAATTTTTTGCTCAAGTTCTAAAAAACTCATGCAATGACTGCACAAAGAATGGTTTAATTTTTTCCATTTAGAAAAGCCGATTTGAATTATTTCTTTCATGCTCCAAACATTACTTTTCTGTAATTTTTGAGAAATTAACAAATTTTTCATACCGTCACGTAGCATACGCAAAAGGATATTATTACTAGATTGAGTAATATCTGTATGGCCACATGAAACACATTTGACAGTTTCTGTTATGTAATATTCCGTAAAGCGATTCAAGCATTTTAATTTGCCACACAGAGCAGTTATGAAATCACTGGCATCATGCTGCCGTTGTTCAAGAAATTGATTTCCAGCATATCGTCTAATATCAATATTCTCTAAAGATTTATCAATGTATGTATAAGCATGCATAAATGACTTTAGAACATTGTCTTCTTCCAAATGAAAAAGTACATTTCTAATTGAAGAACAGTTTAAAATACATTGTATAACTGCATTAGCATAAGAAGAAATGTTATCATTTTTCTTTATCCCTCTTACATTCCAATCATTACCAAGTACTTCATCCATTTGTTCAATTTGACATTTCAATATTCCTTTCGATAAAGCCCACACTCTATCAGGAAATTTTCGATTTCGTATTTTTGAAATATTTATGGGTGCAAGATCTGGCCTATACTCTTTTCGTAATCGATTATATTCTAGTATAGCTGCTTCACTTGCTTTTACAGAAGCTGGATCATAGTTAATAATATGCAAACCTTCTAATGAAGTTACTCGTGAAAGAGCAACATAGGTTTGACCACAAGTAAATATAGAATTACCAACATCAACTATTGCATTTTTCAAACTTAAACCTTGACTTTTATGAAATGTCATACCGTAACTAAGGCTTATAGGAAACTGCTTCCGTATTACGTATACTCTGTCCATTATTTCGAACTTTGCACTTAAACGTTCTATTGTATGCTCAACTCCATCAGATAAACGCACATTAATTGATTCCACATCTTTTTGATTATTGTCAATAGATCTTTTTACTCATACAACAGTAGCCATCGTACCATCAACAAGACCCAAGCTAACATCAATATTTCTTCTAATCATTATTTTAGCACCAATTTTAACTGTTATAACCCTTGCTAATCCAGCAGTTCCTGTGCTATCCTCATCCGTTTCATCGTTTTTAATTAATACTTGTTCAGTTTTTTTCCTTAAATATGAAGGACAATCTACGGAGTCCTTTCCAATAAGTTTTATTTCCTCAGAGGAAATATTTTTAAGCATTGTTGTATTTAGAAAATCACATTTTTCACAAGTAGCGAATAGACATACTGTATCAGTCGGTAATTATGATAAATAATCGCACAGCTCATATATTCTAACATTATAATCTGAATCATTTAATTTTATCATTCTTGATGCTAAAATTGCTGTGTCTTTGTCAAGCACTATCCCTACACGAATTCTTGATAAAACATCTTTGTAGGTCTCCCTTTTGTCTCATATTGATTCTCAACTCGTCATAAGTGAATAAAGCTGCCCATAGATCAGCTGTACCTATAGCTCCTATGTGGTTTAATATCTTATCGTTTGACAATTTAATAAATGCAGGATCCTCATGAACAGGTGGAAGTTGCAATATATCACCAAATAATAAAATATGTTTGTTACCAAACCATCCATCTTCGCAATCCTCTGTATTAAAAATTGCCGTTAATCTAAGAGGTATATACATGAATATAATATTGGATATCATTGAGACTTCATCAATAATTATCAAAGTAACATTTTTCAATTCATTCCGAACAATTTTAAGAACTTGATCGGATAGATCCGAATATTTTGCAGTATGTCCATGCTCAACTGGTAATTGAAATAATCGATGAATCGTGAGACCATCAATATTGAAAGCAGCTATTCCAGTTGGAGCTGTAACGGCTGTAACTTTTCCTAATACTTGTTTCGTCCAACATCTTATAGTTTTTATAAGAAAACTTTTTCCAGTACCACCCTCACCATTGACGTACAGTCGAAGTTGTAACGTTGTGGATTCCATACGGATCCACCCGTTAATAAGTCTATTTGAATGTCGCGCCGCGGCGATAGGCGAACAGCGCCGCTGTAGTAGCCTAGTGGCGCCGCCTGTGGGCCCTCAGAGATAGCTCCGAGGAGGAGATTCATTCCCTGTTAACCCAGCGACGAGTACTCTCGCATAGGACTCTCGAAAGAGTTTTCCCCGGAGAAAAGGGGCAAGAAAACGGTGGTCAAGCCAAGGGAGCGAGAGAGCCCTAAGGACACGCTGTAGGCCGTAGCAGTCTGTGAGTGAAACAGAGCGGTAGAATACCAGGTACCTGTACAGGTTGTTATTTTTCGCGTGCGAAAACTCTGCCCGGCCATGTGCAACCGGCCGGGGGAGTCATAGAACATAAGAGGTGCGCGATCGTATCAACGCTTCTTTGTCGCGATCGAGAGAAATAAAAGAGAGGCCCGGGAAAGTTAGCCTACGCGGGAGTAATAGACTGGTGTAACATCCCGAACGTGCGTAGGCAGGAATAAGACGATTAAGCCTCTCTGAAAGAAAAAGAGAATATCACTGTCATGTTTGCCAGCTCAGGCGATTCTGAGCCTGGAGTCTCGTGCCGGGACGAGCCCTAATAAATTTTAAGGTAAAGTTGTTTGTCGCGAATAAGCATAGCCAGGGGGTGGCCCCGTAGGGCCTGGCGCCCAACACGCTCCAGGAGCGTAACTAAGAAAGAAATTCCTCCTGGTCAGAGAAAGAGAAACAAAAATATTATTCATGTAATTACCGCTTAATACTAGCCTGATGTTTCCCCCCGTTAGGCGGGTAGAAGGGGAAAGGCGAGACTTACTGTAGAGGTAGTAAAGTGGCATAGTAGTAATAAAGGAAATTGTATAAAAAAAAAAGGGAAGAAAAAAAAATGTTAAAATATCTTTCCCCTGGAAAATAGAGCGAGTTACAAAGTATATTATTTTTTGAAGTGAGGGCTTCAGTTACCTTATCAAATACTCGTTTTTGATCAGCATTCAGTTCTGATATCATTTGTGTAATATTAATGCTTTCATTTTGCTTATTTTCAACATCTTGGAAATCTTTCATAGCACACATTGCTTCCACTGGTACGCATTCTATTTCATTTGATTCACATGCTTCTTCTTTTTTATCATCTTTCTCTATTTGTTGAGCAACTAATTGTTTTATATGATCCAAACCTTTTTGAATATCTTCAATACGCTCATGATACTCAAGTGCTTTGGTAAGCTTGGATTGTAAGGATAAAAATGCTTCTGCATATGTATCACGACTATTCTTTAATTCACTAATATCTCTCCAATGTTTAAACAGTAATAGCAATGCATTGTAATACTTTTCAAGCTGGATATGAACATTGTAATTAAAATGATTAATCAGTGCAGGTCGAGATCGTCTTTTTACAAATAATGATTTTCCAATTGGATAATATTCAGCTGTATCTCTTGTCGGTTCATATTTTATGATATCGTACCATTGAGCGAAATCATAAAGACACATAGATTCTAATTGTTTTGGCCTTATGGGATAATAATTATCGATTAAGGAAGGACACACAAAATATTTCGGTTGAATCATCATCTAAAGATTCAATTTCTTTACGTGTTTTAAGTTTCCTACTTCTAATTATATTTACATCGAGCCACTTGATAGTGGTATTTGGGTCCGTAAAATATAGTGGGATGCCTAAAAGGCTATCCGCAGCTTCAAGAGCTCCACATTCTCTGTGATTTAACATACGCATCCCAATATTCCACAGATTACTACGTAAGCTTTTCGTGGAATTAACAACATCAAATAAATCTGTAAAATTACTTTTCTCAGATTTTGACACATACTTGGTTGCATACCAAGTTAAAAGTGTAGATTTTTCTCCAACAAACTGAATGTCCATGTTTCCTTCCCAAGCTGTAAGAATAGCGGGATTATAATCATTGATATTAATTTCTTTTCCAGATCGTGGGAGGTAATACAATCTTTTTTTTGTATTCAATTTTTTCCTGCTAGAAATGGATATAGCAACATCCCTCATTTTTAAACTATTTGTTACAGGTCGTGAAAAACCAAATCTGCAAACTTTATTATGACTTGATTTATTTTTCTTATATCGTAAGCAATAATTGTTGTGCATATGTCTTTGATGAGTATTTACACGTCTATACAATTCTGGAGAAACTGTTTTTAAAGGTAATCTACATGTTATATATTTTAAAATAAAAGCTGAAACTTCTGGATTCGTAGATTTACCAATAATTGGAGCATCTTTTATCCAAATTAAGCAATGAATATGTTGTGTACCTCTTCCTTGATATTCACGTCGTATAAAGTAGTGAGTTACTTCTCCAATTGGATTATCTGGTGACGTGATAAATTTAATCATAGCATCAAATTTATTTTTTATAAATCTCGACACTGATACAGGATCAGAAGCAATTAGCTCATTTGCCGACATTTTTTCTGCCCTAGGATTATTTACATGACGGAGATATTCTATCATATCCGTCCAGAGCCATTCACTAGGGCTAAGAGTGAGAAACCAAGTTGCAGGTCCGTAATGAAATATTATACATCTTAACATATTTCTAGGAATACTCCAATATTGCGCAGTGTTTCGTAATCTAGCAAATATATTATTTAAATTTGTTTCAAGCTGCTCTTTATTCAATTTTTCTAAATAAGTAGCAGCTGTATATTTTTCACGGGGATTAGTAACATTCATTTTATGAAAAATACCAGCATTTAATTGTCTCATATTGTTATCATGCAACAAGTAAAATAAATATTGTATATTTAGTCTAAATTGTGGATGTTTGGACATCAATCTCGATTTTATAAATTCAAAATTAGTTAATCGAACAGATCGATTTTCATGTTGACCATTTATATCATATGGATAAAGATCAGGGAAGCATTTCACATCCAAATCATGACTTCGACTATCTAGTGGACAATCTTGTACTTTTAACATTTGGTACAAAGTAGTAGATGTTTCATTATTTCTCTTTTCGTACATAGGATAAATTGTGTATTGTTCATAATACGAATCAGACTGCAACATTTGTGTTAACAGAGCCGGATTCTGGTTTTTATTTTCATTATTTTTATCTGGAAATTCATCTAGATTATCTGGATTATCTAAATTTTTATAATACTTTAAATCATGAGACGAAAATTTGTCTGGATCGTCTGAATCATCAGGATCATCACAGTTATCGCTTTTAATTTGAAATTCGGTATCCTGTAAATCAGGAGTTGATAGCAATTTTCGAGGAGATTCTGAAATAATTATTTCCTTATATATTGGATTATTGTCTTTTAACCATAATAAGGCATTCCATACCTGTTTTATATCAACCAAATTTTCCCATACTACTTTTGATTTTGTTGGAATTCCCCGTACCATAATATATAATTCGTGGTTTAAATTAATAGGATTTTTGGACGGACAAATTTTCTTTAAAGTTTCTTCAGTAGGCAGAGGTAAGTGAAACGTTCTACCTTTAACTTTTGGCACCATATGCTTAAATGGTAGCTTTTTATTCGCTACTGTTCCCATTTTGACAACTGTCTGAAATGCCTTTGCTCTTTGAATAAGTAATCGCTCATAATCATTTAAAAATTCAATTTCCTCAGGTACTTGGCGTACATCCAATTTGTTTAAGATACAAGTAGGGGGCATTATATTTTGTTTAAATTTTGTACTACAATATGTACAAATAAAACAGTTTTCATTTTTTTTATATTTTATGTGATCCAATAAATTACTCCAAAATTTAGCGGAGTGATTTTTTTTCAATAATTTAATCATTTTTCCCTGTTTCTCGAAACAAAGTTTTTCACAAGAAATACAGGGTAATTTAGGTAAATCCATAGATTGTTTTGTGAAAGCTTTAAAGGCTAATTGGTATATTGATTGTATGTCATCTTCATTCAAACATATTTCAGAAATACCTTGTTTATAAATATCAAGTGCATTTTGTTGAGCTTCTTTCGCTATTTCATTAAGCTTAACGACATCATTTTTTTCGAAAGCATCATCTATTCGACGTATATTTTTATCCATATTCATTAAATCATAAATTAATCGTTTTATATATCTTATTTCAATGAAATGTGATGATAATATTTCAATGATAAGAAATTTAGATTTACAATTATTATAATCTATATAACAAATGTGTGGATGACCCAATTTTCTACCTTGTTCTTGATATTCATCTGTATTTAAGCATTTGCGCATCTTATTGAAAAACTGACGTACATTTCTTAATGTAAAGTTTAACAAATCTTGATAAAATCCTTTTAGAATATTAAACATCTTAAGATCTCTTATCTTACATAAGGAACTGCACTCCCAAATTTTTTTATTTTTATTTTTATTTTTCTCATTTATTCCTATAAGTGGTAAAATATTCATAGCTTTACCGTCAATATTGATAACAATAGGATTTTTATCACTATAAGGCAGATAAGCAGTTTCATAGGAATATGGTTCTGAAGAAGGAATATGCCTTGACTTACCACATAAGGCAATAGGAATATTTTCGACATTCTCATTCTCTTTTAATTCATTATATCGCGTTATTGATATTTCTGCTTTCTGCTTAGCATGTTTTAAAACTTTCTGCATATGAGTAATACGAGTTTTCCTAATATACTGTGACGCTACTGGCTATCCCTAGGGATAGTATAGAAGGGGAGGGAGGAGTGATCCCTCACCGATCGCGTTCGCGTCCCAATAGGCGACTTCCTATTAGACCCGGGCGCCTTCGATGTACTTTTGATAATACCCGAATATTTATTTATCCAGAGGGGGTTCTAACCCTCGTACGCGAATGTAGGGAATGGGATGCTAATATAATAACTCGCTAATTTTTGATTAAACTCTCTTTATTATAAAATTACTTCTCAATACACTCTCCGCTTCGCGTTACACGGTATTGGGGAGTCACGCTAGGTCCTACGTGTGGACGCGGCCTAAGTGGTGCGAACGCGGCTGAAGTCCCGATGACGTACGAGATAACCTCGCGCTCGAGCCACTAGTGGCGTTCGCGGCGGTCCCACCGAGTCGCGCGGTACTCGCGCGCCACCGGCGGATTCCTAAGTTAACTACCGCGCGACGCTACGCGGATAAGTCCCTCGTCCCGCGCGTGCGCGTCACGCGACGGTTATTCGCACTCACTCCGTTCCCGCGTACTCGAACACAACAACGACCCGGCTTGTTTACTCTCGAACCTAAGGTCGCGAGTCCTCACGATAAGGATACTAAGTCCGCGGCCTTGAACTAACTGAAGGGAACGTCCCTGTCAACGGTCTAACGCACGACGAATTGAAGTAATCGCGAACACTTTTACTCTGTCGCGCTTTTACACTTTAGGACATGCGTTATCGGTCCGACGGGATGACCACTCCGCTAAGTTGCCCGCTTACCCTTGACAGGTGAGCCGGGCCAGCGGTTCCCTATAAAACCGTTCGGTGCTACGAGCCCTAAAGCTCTAGCACACCCCGGGACGTCACAGGACTTTAACAATACACGAATAATCACCCTAATTTTGGCTCACAAGGGCTGGCTCTCTTCTATCTCCCTCTCTCTCTATCTCGCTCTCCTCTCGGCTCTCTCTCTCTATCTCGCTCTCCTCTCAGCTCTCTCTCTCTCGCTCTCTCTCTCCTTCTCTCGCTATCGCCCTTGGTGGCAGGCCCGAAGGGCTGGGATGTCCTGTCGTCCGATATGGGTTCGCGGCTCCCTGGCAGTCGCTGCACCTTTTTCGTCCCTCTCGTTTGCGTGGCGGCTGTCAGTGGAGTCGCACTATATCGGCGGCGGGGCACTTTTATACACTCTGTGTCACCGTTGACATCTAAAGTACGTGTGTCGGAGCAGTACGCGGGAGCAGGTCAGGCCCTGCGCCTGTCCCGCCGCTGCCCCACTACACCCATCGCGCGGCACTAGGGAGCCGACAAGTTATCGATCCTAGATCAATACTTATCGGTTGATGACTCCCTAGTTCGTGCGCGACCCGCCTATCTAGCGCTTGAGATTAGCAAAGCGCTAGATGGCAGCTATAGTAACGTTGCGAGAACGCAACGTTACAACTCCCCCCTCGTTAGGACCAACTTGGGGGTTGGTCAACTTCCTCCCGGTTGAAGTCGACCCTGGGGTGTTCCTATCTCCATCTAATTCCTCCTGGTGCGCGCAATCCTACAATACTACAATAATAAAAAAAATAACGCTCGCTTCACACACACATCCATTTATTACAAAAAAAAACAATTCGGCCTACATATAATATATAAAAAAATAAAAAAAAATTCTCTGGCTCGATAAAAAAAAAGAAATATATAAAAAAAATAAAATAAAAAAAAAGAAGACTCTATACAAAACAAAACTTAAACACTAGACGCGGACATGGACATTAATTTAACTGGAGGAGCTCCTCCTCCATCGCCTCCTCCCTCCTTTTCCTCTCCTGCTCCCATTCCGCCTTCTCCTTCCTCCACGCCCTCATCTCTTCCTCTCTCTTCTTCTCCTTCTGCTCCTTCTCCTTCGTCTCCTTCTCTCTCTTCTCCCTCTCCTCCTTTCTCCTTTTCTCCCTCTCCTCCTTTTTTCGTTGCTCGACGGCAACGCTGATGCGTTGTCGTCGAGCCTCGTCCTCTTCCTCCTCCTTCTTTTTTCTCTCCTCCGCCCGCCTCCTTTGCTGGGCCCTTCCCTGGCCCTTCCGGCCACCCCGTCTGCCCCTATGCGCCTTTTTCTTAGGCTTGGGTACAGCCAGTCCGACTCCCGTCGCTGGTGGCCGAGAGGCCCCCTGCGCGGGAGGACGAGTGTCCGAACGGGTGCGGGAGTAGCCCGCTCCCCGCCGGAGCATCTCGTTCTCCCGACGCAGACGGCTCATCTCCGCCTCCCAGCCGGCGGGCTGCGGACCGGTGTACCCAGAGGCCTGGGCTGCGGGGTAGGCCGGAGGGTAGGAGGTGCCCCGCTCGGGATAGCGGGGCGGAGGGAGAGGGTACCCCGGCTGGTGGTGGTGGGAGGGTGGCGGGTAGGCGGTGGGTGGGCCCACTGCTGGTAGGGGGCCCGGCAGGGGAATCCCCTGAAGCCAGCAGTGGGTCACCACCTGCTGCAGGTACGGATCCATCTTCTGGAACAGGAGGAGGCATCCGTCATCTCTCCGCAAAAAAAAAATAAAAAATCACGCGACACACACATTCATCCATTCACACACACAAGTCCGCACTCAGGTTCGCGAGGGTTAGGTTGGGTCTCGACGTGGACGCAGGCGTGCCGTCCACGTAGACGGGGCGGAATCCGACGAATCGCTCACGATCGACATTTTCCGTTTTCCCGGAGTCCCTTTCCGTTTACCGGTCGGTTTTGGGGAAGGTGCAGGGTCGTCGTCCCCTTCCCCCGCAACGGTTTCCTCACCCGGTTCATCGACGTCCGGAACGCAAAACGACGCGACAAACGGTTTTAGATCCGAAACGTGGACCTTCGGATTACTACGGCCTTGATTTTCTAGCCCGTAGACGACCGGCGATATTACGCGAACTACTTTAAACGGACCCTCGTACGATGGTGCTAGCTTCGCAGCAAAATTATCAGCAGATGACGATAATGGTCTGCCGCGCCGCCATACCACGTCTCCTACCTGATACCTGATATCGCGCCGGCCACGATTGTAATAGCGGGCTTGACGAGCACTCGCTTTTTCTATCTCTACCTGCACGATATCATGAATCAAAGGAAGACGTTTTAGTCGCGCCACCCAATTTTCGGGGTCGCTCCTAAGTATCGTACGAGAACCCTCAATCTCTCGCCGTAGATTCGGAGTAATTACTGGGTCTCGACCGAGTTTAAGTAACGCGGGAGATACTCCAGTCGACGAATGCATCGCGGAATTAATCGCGAAACGGAATTCTGCAAGATGAACGTCCCAGTCTCGGTGGTCGCTCTCTACGAATATCCTAATCATCGTTTTAATTACCCGATTCACGCGTTCTACCGGGTTAGCTTGCGCGTGATACGGCGGAATAGTAAATTGCCTAATCTGATGCTCATTTAGAAATTTGGTCACTTCCTTATTTACGAACTCGGTACCGTTATCGCAAAGAAATATTTCCGGTGATCCCCAACGGTAAATAACCAGCTCGCTAAAAGCTTTCAAGATGCTTTTGGCGTCAGCTGTGCGGATCGCTCGCATTTCCACGTACCGACTGAAGTTGTCGAGGAAGACTACTACGTAACGCTGTTGGGCCTTACTCGGTGGAAAGGGGCCCATTATGTCTCCCGCAACCACAGTCCATGGTCGCTCCACTACCCGAGTTCCCATAAGTCTTACAGGGGCAAGCTGTACAGCTTTATGTTGCTGACAGACTTTGCACCCGCGGACGAATGCTACGGCGTCTTTGAAAACTCCCGGCCAATAGTAATCTTTACAGATTCTAGCGTGAGTTTTCTGAACGCCAGCATGTCCTGCGGAAGTGTTATTGTGAGCTTCCTGTAGGGCTAAAAGTCGAGCCTCTCGCGGGAGGACTAACTTCCACGCATCATAATCGCGACCTATCGATTCGAGTATCACGTCCGGCCGATGGCAATACAGCCGGTTTCCCTCAACTTTCCAGTCTGGGTAAGCCCGCGGTCGCTGAATTACTTTTCCGCGTCGTGCTGTATACCACGGGTCGCTCTCGAAGTCGATACGCGACTGTGTGACCAAATTTTCGCTCGAATTTTCGCTATTTTCTTCGTTAACCGCGGAGACGCATTCATTTTCGGTGCCTACTGGGAGGGCGCGTGATAATGCATCGGGTACGTGATGCAATGCGCCTTTACGATGAACCACATCGAACGAATGATGTTGTAATTCGAGGGCCCATCGACCTAATCTCCCGACTGGATCTTTCAAGTTGTGTAGCCAACGCAAACTACTGTGATCCGTGACAACCGTAAAATGATAGCCTTCTAAATACGGTCTTAGTTTCCGAATTGCCCACACGACAGCGAGACACTCCTTCTCGGTCGTCGTGTAATTCCGCTCCTCTTTGGATAGTACTCGATTAGCGAATACAATCGGATGCTCTTCAGTTCCGTGTCGCTGAGTTAATACTGCTCCTATTGCATAGTCGCTAGCATCTGTCTGTACTTGGAAAGGTCTCGAAAAATCGGGCCTTGCCAAGACCGGGGCCGAGCACAGCGCTTCCTTCAATCGCTCAAAGGAAGTCTGTTGCTCTTCATCCCAATGCCAGCGCACGCCTTTATGCAATAACAAGACGAGTGGAATTTTGTCCTTCGACAGGTTGGGTAAGAAGCGTGCATACCAACCAACCATCCCTAGGAATCGGCGTAGTGTTTTTAAGTCTTTTGGCGGCGGATAATTCATTAATGGCGCGGTTCGCTCGGGATCTGGGGCTAAACCATTACGATTTATCAGATACCCAAGGAACCGCACCTCCGACCTGCAAAATTTACTTTTCTCGCGATTGATTTCTAGACCCGCGAATCGAATAATATTCAACACACGCTCTAACCATCCTAGGTGTTCCGCGAACGTGTTCGTTACGATTATTATATCGTCCAGATAGACAAACACGTATGGATCGAATTCAGGCGGGATTAATTGGTCCATCATTCGCTGGAACGTCGCAGGGGCATTCGTAAGACCGTACGGCATACGCCTAAATTGGAAGAGTCCTTTTCCGGGTACTATAAACGCTGTAATTTCCCGACTCTCGTCTCCTAGCGGTATTTGGAAGTACGCTTGACTTAAATCTAACGTCGAAATGTATCTCGCGTGGCGGAGTTTATCGAGAATGCTATCGATATGCGGGATCGGGTACGCGTCTTTGCGCGTTACCTCATTCACGCGTCGAAAATCTATGCAAAATCGATATTTCCCGCCCGGTTTTGGTACTATAACCGGACAGCTGGCCCACGCGCTCGTGGAGGGTTCGATAATCCTTTCACCCAATAATTTATCGACCTCTTCGTGCGCTACTTTATAGATCACCGGCGACACTCTCCTTGCCGCTTGGCGGATTGGAGCCTGACCCTGGACATCTATATGATGTTTGACCAGGGTAGTCGCCGGGACTGGTCCAACTATCTCGGGGAAGTTATCGCTTAGAAACTTCTCTAATACCGCGTTTTGCTCGCTAGTCATTTCAGCGATAGCAAAACACGAAGATACGTGTGTCTCATTTGAGCTTGCCGCGTTTATTTTCGCGAATCTCAAATTTACTCGGTCGCGCGTTTGCCATAAATCGCGCGAAGTATCAATTATAACTTCGAATAATCGGAGAAAATCCATACCGAGGACACAGTCGTAGTCTAAAACCGGTACCACGCGGAAATACATGACTTTTTTCGTTTTCCCTAACTCTAATTCTAGCGCAATAACCCCTATTACTCGCGTCTCCGTACCATCGGCAGTACGCATAACTCTATCTTGCGACCTGTCAATCTTCGCTTGGATTCTTTCCAGCGTTCGATGTCCGAGGTACGATCGCGATGCTCCCGTATCTATTAGTGCAGGAAAAATTTGTCCAAATAATTCTAACTGCAAATAATAGCGGCCATCGGTATTCGGTTGATTAGGGAACGCATCACTCCGAACACAGCGACGAGTTCGGATTATGATGTTCCCTTTCCCCCCTACCTGGCCAAGAGTCGCGGTGCGCTTCTTGGGCAATAATTCGTCCAAAGCACACAAATGATCGGATAAACTACTCGGTTCCGTTTCATTTATCGAATCTTCAGGGTTACTTCCTAATGAAGGTCGTCTTCCTACTTCTGAGGTAAAACTATAAACGCTCTCTTCACTAGAATCTTCGGCGCTAAAGTCCGGTCGCGTCGCATTAGGTTCATCTTCTGACTCCGAGGTCGAAGAGTCCCGCAAATCTTTTTGTTCGCTTTCCGACGCGTAATCTTCGTAATCCGTGCTACTCACCGATGATTCCCTCCACGATTCGGGGTCAGTAAATCGTACTGTCCTATCCGATTTACGAAGATTATCAGCCGGGCCCGCGCGAGCTTCCTCCGCGAGCCCTACTGCCCGTTTCCCGGATTTCTCGCATTCCCGTATACATTATTCAATAGGCTCTGACCTATTGTCGACGCGGACGTTGTCGGTGGCCACTGCGCTTGATTATAAGACAGCGCGGGTGTGGTCACCGTTTGCGGTGGCATCGGCGCTTGCATCCCGGCAGCTTGCTGAGCCCACCAAGGTGCAGGCGCAATCGCGGCTTGAGTCGGCTCACGCGAAGGACACTCTCTCGCGTAGTGTCCTCTTCCTCCACAACGATGGCATATCGCTGCGTCGCGGAATTGACCCCCACGATCCTGATATCGCGACTGACCCGCTACATGTCCTCCCGGCGCTCGTGAGGAGGAGGTTGGTCTTCGCTGACCTTGTTTTGGAGCTGCAGCGATAGCACCTAGCTCGTCCGACGAACTGCTACGGTGTCCGCTATGGCTTGAGCTCTCTTTCCTACTCCCTTTTTCAGAATGTCTTCGGGACGATCTCCTATAGACGATTTCTTAGGAGATTCCCGCGAACTATCTGACCCCGAGCTAGAGTCGCTGGTTGATCCAGACGAGCGTCGTTTGGATTTACCGCGTTTTCCTCTCCTTGAACGCGACTTCTTCTTTTTCGGCTTCTCCTCGTCCGATTTCTTCGCGTTCTTGCCGGATGCGTCGCCTTTTTTCTGTTTTTCGGGCTGTTTTTCGGAAACTGCAGAGAGAGCTTCACGATTTTTACGCGCCGATTTATCCTCTTCGCGCGTTTTCGTAGCTCCAGGCGGTGGTTTAAACGCCTTGTCTATCTCCGCGTTCTTCTCTATTTCCCGACCTATTTCGCGCAAACCCGTGAATGAATCAAAATCCCTACGAAACATTCTACGGCGGTAATTGGGACGTAGGTTTCGATAAACCAGGTCCAATTGAACCGAGACGGAAGGGGTCGGTCTAATTTCTTTTAGAATCGACCGAATACGCACCAAATACGCCTTGATCGATTCGCCCTCCCTTTGTGTCTGTTGTCGCGCCTTCTCCCATTTCGCGTCGTTATCTTCCTCATCCCCAAATTGGCTGAGGAAGGCCTCGCGAAAGTCACGCCAGGTTGAGCAGGAGCTGCCTTCGACCTTAAACCAGGCTTTGGCTTCCCCGCTCAACACGACTGGGAGAGTTTCTCTAATCTCGCTAAACGTCAGGTCGGAAACATTGCGGCAATGTTCTAAGTTCTCTATAAAGTCTTCGGCGTCGTCAGCATCGTGATTTTTAAACCGAATACCCCACTTTCGGAAAGCATCTATTACCCGTGTTCCTCTCCGGCTGGAGTATCGTGAGCTAGACTCGCTCGATCTTTCCGAACTCGATGATCTATTTCGCGATCGGTATTCAGAGGGTTGTCGACGGCGACTAGTCGCACCCCGGCTTGTTCCCGGCGAATCTCTACTAATTTCGCGGGGTTGAGGCATCTCCGGTGCCCTTTCGACCGGTGCAGACCCTTGCGCTCCTGCCGACTGATACGCAATTACTAACTGCACGATGCTAGCTAGTAATTCGGGCGGAACCGCTCCTAATGCGGAACTTCCCACTCCTACCGGCGCATTTCGTTCCCTCGAATACTCCGGGTTCGCTGGGGTTCGGTTGGGTGGTTCCGAAGACCGCTCATCAAGATCACGCCTTCGGAAGCCCGACCGGTCTGAATCTGATTCAAACGTAACCCCTCGTTTCGGTTTCGGCGTTAGTTTGCGATTTTTATCAATACACGTCAAATTCGAGTCGCTACTCTCTTCTGACATGTTTATCTGTCGCGACGTTTCCCCTCCCCGCGGGGTCTCAAATAATTCACGAAGCGCATCTTCCGATTGCCGACTTAATTTCGGGTTCGTTTTCGGTGTCGCTAATTCGTCATCGTTGGTTTTTATCGCCGAAGGTGTTGGAAGCGGCTGAGGTGGGACGGCGGGGTGGAATGGTTCCAATTCATCCACTCGCGGATTCCACTGAGCTGCTTCCGGTCCGAAACTCTCACGTAACCTATGACGCACAAATCGATCGCGTAGTTGATCTTCCGAGCTATCGCGTGTGTTTAGCTCCGCGTCTTTCAAAGCAATGATTAATTTACTACGCGGCATATTTTTCGCGTACCGTCGTAATTCGTTCCGTTCCGTTAATATTTCCCGATCGCGTACTGACATTCCACTCGATTTGTCGGAATCCGACATAATTTTCAATTTGCGATACTAATCGCTCAAACAACAAAAAAAAAAAAAAAAATTCCTAATCCCGCAAAAAATTCTATCCTCGGTAGGGGTGCGAGAAAAAAAAATTTTTCCGCCACTCGACCTACCAGAACAGCAAAAAAAATTTTCTCAATCCCCAAAAAAAAAATTCCTAAAAAAAACTATTCTCAAATCCAACAAAAAAAAATTAGCACTCTACCCCGCGTACGAGACCTCACTCCGTGGGCCCCACGTTGGGCGCCAAATTGTGACGCTACTGGCTATCCCTAGGGATAGTATAGAAGGGGAGGGAGGAGTGATCCCTCACCGATCGCGTTCGCGTCCCAATAGGCGACTTCCTATTAGACCCGGGCGCCTTCGATGTACTTTTGATAATACCCGAATATTTATTTATCCAGAGGGGGTTCTAACCCTCGTACGCGAATGTAGGGAATGGGATGCTAATATAATAACTCGCTAATTTTTGATTAAACTCTCTTTATTATAAAATTACTTCTCAATACACTCTCCGCTTCGCGTTACACGGTATTGGGGAGTCACGCTAGGTCCTACGTGTGGACGCGGCCTAAGTGGTGCGAACGCGGCTGAAGTCCCGATGACGTACGAGATAACCTCGCGCTCGAGCCACTAGTGGCGTTCGCGGCGGTCCCACCGAGTCGCGCGGTACTCGCGCGCCACCGGCGGATTCCTAAGTTAACTACCGCGCGACGCTACGCGGATAAGTCCCTCGTCCCGCGCGTGCGCGTCACGCGACGGTTATTCGCACTCACTCCGTTCCCGCGTACTCGAACACAACAACGACCCGGCTTGTTTACTCTCGAACCTAAGGTCGCGAGTCCTCACGATAAGGATACTAAGTCCGCGGCCTTGAACTAACTGAAGGGAACGTCCCTGTCAACGGTCTAACGCACGACGAATTGAAGTAATCGCGAACACTTTTACTCTGTCGCGCTTTTACACTTTAGGACATGCGTTATCGGTCCGACGGGATGACCACTCCGCTAAGTTGCCCGCTTACCCTTGACAGGTGAGCCGGGCCAGCGGTTCCCTATAAAACCGTTCGGTGCTACGAGCCCTAAAGCTCTAGCACACCCCGGGACGTCACAGGACTTTAACAATACACGAATAATCACCCTAATTTCGGCTCACAAGGGCTGGCTCTCTTCTATCTCCCTCTCTCTCTATCTCGCTCTCCTCTCGGCTCTCTCTCTCTATCTCGCTCTCCTCTCAGCTCTCTCTCTCCTTCTCTCGCTATCGCCCTTGGTGGCAGGCCCGAAGGGCTGGGATGTCCTGTCGTCCGATATGGGTTCGCGGCTCCCTGGCAGTCGCTGCACCTTTTTCGTCCCTCTCGTTTGCGTGGCGGCTGTCAGTGGGGTCGCACTATATCGGCGGCGGGGCACTTTTATACACTCTGTGTCACCGTTGACATCTAAAGTACGTGTGTCGGGGCAGTACGCGGGAGCAGGTCAGGCCCTGCGCCTGTCCCGCCGCTGCCCCACTACACCCATCGCGCGACACTAGGGAGCCGACAAGTTATCGATCCTAGATCAATACTTATCGGTTGATGACTCACTAGTTCGTGCGCGACCCGCCTATCTAGCGCTTGAGATTAGCAAAGCGCTAGATGGCAGCTATAGTAACGTTGCGAGAACGCAACGTTACAATACATACACCATTTGACTATACGCTGAGCCTCTAGTCTACATTCGGTTATTGACGGTATGCCGACATCTTTGGCAATATTTACAATATATTTTTCGACATTTTGTTTCATTTTAATGGTATTATTGGCAACAATAATATTTTTGTATTTAGAAACAATATTTGTAGCTGTATTTATTTTTAATTTTGAATTAAATTGATCTTCCAGTGATTTTCGCTTTTTTATAAAATCGAGTATGGCTTGTTTGTTTCTTTTATAATAATCTTTCTTTTTCGAAAGTATCTTATTCTTATATTTATGATAATATGTTTTGTGCTTAATCTTTTTTTCTGTAGAGTCTAACATGGCTGTTTTCTTTTTCTCATGATAACGTCTCTTTTTTAACAGTATTATTTCATCCTTATGTATTTCATAATAATTTTTATTTCTGTTCATTCTTTTTATTTTAGGCGTCGAATCGTCAGAACTTTTATCGCTTATTTCTCCTTTGGACGTTTAAATTGAATATTTGATTGATTTGTATTTTGCATATTGTCTTGGCTGTAATAAGCAGAGACAATAATTGCTGATGCATCAACCGATAATATATTATCTGATTTAAATTGATTTTTATCAGATTTTTCTTGCTGTGTGGAATCTAATATGGAATGTTTATTTGTCTTATAACGATATTTTTTTCTCGACAGTATTTTGTCCTTATGTTTTTCGTAATAGTCTTTATGTTTATTTATATTTCTTTCTTTAGAAATTGATTCATTGAAAGTTTTATCACTTTCTTTATCCTTTGAGTTATTTACCTGAATTGTTGAATCGTTAATAATTATAGCTCTCTTCGTTGGTAATACAGTATCATTATTGCTTTGGGTTCTTATTAATGCCTTTTTTGGATCTGCTAATTTTGGTACTTTTTGCAGTTGCTCAAAAGAAATAATATTAATTTTGTCATCGGGGCGTATAATAATTGGAAAATGTTCCAGTTGATTTGTTTCAAATATATGAATCAAATATTGACGCATTAATTTATGATCATACAATATCTGATCAGGTTCTTTTCCATATAAAAGCGATATAGCAAAGGCAATTACAAATACTCCACAATCATTAGAATTAGGCTGGTATTGCACTAACGGAAATTGAACTTTGTTTTTATCAAAATTATAAAATGGAAATAATTTTTACAAAAATATTTTATGATGTTCATGTAGCTGTTTATAATTTAATGAATCATAAATAAAAATATCTTTACCATTATAAAATGAACATACCCTATGTCCACCTATATTTGTATTTAATTTTTGTGAACTATGAAGTATTTGAATATGTTTATTACCCAAAGATACCGGTTCTATTGTGCCGGGTAGCTGTATTCTCCACGTATTACGTGGCTTGTAATTAGAGCAAGCTTCTAAAAGCAATGCAATATAATCCATATGTGCATCTGTCAACCATTCTCTTCTCCGAATAATATCAATCTCGTGAGAGGATAATTGGTGCAATGACATTTTTCTATAATAAATAGAAAAAAATATGAAGGCGTTCAAACAACTACCGGAAGGAAGTGACATAGTAGTTGGAACTGCCGTGGGTAGCGCTCAAATGAAATTCTGTTTTTTCAGAGCAGCTAATAATCTGGTCAATGCTGCTTTCAATGAGTATATAATACTTAAAATAGCAAAAAAAATATTTTTTTTGATAGGATGGGGGAATAGGAAATAGACCCAAATGCTTTCCTTAGGTAATCTGAAAAAAAGTATATATTTAACTCAGGGAAATTAAATACATTTAAAATTTTTGTAAATTATTTTCATTAAATATTTTTGTATACAATTGATTTATATTATTTGTACTAAAATAATATTCCAACTAATAAAATTTTATTTTAATAACCACAAACTATTCGGAGTTTTAACGATAAAATTAGTATAATGAAGAATATTAATGTTGTTCGAAATCAGAAGAAGCAGAAAAGCTCAAGGACCGCCAGCGTCCGTGCTCACTCTTTCTTCTATCTATCTTGCGTTCAGGAGCTGAACTGAACACCGATATCGCGCTTGGGCGAACCCTCGAATAGTTCCTCCCGACCGTTTCTCCCTTAATTTTCACAATTTCCTAGAAATAAGCATAGCTACGCATAGCCCCGAATGTTTACTTTCTATAATGTCTAAACAGCCTTTTTCGATAAAATCTGTTTTTATGGCTCAAAACAGCATTTTACTGATTACATGTCTGGGCTTCTATACCCGTCTCTCTCGCTCCGCGGCGAGCCAGCGTGCCTCGTAGGCACTGGCACGCCGCGGTAGCGACACTGGTTTCGCTCGGCCACCAGGTGGCCAGCACCACGATCGCTCTCGCTAGCGAAAATTGCATCGCACAACTATATAGATGGGTCCTTGATAAGGACCCATCGCAGCCTAATCACGCTCGACAGCAGCTCAGCAGCAGCAGCGACAGCAGCAACGACAAGCTCCGCCTCTTACTTTTGAAGCCTTCCGGCTACAGCGCCTCTACGGCCACCTTCGCCTCAACGGCAACCAGCGCCTCCACGGCCAACCAGCGCCTCCACGGCCAACCAGCGCCTCCACCAGGCCATCTACGCCTTTTTAGGCATTCTTTGCTTCGGTAAGTATCACCAAACCACCCACCGCCATCCTAGGAGAGGACTTCCCTCCTGCGGCCTTCCACTCCCCTCTCCTACCCCCTCAACACTGCCTTCCAGGGGCTCGCCTGGAACAGTGTTCCTTAGTTCTCTTCCAAGGCTCTCGAGGAGTCGGGTAGTGGGAGGAAACCTCTCCGAGGCAAATTCCCTAGGACTTCTGACGGCAGGAAATTCCCTAGAAAAACTTATAATTGCGCGGCACCTTTAAAAGTGCGAAAATCTATCTTTGTAAATTGCGTGAAACACATTACGTGCAATTTTATTGTAAAACTTTGTATATATTTATTTATTTATTTTAATAAACCACCTCTTGTCAACCGACAATTTTTCGCTCTTTTTATTTAAGGCAAACCTTCCCATTGTTCCTCAACAGATTTCTAGGTTAAGTTTCGGCGCACCATTTCGTACAAATTTTGGTCCTTCGAGCCGGATATCCGGCAAAACGTTTGAGTGCATTTGGTGTTGTCGGCTTTGCTTGGAGCTGTTGGGGAATTTTGGTTTTGTTTTGAGTAAGAATTCGAGATGTCGAAGACAGAGGACGTTTTCGAGCTTATGGCTCTCGTATCTACGCTCCAAGGCGAGTTCAGCCGCTTTTTAACAAACATTAAAAAACGCGGCGTGAAGAATTTTACGGTTCCTTTCCTTGAAGAACGTCTAGCCACCATCGGGAAACGGTTAACGGAGTTACATATAACTCATGCCAAGATTTGCGCAGCATTTAAGTCTGCTGATTTCAGTAAATCTGAATATGTTATACGTGGCACTTACGACTTAGCATTGGATGCGTTTGATGTGGCAGAAAGTTACATTTTGGAACAATTAGAGAACTTACGTTGTTCGGAAGCAGCCGGGCCTAAAGCATCAGCAGCCGATGTTTCCAACATTCGTCTTCCAATAATTGACTTGCCAAAATTCTCAGGGGACTATTCAGAGTGGTCAACTTTTTTTGAAACGTTCCGCTCTATTGTACACGACAATCCAGCTTTACCGGGAGTTCAAAAATTCCATTATTTAAAAGCTAGTTTAAAAGGGGAGGCTGCTTCAATCATTCAATCATTGGCGGTCACTAGTGAAAACTATGCCGTGGCTTGGGGTATTTTAGTTTCGCGTTATACCAACAAACGATTGATCACAGCTACTTTTTTAAATAGAATTACTCAAGTTTCAGTAGCTCATGGGGATAATTTGAACTCACTTAAAACCATTCGGGATTCAGTCGCTGTAGCATTAGACGCACTTAAGGCCATGGGTTATTCGGTCGATAGATGGGACCCTCTGATAGTACACATTTTAACCAATAAATTGGACAATTCATTAAGGTTAGAATGGGAGAAATTACTAGGGAGCAGTACGGACTACCCTACTTACGCTCAATTTTTGGAATTTTTGTCCTGCCATATCAATACGCTAGAATCAATCGGCGTAAAACCAAAGACTTCTAGAAGGGAATCAGAAAAAACGTTCAAATCACATACAGCCGGCGTCGATAAAACAAATTGTGTTCATTGTGGAAGCAATCACTTGATATACCAATGTAAGGACTTCCTTGCCTTAAGCCCGAATGCTAGGTCTAAATTCGCGCTTTCGCAGAATCTTTGCATAAATTGTTTGCGTCCAGGACATAGTTGTACCTCGTGTAATTCTTCGTCGCGCTGTCGTAAGTGCAACAAATTGCACCACACATTATTGCATTTCGAGAGGTTAGGCACCGGGGGGAGCAAACCTAAGGAGACTACTCCTTCGTCGCGAACCGCCGTGGATCCTGAACCTTCTTGTTCAAATGCAGTTTCACATCTGAGCATAACTGATACTAGATCGGTTCTTTTAGCTACTTTCTCTGCTCGAATTGAGACCAACGATGGTTCTCATGTACTGGTACGCGGTTTAGTTGATCCGGGATCTGAAACGTCATTCATCACGGAAAACTTAGCTCAACAGATTCACGTTAAACGTAAACGTATCGCCGCTACCATTTATGGAGTCACAGGAGACTCTGCTCATACAGTTCGGGCAGAAACCGAATTAAAACTGCATTCTATCGCTCGTCGTGGTCTTTCTCTGGATGTAACTGCGTTAATTTTGCCGAAAATTACGAGTTACACTCCGCCGACGTATTCTCCGTCCATGTTTCCACAACTTCGCGAGCTAGAATTAGCAGATAACTTCGCAGCTACTAAAGCTCCAATAGACATACTATTAGGAGCCGATTATTTTCCTGCGTTGATCGAAGGTCCGGTAATTCGTTCTCCAGATCGATCTTTAGTTGCACAAAAGACGATTTTCGGATGGCTCGTTTCTGGGGTTCTGCCTAGTCCGGTCCGACATAGCGCGTTAACCGTTCATCATTGTTCCGGCCTCGAAAAAACGCTTCGTGACTTCTGGGAACTGGAAGAAGTTCCAGAAGTAAAATCCGTGTCCACAGAGGACTCTCTCTGTGAACAGCACTTTGTAAATACTTTTTCTCGTACTCCTTCCGGTCGTTTTGTCGTAGCATTACCTTTCCGGTCTGAGGAATCGAAACTTAGTTTAGGGTCTTCTTCCCGCGCCGCGGAAAAGACATTATCACGCATACTCCGTAAATTGGAGAGGTCTCCCTCTCAGGAAGATAGCTATTCTCAATTTCTACGCGAGTATCAATCTTTGGGACACATGTCTCCCATTAACTTAGATTCCGGTTTTCGAGTCTTTTTACCTCATCACGCGGTTTTTAAGATAGAAAATCAGAAGGAGAAGATTCGCGTCGTGTTTAACGCATCTTCTAAAACCTCGTCCGGTGTCTCGCTCAACGATACGTTGTTTATAGGCCCCAAGCTTCAACAGGATATCACACGTATATTAATGAATTGGCGCGCTTTTAGACACGTGGGTGTGACAGACATCGTTAAAATGTTCCGTCAGATACTTGTGCGCTCAGAGGACCGCAAGTATCAGAACATTTTGTGGAAGACTGAATCTGGTGGGATTCAGGCCTTTGAACTCAACACGGTGACGTACGGCACTGGGCCTGCGCCATTCTTATCCTCGCGTGTCTTACGCGAACTAGCATTTTGTGATGGAAGGGACTTTCCCTTGGCACAAAATGTTTTGCTCAATTCTACGTACGTAGATGATATCCTTTTCGGTGCTCACGACACAGAGCAGCTAGAAGCAACCCAGGATCAACTGATTCGCCTATTGGCAAAAGGAGGATTTTCCTTGAGCAAATGGGCATTTAGTGAGTCACGGTCTTCCGTGAATGAGCCATCCGAACCGCGCGTTTTCTCTGAAGACCCTTCGGATTCGGGTAAGATTTTAGGGATAGCTTGGGATCATGTACACGATCATTTCCGGTTTTTCGTGTCTCCATCGTCGATACTCGTTCTTACCAAGCGCGTTTTGCTGTCTGAAAACGCCCAAATCTACGATCCGTTGGGTTGGATCTCACCGGTAACGGTCGTTTTAAAGCAACTAATGCAATCAACCTGGTTGCTAAAATTAGCGTGGGATGATGAGATTCCAGATCCTATTCGTTCGAAATGGCTTGCGTGTTATGATCAACTTCAGGATCTACGCACCCTGCGCATCTCACGGTGGACTGGTCAAACTCTGACTACGATCAAACGTGAACTCTTAGGATTTTGCGATGCGTCTGAACTCGCTTATGGAGCCGTAGTGTACGAAAGAATTACTGCATCCAACGGGCAGATTTCAGTACATTTAGTTATGTCTAAAACCAAGGTCGCGCCGATCAAGACTACATCCATCCCGCGATTGGAATTGGTCGCTGCCGCACTATTAACCAAACTTATTCTTCATGTGAAACGCAGTCTAACCGGAGATCTCGATTCTATTACGTGTTACTCGGATTCACAAGTTACCTTGGCTAGGCTAGCTAAACAACCGGTTAATTGGAAGACGTTCGTAGCTAATCGCGTATCGCTTATCCAAACGCAACTTCCGAATGCCAAATGGCACTATGTAAATACTAAACTCAATCCCGCGGACCTCTGTTCACGCGGAATCAGCGCCAAACAGCTCACTGAGGACTCACTCTGGTGGCAAGGGCCAGCATTCCTTCGTGAACAGCCTACTCATGACATTCAGGTTTACGAAACCTCTGAAGAGAGTCGCAAAACCAATCTGAACGTTCACGTGGGTGTCGATCAGTGTTGGTTTTTGGATAAATACTCCTCTTGGCATAAACTCGTTCGCGTTATGGCTTACGTCATTCGATTTGTCAATCATGCACGTAAACAGAGTACGCACTCGGATTTAGCCTTCTCGGTCTCCGAAGTTCGTTTTTCTGTCGAAACTTTAGTGAAAGTGGTGCAACGAGCACAGTTCGCTAAGGAATTAGCCGCTTTACAGCAAGGGGAAAGGGTCCCCACGCGGTCAAAGTTGCTTCCTCTCTATCCAACACTGGATTCCCGTGGAATCTTGAGGGTGGGAGGTCGATTACGGAACGCGAATCTTTCGGAACACGCGAAACATCCGATCGTACTGCCTGAGTGCCATCTCGCGTCCATTTTAATTCGCCAAACACATTTAGATACTCTTCATGGGGGACTTCAGTTAACATTGGCTACACTGCGCCAAAAGATTTGGATCATTAATGCTCGCAACCTTGTCAAATCGGTGGTTCATAAATGCACCTCATGTGTTCGTGAACGCGCTAAATTAGGGGTTCAACTCATGGGTTCTCTTCCGGCAGCTCGGGTCTCCCGGAGTTTCGCCTTCGAGAACACCGGAGTGGACTATGCCGGGCCTTTTTCCATTAAACTTCATCATGGTCGCAATGCAAAATCGGTTAAGGGGTACGTAGCAGTTTTTGTGTGTTTGGCTACTCGCGCCATTCACCTTGAACTCGTGTCTAGACTCGATACCGAGGCCTTCCTCGCCGCGTTAGCTCGATTTATCTCTCGTCGCGGAAAACCTGCCGCAATTTACTCGGATAATGGCTTAAACTTTCAAGGGGCAGATGCTGAACTTACGCGCGCTTTCAAATCATCATTAGAGATCGCTCGCTCTCAAGACACTGAACCGATCAGTGAAATCGAATGGAAATTCATTCCTGTCGCAACTCCGCACTGGGGCGGTTTATGGGAAAGCGCCGTTAAAAGCATGAAGCACCATCTCAAACGATCTATCGGTGTTTTCGTGCCTAATTTTGAAGAAATGACCACACTCCTCTCGCGAATTGAGGCCTGCCTCAACTCTCGTCCGATTTCTCGTATGCACGACGATCTCGAGTCGCTTGACGTGTTGACCCCAGGTCATTTTCTGATAGGACGGCCGCTTTTAGCCCCCCCCGGAATTCGCCACGCTTGATCTTCGCGAGTCGACTCTCAATCGGTGGCAATCCGTTACGAAAATATCAGAAGTATTCTGGAAGAAATGGTCTTCAGAATACCTTCACACTTTACAAAATCGGCCTAAATGGCAAAACGCTAACATGGACTTTCAAGTCGGAGATATCGTTCTCGTTAAAGTTCCAAACAATCCGCCTCGTACATGGACATGGGGTCGGATACTAAAACTTATTTCTGGGGTGGATGGGCTTGCTCGTGTTGCCACTATTAAAACAGCGAAAAAAGAGAAACAACGCAGCGTTTCTCAACTTTGCAAGCTTCCTTCTTAAACCACTCTCTCTCTGTCTTCACTTCTCCTCCTAAATAGCCTTCTCTTATGGCCTCTTGGGACTTCCCAGGTCGCCATTTTGGTTTTTTTCTTCTGAACTTTCTGGGACTCCCCAGGTTGTTCCTTTCCTGTTCCGGGTTTCCTGGGACTCTTCAGGTTGCCGCCATACCGTATCTGTTTGTGAGTTTCTCCTCAAAAGGTTCCCAGCAACTTATGGTTTCTTCTACTCACTACAGTTTCAATTAATTCATGGCGGACAACCCGTGGGCCCATTTATTGGGCGTAGGGTATAAGGAGGAGGAGGAAGATGACGTTTTGGAGCTCCACGCTCCTTTGGAGGAAATTGACCTCCAGAAGGTTTTTGACCTGGAAGAGAGAAAGGAGGAAACCCCACCACCACCAGAACCGCTCATGCGACCACGGCGACAACGCCCTACCGTCGCGTCCACCGTGAGCATTGCGCCGACCAACTGGGCTGGAGGAGTTCTCCACGATCCCAGTACCAGGGAAGTCGAGCGCAATGCTCACAAAATCATAATCAGGGCCTTTGGTCAAGAAATCGCGGTGCCATTCATATCGGCATTGAAATGCCGCAAATGGAAGGCCTGGGCCCCTCAGGGTAAAATTATCCTGAAGTGGTCTCCCACTCTTGCCCTGAGGGGTGCCAGCCTTCTCCTGAAGCCGAAGCACTGAGCTTCACTCTTGTTATTGTCCCTATCTGTTTTATATTTTTTTTTTTATATACTTTATTCTGTTAATAAAAATTGTTTGTTGTCTATACAACTTCTTTTATCCTTATTTTGACACCATCGTGTCAACGGGGGGAGTTTGTTCGAAATCAGAAGAAGCAGAAAAGCTCAAGGACCGCCAGCGTCCGTGCTCACTCTTTCTTCTATCTATCTTGCGTTCAGGAGCTGAACTGAACACCGATATCGCGCTTGGGCGAACCCTCGAATAGTTCCTCCCGACCGTTTCTCCCTTAATTTTCACAATTTCCTAGAAATAAGCATAGCTACGCATAGCCCCGAATGTTTACTTTCTATAATGTCTAAACAGCCTTTTTCGATAAAATCTGTTTTTACGGCTCAAAACAGCATTTTACTGATTACATGTCTGGGCTTCTATACCCGTCTCTCTCGCTCCGCGGCGAGCCAGCGTGCCTCGTAGGCACAGGCACGCCGCGGTAGCGACACTGGTTTCGCTCGGCCACCAGGTGGCCAGCACCACGATCGCTCTCGCTAGCGAAAATTGCATCGCACAACTATATAGATGGGTCCTTGATAAGGACCCATCGCAGCCTAATCACGCTCGACAGCAGCTCAGCAGCAGCAGCGACAGCAGCAACGACAAGCTCCGCCTCTTACTTTTGAAGCCTTCCGGCTACAGCGCCTCTACGGCCACCTTCGCCTCAACGGCAACCAGCGCCTCCACGGCCAACCAGCGCCTCCACCAGGCCATCTACGCCTTTTTAGGCATTCTTTGCTTCGGTAAGTATCACCAAACCACCCACCGCCATCCTAGGAGAGGACTTCCCTCCTGCGGCCTTCCACTCCCCTCTCCTACCCCCTCAACACTGCCTTCCAGGGGCTCGCCTGGAACAGTGTTCCTTAGTTCTCTTCCAAGGCTCTCGAGGAGTCGGGTAGTGGGAGGAAACCTCTCCGAGGCAAATTCCCTAGGACTTCTGACGGCAGGAAATTCCCTAGAAAAACTTATAATTGCGCGGCACCTTTAAAAGTGCGAAAATCTATCTTTGTAAATTGCGTGAAACACATTACGTGCAATTTTATTGTAAAACTTTGTATATATTTATTTATTTATTTTAATAAACCACCTCTTGTCAACCGACAATTTTTCGCTCTTTTTATTTAAGGCAAACCTTCCCATTGTTCCTCAACAGATTTCTAGGTTAAGTTTCGGCGCACCATTTCGTACAATATTAAACAAAAAATTTGTTCTTTGTTATACTTAATTTCTGTTTTATTTGTATAAACATGGTATTCTAACTAATGAATTACCTGATTTATAAGTTGAAAGAAAGAAAAAACCTAGCAAAAGTAGGACTCGAAATTTATACAAAACGTAATTAATGATCGGCATATATGGCGTCCGTCGATGCATTTAGAAACGGCCTTTTAGAGCACCTCACTATCAGTAACTCAAGACGGGAAAGAATGAGTTAGCATACATTTTTTATTTATAACTTTTTATTTTATTAGTCTAAAATGTATGCTAACTCACGCTTTCCATCTGAAGTACAGTTGAGCCCAATAATCTGGCGTCGTGGCGAGGGGAAGTTTGAATCAGAGGGGCGAGGGGATTTCTAGGGAGTTTGTCCGTTGCTGTCAAATGGCGCGATTAACCCTCAATTTTGTATCATCAACAAAAATAATATTTTCGAAAAACGATTGCGGAAAAGAAGAAGGATTTTAGTAAATAACAGAGAAGAAAAAACATATCAGATGAGTATTAATTAATAACAAAACATGAAAATTATTGTAAATTTTTAAGGAAATATACTTTTTGATTATTTTATTTTTGTTACAGGTGAAATCCTGTTTCTGATGAGTTTCAATGAAGGAAAAAAGTACTTATAGATCAATAATTGAAAAAGCATTAAATTATAAAGCATTTCTGTGTGGCCCAGTCATTTCTATAATAGTGACATAATGTTGTAATAACGAATGTGTCAGCGATTACTGTGTATACAAAGAAATTTTATTACAAAATAATAATAATGTATGATAATGTTTTTATTCCTATTATTATAAATTAAAGCTAGTTCAATTAAAATTTATTATTTTACTTTTTTCCTTAACCAGACACAAATTCTATACGTACATTGTAATTACATATTCTTGTAGAATCTATCTTTAAGCTATCCTAACAAAATTGTAACTATTTTGAATCTACATGTCATAACTATTTGCTTGAATGATTTTTATTATTCAATGTGAGACAAATTGCGGAGAGGTTCTGCAAATTTCTTATGAGTCTATCACAGCCTTCGACATATTACCTTGTATGATATTTATATGCCTCCTTTCCACTATTTTCTTCTAGTCTATAATATAACAATAATTTTATTATCATTTTTAAATACACGCAGATAAGATGATTATGCTGATATGTAATTAATTTTATAAATATTGGAATGATCGTCAAACCATTGTCTTATTAAATTTGAAAAATGGGCATTTGAATGATGCTATTTAAATTGGGCCTCTCTTCTGTGAGATATGCTCTTATAATACTTAGATAGATAAAGTTCCTTAAAAGTTATGTGTATAATACTGAGTTCATCTTATTTTTTAGCTTCAAGTAGTTTTCCAACAACGTGTTTGAATATACATTTTGAATATAGAATACTCTTCTTTCCTTACTCTTATTATAATGTTGTCAGGATTGATAGAAAGATATGTCAATCATCTGAATATGATAGGCTATACACATGGCGACTGGATAAATTAAGTTTTTGGGATAGATAAGTTTCATGAACAAATAAGAATAATAAAATAAGTATTGCATATTGGGAATGGATATCCAAATATGTAGCTGGAAAATATAATTTGAAGATGAAAACAAGATGAACTCAGCAGTACATATAAACGTATTGGTCGACAATTTCCTCTCAAATGGAAGGGAAAGATATCATGTGGATGAGGTGCGAAACATATTTAGATACAATAAGTCCATGTCCATTCTCAAATTTAATACAGTAATAGTTTACCAATCATCCTAATTATTATAGAAACAATTAGACAGCAGAATAAGCATATGGTAACCGGACGTTAGACCTACAAATTTTTTTGAATGGAGTATGATTTCTATTCATTATATGAATATGTATGATATAGTGACATTTTCGCGCATGCGTACAAACATGAGGAAAGGGTCTATGGGAAATGGGCAATTTCATACAGCTTTAACCTGATTTGATTATAAGTCAGTGTTTACATTTTAATGACAGTATGCCAGTATGACAAGGTTATAATATATGAAAGTGAAAGTCAGATAAGTATTTTATTTTTCTCATCAAAGTAACTTACTTAATTTGAAAGAAATTGATTCTTTGTTTTAAACATATATTTTGCAGGATACGTTTTTGCATTGATAAAGTGGAATATGAAAAAATTGGAAATTTAATTAAAGTTTGTGTAAGGTGATACGGAATCCAAACATTCATAGAAGGGATGAAATAAAATAATCACATGTAAGGTACAGTTCCTTTTATTTAAATTTTAATGCATCCAATCATAACGCACCAACTATTTTTGCTCTTTAAACAATGTCAGAATATGCGTTTGTATTACCTCAATAAGTGAAAGCGTAGCAACACTAATAATTTACGGCTTTAATACTTAGCTTCCTCTCTATTCATATAGAAAAGAAAACTGAGAACTTAAGGATATAGTTACCTAATAAGTGGTCAAATGTTATAATATTGAAAAATAATGAGCTCTGCAGGAATGGCGTACTAATTGCATTGGTATATTAAATTTGTTATGTGAAATAAAAATTGATTGAAATATGCAGGCATTGTTTGTAGGAACCATACATACAGGCTGTGATATATAAATATCAGACGAGGTCTTTATTGTTTTCATTATTAATATAGAAGTAGCTTTTTTTGTAAATGAAGTTTGATTACTTATGTTTTACCTTTTGCTTGCAGATTTATTAGCTATTAGTCTTTACGCACATGAGTTGAGGAAAGGCTGCTTTATTTATAGGGTTTTATGAAAAAGTTGTGAGGAAAACATTCGGTGTGAATTGAGAATGGATGTATCTTCATCATAGGAGTTTACCAGCTTTAAGTGATTATTGTAAGTACTATCATATATCTTAATACTAATAAATGCAGGTCATGGAGTCCTGTGTTCAAACCACAAAAGCTTCTTATTTGATAAAAGACAATCATTGTTCGAGATTGGGAGGAGCAGAAAATGTTGCGAAGTAGATTCCGCATTTCTCTGTTATATCTCCCATCTCTATTGCGCTCACAATAGACGGATAGACCGACAGCGTCTAGCCGCTCTATCTGTCCCTCTGTCCGCAGCGCGCTTGCGCGTCTTCTGGCCCTGGCGCGTCGCGGCCGCGAAGCGACACTACTTGCGCGCTTGGCCACTAGGTGGCCAGCGCCCGCAGCAGCTCTCTCGCTGGCAAGATTAGTGTCGCATAATTATATAGATGGGTCATTGATAAGGACCCATCGCACCTCAGCCTTGCTCGACCGCTGCCTTGACAGCAGCAACAGCAGCATCCTTTGACGCCTCCACGGCTTGGTTTTTGACGCCTCAACGGCATATTGAAGAGCGCCTCCACCGGCGAACTCATCGGGCAAATACTTTGGTAAGTATCACTCACCACCCACTGCCTACCAAGAGGGGACTACCCCTCTGCGGCAATATCCTCCCTCCTAAGGGAAATTTCTCCGGGGACTGACCGGGAGAAGTTAACCCTCTCCTTCCCCTCCACACTGCCTCCGAGGACTACCTCGGACCCAGTGTTCCGACCCTCAAGTCCAGGGCTCTCGAAAGAGTCGGGTAGCGGGAGGGGTAGCATTCACCCGAGGGCTTGGGGTGGCTCGGAGCCACTATAGCTCTAGGAGAAGTAGGCCGAGGGGTAAGGGGACTTCCCCTTCCCTAAAACCACTTCTCCTATTTCGCTTACTCCCGTGGCTGGGGATTTTACTGGGGAATACTCCAGGGAAAATTGCCCAGTCCGGGAGCTTCTAAGTCCGCGTTCCTTTCTGGGGAATTCTGTTTTCTGGGGTTCTAGGGAATCTTCGTAGACCGAAATTCCCTAGAGGTTGACGAGAGCAAATTCCCAAGAAAGTCGATCATTAGTCTAGCGGTTCTTTTGTAAATATTGTGAAATTTTTTGTACATTTTATTTATTTAAATAAAAACTACTTTTACCTCCTATCTTTGGCTTTGAATATTTTATTCTAGAATAAGACCTTCCCTTCTGACCACAGGTGCGGAGCCAACTTGGGACATTGTTTCGCACAAATTTTTGGTCCTTTGAGCCGGATTTCCGGCAAAAAACGTTCGAAGTGCATCAATGTTCCTGAGTGGGCATTCCGTACTGTGTTTTGGATTGTGGTTTGTTCTGGAATAGAGTTTCAAAATAGCTAGCGCAGGGGAATTATTAAAAGCAATCAATTACGTGCCCATGATTCGGGATGAATACGTTCGGTTGGTCGTTAACATCAAGAAGCGCGGAGTGCACAATTTCACCCTTCCCTTCTTGGAGGATAGGCTAGCAGCCTTAGAGAAGTGGCTTAACGTGTTGCATAAAACTCACGTTAAGATCACTACTCACACTAAACCGGCCGAATTAGCTAAAATGGAGTACGTAACCGATAATTGGTATCAAGCGGCCCTTGATGCCCATAGTGACGCGGAAGAATTCATCCTAGGACATCTAGATGAACTTCGACCCAATCAGGGCATGTCGGCATCAGGTCCCCTTGCGCCTTCAGGCGAAATAAACCACATTAGGCTTCCAGTTATTGATTTACCGAAGTTTTCCGGGGATTATTTAGAATGGAACAACTTTTATGAGACGTTCCGTTCCATTGTTCACGACAAAGTGTATGTCTCGGGTCGAGACAAGTTCTATTATCTAAAATCCTGTTTGCAAGGAGAAGCAGCTACGGTCATTAAATCTTTAGCGATCACTTCCGAGAACTATGAGATAGCATGGGACACTCTGGTAGCTCGGTACACTGACAAACGGATGATCATGGATACGTTCTTAGATCAAATCTCGCAAGTACCCACGCTTCGGGGTGACAATTTTAAGGTTCTGAAAGAAGTTAGGGACTCAGTTACGGTTGCTCTCAACGCCCTTAAAACTATGGGATACGGCGTCGATCAATGGGATCCCATAATTGTTCATTCGCTGAAGAACAAACTGGATGACACCCTTCGTTTAGCCTGGGAAATGTATCTGGGAAGCAGCAAGGATTATCCCTCGTTCATTCAATTCTCTGAGTTTCTAACGTGTCATATTAACTCCTTGCATTCATTAGGTAACAAACCTAAAACTCCCAAAAAGGAATCGGGGAGGTCCTTGAAGTCACACGCTACTAGCGTGAATAGTACCGGTTGCGCTCACTGTGGTAGTAACCATCTCTTGTATCAGTGCAAAGACTACCTTGCATTGACCCCTCAGGCCCGTTCAAAGTTCGCATTTTCACAGAATCTTTGCATCAACTGTCTGAGGCCCGGGCATAGTTGCTCCAATTGCTCTTCTTCGTCACGATGCAGGAAATGTAGTAAAATGCATCATACTTTATTACATTTTGACAAATCTGGCACCGGGGGGAGCAAGGCACGGGGGTCTACCCCCGCGGTCAACTCCTCTTCCGAGCCAGAACCCTCTAGCTCGAATACTACAACACATCTTAGTGTTTCCGACACCCGATCAGTGCTATTGGCCACCTTTTCTGCCAGAATCGACGCTCATGACGGTTCTCGTATTATAGTCCGCGGTTTAGTTGACACGGGCTCCGAAACTTCCTTTATTTCGGAAAATCTAGCTCAGCAACTACGGGTATCACGAAAACGTGTCAACGCAACCATTCATGGCGTCTCTCTGAATTCGGCTCAAAACGTTCGAGCAGAGGTACAGATTACGCTTCATTCTCTATCACGACACGGTGTCTCGTTGGACGTAACTGCATTGATCTTACCAAGGATTACTCAGTATATGCCTCCGACTTATTCTCCGTCGTCCTTTCCAGCACTTAGCAAAATTGATCTGGCTGATAACTTCGCTTCAACCAGGGCTCCAATTGATGTGCTCATTGGTGCAGACTATCTTGCAGCATTGATGAAAGGCCCGTACATGCATTCTCCTGATCATACGTTGCTTGCTCAGCGGACTATTTTCGGGTGGATCGTTTCGGGGGTCGTACCCAAGAGTGGTCGCTCTCATAGTGTCACGGTGCATCATTGCTTTGAGGTAGAAAAAACTCTTCGCGACTTCTGGGAACTGGAAGAAGTTAGTAGTGGTAGCTAGGGGGTTCCTGTGACACGGTGGTGAGGGGAGTGCGGGTGTGCGGGGGGAAGTGTCTTGGGTTTTCCTGTGACACGGTGGTGAGGGGAGTGCGGGTGTGCGGGGGGAAGTGTCTTGGGTTCCTGTGACATGGTGGTGAGGGGGGTGCGGGTGTGCGGGGGGAAGTGTCTTCTTAAGAGCTAGGGTTTATTGGGTGATGAGGAGGGTGCGGGTGTGCGGAGGAAATGCTTTTGCTATGGGGAGTGAGAGAGAGAGAGAGAGAGAGAGAGAGAGATCCCTCTCACCCTCTCTTTCTCTCTTAGAGTCTCTCACCCCTCTCCCATCAGCCTAGGGCCCGGATGGTTAATTATCCTACGGGTCCACTAGTTCTCTAAGGCTTACCCCCACTCCCATGTCACTAGGGTCCGGATGGTTAGTTATCCTACGGGTCCACTAGTTCCCTAAGGGTTACCCCTCTCCCATCACCCTAGGGCCCGGATGGTTAGTTATCCTGACAGTTACCCAGAGAACTTTTTTTTGTATTTTAGTTGGTGGAGGAAAAAGTTTCTTTTTTCTCCACTAGGTGGCGATCACGAAAATTACTGGGGCAGCTACACCGCTAGGGGTCCTAAGCATCTTACGGACTGCCATTTTTGATTTCTTAGTCCTGCCCTCGGAGGGTCTTTTCTCCCTCCACATACTTATCCTAGACCCTCCAACTATTTTCCTACTATGGACCCGCCATTTAACTTGATTTCACATTTAACCATTTTTCTTCCCTCTCAACCTACCTCTACACCATTGAAGGGTCTTTTTCCCTCCACATACCCATTCTATTCCCTCCTACTATTTTCCTCCTTGGGTCCTTCTTTTAATTTCACATTGTACCTTTCTTGAACCTTGGATACAGATTCCTTTTTTCTTATACAAGCTGTCGATAAATATAAAGTGAAAAAATATGCAGTATCAAATGGTTATTAATTTAGCGTATAGACAGAATTCTCAAGTAATTCCTATAATTACAAGAATAATAGGTGAAATCATGTCAAATTTATTTCCTTTTTTCTGTATTTTTTGTTTTTTTTTTTGTTTTTTACAGATTAAATTAAGGGAAATAGGAGTAGAGGAAAAGAAAGAGTCTTTTAAATAAAATTTATCATATAATTAAAAACGAACATGAAACTTATATAAAAACTAATACAAATGAAACTTATATAAAAGCTAATACAAATTAAACTTATATAAAAAACTAATACAAATTAAACTAATATTTAGCCCATTCAGCTAATAACAGACTCTGAAACATACAAAAATGTTATTAATATCAAGTAACTTGCGAACTTAATTTTTATTATTTACCTTCTATTTGTTTTCGCACCCACTTTGCGAAAACATCCACCTCCTGGTAGACACAGTGGATTGGTTTTCCTGATCTGCCACTGAATTTTAATTTATGCAGTTCGCATGGGAGGTTGAAAGTTGTAAAATGTTGCCTTAAATTGTCATACTTGAGGCACTTGTAATATTCTAAATTAATGCATTCAATGCCCATTAAATTTAGAATATCACGTTCTATAGTGCCCCCTTTGTATGCAACTACTGGGTACATATAGTCTCGTTGCACAATTCTTATGAAGTCATATATTTCACTTTGTATATACTTTTCAAAACCCATATTTCCATATTCTATGCCATGTACATTTCTATACACATAGTTAGCACTTTTTTGATCTTTAATACTTAAATCATGAAATGTGTTATTCACTTTAAACGAGGCGTAATATGTGTAATCAGTTTTTACATCTTTTATGGCTACTTCTTTATATACTATTTTCTTGTTCACCATAAATCCATCAATATCTATTATATGGGTGATACTGTTTAAACTGAACATTTTCTAACTTGAGCGAAAAAATAAAGTAGTATTCAATATTCTAAAGCTAGAACTGAACTGAAGACTACCCTACACGCTCCTCAAGATCTTTTAAATGCTGTAAGGGATGTGAAAAATTTGGTCTGTGGTGGGAGGTGACTAACCAGACACTTTTAGAAACATCATTGGTCCAAAGAGAGAATAGTTAAGGATAGTGGGAGAATTGAAATACTTGGTTTGAAGAGAAGGGGAAAACTTTAGAGAAACAAAAAAAGAATATATTTAAAATAACGGCAAAGTGTAATAAATTTAGTATTAAAAACGCTAACATGATGATCCCAACGTTCGTCGATTTTCAAGGATTCCATTTAATGGATAAGACATTTATAGTTAAAGAATTTGCAGTTTTACAAGAACTAAAAGTGCATCATATTTTATTTTCACCCCCCTTTCCACATACTTGGTTAAGTGAAGAGGAGAGAAAGAAAACAGAGTAAGTATATTTTATAAAAAACAACGAATTATTATTTTCAATGAATAAGGAATTTCTTTTTCAGTTCAATCTTTTTCAATCATCATGGCTTAAATTGGATGGATGGTTTTTCACCATATTATAAATATAAAGATATTATAAAAAAATATGTATATGAGGATACGGTTTTTGTAAAAGGGGTGGAAAAGTTAAATTGGTTAAAGAGTATTTGTGATTTAGAAATTAGTAATGTAGATGAATATGTGTGGGGAAATTATAATTTAGAAGATGGTTTATATAATTCACAACTTCCTATTTGCATGAATCATGAAGGTATATGCGCACTGAGAAATGTATATTATATGAAATATATGTATGAATCAAAAATCTAGAATATATGTATATTTTAAACTTGAATGCATTCTTTTTACTTCAACGCGAAACCTGATCCGTAAAGTATTTGTTACTGAAGTGTCTCGGAGACTGATTATTTGAAGGGTTCTCCATCTAAGATTTTTCATTAGTTTCACGCTGATCATTTAAACGGAAAGAACTACGATGTCGCTTCTAAATAGAGTTTTAAATAGCCAGGATGAATATCGTGAGTGGGTACGTGATTGTCGCGATTACATTAAAAAATTGAGAGTTGCTAGCCGCAATGCACGTATAGGGGCAAGGCAGAAAATATTTACGGAAATTGCTCAGATACAGTGTCGATTAATCAGAGCAGCAAGAGAAAAAAGTTATTCTTCAAATCACGCTCTTAAGAATCCCGATTTAAGAACTCAGCATGATTATCGCGAGTGGGTTTGCAAGTGTCGTGATTATATTCGAGATTTGAGAGAATCCAACCGGAATGCAACTCCAGATGCTATACAGAAAAATCTTGCAGAAATAAAATGTATTCGAAAGTTACTTCTCCATGCGGCGAAAAATAAAAATTCAATTGGAGCGGGCATTAATGCGGAAAAGCTTATTTGGAAAGATCTTGATTCATCATTTAAAAGTCGAATGTGTAGTGTAATGATAGTAAACACTAATTATATCGAACCACATGAATTTCTATTGGCAGCATCAGAAATGCTGCAATCCTACATGAACAAAGTATTCAGTAAAGTAAGCGCTGTTAAGATAAATATGGTATTCAACGGACAATTTATTTGCAAGGAAATTAGTGATATCAAACATATTTCCACAAAAAATGTGATTTTATTCAAGACTGATACTTTTAGTGATTGGTATAAAACAAACGTCATAGATAAAATTTTAACAAAATTAGGTGAATTTCAAGAGCGTGATAGTGGGTGGGCTTTGAAAAAAATATTAAATTTAATTGTGAATATTAATCACTATAATCCACTACATGCAGGCTGTGGAATCGACCTTCCAAAATATATTAAGAACAAACATGCAGTGATAAACATACAGAGTGATGATAATACATGTTTTGCATGGGCTGTAACGGCTGCACTCTATCCGACTATTTCAACTAAAAACCCACAACGACAATCTTCATACCCCCATTTTAAATCTGTTTTCAACGTCAGAAGTATAACATTTCCAACCACATTAAGGCAGATACCTAAATTTGAAGAAGATAATGATGTGTCGATTAATGTTTTCACCATGGTGGATGAGCAGGAAGGGCAGGAGAATAAAATTATTGCACCTCTTCAACTCACAAAATGTGAGAAATCGAGACATGCGAATCTTCTTCTTCTCGAACATCAAGGTGCAGCACATTTTTTATGTATCACGAATCTTTCTCGCTTGCTAAAGAAACAACTGACTCGAAAAAAACAATCTCATCTTATTTGTAATCGGTATGTTATACTGTTTATATTTTAATATAATTTTATTTAATGTTTATATACTAATATGATTTTTCTCTTAGATGTTTACACTATTTCTTCAATGAGGATAAACTTCAATCTCATAAACGTGATTGCAGTCAGCTCAATATAAACGTCCGTATACTGCTACCTGAAGAGGACCGTTGGGTGTCCTTTAAAAATGACAAGAACAATGAGAGGACCCCATTCGTCGTATATGCAGACATTGAATGTTTATTAGAGAAAGTGAATGAAACGAGCGGTAATAGTAGTATTTATCAAAAACATTTACCCTTTAGTGTAGGATATTATTTTAAAAGCGTTCGTGATTCATCGCTCTCAACCTATAAATCATATCGTGGACTCGAGTGTATAGAATGGTTTGTGCGAGAACTCGATAAAATTGCTAGCATAGCGAGCGAAAAACTAAAGACTATAGTGCCTATGAGAACGCTAAGTATTAGCGAAAATTTTCGTCATAACAATGATCCCGACTGTCATATATGTAAAAAGCCATTTCTTCCAAATCAAATACGTGTTCGCGATCATGATCATTTAACAGGTAAATATAGAGGACCCTCTCACAACAATTGTAATTTAAACTATAAAGATTCGCACGTTATTCCAGTAATTTTTCATAATTTATCTAATTACGATGCACATTTCATCTTCAATGCGATCGCTAACATGTATGAGGGTTCAGTATACCTGCTACCTGTACATAAGGAAAAGTATATTTCATTTACAAAATACATACGGAAATATAATATTCAGCTCAGATTTATTGATTCATTTAAATTTCTTGCATCAAGTTTAGACAAATTGAGCTCATACTTGGAGAGATCTCAATTGCAAAACTTAGAGTCAGAATTTTCGAATTTAAATACGGAACAATTTAATCTACTAACAAGAAAAGGTATTTTTCCTTATGATTACGTAGATAATCTGAATCGTCTGGAAGAAAATGCTTTACCGCCTCGCAAGTTATTCTATAACAAATTAACTGACAGTGATATTAGTGAAGAGGCATATAATCATGCTAAGGAGGTATAGATCAATTTTCAAATACAAACACTTGGGGAGTACAGCGATCTCTATTTAAAAACTGACGTATTATTACTGACAGACGTTTTTGAAAATTTTCGCGATAGCTGCATGGAAAATTATAATTTGGATCCTGCACATTATTTTACACTCCCAGGCTTCACTTGGGATGCAATGCTTAAATATACTAGAATAAAATTGGAACTTTTCACTGATGTTGAAATGTTGCTTTTCGTAGAACGCGGAATACGTGGTGGTTTGAGTCAGTGCTCTCACCGCTATGAAAAAGCAAACAATCGGTATATGAATGATTATGACTCAACAAAACCAAGCAAATATTTAATGTACTATGATGTAAATAATCTATACGGATGGGCAATGTGTCAAGCTCTACCTACTCATGGATTTCGCTGGATTGAAGATACTAACAACTTTGATATCTCTAGCATACCTATAGATTCATCTGAGGGTTTTATTTTAGAGGTAGACTTGGAGTATCCAAGCGTACTTCATGATAATCACTCTGACTTGCCATTTTGTCCGGTACGTGAGGCTCCGCCCGGAGCACGACAGAAGAAGCTACTTGCAACTGTCGAAAATAAGGAGCGTTATGTTATACATTATCGGGCTTTACAACAATGTATTCGTCATGGAATGGTACTGAAACGTATCCATCGCGGATTAAGATTCCAGCAATCTGCCTGGCTAAACAAATATATAGACTTAAACACACGTTTGCGAGCTGCATCTAAAAATGAGTTTGAGAAAAATCTTTTCAAACTAATGAACAATGCAGTGTTCGGTAAGACGATGGAAAATGTAAGAAATAGAGTTGATGTGAGGCTAGTTAGTAAGTGGGAAGGAAGATATGGAGCAGAAGCATTGATATCCCAACCAAATTTTCACAGTAGCGCCATATTCAACGAAAATTTGGTTGCGATAGAATTAAAAAAATTAACGGCGAAATTTGATAAACCTATATATGTAGGTATGAGTATTCTAGATATTTCAAAAACATGTTTATACGAATTCCATTATGAATATATGCTTCCAACGTTTGGTAGTAAATGTAGAGCATTGTATACCGATACAGATAGTTTGATATACAGTATCGAATGCGATGACATTTACACGATCATGAGAGAAAATCTTTCAAGATTCGATACTAGTGATTATTCGCCTAATAACCAGTATAATTTACCTCTAGTAAATAAAAAAGTGCCTGGTTTGATGAAAGATGAGAATAACGGGAGAATTATGACTGAGTTTATTGGGCTGAGATCGAAAATGTATACATTTAAAATACAAGATAAAATTTTTAAAAAAGCTAAGGGCGTTAAGAGTTGCGTTATCGCTAGAAAAATAACGTTTGAAGATTATAGAGACTGCTTACAAAATTTTACTGTTCATATCCATAATCAAAATTTAATTCGTTCAAAATTGCATAATGTTTATTCAATTGTACAGCAAAAAATTTCTCTCAGTCCACATGATGATAAGCGCTATATTGTACAAGGTACTGTATCAACTCTACCATGGGGTCATTATAGGATAAATGAAATAGAATTAAGTGAAGTAGATTTAAATGAAGATTAAATAATTGCTTCTTTATTAATAAATTGTATGTTACAAAATATTGTTTTTATTTATCCATGAATTATGTGTATTATTGAATCCTAACCACTTTACAAAGACTTTGTCCCCCTTCTTACGTAATACCTTCTCAACTAGATATACATTAGGATTAGCAGTTTTTAAAAGTTCATGTTCGTAGAATCCACCATATATATCTGTACCACTAGAATCCCTTAGTAAATATGTAACAGGATTTGTTTTCTGCACTTTTATAATTTCAAATATTTCAGTTGTCCAATTTGGTGTGTAGCCTTTTGCAAATACATTCTTATATTTACTGATTCGTACAAAATCACTGACTTTGAACTTGGCACGACCAACGATCTTTATATTACTGAATACTGTTGCTAAGAGCTTATTAGCATGTTCAGGTTTCACATCGGCTGGACGCATTCCTATAGTACGATGTTTTCTTGAATTGTATTTGTCAACCAGTTGTTGTAGCATAGCTCTCCACTTGTAATTTCCATTCAACGTAAATCCTTTCCACATTTCTGTCTTCAACGTTCGATTCCAACGCTCGACTATGGTTGCTTTCAATACACTGTATGTTGAGTAATGATTTATTCCATGCTTTTTCATAAGCGATTGGAAATCACTATTATAAAATTCCTTGCCATCGTCGGTCTGTAGATTTTTCGGACATCTCCCACTCTTCAGGATTTTCAGCAATGCAGCTGTCACTTCCTTGCCTGACTTGGTTTTCAGGGCTATTGCCCAGCCATATTTCGACAATGCATCAATAACTGTGAGAATGTAGTGGTAGCCTGCGTCTGCATAGTTTCTCATGTCTACCAGGTCTGCTTGCCAGAGGTCATCGAAGCCTCGTATTATTACCCGTCTACGTAAAAAGTTCCGTCTGGCAGGCACATGCAACTCTTCTACCAATTGCTTCTTCTCCTCACTACTCATAATTATTCCACTACGTGTTATGTTTACAGCAGGTCATCAAGCACTGGCGGTAGTATAAGTTTCTTCAAGGCATAATTTATATCGTCTTCTCTATTCTTCTCATTTGCAAAATCTTTTTTTGCCAGCTGATTAGAGAAATATTCTACAACAATTTTCAATCCAACAATCATATCATTTCGTAATTCCTTGTCTTTTCGATCCAATTTATAATCATTATGATCGACTTTATCAACCAATTTATCGATTCTTATACCAATTTCATCAATTTCATCGATTTTTTTCATTAGAGTTGTAAATTTTTCCTCAAGAATGTTACATTTTAGGTAATAGTCAGTTAGCTTCTCACTGTATTCAAACAATTCTCTCATTAAGCTATCACGTACAGTCATCGAATTACGTAACAGAGCAGCCATATTCACCGCACTTGTCTCATCCGTAACATCACATTCTAAGTTTGAAATTATTTTCTTCTTGGCATTAAATGCATTCTTTTGTTTATCAAACTTTAACGTATCATTATCAATTTTGTGGAAATAATTTCTCACTTTACCGGTATTGAAACCAGCTCCAAATTTATTTATTGTCATAGTGAAGTAGTACGTGGAACTGAGAAAATCTTGAAACTGCAATCTCTTTTATATAGAATAACGCTTTCTTCTCTTATTTAGATCCTGCCAATTTGTAACTATTATGATCGATTTTATCATTCAATTTTTCGATTCTTTCATCAATTTCGTCGATACGTTTTTTCAACAGATTTGTCATTTTTTCCTCAAGAATTTCACATTTTAATGCATATTCATTCAGCTTCACACTATATTCATTCATTTCTTTTGTAAAGCTATCACGCAGTGGTGTCAAATTACTCATCAGAACACTGATATTCACCGCACTTGTCTCATCAGTAACATCAGATCCCAAGTTTGAAATTATTTTCTTCTTGGCATTAAATGCATTCTTATATTTATCAAACTTTAACGTATCATCATCAATTTTGTGAAAATAATTTCTCACTTTACCAGTATTGAAACCAGCTCCAAATTTATTTATCGTCATAGTGAAGTAGTACGTTGAACTGAGAAAATCTTGAAACTGCAATCTCTTTTATAAGATGATACCTTCTTCATGGAGCTCCTCAATTATTGACTGTATCTCATTATGGTGATTCGTATGACCAGCAGCAGATGATGCAATTAATAGTTTTAATCGCTCGACCAGTTCGTTTGGATCGTTCCAATGTACATAGCTCACGGGATTATTATTAACACGCATATATCCCTTGCCTTGTACAAGTTTTGTCTTCGGTGGAAATAATTCACTAATTATTTTCTTCCATTTATGTCCCTTATTCCCACGAAGCTTTCCTGTACTAATGTTATCTGCTCTCTGCACATTAGTTTGAGAAAGAATACTTTTATATGTGTCTAAATCATCTTTAGTATAATCTTCAGGTTCTTTCATGAAGATCAATTCAAATAGACCTTTCGTGCCAGGATAATACTCCTTATCGATAATAATAAAATTACTGTAATCATCAACATTAAAAGCACATTTCGCAAGCCACATTTTATTCGTCACTTTATCTAACCTAACTCCAAAATTACTGTCAATTTTATCCTTAGCATTATTCGTCAACAATTCTATATATTTGGATGCAATTGAACCAGACTTTATCGTACTTCGATTAGCATCTTTTACATCCTCGATGGATGTATGCACAGGTAATTCTATTTGTCTCGCTAAATCTTGCGTGCCATATTCATTATTCTTCTTCACCTTCTCCTCCTCCTCCTCCCCCTCCCCCTCCTCCTCCTCTTCATCATCTTCCAGAGAAAGGTACTGTGTTTCGTGCGACTGTGGATATTCCTGCTCATCATCCGATGAATGATCTTGAACGTTAATTCTGGAGCTGCGTATGAAATCTTTCCGCTGTGGAGTCGATGTGAGATAAGACTTTCTTCGTTTCATCGGAATTATGAAAGATTCCTCTTGTGAGAGAGATCTCTTTATAGGTTCCATTTTCATCTCATGTTTCGGTGCAACGAAAATTGCTTGATTATTTTCGGTGAGCTTCTTTAATGGTTCAACTATTGGTTTAAAAGTTTCATTTAAACTGTCTTCCATCATTACTCTGTCTGATTTGATTGCGCGATATTTTTGACGAATTACTTCACTTGCCTCAGCAATCTTCTTTAGAAGCTTTTTCTCCTTCATTTTGTAAAGCTATTCTCTATTCAATATATAGACTTGTTCAACGTTCAAGGTTAAACTAACATTTTTGACCATTAACATCACTCTTTAATCACAGCATATTTATTGAAACCCTTTCGATATCGTCCATTTTGCATTGCACTGTCTTTATCAATTACTAAAAATCCATAATCACGCTTCCAACAATTTGAACACAATTCATAAAATTTTTCAAACGCCATATCTGTATTTACATGTTCGTTATATATATGTTTTAGGTTAGTTCCATCTTGTTTAAAAATAATTAAAAAATTTGCATTATCACGTATTAGATGTTTTGGTATCCTTGCATAAGTCTGACAAAGATAAAAGCAATCAATCTTAGAATGTCTACCCATGGAGAAGTAGTCTCTTATATTGTCTTGCTTATCGGTTGCAACATCATCAAATATGAAAATTGAATTTGGTAGTGCTTCAGCTACTTTTATAACCTCACTATTATTAGAAAATTGGAAATAACTAATTTCTTCATTGTCCGATAATAGTCGCTCCAAGTATCGATATTTTGGTTGCTGCAACGATTTTGAATAAACGTATAGGTTTTCAAATCTCACACCCTGAGGGCTTTCTATAAGGCTCAGCAATACATTTGTTTTTCCACAATTTGAAGGGCCACAAACTATACAGCGTATGGTTGATGGGAGTAGAGGTCCGTGACGTCTCATGCATTTATCGGTTGTTCGGTAATCTATATTAGAAACACGAATACCGAGCGGCTGCTTTACGAAGTCCATGACTGAAAACTCTGTGGTCATACAACCTATTTATAGGAATGAAATGAATTGTTTGATCAGTTCTCATCATGCCGTTATTAGTGTTAGATGTGTCAAGTTTGGAGGTATTAACCGCTGAGCAGTTTGAATACATACCGAAAATTTTACTTTTAAAGTACTTTCCGCGTAGTATTCAAGAGGTTTGGAATAAATTGCCTGAACATATTCGTGCAGATCCTGAAGTACAACAATATCGCTGGTGTTTTAAACATCATAATCTACCTAATACAGATCACATTGATGGACCGCTCCCTTCAATAAAAGATTGCTGGGCTTGTCAGCAAACTCTGTGTGAGAAACAGAAAGAAAGTTCCACATGGTAAGCTACGGTTGTGGAACTTTTTTCAATAAAATACTGAATAAATTACCGTTCGAAGTACACATACCTGGCTACAATTATTGCGGACCAGGTACTCGACTTCGAGAACGGTTAGCACGTGGTGATCCTGGTATAAATCCTCTAGACGAAGCCTGTCGTGAACACGATATCGCATATTCAATATATAAGGATCTGCCACCACGTCACCAGGCTGATAAAGTTCTTGCACAGCGTGCACGAAAACGTATCACTGCTAGTGACTCATCTTTACGTGAACGAGCAGCTGCAGCAGCAGTCTGGGCATCCATGAATGTAAAACGAAAACTTGGCTTAGGCCTACAAGTGCATGGAAGAAGCATGAAGAAAAGAAAAATTCGTGTACCGAAGAAACGAGGAGGTTTATTGAGGAAAAAGCAATTTACTCAAAAAAAAAAAACGGGGGGGTTTATTACCTCTGCTCCCACTGTTGAGTGCAGTGGGCGCATTAGCTGGGGGCGCAGCAGGTATAACAAAAGCTGTAAACGATGCGAAAGCATCCAAAAGACAATTGGAAGAGATACAGCGTCACAATCGTGTAATAGAAGGCAGGCGTGGACATGGTTTATACCTAACCCCTTACGGACGAAGGGGAGAGGGTTTGAAAAGGAGGAAAAAAACCTCGCAAAAAAAAAAAAAATAAGCAACCTCCCGAAATCTGGAGCTACTAGTAATATTAATTATTACATGCATGTCAGGATATACCACATTTTCGAGGAGTTTTTATGCGCACATCTCTACCGCAAACCGTACTATGCAATGAGTGTGCAATCGTGAATCTTGATGAAGATAAAGGTTCTGGTACACATTGGGTTGCCTACGTTAAACGTAATAATTACGTAAAGTATTTCGACTCCTTTGGAAATTTGAAACCTCCAATTGAACTTTTAGATTATTTTGGTCCTTCTGCTATAATCTACTACAACCACGATCAATATCAATCGTATGATACAAGCATATGCGGTCAGTTGTGTGTCAAGTTTCTACGTGAACAATGTCTTTAACGGTTACGCTGTCTGACCGCGAATCCATATTAGAGGCAGATTTTTTCCCACCGATCAATCTTCGAGAGGAGCAATATGAACTTGGTCTCGTAGACTTTCAGAGTTTCAATTCAATCGCTAATGTTGATGAGTCGAACAATAAGTTTTACTACGATACTGAAGATCTGACTATACCTACAGGTTGTTATGAATTGAGTGCTATAAATGATCTTTTGCGTACATTGATGCACGAGGCGGATAATGAAGATGTCATTATTCTACGTGCTAATAATAATACGTTGAAAAGTGAAATAAAGTGTAAATATCTGATCGATTTTACAAAACCTAATAATATAGGCTCTTTATTGGGTTTTTCGTCAGATCGAATTATTCAGCCGAACACTCTAGCCGAATCAGACCAGCCCGTAAACATTATAAGGGTGAATATTTCACGAATTGAATGTAATATTACTGCTGGTGCATATACAAACTGCAAACCTCAACATGTTATACATGAATTTTTTCCAAGCGTGCCACCAGGCTATAAAATCTCGGAAACACCGAAAAACGTCATTTACTTGCCAGTCATTGTGAAAGTAATTGACCGTCTTACTTTGCGCATTCTCGATCAGGAAAACCGTCTAGTAAATTTCGGTGGGGAAGAAATTACAATTCGATTACACATTAGAAAATGCTAATTTACAAGAATACTTATAAATCACCGATACCAGATGAGCCTATCATCAGTCCAACAGTTGCTGCAGGAGCAGATACATTGGGTGGGGATTACGTTAGAAGACCGCTAACAAGAAAAAATATAACCTTTCTTCAATCACTGGGTTTCAAGGTCAGAAATAAAAATGGACCTGTTGGACGTAACCGCACAACCTGTGTACGACAATCGCATTACTAAAATGGAAATACATGCTTACAATCCGTATGCAAATGCATCATTGGGAAATAGTGACGAAATTCGAATTCCAATACAACAGCAAGATTTAATTCTTCTACGATGTGAGAGTTACCTATACATAGAGGGAAAATTAATCGAGGGCACTCGTGCTCAGGGTGCAACAGTTCAAGATACAGTGGGACTTGACTGCAATTCCATGGCATTCTTGTTCGATGAAATTCGCTATGAATTGAATGGTATTGAGATTGACCGCAGTAAGAATGTGGGTATTACTAGTTCCATGAAGAATCTCATTTCTCTGACTGGGAAGGAGAGTACGAGTCTACACCATTCAGGATGGTTTCTATCAGATTATAAGCCTACGAAATATTTTAATTTTTGCGTACCACTGAAAATGCTGTTGGGTTTTTGTGAAGACTATAGAAGAGTCATAATAAATGCACGTCATGAGCTCGTTCTCATTCGAGCGCGTAATGATACGAATTCGATATATTCTTCAACGAAAATCACCGACTCCAAAATTGATGTTCAAAAAGTGCAATGGAGAATTCCTCATATATCATTGAATGAATACACAAAACTTCAATTTCTACGTATTATCGACCAAAACAAAACCCTCACCATGGCTTTTCGATCCTGGGAACTCTACGAATACCCGCTTCTACCAGAAACACAGAGGCATACGTGGGCTGTAAAAGCTGCAACACAATTGGAGAAGCCTCGATACGTTATTCTAGCATTTAGAACAAATAAGAAGAATACGCAGCATATGAAGGTGCTTGACTTCGATGATAGTTTTGTTCGTGATATTAAAGTCTATCTTAATTCTGAATTTTATCCGTATGATCGACTTGATACTGATACTGAAAAATCACGATTTTCTGTACTATATGATATGTATGTTAAATTTATCCAATCCTATTATGCTGGAGAAAAACCGTCGAAACCAATGCTTGATTACAACAATTTCTTAGAATATGGCCCTCTCTTTGTCATTGATTGTTCGCATCAAAACGAATCTATTAAATCTGGCACAGTTGACGTTAAAATAGAGATCGATTGTTCTAAAAATATTGCAAGTAATACTACTGCGTATTGTTTAATTATACATGATAAAATTGTTGAATATAACCCGCTTACAAGTATTGTTAGAAATGTAAGTTAATCGTTAATAGTTAGTATTGTAAGTTAATCGCTAATAGTTAGAAATGTATGTTAATCGCTAATAGACTATAGTTAAGCTTATCATTATAATGAAGGAAAAAAATAATAAATAAGATATAATAATCATTTATTTGTGTTTAAATTATTCCTTACAAATGTTTTCTAAATTAATCTTTTGAAATTTGACTAACAATTGCAAATGTCATATTATTGTAATTTCCACCATGATACGTGAATGTTAATATTTGATTTGAAGCTGCATCTTGAAAATTCTTGAATTGTTCTGGTTTTTCCAGTAATGCCATCATCCTCGCAGGCAAGAAGAACCATTCCTTCGTAAGCAGCTTTGCTATTATTCTCTCCCCATATTTGGTTTTAATTTTCGATAATTCAGTTATTCGGTATGACCCCCCAATCTCCAAAGTATTCAGTTTTATAAAAGTTTTTGGTTCTACAGTTGCGAGTTCATTAATCTTAGTTAAATCCATTTCTATAATAATAAAATAATATTAAGAATAGAGAATAACGTAAAAAAGAAAAAATAATTCTTACCTTCTAAAGATTATCTACGACAATTACGTGACAATAAAAAAATATTCTATCTGCAACGTGAAACTGGTACTTTGCACTGCTTGAAGCTTCAATACTGCTATTACACCACAATAAAATATTATGACTGCAGCGTTACAGACTTGAACTTTCGACTGCTTCACGCTTCTAATCGAGACTGAATGAAATTTCCTAATTGCTAGCGTGGGTGACTTTGAATAATATCCTAGGAGGGAATAAGATATACACACTTGGAAATTGAGAGTAGGGGAAGTGTTGCAGGCAAACGAAACTTGGGTGGCTTTGAATAATATCGTAGGAAGGGATAAGATATACACGCTTATTGGAAATTGAGAGTGGAGGGACTGTTGCAGGCGAACGACATTTTTGATGGGTTACTCACTCATGATTGTAGATTTCAAAGAGAATTCATTATTTTAAACCTGTTGATACATGTATTCTTTAGATCAAGTAGTTGTTAATTAAAATAAATAAATCCATTTAATTATATACACGTTCCTTATATAAAGTGACATCAGTCTAGAATATAAACTTTTCATTGTTTAAAAGCAAGTTGTGAGATACACGTTCTTCAGATCAAATAACCGTCATCTAAAACAAATATATTTAATTCAAACGTGTCATAACACGTACTAGATGGTGCAGATAGTCACGTTCCTCAGATAAAGTAATGACAGTTTAAAATATAAACTTTTCATTATTTACAAACGAGTCGTGAAATATACGTCCATTATTACTTGGGTTGGGAATACTAGCATCTTAAGGACATATCCTGAGTGCAGCTTAAAATTTACGAGCGCATCAATTGCTTTTCGACAATCTTACGTCACACTGTGACTCTGTTTAGCACGTGGGATCATTTGTCTGCTCTGCTTGTGAGAAAAGTCTTGAGCAAAAAATAGCTAGAGGCTGAATGATTTGTCTGGTCTGCTTGAGGGAGGAAAAGTCACGAAAAAATAGCTAGAGGCTGGTTTAGAGGGTAAAATATGGTCAGAAAGTATCGAGCGCATCAATGGCTTCTTGACAATCTTACTTCACAACTGTGACTCTGTTTAGCACGTGGGCTCATTTATCTGACCTGTTTGTGAGAAAAGTCTCGAAAAAAAAATAGCTAGAGACTGGTTGAGAGGGTAAAATATGGGCAGAAGGTATCGGGTCAGTTTCAGAGAGCCCTGGGAAAGCTCATAGGAGGAACATTGGGTGGTCCCTAGAATTTCACTCCCCATTGTTTCGCAAAAGGAAAAATAATGTCTGTTAACTATGTGACATGTAGAGCATGCTTACAGGAAGATGTAATGAATAATCTATTCATTTATAATATGCTTACAGTAATTTTTATTCAATATTCAAAAGATTTAACATATAATACTTTTATTCAATATATATATATATATATATATATATAACTAAAAAGAGTTTTAACATATAATATTTTAAAATATCAAGCTATTCTTCTGCCCTTGCTACCTCCATCGTTGTCTCCTCCTCATCCTCCTCCTCCTCCTGCTCCTCCTCCTCTTCCTGCGGAATTATCCCTGCTTCTATCTCAATCATTCTGATACCTCTCATCAACAGTTGTATACAGCGTGTTACTGTAAAAAATCATCAGATTTTAGAAAAATGTATGATGCAATCTCATTCATAATAACTTACTATTTTCATACTCCATTCCATGCGTCTCGATTGTTTCTTCATTTACCGCTTGTGATAAATTTGGCATAATTTCATCTATTATTCTTGTAATTATATGAATTACTGGAGAATTCTGTCTATACGCTAAATTAATAATCACTTGATACTGCATATTTTTTCACTTTATATTTATCGACAGCTTGTATAAGAAAAAAGGAATCTGTACCCAAGGTTCAAAAAAGGTATAATGTGAAATTAAAAGAATGACCCAAGGAGGAAAATAGTAGGAGGGAATAGAATGGGTATGTGGAGGGAAAAAGACCCTTCAATGGTGTAGAGGTAGGTTGAGAGGGAAGAAAAATGGTTAAATGTGAAATCAAGTTAAATGGCGGGTCCATAGTAGGAAAATAGTGGGAGGGTCTAGGATAAGTATGTGGAGGGAGAAAAGACCCTCCGAGGGCAGGACTAAGAAATCAAAAATGGCAGTCCGTAAGATGCTTAGGACCCCTAGCGGTGTAGCTGCCCCAGTAATTTTCGTGATCGCCACCTAGTGGAGAAAAAAGAAACTTTTTCCTCCACCAACTAAAATACAAAAAAAAGTTCTCTGGGTAACTGTCAGGATAACTAACCATCCGGACCCTAGGGTGATGGGAGAGGGGTAACCCTTAGGGAACTAGTGGACCCGTAGGATAACTAACCATCCGGACCCTAGTGACATGGGAGAGGGGGTAAGCCTTAGAGAACTAGTGGACCCGTAGGATAATTAACCATCCGGGCCCTAGGCTGATGGGAGAGGGGTGAGAGACTCTAAGAGAGAAAGAGAGGGTGAGAGGGATCTCTCTCTCTCTCTCTCACTCCCCATAGCCAAAGCATTTCCTCCGCACACCCGCACCCTCCTCATCACCCAATAAACCCTAGCTCTTAAGAAGACACTTCCCCCCGCACACCCGCACCCCCCTCACCACCATGTCACAGGAACCCAAGACACTTCCCCCCGCACACCCGCACTCCCCTCACCACCGTGTCACAGGAACCCCCTAGCTACCACTACTGAAGTTCCGGAAGTCAAACCCATGTCCACAGAGGACTCCCTCTGTGAACAACATTTTGTGAATACGGTATCACGCACCTCTTCAGGTCGTTTTGTCGTTGCTTTACCTTTTCGATCCGACATCGAGAAGCACAGCTTAGGTTCTTCCTCTCGGGTAGCAGAGAAAACCTTAACACGAATACTTCGGCGATTGGAAACCTCTCCAGAACAAGCTGAAAGTTATTCTCAATTCTTACAGGAGTATCAAGTGTTAGGACATATGTCTCCTGTTCCTTTGAACTCTGATTTTCGCGTCTTTCTGCCTCATCATGCAGTTTTTAAGACTGAGAACCAGAAAACAAAGATTCGCGTTGTATTCAACGCATCTTCTAAAACCTCTACTGGCGTATCGCTTAACGACACGTTATTCATTGGACCCAAGCTCCAGCAGGACATTACGCGGATCCTAATGAATTGGCGTGCCTTTCGATATGTTGGCGTGACGGACATTGCTAAAAAGTTCCGACAGATTCTTGTGCGTTTTGAGGACCGCAAGTATCAGAACATTTTATGGAAGACTGATTCCGGTGAGCTTCAGGCTTTCGAACTCAACACGGTGACCTACGGTACGGGACCGGCACCTTTCTTATCCTCGCGAGTTTTGCGCGAATTAGCTTCCACGGACGGGGCTGACTTCCCTCTCGCGCAGGATGTTTTGTTAAATTCTACATACGTAGATGATTTACTTTTCGGGGCTCATGACTTAAAACAACTCAGTTCGGTCAGGGAACAACTCATCTCTCTACTAGCGAAAGGGGGCTTCTCCTTGAGCAAATGGGCATTCAATCAGCCGGGGACTTCCCCGCTTGAACCTACCGAGCTGCACTCTTTCTTTGAGTATCCTGCTGGGTCAAGTAAAGTCTTGGGTATATATTGGGAGCACGGGGATGATAGCTTTCGCTTCCGTGTTTCTCCTTCGTCTATTGGTGTACTAACCAAACGCATCCTCTTATCAGAAAATGCTAAGATCTTTGATCCCTTGGGATGGATCTCTCCTATAGTCATCACTTTAAAGCAGTTAATGCAATCCACCTGGTTACTCAAACTCTCTTGGGATGAAGAGATTCCTGAGCCTGTTCGGTCCAAGTGGCTCAAGTGCTATGAGCAGCTCTGCGACTTACAGGTTTTGAGTATTCCACGATGGACTGGTCGATCACTTACTACTAGAAAACGCGAATTAATCGGATTCTGCGACGCCTCAGAGCTGGCCTACGGTGCAGTCGCTTACGAACGTCTCACGGACGAAAACGGTCATCTTTCGGTATATTTAGTAATGTCCAAAACAAAGGTCGCGCCGATTAAGACCACTTCAATACCTCGGTTGGAGTTGGTTGCAGCCGCACTTCTAGTCAAGTTGTTGGTTCACGTCAAGACAAGCTTGGTCGGGAGTTGTGATGCGATTCGGTGTTACACGGATTCACAGGTCGCGTTAGCTTGGATAGCAAAGCAACCCGTCCATTGGAAGACATTTGTGGCCAATCGCGTTTCGTACGTTCAAACGCATTTACCGGAAGCCAGCTGGCATTATGTACCCACTAAGTTGAATCCTGCAGACTTGTGCTCAAGAGGAACCAGTGTTCAACAGTTATCAGAGGACTCACTTTGGTGGCATGGGCCTGCTTTTCTCCGGGAGCACACCGCAAAACCTGTTCAGGTCTTTGAAACCGAGGAAGAAAGTCGGAAGGTAGCATTAACCGCTCAACTAGACACAACTGAGTGTTGGTTTTTTGATCAGTTTTCGTCTTGGTCTAAACTGTTCCGAGTTATGGCCTATGTTCTTCGATTTGTCCAGCGGACCAGGAAAACCGGCCAATGGGAGGACTCCCTCCTGTATGCATCGGAAATTCGCAGTTCGATTGAAGCCTTGGTAAAGGTTGTTCAACGAACACACTTCGCGAGCGAAATCTCAGCCTTGAATCATGGGTTACGTTTACCGTCGCGGTCAAAGCTTCTTTCCTTACATCCGGTCATTGATTCACAAGGAATCTTAAGAATAGGGGGGCGGCTTCGGAACGCCGAAATTTCTGAACAAATGAAACACCCCATTATTTTACCGGATTGTCACTTAACTGCCATACTCATTAGGCAAACCCACTTAGAGACACTTCACGGGGGACTCCAATTAACCTTGTCCACGTTGCGACAAAGGTTTTGGGTCGTGAATGCACGAAATCTAGTAAAATCATGTGTTCATAAATGCATCACGTGTCTTCGCGAACGCGCTAAACTCGGTAACCAACTCATGGGTTCACTTCCTGCCGCTCGGGTTTCTCGCAGTTTCACTTTTGAACACACCGGAGTAGACTATGCCGGGCCCTTTTCGGTGAAATTACATCACGGTCGTAATGCAAAAGCCATAAAATGATACGTGGCCGTGTTCGTATGTCTATCTACCCGTGCTGTTCACTTGGAACTCGTCTCTCGACTGGATACCGAGGCCTTCCTCGCCGCGCTGTCTCGTTTTATCTCTCGTCGTGGAAAACCCGCCGTCATGTACTCAGACAACGGCCTCAACTTTCAAGGAGCGGACGCAGAACTCAAACGCGCCTACCAATGCGCTGTAGAAGCCGCCTGCGCTCGGAAAACCGATTCTTTCGGCGAAATCGAGTGGAAATTCATTCCGGTCGCCACTCCTCACTGGGGCGGTCTTTGGGAGAGTGCGGTAAAAAGTATGAAGCACCACCTAAAGCGCTCCCTCGGAGTCTTCGTGCCAAACTTCGAAGAAATGACCACACTGCTGACCAAGATTGAGGCCTGCCTCAACTCACGGCCTATTTCACGGTTACATGATGATCCTGAGTCGTTGGACGTACTCACTCCGAGGCATTTCTTGTCAGGTCGGGCGTTAAATTCTCCACCGGAATTTTCCACATTGGATTTACGCGAATCATCATTAAATCGTTGGCAAACCGTGACTAGAATCACCGAGACATTCTGGAAGAAGTAGTCTTCCGAATACCTACACACGTTACAGAATAGGCCAAAATGGCAGAACACTAACTCGGAATTTGGTGAAGGAGATCTGCTACTGATCAAAGTACCCAACAACCCCCCGCGCATGTGGACCTTGGGGCGGATTCTCAAACTAGTCCCTGGTGTAGATGGGGTAGCTCGCGTAGCTATACTTAAAACCGCGAAAAAAGAGATCCAACGGAGTCTCTCGCAACTTTGTAAACTCCCTTCTTAGCCCTTGCTTTGGGGTCGCATCAGGGTCTATCTTTACCCTGCCTTACGGCATTCTGGGACTCTTCAGTTTGTCATCTCTCCTTCTCAAGCTTCCTGGGACTCTTCAGGTTGCTTAACTTTCTTTTCCTGGTTTCCTGGGACTCTTCAGGTTACCACCTCCTCTCTCGGGCGTCCTGGGACTCTTCAGGTCGTCCTGTTTCCTGTTCCAAACCTTCAGGAACACTTTATGATCTCCGCCATGTCTTTTCTTCCAAAACTCCAAAAATACTTACTGAGTCTTCGTACTCATCATTTACCTTTTGGTGCAGTGAGAATTAATCATGGCGGATTATCCGTGGGCCCACCTCCTGGGCGTAGGCTATGAGGACGAGGGGGACGATGTCCTCGAATTGCATGCCCCCCGGGAGGAAGCGGAATTTCGACGGCTGTTCGGCCACGTTCTCCCGGCGGGGCAAAAAGAGAAGCCGGCACCACCACCACCTCCACCTCCAGCAGCACGGCCGCGGACGAGACGGCAGAGGCCCGTCATCGCCTCAAAGAAGAGCATTGCCTCGGCGAACTGGTCTCGGAAAGTCCTCGACGATCCCAGCACCAGGGAGCTCGAGCGCAATGCTCAAAAAATCAAAGTCCGGGCATTCGGGCAGGAGATAGTGGTGCCCCTCTATACGGCCCTGAAATTGCGCCGCTGGAAGGCCTGGGCTCCGCAGGGCAAAATAACCCTGCGGTGGTCGCCGGCCCTAGAGCTTCATTCAGCGAAGCTACATATGAAGCTGAAAAAATAGTCGTCTCGTCCCTATCTGTTTTATATCTTTTATTTTATTTTTGTTTGTTTGTAAATAAATTTGTTTTAAACTGAGTTAACTTTCTTCTTCCTTGTCTTGACGCTATCGCGTCAACGGGGGGAGTTTGTTCGAGATTGGGAGGAGCAGAAAATGTTGCGAAGTAGATTCCGCATTTCTCTGTTATATCTCCCTTCTATTGCGCTCATAATAGACGGATAGACCGACAGCGTCTAGCCGCTCTATCTGTCCCTCTCTCCGCGGCGCGCTTGCGCGTCTTCTGGCCCTGGCGCGTCGCGGCCGCGAAGCGACACTACTTGCGCGCTTGGCCACTAGGTGGCCAGCGCCCGCAGCAGCTCTCTCGCTGGCAAGATTAGTGTCGCGTAATTATATAGATGGGTCCTTGATAAGGACCCATCGCACCTCAGCCTTGCTCGACCGCTGCCTTGACAGCAGCAACAGCAGCATCCTTTGACGCCTCCACGGCTTGGTTTTTGACGCCTCAACGGCATATTGAAGAGCGCCTCCACCGGCGAACTCATCGGGAAAATACTTTGGTAAGTATCACCCACCACCTACTGCCTACCAAGAGGGGACTACCCCTCTGCGGCAATATCCTCCCTCCTAAGGGAAATTTCTCCGGGGACTGCCCGGGAGAAGTTAACCCTCTCCTTCCCCTCCACACTGCCTCCGAGGACTACCTCCGACCCAGTGTTCCGACCCTCAAGTCCAGGGCTCTCGAAAGAGTCGGGTAGCGGGAGGGGTAGCATTCACCCGAGGGGTTGGGGTGGCTCGGAGCCACTATAGCTCTAGGAGAAGTAGGCCGAGGGGTAAGGGGACTTCCCCTTCCCTAAAACCACTTCTCCTATTTCGCTTACTCCCGTGGCTGGGGATTTTACTGGGGAATACTCCAGGGAAAATTGCCCAGTCCGGGAGCTTCTAAGTCCGCGTTCCTTTCTGGGGAATTCTGTTTTCTGGGGTTCTAGGGAATCTTCGTAGACCGAAATTCCCTAGAGGTTGACGAGAGCAAATTCCCTAGAAAGTCGATCATTAGTCTAGCGGTTCTTTTGTAAATATTGTAAAATTTTTTGTACATTATATTTATTTAAATAAAAACTACTTTTACCTCCTATCTTTGGCTTTGAATATTTTATTCTAGAATAAGACCTTCCCTTCTGACCACAAGTGCGGAGCCAACTTGGGACATTGTTTCGCACAATCATTTTAGTATATTACATATATGGACTATTTGAGCAGTAGAGAGCTATTTATAGCATAGCAGCATTACTAGCGGTTTTGTTTAACATTGAATTTTGTAGATATTGAAGTGTAAAAGCCTGTTCGTTCATTTTATATTTTTCTAATGTCTGGTTATTTAATCTTCTAATACAGATCTTTCATGAATATTTATGTTTATATGTATTGTTATTTAGAAGTATTCCACATATTAAAAGAATTGAATGAAATATTGTATGATTTGTGTAATGTACTTAATAGTATTTATGATTTTTTAGGTCTTAAGAGGAAAATCCTTCTTGGTGGACGTAACAGCTTTTCAATGGAAATTGTTTGAGTTTGATTAATGGCAAAATGGATATAATGAAAGCTCTTGGTGGTTTAGAGGCTATTTGGAAAATACACTTTACAAAGGAATTTTTTATTGCTAATATATAGCATATCCTTTCTTTCGAGTTTTCAGATATTTAAGTTTTACTTGTTAAAATGTTGAAATTGACTCATATATAAAAGGTCTATTTTGCTCTGAGCTCGTTTAGTTGTGCAGTTCTTTATAAGAGACAGGAAAACTTAAATTCACTGTAGAATTCTTATTAACTACTTATTACTTAGCCTACTTAATATCAAATGTTTATGCTCCATTAGGAAAAAGGCTTCTGGTTTTGATGAAATAATGCTATATGATAAATTGACCAATGTCAACAGGATCTATGTCATTTGAGATAAATTGCTAGTGTACATTCACGATTTGGTGTTCATCTATAACTTGCAAAGAATCTGGAGTTTTATAAGTGGTAAAAATCCTAATTTTGAAGAGCTCTCTTAATCTCTCTTAGTTTCAACAAACTCACCTATGGCAAATAGTACACTATTTAAATGTAATGAATCTTCGCCAAGTGACCGATCAGAATGTGTTTAAGTTTTAAATTGTATAGAAGGAGATCATCCACCTGAGGAAATCGTACAAGATGAAATCCCATGGAGTATCCAGGCCCTTCTTTTGGCAAATTCAACTGATTTAATGGACTAAAGAACAACCAAAAAAATACTGGTTTGATTTTGAATTCAGATGGAGAGATTAGAATCCGCGTGATATTGAACAATACAAGGAAGAAAATTCTTTAAGTGTACAAAAGATGGGATGTTCGCATTTATATATTCTACACCGGATTGATGATACCTCTAAAACTAGCTTACAATTTACACTCTCCGTATATAGCAAATGGCTATCAATGCTGATTATCTATGTAAGAGAAACATGTTTTTTCTAATTTAAATTTTATTACACTAGCTTTGCAATGCAGTAATAAAAACAGAACAGATGTGCTGTTTGGTTGGAAAAAATTGGTCATAGAGCTAATATACATAAACATGCTTCAGTGCTGTAATATAGAAGTACAAAGTCGACGAGGAAGAAATATACAAACGATTATCCATGAAGAGCTTTAAATACACATGATACAACTAAACGTAGAAACCAGCCAGATGAAATTATCGAACAATTATAAAATTATTATGGCGCGGATAATCGTAAAATTAACCGAGAATTAACCTTCAGTTTCAAAATTGCTAATTGGTGAAGATTTGACATTTTAAAATAGAGCTAATCCCGCCTGAATTATAGGCTGATTGATTTACGAGGCAAAAATGGCTCAAGATATTTGCAGTAAAAATCAATTGAGTATCAATTATGTTAATGGCTGTATAAATTATTCATGAAGAATAGTTAAAATTTTTCGTTTTTAGATTACTTCAACAAATGTGATGAGCGTACAAAAATTATGAAAGGACATTTACAATTGATTTTGGAATAAATTACATTTGAAGTTAAGGGTACGTTCAATGATAATGGCAAGATAGAGTTATCATATTTTCAATAAATATTTTTATAAGAATTATATAATTATAGACGAGGAGTATCTAACGTGTATTTCAGTTGTTACACAAACGCTATTTTTAACTATATAAGGTAATAAAGTAGAGTAACTGTAAGGATTCTGGGACCGGGTGGCGAGGGGGTCGGGGTCCCGCGGGGGTAGGGGAAGTAGGGGAATTGCCCCCTCTCCTCGTGTGGTTGTGCGCATGCGGTTGTGCGCATTATCGCGTTCCCCCGACGTTAAACTCATAGGGTACACAAGTGGCCTCCCCCCCCTCTTACGTTAAGCAGTGAACGCAGAGAAAGAGAGAAAGAGAGAAGGAGAGAAGGAGAGAAAGAGAAAGAGAAGGAGAAATAGAATTTTGAGGTTGTGAAATGAACGATATTTGGAATTTTTAATAAAAATTTATAAATATATTTTTAATAATATACACATAAAAATTATAATTGAATATAATAATATATTTTTTGCTTTTTTTAAAAGTTTTTCATACATTCTATAGCATGATGGATGTATGTTTTGCAGATTGAACACCACTCTGGAAGTGGACAATTAATGTGTAGGTGACCATAATTTTTGCAATTTGTACACCAATAATGTGGCGTTAGATCTATCGCAGGTTCCATTTGTGTAGCCTCTGTTATTACGGAAATAGGTTCCGTTTGTGTACCACTATTTTTCACCTGGGACATATTTGAAAACATTTTGTTATTTTTTTATATTGTAATAACTATTTTACAAAGCAAGTATACTTACAAAAATCACCTCCTCTTCTTCTTCTTCCTCCTCCTCCATCTCCTCTTCTTCTTCTTCTTCTTCCTCCTCCCTCTCCTCTTCTTTCTCTCTCTCCTCCTCTTCCTCCCTCTCCTCTAAATCAATGGCTGGTATAAAATAAAATAAAAAAATTAATTTTTTTTCGTTATTCTTCGTTTTGAATAAAAAACAATTGGTCAAATAGTGAGATAGTTAACAGTTTTCAAAAATATGTGTCGTAAAATTCTTTTATGATTCTACTTATTCACATTATCTCTGGGTTTTTTTTCTTTAAAAGAAATAAAAATAATTACTTACGGTTCAAGTGCATATTATGATGAAGCATCTCTTCATATTCTTCAAAATAACGATTATGAGAATCGTTAATTCTTTTGATGTTTTCCTGCATCGATTCTGCAGGATTTTCATCCTCCTCTACTAGATTTTTTTTCACAAAACCCCGTTCACTTTCCATTTTTTTTTTTTTTTTTTTTTTAATTTTCTATTGTACAATCTGTACTGATGGAGGTTCGAAGACTGAATGAAGCCTCTGAAGAAATTTCGTCAATAGAAACTCTTTGTCGTTCAATTTTTAAATATAAAGTTACATTTGATAACACTTAGGAGTCCATTCTTTCTTCATCGAGAAGGGATACACTATACCCTCTGAATAATCACCGTATTGTGATATTTTTTCCTATTGTGTTATATTGTGATAAACCTATAGGTCAATCACAATGGAAATTCATCGCAAGTAAGAAAAAACAAAAATTACCCCTTCCAAATATTGCAATTAAATACGCTTAATATACGATAATATCGTTCATATAAAAAGTCAGTCTGTTAAACGAGAGCTGCATAGTCGTACCACGCGTGCTTGAACTATTAAGAAAAAATAAGTGTGTGATTAAACACATTAAAAAGAAACTTGTTTGTTACAAAAAAAAGGTAAGGATATATTTTTTTTTCATTCGATTAGTACATGCATTATTTAATTGAGTTTTTAACTTTAATGAGACTAATCATTTTTTTTTTTTTTTTCATAGAGATAAAAATGAATTTCAATAAAATCAATGAATTGGGAAGCGTCATTCCAAAAAATTTTGTGAAATTAAATAGCTTGACGGAAAATCAAGAGTACGATATTTCCGAAGTGGACAAAATTATGACAAAATATGGAATGAAAATCATTGTAAAGCTGTCAACAGCCGATTGGGTATTCTTGCCAGGGAGAATGGCAAAATTGGCGGAAGATACGGAGCAGTTGCAGCACCTACAAAAGGCTGCAGCAGCCAATAATTTAATAATGTTATATAAAGGAGGAAAATATCACAACGTGGAATTTAAGTCTAATGTTTGATAGGTATTTTGTATCAAAAAAATAATGAATAAATTTGTTGTTTATTATATATTTATTTAATAGAAATTGTTTTCTTATTTTTTAACTTACATTTCTAACAATATTCGTAAGAGGATAATATTGTACAATTTTATCGTGTATAATTAGACAATAGGCTGTAGTATTATCCGGAATGATTTCCATACACTCGGTCTCGAGTTTGACGTCGACCATGCCGGTTTTTATGGACTCGTTCTGATGCGAGCAGTCGATGACGAAGAGCGGCCCGTACGTCAAAAAGTCCGTATAGTCCAGCATGGGTCTCGCGAGTTTCTCACCAGCGTAATAGGAGGTGAAAAACTTTACATACATGTCGTAGAGGACGGAGTAGCGGGATTTCGTGAAATCAGTGTCGAGACAATCGTACGGATAAGATTCGGAATTCAGATAGAGTTTGACATCGAGTACTTTGCAATGACTGAATTTTAGCACATCCTCGTGCTGATTACTCTTCTTGTTCGTTCTGAACGCCAGAATGACGTATCGCGGCTTCTCCAATTGCGTGGACGCTTTCACGGACCACGTGTGTCGCTGCGACTTGGGCAGAAGCGGATACTCGTAAAGTTCCCAGGCGCGAAAAGCGAGTGACAGACTCTTGTCCTGCTCGACGATACTGAGAAATTGGAGTTTCGTAATTTCGTTCAGGGTCACATGGGGTATTCTCCATTGCACTCGTGGCAGCTTTATCGACGAATCGGTGATTTTCACCGATGAGTAAATGGCGTTTGTATCGTCGCGGGCGCGAATGAGAACGAGCTCGTGACGCGCGTTAACGACGACTCGCCGATAATCCTCGCAGAATCCCAGCAGCATTTTCAGGGGCACGCAAAAGCTGAAATTCTTAACAGCCGCCTCCTTTTTGAGCCGGTCTTTGCCTGTAGCGACGAACCATCCGGAATGACGTAGACTGGCGCTCTCCTCGGTGCTCAGGGAAACGAGATTCTTCAGAGTGCTGGTAATACCGACGTTTCTGCATCGGTCGATCTCGATACCGTTCAATTCGTAACGAATCTCGTCGAAGAGAAAGGCCGCGGAATTGCAGTCGAGCGTAACTATATCCTCGTTGCTGGCGCTCGCGTCACGCGTGCCCTCCACAAGCTGACCCTCGACGTAGAGATAACTCTCGCACGGCAGGAGTATCAAATCTTGCTGCTGTATGGGAATGCGAATCTCGTCGCTGTTCGCCAACGAGGCGTTCGCATACGGATTGTAGGCATGCATCTCCATTTTGGTGATGCGATTGTCGTAGGTCAGCGGTGCGGTGACGTTCAAGGGATCTGCCATTGTTCCACTATGTACCTTCGCCCAATCTCTTCACGGTGAATCCCAATGATTGTAAAAATTCTATATTTCTTCTCGTTAGCAAAAAGCTCCTCTTGTCGCGATTTTCACTCCGATGAACCGGTGTATTCGACTCCACGTAGGACGAACGACTAGCGAACGTTTCATCCAGTTTCACCGCTTTATAATCCTCGTTACTTTTGTAAATTAACATTTTTCTTAATGTGCAATCTTATGGTAATTTCTTCACGTCCAAAGTCTACGAGACGATCGTCCTGATCGAGGATCTCTTGCAGCATAGCGCGCCACTTGTAATTGCCGTTCAGCGTAAATCGTTTCCACATTTCCGTCTTCAACGTACGATTCCAGCGCTCGACTATCGACGCTTTCATCACGCTGTAGGTCGAGTAGTGATTTATCCCGCGTTTCCTCATCAACGCCTGAAAATCACCGTTGTAAAACCCCTTGCCGTTGTCGGTCTGTAAATTTTTCGGACATCTGCCGGTCTTTATGATTCTCGTCATTGCCGTCGTCACTTCTCTGACGCTCTTGGTCTTTAATGCCACCGACCAAGCGTATTTCGAGAGGGTATCGATTACAGTGAGAATGTACTGGTGACCCGCATCGACGTAATTGCGCATATCAACAAGCTCGGCCTGCCAGAGATCGTCGAAGCCACGCACAATGACTCTTCTGCGTGGAAAATTTATCCTCGCCGGTGCATGGAGCTCCTCCACCAACTGTATCTTATCTTTGCTCATTTTTTTTTTTCAAATATGGACAGATTTCTATAATTTATAAGTATTGCTAAGTGTTTCACGTATCAGATCTTCCTTACTCACTTTATCATCCAATTTTTCACAAATTGTTTGCAAAATTTGGTCCATCTTTTTCTCAAATTGTTCATTATGTTTATTCAATGTTATTGTCAAATATTGTTTAAATTCGAGCAGTAAATGTTCTAAATTTGGTTCGTGAAAGTGTTTCCTACTCTCACCATCCAGTCCAATTCCAAATTTATTTATCGACATTTCAAATGCACTACTGTCACTTTTTTTTTTCAAAATTCAGTCTCTTGTTGTTGCTCGTTATTCCTCTTTTTGATGGCTCGTAATGTCGAGAGTATACATTCTACGATATATGTTAAACAAATGTAAATTTAACAACAGCAGGAATCAGACATTTAATTTTTTTTTTTTTTTTACCTCGTACTACCGAAAGACGTTGATATTACACTGAGGTAAGAATGTAACGTGCAACTTTCTTTATACGATAAGATCCTCGTCGCGCAACTCCTCGATTATCGACTGTATCTCCTTGTGATGACTCGTATTACCGGCAGCCACCGATGCGATCAAAAGTCTCAAACGTTCGATCAATTCATTCGGATCGTTCCAATGTACGTAGTTGATTGGTCCCTCGGTGACACGCATAAGACCTTTACCCCTTTTTTTTTTTGATGATGTTGACGCTTTACTGACGCCTGATGTTGATGGTAACCGGTCAGGCGGTAACGTAGGTTTTCCCAATAGCAATGGTTTCATAATTTCTTTATATTTTCCACCTTTATTACCCTTGGTTTGTTTTAGACTATCGTTTAACAGTTTATGCGCTTTAGTTTGATTGAGAATACTCTTGTATTGTTCCAAATCGTCGGGTTTTATAATGGCTCGATTGGGTTCTCTCATGAAAATTAGTTCATAAGTACCTATTGTACCGGTGTATAACGTCTTATCGAGTATGATATCTCCTTCATGACTTATTTCAAATTTACATCTACCAAGCGTCAGTTGATCATTTTTATAAAGAGGTCCAAAAGCACGATCAATCAAGTTATCCCTATCGGTCAGAAGTAATTTAATATACTTGCCAGGGATCGGATGAAATCGAATATGTTGAAAGACATGTTCAAACAAGCCTGGTTCATTTTATTCATCAATATTTAATTTTTCTAGCAAACTTTTTTTCGAATCGGGCGACGTTTGATCGGTTATAGAAGACTCGTCGTCGTCGTCGTCGGTCATGAAATCCAATGGATTCGTAATAGTTTCACTACTACTACTACTAAGATTCTTTGCTCGTTTATACGGTGTCGATGTGAAGTAGGCTCCCCTCTTCAATTTATCGTTGACAAACGAATTATTATTATTATTTGTGTTATCCTCCGTTTGAGAAACGAGTTTCTTCAATGGATCGACTATCGGTTTGAATGTCTCGTTCAAACTGCTCTCCATTATCGCCTTCTCCGATTTCAAGGCACGATGCTTGTCGCGAATAACCTCGCTCGTCTTGGCGATCCTCTTCAGAAGCGATTTTTCATCCATCGCGATGCTGTATACAACAGCTTTCCTCGAATTGAACGGTTTTTAACCGACCTGTTGCGAAGCTGTATACAACAGCTTTCCCCGAACCGACACGGGTTTTAACCGACCTGACACGGTGATCCGAACGGCCTGCACTCCACTATCAAACTGACACTCAAGGCCGTGATCGTGAAACCTTACCGGCCTGACACTCGCAATGCCGTTCACTCGATCGTGGCGTACTCGTTGAAACCTTTGCGATATCGACCGTTCTTCAGAGAGCTATCCTTGTCTATTACTAAGAAACCGTAATCGCGACTCCAACAGGTCGAACACAATGTGAGAAATTTCTCATACGACATATCACTGTTGACGTGATCGTTGAAAATATGCTTCAGATTAGTTCCATCCTACTTAAATATTATTAGCAAGTTTGCGTTATCTCGTATCAGATGCTTTGGTATTTTCGCATAAGTCTGACAGAGGTAGAAGCAATCGATGTTGGAATGTCTACCCATGCAAAAGTAGTCCCTTATATTGTCCTGCTTGTCGTTGGCCACATCGTCGAATATGAAAATGGAGTTCGGCTTTGCATCCGCGACGTTCACAACCTCGCAATTGTTTGAAAATGGAAAGTAACCAATTTCCTCCGTGTCCTGCAGAAGCTGCTCCAGATATCGTTACTTCGGTTGCTGCAACGACTTCGAGTAGACGTACAGGTTCTCGAATCTCACACCGTGCGGACTCTCTATGAGGCTCAGCAACACGTTTGTCTTACCGCAATTCGACGGTCCGCAAACTATGCAGCGTATCGTAGATGGTAATAGCGATCAGTGGCGTTTTCTTATTTGCGTGGTAGCATCGTGAGCATCCAAATTTGTCACGCGAATAGTAGGCACGTGCTTCACGAAATGCATCCTCGCTATTAACCTTCGGGAACAGCTGTATCGTTCATTTATATTTCGCGATTTACGGAACTATTCGGTCAGTTGCCATTACGATGGCGTTCAGGCTAGTCGTCGTCGATTCCCTGCAGAACTTGACGAATCATCAGCTCGAACACATACCGAAGATCGTATTGCTGGAGTACTTTCCAGACAGTATCGCGAGTGTGTGGGAAAGATTACCTCGGCACATTCGCGCGGACTCTGATGTGCAGCAATATCAATATTGCTTGCAACACTACAATCTACCTAATACCACTCACCACGACGGACCACCGAGACGGATGAAAGACTGTTACGTTTGTCAGCAAGAGAAGCAGTTGCTCTAAATGTCTGGATCGTTCTTCAATAAAGTCTTGAAAAAATTGCCATTTGAGCTGCACGTGCCCGGTTACAATTATTGCGGGCCCGGCACTCGACTTCGCGAAAGATTGGAGCGCGGCGATCGTGGTATAAATCCGCTGGACGAGGCCTGCCTCGATAACGACTTAGCATATTGGCACAACGAGGATCTACCGGAGCGTCCTCAGGCAGATAAAGTGCTAGCGAGGAGAGCGCGTGAACGTATTACCGCAAGAGACGCGACCTTGGGTGAACGCGCGGTCGCCGCAGCCGTATGGGCATCGATGAATGCTAAGCGTAAACTTGGCTTGGGATTACATAATATTGTCGCGATGAAGAAAGCAGTAGCGGCTAAAAAAAAGAAGAAGAACAACAACAAGAAAAAATTTGGTACTACTACGAGGAAGAGAAGAATTCGAGTGCCGAGGAAACGGGGCGGTATAATACCTATACTCCCACTGCTAGGTGCAGTCGGAGCACTGGCAGGTGGAGCATCGGGTATAGCGACGGCTGTAAACCGTGCAAAAGCTGAGAGAGAACGATTGCGGGAAATGCAACGTCACAATCGCGCGATGGAAGCGTCGCGCGAGAGAGGCAAAGGTCTTTATCTGAAACCGTACAAGCGAGTCGTCGGAGAGGGAAACCGTGGAGGTGAAAAAAAAACAAAAAAAAGAAACGGTCGAATAAGAGGAAGAAAATGAATGAGGGGAAATTTCATCGCAATGTAGAAGCTCTCCGTCCGGATTCTGGTGCTACTAGTAACATACAATTGGCACGCATCTGCCGACGCATACCATACTTCCGTGGAGTCTTTATGCGCACATCTCTGCCGCTCGACGGGCCGCGGTGCATCGAGTGCGCGATCGTGAATCTCGACGATCAATGCGGCCTTGGTACCCACTGGGTAGCCTACGTCAAGCGTAACGACATCGTCGTATATTTCGATTCCTTTGGAAATTTGAAACCGCCGAAAGAATGTGTGCGTTACTTTGGTCCTAACGTTACAATCTACTACAATCATGATCGATATCAATCGTACGATAAAAGCAATTGCGGTCAGTTGTGCGTGAAATTCCTACGAGAAGAGATACTTTGAAAAAAAAAAAAAATGTCTTTCACCGTGACATTATCGGATCGTAAATCAGTATTAAATTCAGATTTCTTTCCTCCGATCAATCTGCAAGACGATCGGTACGAGATCGGTCTCGTGGACATGCAAACGTACAACTCGATAGCCAATGTGGACGAGACGAATAATAAGTTCTACTACGATAACGATAAGGTACTGACGATACCCAGAGGCTGTTACGAATTGAGTGCGATAAATGAGTATTTACAGTCTCAAATTTCTGCGAGACACGAAATTCAAGACGACATTCACAGCGTTATTCTTCTACGAGCGAATAACAATACACTGAAGAGTGAAATATTCTGCAAATATTCGATTGACTTTGGAAAACCGAATAACATTGGCTCACTACTGAGCTTCTCGTCGAATCGCGTGATCGAACCGAACGCCCAGGCTGAATCCGATGAAACCGTGAACATTGTGAAAACAAATATTCTACGCATCGAGTGCAACATTGCGGGTGGTGCGTACACCAACGGTAGACCCCGACACATTATTCACGAGTTCTTTCCCAGCGTACCACCGGGATATAAAATCTCGGAGGCACCGAAAACCGTCATTTATCTACCGGTCATCGTCAGAGTAATCGACCGTCTCACGTTACGTATCCTCGATCAGGACGATCGTCTCGTAGACTTTGGACGTGAAGAAATTACCATAAGATTGCACATTAAGAAAAATGTTAATTTACAAAAGTAACGAGGATTATAAAGCGGTGAAACTGGATGAAACGTTCGCTAGTCGTTCGTCCTACGTGGAGTCGAATACACCGGTTCATCGGAGTGAAAATCGCGACAAGAGGAGCTTTTTGCTAACGAGAAGAAATATAGAATTTTTACAATCATTGGGATTCACCGTGAAGAGATTGGGCGAAGGTACATAGTGGAACAATGGCAGATCCCTTGAACGTCACCGCACCGCTGACCTACGACAATCGCATCACCAAAATGGAGATGCATGCCTACAATCCGTATGCGAACGCCTCGTTGGCGAACAGCGACGAGATTCGCATTCCCATACAGCAGCAAGATTTGATACTCCTGCCGTGCGAGAGTTATCTCTACGTCGAGGGTCAGCTTGTGGAGGGCACGCGTGACGCGAGCGCCAGCAACGAGGATATAGTTACGCTCGACTGCAATTCCGCGGCCTTTCTCTTCGACGAGATTCGTTACGAATTGAACGGTATCGAGATCGACCGATGCAGAAACGTCGGTATTACCAGCACTCTGAAGAATCTCGTTTCCCTGAGCACCGAGGAGAGCGCCAGTCTACGTCATTCCGGATGGTTCGTCGCTACAGGCAAAGACCGGCTCAAAAAGGAGGCGGCTGTTAAGAATTTCAGCTTTTGCGTGCCCCTGAAAATGCTGCTGGGATTCTGCGAGGATTATCGGCGAGTCGTCGTTAACGCGCGTCACGAGCTCGTTCTCATTCGCGCCCGCGACGATACAAACGCCATTTACTCATCGGTGAAAATCACCGATTCGTCGATAAAGCTGCCACGAGTGCAATGGAGAATACCCCATGTGACCCTGAACGAAATTACGAAACTCCAATTTCTCAGTATCGTCGAGCAGGACAAGAGTCTGTCACTCGCTTTTCGCGCCTGGGAACTTTACGAGTATCCGCTTCTGCCCAAGTCGCAGCGACACACGTGGTCCGTGAAAGCGTCCACGCAATTGGAGAAGCCGCGATACGTCATTCTGGCGTTCAGAACGAACAAGAAGAGTAATCAGCACGAGGATGTGCTAAAATTCAGTCATTGCAAAGTACTCGATGTCAAACTCTATCTGAATTCCGAATCTTATCCGTACGATTGTCTCGACACTGATTTCACGAAATCCCGCTACTCCGTCCTCTACGACATGTATGTAAAGTTTTTCACCTCCTATTACGCTGGTGAGAAACTCGCGAGACCCATGCTGGACTATACGGACTTTTTGACGTACGGGCCGCTCTTCGTCATCGACTGCTCGCATCAGAACGAGTCCATAAAAACCGGCATGGTCGACGTCAAACTCGAGACCGAGTGTATGGAAATCATTCCGGATAATACTACAGCCTATTGTCTAATTATACACGATAAAATTGTACAATATTATCCTCTTACGAATATTGTTAGAAATGTAAGTTAAAAAATAAGAAAACAATTTCTATTAAATAAATATATAATAAACAACAAATTTATTCATTATTTTTTTGATACAAAATACCTATCAAACATTAGACTTAAATTCCACGTTGTGATATTTTCCTCCTTTATATAACATTATTAAATTATTGGCTGCTGCAGCCTTTTGTAGGTGCTGCAACTGCTCCGTATCTTCCGCCAATTTTGCCATTCTCCCTGGCAAGAATACCCAATCGGCTGTTGACAGCTTTACAATGATTTTCATTCCATATTTTGTCATAATTTTGTCCACTTCGGAAATATCGTACTCTTGATTTTCCGTCAAGCTATTTAATTTCACAAAATTTTTTGGAATGACGCTTCCCAATTCATTGATTTTATTGAAATTCATTTTTATCTCTATGAAAAAAAAAAAAAAAATGATTAGTCTCATTAAAGTTAAAAACTCAATTAAATAATGCATGTACTAATCGAATGAAAAAAAAAATATATCCTTACCTTTTTTTTGTAACAAACAAGTTTCTTTTTAATGTGTTTAATCACACACTTATTTTTTCTTAATAGTTCAAGCACGCGTGGTACGACTATGCAGCTCTCGTTTAACAGACTGACTTTTTATATGAACGATATTATCGTATATTAAGCGTATTTAATTGCAATATTTGGAAGGGGTAATTTTTGTTTTTTCTTACTTGCGATGAATTTCCATTGTGATTGACCTATAGGTTTATCACAATATAACACAATAGGAAAAAATATCACAATACGGTGATTATTCAGAGGGTATAGTGTATCCCTTCTCGATGAAGAAAGAATGGACTCCTAAGTGTTATCAAATGTAACTTTATATTTAAAAATTGAACGACAAAGAGTTTCTATTGACGAAATTTCTTCAGAGGCTTCATTCAGTCTTCGAACCTCCATCAGTACAGATTGTACAATAGAAAATTAAAAAAAAAAAAAAAAAAAAAATGGAAAGTGAACGGGGTTTTGTGAAAAAAAATCTAGTAGAGGAGGATGAAAATCCTGCAGAATCGATGCAGGAATACATCAAAAGAATTAACGATTCTCATAATCGTTATTTTGAAGAATATGAAGAGATGCTTCATCATAATATGCACTTGAACAGTAAGTAATTATTTTTATTTCTTTTAAAGAAAAAAAACCCAGAGATAATGTGAATAAGTAGAATCATAAAAGAATTTTACGACACATATTTTTGAAAACTGTTAACTATCTCACTATTTGACCAATTGTTTTTTATTCAAAACGAAGAATAACGAAAAAAAATTAATTTTTTTATTTTATTTTATACCAGCCATTGATTTAGAGGAGAGGGAGGAAGAGGAGGAGAGAGAGAAAGAAGAGGAGAGGGAGGAGGAAGAAGAAGAAGAAGAAGAGGAGATGGAGGAGGAGGAAGAAGAAGAAGAGGAGGTGATTTTTGTAAGTATACTTGCTTTGTAAAATAGTTATTACAATATAAAAAAATAACAAAATGTTTTCAAATATGTCCCAGGTGAAAAATAGTGGTACACAAACGGAACCTATTTCCGTAATAACAGAGGCTACGCAAATGGAACCTGCGATAGATCTAATGCCACATTATTGGTGTGCAAATTGCAAAAATTATGGTCACCTACACATTAATTGTCCACTTCCAGAGTGGTGTTCAATCTGCAAAACATACATCCATCATGCTATAGAATGTATGAAAAACTTTTAAAAAAAGCAAAAAATATATTATTATATTCAATTATAATTTTTATGTGTATATTATTAAAAATATATTTATAAATTTTTATTAAAAATTCCAAATATCGTTCATTTCACAACCTCAAAATTCTATTTCTCCTTCTCCTTCTCTTTCTCTTTCTCTTTCTCTCCTTCTCTCCTTCTCTCTTTCTCTGCGTTCACTGTTTAATGTAAGAGGGGGGGAGGCCACTTGTGTACCCTACGAGTTTAACGTCAGGGGAACGCGATAATGCGCACAACCGCATGCGCACAACCACACGAGGAGAGGGGGCAATTTCCCTACTTCCCCTACCCCCGCGGGACCCCGACCCCCTCGCCACCCGGTCCCAGAATCCTTACAGCTACTCTACTTAATAATAATGAGAGTTCCAGAAAAGTCAGCTTCTTTTATCCGATCTTTTGCTGTTATTTTAGCTGGAGCAGTCTTATTGAATAATTCCAAAAATATAGGTCGGCAGCAAAAAAATTTGACAAGACATTTTTTCTTCTGTGGATATATTGATTCAGCAATCCGCATTTTTAATTTACAACTTTTAGATGTTTGGCGTCTTATAATTTTATTTATTTCAAAGCTAACATATATAAAAGTATTATTCCGCATAATGAATTTTTAATACTTCTCTATCCTCGTTATATTAAGGTTTATATTTCTCCTAATATTTAATTGTTACTACCACATATATTATGTAATGTTTCATTTTCAACCATTCAATCAATATGCTTGTGTCGATTTTCTAAATTTTATTGTTTAGTTATTATCCAGGCTTTTCAGAGTAGTCACCGTAATATAGGTTTTAATGATGTTTGTTGCACTTAATACATACACATTTACACATTGTTAGTATATTTCTCTAAATTTACCTATCCTTTTATATACTTCTCGCTTTCGTAAATGGTATAAACATTGATGAACGCACATGTTATCATTTCTGATTTCAAATTAGTTTTAATTTCTGCAGCTATATCAAAAGCCTAGGTAGCTGATTTTTAATGCATTCTTTCTAATATTTGTTTTTATTACTACCTATATGTTGCAGTGGGATTACGCTTATTTACCTCTCATTTCCACTACTAAATGAATTAATCTGATTTAAAATATTTTTTGATTAAATATATCATTTAAATGTATAATAATATTACTTGCATAATACATGCCTTATTTATCTGTAAACTATGGAACTATCCTCTTGTGATAAATGCGTAATTTGTTCTATAATTTTTCAATTATTGCATAGTACTCATTTGTAATTGATAAAATTATGATAATTATCTTAGAAAAAACAACAGACGTATTACAATCGATATTTATTGATAATACCTTTATCGTTTCCATCGATTGTTTAATAAACATTTAGGTGTCTGTAAAATCTGAGATAATTATCGTCATTTTATAGATTGCAGTTAAAATTATAATGGAAGGAAATAATCTAAGAAAATATGCAAAAGTACCTATTTATCCAGATGATTATTCGTACTGTAGGATAAAAACATATCAAAAAAATGACGGTATACGTACGACGTAAGTAAATTTGTTTTTAATGAGGAACGATTATTTTAAATACAAAAAAAGACATTTAAAAAATTTTCTTTTATTAATTATTATCTATTAGATATTTGAAATGCGTGTTAAAGGGCAAATGCCCTGGAACTGGAAAAATAATTATAAAAGCGGACAGCGAGAAAAATTGCTTCCAAAGTTTAAAACTACAAAATCACTTACCTAATGATAAAGTTAGTAAAATGAAAACCAATTTTAGAAATGAGTTGAAAATTTATTCGCGGTCCTCCAAATTAACACCATTAACAAAAGCGAAGGAAATATATAATTACTGTGCTTTAAGGTAAATATGTTAACATATGTAATTATAATATTTCAAATAGAATGATATTATAAAAAATAGCTGTAAACCTTATTAAAAAATGAATGAATATTATACCCTCAACTCTTTCCAAGAAACCCGAAAGGTGCACGAGCAGTATCATTTAAAGAGGTGGACAGAAATATCAGAAGATGGAAAAGAAAAGCTTATAAGAAATTGCCATCGTCAATAGCTTTAGAAGATTTAGAATTCATTTTGAATGCTGAAAGTAATAAAAAGTTTATGAGATTCAAAATTGAAGGAGACAAACATAAACTATCCATAATGCAGTATGCAGAAAAAGAAAATACATTAGTCATTTTATATGACAAGAAATTATGTAATTCAATGGATTACCAAAGATTATTTGTTGACGGTACATTTGGGACTACCCCTCAAGTAAATAATGTCTATCAAATGGTAACATTATATATATAATGACAGAGCATTACGGCAAAGTAATGTTATTTTCTTTATTTTTAACGCTTATTGTAAATAGATGAGACATGCTATTATTTATATCATAAAATCCAGGCAATACCATTTTTGTGGGCATTGACGAACCATAAGTCATTTAAATTATACGATATGTTATTTAAATTTATTAAAATAAAAGTTTTACCACAATTGATTCCAAAGAATATACACGTAGATTTTGAATCAGGCTTACAAAAACGGCTAAATATAAATTTTCCAGAAGCAAATATAGTAGGTTGCTACTTTCACTATGTACAAGTAAGCAAATAAATAAATATATAAGTAAAAATATAATAATAATTAAATAAACTTTGTATGATTTACAGAATGTAAGGAAAATTGCCAAAAAATTACATGTTTTTAAAGATTTAAAAAATTTGTTGCCATCCAGCCGCATAAATATATTTAATTTTATGAGAAATATATATGACATTCCCTTACTTCCCCCTTTCATGATGGGTGAAGCATTAAACGTAATAAAAAAGAAAATAAAAAAAGAAGGATTAATTGAAAGGTTTGAAAAATTGTTGGCTTACGTAAATAGGTATTGGTTGAATATAGTGGACCCCCAAATCTTGTCGGTATTTAATAAAAAAATAAGGACAAACAATGTTATTGAAAGATATCATCGCTTATTAAAAGAGAAACTAGGATCCCACCCAGAATTATTTAAATTTATAGGTATATATAAATAGTAACTTATTTATGCAAACAAATTATTGTCAAATAGAAAAAGTTAAAACCCGTTGTCGTGTTTCAAAGGTGCAGGTTGCACACTTGCCACGTTAATAACTATGACCTATGTTTTGGACATCAATCTTACCTTACGTATAGTCTTCAAACTTTGCATTTAATCTACAATTATTCTGTTTCTTCTTTTCCTTATTAATAGTGTTTGTACTTTATTCTTTTCGATCAGTTTATGTTTGCCTCTTCCTGGGCTCTTATTTTCCTCCCATAGTTAAAAAAAACACACTTTTCATTTCACAAAACATAGGCATTAGAAATTGGTGCTTTCCTTAAACCAATTTTAGATATAATCTATACGATATTTCTCGAAGTTTACTTTTCGCTTAATTTATCTGTATTCCTTATTATTATAGCAGATTTGATAAACATTATTAAAATATATATTATTGAAAATATCAATGCGCATAGAATAGTAAAAACGCCCATCAGAAAAGGTATTAGAGAAAGCGAAAATTATTTGCAAGAAGCATGGATTAATACATTTAAAAAGGTTACTAAGAAAACTGAACAAAGGATAATATATCATTTTATAAATGCTATGGCGCTACACAATAAAAACTTGATTAAGAAAGTTAATAAACTTTCTAACAAACCAGGTAATCATTTATATATAGTTACATCTCATTGTTTTAATTGTTCCAAAATAATATATTAACCTTATTTTCATACCTAGGCGATGACGCGAAACAGCCCTGTATTAATAATTAGAAACAATAAAATAAAATAAAAAGGTCTTATCACAATAAATAAAAAAGCTTTATAGAACGCCAAATATCTAAAAGTTGTAAATTAAAAATGCGGATTGCTGAATCAATATATCCACAGAAGAAAAAATGTCTTGTCAAATTTTTTTCCTGCCGACCTATATTTTTGGAATTATCCAATAAGACTGCTCCAGCTAAAATAACAGCAAAAGATCGGATAAAAGAAGCTGACTTTTCTGGAACTCTCATTATTATTACCTTATATAGTTAAAAATAACGTTTGTGTAACAATTGAAATACACGTTAGATACTCCTCGTCTATAATTATATAATTCTTATAAAAATATTTATTGAAAATATGATAACTCTATCTTGCCATTATCATTGAACGTACCCTTAACTTCAAACGTAATTTATTCCAAAATCAATTGTAAATGTCCTTTCATAATTTTTGTACGCTCATCACATTTGTTGAAGTAATCTAAAAACGAAAAATTTTAACTATTCTTCATCAATAATTTATACAGCCATTAACATAATTGATACTCAATTGATTTTTACTGCAAATATCTTGAGCCATTTTTGCCTCGTAAATCAATCAGCCTATAATTCAGGCGGGATTAGCTTTATTTTAAAATGTCAAATCTTCACCAATTAGCAATTTTGAAACTGAAGGTTAATTCTCGGTTAATTTTACGATTATCCGCGCCATAATAATTTTATAATTGTTCGATAATTTCATCTGACTGGTTTCTACGTTTAGTTGTATCATGTGTATTTAAAGCTCTTCATGGATAATCGTTTGTATATTTCTTCCTCGTCGACTTTGTACTTCTATATTACAGCACTGAAGCATGTTTATGTATATTGCTCTATGACCAATTTTTTCCAACCAAACAGCACATCTGTTCTGTTTTTATTACTGCATTGCAAAGCTAGTGTAATAAAATTTAAATTAGAAAAAACATGTTTCTCTTACATAGATAATCAGCATTGATAGCCATTTGCTATATACGGAGAGTGTAAATTGTAAGCTAGTTTTAGAGGTATCATCAATCCGGTGTAGAATATATAAATGCGAACATCCCATCTTTTGTACACTTAAAGAATTTTCTTCCTTGTATCGTTCAATATCACGCGGATTCTAATCTCTCCATCTGAATTCAAAATCAAACCAGTATTTTTTTGGTTGTTCTTTAGTCCATTAAATCAGTTGAATTTGCCAAAAGAAGGGCCTGGATACTCCATGGGATTTCATCTTGTACGATTTCCTCAGGTGGATGATCTCCTTCTATACAATTTAAAACTTAAACACATTCTGATCGGTCACTTGGCGAAGATTCATTACATTTAAATAGTGTACTATTTGCCATAGGTGAGTTTGTTGAAACTAAGAGAGATTAAGAGAGCTCTTCAAAATTAGGATTTTTACCACTTATAAAACTCCAGATTCTTTGCAAGTTATAGATGAACACCAAATCGTGAATGTACACTAGCAATTTATCTCAAATGACATAGATCCTGCTGACATTGGTCAATTTATCATATAGCATTATTTCATCAAAACCAGAAGCCTTTTTCCTAATGGAGCATAAACATTTGATATTAAGTAGGCTAAGTAATAAGTGGTTAATAAGAATTCTACAGTGAATTTAAGTTTTCCTGTCTCTTATAAAGAACTGCACAACTAAACGAGCTCAGAGCAAAATAGACCTTTTATATATGAGTCAATTTCAACATTTTAACAAGTAAAACTTAAATATCTGAAAACTCGAAAGAAAGGATATGCTATATATTAGCAATAAAAAATTCCTTTGTAAAGTGTATTTTCCAAATAGCCTCTAAACCACCAAGAGCTTTCATTATATCCATTTTGCCATTAATCAAACTCAAACAATTTCCATTGAAAAGCTGTTACGTCCACCAAGAAGGATTTTCCTCTTAAGACCTAAAAAATCATAAATACTATTAAGTACATTACACAAATCATACAATATTTCATTCAATTCTTTTAATATGTGGAATACTTCTAAATAACAATACATATAAACATAAATATTCATGAAAGATCTATATTAGAAGATTAAATAACCAGACATTAGAAAAATATAAAATGAACGAACAGGCTTTTACACTTCAATATCTACAAAATTCAATATTAAACAAAACCGCTAGTAATGCTGCTATGCTATAAATAGCTCTCTACTCCTCAAATAGTCCATATATGTAATATACTAAAATGATTGTCTTTTATCAAATAAGAAGCTTTTGTGGTTTGAACACAGGACTCCATGACCTGCATTTATTAGTATTAAGATATATGATAGTACTTACAATAATCACTTAAAGCTGGTAAACTCCTATGATGAAGATACATCCATTCTCAATTGACACCGAATGTTTTCCTCACAACTTTTTCATAAAACCCTATAAATAAAGCAGCCTTTCTTCAACTCATGTGCGTAAAGACTAATAGCTAATAAATCTGCAAACAAAAGGTAAAACATAAGTAATCAAACTTCATTTACAAAAAAAGCTACTTCTATATTAATAATAAAAACAATAAAGACCTCGCCTGATATTTATATATCACAGCCTGTATGTATGGTTCCTACAAACAATGCCTGCATATTTCAATCAATTTTTCTTTTACATAACAAATTTAATATACCAATGCAATTAGTACGCCATTCCTGCAGAGCTCATTATTTTTCAATATTATAACATTTGACCACTTATTAGGTAACTATATCCTTAAGTTCTCAGTTTTCTTTTCTATACGAATAGAGAGGAAGCTAAGTATTAAAACCTTAAATTATTAGTGTTGCTACGCTTTCACTTATTGAGGTAATACAAACGCATATTCTGACATTGTTTAAAGAGCTAAAATAGTTGGTGCGTTATGATTGGATGCATTAAAATTTAAATAAAAGGAACTGTACCTTACATGTGATTATTTTATTTCATCCCTTCTATGAATGTTTGGATTCCGTATCACCTTACACAAACTTTAATTAAATTTCCAATTTTTTCATATTCCACTTTATCAATGCAAAAACGTATCCTGCAAAATATATGTTTAAAACAAAGAATCAATTTCTTTCAAATTAAGTAAGTTACTTTGATGAGAAAAATAAAATACTTATCTGACTTTCACTTTCATATATTATAACCTTGTCATACTGGCATACTGTCATTAAAATGTAAACACTGACTTATAATCAAATCAGGTTAAAGCTGTATGAAATTGCCCATTTCCCATAGACCCTTTCCTCATGTTTGTACGCATGCGCGAAAATGTCACTATATCATACATATTCATATAATGAATAGAAATCATACTCCATTCAAAAAAATTTGTGGGTCTAACGTCCGGTTACCGTCTCAGGTCCATCTAACCCCTAACGCCATCTATCGGAAGAGACCACGAAGCACGAGCGTTAAGCTTAGAATAGGGTAAAACAGATATGTATTGTTGCCAGCAAGCGGACCGTCGGTCTGCAGAATTTCCCCCTCTACTTACAACCACAGATGCAGGCTCGTTTGCGTGAGCCATCCTTGCTGCTACCACTGCTCGATGGTCACGAACACAAGTAGAAGCGTGCGTACATGTGTCGACCAGCTTCGCTCGCTCTCGGGTATCCTCGGATTAAAGAGAGAGCGGAGATATTTTCTTGAACCTCTCTGTCTTTCTCGCTGTTAGCGTCTAGCAGAAGAGTCGAGGCAAAATCTTTCCGTTTCGCTTTGCCGAAAATCTACCAATATTCGATGTCATTTACATTTGCAGCCCAATGCCTTTATACCTGATTTTTTCAGCATATTTATTTATGAGCATTGACTTATTTAAATCAATAATAAATTAAGGAAATGCGTATTTGATATATAATAATTATTTTAACTACAATTTCATCGTTATATTTCGCTTATTTCCGTAGAAGCTGCATTTTATTAATTTATTATTGATTATTGTAAGTCAATGGCCATTAAAAAAAATTTAATCTTTAAAAAAAAAGAAAAGTACCGATCAGGAATCGAACCCGGACCCACGAATCGCCACGCGATTACCTTACCGCCTAGTCTACGAGGCTTCTTCAGTGCACCGTAAGCAGACAGTATTCTTAAGGGCTTGAAATCTTCTTTTAAACTATATAAATAAACGAGCAACCGACAGCTTTATTCATTATTATTCTGTCATAATGGTACACAAATTAAGGAATAATTATATTTTTAATAGTTTTCAAAAGCTTTTCCAATAGCCAAGAACGAAGACAAATAATCAACGCTCGCAGTTTCCGTTCTTGGTAATTGGAAAAGCTTTTGAAAACTATTCATTAAATAATTATTCTTTAATTTATGTACCATTATGATAGAATAATAATGAATAAAGCTGTCGGTTGTTCGTTTATTTATATGGTTCAATAGAAGATTTCAAGCCCTTAAGAAGACTATCTGTTTACGGTGCACTGAAGAAGCCTCATAGTCTAGGCGGTAAGGTAATCGCGTGCCGATTCGTGGGTCCGGGTTCGATTCCTAATCGGTACTTTTCTTTTTTTTTTTAAGATTAAATTTTTTTTAATGGCCATTGACTTACAATAATCAATAATAAATTAATGAAATGCAGCTTCTACGGAAATAAGCGAAATATAACGATGAAATTTTAGTTAAAATAATTATTATATATCAAATACGCATTTCCTTAATTTAATATTGATTTAAATAAGTCAATGCTCATAAATAAATATGCTGAAAAAATCAGGTATAAAGGCATTGGGCTGCAACCGTAAATGACATCGAATATTGGTAAATTTTCTGCAAAACGAAGCGGAAAGATTTTGCCTCGTCTCTTCTGCTAGACGCTAACAGCGAGAAAGACAGAGAGGTCCAAAGAAAGTATCTCTGCTCTCTCTTTAATCCGAGGATAACCGAGAGCGAGCAAAGCCGGTCGACACATGGACGGACGCTTCTACACAGTGGGAAATTGAATCGTGTGTGGTTCGGCTAGTTTCACTCTGTAATTTAACATGGAAAACGATATACTACACTATAGTTAAAAGCACACACGATTCAATTTCCCACTGTGTACTTGTGTTCGTGACCATCGAGCAGCGGTAGCAGCGAGGATGGCTCACGCAAATGAGCCTGCATCTGTGGTTGTAAGTGGAGGGGAAAATTCTGCAGACCGACGGTCCGCTTTCTGGCAACAATGCATATCTTTTTTACCCTATTCTAAGCTTAACGCTCGTGCTTCGTGGTGTCTTCCGATAGATGGCGTTAGGGGTTAGATGGACCTGAGACGCGTTTGCCATCACCAGCGCCGCCTACCGGTAGGGATTGCCTCGTGACCTCGCACGAGCAATCTCCCGTTTCATCTCTGTTATAACATTATGTCAGAATTATAGAAATGACTGTGCCACACAGAAATGCTTTATAAATCAGTCCTTTTTCATTCATTGATCTTTAAGTATTTCTTTCCTACGATTTAAACTCATGAAGAAGGATTTAGCCTGTAACAGAAATAAAATAACCACAAAGTATATTTCCTTATAAATTCGCAATAATTTTCATTTTTTTTTTATTAATTTATACTCATCTGATATATTTTGTCTTCTCTGTTATTTATTAAAATCCTTCCTTCTTTTCCATAATCGTTTTCCGAAAATATTATTTTTGTTGGTGATACAAAATTGAGGGTTAATCGCGCCATTTGACAGCTACGAACAAACTCCCTAGAAATCCCCTCGCCCCTCTGTTTCTAACGGCCGCATAGTTTGTCCTTAAGGAGCTCCTTAGATTAAGGACTCCTTATCTATGTAATTTTAACTGTAGCAAAATGGAGTTTGTCCTTAGTTGTCAAATGACGCGGTTAACCTTCATTTTTGAATTGTAAACGAGAATAATATTTTCGAAAAACGATTGCGGAAAAGAAGAAGGATTTTAGTAAATAACAGAGAAGAAAAAACATATCAGATGAGTATTAATTAATAACAAAACATGAAAATTATTGTAAATTTTTAAGGAAATATACTTTTTGATTATTTTATTTTTGTTACAGGTGAAATCCTGTTTCTGATGAGTTTCAATGAAGGAAAAAAGTACTTATAGATCAATAATTGAAAAAGCATTAAATTATAAAGCATTTCTGTGTAACCCAGTCATTTCAATAATTGAGACATAATGTTATAACAGTGAATGTGTAAGCGATTGGTGTATATACAATCAAATTTTATTGTAAATTAGTAATGATGTACGATAATGTTTTGGTTGCTACTTTTATAAATTAAAACTAGTTCAATTAACCTATTATTTATATTTCTTTCCTTAATCCAAATTCTATATACACATAGTACGTAATTACATATTCTCATATTAGTCATATATTCTTTAATTTACTATTAAAATTACCATAATTTTATATTTGTAGAGCATAACTGTTTGGTGCAATGATTTTTATTATTCGATCAATGTAAGACAAATTGCAAAGGGTTTCTGCAAATGTCTTATTGATCCACCACATCTTTCCACATCTTGTATGACATCTATTTTCCTTTTTAATCCCTTTTTCAAGTTTTCAACATATACCAATATTTTTGTGCTATTTTTAAATACACTTGGATATGGCTATTCTATTATCTAACTGATTTTATAAATATTAAGATGATTGGTAAACCATTGTTCTGTTAAATTTGAAAAATGGACACTTGAATTATTGTGCTTATAATGTTTAGCACCTCTTCCATAGGATATCTTCTCTTTACATTTGAGAGGATGTTGTTCTCCAATACAATTGAATGTACTGCTGAATGCTTCTTGTTTTTAGCTTCAAATAACTATCCAACTTCATATTTGGATATCCATCCTCAATATATGATACATATTTTGTTACTCCTATTTGTTTGTGAAATTCATTTGTTCTAAAATCTTAATTTATCTTTTTACTAGATATATATTATATCATTTTCAAAGAATTGATATGTCTTTCTATCAATCCTAACAACATTATAATAGATGTAATGAAATAAGTATTCTATATTCAAAATGGATATCTATGCGTGTAGTGGGAAAACTATTTGAAGCTGAAAACAAGATGAACTCAGCAGTATACAAATACCTTTTAAAGACCTTTATTTTTACAAGTATTATGAGAACATATCTCGCAGAAAAGATGCCAAATTTTAATATTATAATTCAAAGGTCCATTTTACAAATTAAACAAGATAATGGTTTAACAATCATTTCAACTATTATAAAAATAATTGCAGATCAGCAGTATTATCAGATCTGTGTGTATGTATAAATGATTAGAAAATTAATGTTATATGTTATAGACTAGAAGAAAATAGTGCAACAGAGCCAAATAAATGTCACACGAGATGTGGAAGGATGTGGTTGATCAATAAAACATTAGCAGAAACCCTATGCAACTTGTCTTACATTGGTCGAATAATAAAAATCATTGCAACAAACAGTTATGCCCTACAAATATAAAAGTGTAGTAATTTTGTTAGTAATTTAAACAATATATGACTAATATGAGAATATGCAATTACGTACTATGTGTATATAGAATTTGGAATAAGGGAAGAAATATAAATAATAGGTTAATTGAACTAGTTTTAATTTATAAAAGTAGCAATCAAAACATTATCGTATATCATTACTAATTTACAAGAAAATTTGGTTGTATATATAACAATCCCTTACACATTCACTGTTATAACATTATGTCTCAATTATTGAAATGACTGGGCTACACAGAAATGCTTTATAATTTAATGCTTTTTCATTTATTGATCTATAAGTACTTTTTTCCTTAACTGAAACTCATCAGGAACAGAATTTCACCTGTAACAAAAATAAAATAATCACCCAGCATATTTCCTTAAAAATTTACAGTAATTTGTATGTTTTGATATTAATTAATACTCATCTGATATATTTTTCTTTCTCTGTTATTTACTAAAATCCTTTCTTCTTTTCCGCAATCGTTTTCCGAAAATATTATTCTTGTTTACGATTCGAAAATAAAGGTTAACCGCACTATTTGACAGCTGTCAGCTATGACACACACTGTATAAAAGTAATATTCTATAGCAAATTATGCCTATATACCAATGCAGCCAACCATACGGCATAAAAAGTTGTAAGTAAAGGAATCTCATCCTCAAGGAAGCCTCAGACCTTCCTTAAGATAAGGAAGCAAAAAATCATATATATATGCAATTAAAGTATACTAAAGTAATATTGAGCAGACTGTAACATAAAACAATCAACCAATCACAATGAAAGAGTCATCGCTATTCCCATTGTGATTAGCTCATTCCTTGCCTAGTGAATAAGGCGTCCTTAATCTAAGGAGCTCCTTAAGGACTGACTATGAATACGGCCGTAACTTCCCCTCGCCACGACGCAAGATTAATGGCTAAAACTGTACATGAACGCACCCTTACTTCACCTCAACCGTCATAAGAGGGTAAAACTGTATTTATAAAGTACGTAAAATAACTTTATCAATGAAATATAATTTATATTAATTTAATTTCCATACAAAGAAAAAGATAATTAATAATTTCAATTGATTTAAAAAGTAAAAAAAAATCTGACGTAGGTGGGACTTGAACTCGATTCATAATTCGCATGTACAATGACCGACAGAAATGGCGTCCCTTGATGCGTTTAGGAACCGCATTTTAGGATCCTTCACTGTATACTCTATTCTGCTAGGCGGAGATAGGGGAATGGAACGCGATAACTATAGTAGTTAGTTTATTTCGCTCTAAATGCGTGAGTGCGAGAGAGAGAGAGCTTTATACGGCATAGCAGGGCAAGCCAGGCGTCCCGAGGCTTATTTCTATCTGTGCCATTGCCTATGGCTATCTCTCTCGCTCGGTAAGAATCATTCGTCCGTCCTTGTTTAGGTCAGTTCTACGCCAATGGATACTCTCTAAAGAAGATTTTCTCAGGCGACACCATTGAAGACTGCGATTACAGCGGGGATTTTAAAATACTGTGCACCTGTTACTGTAAAACGTCAGTATGAAAGATTATTGTCGCTTACAGCGTTTGGTGCAATTAACATTATAAGTCTGGATTATTATGTGATATTCTGTAATGCACATATATATATACATATGTAAATTTACTTTTAATTTTTTAAACCAATAAGTTATTGGCATTATAGAAGAAACTCATTTAAATATAAGAATATACTGGTTTCCACTTATGTAACTTTTCTTGTAAATATAATATAATTTTAATTAATAAAATTCACTCGTTTATTAATCAGACTAAGAAGAGTTATTTCTTTTAAATTTTAACATGTATAGAATAATATCCTAAACTCGCACACTTAACTAATTATTATTAGAGAAATATTTTTATAATCGTTACACATTGATAATAATATATCTCAATATCCTTCAGTTTAAAATATCATTTACATTGAAGAAATCTTGATCAATGGTCATGAAGAGATCGTGGCTCAGTGGCTAGGTCGCTTGCCTCGAAGATTAGTTAGACCGCTTTTGTCGGTGGTTCGAATCTCGCGGGAGATATTTTTTTTTTTCGTTTTAAAAGCATTACTATCTTTTTTTTTGTTAATTATTTGGAAGCATTGCTACTGCTTCCAAACATATTTTGAAAAGTTTATTTTGCCCTGAAAAGGGCAGTTAGTCAGACACGGCTAGAGCTTCCTAATTTTTGTCAAAATTGTATGTCCTACGTAACGTCAGTTCGTCTAGTAGTCAGTCTAATATCCGCGCCGGTCAATAACTTGATTGAGTCGATTTGGAATCGATTCAATTAAGTTTTCAAGAAACTGTGGTTCATGCCGTAGGCCTTCCCACACAGCTCTTGCATTCTCAAGCACTGCTGCTTTCGTCCTCTCCCTTGGCGCGACCCATTTTTTGGTCATTCTCGCCCAAACGTTTTCTATAATATTTAAATCCGGACTCTTGGCCGGCCACTGGACCAGTTGGATTTCCGGATGATCCCCTAACCAATCACGAGTGGCGTGTGAAGTGTGAACTGCAGAATTATCCTGCACTACACGGATTATTGGCATATCTTCGGCAGAATACACAGCACGAACACTTGGAAGAAGCACCTCTTCAAGGATCGTAATGTAGTCTGCAGAAGACATCTTAGGAGGAACCTCAACCAATTCACCTATCGTGCCTCCTGACACCCACCCCCAAATGCCACACGTGATTCGTCCAGAGCGATCACTCTGAACGACGTATTCGGGGTTCATCCGAGAATCGCTGGGCCTCCAGACGTGAAGAATACGTCGGTCAACGGATGATACAAAAACCTTTTCATCGGTCCAGATCACCGTTTCCCACGTTTCACGACTGGTCGCTAAATTTTCTAATGCAAACGCGACTCTTTGTTCTCGGTGCTGAGGATTAAGAGTAATCTTGCGGGCTGGACGATAGCAATTAATGCCGGCCGCGTTAAGTCGCCGCCTACCCGATCGTTCGGATAAAGGAAATCCCTTCTCAACAATTCCGTCAACTACGTTCCCGAAGGGGTCTCGCGAAATGTAGTCCACTAGGAGTTGGTCCTCTACCGGTTGTGAACCAGCAGGTCTATGATTATTTGCACGGTGATCACGCAATGCGTTACCACCGCCGCGCTGAAAAACGGTAATCCACCGGCGAACGGTTTTCACCGAAACACCTGTAAGCGCTGCAATTTCTAAATTAGATTTTCCAGCCTCCCAAAGGCCTACAATTCGCCCCCTCAACCAAACTTCGATATTCGATGCCATTATACGCGAAAACTAATAGCGATGCGCGAGCTCTAACCACCTGGACTGCAATGAAACAGTTTATCAAAAAGAAACAAGCTATTCAGTGGTTTATTTACATGCACTTCCGATCAAAACAAATGCCGAAGAAGCGAGCTCCTGCTCATATGGATTAGATTACAAAAAAAGCATAAATATAACATTGTATATTTTAAGGTTTGCAAAAATATTTTTGGAGGCAGTAGCAATGCTTCTAAATAATTAACAAAAAGAAAAGATAATAATGCTTTTAAAACGTAAAATAAAAATATCTCCCGCGGGACTCGAACCACCGACAAAAGCACTCTAACTAATCTTCGAGGCAAGCGACCTAGCCATTGAGCCATGAACTCTTCATGACCATTGATCAAGATTTCTTCAATGTAAATGATATTTTAAACTGAAGGATATTGAGATATATTATTATCAATGTGTAACGATTATAAAAATATTTCTCTAATAATAATTAGTTAAGTGTGCGCGTTTAGGATATTATTCTATACATGTTAAAATTTAAAAGAAATAACTCTTCTTAGTCTGATTAATAAACGAGTGAATTTTATTAATTAAAATTATGTTATATTTACAAGAAAAGTTACATAAGTGGAAACCAGTATATTCTTATATTTAAATGAGTTTCTTCTATAATGCCAATAACTTATTGGTTTAAAAAATTAAAAGTAAATTAACATATGTATATATATATGTGCATTACAGAATATCACATAATAATCCAGACTTATAATGTTAATTGCACCAAACGCTGTAAGCGACAATAATCTTTCATACTGACGTTTTACAGTGACAGGTGCACAGTATTTTAAAATCCCCGCTGTAATCGCAGTCTTCAATGGTGTCGCCTGAGAAAATCTTCTTTAGAGAGTATCCATTGGCGTAGAACTGACCTAAACAAGGACGGACGAATGATTCTTACCGAGCGAGAGAGATAGCCATAGGCAATGGCACAGATAGAAATAAGCCTCGGGACGCCTGGCTTGCCCTGCTATGCCGTATAAAGCTCTCTCTCGCACTCACGCATTTAGAGCGAGATAAACTAACTAGTATAGTTATCGCGTTCCATTCCCCTATCTCCGCCTAGCAGAATAGAGTATACAGTGAAGGATCCTAAAAAGCGGTTCCTAAACACATCAAGGGACGCCATTTCTGCCGGTCATTGTACATACAGCATAGCAAACTACGTTAGCCACCAGACCACTGGCTACTCGTTAGGCCTGTGTCGACTTTAATAAAATATATCTAATGTATACTAATGAGTCTATATATTGTAATAAATAATATTAACAGAATCTTCTAATAGAATAAAAATAATACCACAATTGACTTACTTCTGAATTCGAAAGCTACCGCTTTGAAAATAATTATAAAATTATTTATACTGAAGGGTCACCAATTTTTATCCACAGAGTGAAAGAGAGAGAAAAAGTGAACTATTATCAATCCTATTAGAAAAACAAACATCTTTGAACATTAAATTTACTCTTTCTAAAATCAATTAATTTACTTATTTTTTAATAAACGCTGTGGATGTTCATATAATTAATTATATATATATATATATTAATAATTAGACAATAGATGCTAAATTAGCTAGCTGTCAACCAATTTTGGTCAGTTTAAAATTCAAGGTACATTAAAGTAAAAACATTGGGTCATCATAAGCTTATTCTTAAATTAAGCCGAAATCAGACGATGCTTTTTCTCGTGCTGGATTGCTTGCTAAATTTAGAATGATGATTGCTGATTGGATATTTGCATTATTATAACCAATCAGCAAACAATATTTCAATTTAGCAAGCAATCCAGCACGAGAAAAAGCATGATCGTCTAATTTCGGCTTTAGAGTAATTAGACAAAGTTATGATCTTAGGGCATATTCCAGTTAAGGCCCAAAACTCTCATAATGTAATAGTTCAAGTAGCACGTATTATATATTAGGCGCTTTCCTTTCAGCCAAAATCTCACTTATATCTCAGATAAGTAACAGTTATGTACAGTTTAAGTCGACTTCCGTTTCCGGTGTGTGTGTGGATGGGTGAATGATGTGAGTGAGTGGCATTTGAGGCAAGAAAAAAGAAAGGTTAGTGAAAGGATAAGACAGGGAGTAGAAAGAAGAGAAAAGGAAAGGGAGCCCGAGAGAAGGGAATATAAGGGAAGGAAGGGGAAGGGAAAGTGAGCAGAAAAGGGAGAGAGAAAGAGAGATAGGAATTTGGAGGTTAGGAAGAAAGGCGGGAAAGTGAGTGAGAGAGGTAGATAGGCGATAAGGGGAAAAGAAGAGAACTGGGGCACCTGGCGGGGAAAAAAGGAAGGACAGAGAGGTCGGTAAGGTAGGAGGGAGGAATAGATTAAGGAAATGGAAAGGCAAGGAGAAAGAGGGGGGAAGGAAAAAGGGAAGGAGGAGGAAGTGGGAAGGGAGGTGGAGAAAGAAAGGGAAGGGGGGAGAATGAATATAGGAAGACTGATAAGGGATAGAAGGGAGGGAGAGAGGAGGAGGACGGAGAGTACTGGAAGTATGGAGGATTTTTTTAGGGGGAAGAGAAAGGAAAGAGAGGGAGAGGAGGAGAGAGGAAGAGGGGACAAATGGGCATTCAAGAAGAGTGCCAGGGTGGAGAGATCGCCGGTGAGGGGAGAGGAAGGGGGAATGGAGAAAGTGTTGAAGGCAATAGAAGGAATAAAGGAGAAGATGGATGGGATAGAGGAGGGAAAGAAGGAGATACTGAAGAAATTAGAGGAGGTGAGAGAGGAAATAGAGAAGGATAGGAGGGAGTGGAGGGGGGAGATAGAAGGACTGAAGGGAAGAATGGAGGAGCTGGAAAAGAGAGAGAAGGAGAGGGAGAGACAGGAGGGAAGGGTAAGGAAAGAGAACAGAGGACAGGAAAACGGAGAGATGGAAGAGAGGATAAAGAGGCTAGAATGGGAGAGAGAAAGAGAGGAAAGGGAGAGGAGAAGGAACAATATAATAATTTGGGGGATGGAAAGGGAAGAGGGAGGTAAGAAAAGATTGAAGGAGGAGGTAGGAAGGATAATGGAGATGATTGGGGTGAAAGGAGTGAGGGAGGTGAGGGTGCTAAGAGGGATGAAGGGGGAAGGGAGAAAAGGGATAGAAGTAAAACTAGAAAGTAGAGAAGTGAAGAGAAAAGTGATGGAGGGGAAGAATAAATTGAAGGGGAGGAAGGAAAGGATAGAGGATGATCTAACATGGGAAGCAAGAAGGATAATGTGGAAGGTAAGGGAGACAGCAGAGGGACAAAGAAGAAAGGGAGAAAGGGTAAGGGTGGGATATATGAAGGTATGGGTGAATAATGAGGAGTGGAGGCAGTGATGGGAACTTGTGGGAATTCGGTATCCCCACCACGCCGCCACTAGCTAGCACGCACACAGTGCCAGCGGTACATCGGTGAGCCAACCCCACTACTGTCGCCGCTCGCTGGTCACGCACACAGCTACATCGTTACGTGCGTGTCTCGGCTTTCGCCGTTGAAGTTCGGTTAGCTCCGTTGAGGTATGAGTACGAGAGGGATGAATATAATTTTTTCTCGGACCTCTCTTTCGCTCTCTATTTCTCCCAAGTTTAGCCAACGAGCCGCGCCAAACTCCTTTTCCACAGTATCGGCCGGTTCGATGCAATGGGAAAATAAATTTACTTTTTGACAATTATAATTCATGAAAATTTTTAAATGTTATTACAATTTGATAAATATTTTGAAAATGGTAAAAAATTATTGTGGAAAAAAAAATAAAAGTAAAAAATAAATAATATTGTCCGTGACAGTAATTGAAAGAAAAAATCCTTGTTATATTGCACAAAATTATCACTGAAGTGTGACATTTAAAATTCATTAAACAAACAAAAATTATACGAAAATACATAAAAGATTGATTAGTATGAAAAAATGGTTAAAAATTAGGTAAAAACTCGTACATTTTCTTGCAATATCACTGCATCGATAGCAATTCGGATTTGTAAATATGACCAAATTCATTAATATATACTATGAAATGCAAAAATCTGACCTAATTTCTATGATGAGGGCCTAATAACAGAAAATGTGAGGCTGCTCGGAAATTTCTTCGGTTATTTTCCAATATGGAACACCTAAGCGAACTGAAATATCCTAAACTATATGCAAAAAGGTAGGGGCCCATTTGTTCCAAAATTTTAGTACAATGCGTGTGTCTCTCTACATAACTTTGTGAATATGGCGACCTGTCAAAACACTGGTACACTCCGGGAAATATATTCTGTCCAACTTATAACCAAATGTTTTAAAAAGTCGTACTTCAATAGCGGTCAACACTTTTCCACATCCCGCTGGTTACCTGGTCTAGCACCGAGTCCTGAGGGTCCCGAGTAATAAACTGGGAACAATCGAAGAACCCTAATATACCTGATACTCTAATCACTAATCTAAAATTACTATTTTTGTATTTTTAATCAAACATATTTGAAATTATTACGAATACATTGCTTGTCTTTATAACATGAAAATGAGTCCAAATACGACATTAATCGAACAATTATTTCTTTTAGTTATACCTTGAAGCTGCTACTTTATTATCTATAAATTCTAATAAAAATTCAATATTACTATATATCTTCGTTATGCGTTAAGTTAAAATCAATCTCCAAAATATTGGAAAGAACATAAACATATTATTAAAAAATTAACAAATATAAATTTTATTTTAAGATATAATTGACAAATAAATGTAAATATTTTAAAATACTATATTTAAAAAGAAAAAGGTTAATCATCTCATAAAATTAAAAATTTCAATTTTTTTAGTATGATTCTGCTACGGGTTAATTGATGCTTATTTGGATTATTTATAGACATATTGGAATAAAATAAATTTGATTTTTAACAGGTTTTAATAAAATGGGAGATGTAAGATATAACTAATATAGAAATAATAGTCCGAATAACGTCATTTTTGGATTCATTTTCATGTTAAAAATACAAGCAATGTATTCATAATAATTTCAAACCTGTTTGATTAAAAATACAAAAATAGTAATTTTAGATTAGTGATTAGAGTATCAGGTATATTATAGGGTTCTTCGATTGTTCCCAGTTTATTGCTCGGGACCCTCAGGACTCGGTGCTAGACCAGGTAACCAGCGGGATGTGGAAAAGTGTTGACCGCTATTGAAGTACGACCTTTTAAAACATTTGGTTATAAGTTGGACAGAATATATTTCCCGGAGTGTACCAGTGTTTTGACAGGTCGCCATATTCACAAAGTTATGTAGAGAGACAAACGCATTGTACAAAAATTTTGGAACAAATGGGCCCCTACCATGCAAAAAATAATAATAGGAAATAAAATTAGGACTTAATATATCAAAATGTGAAACAATGTCAAGAAATAGCTCAAACCCACTATTTTCAAATTTTTTTTATGCAAAATTTGAGTCTAGAAGGTACTTCTGCCTTAAAACTTTTGCAAATTCATATATAATTGTTAATAACTAAATAATTATTGCTCCAGAATTTACTTAAAATAAAAGTTTATTGAAATTGAGTTTTACGCTATGATATTGATAAATCTGACTTTATCTCTGCATTGAGAGGCAAATAACTCAATTTCTTATGCTTCTCGGATGTTTCTTCGACTATAATCTGGTATAATATGTCCGAATGAACACAAATAGATGCTATTAATTATCAACAAATTATGTGGGAATCAAAATTGGGGATTCTAAGCTATGCTACAAAATAATGACCAGAAATGGCTAAAATTGTCCAATTTCAAATTGATTTTCTACAAAATTGGAGTATCGTAGGCGCTTTCGTTTTGAATTTTTTGCAATTTCAGTTATGTCCGAAGAATCATCCGAGAAATACGAGAAATTTAATTATTTGCATCTGAATATTTGCATAAAGCCAGATTTTTCAATATCATAGGGCAAAACTCAATTTCAATAAACTCACCATTTTAGAGCTTTCAGAATTTCGGGCAACATCAGCTTTAGAAGAAGAGCGACTACCGCTAACCAACACACTTTTATATGTCATCCGTGTAAAGTGATGTAGCGTTTACCCAAAAACTCTAAGCAAATCAAAATCTTTTTCCTCATTTAGATTTTAATTTTTACAAAATGCTTGTATATAGCCATTAATTAATTACATTTGGTAATAAATACATATAAAATGCATTCTTATTATATCAAATAATAAGTTGAGGTACAATAAACTCACTGTTTTTATATTAATCTGCTAACAAATACATTTTTTGTGTTTATTATAGAGTCCAATAAGTTAATGGTTATTAAAAAAAAAATCCTTGTAATGAAAAAAAATGAAAAAATTTTAAGCTTCGTCAAGACTCGAACCCGAACCTGCCGCGTGACAAACGGCTGCCTTACCATCTGCGCTACAGTGCTCACTTGGTGTACCAAAAGCAAAAGAGCCTTTTAAAGACTGGCTACAATTCTTTCATTAACTTGTCATAAACGATTAAGAAATAGCTGCAATAATAAATACACTTATTTACACAGCATTATTACACTAAATTTATTATGTTTTTAATTTGAAGCATACATTTTGCATGAAGATATGATAGTTTAACGGTAACCATGCAGTACACTAAATACAAAGCTATTCATATGCTACATTGTCGTAAATTAATTAAGTAATATTACAATATATGTTACGTATACTCGAAAAATTTACGACAATGTAGCATATGAATAACTTTGTATTTAATGTACTGCATGCTTACCGTTAAACTATCATATCTTCATGCAAAATGTATGCTTCAAATTAAAAACATAATAAATTTAGTGTAATAATGCTGTGTAAATAAGTGTATTTATTATTGCAGCTATTTCTTAATCGTTTATGACAAGTTAATGAAAGAATTGTAGCCAGTCTTTAAAAGGCTCTTTTGCTTTTGGTACACCAAGTGAGCACTGTAGCGCAGATGGTAAGGCAGCCGTTTGTCACGCGGCAGGTTCGGGTTCGAGTCTTGACGAAGCTTAAAATTTTTTCATTTTTTTTCATTACAAGGATTTTTTTTTTAATAACCATTAACTTATTGGACTCTATAATAAACACAAAAAATGTATTTGTTAGCAGATTAATATAAAAACAGTGAGTTTATTGTACCTCAACTTATTATTTGATATAATAAGAATGCATTTTATATGTATTTATTACCAAATGTAATTAATTAATGGCTATATACAAGCATTTTGTAAAAATTAAAATCTAAATGAGGAAAAAGATTTTGATTTGCTTAGAGTTTTTGGGTAAACGCTACATCACTTTACACGGATGACATATAAAAGTGTGTTGGTTAGCGGTAGTCGCTCTTCTTCTAAAGCTGATGTTGCCCGAAATTCTGAAAGCTCTAAAATGGTGAGTTTATTGAAATTGAGTTTTGCCCTATGATATTGAAAAATCTGGCTTTATGCAAATATTCAGATGCAAATAATTAAATTTCTCGTATTTCTCGGATGATTCTTCGGACATAACTGAAATTGCAAAAAATTCAAAACGAAAGCGCCTACGATACTCCAATTTTGTAGAAAATCAATTTGAAATTGGACAATTTTAGCCATTTCTGGTCATTATTTTGTAGCATAGCTTAGAATCCCCAATTTTGATTCCCACATAATTTGTTGATAATTAATAGCATCTATTTGTGTTCATTCGGACATATTATACCAGATTATAGTCGAAGAAACATCCGAGAAGCATAAGAAATTGAGTTATTTGCCTCTCAATGCAGAGATAAAGTCAGATTTATCAATATCATAGCGTAAAACTCAATTTCAATAAACTTTTATTTTAAGTAAATTCTGGAGCAATAATTATTTAGTTATTAACAATTATATATGAATTTGCAAAAGTTTTAAGGCAGAAGTACCTTCTAGACCCAAATTTTGCATAAAAAAAATTTGAAAATAGTGGGTTTGAGCTATTTCTTGACATTATTTCACATTTTGATATATTAAGTCCTAATTTTATTTCCTATTATTATTTTTTGCATATAGTTTAGGATATTTCAGTTCGCTTAGGTGTTCCATATTGGAAAATAACCGAAGAAATTTCCGAGCAGCCTCACATTTTCTGTTATTAGGCTCTGATCATAGAAATTAGGTCAGATTTTTGCATTTCATAGTATATATTAATGAATTTGGTCATATTTACAAATCCGAATTGGTATCGATGCAGTGATATTGCAAGAGAATGTACGAGTTTTTACCTAATTTTTAACCATTTTTTCATACTAATCAATCTTTTATGTATTTTCGTATAATTTTTGTTTGTTTAATGAATTTTAAATGTCACACTTCAGTGATAATTTTGTGCAATATAACAAGGATTTTTTCTTTCAATTACTGTCACGGACAATATTATTTATTTTTTACTTTTATTTTTTTTTCCACAATAATTTTTTACCATTTTCAAAACATTTATCAAATTGTAATAACATTTAAAAATTTTCATGAATTATAATTGTCAAAAAGTAAATTTATTTTCCCATTGCATCGAACCGGCCGATACTGTGGAAAAGGAGTTTGGCGCGGCTCGTTGGCTAAACTTGGGAGAAATAGAGAGCGAAAGAGAGGTCCGAGAAAAAATTATATTCATCCCTCTCGTACTCATACCTCAACGGAGCTAACCGAACTTCAACGGCGAAAGCCGAGACACGCACGTAACGATGTAGCTGTGTGCGTGACCAGCGAGCGGCGACAGTAGTGGGGTTGGCTCACCGATGTACCGCTGGCACTGTGTGCGTGCTAGCTAGTGGCGGCGTGGTGGGGATACCGAATTCCCACAAGTTCCCATCACTGAGTGGAGGTGGAATGAGTGGAAGGGAGGGCTATGGAACAAGGAAGGGAAAGGATGGAATAAGGGAGAGGCAAGAGAGGGAGAAAATTTTGGGGGAAGGGAGGGGAAGGGGAATGGGAAGAGATAGATGGGAGAAAGAAGGAAGGGAGAGAGAGGAGAGAGAGAGAAGGAGGTGGAGGAGAAAATAAGAGGGGGAAGAGAGGAGAGAGGCAGGAAAGAAGAGAAATGGATAGGAAGGGAAGAGGAGTGGAGATAGCTTTTTGGAATGTGGTAGGGGTGAGTAACAAGGACGAGGACTTTTGGGAGAGGATAGGGAGGTGGGATGTGGTGTGTTTAGTGGAGACGTGGTTGGAAGAGAAGGGATGGGAAGCCTTAAAGAAGAAGATGCCAAGGGGGCATGAATGGTGGGTACAGTGGGCGAAAAGACAGGAGAAAAAGGGGAGGGCGAAAGGTGGGATAGTAATGGGAGTGAAAAAAGGAATGAACGGAAAGAGAAAAAGAGAGGAGGAGGAAGAGGAAGGAATAATGGAGATAGAGGTGAAGATAGGGAGAGAGGAGTGGAGAATAATAGGAGTGTATGTCGGAAAGGGGATTAGAAGCATAGAAGATGGGATAAGGAGAGTGGTGGAAAGGGAACAGGGAAAGAAATGTCTGATAGAAGGCGACTGGAACGCAAGAATAGGAGTGGCAAGGGAGGAGGAGGAAGGAGAGGAGGGAGGAAGGAGTATGGGAAGAAAGTCGAAGGACGGAGTGGTGAACGCAGAGGGAACAAGGATGATGGAATTGATGGGAGAGATGGGACTGGTGGTATTTAATGGGACAGTGAGAGGTGATAGTGAAGGAGAATACACATACGTAGGGCACATGGGAAGATCAGTAATAGATTACGTGGTGGGAGATATGGAAACAAGGGAGGAGATTAGGGAGATGGAGGTAGAGGTGAGAGTAGAATCGGATCACTTACCGGTAGTGGTGAAACTAGACAAAGAGAGGAAGAAGAGAGAGGAAAGGGGGAGGAAGGGCGGGGTAAAGAGGGGATGGGAAAGAGAGCAGTTGGAAAGGTTTAAAGAGAAAACAGAGAGGATAGAAAGGGAAGGGGAGGAAGGTGTAGAGAAGAGATGGGAAAAATTGCAAGAGGAGGTGAGAAAAGTGAAGGAAGAAGTGAAGAAGGAGAAGAGGGAGGGGGCGGGGATGAGGAGGGGATGGTGGGATGAAGAATGTAGAGCGGAGAAAAGGGAATTAAGGAAGAAGCTGAGAAGGTGGTTAAGAGGATCTGGAGGGAAGGAGGAGTACGGGAGAGAGAAAAGAATGTACAAGGAGATGTGTGAGGGAAAGAAAGAGAGATGGCGAGAGGAATGGTACAAGGAAGTGGACAAAGCGAGAACAGAGGCGGAAGTATGGGAAATTATAAGGAGGAGTAGAAGGAGGGGAGTGAATAGGGCAGAAGAGATAGCAATGAAAGAATGGGACGGGTTTTTTAAGGAGCAGTTAGGGGGATGGGGGGAGGAAAAGGGAGAGAGAGTGGAGGTTGAGAGAAGAGGGAGAAAGAAGAAGAGAGAAGGGGGAATAGATGAGAAAGAGGTAGAGAGGCAGATAGAAAGGCTAAAGGGAGGGAAGGCGGCAGGGGAAAATGGATTGGAAAATGAAGTATGGAAATGGGGGGGGGGGGGGGGGAAGGAATAAGAAAGGAAGCGTGGAGGGTGTGTAATGGGGTATGGAGAGGAGAGGGATGGCCGAAGGGATAGGAGGTAGGGGTAATTGTGCCGATTAGGAAGAAGGGAGAAGGGAAGAAAATGGAGGATTACAGAGGGGTAACTTTAATGGACACAATGGCGAAAGTGTATGCGGGGGTGTTAGGGGAAAGGTTAGAAAAGGAGATGGAGGAGAAAGGAATGATAGGGGAAGGGCAGATGGGTTTTAGGAAAGGAAGGGGAGTGATGGAAAACATCTATGTGTTGAACTACCTGGTGAATAGGGAAATGGAGGAGGGAAGAGGAGGAATGGTAGGATGTTTCATAGATATAAGGGCGGCCTTTGACAGAGTGGACAGGGAGATATTATGGGAGGTGATGGAAAAGAAAGGGGTAAGTGAAGATTTGAGGGAGGCGGTAAAGGAAATGTATGGGGAAACGGTATGCAGAGTAAGGAAGGGAAAAGAGTTGGGGGAGAAATTCTGGACGGGAAGGGGAGTAAGGCAGGGTTGTCCGATGAGCGCGAAGCTTTTTATCTTATATATTGATGAGTTAGAGGAAAGATTGGTGGAGAGGGCGAAAGGAGGAATACAAATAGGGGCAGGGAAGATATATTCGCTGGCGTATGCGGACGACATTGTAATGATGGCAAAAGGAATGGGGGGAATGAAGATGATGCTGGGAGTAGTGGAGGAGTTCTTGGATGATAGAGGGATGGAATTAAGTGTAGAAAAAACAAAGATAGTGAGATTTGGAAGGAGAGTAGGAGGAGAGGTGAGATGCAGGTGGAAGGGAGGATGGATCGAAGAAGTAAAAGAGGTGAAATACATAGGATACACGATGAAGAGAAATGGAAGACAGGACGGGCACGTAGGGGAAAGAGTGAGGAAAACCGGAGCGGTGATGAAGGAGGTATGGGGATTAGGAAGAAGGGTATTTAGAAATAATGTGGGAAGAAGACTATGGATGTTTGAGAGGATGATATGGCCTGTGATTTGATATGGAGCGGAGATATGGGGTTGGGCAGAGAGAGGAAGGATAGAGGCGATGGGAGAGAGATTCATTAAATGGGTACTGGGGGTGGAGTGGGTTACACCAGGTTATGCAGTGAGGGAGGAAGTGAAAATGAGAAAGCTAAAGGGAAGGGCAGGAAAGAGGGCATGGGATTTTGAAGAGAAGCTGAGGGAAGGGAAAGGGAACAAGTGGGCAAGGGAGTGTCTGAGGGAGATGGAAGGGAAAGAAAGGAGGGGAGAAAAAGGGTCAAGATGGGAAGAGGAGAGGAGAAGTCTGTTAGAGGAGTATGGTGAAAAGAGAGGCAGGGAAGGATGGGAAAACAAGGAAGAGAGAGAAAGGATATGGGATGAAGTAGTGAGGAAAATGGAAAGGAGAGAAGAAGAGGAGAGAAGGAGTAGGATAGGAGTATCGAGGTATAATAGGTGGTATAGGATAGTGATGGAGAAAGGGATACCGGAGTACCTGAGAAGAGGAAAGAGAGAAGGTGAATGGAGAAGAATAGCAAGGTATAGGCTAGGAAATGAGATGAGGGAAGGTCAATATTGGAGGAAAGAGGATGAGAGAAGGTGTAGGGTATTTGGGTGGGAAAGGGAAAGCTGGGAGCATGTGTTGGGAAGATGTGGAAGGGGTGAGGAAGGGGATGAGACGGGGGTGGAGGAGAGGATAAGGGAGATATTGGATGGAAGTGGAAAAGGAGTGGAATGGATGAGAGAGATGGATGAAGAGAGGAATGGGCGGATAACCCGGAAGCGGAGGTCAGCGGAAGGATGCGTGAGGATGAGTGGAATGGAAGGATGAATGAGGCGTCTCTCTCTCTGTATGTATCTGTGTGTGTGTATCTATGTATATATAAGGAGTAAGAAAATGGAGTAAAATAGGTTAAGATAGGATAAGTAGATGTAAGGAATTATTTGGAACGATTGTAAGAAAATTGGGGCGAACCCCGAAAGGGCGCTCAGGAAAATAAAAAAAAAATGTACTGTTTAAGTCACATTAACTGTACTAAATCGAGTCGCTCAACTGAGATTTAACTGAAATTTTGGCTGAAAGGAAAGCGCCTATTGTGAACGTTATCGGCCTTAAGTGAAATACGCTATTAAAATTACAAAAAAATTTAAATTTGTATTCTATATATTTTAAACATGTAAGTAATAATACTAACAGAAGTCTAATAATATAATACAGGGTTTTTCTCTAAAAGCGAAACATAAGAGATTTCACATGTTAAGGCCGCTGTCGCTTGAAAAATCAGGGTTGAGATTTGAAGGAGCAAAATCTGGAAACTTCAAATTTCGATTGATGACATTGGGAAAATATGACGTCTTATTGTAGTTGAAGCCGTTGAGGCTAGGTTAAGAAGTAGCGAAATGGTGATCCATACACGTTTATTTGACAGCTGGTGTAACCTAGCTGTGTATTAACAGTAAGTCAAAATTTTAATAGAATCCACCGACAAAGTCAAATGAAGTGTGAAACAGCGCTCTTTTAAAGTCAACACCACAATAACCATGTTTCAATTGCATCAACTAAAGTTTCCATTCAGGAACAGTCTTTATTAGATAGGGGAGAAGTATGTTGTTGATTAGTTCTTATGAAAATATTCTTGGATTATCTTATCAAACTGTTTCTATTCAGTGAATAGTAATTTAAATAATTATCATGATTAAACAGGTTTTACAAGCACCTCCAGCAGCCGGACTTCTTTGTAGTTCTTCGATTTATCCAACCTGTTTCGCAGCACATTATGGTCACTGCCTGTAGAAACAGCACAATTTGTTCATGGAAGTGTAACGCTACCAACACTGATACGAAAGGAAAGCTAAACAGTGAACAGTGTAAATGGGGAATCAGTCAAAAACTAGAAAATTGAAAAGTAAAGCTTAGTAGTCATATTATATACACAAATGTTTTAATGAAACCAGTTATACATATTTTACTATTTATGTGTTAAATTAGAAACGTACAAACGGCCACCAATAAACTCACTACATCCTAGAACTTTCCGTTTTCATACTTTTGGGAAAATTCACAATATTTATATGGAATTAAAAAAGTTTTATAAATCAATACAAAATATACTATATTTGTAATATTTTTGGTACTAGCTAAGTATAAAATTCACCAACCTAAAAATGTATCTTTTAATAGCCAGCATACAGAATCCTAAATTCTTCAGTAAATCACGACATTCCAACTCGTCATACTCAGCGTAATGCCTCAAGAATAGATCAGCGATATAAGTAAAATAAAACCATTATCTTGCGCTTTCAATGCCCAAGCAAAAGCAATACACATTCGTACTTGCTTAATGCATTTAAATCCTTGGATCTGGCTAATTCTAGTAACTAATGCAAAGTTTTTAAATATCTATTAATGGTCAATATCAAAAAGCAAAATAAAATACTTACCAACATGATTCATGTTATTATCCTTGATAGTAAATATTATTTTAGATATTCGAGATTCATTTCCCATTGACAGTGAGTGCAAAAGATGGTTTTTCACAATGTATCAGCTTGGTAGCACCATGTTGACATAATCAGTGATGGTTTGTTAATGTAGTTCCATACTGCAGTAGAAGGGATTCGTGAAGTTGTTTACTAACTCAAATTTGATTTTTATCCTGAATATTAAGCTCTCCACTATTATAAAGTCTATGAAATGAGTTGCAAACCATCCATTCTCATTTACGTTTTATATATTTTCTAAGATCTGAGATAAATTGCTTACTATCAATGTAAGCGAAATGATATCTGCTAGCCTACTTGCCTGCCATTTTTCTCCTACTTAGTTATCATGATGATACAGTTCCTGGAGTTTGGAACATAAAGCTTTGTGTTATTGAGAATCTGATAGGCATGGTGGGGGGTTAAGTATTTCCCTCGAATTACCATCTCTGTGATGGGGTTATGGCTTACATGCATAAAAATAATCTTACAGACTATTGATGGCGGTAATTGCACACATAACCAAATGCAGTCCAACATTACCGGCTCCTCAAATTTGGCCATTCAAATGATTTAATTGATAATCTATAATACCGGCTTTTGACTAATGAGATGTGTTTTTAGGTCATAATCTTATTTGGTCATCTTCCATACTACCATATATATTAATATGCTCAGGAGATAACAGAAGGGCCAAATACATACCGACTTTACCATAATTAATTTATTCCATATCTATGTCTACATGACCTACATTATGACAGAAAATTCTTTCTAATTTGATTGATGCATCTATTAATAAAGGATTCTGATTGGCAGAGATCTGGAAGTTCATGAAATGACAGGATAATGCTTAAGAACTAACCACCACCATATCAATAATTAATTACTTTGTATTACGTCTATATACGAATTATTCTTAGACATATTCGTAATAAGTCAATTTTCGAGCCTTTTCAAAGAAAACCGTCGCCGGATTAACATGGAAGTAAGTAAATTTTTTCTTAACTCTTTTTGAAAGAGAATTAGTATAACATTAATTCTCGTTTAAGTTAAAAATAGAACGACAAACTGACTTTTAATATATCAAATTGAAATTAAATATTCAGTAACAATTTATTTGTAATGTTTTACAGAATATCCAAGGAAACAGTGCCGCAAGCAGCCGAGGGGCGCCAAGGCCACCTGTCTCGGCAGGAGAGCCGAACCAAAGTATGAAATATTATTATTTAAATTATTAGAAGTTTGTTTCTTATTAATAATATTAATAATTTGATAAAATTTTTCTGTTTAATTCAGATCCTGCACGGGGACCATCTTCCTCGCGGGGAGGGGTATTTCAAACCCCTCCTCCGCAAGTACCTGCTCGTGGCCAACAAGGGCCACAACGGCCCGACCAGCATCCTCCCCCGGCTAACAATCTTCCTGTAGAAGATGAGATGGAGGTGCCGGGGGAGGATGAACTCTTAGAGGAGGTGCCGGGGGAGGCTCCTCCACAGCCCTACCGAAGTAAGTTTTTTCTACTATTTATTACTTATAACAAAAGTCTTTTTATTCCAATTCTAATGTTTGTTTGGTTTTTTCAGAAACTCGGCGGAACTACCGAGCCGGCAATGCCGTCCAGCGGAGGCGGGAAGCCTTTAGCTTCCAACGTATGGTGTTGGGGCTAGGCTTCCACGCCTCCAGGCTGCTGGATGGCTTACAAAGGAGCCGTGACCGAAGAGCTCGCGGACGAGGCGGCAGAGGAAGGAGAAGGGGAAGGGGGAGAGACGGCCCCATGTAAACATTTTTATTAAATAAAAGTTAAATTTACCTATTTCATTAATTTATTTATATATCCTTTCCATCTTTCCTAGTTTTCCTTTGTGGTAGCTTAACTCAATTAAAATTAAAATTAACCTACACCTGTCAGGAGAAATACATGTTAGTGATATAATTTAAAAACTAATATAAATAACACAAAACTGTTTTAATTGAAATTAGTTATTATAAAGCATAATTCACCTTGCCATTATTAATCGTAATCTGTTGATGCTGAACTAAATAGTCTACGCCAGGTGATATATCAATACACAGATAAGTACGTAACAATACCCAGACTTTGTATTTAAGCATTCATATGTTTCAATAAATGACAAATTCAAATGATGAAAGAAGATCTATTTAAACTACAACCTTCTAACCTCATTAAAATTAGGCACCAAATGTTTCTGTATGTTAAATCTAAGTACCTTTACGTAAATATGCACGAATCTATCTTCTATTGCCCTTGTAGTATCCTGCTCCTATTTGGAAAATCCTGCAAATGCGACAAAATAACAATATCAACAATGATACTATAACAGAAAATATGGCTTAATTAAAATTAGATATTGTGAAACATTATTTTACCATCCAATCATTTCTTCGTCATCAACTGTCACTTCTAGCATATTTCTATTACCTGCGTCAGCTTATAGTGGAATCTCAAGTACTACTTGCTCATATAAGTACATATAAGCACTCAGACTTACTATTAAAACATACATATGCACCAATTAATGACAAACTTAAATGATGAAAGATCTATTTATTACTACAACCTTCTAACCTCATTAAAATTAGCCACCAAAAGTTTGCGTATGTTAAAATGTTTTACCTGCATACCTTTACACAAATATGTGATAGATTAGCTTATTTTCCATTGCTGTCGATGCTCATTCTTCTTTCTGAAATAACCTGTAAATAAGATAAAATTATACTATAAACAATGCTAATTAAGAAAAAATTTGTTTGGATTAAAATTGGATACATATTATACAATATAATTTACCTTTCAATCATTGCTTCGCTACTTAAAGCTCATCTAATACATAATAGTACCCAGACATACTATTTAAACATACATTTACATCAATTAATGACAAATTCAAATGATGAAAGAAGATCAATTTATTAACACAACCTTCTATCCTGATTTAAATAGTCACAAATCGTCCTAGTATGTTATTCACAATATTTACCTGGAATTAAACAAGTTTTATAAATCAATACAAAATATACTACATTTGTATTACTTATGGTACACTCTGGGAAATCGAATCGTTCCAAAATGTAAACACAATTTAAAGGTGCATTAGTTAGCTGGTGGACAAGACTTTTCCACATTGTGCAGCCTACCAGGCCTAGCACCGAGTCCCAAGCAATAAACAGAGGGCAATAAACCGACCGAAAATGACTAACCCTTATATACCTGTACTCGAATGATCAATCAAAAATTCTAATTTTAATATTATTAATTAAACATTTTTAAAACTGTTATCAATACATTGCTTTTATTTTTAAGTTGAGAATGACCCCAAACACGAGGCTAATCGGACGATTATTTCTGTATTACATTTATCTTGCAGTTCTCAAACTATTTAATTTTAATAAAACTTTTCTTTTGAATAATTTAGATAGGAATTTAAAGTATTTACACATATCTTTAATTACATATATATTTAAATGAAATAAATATTTATTCATCATTTAATAATATTTTTATACATAATTTATTTTTCGCTCTTTCTTAAAGGTTGCAAAAATTCCTATTTCCTTAGATATCGTATTAACTCTGATAACTGTTAATCGATCCTTTCTGCTATATTGTTTTATATATATATTTAAATTTATCAAATTACAGATATACAAAATAAAATATAGTTTCATTAGAATTTAATAAAATATGAACTACAGGATACACATAATACAGAAATAATCGTCCGATTAGCCTCGTGTTTCGGCTCATTCTCATCTTAAAAAGAAAAGCAATGTATTAATAACAGTTTTAAGAATATTTAATTAATAATATTAAAATTAGAATTTTTGATTGATCATTCGAGTAAAGGTATATAAGGGTTAGTCACTTTCGATCGGTTTATTGCCCTCTGTTTATTGCTTGGGACTCGGTGCTAGGCCAGGTAGGCTGCGCAATGTAGAAAAGTCTTGTCCACTAGCTAACTAAGCCACCTTTAAATTGTGTTTACATTTTGGAACGATTCGATTTCCTAGAGTGTACTAGCTAAGTATAAAATTCACCATCTGAAAAATGTGAGTCTTCCAATAGACAACACACAGGTCCTAAATTCTCGAGTAAATAACGACATTCCATCTTGACATAATCAGCATAATGCCTCAAGAATTGATCAGCGCTATAAGTAAAACCAACATGATTTATGTTATTATATAGTTGTATTATAATATATATACTAAATTCTATATTAAATTTGTACCTTTTTATTAATAAATTACTTCTAGCAATTTGTTGATAACCTCTTATGCACTTTGTATCTACTGTCATTAGTGCAGAATATTGAGATGCTCGAATGAACGATTCATACATACTATAAACCGGCGTACATACAGGGTCTTTTCCTAACAGCGGAGCATAGGAGATTCGTGTTAGTTGACTATAGCACTCGGAATGATTGAATCTGAAAGTGCTGATTGGTCAATATTGCGTAGTACCAACATACAGGGTGATTCTCTAACGGCGGGACATAAGAGATTCGTGTTAGTTGACTATAGCGCTCAGGATGATGGTATCTGAGAGCGCTGATTGGTCAATATCATGTAGTGCCAACATGAAATGGTCCGTTACCAATAGATGAATAAGAAAAATGAGATCCATTCGCCATTTTGGAGTGGAGAAGTATTTACATGCTGATCGTAGCAGAAAGAGGTGTAAAATGGAAAAATGTCAAATGTTATCGTTACTAAAGTAAAAATTGAATGCTTTGAATGAAAGTGAAGATTATTCTTACTTTCCATTCATTATTTTCCATTTTTACTTTAGTAACCTCACTATTTGACATTTTTCCATTTCACACCTCTTTCTGCTACAACTAGCATGTAAATACTTCTCCACTCCAAAATGGCGAATGGGTCTCATTTTTCTTATTCATCTATTGGTAACGGACCATTTCATGTTGGCACTACATGATATTGACCAATCAGCGCTCTCAGATACCATCATCCTGAGTGCTATAGTCAACTAACACGAATCTCCTATGTCCCGCCGTTAGAGAATCACCCTGTATAATAGGCCGTTACCTATAGTTGGATACAAAAAATGAGATTCATCCGCCATTTTGGCGTGGAGAAATGTTTACATGCTGATCGTAGCAGAAAGAGGTGTAAAATGGAAAAATGTCAAATGTTATCGTTACTAAAGTAAAAATTGAATGCTTTGAATGAAAGTGAAGATTATTCGTACTTTCCATTCATTATTTTCAATTTTTACTTTAGTAACCTTACCATTTGACATTACTCCATTTTACACCTCTTTCTGCTAGGATTAGCATGTAAACATTCTCCACACCAATATGGCGGATGAATCTCATTTTTTGTATCCAACTATTGGTAACGGCCTATTATATGTTGGTACTACGCAATATTGACCAATCAGCGCTCTCAGATTCGATCATTCCGAGTGCTATAGTCAACTAACACGAATCTCCTATGCTCCGCTGTTAGGAAAAGACCCTGTATACTATGGCTGCCAGTTTTATTTTTATGCGTTTTGGAACAGTATCTTACTAAGAAAGTAGTAATTGGATGATTGAGAGTAGAGGACAGGAGATGGCGCTTCTAACGTGATAGAGTGAGAGATCCGAGTCGGTCGGAACAATTTTCTGGTCTGAACTTTTTGGTCGGGAAAAATTCCGGCCAAGCCAAATTGGCTGTTGCGAAAATGCATATTCGAATATCTCTTCATTGCATGAACCGATTTGAATGTTTGTGGTCTCGTTGGAAAGCTTAGGCTCGAATTATATAATGAAAGTTTTATTAGAATTGTAAATAAATTATCAATTTCTAAACACCAAAAAAATTTGCTATAGTTTGGTCAAATCTTCGCGTAAAAGTAGGTAGTGTCGCGCGACTTTTTTTTTTAAATTACTTGCCGCGTAACACTGCCGTGTTACTTGATATTACCACAGCCTGAAAGTATAGGTTTTTTGTTGAAATTAAATCATATGTAATAATAGTAATTCACTGCGCTATAATTGTCTACAAACCTGTTTCAAACTTAGTTAAATATGAAAGAGAAAAAGGATGTAATTTTGTTCTGCCACAACCAAGTTGCTTTCACAGAAGCAATGTATGTAAATTAACCTACAGATATGAAATCTTACTTTGCATTTTTCCTCTGCATTGCATTTCATTTACTACAACAATATCATCACTGTTATTATCATAATACCTATTTTAATACAGTATTTAACCTAGGGAAGCGAAAACTTCATTACATTCATAAAATAAGTACTTAAATTAAAGTAACATAATGGGGGTAAGAAGAAAACAGCAAGTTAAATAGTATAACCCTATTTGGTTCTCCTGAATGCATTACATCTTATCTCTTTAATAATAATTGGAAATCATCAAATGTATTACATTGTTTTATATTGTACATTCAATCTGCTGGTATCTATAACTATGTCAGATGACATCTTTATTTTTTTTATTTTCTAGACGCCCTTTCGTGGTTCGCCTCTTTTTTCATTCTCCCTTCCTTTACATTTCTCTTTTACATTTCCTTACAACTATCCTTAATTTAACTTTATAACTATTCTTAATTTAACTTATCATCTATAGGCACTCCTGAGAGAGAGAGAGACTCTTACATCCATCACTCCCATTCTTCCATCCATCCTCACTCATCCTTCCTTCCGACTTCCGCTTCCGGGTCACTTTTCTATCCCTTCTTCCTTCCAATTCCCTCATTCATACTTATCCACTTCCATCCCCTCTCGAAACATCCCTCACCTTCTCCTCTATTCCCCTTTCATCTTCCATCTTCCATCTTCGCGCATCTTTCCATCACATGTTCCCATCCCTCTGTTTCCCACTCACATATCCTGCATTTCCTTTTCTCCTCCTTCCTCCAGTACTGTCCCTCTATCATCTCGTTTCCCAATCTAAATCTCGCAATCTTTGTCCATTCCCCTTCCTTTCTCCCTCCCTTCAGATACTCTGGTACTTCCTCTTCCGTTACCAACTTATATCACCTGTTGTATCTGGATATCCCTATCCTCTTATCATCTCCTCCTTCTCCCTATCACTTTCTTCCCTCTCGATCTCCTTCCACATCTCTTCCCTCTCCTCCTTTCTCTCCCATCTCTCTCCACTCCTCCTCCTCCCTCTTTCTTCCATGAATCTTCTTCTCTCTTCCTCCCAACTCGATAATTTTATGCCTCTTCCTTCCCTACTCTCTATTTCCCTTAAACTCTCTCTTGCCCATTCATTCCCTTTTCCATCTCTTAGCCTTTCCTTAAAGTCCCAAGCTTTTTTCGCCGCTCTCATCGCCACTTTTCCCTTCTTCAATTCCTCCCTTACCATTTATCCCATCGTTACCCATTTCAATCCCAACACCCACTTCATGTACCTCTCACTTCCTGCCTCCACCCTTCCTCTCTCTTCCCATCCCCAAATCTCCGCCCCATATCCTACAACCGGCCACACCAACTTATCGTATAACCACATTCTCCTTGCATAATCATCCTTGTATATCCTCTTGCCTATTCCCCATACCTCCTTCATTATTCCTCCCGCTTTCTTTACCCTATCCGCAATATGCTCATCTTGTCTTCCATTTCTGCCAAACTTCTATCCGAAGTACGTCACCACTCTCTCTTCTTCTATCCAACCTCCTTTCCACTTGCATCTCACCTCCCCCCTTATTCTATTACCAAACCTCACTAATTTCGTCTTTTCTACGTTCAATTCCATTCCCATCTCATTCAAATATCTCTCTACTTCTTTCACCATCAGCCTCATCCCTTCCATCTTCTTCGCTACCACTACTATATCATCTGCATACGTCAATGCATAAATTTTACTCGCTCCCACTTGTATCCCACCTTTCGCCCTTTCCTTTGACCTTTTTTCAAGTCCATCCATATATATAATAAACAATTTTGCACTCAATGGATATCCTTGCTTTACTCTACTTCCTGTCCAGTATTTTTCTCCAATTTCATTTCCCTTCCTTACTCTACATGCCGTTTCCCCATATATTTCCTCTATTGCATTTCCTAACCCTTCACTCACTCCTTTCTCTCTCATCACTTCCCATAACTTCTTCCTATCTATCCTGTCGAACGCAGCACTTAAATCTATAAAACATCCTATTAATCCCCCATTCTTAACCGCTATCTCTCTATTAATTATATAATTCAAAACATATATGTTTTCCATTACCCCCCTCCTTTTCCTGAAACCTGTTTGGCCCTCCCTTATCATTTCTTTTTCCTCCATCTCTTTCTGCAGCCTTTCCGCCAACACTCCCGCATATATCTTCGACATCGTGTCCATCACCGTGACTCCTCTATAGTCTTCCAATTTCTTCTCATCTCCTTTCTTTCTTATAGGCACTATCATACCCGTCTCCTACCCCTCCGGCACTCCTTCACCTCTCCATACTCCGTCACATAACCTCCACACATCTCTTCTCAGCGCCTTCCCTCCATATTTCCATGCCTCACTCTCTATTCCATTCTCTCCTGCTGCTTTCCCCACCTTTATCTATCTGCATCTGCACCTCACCCTCCTCTATTCCCCTCTCCTGTAGGGGGTGGTAAAGAAGATTACCAAATGATAAAATGATCAAATGATACTTTCGCCAAAAAACGCTAAGTTCACTCTGGTCAAATGTCGGTATTACAGATTACCGACCGAATCATCTAAATTCCGAAATCTGAGTAGCTGGCAACGCTGGAATGGGCTGTCAAACGAAAATAAGAAAATACTATAATATATAAACAGTGTCAGAGTTATGGATAATAAAATTAATTCTGGATATGTATCAGATAAGTATACCTATTAAAATTATTGACGAAAAGAACAAATTGCTTTGTAAATATATATTTTTACTTTCTGCAGATGAGCAACAACAAATGGAAATTTATTCAATATTATTAACTAGAGGATTGGGACGTAAGAAAAAGTTTCTGCAGTACCGTATTCTCAAATATTTAAGATACAATCCTCAAGAATATTGTTTCTTACTCCTGAACCATCTTTAGATGCACCATGGAAAAGAATAAAATAATTTTAAATATTTGGATGATCAATATTATACTGGGGCTGCAACTTGTTCTATAAGCACATTTGACTGTAGCAACAGCGTGGACAAAAACTTAAAAGAAGAATGTCTATTTTCAGGTGGAGTAATATACATATTGTGAAGTTGCTATCATTCGTATGAGTTTCTAACATTCCTTTTGGTGACATCTCATGTTCGATTGGAAAAGATATATAAAATAGAAGTGACAGTTGCATTAAAATGTTGAATTTATCATATCTAAAATCCTCTTTACTACGATATATGAAGCTGTTATTTATATATTTTTCTAATTTATTTGATTTAAAAGTGATAAAAATTATTTTGATTTTTTTTAGCAAATGAAATGACTCCATATCCACATGTATTCCCTCTTGGATTTTTATAACAATAACAAGGCACAATGGTACCCTTAAGAAATGTGTAAAATATACACAGCTTATTAATAACAATGTGAAACAGCCTAATTATAATCCTTCTATGCCTTATTATAATTTTAATTCTGCAGCAGAGGTAATAGTAAGTTGTAAAATATTTTTAATTATAATATATATAAAAATTTGTGTTTAATAATGAATTAATTACAGGTATATAATGCTTTTATGGATTGCTATAAGAATTGTAAAAAGTTTATTGGTTAGACCATACATCTATAACTATTGTATAAAGTACGTGTTAATTGGTGAACTATGGATGGATGATTAGCAGCTCATCTCATCCTCTTCCTCTACATCTAACATGACATTTTCATCTTCATGATCTATTTGGTTAAAAAAATGAGTTGATTAATATTTAAATTTTTAATATAAAAGTACCGAATGAAAATGTTTATATATACAGAAAACGCATAATTTACAAATTACTGAAATATAAATCAATACTAACTTGAGAAGTGCATGTTTCCTCCATAAAAGCCAGTGTCACTTAAAATTTCAGGTTTAACATGACTAGATTGTTCTAAAAAGTCTCTTATTTTATTTTTTAAAATAATGTTATTTTTGTCCAGTGTGAGATATGGCTCTAAATTGTTCCACGCTTTTAACAGCCACTTACTTAACTTATCGGTATTTCTCTCCTGTACATTAAGGCCTCTATGCAATTGCTTAAAAGTTATTAAGTAATTTTTAATTATTTGAGTGATTGTATCTGGAAAAATATTTGTACGTGCATATATTTACATATTTACGCATATACACAGAAGAGTTTATTCTATAAGAAACGGCTTATAAAAAATTTCAGCCCATTTGATAGTAATACTCTAATCAATATTATTATATTTTAATACTTACAGAAAAATTTATGTATAGGCGGATTAATACCTATCATCTGATATAGGTACCCACAAAAAACAGACTTCGCCTGTAAAAAAAGGCGGCAAGTACATAAACCATCTAGCATAAATAATATAGTAAAATTATCTAATTAAAAAAAGTAGTGAAATCCAAATATTAGGCAAGAATATTTTTTCACCTTAGCAAAAGTTAAATTTTCGAAAAAAAGGAACAAAAAAGTTACTTGCCGGGCCCGTAATGTCCATGCACAGTGGGAAACTGAATCGTGTGTGAGATTCAGCTATAGCGTAGTATAGCAAATGTCATGTTAAAATACAGAGTGAAGTTAGCCGATCCACATACGATTCTATTTCTCACTGTGCATGGATATTACGGGCCCGGCAAGTAACTTTTTTGTTCCTTTTTTTTTTCGAAAATTTAACTTTTGCTAAGGTGAAAAAATATTCTTGCCTAATATTTGGATTTCACTACTTTTTTTAATTAGATAATTTTACTATATTATTTATGCTAGATGGTTTATGTACTTGCCGCCTTTTTTTACAGGCGAAGTCTGTTTTTTGTGGGATTTCATAACGTTTTGTAAGAGTATAATATTTAAAAAATTAAATTATTCTTTTAATTTATACAGATTTTAAAGAAAATTTCCACCCTTCTCATTTTTTGAAACAGCAGCGCTTAACTAATAAAAATATATATATTTATATTGAAAAAATATCACAGTCAACAAATTGATTTTATTGATATTTGTAATGCATTTTGCATAAATGAACTTTATAATTAATGCTCAGGCTAGTTTTTTAATGTTTTCAGTTTCACCATAATAAAAGTATGATTAAATTTTTCATAATCAATAAACATACTTTCAACATATAAAAATAATGAAATAAAATGTATATATTTTAATTAATTTACATTTTCTGTTTATCAACATTTGACTTTTTACCAACATCTAACTTTGCCAAACTTCAGTAACTCCCTCAGCTGCTTCAGGTGATACAGGGGCAAGACTGGAAAAGCAATTCGTAAAGCTTCAAATAAGCTACAATGAAGCATATAATCGAAGTTGGCATTGTCGTTTTGCATACGCCGTTTCCTTTTAGCACCAATCATTGTCACCTTTATGCTGCTAACACTTGACAAAGGTGACATGGGAGATACATTGGCGAGTCGTCCTTATAACATTTCCTGTGCCAAAGTCCTCAAATTTTCGTTTCGTAAATTTCTATAAACTCGAAACTGGTCTGATTTCTGGTGCTGCAAAATGCAGTCGAAACAACTAATTTTTAGACTGAGTTTTTTACCATTGAGAATAAACGTGCATTTTTTCATCCATACCAATGACGAGTATACTGCCTCTCGTCTTGAATACTTGCATAGGTAATGGAGAAAAACAATTAGCAGCTATTAACTGCATTTTATATCATTTCATCCAATAAATCTCATACTTAAATTGTGGCGGAGCAATGGACGACGTTTTTCTGAAAATTGGCTTATTCTTACTCTGCCAATCTTTCAATGCTTTTATATTTGCCTGTTTCAAGTCTCAGAATACAGGAGCGAAAAGCATAATCTTTGATCCAGCTCCAATAGTCAGTATGTGTGCGAAAAATCCTCATTGGATTTTTAATTCAGTTGTACCAAATGTATTTAAGTCAAAGCACAAGTATTACTATTTGCTATAATACACTTGCACAGTGACTGTAAAATAATAAATGATGGCACTATACGAGTAAACCTAAAATCAAATTCATCATTTAACAATCTCAATCTTCAAAGAAAATAAATTTTTGAAGAAACATGAAGCATCTCAGTTACTTACCAGTATTTGATGTTGCTCCATCTCCATTTTCTTTAGTGCTTGGTGACTTAACTTCCTTGAGACTAAAGATCTGTAATATTTGGGTATCTTTGCGTCTTTTGTAAACATCTATTATTGTATAATTAGCTTAAATCCAAACACTAGTCAACTGGTACTCTACATAAATGAAGGTTCATCGGAATGCTTCATATTTTCCAAGCAAGCATTACTATAATTTAGTCTGAAATATTTGTACGCATATATGATATTTGTTTCATTTACAATCTTCCTTTATCTGCATTCTCCAATAACAGGGTATTTCCAAGAATTGTTACATTATTTGTTTTATTTAAAATCTTCCTTAATCTGCATCCTCCAATAACAGGGTATTTCCAAGATTTGATACATTATTTGGCACTGGTTTGGCATCATACTGCAAACTATGAAATGGTGCCTTATATATAACTTTGTTTTAATAAAACAAACTTTTTTTACAATGCACTTACTTTACTTAAAAACGTTTATGTTAATTGCTGTTGAGACACTACCATGTGTCTTGATTATGAGTTAACGTAACGACCTCATCCTTCTCTGTTTCATTTACAATCTTCCAAAATCTACATTCTTCAATAACAGGATATTTCCAAGAATTGTTAGAGCATTTGGGATTGGTAGGACTTCAAATCAGAGCTGCATACAAGGAATATGCATATAAGGAATATTTTATATAACCTGCAATAAAAAAAATCCCACAAAGTACCACCGAACATTAAATTTTATACATATTTTTGAATACAATGTGACTTATCTGATAATCTTGCTGGCTCCTTCATGTTTCTCCCGTAAATTATCCGCAGTTTTGATTATATTACACTATTACACTATCATTACAGCCAATTCATTTTTATAAAAATATTAAGGTTATACCGGTAAACCTTACAATTCAATTGACATTCAATTGACAGCTAACAGTAGTCGCCATGTTAGTTATCGATTATATCGATTATTTAGACGTCGCGTTTGTAAAAATTACGTCATTTTCTTTAGCGATTAACTTCAGCTCGAGACATACATTCTGGCTGGAGAAGAAGAAGATGACGGAAAGAAATTAAATTCGTTATATATATAGCTAACAGATTATGAGATCTCTGGATTGCGTGAACCAATTTTGATGTTTATGGGCTCAAATAAAAGCTCGTTCCAAACCATTTCAAGAAAAGCTTTACTGAAATCATGACAGTGTTTCATTTACGGAGAAAAATCTATTTAAAAATTGAGACAGCCAAACTTGCTGTATAAGATACAGTAGTGCCTCGACGGCGGTATAGAAACGTCTATACCTACTTTTATGTACTTGCCGTCGAGACACTACCGTGTCTCTTGATAAATGATACCTCTCCTGGGCATTATTTGTTCTGTCTGTTGACTTGAAGACAGATATGACCCGAGGAGTGGCTTTAATAATCCATTGTCTCCTGAAATATAGGATGAAAGGAGACAAAATATCTAGCAGATTTTCGTGCTCTTCTATCTCTTCGCATAAATTTGTGAATCCTATTTCAATTAAATCTGGCGGTAAGAAGCATAGATTTACAAATTTTCTAATAATTTGCTTCAAAATTTTTGCTTCATCTAATGACAATTCTTCTATTTGCCGCCTAATTCCTGATTTCTTCAAATACTTTCTAATGTTCTGTAAATAAATACATATTTTCATTATCCTTCTTCCTCATAAGTCTAGTCCAGTCTAGTCAAATCATTAAATTATATAACATTAAATTAACCCTTTAGCCTATAGCCACGAGTCTGACTCGTGGTAAAGAATTTGTGTCATAAACAAAAGCCACGAGTCTGACTCGTGGTGAGGAATTTGTGTATCCTATGCCACGCGTTATTATTAGACCGAACAGTTAGCGCAATCGAATGTTTTTCCTTTGATTGTAAGGTCAGTATTTTGTTTTTTTTTTTTCATTTGTTTCTGACGAAACTGGATGATTTCTTACTTTAGTTGCCCGTAAAGCTTCGTTGCTGTCAGACGTTTCAAATATAACTTCGTATAAAGAATTAAGAAACTCTTATACCCATCATGCCGAGAAGAAAGATATCTAATTGTGATGGTAGTCAAGAGAAGTGTGGCACTATTGCCGATTCTGATTCGACAGATCCTTTTCAATATGATAGTGAGGACAGTGATATTATTGTTCCTGTAACAAAACGTCCACGAAGAGTAATAATTGAAGATGATTCCGATGATGAAGACAGCAGTTATCAGCAATTACCAGCGCAATGGTTTTGGGAAGAAAAAAATAACAAGCCGAAAATCTGGAAGTATACACAAACACCTGGCATAACAGCAGCAATTCAAGACCAATTAGGTGGAAGTAAAAGAGAGTTAGACTTTTTTAATATAATATTCGACAATGTGTTTTGGGATAATATTGTTCAGGAAACGAATCGATACGCAGAAAAAATAAAAAGCCATACACATACAAAAAGGATAATGGATGAAACTTGGATGCCGGTAGATCGCAATGAAATTAAAATATACTTTGCATTATGCATCATAATGGCTCAAGTAAAGAAACCGAAAATCCAGATGAACTGGTCTAAAAGAGCCATTATAGAAACACCCATATTCCGAAAATGTATGCCACTAAGAAGATTTTTACAAATCACTAGGTTTCTCCACTTTGCAAATAACGATACGGCTGACAACAGTGATAAATTACGTAAAGTTACACCTGTGATAAACTATTTTAATGAAAAATTTAAAGACGTATATGTAATGGAAGAAAATATCGCGATCGATGAATCACTGATGAAATTTAAGGGACATATGTCTTCTAAACAATTCAATCCTTCAAAAAGGGCGAGGTTTGGAATTAAATTTTATAAACTCTGCGAGTCATCATCGGGTTACTGCTATAATTTTAAAATATATTCAGGAAACGATAAGACAAGTCTTGAATACAGTGCATCTGAAACTGTTGTGATGGAGTTATTGCAATCAGTACTAGATAAAGGACATAACTCATATATAGATAACTGGTATTCTTCGCCGAAATTGTTTCTAACTTTGGTTAGAAATGGAACAAACGTTCTTGGGACAGTACGTTCCAACAGAAAAAATATGCCGGGAGATTTTGGTAAAGCAAAATTGAAAAAAGGAGACTGTATAATAAGAAGTTGCAATGGCATACTAGCGGTGAAATGGAAAGATAGACGAGACGTCCATATACTTTCAACAAAGCACGAAAGTGCAGAAATGATTTCGCAAAACAGAAGTCATCTAAGCCCTATTTTGAAGCCAAAATGTGTTATAGATTATAATATGGGAATGATTGGTATTGATCGCCAGGATCAGGTATTAGCGAGTTTCCCTATTATGAGAAAATTCATGAAGGGGTACCGAAAAATCTTTTTTTACATGTGCGATATGGCCCTTTTGAATTCATATATTCTGTACAACAAAACCATTATGGGAAAGAAACAGAATTACACTGAGTACAGGCTTCGAATAGCTGAAGGAATATTACAAACCGTGCCATTACAAAATTATAATAGACCAGAACCAGTATCGAACGGGGATATACCAATGAGGCTACAGGCGCAAAATTGGGGTCACTTTCCGAAACATATTGATCCCACGCCATTGAAAAAAAATCCAACGAGAGCTTGCAAAGTCTGTACCAAACATAAGAAAAGATGTGAAACTACGTGGGAATGTAAGAACTGTCGCGTTGCGTTACATGTACCTCATTGTTTTGAAAGATATCATACAGTTGAAGACTATTAATTTTCATTATTCTAAATGTTATTGATTCATTATCTACTTTGAAATAATAAATTATTTTTGTCAACTGATCAATTGATTATGATTACTTCCTAGACGTCTTAAAATTACTATTTGTACCTAAACATTGTTTATTATTTCACAATTCCTTTCGTTGCATTGAAATATATATGTTACGAAAAGTATACACTTTGCGCCAGTTCGGGTACACGGCTGAACAGTTGAATGGCACGGCGCGCGAACGAATTTCTTGCGTATTATAGCTCGCGCAATTGGTAGATATCGTGTAGGCTAAGGGGTTAAAAATTGTTGAATTTTATTGTATTTTTAATATCAGTGTGAAAAACTATTAAAGATAAAATTACTAAGAAAATTAAATAATCATAAATATTTGCAATATTATCACTTACATAAACAAAATGAAAATAACACCCTTTCGTGGCACAATCGGAAAATACATGCCTTATTGATGTAGATAAAGCTGTTTTATAATCACACATAAATGTGACTGGGAGCATTGTTGGGGCAATATGTTGCTTTATAATTTCGAAACTTTTTATATATAAATCAGTTGTTTTTCTGGACATGATTGCCCATGCAAAAGGTATCATCTAGAAAAAATATTGATATTAAACAATTAAGAAGTTGCAGCTTTTAATAGTGATTATGAAACCCTCAGCCTATTTATATATCATGAAAACTACATATATTTACTACATATACAAAAAAATGGATTATTTTCTTTTCTTGCTTAAAAATTTGTACATAAATCGAAATAAATGTAACATATAGCATCGAAGAACCTGGGACGTTCACATTTCTTTTAATGAAAACAGAATATTTTTCTGTATATGTCTTATAGCTCATTTTAAGTTCCTTGAAAAAATATATTAATTTTACAAGCATATGCGTAAATGATCAGCGGTACATACTTTTTCAAAACGCTTTGTCATCACGGTTAATAATTGGTAACCGCCTTTTACATTTGGTTTCGTTTTGAAAGTTGCGTCAGCAAAGAAGCAAGTTGCATTTTCTAAAATTTCATCGCAAAACCTTTTTATGCCGAATACAATTGTGATATTTTTGTTATCACTTTCGTCAACATATTTGTAGACATCCAATTTATAATTTAATCCGTGGCTATTAAAATTAAGCAAACTTTGCCAAATTTCGTTTGTATTTAACAAAATATCTATTTCGAATAGATCATTGGGTAAAGGAGGTTTGAACAGCTGACACCATTTTCTCAGGCTGTGCTTAATTTCATTAAAGGACAATATTCCGCGTCATCGGGAAAACTGAAATATAAAAATACATTGTGAATAAGATGAATGGTATACATAAACCATCAAAGGCTTCTTGTGGTTTGGATTAAAAACTATCAAAGCTATAATTTCATACTTATTACACAGCTCAGCGAGTAGTGGTAGCTAGGGGGTTCCTGTGACACGGTGGTGAGGGGAGTGCGGGTGTGCGGGGGGGGAAGTGTCTTGGGCTCCTGTGACATGGAGGTGAGGGGGGTGCGGGTGTGCGGGGGGAAGTGTCTTCTTGAGAGCTGGAGTATATTGGGTGATGAGGGGGGGGGGGGGGGTGCGGGTGTGCGGGGGGAAGTGTCTTCTTATGAGCTAGGGTTTATTGGGTGATGAGGAGGGTGCGGGTGTGCGGAGGAAATGCTTTGGCTATGGGGAGTGAGAGAGAGAGAGAGAGAGAGAGATCCCTCTCACCCTCTCTTTCTCTCTTAGAGTCTCTCACCCCTCTCCCATCAGCCTAGGGCCCGGATGGTTAATTATCCTACGGGTCCACTAGTTCTCTAAGGCTTACCCCCTCTCCCATGACCCTAGGATCTGGATGGTTAGTTATCCTACGGGTCCACTAGTTCCCTAAGGGTTACCCCTCTCCCATCACCCTAGGGCCCGGATGGTTAGTTATCCTGACAGTTACCCAGAGAACTTTTTTTTGTATTTTAGTTGGTGGAGGAAAAAGTTTCTTTTTTCTCCACTAGGTGGCGATCACGAAAATTACTGGGGCAGCTACACCGCTAGGGGTCCTAAGCATCTTACGGACTGCCATTTTTGTTTTCTTAGTCCTGCCCTCGGAGGGTCTTTTCTCCCTCCACATACTTATCCTAGACCCTCCCACTATTTTCCTACTATGGACCCTCCATTTAACTTGATTTCACATTTAACCATTTTTCTTCCCTCTCAACCTACCTCTACACCGTTGAAGGGTCTTTTTCCCTCCACATACCCATTCTATTCCCTCCTACTATTTTCCTCCTTGGGTCCTTCTTTTAATTTCACATTATACCTTTCTTGAACCTTGGGTACAGATTCCTTTTTTCTTATAGAAGCTGTCGATAAATATAAAGTGAAAAAATATGCAGTATCAAATGGTTATTAATTTAGCGTATAGACAGAATTCTCAAGTAATTCCTATAATTACAAGAATAATAGGTGAAATCATGTCAAATTTATTTCCTTTTTTCTTTTTTCTGTTTTTTTTTGTTTTTTTTTTGTTTTTTACAGATTAAATTAAGGGAAATAGGAGTAGAGGAAAAGAAAGAGTCTTTTAAATAAAATTTATCATATAATTAAAAACGAACATGAAACTTATATAAAAACTAATACAAATGAAACTTATATAAAAGCTAATACAAATTAAACTTATATACAAAACTAATACAAATTAAACTAATATTTAGCCCATTCAGCTAATAACAGACTCTGAAACATACAAAAAAGTTATTAATATCAAGTAAATTGCGAACTTAATTTTTATTATTTACCTTCTATTTGTTTTCGCACCCACTTTGCGAAAACATCCACCTCCTGGTAGACATTGTGGATTGGTTTTCCTGATCTGCCACTGAATTTTAATTTATGCAGTTCGCATGGGAGGTTGAAAGTTGTAAAATGTTGCCTTAAATTGTCATACTTGAGGCACTTGTAATATTCTAAATTAATGCATTCAATGCCCATTAAATTTAGAATATCACGTTCTATAGTGCCCCCTTTGTATGCAACTACTGGGTACATATAGTCTCGTTGCACAATTCTTATGAAGTCATATATTTCACTTTGTATATACTTTTCAAAACCCATATTTCCATATTCTATGCCATGTACATTTCTATACAAATAGTTAGCACTTTTTTGATCTTTAATACTTAAATCATGAAATGTGTTATTCACTTTAAACGAGGCGTAATATGTGTAATCAGTTTTTACATCTTTTATGGCTACTTCTTTATATACTATTTTCTTGTTCACCATAAATCCATCAATATCTATTATATGGGTGATACTGTTTAAACTGAACATTTTCTAACTTGAGCGAAAAAATAAAGTAGTATTCAATATTCTAAAGCTAGAACTGAACTGAAGACTACCCTACACGCTCCTCAAGATCTTTTAAATGCTGTAAGGGATGTGAAAAATTTGGTCTGTGGTGGGAGGCGACTAACCAGACACTTTTAGAAACACCATTGGTCCAAAGAGAGAATAGTTAAGGATAGTGGGAGAATTGAAATACTTGGTTTGAAGAGAAGGGGAAAACTTTAGAGAAACAAAAAAAGAATATATTTAAAATAACGGCAAAGTGTAATAAATTTAGTATTAAAAACGCTAACATGATGATCCCAACGTTCGTCGATTTTCAAGGATTCCATTTAATGGATAAGACATTTATAGTTAAAGAATTTGCAGTTTTACAAGAACTAAAAGTGCATCATATTTTATTTTCACCCCCCTTTCCACATACTTGGTTAAGTGAAGAGGAGAGAAAGAAAACAGAGTAAGTATATTTTATAAAAAACAACGAATTATTATTTTCAATGAATAAGGAATTTCTTTTTCAGTTCAATCTTTTTCAATCATCATGGCTTAAATTGGATGGATGGTTTTTCACCATATTATAAATATAAAGATATTATAAAAAAATATGTATATGAGGATACGGTTTTTGTAAAAGGGGTGGAAAAGTTAAATTGGTTAAAGAGTATTTGTGATTTAGAAATTAGTAATGTAGATGAATATGTGTGGGGAAATTATAATTTAGAAGATGGTTTATATAATTCACAACTTCCTATTTGCATGAATCATGAAGGTATATGCGCACTGAGAAATGTATATTATATGAAATATATGTATGAATCAAAAATCTAGAATATATGTATATTTTAAACTTGAATGCATTCTTTTTACTTCAACGCGAAACCTGATCCGTAAAGTATTTATGTTACTGAAGTGTCTCGGAGACTGATTATTTGAAGGGTTCTCCATCTAAGATTTTTCATTAGTTTCACGCTGATCATTTAAACGGAAAGAACTACGATGTCGCTTCTAAATAGAGTTTTAAATAGCCAGGATGAATATCGTGAGTGGGTACGTGATTGTCGCGATTACATTAAAAAATTGAGAGTTGCTAGCCGCAATGCACGTATAGGGGCAAGGCAGAAAATATTTACGGAAATTGCTCAGATACAGTGCCGATTAATCAGAGCAGCAAGAGAAAAAAGTTATTCTTCAAATCACGCTCTTAAGAATCCCGATTTAAGAACTCAGCATGATTATCGCGAGTGGGTTTGCAAGTGTCGTGATTATATTCGAGATTTGAGAGAATCCAACCGGAATGCAACTCCAGATGCTATACAGAAAAATCTTGCAGAAATAAAATGTATTCGAAAGTTACTTCTCCATGCGGCGAAAAATAAAAATTCAATTGGAGCGGGCATTAATGCGGAAAAGCTTATTTGGAAAGATCTTGATTCATCATTTAAAAGTCGAATGTATAGTGGTATGATAGTAAACACTAATTATATCGAACCACATGAATTTCTATTGGCAGCATCAGAAATGCTGCAATCCTACATGAACAAAGTATTCTGTAAAGTAAGCGCTGTTAAGATAAATATGGTATTCAACGGACAATTTATTTGCAAGGAAATTAGTGATATCAAACATATTTCCACAAAAAATGTGATTTTATTCAAGACTGATACTTTTAGTGATTGGTATAAAACAAACGTCATAGATAAAATTTTAACAAAATTAGGTGAATTTCAAGAGCGTGATAGTGGGTGGGCTTTGGAAAAAATATTAAATTTAATTGTGAATATTAATCACTATAATCCACTACATGCAGGCTGTGGAATCGACCTTCCAAAATATATTAAGAACAAACATGCAGTGATAAACATACAGAGTGATGATAATACATGTTTTGCATGGGCTGTAACGGCTGCACTCTATCCGACTATTTCAACTAAAAACCCACAACGACAATCTTCATACCCCCATTTTAAATCTGTTTTCAACGTCAGAAGTATAACCTTTCCAACCACATTAAGGCAGATACCTAAATTTGAAGAAGATAATGATGTGTCGATTAATGTTTTCACCATGGTGGATGAGCAGGAAGGGCAGGAGAATAAAATTATTGCACCTCTTCAACTCACAAAATGTGAGAAATCGAGACATGCGAATCTTCTTCTTCTCGAACATCAAGGTGCAGCACATTTTTTATGTATCACGAATCTTTCTCGCTTGCTAAAGAAACAACTGACTCGAAAAAAACAATCTCATCTTATTTGTAATCGGTATGTTATACTGTTTATATTTTAATATAATTTTATTTAATGTTTATATACTAATATGATTTTTCTCTTAGATGTTTACACTATTTCTTCAATGAGGATAAACTTCAATCTCATAAACGTGATTGCAGTCAGCTCAATATAAACGTCCGTATACTGCTACCTGAAGAGGACCGTTGGGTGTCCTTTAAAAATGACAAGAACAATGAGAGGACCCCATTCGTCGTATATGCAGACATTGAATGTTTATTAGAGAAAGTGAATGAAACGAGCGGTAATAGTAGTATTTATCAAAAAAATTTACCCTTTAGTGTAGGATATTATTTTAAAAGCGTTCGTGATTCATCGCTCTCAACCTATAAATCATATCGTGGACTCGAGTGTATAGAATGGTTTGTGCGAGAACTCGATAAAATTGCTAGCATAGCGAGCGAAAAACTAAAGACTGTAGTGCCTATGAGAACGCTAAGTATTAGCGAAAATTTTCGTCATAACAATGATCCCGACTGTCATATATGTAAAAAGCCATTTCTTCCAAATCAAATACGTGTTCGCGATCATGATCATTTAACAGGTAAATATAGAGGACCCTCTCACAACAATTGTAATTTAAACTATAAAGATTCGCACGTTATTCCAGTAATTTTTCATAATTTATCTAATTACGATGCACATTTCATCTTCAATGCGATCGCTAACATGTATGAGGGTTCAGTATACCTGCTACCTGTACATAAGGAAAAGTATATTTCATTTACAAAATACATACGGAAATATAATATTCAGCTCAGATTTATTGATTCATTTAAATTTCTTGCATCAAGTTTAGACAAATTGAGCTCATACTTGGAGAGATCTCAATTGCAAAACTTAGAGTCAGAATTTTCGAATTTAAATACGGAACAATTTAATCTCCTAACAAGAAAAGGTATTTTTCCTTATGATTACGTAGATAATCTGAAACGTCTGGAAGAAAATGCTTTACCGCCTCGCAAGTTATTCTATAACAAATTAACTGACAGTGATATTAGTGAAGAGGCATATAATCATGCTAAGGAGGTATGGATCAATTTTCAAATACAAACACTTGGGGAGTACAGCGATCTCTATTTAAAAACTGACGTATTATTACTGACAGACGTTTTTGAAAATTTTCGCGATAGCTGCATGGAAAATTATAATTTGGATCCTGCACATTATTTTACACTCCCAGGCTTCACTTGGGATGCAATGCTTAAATATACTAGAATAAAATTGGAACTTTTCACTGATGTTGAAATGTTGCTTTTCGTAGAACGCGGAATACGTGGTGGTTTGAGTCAGTGCTCTCACCGCTATGAAAAAGCAAACAATCGGTATATGAATGATTATGACTCAACAAAACCAAGCAAATATTTAATGTACTATGATGTAAATAATCTATACGGATGGGCAATGTGTCAAGCTCTACCTACTCATGGATTTCGCTGGATTGAAGATACTAACAACTTTGATATCTCTAGCATACCTATAGATTCATCTGAGGGTTTTATTTTAGAGGTAGACTTGGAGTATCCAAGCGTACTTCATGATAATCACTCTGACTTGCCATTTTGTCCGGTACGTGAGGCTCCGCCCGGAGCACGACAGAAGAAGCTACTTGCAACTGTCGAAAATAAGGAGCGTTATGTTATACATTATCGGGCTTTACAACAATGTATTCGTCATGGAATGGTACTGAAACGTATCCATCGCGGATTAAGATTCCAGCAATCTGCCTGGCTAAACAAATATATAGACTTAAACACACGTTTGCGAGCTGCATCTAAAAATGAGTTTGAGAAAAATCTTTTCAAACTAATGAACAATGCAGTGTTCGGTAAGACGATGGAAAATGTAAGAAATAGTGTTGATGTGAGGCTAGTTAGTAAGTGGGAAGGAAGATATGGAGCAGAAGCATTGATATCCCATCCAAATTTTCACAGTAGCGCCATATTCAACGAAAATTTGGTTGCGATAGAATTAAAAAAATTAACGGCGAAATTTGATAAACCTATATATGTAGGTATGAGTATTCTAGATATTTCAAAAACATGTTTATACGAATTCCATTATGAATATATGCTTCAACGTTTGGTAGTAAATGTAGAGCATTGTATACCGATACAGATAGTTTGATATACAGTATCGAATGCGATGACATTTACACGATCATGAGAGAAAATCTTTCAAGATTCGATACTAGTGATTATTCGCCTAATAACCAGTATAATTTACCTCTAGTAAATAAAAAAGTGCCTGGTTTGATGAAAGATGAGAATAACGGGAGAATTATGACTGAGTTTATTGGGCTGAGATCGAAAATGTATACATTTAAAATACAAGATAAAATTTTTAAAAAAGCTAAGGGCGTTAAGAGTTGCGTTATCGCTAGAAAAATAACGTTTGAAGATTATAGAGACTGCTTACAAAATTTTACTGTTCATATCCATAATCAAAATTTAATTCGTTCAAAATTGCATAATGTTTATTCAATTGTACAGCAAAAAATTTCTCTCAGTCCACATGATGATAAGCGCTATATTGTACAAGGTACTGTATCAACTCTACCATGGGGTCATTATAGGATAAATGAAATAGAATTAAGTGAAGTAGATTTAAATGAAGATTAAATAATTGCTTCTTTATTAATAAATTGTATGTTACAAAATATTGTTTTTATTTATCCATGAATTATGTGTATTATTGAATCCTAACCACTTTACAAAGACTTTGTCCCCCTTCTTACGTAATACCTTCTCAACTAGATATACATTAGGATTAGCAGTTTTTAAAAGTTCATGTTCGTAGAATCCACCATATATATCTGTACCACTAGAATCCCTTAGTAATTATGTAACAGGATTTGTTTTCTGCACTTTTATAATTTCAAATATTTCAGTTGTCCAATTTGGTGTGTAGCCTTTTGCAAATACATTCTTATATTTACTGATTCGTACAAAATCACCGACTTTGAACTTGGCACGACCAACGATCTTTATATTACTGAATACTGTTGCTAAGAGCTTATTAGCATGTTCAGGTTTCACATCGGCTGGACGCATTCCTATAGTACGATGTTTTCTTGAATTGTATTTGTCAACCAGTTGTTGTAGCATAGCTCTCCACTTGTAATTTCCATTCAACGTAAATCCTTTCCACATTTCTGTCTTCAACGTTCGATTCCAACGCTCGACTATGGTTACTTTCAATACACTGTATGTTGAGTAATGATTTATTCCATGCTTTTTCATAAGCGATTGGAAATCACTATTATAAAATTCCTTGCCATCGTCGGTCTGTAGATTTTTCGGACATCTCCCACTCTTCAGGATTTTCAGCAATGCAGCTGTCACTTCCTTGCCTGACTTGGTTTTCAGGGCTATTGCCCAGCCATATTTCGACAATGCATCAATAACTGTGAGAATGTAGTGGTAGCCTGCGTCTGCATAGTTTCTCATGTCTACCAGGTCTGCTTGCCAGAGGTCATCGAAGCCTCGTATTATTACCCGTCTACGTAAAAAGTTCCGTCTGGCAGGCACATGCAACTCTTCTACCAATTGCTTCTTCTCCTCACTACTCATAATTATTCCACTACGTGTTATGTTTACAGCAGGTCATCAAGCACTGGCGGCAGTATAAGTTTCTTCAAGGCATAATTTATATCGTCTTCTCTATTCTTCTCATTTGCAAAGTCTTTTTTTGCCAGCTGATTAGAGAAATATTCTACAACAATTTTCAATCCAACAATCATATCATTTCGTAATTCCTTGTCTTTTCGATCCAATTTATAATCATTATGATCGACTTTATCAACCAATTTATCGATTCTTATACCAATTTCATCAATTTCATCGATTTTTTTCATTAGAGTTGTAAATTTTTCCTCAAGAATGTTACATTTTAGGTAATAGTGAGTTAGCTTCTCACTGTATTCAAACAATTCTCTCATTAAGCTATCACGTACAGTCATCGAATTACGTAACAGAGCAGCCATATTCACCGCACTTGTCTCATCCGTAACATCACATTCTAAGTTTGAAATTATTTTCTTCTTGGCATTAAATGCATTCTTTTGTTTATCAAACTTTAACGTATCATTATCAATTTTGTGGAAATAATTTCTCACTTTACCGGTATTGAAACCAGCTCCAAATTTATTTATTGTCATAGTGAAGTAGTACGTGGAACTGAGAAAATCTTGAAACTGCAATCTCTTTTATATAGAATAACGCTTTCTTCTCTTATTTAGATCCTGCCAATTTGTAACTATTATGATCGATTTTATCATTCAATTTTTCGATTCTTTCATCAATTTCGTCGATACGTTTTTTCAACAGATTTGTCATTTTTTCCTCAAGAATTTCACATTTTAATGCATATTCATTCAGCTTCACACTATATTCATTCATTTCTTTTGTAAAGCTATCACGCAGTGGTGTCAAATTACTCATCAGAACACTGATATTCACCGCACTTGTCTCATCAGTAACATCAGATCCCAAGTTTGAAATTATTTTCTTCTTGGCATTAAATGCATTCTTATATTTATCAAACTTTAACGTATCATCATCAATTTTGTGAAAATAATTTTTCACTTTACCAGTATTGAAACCAGCTCCAAATTTATTTATTGTCATAGTGAAGTAGTACGTTGAACTGAGAAAATCTTGAAACTGCAATCTCTTTTATAAGATGATACCTTCTTCATGGAGCTCCTCAATTATTGACTGTATCTCATTATGGTGATTCGTATGACCAGCAGCAGATGATGCAATTAATAGTTTTAATCGCTCGACCAGTTCGTTTGTATCGTTCCAATGTACATAGCTCACGGGATTATTATTAACACGCATATATCCCTTGCCTTGTACAAGTTTTGTCTTCGGTGGAAATAATTCACTAATTATTTTCTTCCATTTATGTCCCTTATTCCCACGAAGCTTTCCTGTACTAATGTTATCTGCTCTGTGAACATTAGTTTGAGAAAGAATACTTTTATATGTGTCTAAATCATCTTTAGTATAGTCTTCAGGTTCTTTCATGAAGATCAATTCAAATAGACCTTTCGTGCCAGGATAATACTCCTTATCGATAATAATAAAATTACTGTAATCATCAACATTAAAAGCACATTTCGCAAGCCACATTTTATTCGTCACTTTATCTAACTTAACTCCAAAATTACTGTCAATTTTATCCTTAGCATTATTCGTCAACAATTCTATATATTTGGATGCAATTGAACCAGACTTTATCGTACTTCGATTAGCATCTTTTACATCCTCGATGGATGTATGCACAGGTAATTCTATTTGTCTCGCTAAATCTTGCGTGCCATATTCATTATTCTTCTTCACCTTCTCCTCCTCCTCCTTCTCCTCTTCATCATCTTCCAGAGAAAGGTACTGTATTTCGTGCGACTGTGGATATTCCTGCTCATCATCCGATGAATGACCTTGAACGTTAATTCTGGAGCTGCGTATGAAATCTTTCCGCTGTGGAGTCGATGTGAGATAAGACTTTCTTCGTTTCATCGGAATTATGAAAGATTCCTCGTGTGAGAGAGATCTCTTTATAGGTTCCATTTTCATCTCATGTTTCGGTGCAACGAAAATTGCTTGATTATTTTCGGTGAGCTTCTTTAATGGTTCAACTATTGGTTTAAAAGTTTCATTTAAACTGTCTTCCATCATTACTCTGTCTGATTTGAGTGCGCGATATTTTTGACGAATTACTTCACTTGCCTCAGCAATCTTCTTTAGAAGCTTTTTCTCCTTCATTTTGTAAAGCTATTCTCTATTCAATATATAGACTTGTTCAACGTTCAAGGTTAAACTAACATTTTTGACCATTAACATCACTCTTTAATCACAGCATATTTATTGAAACCCTTTCGATATCGTCCATTTTGCATTGCACTGTCTTTATCAATTACTAAAAATCCATAATCACGCTTCCAACAATTTGAACACAATTCATAAAATTTTTCAAACGCCATATCTGTATTTACATGTTCGTTATATATATGTTTTAGGTTAGTTCCATCTTGTTTAAAAATAATTAAAAAATTTGCATTATCACGTATTAGATGTTTTGGTATCCTTGCATAAGTCTGACAAAGATAAAAGCAATCAATCTTAGAATGTCTACCCATGGAGAAGTAGTCTCTTATATTGTCTTGCTTATCGGTTGCAACATCATCAAATATGAAAATTGAATTTGGTAGTGCTTCAGCTACTTTTATAACCTCACTATTATTAGAAAATTGGAAATAACTAATTTCTTCATTGTCCGATAATAGTCGCTCCAAGTATCGATATTTTGGTTGCTGCAACGATTTTGAATAAACGTATAGGTTTTCAAATCTCACACCCTGAGGGCTTTCTATAAGGCTCAGCAATACATTTGTTTTTCCACAATTTGAAGGGCCACAAACTATACAGCGTATGGTTGATGGGAGTAGAGGTCCGTGACGTCTCATGCATTTATCGGTTGTTCGGTAATCTATATTAGAAACACGAATACCGAGCGGCTGCTTTACGAAGTCCATGACTGAAAACTCTGTGGTCATACAACCTATTTATAGGAATGAAATGAATTGTTTGATCAGTTCTCATCATGCCGTTATTAGTGTTAGATGTGTCAAGTTTGGAGGTATTAACCGCTGAGCAGTTTGAATACATACCGAAAATTTTACTTTTAAAGTACTTTCCGCGTAGTATTCAAGAGGTTTGGAATAAATTGCCTGAACATATTCGTGCAGATCCTGAAGTACAACAATATCGCTGGTGTTTTAAACATCATAATCTACCTAATACAGATCACATTGATGGACCGCTCCCTTCAATAAAAGATTGCTGGGCTTGTCAGCAAACTCTGTGTGAGAAACAGAAAGAAAGTTCCACATGGTAAGCTACGGTTGTGGAACTTTTTTCAATAAAATACTGAATAAATTACCGTTCGAAGTACACATACCTGGCTGCAATTATTGCGGACCAGGTACTCGACTTCGAGAACGGTTAGCACGTGGTGATCCTGGTATAAATCCTCTAGACGAAGCCTGTCGTGAACACGATATCGCATATTCAATATATAAGGATCTGCCACCACGTCACCAGGCTGATAAAGTTCTTGCACAGCGTGCACGAAAACGTATCACTGCTAGTGACTCATCTTTACGTGAACGAGCAGCTGCAGCAGCAGTCTGGGCATCCATGAATGTAAAACGAAAACTTGGCTTAGGCCTACAAGTGCATGGAAGAAGCATGAAGAAAAGAAAAATTCGTGTACCGAAGAAACGAGGAGGTTTATTGAGGAAAAAGCAATTTACTCAAAAAAAAACGGGGGGGGGGTTATTACCTCTGCTCCCACTGTTGAGTGCAGTGGGCGCATTAGCTGGGGGCGCAGCAGGTATAACAAAAGCTGTAAACGATGCGAAAGCATCCAAGAGACAATTGGAAGAGATACAGCGTCACAATCGTGTAATAGAAGGCAGGCGTGGACATGGTTTATACCTAACCCCTTACGGACGAAGGGGAGAGGGTTTGAAAAGGAGGAAAAAAACCTCGCAAAAAAAAAAAATAAGCAACCTCCCGAAATCTGGAGCTACTAGTAATATTAATTATTACATGCATGTCAGGATATACCACATTTTCGAGGAGTTTTTATGCGCACATCTCTACCGCAAACCGTACTATGCAATGAGTGTGCAATCGTGAATCTTGATGAAGATAAAGGTTCTGGTACACATTGGGTTGCCTACGTTAAACGTAATAATTACGTAAAGTATTTCGACTCCTTTGGAAATTTGAAACCTCCAATTGAACTTTTAGATTATTTTGGTCCTTCTGCTATAATCTACTACAACCACGATCAATATCAATCGTATGATACAAGCATATGCGGTCAGTTGTGTGTCAAGTTTCTACGTGAACAATGTCTTTAACGGTTACGCTGTCTGACCGCGAGTCCATATTAGAGGCAGATTTTTTCCCACCGATCAATCTTCGGGAGGAGCAATATGAACTTGGTCTCGTAGACTTTCAGAGCTTCAATTCAATCGCTAATGTTGATGAGTCGAACAATAAGTTTTACTACGATACTGAAGATCTGACTATACCTACAGGTTGTTATGAATTGAGTGCTATAAATGATCTTTTGCGTACATTGATGCATGAGGCGGATAATGAAGATGTCATTATTCTACGTGCTAATAATAATACGTTGAAAAGTGAAATAAAGTGTAAATATCTGATCGATTTTACAAAACCTAATAATATAGGCTCTTTATTGGGTTTTTCGTCAGATCGAATTATTCAGCCGAACACTCTAGCCGAATCAGACCAGCCCGTAAACATTATAAGGGTGAATATTTTACGAATTGAATGTAATATTACTGCTGGTGCATATACAAACGGCAAACCTCAACATGTTATACATGAATTTTTTCCAAGCGTGCCACCAGGCTATAAAATCTCGGAAACACCGAAAAACGTCATTTACTTGCCAGTCATTGTAAAAGTAATTGACCGTCTTACTTTGCGCATTCTCGATCAGGAAAACCGTCTAGTAAATTTCGGTGGGGAAGAAATTACAATTCGATTACACATTAGAAAATGCTAATTTACAAGAATACTTATAAATCACCGATACCAGATGAGCCTATCATCAGTCCAACAGTTGCTGCAGGAGCAGATACATTGGGTGGGGATTACGTTAGAAGACCGCTAACAAGAAAAAATATAACCTTTCTTCAATCACTGGGTTTCAAGGTCAGAAATAAAAATGGACCTGTTGGACGTAACCGCACAACCTGTGTACGACAATCGCATTACTAAAATGGAAATACATGCTTACAATCCGTATGCAAATGCATCATTGGGAAATAGTGACGAAATTCGAATTCCAATACAACAGCAAGATTTAATTCTTCTACCATGTGAGAGTTACCTATACATAGAGGGAAAATTAATCGAGGGCACTCGTGCTCAGGGTGCAACAGTTCAAGATACAGTGGGACTTGACTGCAATTCCATGGCATTCTTGTTCGATGAAATTCGCTATGAATTGAATGGTATTGAGATTGATCGCTGCAAGAATGTGGGTATTACTAGCTCCATGAAGAATCTCATTTCTCTGACTGGGGAGGAGAGTACGAGTCTACACCATTCAGGATGGTTTCTATCAGATTATAAGCCTACGAAATATTTTAATTTTTGCGTACCACTGAAAATGCTGTTGGGTTTTTGTGAAGACTATAGAAGAGTCATAATAAATGCACGTCATGAGCTCGTTCTCATTCGAGCGCGTAATGATACGAATTCGATATATTCTTCAACGAAAATCACCGACTCCAAAATTGATGTTCAAAAAGTGCAATGGAGAATTCCTCATATATCATTGAATGAATACACAAAACTTCAATTTCTACGTATTATCGACCAAAACAAAAGCCTCACCATGGCTTTTCGATCCTGGGAACTCTACGAATACCCGCTTCTACCAGAAACACAGAGGCATACGTGGGCTGTAAAAGCTGCAACACAATTGGAGAAGCCTCGATACGTTATTCTAGCATTTAGAACAAATAAGAAGAATACGCAGCATATGAAGGTGCTTGACTTCGATGATAGTTTTGTTCGTGATATTAAAGTCTATCTTAATTCTGAATTTTATCCGTATGATCGACTTGATACTGATACTGAAAAATCACGATTTTCTGTACTATATGATATGTATGTTAAATTTATCCAATCCTATTATGCTGGAGAAAAACCGTCGAAACCAATGCTTGATTACAACAATTTCTTAGAATATGGCCCTCTCTTTGTCATTGATTGTTCGCATCAAAACGAATCTATTAAATCTGGCACAGTTGACGTTAAAATAGAGATCGATTGTTCTAAAAATATTGCAAGTAATACTACTGCGTATTGTTTAATTATACATGATAAAATTGTTGAATATAACCCGCTTACAAGTATTGTTAGAAATGTAAGTTAATCGTTAATAGTTAGAAATGTAAGTTAATCGCTAATAGTTAGAAATGTATGTTAATCGCTAATAGACTATAGTTAAGCTTATCATTATAATGAAGGAAAAAAATAATAAATAAGATATAATAATCATTTATTTGTGTTTAAATTATTCCTTACAAATGTTTTCTAAATTAATCTTTTGAAATTTGACTAACAATTGCAAATGTCATATTATTGTAATTTCCACCATGATACGTGAATGTTAATATTTGATTTGAAGCTGCATCTTGAAAATTCTTGAATTGTTCTGGTTTTTCCAGTAATGCCATCATCCTCGCAGGCAAGAAGAACCATTCCTTCGTAAGCAGCTTTGCTATTATTCTCTCCCCATATTTGGTTTTAATTTTCGATAATTCAGTTATTCGGTATGACCCCCCAATCTCCAAAGTATTCAGTTTTATAAAAGTTTTTGGTTCTACAGTTGCGAGTTCATTAATCTTAGTTAAATCCATTTCTATAATAATAAAATAATATTAAGAATAGAGAATAACGTAAAAAAGAAAAAATAATTCTTACCTTCTAAAGATTATCTACGACAATTACGTGACAATAAAAAAATATTCTATCTGCAACGTGAAACTGGTACTTTGCACTGCTTAAAGCTTCAATACTGCTATTACACCACAATAAAATATTATGACTGCAGCGTTACAGACTTGAACTTTCGACTGCTTCACGCTTCTAATCGAGACTGAATGAAATTTCCTAATTGCTAGCGTGGGTGACTTTGAATAATATCCTAGGAGGGAATAAGATATACACACTTGGAAATTGAGAGTAGGGGAAGTGTTGCAGGCAAACGAAACTTGGGTGGCTTTGAATAATATCGTAGGAAGGGATAAGATATACACGCTTATTGGAAATTGAGAGTGGAGGGACTGTTGCAGGCGAACGACATTTTTGATGGGTTACTCACTCATGATTGTAGATTTCAAAGAGAATTCATTATTTTAAACCTGTTGATACATGTATTCTTTAGATCAAGTAGTTGTTAATTAAAATAAATAAATCCATTTAATTATATACACGTTCCTTATATAAAGTGACATCAGTCTAGAATATAAACTTTTCATTGTTTAAAAGCAAGTCGTGAGATACACGTTCTTCAGATCAAATAACCGTCATCTAAAACAAATATATTTAATTCAAACGTGTCATAAGACGTACTAGATGGTGCAGATAGTCACGTTCCTCAGATAAAGTAATGACAGTTTAAAATATAAACTTTTCATTATTTAGAAACGAGTCGTGAAATATACGTCCATTATTACTTGGGTTGGGAATACTAGCATCTTAAGGACATATCCTGAGTGCAGCTTAAAATTTACGAGCGCATCAATTGCTTTTCGACAATCTTACGTCACACTGTGACTCTGTTTAGCACGTGGGATCATTTGTCTGCTCTGCTTGTGAGAAAAGTCTTGAGAAAAAAATAGCTAGAGGCTGAATGATTTGTCTGGTCTGCTTGAGGGAGGAAAAGTCACGAAAAAATAGCTAGAGGCTGGTTTAGAGGGTAAAATATGGTCAGAAAGTATCGAGCGCATCAATGGCTTCTTGACAATCTTACTTCACAACTGTGACTCTGTTTAGCACGTGGGCTCATTTATCTGACCTGTTTGTGAGAAAAGTCTCGAAAAAAAATAGCTAGAGACTGGTTGAGAGGGTAAAATATGGGCAGAAGGTATCGGGTCAGTTTTAGAGAGCCCTGGGAAAGCTCATAGGAGGAACATTGGGTGGTCCCTAGAATTTCACTCCCCATTGTTTCGCAAAAGGAAAAATAATGTCTGTTAATTATGTGACATGTAGAGCATGCTTACAGGAAGATGTAATGAATAATCTATTCATTTATAATATGCTTACAGTAATTTTTATTCAATATTCAAAAGATTTAACATATAATACTTTTATTCAATATATATATATATATATATATATAACTAAAAAGAGTTTTAACATATAATATTTTAAAATATCAAGCTATTCTTCTGCCCTTGCTACCACCATCGTTGTCTCCTCCTCATCCTCCTCCTCCTCCTGCTCCTCCTCCTCTTCCTGCGGAATTATCCCTGCCTCTATCTCAATCATTCTGATACCTCTCATCAACAGTTGTATACAGCGTGTTACTGTAAAAAATCATCAGATTTTAGAAAAATGTATGATGCAATCTCATTCATAATAACTTACTATTTTCATACTCCATTCCATGCGTCTCGATTGTTTCTTCATTTACCACTTGTGATAAATTTTGCATAATTTCATCTATTATTCTTGTAATTATATGAATTACAGGAGAATTCTGTCTATACGCTAAATTAATAATCACTTGATACTGCATATTTTTTCACTTTATATTTATCGACAGCTTGTATAAGAAAAAAGGAATCTGTACCCAAGGTTCAAGAAAGGTATAATGTGAAATTAAAAGAAGGACCCAAGGAGGAAAATAGTAGGAGGGAATAGAATGGGTATGTGGAGGGAAAAAGACCCTTCAACGGTGTAGAGGTAGGTTGAGAGGGAAGAAAAATGGTTAAATGTGAAATCAAGTTAAATGGAGGGTCCATAGTAGGAAAATAGTGGGAGGGTCTAGGATAAGTATGTGGAGGGAGAAAAGACCCTCCGAGGGCAGGACTAAGAAAACAAAAATGGCAGTCCGTAAGATGCTTAGGACCCCTAGCGGTGTAGCTGCCCCAGTAATTTTCGTGATCGCCACCTAGTGGAGAAAAAAGAAACTTTTTCCTCCACCAACTAAAATACAAAAAAAAGTTCTCTGGGTAACTGTCAGGATAACTAACCATCCGGGCCCTAGGGTGATGGGAGAGGGGTAACCCTTAGGGAACTAGTGGACCCGTAGGATAACTAACCATCCAGATCCTAGGGTCATGGGAGAGGGGGTAAGCCTTAGAGAACTAGTGGACCCGTAGGATAATTAACCATCCGGGCCCTAGGCTGATGGGAGAGGGGTGAGAGACTCTAAGAGAGAAAGAGAGGGTGAGAGGGATCTCTCTCTCTCTCTCTCTCTCTCACTCCCCATAGCCAAAGCATTTCCTCCGCACACCCGCACCCTCCTCATCACCCAATAAACCCTAGCTCATAAGAAGACACTTCCCCCCGCACACCCGCACCCCCCCCCCCCCCTTATCACCCAATATACTCCAGTTCTCAAGAAGACACTTCCCCCCGCACACCCGCACCCCCCTCACCTCCATGTCACAGGAGCCCAAGACACTTCCCCCCCCGCACACCCGCACTCCCCTCACCACCGTGTCACAGGAACCCCCTAGCTACCACTACTCGCTGAGCTGTGTAATAAGTATGAAATTATAGCTTTGATAGTTTTTAATCCAAACCACAAGAAGCCTTTGATGGTTTATGTATACCATTCATCTTATTCACAATGTATTTTTATATTTCAGTTTTCCCGATGACGCGGAATATTGTCCTTTAATGAAATTAAGCACAGCCTGAGAAAATGGTGTCAGCTGTTCAAACCTCCTTTACCCAATGATCTATTCGAAATAGATATTTTGTTAAATACAAACGAAATTTGGCAAAGTTTGCTTAATTTTAATAGCCACGGATTAAATTATAAATTGGATGTCTACAAATATGTTGACGAAAGTGATAACAAAAATATCACAATTGTATTCGGCATAAAAAGGTTTTGCGATGAAATTTTAGAAAATGCAACTTGCTTCTTTGCTGACGCAACTTTCAAAACGAAACCAAATGTAAAAGGCGGTTACCAATTATTAACCGTGATGACAAAGCGTTTTGAAAAAGTATGTACCGCTGATCATTTACGCATATGCTTGTAAAATTAATATATTTTTTCAAGGAACTTCAAATGAGCTATAAGACATATACAGAAAAATATTCTGTTTTCATTAAAAGAAATGTGAACGTCCCAGGTACTTCGATGCTATATGTTACATTTATTTCGATTTATGTACAAATTTTTAAGCAAGAAAAGAAAATAATCCATTTTTTTGTATATGTAGTAAATATATGTAGTTTTCATGATATATAAATAGGCTGAGGGTTTCATAAGCACTATTAAAAGCTGCAACTTCTTAATTGTTTAATATCAATATTTTTTCTAGATGATACCTTTTGCATGGGCAATCATGTCCAGAAAAACAACTGATTTATATATAAAAAGTTTCGAAATTATAAAGCAACATATTGCCCCAACAATGCTCCCAGTCACATTTATGTGTGATTATAAAACAGCTTTATCTACATCAATAAGGCATGTATTTTCCGATTGTGCCACGAAAGGGTGTTATTTTCATTTTGTTTATGTAAGTGATAATATTGCAAATATTTATGATTATTTAATTTTCTTAGTAATTTTATCTTTAATAGTTTTTCACACTGATATTAAAAATACAATAAAATTCAACAATTTTTAATTTAATGTTATATAATTTAATGATTTGACTAGACTGGACTAGACTTATGAGGAAGAAGGATAATGAAAATATGTATTTATTTACAGAACATTAGAAAGTATTTGAAGAAATCAGGAATTAGGCGGCAAATAGAAGAATTGTCATTAGATGAAGCAAAAATTTTGAAGCAAATTATTAGAAAATTTGTAAATCTATGCTTCTTACCGCCAGATTTAATTGAAATAGGATTCACAAATTTATGCGAAGAGATAGAAGAGCACGAAAATCTGCTAGATATTTTGTCTCCTTTCATCCTATATTTCAGGAGACAATGGATTATTAAAGCCACTCCTCGGGTCATATCTGTCTTCAAGTCAACAGACAGAACAAATAATGCCCAGGAGAGGTATCATTTGTACCTATATCAGATGATAGGTATTAATCCGCCTATACATAAATTTTTCTGTAAGTATTAAAATATAATAATATTGATTAGAGTATTACTATCAAATGGGCTGAAATTTTTTATAAGCCGTTTCTTATAGAATAAACTCTTCTGTGTATATGCGTAAATATGTAAATATATGCACGTACAAATATTTTTCCAGATACAATCACTCAAATAATTAAAAATTACTTAATAACTTTTAAGCAATTGCATAGAGGCCTTAATGTACAGGAGAGAAATACCGATAAGTTAAGTAAGTGGCTGTTAAAAGCGTGGAACAATTTAGAGCCATATCTCACACTGGACAAAAATAACATTATTTTAAAAAATAAAATAAGAGACTTTTTAGAACAATCTAGTCATGTTAAACCTGAAATTTTAAGTGACACTGGCTTTTATGGAGGAAACATGCACTTCTCAAGTTAGTATTGATTTATATTTCAGTAATTTGTAAATTATGCGTTTTCTGTATATATAAACATTTTCATTCGGTACTTTTATATTAAAAATTTAAATATTAATCAACTCATTTTTTTAACCAAATAGATCATGAAGATGAAAATGTCATGTTAGATGTAGAGGAAGAGGATGAGATGAGCTGCTAATCATCCATCCATAGTTCACCAATTAACACGTACTTTATACAATAGTTATAGATGTATGGTCTAACCAATAAACTTTTTACAATTCTTATAGCAATCCATAAAAGCATTATATACCTGTAATTAATTCATTATTAAACACAAATTTTTATATATATTATAATTAAAAATATTTTACAACTTACTATTACCTCTGCTGCAGAATTAAAATTATAATAAGGCATAGAAGGATTATAATTAGGCTGTTTCACATTGTTATTAATAAGCTGTGTATATTTTACACATTTCTTAAGGGTACCATTGTGCCTTGTTATTGTTATAAAAATCCAAGAGGGAATACATGTGGATATGGAGTCATTTCATTTGCTAAAAAAAATCAAAATAATTTTTATCACTTTTAAATCAAATAAATTAGAAAAATATATAAATAACAGCTTCATATATCGTAGTAAAGAGGATTTTAGATATGATAAATTCAACATTTTAATGCAACTGTCACTTCTATTTTATATATCTTTTCCAATCGAACATGAGATGTCACCAAAAGGAATGTTAGAAACTCATACGAATGATAGCAACTTCACAATATGTATATTACTCCACCTGAAAATAGACATTCTTCTTTTAAGTTTTTGTCCACGCTGTTGCTACAGTCAAATGTGCTTATAGAACAAGTTGCAGCCCCAGTATAATATTGATCATCCAAATATTTAAAATTATTTTATTCTTTTCCATGGTGCATCCAAAGATGGTTCAGGAGTAAGAAACAATATTCTTGAGGATTGTATCTTAAATATTTGAGAATACGGTACTGCAGAAACTTTTTCTTACGTCCCAATCCTCTAGTTAATAATATTGAATAAATTTCCATTTGTTTTTGCTCATCTGCAGAAAGTAAAAATATATATTTACAAAGCAATTTGTTCTTTTCGTCAATAATTTTAATAGGTATACTTATCTGATACATATCCAGAATTAATTTTATTATCCATAACTCTGACACTGTTTATATTTTAAAGTATTTTCTTATTTTCGTTTGACAGCCCATTCCAGCGTTGCCAGCTACTCAGATTTCGGAATTTAGATGATTCGGTCGGGAATCTGTAATACCGACATTTGACCAGAGTGAACTTAGCGTTTTTTGGCGAAAATATCATTTGGTCATTTTATCATTTGGTAATCTTCTTTACCACCCTGTAGGGGCTTTAACTGAAATTTTTACACCAACTCACGTTTCGAAAGATTTTTATTGGCACTCTTGTGTAGAGAGAGAGAGAGAGAGAGATCTTTCGTGCCTAGGCAGCTACTGCCGTCCCCAAAATCTTGTAATCAACGGTAGCCGTCGATAAATCCTACCTTTATCCCCACCACTTTCTATTGTCATTAGTCGATGAGCGGCTAGGCTCTTACAACTCGGCTATCCTGACTGTTTGACAGTCCCTTGTCAATCTAGGGCTAATCTCTCTCTCTCTCATATCTCTTTTACATATTCCTTCCAATTACATATCTATTTATCACAAATAACGTCTTCACCCTCGCCGGGTACGGTCGAATATCGAGGCTTTACGTATCATTTCATCTGGTCAGCGGCGACGGTGCTGTGGTAAGGTATCGAGGTCACTTGAAAGCCGTCCAAGTCGCCCACCAAGTATCGGTCATTACCTAGGACCTTTTTTATTTCGTAAGGACCCTTAAACTTAGGTACAAGTTTCTTACTAACACCCGGAGTGTGTCCACATTATTAATCATCACCAGGTCTCCAACGAAATATGTCGCGGCTCGCTTCCTTCGTTGATTATGGTAACTTTCGTTGTATTGCTGTGACTTTTGTATGCAATCCGCGGCATCGCTGCGCAGAGCCTCCAAATCACGATTTACGGGTGCACGATCCTCGAGACTTTCTCGTAAACGATCGCTACATGTACCCCGTTGGTTTACGCCAAAAAGCAATCTGCTAGGGGTGGCATTAGTAGCGCTATTAAGAGTATTGTTGACCGCGAATTCGACCTGGTCGAGAACGCGGTCCCAATGTCTAGGGTCTTCGTTTAATTTAACTATCATGGGAGTTATCATTCGATTATACCGTTCAATCTGTCCATTCGCTCGCGGTGTGTTTACGGCACATAAGACGTGATCTATTGATTACTCCTCGAGGAAACTTTTAAAAACGCGCAAGGTAAAGCACGAACCTCGATCGCTAACAATTTTTCGAGGTCTGCTATAGGAACGAAAGTAAGCTTTGAGGTGGCGCACTGACTCGTCGGACCCTGTGCTTTTACATGGAAAAAGACGGAGGTATTTGGTGAATCCATCGATTACGCATAATAAATATTTATTTCCCTTAGATGACTTCTCGAAAGGCCCCAGATGATCGATATGGATACAATTAAATGGGACATCTCCTTTTGGGATGCTGTGCAGCATACCTTCCCGCTTCCCGCAACTCGGCGAGAATTCGACGCATTTAAAACAATTAGCGATGTAGCTCTTCACCTTCTCTTTCATACAGAGGAACCAGTAAACTGCTCGAATTCTATCTACAACTTTTTCCGAGCCTAAGTGGCCGAGTTCGTCATGGCAATTTCGTATTACGTTGCTTTCCATACTAGTAGGGCCATAAAAAAGCAGTTGCTTTGTTTTGTCGTCTTTCCTATACACCAACCCATTTCGCGTACCATCAGAGTGTTAGAATACGTTAACTCGTCTATTCTGGTAACCCGCTCCGGTGTTGTTCTGTCCATAACGCCTGTCCGCGACGTTATGGAATTTTCTAACACCAGACTCGAACTTTCGGTTGCCGCCTGATTTCTCTCTCGAATTTCGTCTAATACTTTCTCCCAGATCGTTCCACCGATCTCTAAAATTCGTGTCACAAGTTCTGCTTTATTTCCAGTGGTTGCCCTTCCCATTCTTCTCAGCATTTCCTTCAACGTTGCCACATTTTGCTCCATCAGAGCCTCGCTGTTTACCTGCTCCATTTCAAATTAGCTTCAACAACACGAAAGGTTTCCGTTACGACTTCTTGGTCTTGAACTTTTGGAATATGCACCTTCCCTGAATCGAGATTTTTCGAATCGGCCTCAACGCAGGCTTTCTTTTTGAAACGGATTCTTGAAATTTCAGATTTCCGAATAGTGGATTCAAAAAGTCTTGGCAAGAAATCGAACGAAGCCCAGCGCGTTTCTCCGTGGTTCCTATCTTCTTATGGCACTTAAGTCACTATCCCACTTCTGAGATTGTAGGGGCTTTAACTGAAATTTTTACACCAACTCACGTTTCGAAAGATCTTTATTGGCACTCTTGTGTAGAGAGAGAGAGAGAGATCTTTCGTGCCTAGGCAGCTACTGCCGTCCCCAAAATCTTGTAATCAACGGTAGCCGTCGATAAATCCTACCTTTATCCCCACCACTTTCTATTGTCATTAGTCGATGAGCGGCTAGGCTCTTACACTCCCTTCTCTCCATTCTCCTTCCCCCTCCTTCCTTCCCATCCTGCTCTTCCTTCCTTCTCCTTCCCCCTAGTTGCTCCCTAAAATACTCGCTCCACTCTCCTATCTCTATCTCTTCTGTCCTGCTCACGTCCCTTCCTCTATACCTCTTTATGATTTCCCATACCTCCTTTTCCGTTTTCGCCGCGTCTATCTCCTTAGTCCATATCTTCACCATACTTTCTTTCTTCCTCCTGCACTTTTCCTTATATTCCCTCTTTCTTTTTACATATTCTTCTTTCCCACACCAGTAGTGTGGCTAGGAGGATTCTGGGACCGGGTGGCGAGGGGGTCGGGGTCCCGCGGGTGTAGGGGAAGTAGGGGGAGTGCCCCCTCTCCTCGTGCGGTTGTGCGCATTGTGTGTGTGTGTGTGTGTCACCCACGTTAAACTCTTTTGGTGTGGGGTACACATGTGACCTCCCCCCCTCTTACGTTAAGCAGTGGACTCCTTAGAGAGAGAGAGAGAGAGAGAGAGAGAGAGCTTATATTATCTTACTAGGTATAGAGTGTTTCATAATGCTAATGTAGGGTTTTTTATTCTTTGAATACGGAGAGGAGAGCAATTATCACTTCAGTAGTGATTCTAACAGTGGTAGTGGAAATTTTGGACATGGATGAGGAAAATTATACATATGTATTTTTATAAAGAAAAGTAACGTATAAAGATGTGTTTTTTTTATTTAAAAAACATTGTAATTTAAAAAAAAAGTTATAATTAAATATAAAAATTAAATATTAAAAAAATTGCGAATATATTCTTTGCTTCTGATAGGGGGCAACCCTTCCTCATCATCAGGGTCTTCGTGTTGGAGGTTAGGTGACCCCCAAACACCTTCCTGCATCCAATGGATGCCAAAAAAATCAAAATCTTCTTGGAAATTGAATTCCTTCACCATATCTTTTTCCCATTCAGCATTCCTCGCTACAATGCCCTCCCGCAAATATTTTGTGTGCTCCTTCTCGATAATTTTATCCCGTAAAACTGCATGCGGATGATTAAAAAAATAAATATATATTATTTTATTTGTTATAACAAAAAAAATATTATTTAATTGGTTGTAACTTATGGTCTCTGATTTTATCGAACAGCTTTTTATCTGGGTTTATCCGTTTTAGGTACCACAGAAAATCGTACATATGAGCATATATTTGATCGTACATTTTTGTTTTTTTAAATAATATTCTTCTGATATCTGCCCAAGTGCACAAACTAGAATGAGCGTACCCATCCACAGATCCACTATAGGAATTTCATGTAAGAGGGTAGACGTCACTTGCGTGTGTGTGTGTGTGTGTGTGTGTGTCACCCACGTTAAACTCCTTTGGTGTGGGGTACACATGTGACCTCCCCCCCTCTTACGTTAAGCAGTGGACGCCTTAGAGAAAGAAAGAGAGAGAGAGAAACCGCCAGGCGCGAGCCAGGAGAAGCAGCTGGTTACTTTAAACTATAAGACGCGTTACTTAATACATTATCGCGCTCTGCAACAATGTATGCGTAATGTACTCGTACTGAAGCGTATACATCGCGGTTTGAACTTTCAGCAGTCCACCTGGCTACGCGATTACATCGAGCTGAACACGCGTTTGCGCACCGCGTCCACTAACGAATTTGAGAGGAATCTCTTCAAGTTGATGAACAACGCGGTTTTCGGTAAAACAATGGAGAACGTGAGGAATAGAGTTGACGTGAGGCTCGCAACCAAATGGGAGGGAAGATACGGGGCGGAAACCCTGATTTCCAAACCGAATTTTCACAGTCTTGCGATTTTCAATGAGAATTTGGTCGCGATTCAATTGTCGAAATTGTCCGCGAAATTTGATAAACCCATTTACGTGGGAATGAGTGTTTTAGATATTTCAAAAATTTGCTTGTATGAATTTCACTATGACTATATGCTTCCTACATTCGGCAGTGAATGTAGAGCGATGTATACCGACACGGACAGTCTGATATACAGTGTCGAGTGCGACGACGTTTACTCGTACATGAAACGCGATCTCGCGCGATTCGACACCAGCGATTATCCTGACGATAATCAGTATGACTTGCCATGCGTCAACAAAAAGATACCTGTTCTGATGAAGGACGAGAACAATGGTCGTATCATGACCAAGTTCGTAGGACTGAGGGCAAAAATGTATACTTTCAAGGTGCAGGACTGCACGAGAATTGTTAAAAAAGCCAAGGGTGTCAAAGGTTATGTTATCGATAGAAATATAACATTTGACGACTACAAGGATTGTTTGGATAATTTCACCGTACAGTCTCGCAATCAAAATTTGATTCGATCGAAGCTGCACCATGTTTTCTCGATCAGTCAGAGAAAGGTAGCCCTCAGTCCGTACGACGACAAGCGTTTCGTTACACCCGGCACCGCGGCGACTCTACCCTGGGGACATTATAGTCTAAAAGAATAATATATTTATTTATTTATTTATTTTAAGAATACATATATTTTTTGTCATGATACATCTTAATAAAAGTTCCTTTAAGACATTGTTCTTATAAAACATTGTTCTTATTTATCCAGGAATTGTGCGTCCTGTCGAATCCCAGCCACTTAACAAACACTTTATCGCCCTTTCTGCGCAATACTCTCTCCACCAGATACACATCGGGATTGATAGTTTTCGAAAGCATGTATTCGTAAAATCCACCCAACAGTTCCGTACCCCTGGAATCCTTGAGGAGATACGTAACGGGATTGGTCCTCTGCACTTTCGCCACCTCGAATATTTCGGTCGTCCAATTTGGCGTGTAGCCTTTGGCGATCATCTGCTTGTATTTACTAATTCGTACGAAATCGCCGACTTTGAACTTGGCACGATCTGCGACCTTGATGTAACTGTATACTGTCTTGAGTGGCTTATCTGCATGCTCGGGTTTCACATCCACGGGACGCATTCCCGTGGTACGATGCTTTCGCGCATTGTACGCATCCACCAACTCTTGCAGCATAGCGCGCCACTTGTAATTGCCGTTCAGCGTAAATCGTTTCCACATTTCCGTCTTCAACGTACGATTCCAGCGCTCGACTATTGACGCTTTCATCACGCTGTAAGTCGAGTAGTGATTTATTCCGCGTTTCTTCATCAACGCCTGAAAGTCACTGTTGTAAAAACTCCTTGCCGTTGTCGGTCTGTAAATTTTTCGGACATCTGCCGATCTTTAGGATTCCCGTCATTGCCGTCGTCACTTCTCTGCCGCTCTTGGTCTTTAATGCCACCGACCAAGCGTATTTCGAGAGGGTTTCGATTACAGTGAGAATGTACTGGTGACCCGCATCGACGTAATTGCGCATATCAACAAGATCGGCCTGCCAGAGATCGTTGAAGCCGCGCACGATGACTCTTCTGCGTGGAAAATTTATCCTCGCCGGTGCATGGAGCTCCTCCACCAACTGTATCTTTTCTTTGCTCATTTTTTTCAAAAATGGACAAATTCTTAAAATTTATAATTATTGCTAAGTGTTTCACGTATCAGATCTTCCTTACTCACTTTATCATCCAATTTTTCACAAATTGTTCGCAAAATTTGGTTCATCTTTTTCTCAAATTGTTCATTAAGTTTATTCAATGTCATTGTCAAATATTGTTTAAATTCAAGCAGTAAATATTCTAAATTTGGTTCGTGAAAGTGTTTCCTACTCTCACCATCCAGTCCTATTCCAAATTTATTTATCGACATTTCGAAATAAATGCACTGCTGTCACTTTTCTTTATTTCAAAATTCAGTCTCTTGTTCCTCGTTATTATTATTATTCCTCTTTTTGATCGCTCGTAATGCCGAGAGTATACAGTCTACGATGTATGTTAAGCAAATGCAAATTTCACAACAATCATCAGACATTTAATTTTTTTTTTTACCTCGTGCTACCGAAAGGCGTTGATATTACACTGAGGTAAGAATGAAACGTGCAACTTTCTTTATACGATAAGATCCTCGTCGCGCAACTCCTCGATTATCGACTGTATCTCGTTGTGATGACTCGTATTACCGGCAGCCACCGATGCGATCAAAAGTCTCAAACGTTCGATCAATTCATTCGGATCGTTCCAATGTACGTAGCTGATTGGTCCCTCGGTGACACGCATAAGACCTTTACCCCTTTTTTTTTATGATGTTGACGCTTTACTGTCGCCTGATGTTGACGCGTCAGACGTTGACGATTTTCTTGCTGGCGCGTCAGACGTTGACGATTTTCTTGCTGGCGCGTCAGACGTTGAGGATTTTCTTGCTGGCGCGTCAGACGTTGACGATTTTCTTGCTGGTGCGTCAGACGTTGACGATTTTCTTGCGCCTGATGTTGATGGTAACCGATAAGGCGGTAACATTGGTTTTCCCAATAGCAATGGTTTCATAATTTCTGTATATTTTACACCTTTATTACCCTTAGTTTGTTTTAACGTATCGTTTAACAGTTTATGCGCCTTAGTTTGATTGAGAATACTCTTGTATTGTTCCAAATCTTCGGGTTTTATAATAGCTCGATTGGGTTCTCTCATGAAAACTAGTTCATAGGTACCTACTGTACCGGTGTATAGCGTCTTATCGAGAATAATATCTTGTAACGTGACAGATCCATAAGGGGCCTGTCACGTTAAGAACTTTGGATTTTCGCGCCTAGAGCGCTATTGGTCAAGCCGCGAGGGCTTACATGCCGATCGCAGCGCCGTCGCGAGCTCGCGGCGAGGCCAACATTGCCTACTGGAGTGTCAAAGAGACAAGACGCAAAAATGAAGTCAGATTGGAGAAAAGCGTGCGCTAGGGCTCGAGAGGAAAGAGAGAAGCGGTGGAAATTTGTAGAGGGACAGCGCAAGGAGAAAAAAAAGGATAAGGAAAAGCGCCGAAGGCGAGCGACTAATAGGAATTGCCTGATAGTAATTAAGGTAGGCGGTCAAATTCATTAGCGCGGTTCCGTCTCCTGCCCGGTGTGTGTCACTACCGGGGGGAGACTCGTAACTTTTAAGAAGTGCGGTCCCGATGCGAACGGGAAGAAAATGCGGCTAGCTTAGGGTTCAGCACTCGGGCGACCCTGAGAGGTTAGAATCACGGGAAAGCCGGATAAAGCGGCGAATAGTGCTCCGCGTACACCGAAGGCCATTCGGGTGGCCCATGGAGGGCCTGGCGCCCTAGAAAGAAATATTAGAAAATAACCTGAATGCGCCGAGAGCACAAGTAGCAGCACCGTTTATAAGAAAATTTGCAGTATTTTTGTGAGTTTCCGCAAATTAATGGCCTAATGTAGATTTCCCATACAGACGGTCGGGAGAAGCCCTGGCAGTAGAAGCCAGTGTACATAGAAATGTTAAACTTTGAATGTAAGCACCCAACAAAAAATAGATATACATTGAATTTTATTTTTGGTTTTGTGTAAAATTATCAGAGTGCTCACTTATTTGTAAAGATACCTCTCCCCGAAATTGCGTGTTACAAATGGCGCCCAACGTGGGGCGATCGTGCCGAACCTCGGGAAATGGAAAAGCTAGCCGATAGCGTCTAAAATAAGTTCGAGCGTAGTAATAGATATGGAAAATAGGACAATTTTATTTTGAATGTTTTCAGGAATAAGTGCCTAAAGAAAAAAAATTAAAAGAAGCAATTTTAACTGGCGGAAAGGATTCTGACCGCTAGTTAGTTGAATATTTCGACCAGAGAGAGGCACTCCGGCGAGCCTGGCCGCGGCGGTAGCGCGCGCCAGTGTTGACGTTTTTTTTTTCGCGCGACACAGTCGGCCAAGCGTAACAGCGTCAACAAGGGATTGACTTAGAGCAATTCCAAGAACAAAAATAGAAATCTTAGGCGAATGTATAATTCCGAATAAATAGTACCGTCCTTTTTTTTCCATGCCTATATATAAGAAATAATGGTATACATGATTTAATAATCTCGATGAATATATGCGTGTATATATGTGTACAGAGGCCCCTCCCTTAGCATGGTGCTGCCTGCGGCGCACATTCGGAAACATATTTAATGCTGCAAATTGCGCATTTAAATTACGGAAACGGAGCGGGCAACCCATAAGGTTAAAAATTCGAAAAATAACCGATTAAAATTTCGAAACTTGAGATTTTTCACCGAACATGGCACAGGCCAACGGCAGAGCCTTGAGGAGATGTTCTAATATTGTCTATAGTTTTTGTGGGGAATGATTTCTAAAGATAATTCTCCCATTTAAGAAATGAAATAAATCCGGACCTGAAGGTATCAGTCTAAGAGAAATTTTGAGTCGTCCCTCTTAACCTCCAGCACTATCTACACGCATATTCAATAAATAAAGCGAAGTAACGCCATTAGCGAAGTGGCGTAGTTAGATGCGTTCCTTTAACCTAGGCAAGCCCTTAAGGGTAACTAAGGTCTGGGTTTTAGGATTACTAATTAGCGGAATTTGAAAATGTTTTTTTTTTATCTATTGTTATTCTAGTAAAAAGGAATTTAGAGAGGCAAGGTAAACTCTTTCAGCGTTATTTTGTATTATCGCTTATGTATTTGAAAAATTTGTAAATCCAGCCAAAAAGGCTAATGCTTATGTGCCCCACTCTTCTCCCATTGTAAATTAAGGTCAGTTAAGAAGACTTCAAGATTGAGGAGACCCGAAGGGTCGGGAATAGCGTAATCGTCGAGGGATAAAAATTCGTCAACGTCGCTATCAAAAACCGAAGATTCGAGGATAATGGGCAAGGGAAATAAGTCCCGTAGCCGCGAGGAACGTGCCCAGGTACGAGAAGAGCGGAAAGTATCCTGGGAGTTCATCAGGAAACAAATCAGCCAGCTCTCCCCGTCGGAATTGAAGGAAATTTTGGAATCGGAAGGAGTCAACACCGATTCTGCCATCTCGGTCCTACAAGATAGGTTGCTTCGCTATCGTGTGAGGCAAATGGATGGGCCTGAAGCAGCAAGGTGGGACATCACCCGTGATCAGGCCAGGGAAACAGCTACACTGCCAAGCAGGGAGATGAGAGGTAGTGATATAGAGGCTATTGACACTGATAATGCCTATGCAGTGTCGACGGCTGTCACTGTTGTAATACCAACAACAGTGACAAACTCTATTATCACAATGGTCACGGCAACAACTACTGCCACGACTCTAACTACCTCCATTAGCTTGCCTATTCCATCCACATATGCACCAAGGCCAACGGTGAGCACAGCCTACGACTTGTGGCAAGAGCCAATGTCAGCCACAGCCACGATGCCTTCTCCAATTTTCCGGAATCCAGCAATAACGAGTGCGAACGAGAATATCAGGACTTCCTCCAACTATCTGCAAGCTCCTATAGGGACGAGGCCTAGGGTCATGCTCACTAGCAGCCACCAGTCAGCTCGGCCTGAAGAAGAGTCCGAGACTGACCAACGCGAAGCAGCCAGGAAGGCCTTAGACCTTTTCCAGAAGCTATCGCTAAGAGCTAGCGAGAAGAAAAGGCGGGAGAAGCAGAACGATAACCGTAATGGATCAAAAGGATCTCCTTACGATAAGAGGCCAGTTTCTAAGCCTATAAAGTCCTCGAAGAGAAGAAATGGGAATTCTTCAGAAAGCAGCGACGACAGCGAGGACGCGGATGATTCCCCAGATGACTCTAGTTCGGACTCAGATAGCGAGCAGGAAACGGATGGCTCGAAGAGCTCCGACGAGTCAGATGATGATAGGTCAGCCAAACACTCTTCAACTAATAAGAAGAAGCGAAAACGAGTCACATTGGGAGGAAACAAAGCAGTGGATGCCTTAACGAAATGGCGAATCTCTTATGCAAACGAGAAAAGCGAGAGTGCTGACTCGTTTTTAGAGAGGGTTGAGCGATGCTGCCGAGGATCGGGCCTAAAACAAAGTGCCATCCTCGAGGCCTTACCTGTGGTACTGACAGGGGAGGCAGAGAAGTGGTATCGCCTTGACGGAAAATTCTGCAAGACTTGGAAAGAATTTGAAGTCGAGTTTCGCCGGCGATTCAAGACCAAGGATTCTCGTCGAAGAATCAAAGAACAAGCAAAGAATAGGCTACAAGGCGAGAATGAGCCTATGGTGGAGTTCATCGAAAATATGAGAACTATATTTTCGTATCTGGATCCACCCATGTCGGAGGCTCGGCAATTAGATGTGGTGTACCTAAACTTACGTCCCTGCTACACACACCGATTCCTCAGAAGCCATTTCTCCTCGTACCGAAAATTAAGGAAGCTCGGAGAGGAAATTGAATTACTCAGAGGGCAGGAAAAGCTGCGTAAAGGCCAAACTATCCCAGGGACCTTGCCAGTGCCGGCAGCGGTCTACATTGGCAGCCGCAGAAATCAGGAGAAATGTGCAGCAATCGGAAACGAAGAAACAACACAAGCGCCATCTCCAGCAGGCCAAAAATCAGGGCAAAAGAAGCTTAACTGGAAGGCCAGAGGCCGGGGATCGCCTAACTCAGCCAAGTCCGAGCACAAGACAGAGGGTGCAACAGAACCAGAGAATGAACCGGTGAATGTTGAGCAAAATCAAGATGCTCCTCCAGAGAGAAATTACTCTGCCAGCTCGGCCAATTACCAGAGAAAAGCAGAACAGATCCGTAGAAATAAGAGTGTCTACCCTAGCCATAACTGTCGTCAATTGGGACACTGGATGGCGGAATGCCCATTCCCGAAGAATCCACCGTCGGCAGTCAAGGCAGATGCCTCCAAAGCCCCGAAAAATGCACCGGGAAACGAGACGAGAGGCCAGTGAAACGGGTCGACACTGCCTCTACGATGGATCAACTGACCCTCCAACCAGAAGAAAGTAGACAGCGTTCAGAAGAGAGGAAACTCATAGCTATCTCTGCCACCGTTGTTCATCCGGATGTCCGGCCCAGGAAGAAAGAAGAGCTCGATGTTCGAGCATGCCTAGGCATCTGTCTGGATGGTACTAATGTCTTCGGCCTCATAGATACGGGGTCCGAACGGACATATATAGGCGGAGGGTTGGCCTTGAAGTTTGCATCTCAAAGCAGCCAGGAGGGAAAGTTTGAAGTAAAAATGGCAAATGGCCAATATACTCCAGCAGTCAGCAAAGCAGCACTGGACTGGACCATCGATGAGGCCACAGAAGAATTAGAGGTTTATCTAGCGCCTAAATTGACAATGGGAGTCATTCTAGGCATGGATTTCCTCAAGAAGTTTGGGTTAGCGATCGACACTGCAACGGAAACTTGGCAGCGGGGAGAAGGATTCAGCAACCCGTACTTGCGGTATCGAGGCCCAGCTCAGCCTGCGAGCGAGGACATGAGCGTATTCGCCAGAGTAGCTAACACCAAGCCATCGCCAAGGGAAATGGCAAATAGCAAGGATAATCGACCTTATATATGGGTATTCCTTCTAGGCAGAGGAATTAAAGCCTTACTGGATACTGGCACTGTTCGGTCGTACCTTGGCGAGAGAACTATCCCTATCCTGGCAGGGGACATAGACAGAACCGCGACAGGAGAGATCCGACTAGGCGATGGAAGCCTAAGTCCGACGATAGGCGAAGTCTACTTGGAAATGGAAATAGGGGACTTCAGGAAGAAGCTGCGAATGCGAGTCGCGCCTAGCTTGCACTACGACTGCATATTGGGCATGGATTTCATAAAGGCCTTCGAGCTGGAGATCGACCTAGCTAGTTTGATCTGGCGAGCGAGAAGAGGCCACTGGCATACCTTTGCGGGAGAAGCAGCGCAAGCTCCTCAGAGGCTAAGGAATCCTGCCTGCGCAGCACTAGAAAGCTTATCGGACTGGCAAGCGTCTATAGTTGAAAGGTTTAGACTGAAGCATTTTAAACCTGTGTCGGACACTCCCGGAATCACCGAATTAGTAACCCACCGGATTAACGTACAAGGAAACGCGCCCATCAGGCAGCGCGCCAGGCTAATATCTCCTCGGATGTACGAGATAGCTCATAACGAAGTGGACAAGATGCTAGCAGCGGGGATTATCGAAAGATCAGAAAGTGCATGGGCCAGTTGCCCCGTAATAGTGCCAAAACCAAATGGCAAACATCGTTTCTGTATTGATTACAGAGCGGTCAATGAAGTCACCAGGAAAGATGCCTATCCCTTGCCTCACATGGAGGCTATACTAGACAAGCTGCGTTCCGCTAAATATATCTCGACACTCGACTTAAGCCAGGCATACTTCCAAGTCGTCCTAGAAGAAACCAGCAGAGAAATAACTGCCTTCATAGTACCAGGAAAAGGATTGTTCCAGTTTCGAAGAATGCCTTATGGGCTCACCAACGCTCCTGCCACGTTCCAGAGGCTAATGGATCGATTGATAGGACCAGAACTAGAGCCTAATGTCTTCGCTTATTTGGACGATCTGATAATTGTAACTTCGACCTTCGAGGAACATATGCGTTGGCTGGAGCGAGTGGTCAACATCATAGAAAAGGCGAACCTCGAAATAAATTGGGAGAAGAGCAAATTGTGTAGGGCAGAAGTCACCTTCCTGGGCTATGTAGTGAACCAAGAAGGCTTATCGCCTGACAAAGAAAAGTTGAAGCCTATCGTCGAGTACCCTCCACCTGAAAACTTGAAGCAGCTTAGAAGATTTCTGGGAATGATAGGCTGGTATGCCAAATTTTTGCCTGAATTAGCGAATGACAAGATTCCCCTGGTGGAGCTACTCAAGAAGAACGTTAAATGGCAATGGGGTGAGGCACAACAGTTAGCCTTTGCAAAGCTAAAGCAAGCTCTCTGTACCGCCCCAGTCCTAGCAAGACCGGCCTTTACGAAGCCATTTATGATACAAACTGACGCCAGCGATTTTGCAATTGGGGCTGTGTTAGTCCAAGAGATAGAAGGAGAAGAGCACCCCATCGTATATGTGAATCGCGTACTAACAGCCGCTGAGCGAAAATATGCAACAACAGAGAAAGAATGTTTAGCAGTAGTATGGGCCATTAAGAAGCTGCGCCCATACATAGAAGGCTATGCATTTACAGTTGTGACTGACCACAGCAGCCTAAGGTGGTTAAACAACTTAAAGGATCCAACAGGGAAATTGGCTCGGTGGGCTCTATCACTGCAGGCTTGTGATTACAAGATTGTCCACCGAAAAGGAGCCTTACATTATGTGCCCGATGCGCTGTCAAGAGCTATGGAGTCTACCATTCTAGCAGAGAAGAAGTTAGAAAATGCGGTAGCGGCTATATCAGAGCATCCGGAGGAGTGGTACCAGCGCCGACTGGTCAACATCCAGAAGCACCCCAAGATGTTCCCTGATTGGAAGGTAGAGGAGGGCAGAATTTATTGCCATAAGCCCGACCTCACGCATGAAATGCTAGGCCATGATGATAATGCCTGGAAGTTGGTGTTACCGAAGAAACTACAGAAAGAAGCTATCGAGGAGGCCCATGCTGCACCTTCCTCAGGCCATCTTGGTGTCTCTAAAACGTATAAGCGCCTATTGGTCCAATACTATTGGCCTGGCATGCACCGAGACGTTGCGTCCTACATTCGAACGTGCAAAACTTGTCAGCAAAATAAGACGAGTCAACAAGCACCGATGGGACTCATGGAAGGCCGGATAGCGGAAAAACCTTGGACTGTAGTCGCCGCCGATGTGATGGGACCGTTACCAGCTAGCAAGAATGGATTCCGGTACATCGTTGTCTTTTTAGACAATTTTAGCAGATGGATAGTTAAAGCCTCTACGAAATGCTAATGGGGCTGCTATCACCAAGGCTTTCGAAGAACTTGTAGTCTACAGGTGGGGAGCACCTGAGATTATGCTGACAGATAACGGAACAGAATTTATCAATAAGCATCTAGGCAGCTTCCTAAAAGAGCACGGGATACGACACTACACCACGCCGCCTTACCACCCTCAGGCCAACCCAGTGGAACGTGTCAACCGTGTGGTCAAAGGGATGATTTCGGCCTACATTGGACTTAACCACCGTACCTGGGACGTCCACCTCAACGAATTCCGTTTTGCTGTCAACACTGCACACCATGAAGCGACTGGCGAGACTCCGGCGTTCCTGAACTTCGGCAGAAATCCTGAGTGCGTGCGTAGCGTGCGTAGGCAAATGGAAGAGCCTAAACTCTTGCGGAAGACTGATCCGACTGCGTGGATCGACCGAGTCTCACGATTGCGTAGGTTAAGCGACCTGGTGCAGACGCACATTGAGCGAGCGAGTGCGAAGCAGGCGAGATATTATGACCGGGGTCGGAGAACTATCAAGTTTGAGCCTGGTGACCTGGTTTGGCGGCGTAATCATGTATTGTCGTCCGCCACGGATGGATTCGCTGCCAAGCTAGCTCCCAACTATGTAGGACCGTTCTCAGTCTCCAAAGTTATATCTGCGACTATGTATGAGCTGGAAGATGATAGCGGTAAAAATCATCCGAAGGTTCATGTTTCAGACCTCAAGCCCTTCCAGGCTGCGATTACCGATAGCGATGAGTTGACACACCAGGCGGGGAGACAGGTGACTATACCTTCCCCATCCCCTAAGTCCCAACGGCAACCTATCCCCAGTCCAAGGAGGGAGGCGTTAAAGAAGCCTACAGGGCCTAAAAATAGCCCCGTCACTCTCTCCGCGGAATCTACCCAGGCCTGGAAGAGTCGTTTGCGGCCTCGAAATCGCTAATGAATACCCCTTGTGATCGAATATTCTTAAAACGGTACTATTTCCATAATTCCAGGCCAAAGAGTGACAAAAGGGAGTGCTAGGTAAAATGTCCAGGGCCTTCTACCGCGGAGGCATTCGGGTCTCCAACGCCGCATTCCGTTGTCGCCTCAGATTATACGAGGTGCCCCTGGGCGAAAATTTTCCCCCCGAGCCTCGCCGGGAAATCGACCTGAGGGATCGATTCAAGACCCCCTTAGGAGGGGAGACTTCCATGGAAAAGGAGGAAGTGACTCAGACGTTTGCTCTATCCCAGTCACTGCTCACCACTACGGAGCCCGACCGAAGAGAGTTACTATCTACCCCCACCGACGCACCCGCAGGACCCTCCCATGGAGCCACCCAGCCAGCAAAGCAACGTGCCTGGGAAGCCGGGCCAAGACCCTTCCGGCAGTGTTGGGCGTGTGGGTCGTATGACCACCGCACCTCCTCTTGCCCTTCCGCGGAGAAGCGGGACCACTGCCCCCGGTGTGGCTGGGCTTACGGGAGCGAAATGACGTGCCTGCGATGCGGGCCTAAGTATTGGGCAAAGAAGGGCCTGCCGATGCCCCCTCGCCCAGAGGCCTTGAAGTGGACCAAGGCCCTGCCGACCCCGGAGGGATAAGAGCGGCGCATACCCGGGGGCCGCCGGGCTGAAAAGAACCGGGAGGAATGGTGGCGGCGCAATGGGCATGGGGTTGAGGCTACCAAGGCTGCTACCCTGAAGAGGCTTCGGTGCCCATACGACCAACCGTAGAAGGCTTCATCCGGCGCCTGGGTACAACCTCAAGAATATTTTTTTTTTCTTGTTTGTTTTTTTTTGTATTTTTTACGGTGGTGGTTGTTAATGGAATATTTTGAAACTGGGAACACTCTTTGAACCCCTCAACTAAATCCAGCCAGGACGTCCAGTTTTTTTTTCTTTCTTTTGTTTTTTTTTGTGGGTCAACCCCCCCCCCCCCCCCTCTTACCTAATCAGCTTGCTTTGTATACCTTCTTTATTAAATAAACCTTATCTTTATATCTCCTTCTTTATTAATTTTTTTTTCTTCTTATTCCCTCACCTCCTACCCTGGGTATAATCAAAGGGGGGAGGATTGTAACGTGACAGATCCATAAGGGGCCTGTCACGTTAAGAACTTTGGATTTTCGCGCCTAGAGCGCTATTGGTCAAGCCGCGAGGGCTTACATGCCGATCGCAGCGCCGTCGCGAGCTCGCGGCGAGGCCAACATTGCCTACTGGAGTGTCAAAGAGACAAGACGCAAAAAGGAAGTCAGATTGGAGAAAAGCGTGCGCTAGGGTTCGAGAGGAAAGAGAGAAGCGGTGGAAATTTGTAGAGGGACAGCGCAAGGAGAAAAAAAAAAGGATAAGGAAAAGCGCCGAAGGCGAGCGACTAATAGGAATTGCCTGATAGTAATTAAGGTAGGCGGTCAAATTCATTAGCGCGGTTCCGTCTCCTGCCCGGTGTGTGTCACTACCGGGGGGAGACTCGTAACTTTTAAGAAGTGCGGTCCCGATGCGAACGGGAAGAAAATGCGGCTAGCTTAGGGTTCGGCACTCGGGCGACCCTGAGAGGTTAGAATCACGGGAAAGCCGGATAAAGCGGCGAATAGTGCTCCGCGTACACCGAAGGCCATTCGGGTGGCCCATGGAGGGCCTGGCGCCCTAGAAAGAAATATTAGAAAATAACCTGAATGCGCCGAGAGCACAAGTAGCTGCACCGTTTATAAGAAAATTTGCAGTATTTTTGTGAGTTTCCGCAAATTAATGGCCTAATGTAGATTTCCCATACAGACGGTCGGGAGAGGCCCTGGCAGTAGAAGCCAGTGTACATAGAAATGTTAAACTTTGAATATAAGCACCCAACAAAAAATAGATATACATTGAATTTTATTTTTGGTTTTGTGTAAAATTATCAGAGTGCTCACTTATTTGTAAAGATACCTCTCCTCGAAATTGCGCGTTACAATCTCCTTCATGACTAATATCCAATTTACATCTACCAAGCGTCAGTTGTTCATTTTTATAACGAGGTCCAAAAGCACGATCAATCACGTTTTCCCTATCGGTCAGAAGTAATTTAATATACTTGCCAGGGATCGGATGTATTCGATTATGTTGAAAGGCATATTGTAACAAGCGTGGTTCCTCGTTTTCATCAATATTTAATTTTTCTAGCAAACTTTTTTTCGAATCGGGCGACGTTTGATCGGTTATAGAAGACTCGTCGTCGGTCATGAAATCCAATGGATTCGTAATAGTTTCATCACTACTATTAAGATTCTTCGCTCTTTTAGCAACTCGATGCGGTGTCGATGTGAAGTAGGTTCCCCTCCTCAATTTATCGTTGTAGTTGAAAAAAGAATTATTATTGTTATTTATGTTATCACTGTCCTCCGTTTGCGAAACGAGTTTCTTCAATGGATCGACTATCGGCTTGAATGTCTCGTTCAAACTGCTCTCCATTATCGCCTTCTCCGATTTCAAGGCACGATGCTTATCGCGAATGACCTCGCTCGTCTTGGCGATCCTCTTCAGAAGCGATTTTTCATCCATCGCGATGCTGTATACAACAGCTTTCCCCGAATTGAACCGACACGGTTTTTAACCGACCTGTTACTAACGCGGTTTCTTAATAGATCCGACCGGCCTGTTCGTCGGCACTCGACTATCTGACGCTGTTTTTTAAACTGACACTCTCAAGGCCGTGATCGTGGCGTACTCGTTGAAACCTTACTGGCCTGATTATCGACACTCAAGGCCGTTCACTCGATCGTGGCGTACTCGTTGAAATCTCTGCGATATCGACCGTTATTCAGGGAGCTATCCTTGTCTATTACTAAGAAACCGTAATCGCGACTCCAACAGGTCGAACACAATGTGAGAAATTTCTCATACGACATGTCACTGTTGACGTGATCGTTGAAAATATGCTTCAGATTAGTTCCATCCTGCTTAAGTATTATTAGCAAGTTTGCATTATCTCGTATCAGATGCTTTGGTATTTTCGCATAAGTCTGACAGAGGTAGAAGCAATCGATGTTGGAATGTCTACCCATGCAAAAGTAGTCCCTTATATTGTCCTGCTTGTCGTTGGCCACATTGTCGAATATGAAAATGGAATTCGGCTTTGCATCCGCGACGTTCACAATCTCGCAATTGTTTGAAAATTGAAAGTAACCAATTTCCTCCGTGTCCTGCAGAAGCTGCTCCAGATATCGATACTTCGGTTGCTGCAGCGATTTCGAGTGGACGTACATGTTCTCGAATCTCACACCGTGCGGACTCTCTATGAGGCCCAGCATCACGTTTGTCTTACCGCAATTCGACGGATCGCAAACTATGCAGCGTATCGTAGATGGTAATAGGGATCCGTGACGTTTTTTTATTTGCGTCGTAGCATCGTGAGCATCCTAATTTGTCACGCGAATAGTCGGCACGTGCTTCACGAAATGCATCCTCGCTATTAACCTTCGGGAACAGCTGTATCGTTCATATATATTTCGCGAATTACGGAACTATTCGGTCAGTTGCCATTACGATGGCGTTCATGCTAGTCGTCGTCGATTCCCTACAGAACTTGACGAATCATCAGCTCGAACACATACCGAAAGTCGTATTGCTCGAGTACTTCCCAGATAGTATCGCGAGTGTGTGGGAAAGATTACCTCGGCACATTCGCGCGGACTCGGATGTGCAACAATATCAATATTGCTTGCAACACTACAATCTACCTAATACTACTCACCACGACGGACCACGGAGACTGATAAAAGACTGTTACGGTTGTCAGCAAGAGGAGAGAGAGAAGCAGTTGCTCTAAATGTCTGGATCGTTCTTCAATAAAGTCTTTAAAAAATTGCCATTTGAGCTGCACGTGCCTGGTTACAATTATTGCGGGCCCGGCACTCGACTACGCGAAAGATTGGTGCGCGGCGATCGTGGTATAAATCCGCTGGACGAGGCCTGCTTCGATCACGACTTAGCATATTGGCACAACGAGGATCTACCGGAGCGTCATCAGGCCGATAAAGTGCTAGCGAGGAGAGCGCGTGAACGTATTACCGCAAGAGACGCGACCTTGGTTGAACGCGCGGTTGCCACAGCCGTTAGGGCATCGATGAATGCGAAGCGTAAACTTGGCTTGGGATTACATAATAATAATAATATTGTAGGGATGAAGAAAGCAGTAGCGGCTAAAAAAAAGAACAACAAGAATAAAATTGGTACTACGAGGAAGAGAAGAATTCGAGTGCCGAGGAAACGGGGTGGTATAATACCTATACTCCCACTGCTAGGTGCAGTCGGAGCACTGGCAGGTGGAGCATCGGGTATAGCGAGTGCTGTAAACCGTGCAAAAACTAAGAGAGAACGATTGCAGGAAATGCAACGTCACAATCGCGCGATGGAAGCGTCGGCAAAGCGCGAGAGAGGTCGAGGTCTTTATCTGAAACCGTACAAGCGAGTCGTCGGAGAGGGGAACCGTGGAGGTATAAAAAAAAACAACAAAAAAAACGGTCGGAGAAGAGGAGCGGGAAGAAAATGAATGAGGGGAAATTTCGTCGCAATGTAGAAACTCTCCTTCCGGATTCTGGTGCTACTAGCAACTGTAACGAAGTTCCCCGTTACGTATACGAGATACCGAATAAAGAACATAAAAGCTACCGAACAGTGGATATTATTAATCCCTACGTTACCGACTCGTGAGATAGGCTCACGAGTGGATTATAGTTAACGTCAAGGATAGACCCCGTTGACAGGCAGAGGCCCGGATGAAAAGACCGGCGCTCCAAGAAACGATGTCCAGGTTGTCCTGGGGAGCAAGGCAGGGCCATGCCAAACAACCCAGGCAACCTGAGATACGGAGAAGCGGCCTCGGGGAGTCCTAAAAGAATGACAGTGTCTATAAGTCCCCACGAGGAGGGGAAATAGAACATCGAGTCTGGCTTGAACGCTGGTTACGCGCGTCAAGCAGGCTGCGCGAATGTCGTGCGCAGACTGCCAGAACAGGCAGTCGGAACGCGACCATGGGACTGGGCTGATGTGTCCGTACGTGCTGGTGAGCGCGTGACGCGGCACTCAGACAGCCATGGGTCGGTTCGCGTACGTGAGGCGTGTGCTATCGGCCAGCCTGCACGTACGTCACGACTGGATACCGGCCAATGCATGGTGGGTTGTGCAGGGGCGTAGTTAGCCCGTTGGAATGTGTCCCGGTGCCCTCCGTAATCCCATAGGCTTGCGCTATGGCTGGACGGGCCGTGAACATTGCCTCCGTGGTGGTCCGCTCCTGGCAAAACGCTATGCTTTGGCAATTGATACCGCATGTTCCCGCACTCCTCACCACCACCTGTGTGTGGGTGGTGAGGGAGAAATGTATGCCCCTCAGCAGGCAGGTCTGCGAGGCTCGGACTTCCGTAAGGAACCCTCCCCTCTCTCCACGACCTAGCATACTGAGCGACCCTGGCTACCGCTACCGTCCATATGCATGGCCGCAGGGCCGTATAAGATGCATAGAGAATGGGGTCGAAGGACCCAATTGATAACGTAGGGTTGTTGGCCACCCAACTGACCAACTGGCGCCCTGATACCGATAGAAAAGGACGGGCGAAGGTAATGGGAAAACCCGTAGTGTGAGTGGCCCCTCGCACTGACGGGAATAACGTTACAAATGGCGCCCAACGTGGTTTCTTATAATAGATTAATTATTCGGCGAACGAATAATCCACAAGTCCGAGAAGTTACCGGAAGTGTTGGAGTTTTCAGGGAATAGGTGGCCCACTATTTTCTGGAGGCTCGGAAACGCTGAAAAAGCATGAAAAGATCATCTGGTTGTAAAAGGGATCAAATTCTGTTAGGAATTGATAGCCTGATCGAATTGACGTGTTCACGTAGAATTCGAGCAACCCATGCTAAGCTAACGGGAAATTGGATGAGAACCACGGGCGCAAATATAATTTAATATTATATTCGCCCGTGTTAAAATCTAACGCTACCGAAAAGGCTACTTGACTGGGCAAGTGACAGCTGAGCGCTTGTTTGTAAACAAGTCGACCGGCTGAGCTGAGCCATGCTGCCTGGCGGAGCCCGACCGGCTAACTGTCAGAGCAGTTCAATTAGCTAGCTATCGAGATGTTGCCAAACATAATTACCGAATTAAGCGCAGAATCGGAAATTTGGCAACGGATGATAACGCCTCGCTAACGTTCCGCGAGCCGGCAAGTCGCCTCACACCTCATCCTACCCTGGATCCCGACAGAACTATTGTTCTCTCCGTCTCGCTCTCTCAGCCTTCCTCGCTCTCTCTCTCTCTCTCTCTCTCGCCAAAATAATGGCTTCCTTGAACGCCTCGCCCTCGACCACGACTGCCGGCGAAACCGCCGACGCTCCCGTCGCTCCTGTGCCTATGGCACAGGACTCCTATGACGAGGATGCCCTCCCGGCATCCCCGTCTCCTGCGGGCCCTGTAGAGGGTCCCGCATCCGATCCCGTTCCCGTTCCCGTGGCGCAGGTTGTCCGTCAAACGCCAACCTGCGTTACTGTTATCGAGGTGGGCGGTAGCCCACCTGTTCTCGAGGGGGTATCGAAACACCCTGTAGAGTCTGGGCATGAGGAGCTGGGTACGCAGGTACTCAGCGAATTAATGCAGCGACACTGCAGGATGCCTTCGGTAACCCCGACGCCTATGGGGGGGGAGCAATCAGGGTCTTCCTAGACGTAGTCTAGTGGAGTTGCTGGCTGCTCTCTTCCGAGCGGACCTGGACCTCTACCACGAAGTCGTGGCAGCGGTCGAGGTGGCCGAGGCACCTGTGCTGAGCACCCCTGTCCGTAAGCTCTCCCGAAAGGAGCGCAAGCGGGTCAGGGAGGTCCAGCGGGAGACAGCGGTAGCTGCTCCGGAGACGAAGCGGCCGTCATACGCAGCTATGGCGTCCGTCAAGCCTCCGAAAGGAGTCAAGCAACCGTTGCCGCCTAAGGTGACTCCGGCACCACCGGTGAAGAAGACGAAGCCTTCCGATCCTGTGGCCACGCGCGCTACCGGCAATTTCGGCATACGTGTATGCTGGAATTGCAAGGGTAAGGGCCATCGGTTTTCCGAATGCCCTACACCAATTACAGATGCTTTCTGTAAGGGGTGTGGGCGCACCGGGAAAACGTTGCGCACCTGCCCTGCCTGTGGGCCGCATTGGCAGACAATCGGTCCATACGTGGCGAATGCGGGTACGAACGTACCGCGTAAGGTGATAGCGGCAAAACGCAGATCCGAGCGTGGGAAAGTACACGCCCAACCACGGCTTTCCGAGGCGACTCCGAAGGCAGTTCCCCAGGTGGTAACCCCACCGAAGGAAAAACCTTCGAAGCCGCTAAAGACGAAAGCGGCTCGTAAGGAGGTTTGTATGGATAGGGTTTCACAGCTAGTCGAGCCCTAGAAATACTCCTCCTGCAAGTTACCGAATGTTACCGGTACGAGAAATCGTACGATCCCGCACGCTACCGAACACCTCGGTGAATTTCCCATCAATTTCCATCCTATTTTCCTTCCTTTTCATTCCTTTCCTATCCATCCAAAACAAAAATAAAATTGATGGGCTTGAGCCGGTAAAGGCCAATGTTTTCAGGACGAGGTGAGACAGAGACCACACGTGGACCCTCTGTCGAGAAATGTTACCGGTACTGCCATCTAGCGGTAATCGACGGCAAGACGAATCAATAATTCGTCGAAGTGCTGCCGTCGGGCGTGATTGATGGTACTGGAGGTCGATGAACTCGATCCTAGTGCTGCCATCTAGCGGCCCGTAGATGAAGCAGAGCTATCGAGCGCCTAGATCGAAATTCGATTAATCGAAGGGCGATTGTTATCGAGCAGAAGCGATAAGTGAGAATACGAGAATCACTTAGATCGTCTGCGCATGTCCAAAGCTCGGGTGGGGGTAACCTATCCGACGGACGGCTAACGGGGCAAAACAGAACTTTGCCGGATCACTCCAGCGACAACCCTTGGACTACAAACAACACGCACTATTATATCCATACGTAGATGGCTGAGTCCACGGGACGGAAGAGGAGTACCGGGTCGGGCGACTCTGATGAGTTCGCAGAACCGACAGCTACCGATGCTTCCCAGGTAAACCTGGAGAAGAAGATCTCGAGTCTAGACGAGAGAATGGAAAAACTGGAAGGGTCGTTCCAAGATTTCATTTCTCAAGTCCAGCAGGCTTTTGACAAGCTGCTGAAAAATAAGACTGTTCCCGAAGAAGCAGCAGTGGCAGCTGCTTCTGCTACCGAAAAGCGCGCTAGAGGCCGACCGCGAAAGACCGCGGCCGCTCTACCGGCATCGGCCAATCAGGGTCAACCTTTGTTGACAGTGACAAGGCCGAGCGATGATCTCGAATCTCAACCGACATCAGACGATGCTTCGGCGGAGATATTCCAGGGGGCCTACAGGACGAGGGTCCTGAAGGGAAAACCTGGAAAAGTTACCGGCCAAGGGGATGACTGTATGCCCCGTTGGCGTGTTCTCGAATCTCTCCAGAGGTCAAACTTAACCTTTGCGGGCGATGGAACGGAGGCGGTTGAGAGTTTTATTTCTCGAACCGATGCCGTCCTGAACCTTCTCAGGGTAAGAGATTCCGACCTGGTTGACGTCTTTCCCCACATCCTAACAGGTGTGGCGAGGATGTGGTTTGAGGATAATGAATTCTCAACCTGGTCTGACATTAAGTCCGCCTTAAGGTCTTATTTCAGATCACAAACATGGGAGGAAGAACTGGAGACTGAGCTTCTAACAAGAACTCAGGGTGCTAACGAATCTGTGCGAGCCTATTTGCAGACTATACAGTCGTATATTCGGAAAATAGGCAGAGAAAGATCGGATTGGAGCCGAATCGCTATCGCGCACAAGAATATGTTACCGGTGTATAGAAGAGGCATTGCTATACACAAATATATGACGTATCGAGAATTCGAGCGTTTGGCGCTCAATTTCGAAGCCGCTTATAGGCCGTCATTAAAATACCGTCCACCTGCCGCGCCTGAGGAAAGCTTAGTTCCTGAGTTGGCGTATACCGGCAGTCATGGAAGATCCCGAGAGTCTAGGCGACACGGTGTGCGTGCCCTAGAAGTGGATAAAACATCCAGCTCTGATACCGACGAATCAACAACGGAAGATTCGAATGATAACGAAGAGCATTTGAAAGCCTTTAAATCAACAAGGAACCGACAAGGAACCAGTTCCAAGTCGAAACCTTCGTTAGATAAGGCAGCTGGCAACAATAACAGCCGGCAGGGCTCAAAACGTAAACAACCGGGCCCGAGCGCTACCTGCTTTAATTGCGGGAAAGCTGGACACGGTTGGAGTGCGTGTAAAGAGCAGAGAACAATGTTCTGTTACCGATGTGGCAGCAAAGGGGTTTCTACAGCGGAGTGCCCTAAATGCTGTTCAAAAAACGCCAAGAGGAGTTAGTAAAATTTCCCGAGAATGTTACGACACTCCAAGAGCGGAAAAACATGATACCGAAAATCTTGGGTGAAAACCAAGATAATATAATCCCGGATAATTATGTCGAAGAATATTCAGTACAGCAATGTGTGAATATTAACCATAATTATCGCTCCCGCGACTTGTCAGACCAACATGTTATGTTGGAGACGGAGAATGTAAACAAACACTCAGAGGACACAAGCGCTCGAGTGGTTGCTACCGAAAATTCGAACGATGATCAATCGGTCGATAAGTTACCGGTCGGTGATATTACTGATATAGTAATTACGACGTTTGGCGATAGATCTAGGAAACTAGCATTCTACACCACGATTATCGTACAAGGGGAAAAGCTGCGTGCGCTGGTGGACTCGGGAGCCTCACGCACGTTTGCAGGCAAAGTAGCCATTGAATTGTTTAATTCAATTGGTATACAAGCCAATAAAATAGAACCCTTAAGAGTTACCGTTGGCAACAATTACACATGTAAAGTAATTGAGTCCGCCAAGATCCCGATATTTCTTGAGGGGAAGACAACTATAGTTGACACACTATGGATGCCTTCTTTATCAAGTGATTTTATTTTGGGACTTGATTTCCTACAAGATGCTCATGTTGTCGTGGACTTCTCCACGGGAGAATGGGCTTACAAGGAAAAACCTCAAAATAAACATTGGTTCTCGAATGCCGAATCACTAAACTGTGTAGTGGTGAATAACGGCTTAATGGTTCCCGATAATGATAACGCTAAGAAATTACAAGAGTTTCTAGAAATTAAACTGCCCCCCATTTCTGGAAAACCTGGAATTTCAAAGTTACCGGCAGTCATAATTGACGTGCAAGATCACGAGCCAATCAGACAGCGAGCTCATAGGTGCACGGATAAAATCCGCCAAGCTATGTGGCAAGAGGTTGACGATATGCTAACCAATAGCATTATCGAACCGTCGCAAAGTGATTGGGCGAACCCGGTAGTCATGGCGAAGAAAGCCAATGGCAAGCTCCGCTTTTGTGTGGATCTCCGGCGCGTTAACGCTGTAACTAAAAAGGATGCGTACCCATTACCGAACATGGCTGCGATCCTAGATGAGTTACGACAGGCCAATTATTTAACAACGCTCGACTTGAGTCAAGCGTATTGGCAGGTACCGCTAGCAGCAAAGTCACGTGGTATCACGGCTTTTATTGTTCCAGGCAGAGGCTTATTTCAATTTAAGCGAATGCCTTATGGATTAACTAATGCTCCCGCAATATTCCAGCGTGCTCTGGATAAATTATTGGGTCCCGAATTTTATCCACATGTATTCGTCTATTTGGATGACATTATCATTGTCACCAAAACATTTGACGAACACTTATTATGGTTGGATAAAGTTATCGAAAAGTTAAGGCAAACTGAGCTAACGATAAATAAGGAGAAAAGTTTCTTCTGTAGAACGGAAGTAAAATATCTCGGATTTATCGTGGACAGTCAAGGTCTTCGCGTGGATTCGGCGAAAACAGAAGCCGTAATCACGTTCCCGATACCGAAGAATTTAAAGCAAATTCGTAGATTCTTGGGAATGGCATCTTGGTATAGAAGATTCATTCCAGAATTTGCGACAGTTGCTGAACCGCTAACGAAATTGACAAAGAAAAATCAGTCATGGGAATGGACAGCCAATCAGCAGTCAGCATTCGACGCGCTGAAAGGATGTTTAACAAGCGCGCCAACGCTTGCCTGTCCAGATTTTTCGATCCCGTTTGCATTACAGACCGATGCTAGCAATGTTGGCTTAGGTGCTGTTTTGACACAAGTTATCGAAGGTCAAGAAAGAGTAATCGCCTACGCGAGTAGAGCGCTTACGGATCCCGAAAGAAAATATACCGTTACCGAGCAGGAATGCTTGGCAGTGGTGTGGTCGATAAGGAAGTTTCGATGTTACCTTGAGGGTTACCACTTCACTGTAATTACCGACCACAGCAGTCTCCGATGGTTGCATAATTTAAAAGATCCATCTGGAAGACTTGCTCGTTGGGCTCTCGCCTTGATGGAATACGATTTTACGATCGTACATCGTAAAGGAGCTTTAAATCATGTTCCTGATGCTTTGTCAAGAGCACCGGAAAGTTTAAATGCTTTGCTACCGTCTTACGCCGATACCAAGGATGCGTGGTATTTAAAGCGCGTAAAGGATATCGAAAGAACGCCAGAAAAATTTCTTGATTGGAAATTAGATGGAGAGTTGATGTATCATCAACGACGTTCAGATTTGGCAGATGCTGAGCTCGAAGATCTTGATGCTTGGAAACTGGTGATACCCAGGGAGTACAGGCAGAAAGTGCTCGAAGAATGCCATAAGTTACCGCAAGCCGGCCATCAAGGTATCGATCGTACATATCGACGCCTTTCGATAAATTACTTCTGGCCAGGTATGTTCAAAGATGTAACGGCTTACGTCAGTCACTGCGACGAATGTCAGCGTTGCAAGGTAGAACAACAAGCTCCCGTCGGCTTCATGGGACGTCGAATTGTTGAACAGCCGTGGACTGTAATATCGGCAGATATTATGGGCTCACTGACGCCAAGTAAACAAGGGTTCTCGTATGTGTTGGTAATCCAAGACCTATACACAAAATGGATCGAAGTAGCTCCACTTCGACGCGCTAACGGCAAAAAGATTGCAGAAGCTATCGAAAACTTGGTGATTCATAGATGGGGTACACCAAAAGTTTTAGTTACCGACAATGGTACCGAATTTGTAAATAAAGACTTAACTGCTTTATTACAATTAACGGGTATGAGGCAAACCACGACACCTCCATATCATCCCCAGGCAAACCCCACCGAAAGGGTGAATAGAAGCCTGAAGATGATGATAAGGGCCTTTCTCGATTCTGATCATCGAGAGTGGGATCAGCATTTGGATGCATTTAGATTTGCATTTAATACTGCCCACCATGGTTCACTGCAAGCTACACCTGCATTTGCTAATCTGGGTAGAGAACCAGAATCGGCAAGGTCGATGCGACGTGAATTAGAAGGCGATACCGAAATCATGCAGCAACCAACAGAAAAGTGGTTGGCACGCATGAAACGCTTGGAAACACTCAGAACAGTTTTCAAGTATGCTCTCGAAGAAGCGCACGAACGACAGGCAAGACCGTATAATCTACGTCGTCGTGAAAAGCACTATGAGGTTGGCGAGTTAGTCTTAGTTCGCAACCGACAGCTCTCGAATGCCGCAAAACACATATCGGCTGCACTGAACAAACCATTCGGTGGACCGTTTATGATTGCGAAGAAGTTATCGGAGACAGTTGTAGAATTGTCTGATTTGGCAGGAAACGTCACTGGCAAAATGTCTACGGCAGACATCAAGCCATACAAGCCTGAGCTACCGCAAGAGTAAACCCAGACTGAAGTGCATCACTGCACGCTTGGGCGTGGCAGCGAAAAACGAACTCGTGTTCGGGCGCTTTCGGTTTCGGGTCGAAACCTCCGTTACGGAGGGGGGTATGTAACGAAGTTCCCCGTTACGTATACGAGATACCGAATAAAGAACATAAAAGCTACCGAACAGTGGATATTATTAATCCCTACGTTACCGACTCGTGAGATAGGCTCACGAGTGGATTATAGTTAACGTCAAGGATAGACCCCGTTGACAGGCAGAGGCCCGGATGAAAAGACCGGCGCTCCAAGAAACGATGTCCAGGTTGTCCTGGGGAGCAAGGCAGGGCCATGCCAAACAACCCAGGCAACCTGAGATACGGAGAAGCGGCCTCGGGGAGTCCTAAAAGAATGACAGTGTCTATAAGTCCCCACGAGGAGGGGAAATAGAACATCGAGTCTGGCTTGAACGCTGGTTACGCGCGTCAAGCAGGCTGCGCGAATGTCGTGCGCAGACTGCCAGAACAGGCAGTCGGAACGCGACCATGGGACTGGGCTGATGTGTCCGTACGTGCTGGTGAGCGCGTGACGCGGCACTCAGACAGCCATGGGTCGGTTCGCGTACGTGAGGCGTGTGCTATCGGCCAGCCTGCACGTACGTCACGACTGGATACCGGCCAATGCATGGTGGGTTGTGCAGGGGCGTAGTTAGCCCGTTGGAATGTGTCCCGGTGCCCTCCGTAATCCCATAGGCTTGCGCTATGGCTGGACGGGCCGTGAACATTGCCTCCGTGGTGGTCCGCTCCTGGCAAAACGCTATGCTTTGGCAATTGATACCGCATGTTCCCGCACTCCTCACCACCACCTGTGTGTGGGTGGTGAGGGAGAAATGTATGCCCCTCAGCAGGCAGGTCTGCGAGGCTCGGACTGCCGTAAGGAACCCTCCCCTCTCTCCACGACCTAGCATACTGAGCGACCCTGGCTACCGCTACCGTCCATATGCATGGCCGCAGGGCCGTATAAGATGCATAGAGAATGGGGTCGAAGGACCCAATTGATAACGTAGGGTTGTTGGCCACCCAACTGACCAACTGGCGCCCTGATACCGATAGAAAAGGACGGGCGAAGGTAATGGGAAAACCCGTAGTGTGAGTGGCCCCTCGCACTGACGGGAATAACGTTACACAACATACAATTGGCACGCATCTGCCGACGCATACCATACTTCCGTGGAGTCTTTATGCGCACATCTCTGCCGCTCGACGGGCCGCGGTGCAACGAGTGCGCGATCGTGAATCTCGACGATCAATACGGCCCTGGTACCCACTGGGTAGCCTACGTCAAGCGTAACGACATCGTCCTATATTATGATTCCTTCGGAAATTTGAAACCGCCGAAAGAATTTATGCGTTACATTGATCCTAACGTTACAATCTACTACAATCATGATCGATATCAATCGTACGATAAAAGCAATTGCGGTCAGTTGTGCGTGAAATTCCTGCGAGAACAGATATTTTGAAAAAAATGTCTTTCACCGTGACATTATCGGATCGTAAATCAGTATTAAATTCAGATTTCTTTCTCCCCATCAATCTGCAAGACGATCGCTACGAGATCGGTCTCGTGGACATGCAAACGTTCAACTCGATAGCCAATGTGGACGAGACGAATAATAAGTTTTACTACGATAACGATTAGGTACTGACGATACACAGAGGCTGTTACGAATTGAGTGCGATAAATGAGTTTTTGCAGTCTCAAATTTCTGCGAGACACGAAATTCAAGACGACATTGACAGCGTTATTCTTCTACGAGCGAATAACAATACACTGAAGAGTGAAATATTGTGTAAATATTCGATTGACTTTGGAAAACCGAATAACATTGGCTCACTACTGGGCTTCTCGTCGAATCGCGTGATCGAGCCGAACGCCCAGGCTGAATCCGACGATACCGTGGACATTGTGAAAACAAACATTCTACGCAACGAGTTGAACATTGCGGGTGGTGCGTACACCAACGGTAGACCCCGACACATTATTCACGAGTTCTTTTCCAGCGTACCACCGGGCTATAAAATCTCGGAGGTACCTAAAACCGTCATTTATCTACCGGTCATCGTCAGAGTAATCGACCGTCTCACGTTACGTATCCTCGATCAGGACGATCGTCTCGTAGACTTTGGACGTGAAGAAATTACCATATGATTACATATTAAGAAATGTTAATTTACAAAAGTAACGAGGATTATAAAGCGGTGAAACTGGATGAACCGTTCGCTAGTCGTTCGTCCTACGTGGAGTCGAATACACCGGCTCGGAGTGAAAATCTCGACAAGAGAATCTTATTGCTAACGAGAAGAAATATAGAATTTTTACAATCATTGGGATTCACCATGAAGAGATTGGGCGAAGGTACATAGTGGAACAATAGCAGATCCCTTGAACGTCACCGCACCGCTGACCTACGACAATCGCATCACCAAAATGGAGGTGCATGCCTACAATCCGTATGCGAACGCCTCGTTGGCGAACAGCGACGAGATTCGCATTCCCATACAGCAGCAAGATTTGATACTCCTACTATGCGAGAGTTATCTCTACGTCGAGGGCCAGCTGGTGGAGGGCACGCGTGACGCGAGCGCCAACAACGAGGATATAGTTACGCTCGACTGCAATTCCGCGGCTTTTCTCTTCGACGAGATCCGTTATAAATTGAACGGTATCGAGATCGATCGATGCAGAAACGTCGGTATTACCAGCACTCTGAAGAATCTCGTTTCCCTGAGCACCGAGGAGAGCGCCAGTCTACGTCATTCCGGATGGTTCGTCGCAACGGCCAAAGACCGGCTGAAAAAGGAGGCGGCTGTTAAGAATTTCAGCTTTTGCATGCCCCTGAAAATGCTGCTGGGATTCTGCGAGGATTATCGGCGAGTCGTCGTTAACGCGCGTCACGAACTCGTTCTCATTCGCACGCGCGACGATACAAACGCCATTTACTCATCGGTGAAAATCACCGATTCGTCGATCAAGCTGCTACGAGTGCAATGGAGAATACCCCATGTGACCCTGAACGAAATTTCGAAACTCCAATTTCTCAGTATCGTCGAGCAGGACAAGAGTCTGTCACTCGCTTTTCGCGCCTGGGAATTTTACGAGTATCCGCTTCTGCCCAAGTCGCAGCGACACACGTGGTCCGTGAAAGCGTCCACGCAATTGGAGAAGCCGCGATACGTCATTCTGGCGTTCAGAACGAACAAGAAGAGTAATCAGCACGAGGATGTGCTCAAATTCAATCATTGCAAAGTACTCGATGTCAAACTCTATCTGAATTCCGAATCTTATCCGTACGATCGTCTCGACACTGATTTCACGAAATCCCGCTACTCCGTCCTCTACGACATGTATGTAAAGTTTTTCACCTCTTATTACGCTGGTGAGAAATTCGGGAGACCCATGCTCGACTATACGGACTTTTTGACGTACGGGCCGCTCTTCGTCATCGACTGCTCGCATTAGAACGAGTCCATAAAAACCGGCACGGTCGACGTCAAACTCGAGATCGAGTGTATGGAAATCATTCCGGATAATACTACAGCCTATTGTTTAATCATACACGATAAAATTGTACAATATAATCCTCTTATGAATATTGTTAAAAATCTAAGTTAATAAAAATTATTGTTAGAAATATAAGTTTATAAAAAAAAATAAAATACTTGTTTAAAGTTCTTAATGTTTTATTCCTAAATTCTACATTACGGGAGATGAGACGTGGGGAATAAATAAATAAATATAAGCAGCAATTAAGTTTTATTTCTTAAACAAACAATTTTTAATTTTTATTCTTAAATTCTACATTGTGGTATTTACCACCTTTATATATCATTATTAAATTATTTGCTACCGCAGCGTTTTGCAGCTGCTTCAATTCCTCCAAGTCATCTGCCAGTTTTGCCATTCTTCCAGGCAAGAATAGCCATTCATCACTTGCCAATTTTACAATTATTTTCACCCCATATTTTGTTTTAATTTTCTCAACTTCTAAAATTTCATAATTTTGATCCTCCTTTAAACTATCTAATTTAACAAATTGTTTAGGTATTGTGTTTCCCAGATTATTAACTTTTGTAAAATTCATTTTTCTTTTATTGATCTCTCTATAAAAAAAAATGATTAGCCTTATTAGAGTTAAAAAAATCTTTTTTTTTTTAAATGCATTCACTAATCAAATGAAAAAAAATGTTTCCTTACCTTTATTTTGTATTATATAAAAACAAAAGAAGTTTTTTTTCTAACACACTTAATCTCTTTCTTTTCTTCGATACGTCTGACACTACTGCTATGCAGAATACGTCTGACCCTACTGGATCTGCTTTGCAGAATAAGTTTTACAGACTGAAGCTTTTCCTTCTTCTTCTTCTGCTGTTAACTTGACTTCTTTGCAAACGATATTATCGTATGTTAAGCGTATTTAATTTCAATGTTTTGGAAGGGGTAATTTTCTTTTCTTTCTTGCGATGCATTTCCATTGTGAGTGATCTATAGGTTTATAACACAATAGAATGAAATATCTATACGGGGATTATTCAGAGGGTATAGTGTATCCTTTTTGATTAAGAAAAAATGTACTCCTAAGTATTATCAAATGTAACTTTATATTTAACAAATGAACGACAAAGACTTTCTCTCGACGAGATTTCTTCAGAGGCTTCATTCAGTCCTCGAATATTCATCAGTGCGGATATTACAATTGTAAATTAAAAAAAAAATGGAAAGTGAACGGTGTTTAGTGACAATAAATCCAGTAGAGGAGGAGGATGAAAATCCAGCAGAATCGATGTCTGATTACATTAAGAGAATTAACGATTCTAATAATCGTTATTTCGAAGAATATAAAGCTATGCTTCAACATAATATGCTCATGAAATGTAAGTGCTTATTTTATTTTCTTTTAAAAGAAAAAACCCAACCATCCATACAGATTGTTTATGTCGTAATACATGACATAATTATAATGTCAATAAATAGAATCATGAAAGAATTTTACGACACACATATTTTTGAAAACTGTTAACAATCCCACTATTTGACCAATTGTTTTTTATTCAAAACGAAGAATAACGAAAAAAAAATTTAATTTTTTTCTTTTTATTTTTTACCAGCCATTGATTTAGAGGAGGAAGAAGAGGAGAGAGAGGAAAAAGAAGAAGAGGAAAGGGAGGAGGAGGAGGAGGGGGAGGAGGAAGAAGAAGAGGAGGTGATTTTTGTAAGTATACTTGCTTTGTAAAAAAAAAAATAACAAAATGTTTTCAAATATGTCCCAGGTGGAAAATAGTAGCACACAAACGGAGCCTATTTTCGCAAGAACAGAGGATACGCAAATGGAGCCTGAGATAGATGTAACACCACATTATTGGTGTACTAATTGTAAAAAGTATGGTCACCTACACATTAACTGTCCACTTCCAGAGTGGTGTTCAATCTGCAAAACATACATTCATCATACTATAGAATGTATGAAAAACTTTTAAAAAATAAGCATTGTAAATAAAACCAATAAATTTGTGTTTCAATAAAGAGAGTTTTTCCCTTACCGTATTCAAAGAATAAAAAACCCTACATTAGCATTATGAAACACTCTATACCTAGTAAGATAATATAAGCTCTCTCTCTCTCTCTCTCTCTCTCTCTCTCTAAGGCGTCCACTGCTTAACGTAAGAGGGGGGGGAGGTCACATGTGTACCCCACACCAAAAGAGTTTAACGTGGGTGACACACACACACACACACACACACACAATGCGCACAACCGCACGAGGAGAGGGGGCACTTCCCCTACACCCGCGGGACCCCGACCCCCTCGCCCAACGGTCTCAGCCGAGGAGTGGGACAATTCCCCTACTTCCCCTACCCCCGCGTAACCCCGACCCCCTCGCCACCCGGTCCCAGAATCCTTCTAGCCACACTACTCACACCCCTCTCTCAACCATTTTCTTAGCATTTTCCTCAATTCCTTCTTGCTCTCCCTACACTCCTCATCCCACAACCCTTTCTTTCTTCCTTCCCTTCCTTTCTCTTCTCTTCTTGCTTCCTCTACCACCTTTTTTATCTCTTCTTGCATCCTTTTCCATCTCTCCCCTATCTTCTCATTCCTTTCTTCCTTCCATTCTACCATTCTCTTCTTATATTTCTCTCTCATTCCTTCTCCCCATCCTCTCGTTGCCTTTACACCCTCTTTCCTTCGCACCTCCCTCCTCCTCTCTTTTAGACTCACTATCAGTGGTAAGTGATCTGATTCTGTCCTTATTTCAACCTCCATTCTTTTTATTCCCAACCTTGTTCTTCTGTCTCCCACTACATAATCTATCACCGATCTTCCCATGTGCCCCACATAAGTAAATTCTCCTTCCCTATCTCCCTGCACCCTTCCATTGATTATCCCCATTCCCATCTCGCCCAACATATTTAACATTCTCCTCTCTTCCGCGTTGACCACCTTGTCCCTTGACTTCCTTTCTTCCTCCTCATCATTCTCCTCCCACTCCGCTATTTCGCCCGTCCTCGCGTTCCAGTCTCCTCCTATCAAGCACCTTTTTCCTTGGTCCCTCTCCATCACTCTTCTTATTCCATTCTCCTTACCTCTTATCCCATCTCCTACGTACACCGCCACTATCCTCCATTCCTCTCCTCCTATATCTACTTCTATTTCCATAATTCCTTCCTCTTCACCTCCTTCTCCCCTCTTTCTTCCTTTCATCTCTTTCCTCACCCCCATCACTATTCCGCCTTTCGCTCTTCCTTTCCTTCCCTCCTTCTTTGCCCATTGCGTCCACCAATTATAACCTTTTGGCACCTTCCTCCTAATTCTTTCCCAGCTCTTTTCCTCTATCCACATTTCTACCAGGCATACTACGTCTCCTCTTTTTATTCTCCTCCAGAAGTCCTCTTCCTTGTTCCCTAATCCTGCCACATTCCAGAATATCACTTCTATTTCCTTTTTTCCTCTCTCCACCGTCCCTCTTTTAAATCCTTCCTCAGGTTTCTTCCCTCCGTCCTCTCCTTCTCCATCTATATCCCCTCTTCCACGCTTTTCTCTTTCTTCCCATTCTTGACATTGTCTCTCCTCTACCTTCCTCCTATCCTCCCAAAATCCTCCTCATTTACTTCTTCCGTCTTTAGCCTCTTCCCTTCCCTATTCCAGAGACCTCCCTTCTCTTCATTCCATTTCCACTCTCCATTCTCTATCCACACCACCATGTATCCCACATTCACATTCTCCCCCTTTCCTCTTTTCCTCCTCTGCCACCCTCCTTATTCTCAACATCACCCTTCTCTCTTCCCATGTTAAATCCTCCTCCATCCTCTCCCTCCTTCCTCTCAGCTCCTTTTTCCCCTCCATTACCTTTCTCTTCACCTCCTTATTCTTCATCTTCACCTCCACCCCCTTTCTTCCTCCTTTTCCTACACCTCCTATCCTTCTCACCCCTTGAACCGCATCCTTCACTCCTATTATTCTCAATATTTTCTCCACCTCCTTCCTTATTTCCTCCTCTCCTTCTTTTACCTTTCCCATTCTAACCTTCTTATTCACCTTTCTATCCCTCCCTTCTCACCTTCCCCTTCGTCTCTTTGTTTTTCCTTTCCCTCCTTCTCCCTCTCTTTCTCCCTGTCTCCTTCTCTTCTCTCCATTTCCTCCATTCTTCCTTCCAGGCTCTTTATTTCCTCCTTCCACTCCTTCCTATCTTTTTCTATCTCCTCCTTTACCTTCTCTATTATCTCCCTCTTCCCTTCTTCCCATCCATCCATCCTCACCTTTATCCCTTCCAATGCCTTCATTATCCTTTCCATTGTATCCTCCTCTCTTTTCTCTGGCGTCCTCATCACCTTCGCCGTCTTCGAGAACACCCAACTTTCCTCCTCTTTTTCTCCCCCTTCCTCCTCCCTTTCCTTCCTTTTTCCTTTCATTAGCTCCTCCACACTTCCAACACTTCCACTCCTCATCCTCCCCATTCCACCTCCCCAACCACTTAACTTTCCAAATTTTAACTTTTCTACCCCCTTTACCCCTCTAGCTTCCTGACTTCCCTCCCTGGAACTTATTTTCCTTTCATCCATTTCTCTTCTTACTTTCTGCATTCCCTACTTTATTTATCCTCCCTACCTTACCGACCTTATCTCTCTTTCCTCCCACACGATGTCACTACTCTCCTCTCTACTTTCTTTTCTGTCGCGCCTGCTTTTCCCGCTCTCTTCGCCTAACCTCAAAATTACCCTCTTTCCTCGCCTTTTCCCACTTCCTCCTATATCCCCGCTTTACTCCCTTATATCTCCTTTCCTCCCTTTCTATTCCCTATATCTATTTCTCTATTTCTTTTCTTTTTCACCCTTCCACCAACCTTTTAATCCCTAATTATCCTTGTGCCACTTTCACCATGTACCACTCCACTGTACACCGGAAACGGAAGTCCAGATGATATCTTTATTTAAAAATATTATGAGCATCATGTTTCTCTGATTTTAACCTATAATAAAGAGCAAATATACACAAAGAAATTTATCTTTATATTAATAATTTGTATAATTTTAATTTAATATATAATAATACTCATCTGAAATATAATATTTTATTTAAGGTAATTCAATGTTTAAAAATTCTACAGTTGCTCTACGTACATCACTTTTACTTTTATTCATTACTTTCACTATTATTTTGTTTACTGGTATCTGGTGCTTCCTTTTTGACGTTTCATATAGTTTGATCAACTTTTCAATAAAGTATAGATAGCCGCCACTTTCATACAATTATCTAGTGTGATGCTACTAGCTATCCTGAGGGATAGCGTAGTGTAACATCTCTCTCTTCCTCTGGGATCATATACTATGGCAACCAGCCGGATCTCAACGAAATAGTGGGGGTAACTAAGTCATGCGCCTTAGTTCAGCGCGCACCCCCCACTCCAAGGGTCAGAGGTTCCAGCTCTAGGTTAAGGATACGTAGGAATTAAGATTTGGCATTCGATTCATTCTAATTACTTCTTTGAACCAAGTTACACGGTTTTTCAAATCGATTTGTACTAATTCCTTTTGTATTACTTGTATCCATTATTCTAATTTACATTTACATCATTATTTTACCTAATTGTAATCATAGTCTTTATTATAATTATATTATTTGCTAATTTTCCAAAGTGAAATCAGTATTTTTGCATTTTCCACCCTCATCATAACCCAAGAAGTCACCTCTCCACGAAAACAAGTATAAATCTCAGCATTTGTTTCATACGAACGATTGAATCGCGACCGGTCCCGGGTAGACTAGTCGAAACGTATAGTGCCCGAAACGGATAATTCACGAACAACCCGATTTTATATAGTAAAATCAGTCCTTGCGAATCGGGACGTTACAGTAGAAGGGGAGGGAGGAGTGATCCCTCACCGATCGCGTTCGCGTCCCAATAGACGGCTTCCTACAAGAACCGGGCGCCTTCGATGTAATATTAATAATACCCGAATATTTATTTATACAGAGGGGGTTCTAACCCTCGTACGTGAATATAAGGGAGGGGTGCTAACACAATGATTTCTCAACTTCCGTTAAACTCTCTATATTATAAATTCCGTGCTCAATACAATACCCGGTTCTCCTTACACGGTATAATTGTGTTACGCGAGGTCCTAAGTATGGACGCGGCCTAAGTGGTGCGAACGCGGCTGAAGCCCCGATGACGTAGTAAGTAACCTCGCGCTCGAGCCACTAGTCGGCGTTCGCGGTGGTCCCCACCGAGTCGCGCGGTACTCGCGCGCCACCGGCAGATTCCTAAGCTAACTACTACGCGACGCTACGCGGATAAGTCCCTATCCCCACGCATGCGCATCAGTCGACGGTTATTCGCACTTAATCCGTTCCCGCCTACTCAAGCAAAACAACGACCCGGATTGTTTACGTTTAAGATTCTAAGGTCGCGAGTCCTCACGATGATTATACTAAGTCCGCGGCCTTGAACCGACTCACGGGAACGATCCTGTCAACCGTCAAACTAACAACTACTCGAGGTAATCGCGAACACTTGTACTAATTCGCGCGTCTACACAATATGACGTTCGTTACAGGTCCGACGGAATGACCACTCCGCTAGGTTGCCCGTTTACCCGTGACAGGTGAGCAGGGCCAGCGGTTCCCTATAAAACCGTTCGGTGCTACGAGCCCTAAAGCCCTAGCACACCCCGGGACGTCACTGGACTTTAACACTAAACGAATAATCACCCTTACTTCTGCTTTCAAGGGCTGGCTCTCTTCTCTATCTGTCTCGTCTCTCTCTCGCTCTTTCCTCTCTCTCTCTCTCTCTCCTCGCTCTCGTCTCTCTCTATTTCTCGCCCTTGACAATGGCCCGAAGGGCTGGTAGGCTCCGCTGTCCGGTATGGATTGGCGGCAGGGTGGCAGTCGTCGCACTTAATCGCACGTTTTCTTTTTATTCACGTATGCGGCGGCTGCTGCTCTGTCGCAGAATCAGTATCGGCGGCGGGGAAAATCCTGGGCACTATGTGTCACCTTTGACATCTAAACTACTTGTGTCGGGACAGTCCGCGGAAGCAGGTAAGGCCCTGCGCCTGTCCCTCCGCTGCCCCGCTACACCCATCGCGCGACACTAGGAAGCGGACAAGTTATCGATCCCTGATCAATAACTCATCGGTTGATAACTTCCAAGTTCGCATACAACCCGCCTATCTAACGCTTGAGATTAGCCAAGCGCTAGATGGCAGCTATTGTAACGCTGCGAGAACGCAACGTTAAACTAGATAGTCGCACGCTCTTTAGAAAAATATTAGGACCAATGGGCCCCTACCGTATAACTGCATTTGCGTATGAAGAAATATAATCACGTTTCATTATTCCTCTTATGTTTTAATCAATATCATATACATATACAGCAATTAATGACAAATTTAAATTATGTAAGATCTATTCATTACTACAACCTTATATCGTCTTTAAAATTAGCCATCAAAACTTTTCGCATTTTAAAATGTTTTATCTGCATACCTTTAAGCAAATATGTGACTGCTTAGCCTTTTTCCCACTATTCTGGATGCTTCTTATTCTTTTTTCTGATATAACCTGTAAATAAGACAAAATTATACTATAAACAATGCTAATTAAGAGAAAATTTGTATAAATTAAAATTAGATACGTATTATACAATATAATTTTCTTTCAATTATTGCTTTGCTACTTAAAGCTCAAGTCATACATAATAGTTCCCAGATTTACTATTTAAATATACATATACACAAGTTAATGAAAAATTGAAATGATGAAAGAAGATCAATTTATTAACACAGCTTTCTAACCTTAATTAAATTAATCATAAAATATCTTTGTATGAAAATAAATTTTGTCTGCGTACCTGTCCATATAAATATGCACCAGTGTATCTCCCATTGCACTAGCTGCAACTTGCTTTTTTCAGGAATAACCTACTAACAAAACAATATAATATTTTAATGATATTGGACAGAAAAACTAGGTAAATTTAAATTGAATACTAAACAATACATTTTACCTTTTATTTTATGATTTGCTTGTTGTAGCTCGTCTCAATACTTTGCGTCATCTTATAAGGACAGTTTGGGTATGATTGCATTTATTACCTAAGAATACCCAGATTGACTGTTAAAACTGTAACGTTGCGTTCTCGCAACGTTACTATAGCTGCCATCTAGCGCTTTGCTAATCTCAAACGCTAGATAGGCGGGTCGCGTACGAACTAGGGAGTTATCAACCGATAAGTATTGATCTAGGATCGATAACTTGTCGGCTCCCTAGTGCCGCGCGATGGGTGTAGCGGGGCAGCGGCGGGACAGGCGCAGGGCCTTACCTGCTTCCGCGGACTGCCCCGACACACGTAGTTTAGATGTCAAAGGTGACACATAGAGTTAGAGAGTGCCCCGCCGCCGGTATAGTGCGACCCCACTGACAGCCGCCACGCCAAAGCTAGAAAAAGGAAAGGTGCAGCGACTGCCAGGGAGCCGCGAACCCATATTGGACAACGGGACACCCAAGCCCTTCGGGCCAGCCACCAAGGGAGAGAGCGAGAAAGGGAGAGAGAGAGAGGAAAGAAGAGAGGAAAGGAGAGAGAGAGAGAACCAGAGAGGGGGACGATATAGAGAGAGAGAAAAGCGGGAAAGAAGAGAGCCAGCCCTAGAAAGCTGAAGTAAGGGTGATTATTCGTCTTGTATTATAGTCCTGTGACGTCCCGGGGTGTGCTAGGGCTTTAGGGCTCGTAGCACCGAACGGTTTTATAGGGAACCGCTGGCCCGGCTCACCTGTCAAGGGTAAGCGGGCAACTTAGCGGAGTGGTCATTCCGTCGGACCTGTACATCGCGTCAGTGTGTGTGAAAGCGCGACTTAGTAAAAGTGTTCGCGATTACATCGACTCCGCGTGAGTTTGACCGTTGACAGGGACGTTCCCTTCAGTCTTTTCAAGGCCGCGGACTTTGTATAGTTATCGTGAGGACTCGCGACCTTAGGCGTCTGATAGTAAACAATCCGGGTCGTTGTGGTGTTTAAGCGCGGGAACGGAGCGAGTGCGGGTAACCGTCGCGGGACGCGCACGCGCGGAAGGAGGGACTTATCCGCGTAGCGTCGAGTAGTAGTTAGCCTAGGGATCCGCCGGTGGCGCGCGAGTACCGCGCGACTCGGTGGGGCCGCCGCGAACGCCAACTAGTGGCTCGAGCGCGAGGCTAGCTAGTACGTCATCGGGACTTCAGCCGCGTTCGCACCACTTAGGCCGAGTCCACACGCAGGACCCAGCGTAACTCCCCACTACCGTGTAACGCGAAACGGATCTTATATTGATTATTGATATTATAATAAAGAGAGTTTTACCGAAATTAGCGAGTTATTATATTAGCACCCCATCCCCTATAGCCGCGTACGAGGGTTAGAACCCCCTCTGTATAAATAAATATTCGGGTATTATCAAAAGTACATCGAAGGCGCCCGGGTCTAGTAGGAAGTCGCCTATTGGGACGCGAACGCGATCGGTGAGGGATCACTCCTCCCTCCCCTTCTATACTATCCCCAAGGATAGCCAGTAGCGTCACAAAACATACATATAAATCAATTCATAACAAATTCAAATGATGAAAGAAGGTCATTTATTAACACAACCTTTTTGACATCATTTAAATTTATCACAAAAAGTCTGTATGTTAATAAGTCTTGACTGCGTAGCTTTACTTAATAAAGTGCTGTAATCCTTTTGTCATCAATAATTACAATTTCTTGATTCCTCAATTTACTTTATAAATTCCTTATTTTGTATCATTCCTTTATTTACATTGGCCTGTAAAAAATATAAAGGAACACAAAGTAACATTGCTTTAATACTTTTTTAACCAAAAAATAATACTTATCCGATCAATGGCTGGAGCAGTGTATGTAAATTGTAAAATAAATATGATTCAGGATAACCACAAAATTTGCTGTATATTAAATCACGTGTCAAACACACTTGCGGCACAGACACATCAATGTGTGTATTACAATGTGGGCGTGTTCTGAAATTACCGGCCAGCTGCTGGAAATAAAAAGAAAGTTGGCAGCAGTACAAAAGTATTCATCGTCGAGAAGTTAGTATTACTGAGAATGCTGGAGATCCGTTTTCTTAAGTTCCAGCAGCCGCAGTTACGTCTTCAATGACCTGGTTATTTGAATTGTTGGTCTTTTGAGTTTGACAGCTAACACATTTGATACATCTATCCAGAGACTTATTTACTGACTGTCATTTAAATGCGAAATATATTATATTATTTGTAATTTACCTTAATTATTATTAATATCTCAAAAGACTTGAGCTAAACTATAGTATACCGGATGATTATTGAATTTACTCAGCTAAGGTAAAGTATATATAACTCAATAAACTGCTTCAAATGAATATAGATAGAATTAATAGTTTATTTACTTATTCTTATTTCAGGTCAAGCTTATATTCAAACACATCAAGTACATTGTTCAGTCTCCCTATCCAGATGTACTTTTAAGGTTATTAAAAGACCCTGTTACTCAAGAATGCAGATTAAGGAAGATTGTAGATGAAACAGAAAAGGGGGGATGATGTTATATCCACTCATCATAAACATAAACATTTTCAAGTAAGTACATTGTAAATAACAGTTGTTTAATTAAAACAAAGCTATATATAAGGCATTATTTCATTGTTTACAGTTTGGTGCCATATGCTCTAACCGTTCCTGGAAAAATGCAAGCACCTGAAGGTACTACTGAAGTTACAGAGGAATTAGTTACAGTTCCAGAAGATATTACTACTTTTTGTGACAAAATAGGTAAAAAAAATGAGGACGAAGAAGAAAATGCGGAAATCAAGACTGCTAGTTTTGAAATAAATCAAGAGAAAATTGACGTATTCCAAAAGAGGGATGTATAGAATTGGAGCATCCTATAGAAGCAGAGCATGATTTTCGAAATGATACTGTTAATCCTCACATCAACATTGATTTAAATCATCAACAGTTTTAAGGCCTTATCAGGAGAAAAGTTTGAGGAAGATGTTTGACAATGGTCTAGTAAGATCTGGTGTAAAAGTGTTGCCATGTGGCGATTGAAAATGTTCAGTAGGATTCATAGCTTGTTGTACAGTATGAAAAAGAGCTTTGGTTTTATGCAACTCTGGAGTATTGGTTGAGCGGTGGAGACAGCAATTTGAAATGTGGTTAACTGCTGATGACTCATTAATATGTTGGTTTACTAGCAAAGTAAAATATAAGTCAATGGTCTATGGTATTTTAGTTACAGCATTCCATGATCACACATACACAAAAATGTTTTTGGGAGGCTGAACAAACAATGAAATGGTTGCAGAAACAACAATGGGATATTATGGTCTTCGATGAAGTGCATACGATTCCTGTAAAAATGTTCCATTGAGTACTAAAAATTGTCCAATCCCATTCTTAATTAGGTTTGATGGCTACATTATTAAAAGAACGTGATAAAAATGTGGATCTTAACTTTCTAATCAGACCTAAACTTTATGAAGCTAATTGGTTGGAATTACAAAAAAGAGGTTTCATTGCAAGGGTACAGTGTGCAGAAGTTTGGTGCCCTATGACACTCGAATTTTAGAGTGAGTATCTGAATAAAGGAAAAATGAGCAAAATGCTATTGCACTATGTATAGAATCCAAATAAATTTCGTTACTGCCAATATTTGATACGATATCATGAAAGAAGGGGAGATATATCAATTGTTTTTTTCTGAGAATGTCTTTGCCTTAAAGCATTATGCAATAAAACTAAATAAACCTTATAATTATGGTCCTACAAGTCAAAGTGAAAGAATACAAATTTTACAAAATTATAAATTTAATACTAAAGATAATAGTATATTTTTAAGTAAAGTAGTAGTTACGTCATTTTATGTACCAGAAGCCAATGTTCTTATACTAATATCATATTATGGTGAATCCTAAAGATAAGAAGCACAGCGTTTGGGAAGAATTTTGCGAGCTAAGAAAGGTTGGTTTTAGGTTGGTAAAATAAGTTAGGAAATTAAAAAATCCTTATTTTTGTTTCGTCATATAGGAGCAATTGCTGCAGAATACAATGCATTCTTTTTAAAATTGGTATCGTACGATACTATGGAAATGAATTTTTCTCTGGTATTGATTTTCATTACGAAGTTTTTAAGATAGTTTTGCCCGGAAAAAAGTGTTTTTAATTATAATGAAATTTTAGGAGCTAAATTCTATCTATAAGACTAGAGAGGAATAAAATCATTTACTACAGCAAGTGTTATCAGCAAGTGACAATGACGCCGACGAAGGAAGAATACCTGGAGAATGGCCCAGATCGGTATAATAAATGAAATAATAATATTCATTTATTTATATTTTAATATACGATATTTACTTCAAACGTTACATTACCGTTTATTTATTTTAAATCATATGAAAAGCTGGTAATATGAAATCAAATTCCGGAGCTAATAATGCCGTCTATTTTGAATATAAAAAATCTGGTAGCTCTTCAACAACGAACAAGCAAGCACTTTTTAAAAAGTTCAGAGCATAAATTCTACATTAACGCAAGCCAGCATTAAATTATTTCTACTGAGGTAAAGTTTAGATTCGAATGTAAAAAATTCATAGATAGAAATACACTATTGATATTTTGTAATATTCTGTTATTTTTCGATATTTTTGGTAAGTTATGAAAACCTCAATATTAAAATAAAACTTTGTATGATTATTTCTTGTTTCATTGAACAAGGATTTTAAATTTCAAGTATTTCCTCCAATTATACCAACACAGTAACGTTAAGGTAATGGATAGTTCTGATAGTCTAATTAATATATAATGGATTAATGCCACCAACAATATCTTATGATAAATTTAATTATTCTTAACGGACATTTTTCGTAGTATGCAGTATGCCCTCAGTATGTGTATACAATAGAGCACAATAGAGATTCACACTTTTACTTTATTGTTACTGTGTTTATGTGCAAACGACATGGAGGTACAAAGACCTAAAGAGAGCCATTGCATTAATATCTTTTTATTTATTCTGTATGCAGTTATTAAATTCAATCAAACATTTATATTAATTTTTATATGCTGCTTCATCGGTAGCAAAATTGGCTCAAATGACGTAAAAATGACTGGATTTCTGGTCATAATGACGTCATCTCGACCAATCTTGCTACTGGGGTTGTGCTAATTTGAATATGCAATATTTTACTGACGTAATTTTATATAAATTATTGTTTTTTTTTAAATTTATTTGAAATGTTTTACTTTAAATATCTTAATAGGTTTATATAATAGCGGTAATATCCTGTAATAGATTACTCCAAATTCTAACGAGTCCAATGGACAGGTTGCACCAGTTTGCATTTCCCGCAATTCATCTATCTTTCACATTCACTCCGTGTTATTAATTTGTCTTAGATCGCGGTATTCCGGTTAATTTTCATTCCTGTAATCATATTTTTACAATTATGAATATATATCAATCTAATAAATCTTCCATTCCTGCGGCTGCTTCCTGCATCTTTCTAACACAATCTGCAATTCACCAAACAATAATAATATTAACAATCATATTTAACATAAAAATAAACAGAAACACTAATTGAATTAAAGTGAGATATTATAAAATGTCATTTACCTTCTAATTTTTCCCTTATCATTCATTTTAGCTAATCAATATAGCCTATGTCAGCTTTTAGTGTAAGCTGGCATATCACTACTTATAAGTGCATAAAATAACGTAGTTTTAGTATTTAAATAAACAAATAAACCGAGCTATGGCAAATTTAAATGATGAAAGAAGATTTATTCATACAACCTTGTAAAGTGCTCTACTCTACAAGGGAAGGAAATGAAATAAAGTAGCCAACTATTCGGTTTTTCTACTGGCTACAAATGCATTTATAACGTTTACCGTCTCTACAAAATTACTAATCTCTTCGTCTTCCCCGTCTACCCGCCTACTTAGGAGCACAAAGGGCTAAGTATCAAAAGCAGCTACTAAAAATCGTTTAATTTACATTACTTGGGCAAGTGATACGCGTATTATGACGTTTCTTTCTCTGGCCAGGGGGGAAATTTTTCTATTTCTACGCGCTCCTGGAGCGTGCTGGGCGCCAGGCCTCTACACTGAGCCACTCCGGTCCCCTGTTTCCTTCTCTTTACGCTGAAAATTCGCTGGCCCAACCTATTTCCCACTACCCATTGGAGACTCCAGATTCTTCACGGGTCGGCCGAGTTGGCTAAATTGGCATAAATCTACTGGAGGCTCTGTTTTCTTTTCCTTTTCTGGCCTACGCCATATACATGCCGTTACACTCTAGCTTTCTTTCCGCGGAGGCTTATTACTCTTCCCGAGCCTCTATCTCCAATTCTCGCGTATCTAATTTGGCCGATCACACACTTTTTACAATATACTACTCCTCTAACCGGTTACATATGGTCAGGCAGAGTTTGACGCACGCGATAGAACATGTTCCAGTACCTGATCGCTTTTCCTATCTTATCGGCGTTTCGACCTCGAACTGCGTTGGTTTTTTTCCACCGGATAGCAGGCTTCCCTCTTCCCTTAGGCTCCTTTAGCTGGCCTCCTATGCAGGGTATGATCCTTGCTTTCCTGTCTTGCCTGGTATCTCGACCTTAGTGCACGAGATACTTCTTAGCGCCTTCCTTTCCTATTCACTCCTCTCTGCACGAGATGCTTATTAGGAATAATTCCCCTCCGCTCGAATTTCGTTTTAAGCTCACCGGTGGCGCTACTAGGCCTTCGTAGCGGCGTTACTAGGCTCTCGCTGTGTCAAGCAGTCCCGGCACGAAATTCGAACGGTAATTTATTTTACGTGTGGATTCCTTCAGAATCCACAACGTTACAACCTTCTAACGTTATTGAAATTATTCGCATGAGATCAGTGCATGTTAAATTACTGTTTACATACATTTGCACATATAATTCGTCAGTTTAAGGAGATGCATTACGCGTCGAGAAAGTACTTCCAAATTATCTTCTACAATTATAAAAATTTGAATATATTCATAGGGACCAAATTGGCTCGTATTGATCTGCTTAATTAACGTAAAGGCTTATTTTTAGGATTAAAAAAAAATTTAAACGGATATTAATAATAATATTTTATTTCCTATTAATAATTTCGAAAAAGGGAGCCTTTACGACGCTGCGCCAAACTTCAACAAGTAATTTAAGACCAACAAGAAGCAAATATTCCCATAAATGTAGAGGTTAGTAGATAGGCTGTAAGGATTCTATGACCGGATTGCGAGGGGGTCGGGGTTCCGCGGGGGAGGGGAGATAGGGGAGTTGCCCCCACTCCTCAGAGGAGGGTGGATGGGGATTACCCCACTCCTGGGTGGTGGGGGAAAGTTACGCGTGTAACACCCTAACATCTCGATGTTGGGGGAAAATTACGCACGTAACACCCTAACATCTCGGTGGTGGGGGGAGGTTACGCACGTAGATGGGGGGGGGGGGGGTACACATGTGACCTACCACTCTTCGTTACCTAATTTTATACTTTTTATTTAAATGAAAGTGAAATTAATTATCTCAAATAAATTTCATTTACCAAAATAATTTAGATTTCGCCGAGACCACCGCCATCGACAACGTCCCCCGCTAACACCCCTCCCTAACCACCGAAAGGTCCCAGCTCTCGACGCGAGAGATAGAGAGAACACACATTTCAAATTAATATTATTTTTTAATATTATTATTTGAAAGGAATTTAGGGAATGGTTAATGACTTAATTAAAAAACACAGATTTTGGGAAAAAGCCTTTCGGCATAAAAAAAACCACTTTATTTAAAATACAAATTTTTCTTTTTCACTTCTTACGATCTGCTGCTCCTCCTTTTTTTCTCACTCCTATTTTAAAGCTGTATAGACACATTTCGAATAAGTTTCTAATAATCTGCAGCGAGACAGCTGGGCTGTGTCTGCAAACTTCTTCACGGGGCTCTGCGTGTTGTTATTCCTTTTACTGTAACTCGTATCATTTTGATTCGTTCTTCCTTCTAGAATAAAAATGGTCCACTTCGCCTCTTCGAAGTAAGGTCTACATCAGGCTCCATCTGCGCAGCTTGTGTTCCCGTGACAAAAGGCTCCGATTACGTAGCCACATTTCTCACCTGAGACATATTTGAAAACATATTGTTACTTTTTTTGACATAGAAATAACTGTTTTTTTTTTATAAAGCAAGTATACTTACAAAAATCACCACCTCTTTTTCCTCCATCTTCTCTGCTTCCTCGAAGAAGAAGAAGTAGGAGTTACAGATGGAGTTTCAACCTCCTTATCTAGATTTATCATCACAATACACCAAGTAAATTAGGAAAGTAACGAATATTTAAATAAAGCAAACTTAAATACTCACAAAAAAAATAACGAAGTGCTAAATCCATCAATGCCAACGATCGATTAATTTTCTATGTTTTTTAATATGTATTGAACTGTTAAAGGTTTGAGGACTGAATGCAGTTCCTCTGAAGTAATCCCGTCGAGAGAAAGTCTTTATCGGTTTTTAAAATATAAAGTTACATTTGATAAGGAGACCACTCTTTGTTAATCAAAAAAGATAAATGTACCCTCTGCATAATCCCCGTATAGTGATATTATTTTCCTAATGTCTTATACCTACAGGTCACAATCACAATGGAAATTCATCGTAAGTAAGAAAATCTTATAAATTACCCTTTCCAAACATTGAAATTTAATACGCTTAACAAACGATAACATCGTTTATATAAAAAGGCAGTCTGTTTAACGAGAGCTGCATAGCAGTACCACGGGTGCTAGATGTATTAAGAAAAATAAGTGTGTGTTTAAACGCATTAAAAAGAAAGAATAAAAAATATAAGTGTATCAGAAACTTGTTCTTTTACATAAAAAAGGTAAGGATATATTTTACATTTGATTAGTGCATGCATTGTTTAAATGATTTTTGAACTCTAATAAAACTAATCATTTTTTTTTATAGAAATAAATGAATTTCAATTAAATCAATGCATTGGGAAGCGTTATTCCAAAAAATTTCGTGAAATTAAATAGCTTAACGGAAAATCAAAAGTACGAAATTTTCGAAATAAAAAAAAATGAAACAAAATATGGAATTAAATTCATTGTAAAGCTGTCGACTGCCGATTGGATATTCTTGCCTGGGAGAATGGCAAAATTGGCGGAAGATACCGAGGAGCTGCAGCAGCTACAAAAGGCTGCAACAGCCAATAATTTAATAATGATATACAAAGGAGAAAAATATCATAACGTGGAGCTTAAGGGGATGCATTGAGCGACTCAAACACTCATTCAAGTTTATCTTCCAAATTATTAGGAATATCAACTTTTTTGTAGAGATTAAATTTACTCTTTTGATTGTACTGAAGCGCACTACAAACTCGGTTTCTCAAAATTATAAAAAATAATTTTCATAAAAATTATGAATACTTGTAATTTTTGTGGTCATAATAATACTGAAAATTAGGCCTTGTAGCGCGCTAAAGAAAATTTCTATGACTAATTTGAGACCAAGAAGAAACAAATATACTTAAAAATGTAGAAGATTTTTTTGAGAAACTAAATTAGCTATTGAAAGACAAGTTTTAAACTGTTTTACCGACGGAGAAGTTCCACAGTGCGTTAGACAAGGACAGGACTATTAGCTCTCTCGCTTTTGAAAGGGTACCCACTCTCTCCCCACTATTCCCCGCTAAACAAACCAACTCTCCTACACACAGCAAGATGGCTAGCTAACCCTGCCTGTCGGTGTGAATCCGTAGCGGAATGGAAGAACAAATAATTATTTGTGGATTTCAGGGTTAGGTTTTCGCAAATCCGGCGTTGTACCGCCCTTCCATATCATTTCGGGCAGCTACTATAAATTTCTCAAATCATTTTGTCATCTACAAGTCTCAAAAAACTTGAATTAGTTGACTAAAGCGTGACTCGTAGCAGCCGACGCTGATCGCTAAGTTGTACTGCGCATCAGCGTCGGCTGATACGAGTCACGCTTTCGTCAACTAATTCAAGTTTTTTGAGACGTAGATGACAAAATACTTTGAAAATTTTACTGTAGCCTCCTGAAATGATATGGAAGGGCGGTACAAGGTCGGTTACGCGAAAACCTAACCCTGAAATCTACAAATAATTATTTGTTCTTCCATTCCGCTACGGATTCACATTGAAAGGCAGCGTTAGCCAGCTATCTTGCTATGTGTAGGAGAGTTGGTTTGTTTAGCGGGGAATGGTAAGGAGAGAGTGGGTACCCCTTCTAAAGCGAGGAGAGCTAATGGGCCTGTCCTTGTCTAACGCACTGTGAAACTTCTCCGTCGGTAAAACAGTGTAAAACTTGTCTTTCAATAGCTAATTTAGTTTTTCAAAAAAATCTTCCACATTTTTAGGTATATTTGTTTCTTCTTGGTCTCAAATTAGTCATAGAACTTTTCTGTAGCGCGCTACAAGGTCTAATTATCAATATTATTATGACCAACAAAATTACAAGTATTTATAATTTTTATGAAAATTATTTCTTATAATTTTGAGAAACCGAGTTTGCAGCGCGCTTCAATACAGTCAAAACAGTAAATTTAATCTCTACAAAAAAGCTCATGTTCCTAATAATTTGGAAGATACTTGAATGAGTGCTTGAGTCGCTCAATGCATCCCCTTAAGACTAAAATTAAAGAATAATTGATATGTATTTTGTATCTATAAAAAACATTGAATAAATTTGTGTTTATTATATATTTATTTAACAAAAAAATTGTTTTTTTAACTTAAATTTCTAACAATATTCGTAACAGGATTATATTGTACAATTTTATCGTGTATGACTAAACAATAGGCTGTAGTATTATCTGGAATGATATCCATACATTCGCTCTCGAGTTTGACGTTGACGGTGCAGGTTTTTATGGACTCGTTCTGATGCGAGCAGTCGATGACGAAGAGCGGCCCGTACGTCAAAAAGTCCGTATAGTCGAGCATGGGTCTCCCGAGTTTCTCACCAGCGTAATAAGAGGTGAAAAACTTTACATACATGTCGTAGAGGACGGAGTAGCGGGATTTCGTGAAATCAGTGTCGAGACGATCGTACGCATAAGATTCGGAATTCAGATAGAGTTTGACATCGAGTACTTTGCAATGCCTGAATTTGAGCACATCCTCGTGCTGATTACTCTTTTTGTTTGTTCTGAACGCTAGAATGACGTATCGCGGCTTCTCCAATTGCGTGGACGCGTTCACGGATCACGTGTCCCGCTGCGACTTGGGCAGAAGCGCATACTCGTAAAGTTCCCAGGCGCGAAAAACGAGTGACAGACTCTTGTCCTGCTCGACGATACTCAGAAATTGGAGTTTCGTTATTTCGTTCAGGGTCACATTGGGTATTCTCCATTGCACTCGTAGCAGCTTGATCGACGAATTGGTGATTTTGACTGATGAGTAAACGGCATTTGTATCGTCGCGCGCGTGAATGAGAACGAGCTCATGACGAGCGGTAACGACGACTCGCCGATAATCCTCGCAGAATCTCAGCAGCATTTTCAGGGGCACGCAAAAGCTGAAATTCTTAACAGCCTCCTTGAGCCAATCTTTGGCCGTTGCAACGAACCATCCGAAATGAAGAAGACTCGCGCTCTCCTCGGTGCTCAGGGAAACGAGATTCTTCAGAGTGCTGGTAATACCGACGTTTCTGCATCGATCGATCTCGATACCGTTCAATTCATAACGAATCTCGTCGAAGAGAAAACCCGCGGAATTGCAGTCGACCGTAACTATATCCTCGCTGTTGGCGCTCGCGTCACGCGTGCCCCCCACCAGCTGTCCCTCGACGTAGAGATAACTCTCGCACGGCAGGAGTATCAAATCTTACTGCTGTATGGGAATGCGAATTTCGTCGCTGTTCGACAACGAGGCGTTCGCTTTCGGATTGTAGGCATGCATCTCCATTTTGGTGATGCGATTGTCGTAGGTCAGCGGTGCGGTGACGTTCAAAGGATTTGCAATTGTCTCACTATGTACTTTCACCCAATCTCTTGACGGTGAATCCCAATGATTGTAAAAACTCTATATTTCTTCTCGTTAGCAAGAAGCTCCTCTTGTCGCGATTCCTGCTTTCACTCTGAACCGGTGTATTCGACTCCACGTAGGACAAAAGACTAGCGAACGTTTCATCCAGTTTCACCGCTTTATAATCCTCGTTACTTTTGTAAATTAACATTTCTTAATGTGTAATCTTATGGTAATTTTTTCACGTCCAAAATCTACGAGACGATCGTCCTGATTGAGGATACGTAACGTGATACGGTCGATTATTCTGATGATGACGGATAGATAAATGACGGTCTTCGGTGCTTCCGAGATTTTATAGTCCGGTGGTACGCTGGGAATGAACTCGTGAATAATGTATCGCGGTCTACCGCTGGTGTACGCACAACCCGCAATGTTGCACTCGATGCGTAGATTATATGTTTTCACAATGTGCACGGTATCGCCAGATTTTGCCTCGGCGTTCGGTTCGATCACAAGATTCGACGAGAAGCCTAGTAGGGAGCCTATGTAATTTGGTTTTCCAAAGTAAATTGAATATTTACACAATATTTCACTCTTCAATGTATTATCATTCGCTCGTAGGAGAATAACGCTGTTAATGTAGTCTTTAATTTCGTGTCTCACAGAAATTTGAGACTGCAAAAACTCAATTATTGCACTCAATTCGTAACAGCCTCTGGGTATCGTAAGTACCGTCTCGTTATCGTAGTAAAACTTATTATTCGTCTCGTCCACATTGGCTATCGAGTTGAACGTTTGCATGTCCACGAGACCGATCTCATAGTAATCTTTTTGCAGATAGAACGGGGGTAAGAAATCTGAATTTAATACTGATTTACGATCTGATAATGTCACAGTAAAAGACATTTTTTTTTTATTTCAAAGTATCTGTTCTTGCAGGAATTTCACGCACAATTGACCGCAATTGCTTTTATCATACGATTGATATTGATCATGATTATAGTAGATTGTAACGTTAGACCAAAGTAACGCACACATTCTTTCGGCGGTTTCAAATTTCCAAAGGAATCATAATATACGACGATGTCGTTACGCTTAATGTAGGCTTTCAAGTGGGTACAAGGGCCATATTGATCTTCGAGATTCATGATCATGCACTTGTTGCACCGCGCCCCGTCGAGCGGCAGAGATGTGCGCATAGAGACTCCACGGAAATATGGTATGCATCGACAGATGCGTGCCAATAGTATGTTACTAGTAGCACCAGAATCTGTCAGAGCTTGTACATTGCGACGAAATTTCCCCTCATTCATTTTCTTCCCGTTCCTCTTCTCCGACCGTTTTTTTTTATACCTCTACGATTCCCCTCTCCGACGATTCGCTTGTACGGTTTCGGATAAAGACCTCGACCTCTCTTGCGCTTTGCCGACGCTTCCATCGCGCGATTGTGACGTTGCATTTCCTGCAACTGTTCTCTCTCAGCTTTGGCACGGTTTACAGCCCTCGCTGTACCCTATGCTCCATCTGCCAATGCTCCGACTGCACCTAGCAGTGGGAGTATAGGTATTATACCGCCACGTTTTCTCGGTACTCGAATTCTTCTCTTCCCCGTAGTAGTAATACCAATTTTTTGCTTGTTGTTTTTTTTAGCCTCTACTGCTTTCTTCATCACGACAATATTATGTAATCCCAAGCCAAGTTTACGCTTAGCATTCATCGATGCCTATACGGCTGTGGCGACCGCGCGTTCACCCAAGGTCGCGTCTCTTGCGGTAATACGTTCACGCGCTTTCTTCGCTAGCACTGTATCGGCCTGATGACGCTCCGGTAGATCCTCGTTGTGCCAATATACAATGTCGTGATCGAGGCAGGCCTCGTCCAGCGGATTTATACCACGATCGCCGCGCTCCAATCTTTCGCGGAGTCGAGTGCCGGGCCCGCAATAATTGTAACCGGGCACGTGCAGCTCAAATGGCAATTTTTTAAAGATTTTATTGAAGAACGATCCAGACATTTAGAATATACGCTGTATTTTTTTCTCTCTCTCTTCTTGCTGACAAAAGTAAGCCTTTTATCCGTCTCGGTGGTCCGTCGTGGTGAGTAGTATTAGGTAGATTGTAGTGTTGCAAGCAATATTGATATTGCTGCACATCGGAGTCCGCGCGAATGTGCCGAGGTAATCTTTCCCACACACTCGCGATACTATCTGGAAATTACTTAAGCAATAAAATCTTCAGTAGGAGTTCGAGCTGATGATTCGTCAAGTTCTGCAAGGAATCGACGACTAGCATGAACGCCATCATAATGGAAACTGACTGACTATTTCCGTAATTCGCGAAATATAAATGGACGATACAGCTATTGCCGAAAGTCCATAGCGAGGATACATTTCGTGAAGCATATGCCGACTATTCACGTGTCAAATTTGGATAGTCATGCTCACAATGCTATCACGCAAATAAAAAAACCTCACGGATCGCTGTTACCATCTGCAATACGCTGCATAGTTTGCGGCCCGTCGAATTGCGGTAAGACAAACGTGCTGCTGAGCCTCATAGAGAGTCCGCACGATGTGAGATTCGAAAACCTGTACGTCTACTCGAAATCGCTGCAGCAACCGAAGTATCGATATCTGGAGCAGCTTCTGCAAGACACGGAGGAAATTGGTTACTTTCAATTTTCCGACAATTGCGAGGTTGTGAACGTCGCGGTTGCAAGGCTGAATTCTATTTTCATATTCAACGATGTGGCCAACGACAAGCAGGACAATATAAGTGACTACTTTTGCATGGGTAGACTTTCCAACATCGATTGCTTCTATCTCTGTCAAACTTATGCGAAAATGCACAAAGCATCTGATACGAGATAATGTAAATCTGCTAATAATATTTAAGCAAGATGGAACTTATCTGAAGCATATTTACAACGATCACGTCAACAGTGATATGTCGTATGAGAAATTTCTCAAATTGTGTTCGACCTGTTGGAGTCGCGATTACGGTTTGTTAGTAATCGACAAGGATAGCTCTCTGAAGAATGGTCGATATCGCAAAGGTTTCAACGAGTACGCCACGATCGAGTGAACAGACTTGAGTGGTAATAGTGTCAGTTTATCAACGTACAGGTCGGTTGATGATCGGATCTGTTAAAAACCGTGTCGATTTGATCAGTTGATAATCGAGGGAACGAAGTGCAGACTTGAGTGTCAGTTGTAACGAAGTTCCCCGTTACGTATACGAGATACCGAATGAAGAATATAAATGCTACCGAACAGTGGATATTATTAATCCCTATGTTACTGACTCGTGAGATACGCTCACGAGTGGATTATAGCTAACGTCAAGGATAGACCCCGTTGACAGGCAGAGGCCCGGTTGAAAAGACCGGCGCTGCAGTAAACGATGTCCAGATTATCCTGAGAAGTAAGGCAGGGCCATGCCAAACAACCCAGGCAACCTGAGATAAGGAGAAGCGGCCTCGGGGAGTTCTAAAAAGAATGACTGTGTCTATGAGTCCCCACGAGGAAGGGAGATAGAACATCGAATCTGGCTTGAACGCTGGTTACGCGCTTCAAACAGGCTGCAAAAATGGCGTGCGTAGACTGCCATAACAGGCAGTCGGAACGCTACCATAGGACTGGGCTGATGTGTCCGTGCGTGCTGGTGAGCGCGTGACGCGGCACTCAGACAGCCATGGGTCCGTTCGCGTACGTGAGGCGTGTGCTATAGGCCAGCCTGTACTTCATGACTGGATACCGACCAATGCATAGTGGGTTGTGCAGGGGCGTAGTTCGCCCGTTGGAATGTGTCCTGGTGCCCTCCGTAATCACATAGGCTTGCGCTGTGGCTGGACGGGCCGCGAACCTTGCATCCGTGGTGGTCCGCTCCTGGCAAACTCTATGCTTGGCAATGATACCGCATGTTCCCGCACTCCTCACCACCACCTGAGCGTGGGTGGTGAGGGATAGATGTATGCCCCTCAGCAGATAGGTCTGCGAGGTACGGACTTCCGCAAGGAACCCTCCCCTCCCTCCACGACCTAGCATACTGAGCGACCCAGGCTACCGCTACCGTCTAAATGCATGGCCGCAGGGCCGTATAAGATGCATAGAGAATGGAGTCGAAAGACTCAAATGATAAAGTAGGGTTGTTGGCCACCCAACTGACCAACTGGCGCCTTGATACCGATAAGTAAGGACGGGCGAAGGTAACGGAAACCCCGTAATGTGAGTGGCCCCTCACAACGACGGGAATAACGTTACACAGTTTATCGACGAACAGGTCAGTTATTGATCGGATCTGTTAAGCACCGTGTCAGTTAGATCGGTTGATAACTGTTTTAAAAAAACAGGTCGGGGAAAACTGTTGTATACCCCAAACTGCATCGCGATGGATGAAAAATCGCTTCTTAAGAGAATCGCCAAGACTAGCGAGGTCATTTGCGGCAAGCATTGTGCCTTGAAATTGGAGAAGGCGATAATGGAGAGCAGTTTGAATGAAACAGTCAAGCCGATAGTCAATCCATTGAAAAAACTCGTTTCGAAAACAGAAGATAGTGATAACATAAATAATAATAATTCATTTGCCAAATACAACGATAAATTGAGGAGGACGAGAGCCTACTTCACATCGAAACCGCATCGAGTTGCTAAAAGAGCGAAAAATTTTAGTAGTAGTGATGAAACTATTACGAATCCATCGGATTTCACGACCGACGACGAGTCTTCTATAACTGATCAATCGTCACCCGATCGTGATACACTGCCGGATTCAAAAAGTTTGCTAGATAAATTGAATCTTACCGAAAAAGGCTTGTTAGAACATGCCTTTCAATGGCAACTATTACCTCCGTTCCCTGCCAACTATATGAAAGTACTTCTGACCGATAGGGATAACTTGATTGATCTTACTTTTGGACCTCTTTATAAAGATAGACAACTAACGCTTGGTAGATATAAATTTGATATTAGTCATGAAGGAGATATTATTCTCGAGAAGACGCCATACACCGATACAATAGGTACTTATGAACTAGTTTTCATGAGAGAATCCGATCGAGCTATTATAAAACCCGACGATTTGGAACGATACAAGAGTATTCTCGATCAAAGTAAGGTGCATATACGGTTAAACGATAGTCTAAAACAAACCAAGGATAATAAAGGTGTAAAATATACAGAAATTATGAAACAATTGCTATTGGGAAAACCAATGTTACCGCCTAATCGGTTCCATTAACATCAGGCACAAGAAAATCATTAACATCTGATGCAACTAAACCGTCAACATCAGGCGCAAGTAAACCATCAACATCAGCATAAAAAAAAAAAGAAGTAAAAGTCTTATGCATGTCACCGAGGGACCAATCAACTACGTACATTGCAACGATCCGAATGAATTGATCGAACGTTTGAGACTTTTGATCGCATCGGTGGCTGCCGGTAATACGAGTCATCACAACGAGATACAGTCGATAATCGAAGAGTTGCGCGAGGAGGATCTTATCGTATAAAGAAAGTTGCACGTTATATTTTTACCTCAGTGTAATATCAACGTCTTTCGGTAGCACGTGGTAAAAAAAAAAAAATAAATGTCTGATTCCTGCTGTTGTAAAATTTGCATTTGTTTTACATACATCGTAGACTGTATACTCTCGGCATTACGAGCCATCAAAAAGAGGAATAATAACGAGGAACAAGAGACTGATTTTTGAAAAAAAAAGTGACAGTAGTGCATTTATTTTGAAATGTCGATAAATAAATTTGGAATTGGACTGGATGGTGAGAGTAGGAAACACTTTCACGAAACAAATTTAGTATATTTACTGCTTGAATTTAAACAATATTTGACAATGACATTGAATAAATATAATGAACAATTTGAGAAAAAGATGAACCAAATTTTGCAAACAATGTGTAAAAAAATTGGTGAGAAATTGAGTAAGCAAGATCTGATACTTGAAACAGATGGAGCTATCAGTGTTAATTTATAAGAATCGTCGAGAAGGATAAGAGTCTGTCTATTTTTTTTTTTAAATGAGCAAAGAAAAGATACAGTTGCTGGAGGAGCTCCATGCACAGGCGAGGATAAATTTTCCACGCAGAAGACTCATCGTGCGCGGCTTCGACGATCTCTGGCAGGCCGATCTTGTTGATATGCGCAATTACGTCAATGAGGGTCACCAGTACATTCTCACTGTAATCGATACCCTCTCGAAATACGCTTGGTCGGTGGCATTAAAGACCAAGAGCGGCAGAGAAGTGACGACGGCAATGACGGGAATCCTAAAGATCGGCAGATGTCCGAATAATTTACAGACCGACAACGGCAAGGAGTTTTACAACAGTGACTTTCAGGCGTTGATGAAGAAACGCGGAATAAATCACTACTCGACTTACAGCGTGATGAAAGCGTCGATAGTCGAGCGCTGCAATCGTACGTTGAAGACGGAAATGTGGAAACGATTTACGCTGAACGGCAATTACAAGTGGCGCGCTATATTGCAAGAGTTGGTGGATGCGTACAATACACGAAGGCATCGTACCACGGGAATGCGTCCCGTGGATGTGAAACCCGAGCATGCAGATAAGCTACTCAAGACAGTATACAGCAACATCAAGGTCGCAGGTCGTGCCAAGTTCTAAGTCGGCGATTACGTACGAATTAGTAAATACAAGCAGATGTTCGCCAAAGGCTACACGCCAAATTGGACGACCGAAATATTCGAGGTGGCGAAAGTGCAGAGGACTAATCCCACTATGTATCTCCTCAAGGATTCCAGGGATACGGAACTTTTAGGTGGAGTTTACGAATACGAGCTTTCAAAAACTATCAATCCAGATGTGTATCTGGTGGAGAGAGTATTGCGCATAAAGGGCGATAAAGTGTTTGTTAAGTGGCTGGGATTCGACAGGATGCACAATTCCTGGATAAATAAGAACAATGTTTTATGAGAACTTTTATTAAGATGTATCATTAAAAAAATATATATACATATTCTTAAAATAAAATCAATAAAGCGAATAAATAAAAAAAAATTATTCTTTTAGACTATAATGTCCCCAGGGTAGAGTCGCTACGGTGCCGGGTGTAACGAAACGCTTGTCGTCGTACGGACTGAGGGCGACCTTTCTCTGACTGATCGAGAAAATTTGGTGGAGCTTCGATCGAATTAAATTTTGATTGCGAGACTGTACGGTGAAATTATCCAAACAATCCTTGTCGTCGTCAAATATTATATTTCTAGTGACAACGTAACCTTTGACACCTTTGTGTTTTTTAACAATTCTCGTGCAGTCCTGCACCTTGAAAGTATACATTTCTTTGCCCTCAGTGCTACGAACTCGGCCATGATACGACCATTGTTCTCATCCTTCATCAGACCAGATATCTTTTTATTGATGCGTGGCAAGTCATACTGATTATTGTTAGGATAATCGCTGGTGTCGAATTGCGTGAGATCGCATTTCCTGTCCGAGTGAACGTCTTCGCACTCTACACTGTATATCAGACTGTCCGTGTTGGTATACATTCCTCTATATTTACTGCCGAATGTAGGAAGCATATAATCATAGTGAAATTCATATAAGCAAATTTTTGAAATATCTGAAATACTCATTCCCACGTAAAGGGGTTTATCAAATTCCGCGGACAATTTAGATAATTGAATCGTGACCAAATTCTCATTGAAAATCCTGAGACTACGAAAATTCGGTTTGAAAATCAGGGTTTCCGCCCAGTATCTTCTCTCCCACTTGGTTACGAGTTTCGAGTCAACTCAATTCCTCACGTTCTCCATCGTTTTGCCGAAAACCGCGTTGTTCATCAACTTGAAGAGATCCTTCTCAAATTCGTTAGTGGACGCGGTGCGCAAGCGCATGTTCAGCTCGATGTAATCGAGTAGCCAGATGGACTGCTGAAACTTTAAACCCCGGTGTATGAATTTCAACACAAATCCTTTACGCATACATTGTTGCAGAGCGCGATAATGTATTACGTAACGCGTCTAATCGTTAAAGTATCCAGCAGCTTCTCCTGGCTCGCGCCTGGCGGTTTCTCGCGCACCATGCAGAACGGTAGGTCTGCATGTTTGTCGTGAAACTCGCGCGAATACTCCAAATCAACCTCCAAAATATAACCCTCGTGGTGATCCGAGGGTATAGCGGAGACATCGAGATTGGCAGCGTCCTCGATTTATCGGAATCCATGGGTGGGCAGCGGCTGACACATTGCCCACCCATACAGATTGTTTACCTCGTAATACATGAGATATTTCGACGATTCTGCCGGATCGTAGTCCCGCATGTAGTACCGATTGTTGGCCCTCTCATAGCGATGGGAGCACTGACTCAAACCACCGCGTATACCGCGCTCTACGAACAGCAACATATCCACGTCCGTGAAAAGTTCCAACCTGATTCCCGTATGCGTCAACATCGCGTCCCAGGTGAAGCCTGGAAACGTATAATAATGGGCTGGATCCAAGTTATAATTTAGCATACAACTATCGTGAAAACTTTCGAAAACATCAGTCAACAATAGGACATCGGTCTTCAAGTGCAGGTCACTGTACTCCCCAAGTTTGCGCATATGGAATTTGGTTCACACCTCTACGGCATGATTGTATGCTTCCTCGCTGATATCATTGTCAGGCAGTCTGTTGCGAAACGACTGGCGCGGTGGTAAAGCCGTCTCTTCCAATCGACCCGGAATATCTATATAGTCGTAAAGAAAAATCCCTTTCCTCGTAAGCAACTTAAACTGCTCAACGCTCAAGTCTGAAAATTGTGACCTCAAATTTGACAGCTGAGATTCCGCCAAGTATGAGCTCAATTTGTCCAAACTGGAGGCCATAAATTTGAACGAATCGATAAATCTCAGCCGTATATTATAATTTCGCAAATATTTGGTAAATGAAATGTATTTTTTCATATTTACAGGCAGCAGATATACCGATCCCTCATACAAATTAGCGAGCGTCTCGAAAATAAAATGCGAATCATAGCCGGAGATAAATTGTGGAAAATCACTGGAATGACGTGCGAATCTTTAAAATTTAAATTATAATTATTGTGAGTCGGTCCTCTGTATTTACCGGGTAAATGATCGTTATCGGGAATTCGAAGTTGATTTGGAAGAAACAGCTTTTTGCATATATGACAATTGGAGTCATTATAATGACGCGATCGTTCGGTAATACTAAGTCCCACAAAAAACAGACTTCGCCTGTAAAAAAAGGCGGCAAGTACATAAACCATTTAGCATAAAGAATATAGTAAAATTATCCAATTAAAAAAAGTAGTGAAATCCAAATATTAGGCAAGTGTATTTTTTCACCTTAGCAAAAGTTAAATTTTTGAAAAAAAAAAGGAACAACCAAGTTACTTGCCGGGCCCGTAATGTCCATGCACAGTGGGAAATTGAATCGTGTGTGAAATTCAGCTATAGCGTAGTACAGCAAATTTCATGTTAAAATACAGAGTGAAGTTAGCCGAACCACAGACGATTCTATTTCTCACTGTGCATGGACATTACGGGCCCGGCAAGTAACTCTGTTGTTCCTTTTTTTCTTCAAAATTTTAACTTTTGCTAAGGTGAAAAAATACACTTGATTAATATTTGGACTTCACTTCTTTTTTTAATTGGATAATTTTACTATATTCTTTATGCTAAATGGTTTATGTACTTGCCGCCTTTTTTTACAGGCGAAGTCTGTTTTTTGTGGGATTTCATAACGTTTTGTAAGAGTATAATATTTAAAAAATTAAATAATTCTTTTAATTTTTCTACAGAATTTAAAGAAAATTTCCACACTTCTCATTTTTTGAAACAGCAGCGCTTAACTAATAAAATAATATATATTAATATTGAAAAATTATCACAGTCAACACCATGAATTTATTGATATTTGTAATGCATTCTGCATAAATGATCTTCATAATTAATGCCCCGGCTACTTGTTTAATGTTTTCAGTTTCACTATAATAAAAGTTTGATTAAATTTTTCATAATCAATAAACATACTTTCAACATACAAAAATAATTAAGTAAAATGTATGTTTTAATTAATTTAATTTTCTGTTTATCAACATTTGACTTTTACCACCATCTGACCTTGCTAGACTTCACTAGTTTCATCAACTACTTGAGTTGATATTGGGACAAGACTGGACAAGCAATTCGCAAAGCTTTGAATAACTCTACAATCAAGCATATATTCAAAGCTGACAATGTCGTTTTGCATACCACGTTTCTTTTTAGCACCAATTACTATCACATTTATGCTGCTAATTCTTGACAAAGGTGATATAGGAGATACATTGGCGAGTCGTCCTTATAACATTTCCTGTGCCAGAGTCCTCAAATGTTCGTTTCGCTAATTTCTATACACTGTTGAAACTGGTCGGATTTCTGGTGCTGCAACATGGAGTGGAAACCATTAATTTTTGGACTGAGTTTCAATTGAGAATAAACGTGCATTTTTTCATCCATACCAATGACCAGTATACTGCCTTTGGCCTAGAATACTAGCATAGGTAACAGAGGAAAACAATCAACAGTTATTAACTCAATTTTACAGAATTTCATCCAATGAGTCTCATCCTTAAATTATGGCTGAGCAATGGATGACGTTTTTCTGAATATTGGCTTATTCTTACTTTGCCAATCTTTCAATGCTTGCATCTTTGCCTGTTTCTAGTACCAGAATGCAGGAGTGAAAAGCCCAATTTTGTTGATTCAACTCCAATAGTCAGTATGTGTGCGAACCTTCCTCCTTGGATTTTTAATTCAATTGTACCAAATGTATTTAAGTCAAAGCACAGGTATTACTATTTGCTATAATACACTTGCACAGTGACTGTAAAATACTAAATGATAATATCTGAGTAAACCTAAAATCAAATTCATCATTTAAAAATCTCAATTCTTCAAAGAAAATAATATTTTAAAGAAAGATGAATCATTCCATTTGTTAATCAACATTTGACTTTTTACCAACCTCTGACTTTGCGAAACTTCAATAACTCCATCAGCTGCTTGGGGTGATACAGGGGCATGACTGGACAAGCAATTCGCAAAGCTTTAAATAAACTACAATCAAGCATATAATTAAAGCTGACATTGTCGTTTTGCATACCACATTTCTTTTTAGCACCAATTACTGTAACATTTATGCTGCTAATTCTTGACAAAGATATAACCTATCGGACAGTTGAAACCCACATCAGTTGAAAGAGAAGAAACAGCTAAAAATGTATTTTGTTAATGATTTCATACCTGGAAGTTTAGCATATGGTTTTCAAATACTTTAACAATTTCTTGCAATTAATATGCTCTTGATAATCACCGATGCATATAAATGTTGAAAGTATACTTCTCCTTGGCACAGTGTTAAAAATATATAAATATTAATCTTACTTCATCCAGTCAGCTCTATCCTCAGCAACTCAATCCACGTAGTTTCATCCTCAGCAATCAAGAGACACGGTGTATATTATATTTTAATCTTTCACTCCACACAGCTCAACCCTTAGCAGTCAGATAATAAACACATCACTATTTAATCTGCAATAAAATCACACAAAGTACCAGAAAATATATTACATTTTATATCATAAAATTCATTTTTATACTTATATAATCTGTTGATTCCTTTATGTAATTAAAAATCCTTTTAATGAGTATAACCTCATCAAATTTAAATAAGAACAGCCTAATCATGTTTTTTCATTTATTTATTTCATAATTAGGTTCAAATTGTTTTAAGGTTAATACTGTCAATCTTGCAGCTTAACCTGATTTACCGTAAGAAACGAAGGAAAACATATATCTAGGAGATACACACAGACACACTGTTTACGATTGTGTGCAACTATATTTACGTTTACGTCTACTGACGTCACTAAACCTATGTTAAGCAGCCAACTTCAGCCCGAGACATACACTCTGGCTGGAGAAGAAGAAGAAGAAGATTATGAAGGAGAAGAATCTCAATTTTTGATATATATTGTAACCGGTGGAATCGATCCAGGTTAAAAATAATCTAAACAATTAGTCCAGGAACACTAACTTTATTCACCACTAATATTAACTCAAAGCAGGGGCCTCCCGCGATGCTCTGGCACACTTATTATACGTTACACCAATTGTCTTATCACTAAAGGGGGAAGGGAGGACTTAAGGGAGGTGGGCAGGGTCAAATTCAGGGAGGGCACTAACTGGGAAGGTGGACGGCAGGGAGAAAAGCAGGGAAAAAGGACTCAACCGTTCCGGCGACGTCTCTCGGCTTCCTCCCGCGTCGCCACTCTTCTAAAACTCCGCACGAACCCAATGTAAGGATGAGGGCCAGGAATGAGAAGTCGGTACTCCCCAATAATCCCGCGACGACCCAATCAACTTCACAGTCCTCGACGTGCGGTCTGCTAATCACGAAGCACAATCGGTGTCCAACCGACTCGTACGATAGCAGGAAAAGATCTGACAGTCCTCACTGCCTACAGAAGTAGCCCGGTCCTTCATTCCTCGTTTTTCCAAGGGTCCGGGTCCTTTTCCTCATTCCTAGGACATTAGCAATTACCAGGGCAACAGCGCATGCTCTCGATCATCGAGCCAATTATCATATGTAATATTGACTATAATCCGCATTCGTACTGTTCCCTGGGTTTCTTAATCTCTCTTCCAGCGGCGTCGTCTGCTACAGGGCTTGGTGGCTGCTCGGGCGGGGCGATGCGGTGCGGGGTCGGCAATGATGGGTCGGTAGTGGCGCGGTCAGGGGAGATCGCAGCTCGGCGCGCTAGCGGCGCGACGCGGTAACGGGAAGGAACTGGTGGGGCGTTCAGCGGGGATATGCGGTAGGGGGACGGTAAGAGCCTCGCGTAAACAGTCGCGCTCGGCAGGAAGGTTAGAGTGAGAGGGCATTATAAGCATTGGGGCATGGGAGAGTAAAGGATAGCAACAACAACAGTTTTCTAGCTCATGTTGGAGCAGAGGAGACTTCTTAATACTAAATTTAAGTAAAATAAAATATTCTTAACTCGAATAAGCCTATTTACAACTAATCCTACAAACATTCGCCCAATCCCCGATCATACCATTTCCTAAAAACATACACTCTCCTTCCGTGGGCGACAATTACAATATTCCTTCTGCGGAAAACTACATGGTAGCTCCACGGAAGGTTCATCATACTACACTCACACATCAGCAGGCATACTGGGGGGCGCGGGAGGCACTAAGGGGGAGAGAGGAGAACTCAAAAATATGTACATTTCTGTAACGTGTTTCCACCACGTTACAATATATAGCTAACTCAGTATGAGATCTCTGGATTGCATTAACCGTTTTTAATGTTCATGGTCTTAAATGAAAGCTTCTTCCAAACTAGTTTAAGGAAAGCTTTACTTAAATCATGACAGTGGATCATTCACGGAAATAAATCGGTTGGAAAAATGAGGCGGCCAAACCTACTGTATAAGTGAACGGTAGTGCTCGGCGGTATAGACATGTCATTATCTACTTTTATATGTACTTGCCGTTGAGTCACTACCGTGTCTCTTGATTACTAATTTTTGCTTTTTGTAATTACAGAGAATGCTGGAGGAAGTGGACCTAGACGGTATGTAGCTAATTTATACAAATTAAATAAGTAGAGTTGAAAATGTATGCACGTGGCCACAGTGGTAAGTTAGAATTAATAATTTAATAATTTTTTTCAGAACCAGCACTTGGGCCATCCACGCAGTTTCGGGAGGGGGGGGGGGGCAAGGTCGGCTCATCCCCCTAACCCAAAGAATGGTGCTGACACCAAATAATGGTAAGTTTAAAAATAAAAAAAATGTTCAATAATAATTTATATTTTATATTGTTTTAACAGCACCAATGCCAGCTGTGCCACCACCGGCACCCCCAGGGCCACCGGCACCCCCATTGCCACCGGCACAACCAGCAGAGAGGGTGGGGCGAGGATATGGTAAGTTATTCAATAGTTTTATTTAATTACAATTTTATATAAAAAATTTTTTTTGCAGGTAGGAGACAACACCACCGCTCCAGGAGGGCAAGGCCTGGCAGATACAAACAGCACAACATTAATTTTACAAATGCGGCAAAAATGTTGTGCTCTATGGCCAGCGAGGCCTATGGACAAGGGAAAAGGGGATCCGAGGTAGAGGTCGTGGTCATGGTCGAGGCCAGTAGTACCCCCCTTTTCCCTTCAATAAATAACCCATTTTTATAATTAATATATTGTATATTATTTAAACCCCTTATTCACTTCCAAATTATCCTTTTTTACACCTTTTTCAGGTATTACTAAACAACATATCTGGATCGTAGTTCTTAAATTATTAAATTAGCACAATTATTAACACTCTTCGATTAATATACAATAGAAAATATGTCAATAAAACAAATGCCTCTGTTTGTTAAATATGCTGCTTTTGGTTTCCAAAATTTATTCAACGTATTCCTATACTATAAGAAATATTAAATAAATGGTTTTTAAAAATTATATTCTCCTATAGACTTTTAACATAATATTTATTAATTATTAGCCTTATAATCCAATAAAATTCAGCCCAACTTCACTAACAGTCCTTACATTTTTGGGGATTTGACTTTAAACATAACTTTTTTGATATTTCTATGAATTGAAGGTCCCAACATGACCATAGACTTCTGGCATACCTTGTGCCAAACCAAAATCATTTTTATCTTCCTCTGAACATTCTGTATCAGGAAATACCAAAGAGAATATCATTGAAGCCTCAGTTTCTTAGAAATTCTGCTGTCAATTTCCCACTTTTATCTACCGTATGCTTGTAATATGAAAAATCTAAAGTTGATAGTATTTTTATGATTATTAGCTTCTAGATGTTTTGTCATAATATTTGTTAACTATTAGCCTTATATTCTGAAGAATTTCATTCCAAACTGATATGCAAGCCCTTCTTTTCTCAAGATTAATTTTAAATTTACTACTTTTCATATTTTTATGAATTGCAGGTCTCAACATCACCATTGATTTCTGGCATATTCTCTGCCAAACCAAAATCATTTTTATCTTCCCCTGAACATTCTGTATCAGAAAATACCACAGAATATCATTGAAGCTTCAGTTTCTTAGAAATTCTGCTGTCAATTTCCTACTTTTGTCTACAGTATGCCTGTAATATGAAAAATGAATAATTGGTAGTATTTTCATAATTATAAGCTTCTAGATGTTTTGGTCATAATATTTGTAAACTATTAGCCTCATATTTTAAAAAATTTCAATCCAAACTGAGTTGCAAGCCCTTCTTTCCTCAAGATTTGACTTTAAATTTACTACTTTTTTCATATTTTTATGAACTTTAGGTCTCAACATAACCATTGAGTTCTGACATATCCCCTGCCAAACCAAGATCATTTTTATCTTCTTCTGGACATTCTGTATCAGGAAATACCACAGAGAATATCATTGAAGCCTCAGTTTCTTAGAAATTCTGCTGTCAATTTCCTACTTTTGTCTACAGTATGCCTGTAATATGAAAAATGAATAATTGGTAGTATTTTCATAATTATAAGCTTCTAGATGTTTTGGTCATAATATTTGTAAACTATTAGCCTCATATTTTAAAGAATTTCAGTCCAAACTGAGTTGCAAGCCCTTCTTTTCTCAAGATTTGACTTTAAATTTACTACTTTTTTCATATTTTTATGAACTCTAGGTTTCAACATCACCATTGAGTTCTGGCGTATCCTCTGCCAAACCAAGATTATTTTTATCTTTCTCAGGACATTCTGTATTAAGAAATACCACAGAGAATATCATTGAACCCTCAGTTTCTGAGAAATTCTGCTGTCAATTTCCTACTTTTATCTACCGTATGCCTATAATATGAAAAATGATAAATTGGTAGTATTTTCATAATTATAAGCTTCCAGATGTTCTGGTCATAATATTTGTAAACTATTAGCCTCATATTCTAAAGAATTTTAGTCCAAACTGAGTTGCAAGTCCTTCTTTTCTCAAAATTTTACTTTAAATTTACTCCTTTTTTCATATTATTATATACTCTAGGTCTCAACATCACCAAAGAGTTCTGATATATCCTCTGCCAAACTAAGATCATTTTTATCTTCCTCTGGACATTCTGTATCAGGAAATACCACAGATAAGATGATTGAAGCCTCTGGTTCATAGATATTCTGCTGCCAATTTCTTATTTTCATCCACTGTATGCCTGCAATTTAAAAATTTACAATCTTACACGACAAATTGATCAGTTTGTAAACTGATATATTTCTTAATATTGTTCAAATGAAGTAATATTTTTATTTAATCTAATTAATTGTTACAAAGCATTTAATATTTGTTCTTGACATATATATTATATCTTTGTTTCTTTTGTAAAATGTACTATCATACAATTAGCTCAAATCCAAGCACTGGTCAACTTGTATTCTATGTAAATAATATTTTTTTGAAATTTTACATCATCCAAATAAGCATTTTTTTTACCTTAATTTAATCTGAAACCTATTAAACAGTTGATATCCTCATCAGTTTAAAGAAAAGAAATAGCTAAACATGTATTTTGTTAAGGATTTCAGTACCTGGAAGTTTAGCATATGATTTTCAAATACCTTAACAATTACTTGCAATCTTGGCAATCACCGATGCACATAAATATTGAAAGTATACTTCTCCTTGGCACAGTATTGAAAATTAATCTTACTTCATCCCGTCAGCTGTATCCTCAGCAATGATACAATAAGCACATCACAATAATTTAATCTGAAATAAAATTCCACAAAGTACCACAAAATATATTACATTTAATATTATAAAATTCATTGTTATGCTTATCTAATTTGTTGATTCCATTATGTAAAAAATTCGTTTAATGAGTATAACCTCATCGGCTTCAAATAGGAACACTCTAATATTGTTTTTTAATTTATTTATAACGTAATTTGGTTCAAATTATTTTAAGGTTAATACTGTCAAACTTGCAGCTTAACCTGATTTACCGTAATAAACAAAGTAAATATATATCGCTGAAATACACACGCAGACACGCTGTTTACGATTGTGTGCAACTATATTTACGTTTATGTCTACTGACGTCACTAAACCTACGTTAAGCAGCCAACTTCAGCCCGAGACATACACTCTGGCTGGAGAAGAAGAAGAAGAAGATTATGAAGGAGAAGAATCTCAATTTTCGATATATATATAGCTAACTCAGTATGAGATCTCTGGATTGCATGAACCGTTTTCAATGTTCATGGTTTTAAATGAAAGCTTGTTCCAAACTAGTTTAAGGAAAGCTTTACTTAAATCATGACAGTGGATCATTCACGGAAATAAATCGGTTTGAAAATTGAGGCGGCCATACCTACTGTATAAGATAACGGTAGTGCTCGGCGGTATAGACATGTCATTATCTACTTTTATATGTACTTGCGTCGAGACACTACCGTGTCTCTTGATTACGCATGGGCACGATAGTCCCCAGTTTCTCGCTCGCGATGCGCGCAATGACCTCGAGCTCGCGTACGAACTATTCGATGCAGTCGGTACCCCGATGAGTATTGTATCTCGTGGGTGACGTATCGCAAGCACTTTTTAAATAATAGCCTACTCTAATAGGTTCATGTTTCTAATAAATATTACTACTGTTCGATTGTTCAACTTTTGATAATATGCACTCGAGATCCCTGTATACGACGAATGGCACTCGTTCTCCATTTTTGATGTTCTTGAAGGAAACCCAGCGATCCTCGGCTTTGCTCGGCGACATCAAGCGGAGATTATCGTTGAGCTGAGCGCAATTCTGCTCATGCAACTCGAGCCTCTCCAATGTGCGGAAGTAGTGGAGACATCTAAAAAAATAAAGTGTAATATAAAACATATGCAGTTATATTTGTATTTTTTCAGTATTATTATTATTACATACCGATCACATATATAATGTGCAATTTTGTTCTTGGTGAATTGGCTTCGCACCAGTCTCGAGAGATTTCTTATGCACATAAAATTTGCAGCTCCCTGTTCATCGTTGACGAGAAGTAGATTAGCATGCCTCAATCTCTTCTTCTTCGTTACCTGAAGAAGTACAATTCTGATTTTGCATCGATATTTTGCTCTTCATTTTCCAAGGTAAAGATGTTGACCGACACGTCATTATCCGTCTCGAATTTCGGGATCTGTTTTAGCGTAATCGGAAAGGTTATGCTACCGACGTCTAAAACATTCCGAAAATGTGGATAAGAGGACGTGCGCTTTAGATTAGCCGTAAGTTTTGCCGGATAGAGTGCCACCGCCACGGACCACGCGAAACATGCATTATCACTAGTTTCTAAATATATCAGAGCTTTCCTACTTGTGATAGCAGATGGCAGATTATTTCTACAACCCGCGTGCAACGGGTTAAAACGATTAATGTTAACTACTAAATAATGGATTTTTTGTAAAGCCCATCCACTATCACTCTCTTGAAATTCAATTAATTTTTTCATAATAACGTCTAAAATATTTTTCCCATACCAATCACTAAAATTATCAGTTTTATACAATATTGCGTTAGTCGTACTAATGTTTTTTTCATCACTATTGTCCTTGGAAATGAATTGTCCGTTAAATACACTGTTCGAAACAGTGACCGAGTAGGCTCCAATCCTGTGGTTAGATGGGAAGGTTTTTTCTCAAAAATAAAACTTTCAAAACACAATTTATATGGAGAAGGAATATTTATTTAAATAAATATTAATGTACAAAAATTTACAAAATATATACAAAAGAGAAGGAACCGCTAGAACACGACGTAGAATAATCGAATATCTAGGGAATTTGTTCCTGTAAAATCCTAGGGACTTTCTTCCGAAGAAGTTTCCCCAGAACCCAAGGAAAACAAACTCACGAGGTAGGATCGCGGTTACAGATCTGATGCGGGTTAGGGTTTACTACAGTCGCAGTAATACAACTTTCGAAAAAAAAAAACACTAGATTACCCCGGTTTTGGTGAGGAGGCTTCCGCGCAGCGTTGCCAAGTGTAGTGTAATTACACTACGTAGTGTCCATATCCTATAGCGTATTGTCCGAAAGGACACTACGCTATAAGATGTGTAGCCTTTGGGATACTACGCTATAAGATATGTAGCATTTGAGATACTACGCTATAGGATGTGCAGTATTTCGGATACTACGCTATAAGATGTGTAGTACGACACTATAATTTCTGTTAGTATATTAGTTTTCTATAATGTAGTAATAGTCTTACGAACAATACTTCGTAATACTTCTATCTTCCTCGTGTATTTTGATAGTTTATCTAGAATTGTTTGTTATTATTGAACATTGTAAAGAATATTGAAGTGAAAATTGTTCTGATAATGCATTTATATGCATATATAATTACCTAGTAAATTGAAAATTAAATAAATTTTTAAATATCGTGTTGGTCATTATGAAATAAATAATTTTATTCTTTTATTTTATCCCGAGGATGAATGATCCCTTATAATAATGCTGTAAAAAGTTTATCCTTTTTATAATTTTTAAGAATTTTAAAAAGTATGAAAATTTATTACTCTTGTATAATAAATAGTTGTTTTTCTTGTTTATATGAATTTTATTGAAATTAAATGTCTTTATTTATGTGAAAATGATCGTTGTGGAGATTATAAATTTATGTAAATGTCAACTGAGTTCTTTTTCCTGTAAATTATTATTAAGGGGTGATACTCCTGTAAAACGTTGTTTTTTAAAGAATTTTTATTACAAGAAGAGTAAAATATTTATTGATTCGCCGTAAAGTGCATGTTAATTAATATTAAAGTTAAAAGTTGCTGATTCACCCAATGCTGATGCCAATGAATAATCCATCGTTATGGATATTTACAACTCCGCATAAAGAAATTCTAGAAGTAATTTGTAAAAACAAACCTAAGTTCAGCATAGAATTAGTGGGCTCCGGAACGATTTATTTACATAATAATTGTTTGTTAACAGCTACTGATTTTATGTTGGAAACCGTACAAACCTATAAAATAAGCAAGTGAAGGAATTATATTCCAAGCCATAAATTTTCTCTTAATACAATTGATCCCAATAACAGCATAAATGCAGCGGACACCAACAAGATACCTCGATTCCACACTATACTAAGTAAACTCAACGAACATATAATACCCTCAGCGCCCAGCTCAAGGACCTCGAGAAGGACCTAGATAAAAAGGTCAAGGGAGAGGTCACTACCTGTTTCCTATCAATTTATTTTATACTATTCAACATTGTAAAATAACTCTACGAGGACAGAATAAATTTAGTTGTACCAATGTGATTGAATTTGCTTATCGCAGTGTAAACCCATAACAATATAGTGAAATTTAACAAAAAAAAGTCTAAACATTAAAATTTAAGGTTGTTTTGAACAGAAATGTCGTTTTTTTTTATAAACAAAAGGAGAAAAAATTTATTTATAATGGTTTTTTTAATGAAGTTTGAGGTATACTTTGCTTATTGCTGAGGCCAATAAGTTAAAAAATGTATTTGCAAAATTTCCAGTAAATTAGACAAATAATTTTTTATTTGCATTTCACGACGCGAAAAATTAAACGTTTTGAGAAAAACGCGTTTAAAGTTTTTGGACTTAAAAGTTCTGTTTACTAACACTTTTATGAATTTCATCCTTATCAAAGTTTAATCTGTTTGCGTACATGTACATATATGTATTGAATAATATTCAAATAGCAAATTATGTATAAAGCTTATTAGGCCAAACAAGGCATAAGACAAAACTGCGAACTCGTTTTCTTATTTCATCTCATATACGCGTTTTGAGAGTATAGCTTCGATAGATTTGTAAAGATTCTTAAATTATTTTTTTTCACTTGAAACTTTCGGAATATATTCTTCACATGTTAAAGAATCTTTTTACAATAAAAAATTGTTAACAAACAATTTGTAAATTACTCTTCCACCTTAATAATAGTCATACTTCTTTAAATAAATTATCTATATATACAGGAATAACGAAAAGTGTGGAATGTTACATGCTGCCTCACTCTCCAGTTTCACCATATATGAGCTAGACGAAATAAAAAATAAAGCAATGATATTTGAATATCAGGTAGACATTGAACTTAACTTATTGATATAACTATATTAAAACATAGATTTTAAATAGAATATACATTGGAGTAAACATTCCTATCCTGGATGCAAAGAGAGCATCCCTATACTTTCTCTACCTGCATTATCGCTTATAGAGCAATAAACCAAGAACTGTCTATACAATTTACCCTTTTCAGACATCTTTTTTTACATACGGGGAAATCCATCTGCGGTGCAAATAAGCCACCCGGGAGTTTCTCTTTTTTTATGACCATCTACGAAAACCCATCCTGCGATGCAAACATCCTGCTATCGCCAACTTTGTTTTTGGGAAAAATCTTCCTGTGACGTAAAAGAAGTACTTCCCGTCCAGAAAAAATATCCTTAGCCTTCCCTACTCGGTGTACCAAAAATTTCCTCAGCAAAGGAACAACATTCGCTAAACTGAAGATCTGATTGGTCCACAGGGTGGACGATGGACCCCTTCATTTTCTTCTCAAGGAGGGATAATTCATTAAAAGCCCTCGTTAGCCCTTAGGCAATGTCTTTTTGTCTGTTTCGTCTTTGATCTTGTTTTTTAAGTTTTTGCTCTAAGCGTATCAGCGAAAATCGATAATTATTTTAAATTAATTTCTTCATTTACTGATTTCTTTGGTGATGTTTAGTGTAATTGTGTGAAAACATTTTTAAAAATAGTAAAAGTGATAAATAAAGCAAAATATAAGCTTTAAATTAAACTACATCATTCAACTACCATCTTCAATCCAATTACGCTTAGTGACACAGACGGTATCTCGAATATACAAATCATCAATAATAAAAATCTCTTTGTAATCCAAAGAAATACGGTTTATGGTTTATTCCCCAGATTAAAACGAGCTGTAGCGGTAAAGCAAAGTATCGTAAAACCGTCCTTTGTTCGAATTAAATAAGTGTTCGATTAGTGGATTATCAATAACATCTGTGAAATACATTTGAAGCATATATCAGAAAAATAGGGGTAAGTTTGTTACATAAAATCACTTTTCGTCGCTTCTACTAACATTCTTTAATTTTTAAATTTGTAACAATTTCGTTGATATTTCTTTAAAGGATTTTGATAATGGAAGCTGAGCAAGAATTTTCAGTAAATGCCCTGTCTGAAAGCAGGGGTCAAACGTATTGAAAGATTTGGGAAACGGATCCTGCTTTGAAAGATTGGCTTCAGCCTCACGCTTCCAACAAGAAAGCATTATGCTCTATGTGCGAATCTTCCATTTCGGCGCACTATCATACATTACGAAAACACGCTCGAAGTAAGAAACATTTGGATTTGATGAGGCGTACAAGTAGCACAAACAGTTTGGACACCGTGGAAACTGCTTTAGAAATTCAAACAAAAGTAACAAGAATTGAATTAATTTTGATAGGATTCTTTGCAGAACATAACATAGCGTATCGTATAGTAGATCATCTAATACCTATATTAAAACATTGTTTTCAGGATGTAGATGTTTGCAAAATGTTACGTTTGGGAAGAACAAAATTAACCGCGATGACAGGTGTAATAGCATCTTCGTATAATAATAAATTATGTATTACTTTACAAAAACGCAAATTCAGTATAATGACAGACGAAAGTACAGACGTCTCCAATGTTAAAGTAATTTGCATTATTGTTAGATTTTTCGATGCAGAAATACAAAGTATTCGTTGCGCCTTATGGGATTTAATTGAAATTTATAGAGATGAAGATAGCAATGAAACAGCAGAAAATTTATATAACAATATTATTAATTCATTCACTGTTTGCAACATTCCTTTAGAAAATATAACCGGATTTGGTTGAGACGGATGCAATAGTTTGATGGGTTCACATAATTCAGTAGCGTCTAGATTTAGAAATGATTGTCCTAATATTACTATTTTGAAGTGCATATGTCATACTGCACATTTATGTGCGAATTATGCTTGTAAAACATTACCACGTGAATGTGAAGATTTAGGGCGCAATATTTATAATTTTTTTAAACTTAGTAGTAAGCGGCAACACCAATTTAAGGAATTTCACATTTTGTTGGATGCTGAAGTGCATAAAATGTTATATAGTACTCAAACGCGATGGCTTTCATTAAAAGCAGTTGTAGATCGAATTTTAGAGCAATGGGAGCCTCTTCAAATGTATTTCACACAGTTGTGGGAAGAACAGCATTTACCAGCAGCAGAGATAATTTACTCATCCATAACTCATCCATTCGTGAAATGTTATTATTTGTTCTTAAAATGGGTATTACCAAAATTTACAAAATTTAATTGACTATTTCAGTCTGAAAAAGTTATTATTCCATTACTTTACAATCAAGCAGCAGCATTATTTAAAGATATTCTAATTTGTTATATGGACAATAGCTATGTTCTCAGCACGAATGTGAAGGACATAGATCCTGATAACGAGCTTCATTTTCTACCAATAAATGAAATTTATTTAGGTTTAAAGGTATATACCGAATTGCAGAAACCCGAGATAATACAACAAGCGGAACATGTACAGAATTTTCGTCTGAATACGTTTAATTTTTTGAAAGAAGCAAGCAAAGAGTTATAAAAACGTTTTGATTTTAATGATTTACGTTTGAGAGATTTGGAATGTTTTATTCCTCACAAATCTATTGATCCCCAATTTCATGTAACGGTACCAACATTAACTTCTATTTTTGAAATGTTTCCTCGTAATTTAGATTCTTCCTGTTTCACCAGGCAATCAGTAGATGATGAATGGCGTCTACTACCTTTCGCACAGCTACCACTCGACACTACAAATGAAAAGTTAATAGATGTTTTTTGGGTTAAATTATTAAATTATGATGATATTATGGACCTACAAAAGTACACGAATTTATCTCAATTTGTTTTAAACTTGCTTTGCTTACCTCATTCAAACGCTGAGTGCGAACGACTTTTTAGTAAAGTTAATTTAACGAAAACGAAAAACAGGAACAAAATGAAGACAACTACATTAAAAAATAATTTGACTGCGTGGGAATGTGTTAAGAATAGTGGTACTTGTAAATTATTTGAACCATCCGCAGATATGATAGATCATTGCAATCAAAGCATGTACAATTTTAATACATCAAATACAGATAATGAAAATGAAGGTGTTTCCGATGAAGATTCAGAATACTTTATGCTGATGTAACGCCCGTTTCTCAAAATTGCGTAATTTACTGATATTTCAATTATTATCTTAAATTTAAAAAGAATATATAAATTTGTAACTTAATCTATAGTTTTTATTTGAATCTTCGATATTTGAAAATTCTTTAAATTTGTAAAAAAGTTATATGCTTTTAAATAAATAATGTTTATTCTTACAATGTTTTTCTTCATCTCAGTTTCATTGCATAAAAATAATATTTTATTTATAAATATATAAAAACAAATAGCTAGATTTCATACAAAAATTATTAATATTATGAAGCACTGTTGAAAATTTATTCAAGATCGGTTGAATAATTTTTAAATGATAGCTTATGTTACTTCCTAAACTTTGAAAAACTATACATCATATTATTATTTTATTGAGTTTCTGTTATATGCATCATCATATTAATGACGAAAATAGCAGCTAATACAGCCAACGAAGCTAGCCAAGACGCCAAAGACCGATCCTGTTAAAATGGAATTTCAGCTTATCAAAGTCTTAACAAAGATAAATTTTTCTCGATTGAAACTTCCATAAAAGACATTACTCTTCATCCTAAGTAATTAATAATATGATTTTATGTGTACTCAGTTAATTGGCATACGATTTTCGGCACAAATCATCAGTTTTGCAGGTGCGGTAATCGAAATCTTTTAATTTGCAAGTGACTTTTCATGATTGGTCAACGTCCTTCCAAATTGACCAATCATATTTAGTCATTCATTCTCCAACGCATCTTAGGTATACTTCCAGTTGAAACTACAGTTTGTAGTCTAGACACTTGCTATACCACGTAGAGTAGTATATTTTGTTCTCGCCACTTACTATGCAGCGTAGTGTAATTCAAAATGGAGGACTTGGCAACGCTGCTTCCGCGAGTGGATCTGATCGGGTCTGGGTTAATGGGATCCCTCAAGCCCTCTGTAGCCAATATTACGGAAAGAAAAACGAGGGAAAATTGTCCAGCGCTATTTTTCAACCGATTTCAATGTTTTTGGGCTTGTTGGAATCGTTAGGACTCGCACTTTGTCATAAATAAAGCCGTATTTTCCACAAAAACGTGAAAAAAATAAAATTATTTAAAAATTCGCATTAATATTATTTAAACGCAAAACAAATCGAAAAATCGAGCTTCTTTATGACGAGGTGCCAGACCTAACGATTCCAACAAGCCCAAAAACATTGAAATCGGTTGAGAAATAGAGCTGTACCATTGTCCCGCGTTTCTGAGGTGGACGAAAACCAAAAATTTTTAGGAAGGCAGCTAGGCTTCCGCCCCTCTCGCGGCTCACGCTAACCTGTTCCCCCACTCCAGCATCGAAACTTACTGCGAAACTTTCCTCATATTTACGCTATTCCCCTATCTGTAGCTATACACATATAAATACCGCTAAAATAATGTTGAGAACATTTCATTTCGCCGATATAATGAAATTGCTAAAAATGCAATTATCATTTTGAAATAAAATTGTAGAAAAGGAGATTTCGTAATGCTTGAAATATAGGGCATACGGCGAAACGCGGGACAATAGTACAGTCGTATTTTTCAACAGAATTTGATGAGACTAGTAATAATTAAAGCCATTCTTCATGTAGATTGTCCTAAAGAGCTCGCATTTTCGATAAAACTTATAGTTTTTCAGCTATGAACGTTTGAATTTGCACGGCGCACAAATACATATTTCTTCTCTCGCGTAGATCAGCTGTTGCGCACGTCCATCTTCAATCGTTCATAACTTGAAAACTATAGGCTTTATCGAAAATGCGAGCTCTTTAGGACAATCTACATGAAGAACGGCTTTAGTTATGACTAGTCTCATCAAATTCTATTCAGAAATACGCCTGTACCATTGTCCCGCGTTTTGCCGGAATTACAGGTCTTCAAGCGTCACTGACTCGTTCATTCTGCTATTTATTCCGAGCAAAGTAAAAATGCACCAACAACTTGGGTAGCATCATTGAATAGAGCGTGAAAAGTGGGGACGCTTTTATGATTTTTTCATAATTTTGCAACGCTTCTTTTGGTCATTATAATGCAAACTGTAACAAGATGCGTACTCGGAGTAAATAAAGTTGGCTTCCCCTTTCCCCTCTGCAGCTTGTTGCCTTGTCCAGCGTATGTAAACCAGCATAGTAGGCCTATATATATACGGGTGTGACTGTGTTAGTGACTCGTGGAGTGTACTGTAAACAAACACACATAGCGTTTACCATGTATGTACGTGGGTCTTATTTTCAATCGCGAAATTGCCCTTCTAAATTTATTGCATTGCACCTTCTACGACAAGCTTCATAAGATTAAAAAATACTCATAGCAGCAAGTACATTATCGAGAGCTTTTAATGTAATTTCTCAATGTGCAATCGTACTTTTATTTGTTCCGAAATAAATAGCAGAATGAACGAGTCAGTGACGCTGGAAGACCTGAAATTACGGCAAAACGCGGGACAATTGTACAGGCGTATTTTTCAACAGAATTTGATGAGACTAGTCATAACTAAAGCCGTTCTTCATGTAGATTGTCCTAAAGAGCTCGCATTTTCGATAAAGCTTATAGTTTTCCAGTTATGAGCGATTGAAGATGGACGTGCGCAACAGCTGATCTACGCGAGAGAAGAAATATGTATTTGTGCGCCGTGCAACTTCAAACGTTCTTAGCTGAAAGACTATAAGCTTTATCGAAAATGCGAGCTCTTTAGGACAATCTACATGAAGAATGGCTTTAATAATTACTAGTCTCATCAAATTCTGTTGAAAAATACGACTGTACCATTGTCCCGCGTTTCGCCGTATGCCCTATATTTCAAGCATTACCAAATCTCCTTTTCTACAATTTTATTTCAAAATAATAATTGCATTTTTAGCAATTTCATTATATCGGAGAAATGAAATGTTCTCAACATTATTTTAGCGGTATTTATATGTGTATAGCTACAGATAGGGGAATAGCGTAAATATGAGGAAAGTTTCGCAGTAAGTTTCGATGCTGGAGTGGGGGAACACGTTAGCGTGAGCCGCGAGAGGGGCGGAAGCCTAGCTGCCTTCCTAAAAATTTTTGGTTTTCGTCCATCTCAGAAACGCGGGACAATGGTACGGCTCTATTTCTCAACCGATTTCAATGTTTTTGGGCTTGTTGGAATCGTTAGGTCTGGCACCTCGTCATAAAGAAGCCCAATTTTTCGATTTGTTTTGCGTTTAAATAATATTAATGCGAATTTTTAAACAATTTGATTTTTTTCACGTTTTTTGGAAAATACGGCTTTATTTATGACAAAGTGCGATTCCTAACGATTCCAACAAGCCCAAAAACATTGAAATCGGTTGAAAAATAGCGCTGGACAATTTTCCCTCGTTTTTCTTTCCGTAATATTGGCTACAGAGGGCTTGAGGGATCCCGTTAACGAGTGTGCAGCGACGTATAGATGGGATGAGATGACAAAGATATGCATAGCATTAGGGAAATTAGATGGAATAGCAAAAGTGTGGCATGACGGCCTAAAAACTACCCGATATTCTTGGCCAGAATGGGAAAGTATGATTAAAGATATGTTCCCAAGTAAGATAACTTTCGGTAGGCAATTGTATGAAGCGGTGAATTATCAAACTAGTTCAGGGCAAAGTATATATGATTATTGCTTTCGTAAATTATCCAAAATAAATAAGTTAAATATAAAATTAACACAAGAACAGATTGTCGATTGCATATTGGAAGGAATTAAGGAAGTACGTATTAAATTAAACATCAAAGCAGCGCAATGTAACACGTTTGTGGAACTCGCAGAATATGTAAAAAGTCTTCCTGCTATTGCCGCACATACAGAGAACAAAAATAAACAAGAGGCGCGGACAAAGTCGAGCTCAGTTGGTGATAGAAACAAAAACGAACTAGTTTGATTTGCTTGCAAAGAAGTTGGACATAAGAGACACCAATGCCTTAAATATAAAAATAATAAGTGTACGCATATTTATCGCCTAGGGCATAGTATAGAAGAGTGTAGAATTAAAGAAGCACAACAAAAAAATGACCGAGACAAAACGATGAAATATATAGGGTGCAAGATGGACAACAAGTATAAAAAGAAAGCTAAAGTCAATAGTGAGAATGCTGAATGCATGATCGATATGGGAAGTGAAGTAACACTGATTAAGTATTCACTAGCTAAAAAAGTACATTTAGTTATTGACCAGCTTGCACAGTCTATTAATTTACAAGAATTTTATGAGTCCATAGTTATGTCAATATATAGAACAGTAGCCACTGTACAAATTGAAAAAGTATCTCTAAGAATTGAAATGATAGTAGTAAAAGACTATGAAACAATTTTCGAATTATTAATTGGTCAGAGTTTTTTTAGATCACCCGTCAGTTTTGATAATTAATGGCGCCGCTAAATTAGTCATTACTGGGTTAAATAATCCAGGGGAATTACTCGCGATGGAAAAAAATAAGTACAGTGTAAATTTGGTGAAAGGACAAGAATCTAATGATGATAGAAAAAAATGGCATTTTGTATGCGGAGATATTTCAGTGCAGGAAAAAGAAGCTTTGAGGCAAATACTGATAGAACATAAAGATTGTTTTTCGTTTAAAACTAGCGGATTGGGTGAAACCAATATTACTAAAATGCACATAGAATATATTACCGATAAACCCATTGAATACCGACCGTATCGCTTATCGTTAGTTGAGCGAGAATAGGTTAAGATTATTATTGAGGAGTTATTAGAAAGCGGGATAATACGTCCTTCTCGATCACCGTACGCGAGTCCCATTATTTTAGTTTCTAAGAAGGACGGCGGTAAAAGAATGTGTATAGATTACCGCGCTCTCAATAAAATCACAAAAAAAGATAAATACCCTTTGCCCTTTATAGACGATCAGATAGACAGGTTAGGAGGGTAAAAGTTTTTTATCACATTAGATCTGTCACAAGGATTTTATCAAATTCCTTTAACTGCTGAATCTGTACCAAAAACGGGATTTGTGACCCCAGATGGTCACTATGAGTATCTGAGAATGCCATTCGGGCTGGCGAACGACCTCAGTGAATTTCAAAGAATGATGAACTTAGTATTGAAGGGGTATGTAAACTCTATAGTCCAAGTTTATATAGATGACATAATAATTCCAGCAAGAAGTGTAAATGAGGGTTTAGATCGTCTACGAAAAATATTAGAAAGAATAAGGGCACACAATTTAACTCTCAAATTATGTAAGTGTACTTTCTTTTCAACTAGTATAGAATACTTAGGCAGGATTATATCAGAAGAAGGGGTAAGGCCTGGAACTACAAAAGCTCAAGCTGTACAGGAAATGCCACTGCCACGGAATGTGAAACAAATAAGGCAATTTCTTGGTCTAACTGGCTACTTTCGAAAATTTATTAGAAATTTCGCGACCATAGAAGAACCTATGACTAGGTTGTTAAAAAAATATGCACCATGGAAATTTGGACGAGAACAGGTAAAGGCTGTTAAGATGATAAAAGAGTATTTAATCAATAAACCCGTATTCAGAATCTTTGATCCTAATTTAAAGTCGGAAGTCCACACAGATTCGAGTAAAATCGGGATTGCAGGAATACTTTTACAAATTAATCAAGAGACAAGAGAACGATATGTAATTAGTTATTTTAGTAGACAAACTTCCAATATAGAATAAAACTATCATTTCTATCAGTTAGAGACTTTAGCAGTGGTGGAGTCTTTGAAGTATTTTCGTGTATATTTAGTAGGAATACATTTTACTTTAGTGACAGATTGTATAGCAATCCGTAGTACAGCAGAGAAAAAAGATATTGTACCAAGAGTTGCAAGATGATGGATTGTTATGCAAGACTACAATTTTGATATACAATATAGACCGGGAGTAAAAATGAATCATGTTGACTGTTTGAGTAGAAATCCACCAAAGGTAATTTCGGCTATAGTAAACGTAATGGAGGGTGAATGGCTTTTGGCAGCTCAATTCCAAGACGAGGAAATATGCAAGATACGCGACTTGTTGAAAACTAAAAATATTGGGGCAGGCAGCAAACAATATTCTACACTGTATGAGGTTAAAGGGGAAATTTTGTTTAGGAATTTAGAAGATGGCTCAAAAAAATGTGTAGTGCCCAAGGCTAATAGATGGCAAATATGCAAGTTATGCCATGTTGATATGGGTCATTTCGGAGTGGAAAAAACTCTGGAAAAAATCCGTGAAAATTACTATTTCCCATTTATGCGTAAATTTGTTACCAAATATTTTAATGGAATTTCCCTTCTCCATTATACAAAATCGTTAAAGGTGGATTTCGACGGCCATAATCGTCCCGGTACAGGGAAAATTAGAATTCTTTAATGATATCAAAGAGGTTGGGCGCCAGGTCAGATCTCGTAACCAGGCCATCTAGCACTCCACCCATCCCGTCCATTCAGTCTCTGGCTAGTCAGAGCATTGTTTTAGTAGAGGGGCAGGATTAGGAGGACAAGGTAACCATAGGGCTAACGGCTTGCGGAGTTCAATAAAATAAACATTAATTAATATTGAAGGGGGTCGTACAATTTATTCTTGTCTTCGTTTTCCCCACATAATCTTCTAAATACAATTCCGATTACAACCTCTCTCATTCTCACATTAGCATACACACATTCACACTCGGACTCGCGAGTCAAAGGAGCGGGGATTCTTCAACAAATCTATTTTTCCCACGTCCCTCCGCATGACGAGAATCTCCCGATTTCGGGGAATAAACCCTCCCAGTTTATAAGTAGCCAAGTCCCGTAGGACGCTTTCTCGTCGGGCCAGGTCATCTCAACTCGCAGGGAAGGCCCCAGGCACTCACCCCCTAATTGCGCAGTTCAGAAGGGCCCCACCAAGAGGAGATGCTCGGAGGGAGGTTCGCGACGAGGCCAGCCGATACCCCGACTGACTCCAGACGATGGCAGCGTCGAGGCATCGACCCCTATCTTCATCTCCGATCGGACATCCCGAACCTGGTTGAGATAGAGATGACCGGCTCGCGCTCTCAACTATTGACCAACCGACGGACTTACTTCTCCCTCAATTGAACGACAAGGGGCCGGTTCCTTCCCACAGGAGAAACTAACTTCGCATTCTCTTCGGCTGGTGGATACCTGGGGAGTGATGCTCCGAGTCACCTCGACGGCCCTGAGACGAGGGGACCTCCACACCCTCTCGCCAACCCCCGATTCCTCTCTTCAACGCACCCGAGTGGGTCTCCGGGAGGGACATTCTCTCACCGGAGTAACGACCATTGGGGAAGATGTTGAGACAATGACGGGGAGCCACATATCGAAGGTGAGCCGGAAAACCTCCCCCCTCCTGGGTCAGTCCACCCAGCTAACCTCGTCATGCAAAGTACATTCAAAATTACACTGCCCTACCTGATTTGAATTCAACCCGGTGAAGTCCTCAGGTCAGTTTCTAACACCGAACTCCTAGCAGCTCCCGACTCCCATATCTATCGGTGGCCTGGTGCAATGTTTGGACGCCTCCTTCTCTCCTCTGTCTTCCGCCGAACTCCTATACCTCCGACTGGCTCTCCATCTCAGGTCCTGGACGATCTCGATCCTTTTCTGGAGCCATCCACTTCGCTCCTCGTCTCAAGTTGAAGAGAGCTATTCTATATCTCCTTTTAGTCTCGCTCCCCGCCTAATCATTTTCCCCACTACACTCCTACTTCTTCCGGGATTCAATTTAACCATTCGCGGATACTTTTTCCGCGACCCAATTATTGGTCGATTATGGTAAGATTAATCTAGCGGCGACAGGTGTGGTGCCGCCTACCAATTGAGAGGTCCATGTTTTCAGGATGGGTTCGTGGCTGGTAAAATTCTCTCGTAGATCTTTCCGTTGTAACCTTCGGATGGGAGTGAGTACTGGGGGTCTTCTGTTCAATGTTTTCTCCTTCGTTCCTCCTCTCGTCATTGGGGCAATCCGTCGCTGATGCCTAATCTATTCCCCATATTACAATTAATCTGTCCCCGCACTCCGATCCGCGAGCCGCAATCTACAATTCCGAGCATTCAATCTACATACATGCCTCCGATGTCAGGAACAACATTGATTTCAGGCACTCGAGGTGCTGGCTCGATATAATCTTAAATATTTATTGAAAATCGCGTGGGTGAAAGGAAGGAAGAGTCGTTGGACTATTATGCTCCACTCTCTTTACTGAATTCCGTTTCGATCTTCCTATTCAACCCCAAACTAAGACATTGAGACGAGGAGGTTCCAAAAACCGCGTCACAATATATAAATGCATGTCTGAACTGTTTCTACTATAAGGCAGTATCTGGAAAAAAAGAGGGGAATTACATCCAATTGATAAGATCGCTGTACCATTTCATACGCTGTACCATTTCATACGCTGCACCTCGATCATTTGGGGCCATTCATCAAAAGCAAAAAAGGAAATACACAGTTAATAGTAGCAGTTGATTGATTTACTAAATTCACGTTTGTGGAGCCAGTCAAGAATACTAAAACGAAATATGTGATAAACTTATTAAATGATATCATTGACATATTTGGGGTACCTGAACGGGTGATCACAGACAGAGGTTCCGCCTATACTTCTCATACTTTTAAAACATTTTGTTTACAACATGGGATAAAACATGTGCTTAATGCAGTTGCCACCCCACGAGCCAATGGACAGTGCGAGAGGTACAACCGCACAATATTAAGTGCTTTAGCTACTTTAAATGGAGGTAAGGAGGACAATGAATGGGATAATCAGGTTAAAAGTAGTACAAAGAGGAATAAATGGAACATTCAACCAGTCTATTGGTACTACCCCTGCTGAATTACTTTTTGCAAAGAAATCAAGGTCTGCAGCGGAAGGGGTTTTATTTGGAACTATAACACAAGATATGGAACGTATCTTCCTAATGGAATTAAGAGAAAAGGTAAAGGAACGGTTAGATAGGAGTCAGTTACAACAAAAGGAAGATTTTGAATCCAAAAGAGTAAAAGCTTGTACATTTGAAGTTGGGTCATTAGTATTAATTAAGATAACGACAGTGGTTTCTACTGGCGAAAGTAGAAAATTAGTTCCAAAGTACAAGGGACCATTCGGGGTTGTATGTAAATTACCTAACGAGCGATATGAAGTAGAAGATCTAAGAGGAAAGCAGAGAAGAAGGACAGTGGTGTCAGTAGAATATATAAAGCCTTGGATAACCTTGAAAGATATTGATGGGTAACAAAGGTGAGATAATGCGAGATTAAGCGCATACGCACCAAAGCATAAGAAAAGTATTAGTAAATTAAAAGAAGAGTGAGTAAATACGAGATTTAAGCGTATAAACACCAGTGTTAAAAAATGTGAGATATGAAGCACATTGACTTTCAAGAATATATATATAAAAAACTTCAAGAGTTGAAATTGCTTGAGGACAAGCAATTAAATCAGGATGGTCGATTCTGTTACCCACAATTTGAATTTTACCGCGTAAATGAGGGGAAGGCGAATAGGTGAATAGCAATGAAATTTTATTGGTTGCTAGATCACCAATCACCGAGAAAGAAGAGAAGGGATAACTAGTAAGAGGAAGAGTTAGTTCAGTTGCTTGTACGTTAGCGAAGTAAGATAGCTGTGTCAATATTTAAAATATAATAAAGTTTATTTTCTGAATAAAATAATAACAAAAACTTAAGACAAAGTGTTGAATTACTAGTATTGAAGTGTTTTTTATATATCTAATTAACCATCGTGACCTATAGGTTCATCACAGTATAATACAATAGGAAAAAAAATATGTTACGGAGATTATGTAGAGGGTATATCTTTTTTGATTAAGAAAGAATAGACTTGTTATCAAATGTAACTTTATATTTTAAAAAACGATAAAGATTTTCTCTCGACGGAGATTTCTTCGGAGGCTTCATTTCAGTTTTTCTCTTCCTCGAGAATAGCGCGAGCGCAACAATGCATAGAATAACTCACATAATGGATATAGAAGTGTCTTAGTTTATAAAAAAGAACTTAAATATAAAGATATAGCTATAATTCATTTAACAAGTAACCAAATTTCTTACGCATCTTTTCATTTACGTGACACTATGAACAACCTTAGTGAGAAAGACAAAAAAACTGTGTGGTATTTGCTCAATATTGTGCATGGTATCAAATACAGTGATACGGGATTCGAGAAATATGAGCAGGGTGATGTTGAAGATTTTATTAGAGATTGCTTAACCTGCGATAATCCCGTAGTAGCCTACAAGGGAGTGAATATTGAAAAAATTATATTGAATAGCATGAATGTGGAAAATATTAATTTAGAAATCTATGGTTGTTCTAAGTTTAAGGATTTAATTAAATTATATGATTTTGAAAAAACACCGTTTACTTTACACGTTCGAGAAGAGAACTTGGATAATGAACGTATCCACTGTACGTACGAGGAGGTGTCAGTTTTTGGCAAGTGGATAAAAACAAAAATTTGATTTTTTCAAACTCATCGAAAAAAAAAAAATCAATTGTATAAAAACGACTTAGAGAAATAAAGAGGAGAAAACAAGTCCTCAAAGCTTCATTCAATCCTATAGCGTCGTCGGTGCTACACACAGGAAAAAAATGAGCTGTGAAAAGTGTTAATTAATCATGATTCAAGAGGATATTGTTCCTCTTTCACCCACTCTTCCCAGAGAATTGACAGAGGAATACGTCAATCGATTTAACGATTTTTCAATCGTTACTTCGAAGGGTATGAACGGAAACTACATCATTATTTGCATAAAAACTGTCAATATTTATTTTACAATTTCTTTTTTACCTTTTCATAATATTTTTTACATTTTTTTTTTTTTTTTTTGATAAAGTAAAAGAGGAAGAAGAGGAACAGACTAAGGAAGATATTGAAAATAAAGTGAAGAAGGTAGAAGAAAAACAGACTAAGGAAGATATTGAGTCAAAGGAGACGGAGAAGGAAGAAGAAAAAGAGACTAAGGAAGATATTGATTCGTAGAAGACTAAGAAAAAAGAGGAAAATTGTGAGTATTTATTTTATCATTTTTTCCTTTTCCTAATTTTTACCTGTTTTTTTTTTGTAAATAAAGCGAAGAACGATGAAGAGAAACAGACTAAGAACGATATTGATTCGGAGAAGACTAAGGAAGATATTGAGTCAAAGCAGACGAAGAAGGAAGAAGTGGGAGAGGAGAAAAAACTAGAGGGGGAGGAGGAAAAAGATATTGAGTCAAGGCATACGAAGAAGGAAGAAGAAAAGGAGGAAGAAGAGGAAGAGGAAGAGGAAGAGGTAGAGGAGAAAAAAGTAGAGGAGGAAGAGGAGGAGGAAGAGGAGGAGGAAGAGGAGGAGGAAAAAGATATTAAGCCAAAGCAGAGTAAGAAGGAAGAAGAGGAACCACATTTCTATTTCTTTTTTTTTTACTATTAAATTTTTTATAGAAAAGTTTTATTTTTAAAAATATGAGAAAAAAAGTAAAGCGTAAGAAGTGAAAAAGAAATATATGTATTTGAAATAAATTGAGTTTTTTATGCCGAAAGGCTTTTTCCCAAAATCTGTGTTTTTTAATTAAGTCATTAACCGTTTCTTAATTCCTTTCAAAATAATAATAATACAAAATAATATTAATTTTAAATGTTTGTGTTTTCTCGTATCTCTCGCGTCGAGGGCTAGGACTTTTGGGTGGTTAAGGAGGGTTGTTAGCGGGGGACGTTATCGGTGGCGTGGGTCTCGGCGAAATCTAAATTATTTTGATAAATGAAATTATTTGAGATCATTAATTCCACTTTCATTTAAATAAAAAGTATAAAATTAGGTAACGAACAGTGGTAGGTCACATTTGTACCTCCTATTTACGTGCGTAACCTTCCTCCACCACCGAGATGTTAGGGTGTTACGTGCGTAAACTTCCCCCACTATCGAGATGTTAGGGTGTTAGGTGCGTAATTTTCCCCCACCACCGAGCTTCCCCCACCACCCAGGAGTAGGGGAAATGCTCCTCGCTCCTCCGCTGAGGAGTGGGGAAACCCCCCTCACCCCCCCCACCCCGCTGAGGAGGGGAGGCAACCCCCCCCCCCCCCCCGGAACCACAACCCCCTCGCCAACCGATCATAGAATCCATACAGCCTCTCTACTGAAGATTTTTTGGAAATACTATTGTAGCACAACAAGGAAAAATTTACAAAATTTGCCAATGTTGCGCTACAATAGTATTTCCAAAAAATCTTCCACATTTATAGGAATATTTGCTTCTTGTTGGGCTTAAATTACTCGTTGAAGTTTGGCGCAACGTCGTAAAGGCTCCTTTTTTCGAAATTATTGATAGGAAATAAAATATTATTATTTATATCCGATTTAAATTTTTTGTTTTTTTAATCCAAAAAATAAACCTTTACGTTAATTAAGCAGATCAATACGAGCCAATTTGGTCCTTATGAATATATTCAAATTTTTTAAATTGTTGAAGATAATTTGGAAGTACTTTCTCGACGCGCCTTGCATTCCCTTAACCCTTTTCGGCCCAAATGACCACTTTTTTGGCACGTTTTTCAAGCTTGAAAATATTGTTGAAAAAAAATGTTTGTAAATTAATGAACACATGTTTTCGATGTATTTTTTTGCGCTCTTTCGATGATTTTATTCATATTTGTGTAAAAATTCATTTAAAAAAGTTATAAACTAATTTTTACCAAAAAACGCAAAATTTTCTGCGTTGTACTTCCTAAAATGAATATTCACTTAAAGAAAACTGTCTGGGGATGGATTTTCACACACATTTATCGCGGCAGGAATGTCTAACCTTTCAGAATGTATTTTTTTTTTGCTAAAATTTAACATGGTACCCCAAAAGGGCGGCCGAAAAGCGAAATTTAATATTAAAGTTTCAAAAATTTTTAGGTTATAATACATCAACTTTAAGAAAAATTGTTACAGAATAAAATGTGTGTATAATTAACCTAAAAATGCGTCAGAATTTTTTCAGTATTTACGGAGAAATTTTTAATTTATTTTTTATTCAAGTTATAAACAAAATCGCCGTTTGAGTCATGAACGCCTCGAATCTTCGTGAAAATTAGTATATACTGGTTTTTGAGGTTGCTGATTATAAATCCGTGGTCAAAAAATTAAAATGGCGAATTTAACGCAGCATCTAATCGGCTACGTTAAATTCGCCATTTTAATTTTTTGACCACGGATTTATAATCAGCAACCTCAAAAACCAGTATATACTAATTTTCACGAAGATTCGAGGCGTTCATGACTCAAACGGCGACTTTGTTAATAACTTGAATAAAAAATAATTTAAAAATTTCTCCGAAAATGCTGAAAAAATTCTGACGCATTTTTAGGTTAATTATATACACATTTTATTCTGTAACAATTTTTCTTACAGTTGATGTATTATAACCTAAAAATTTTTGAAACTTTAATATTAAATTTCGCTTTTCGGCCGCCCTTTTGGGGCAACCATCTTGAATTTTAGCAAAAAAAAAATACATTCTGAAAGGTTAGACATTCCTGCCACGATAAATGTGTGTGAAAATCCATCCCCAGACAGTTTTCTCTAAGTGAATATTCATTTTAGAAAGTACAACGCAGAAAATTTTGCGTTTTTTGGTAAAAATTAGTTTATAACTTTTTTAAATGAATTTTTACACAAATATGAATAAAATCATCGACAGAGCGCAAAAAATACATCGAAAACATGTGTTCATTAATTTACAAACATTTTTTTTCAACAATATTTTCAAGCTTGGAAAACGTGCCAAATAAGTGGTCATTTGGGCCGAAAAGGGTTAAGGTATGTTCCATTCTTCCAGCTGCTCTCTGCATATTTCTTATACTTCCTTGTAATATAGGAAAAACTGTAACAATATTAACTATTATAAGTAGAGTAGCTAGGATGGTTCTATGACCGGGTGGCGAAGGGGTCGGCGTTCCGCGGGGGTAGGGGAAGTAGGGGAATTGCCCGACTCCTCGGCTGAGACCGGGTGGCGAGGGGGTCGGGGTCCCGCGGGTGTAGGGGAAGTAGGGGAATTGCCCCCTCTGCGGTTGTGCGCATTGTGCGTGTGTGTCACCCACGTTAAACTCGTAGGGTACACATGTGACCTCCCCCCCTCTTACGTTAAGCAGTGGACGCCTTAGAGAGAAGGAGAGAAAGAGAGAAAGAGAAGGAGAAGGAGTATTTAAATACAATGCTTATTTTTATAATTTATTGAATTATTAAAAAAGTTTTATTTACAATGCTTTTTTAGAAATTTTTCTGACATTCAATTGCATGATGTATATATTTTTTACAAAAGTTACACCATTCAGGAAGTGAACAATTGATGTGTAGGTGACCAATTTTTTTGCAATTTATACACCAATAATGTGGTGTGAGATCTATCTGAGGCTCTATTTGCGTAGCCTCTGTTCTTGCAGCAACAGACTCCGTTTGTGTGATCATATTTTTAACCTGGGACATATTTGAAAACATTTTGTTATTTTTTTTTTTTTTGATATTGTAATAACTATTTTACAAAGCAAGTATACTTACAAAAATCACCTCCTCCTCTTCTTCCTCCTCCTCCTCCTCCTCCTCCTTTTCTTCTTCCTCCCTCTCCTCTAAATCAATTGCTGGTAAAAATAAAATAAAAAAATTTTTTTTTTTTCGTTATTCTTGGTTTTGAATAAAAAAACAATTGGTCAAATAGTGTGATAGTTCACGGTTTTTTCAAAAATATGTGTTGTAAAATTCTTTTATGATTCTATTTATTGACACTATATCATGTATTACGACATAAACAGTCTGTATGGATGGGTGGGTTTTTTCTTTTAAAATAAATAAAAATAAGTACTTACAGTTCAAGTGCATATAGTGATGAAGCATCGCTTCATATTCTTCAAAATAACGATTGTGGGAATCGTTAATTCTCTTAATGTAATCCGACATCGATTCTGCAGGATTTTCATCCTCCTCTACTACATTTTTTTTCACAAAACCCCGTTCACTTTACATTTTTTTTTAATTTTCTATTGTACAATCTGTACTGATGGAGGTTCGACAACTGAATGAAGCCTCTGAAGAAATTTCGTCGAGAGAAACTCTTTGTCGTTCAGTTTTTAAATATAAAGTTACATTTGATAACACTCAGGAGTCCATTCTTTCATGATCGAGAAGGGATACACTATACCCTCTGAATAATCACCGTATTGTGATATTTCTTCCTATTGTGCTATACTGTGATAAACCTATAGGTCAATCACAATGGAAATGCATTGCAAGAAAGAGAAGAAAATTACCCTTTCCAATAATTGAAATTAAATTTGCTTAACATACGATAATATCGTTTGCAAAGAAGTCAAGTGAACAGCAGAAGAAGAAAAAGCTTCAGTCTATAAAAACGTATTCTGCAAAGCGTTTGTGTCAGGTGTATTGAGAGAAAAAGTCTGTAAAAAATATTCTGCAAAGCAGTTACAGTTTATGTCAGGAGTATTGAGAGAAAAGAAACTTGTTTGTTTGTTTGTTACATACAAAAGGTAAGGATATATTTTTTTTTAAATAAAAATAAAAATGAATTTCAATTCGATTAGTAAATGCATTATTTAATTGATTTTTTAACTGTAATGAGACTAATTATTTTTTTCTTTTTGTCATAGAGAAAATAATGAATTTCAATAAAATTAATGAATTGGGAAGCGTCATTCCGAAGAATTTCGTGAAGTTAGATAGCTTGACGGAAAATAAAGAGTACGATATTTTAGAAGTGGAAAAAATTATAACAAAATATGGAATAAAAATTATTGTTAAGCTGTCAGTTGGAGATTGGATTTTCTTGCCTGGTAGAATGGCAAAATTGGCGGAGGATACGGAGCAGTTGCAGCAGCTACAAAAGGCTGCAACAGCCAAAGTAGTGTGGCTATAGGGATTCTGGGACCGGGTGGCGAGGGGGTCGGGGTTTCGCGGGGGAAGGGGAGGTAGGGGAAATACCCCCACTTCTTAGCGGAGGGGGATTGCCCCCACTCCAGGGTGGTGGGGGAAAAATAATCACGTGACACCCCGGTGGTGGGGGAAAATTAATCACGTGACACTCCAATTGTTTAGTCTTTAACAAAAAGGTTTATTTATATCGTTAGATCTCTTGGTACTGATAACGTGGTATAATTTTATAAGAAGTTTGCGAAACTAAAGTCCATTTTATAAATTGTGTAGTACATCGCGCGCCTATCTGCCTATTTTGTTATTTCATCCATTGGTATGCCTAATTTCAAATGAAAAATTCCAGCCGGTGTTCGCAACGGGTCCGCCAAACATCCCAGCCCTTTACGCGAGAGATATAAGAGAGAGAGAGAGAGAGAGAGAGAGAGAGAGAGAGAGAGAGAGAACACATATTGTAAAATTAATTTATTATTATGAAAGGAATTGAGGGAACGTATAAATATACGTAGATTTTGGTGAAACAGCCTTGCGGCATAAAAAACGCACTTTATTATTTAAAATATATATATTTTTCACAATCTTCATTTTTTTTTCTTATATTCTGCAGCGAGATAGCTGGGCTCTGCGTTTTTGAGTAGTTCTTCCATCTAAAATCAAAATGTTTCACTTTGCCTCATCGAAGTAAGGTCTAACTCAGGCTACATTTGCGCGCAGCTTGTGTTCCCGTGACGAAAGACTCCGATCGCGTAGCCTATATTTCTCACCTTAGACATAATTGAAATCATGTTGTTACTTTTCGCATAGTAATAGCTCTATTTTTTTTAACGAAGCAAGTATACTTACAAAAATTCAGCACGTCTTTCATCGATGAAAAAGAAGTAGTAGGTACAGATGGATTTTCGTCCTCCTCCTTCCTTAGATTTTATCCTCACAATGCACCAAGTAAATCAGGAAAGTAACGAAAATTAAAATAAAGCAAACTTAAATGCTCCAGACAAAAAACAACGAAGTACTAAATCCATCAATTTCAACGATCGATTAATTTTCTATGATTTTTCAATGTGTACTGCATTGTTGAAGGCATGCACCAAGTAAATCAGGAAAGTAACGAAAATTTAAATAAAGCAAACTTAAATGCTTCCAGAAAAAAATAACGAAGTGCTAAATCCATCAAGGTCAACGATCGATTAAATTTCTATGATTTTTTTAATGTGTACTGTTGAAGGTTTGAGGACTGAATGCTGCTCCACCGAGGATATCCCGTTGAGAGAAAGTCTTTATCGGTTTTTAAAATATAAAGTTACATGTGATAAGGAGTTAATTCTTTCTTAATCAAAATAAGAAGAACCATACCCTTTGAATAATCTCCGTATAGAGATATTTTTTTTCCTATTGTCTTTAACCTATAGGTTACAATCACAATGGAAATTCATCGCAAGTAAGAAAATCTTAGAAAATTACTCTTTCCAAGAAATACGATAATATCGTTTTTTTTTTCTATTGAATTATACTGTGATAAGTCAATCACAATGGAAATTCATCGCAAGTAAGAAAAAACAAAAATTACCCCTTCCAAACATTGCAATTAAATACGCTTAAAATACGATAATATCGTTCATATAAAAAGTCAGTTTGTTAAACGAGAGCTGCATAGTCTTACCACGCGTGCTTGAACTATTAAGAAAAAATAAGTGTGTGATTAAACACATTAAAAAGAAACTTGTTTGTTACATAAAAAAAGGTAAGGATATTTTTTTTTTTCATTCGATTAGTACATGCATTATTTAATTGAGTTTTTAACTTTAATGAGACTAATCATTTTTTTTTCATAGAGATAAAAATGAATTTCAATAAAATCAATGAATTGGGAAGCGTCATTCCAAAAAATTTTGTGAAATTAAATAGCTTGACGGAAAATCAAGAGTACGATATTTCCGAAGTGGACAAATTTATGACAAAATATGGAATGAAAATCATTGTAAAGCTGTCAACAGCCGATTGGGTATTCTTGCCAGGGAGAATGGCAAAATTGACGGAAGATACGGAGCAGTTGCAGCACCTACAAAAGGCTGCAGCAGCCAATAATTTAATAATGTTATATAAAGGAGGAAAATATCACAACGTGGAATTTAAGTCTAAAGTTTGATAGGTATTTTGTATCAAAAAAATAATGAATAAATTTGTTGTTTATTATATATTTATTTAATAAAAATTGTTTTCTTATTTTTTAACTTACATTTCTAACAATGTTCGTAAGAGGATTATATTGTACAATTTTATCGTGTATAATTAGACAATAGGCTGTAGTATTATCCGGAATGATTTCCATACACTCGATCTCGAGTTTGACGTCGACCGTGCCGGTTTTTATGGACTCGTTCTGATGCGAGCAGTCGATGACGAAGAGCGGCCCGTACGTCAAAAAGTCCGTATAGTCGAGCATGGGTCTCGCGAGTTTCTCACCAGCGTAATAGGAGGTGAAAAACTTTACATACATGTCGTAGAGGACGGAGTAGCGGGATTTCGTGAAATCAGTGTCGAGACGATCGTACGGATAAGATTCGGAATTCAGATAGAGTTTGACATCGAGTACTTTGCAATGACTGAATTTGAGCACATCCTCGTGCTGATTACTCTTCTTGTTCGTTCTGAACGCCAGAATGACGTATCGCGGCTTCTCCAATTGCGTGGACGCTTTCACGGACCACGCGTGTCGCTGCGACTTGGGCAGAAGCGGATACTCGTAAAGTTCCCAGGCGCGAAAAGCGAGTGACAGACTCTTGTCCTGCTCGACGATACTGAGAAATTGGAGTTTCGTAATTTCGTTCAGGGTCACATGGGGTATTCTCCATTGCACTCGTAGCAGCTTGATCGACGAATCGGTGATTTTCACCGATGAGTAAATGGCGTTTGTATAGTCGCGGGCGCGGATGAGAACGAGCTCGTGACGCGCGTTAACGACGACTCGCCGATAATCCTTGCAGAATCCCAGCAGCATTTTCAGGGGCACGCAAAAGCTGAAATTCTTAACAGCCGCCTCCTTTTTGAGCCGGTCTTTGGCTGTAGCGACGAGCCATCCGGAATGACGTAGACTGGCGCTCTCCTCGGTGCTCAGGGAAACGAGATTCTTCAGAGTGCTGGTAATACCGACGTTTCTGCATCGGTCGATCTCGATACCGTTCAATTCGTAACGAATCTCGTCGAAGAGAAAGGCCGCGGAATTGCAGTCGAGCGTAACTATATCCTCGTTGCTGGCGCTCGCGTCACGCGTGCCCTCCACCAGCTGACCCTCGACGTAGAGATAACTCTTGCACGGCAGGAGTATCAAATCTTGCTGCTGTATGGGAATGCGAATCTCGTCGTTGTTCGCCAACGAGGCGTTCGCATACGGATTGTAGGCATGCATCTCCATTTTGGTGATGCGATTGTCGTAGGTCAGCGGTGCGGTGACGTTCAAGGGATCTGCCATTGTTCCACTATGTACCTTCGCCCAATCTCTTCACGGTGAATCCCAATGATTGTAAAAATTCTATATTTCTTCTCGTTAGCAAGAAGCTCCTCTTGTCGCGATTTTCACTCCGATGAACCGGTATATTCGACTCCACGTAGGACGAACGACTAGCGAACGTTTCATCCAGTTTCACCGCTTTATAATCCTCGTTACTTTTGTAAATTAACATTTTTCTTAATGTGCAATCTTATGGTAATTTCTTCACGTCCAAAGTCTACGAGACGATCGTCCTGATCGAGGATACGTAACGTGAGACGGTCGATAACTCTGACGATGACCGGTAGATAAATGACGGTTTTCGGTGCCTCCGAGATTTTATAGCCCGGTGGTACGCTGGGAAAGAACTCGTGAATAATGTGTCGGGGTCTACCGTTGGTGTACGCACCACCCGCAATGTTGCACTCGATGCGTAGAATATTTGTTTTCACAATGTTCACGGTTTCGTCGGATTCAGCCTGGGCGTTCGGTTCGATCACGCGATTCGACGAGAAGCCCAGTAGTAAGCCAATGTTATTCGGTTTTCCAAAGTCAATCGAATATTTGCAGAATATTTCACTCTTCAGTGTATTGTTATTCGCTCGTAGAAGAATAACGCTGTCAATGTCGTCTTGAATTTCGTGTCTCGCAGAAATTTGAGACTGCAAATACTCATTTATCGCACTCAATTCGTAACAGCCTCTGGGTATCGTCAGTACCTTATCGTTATCGTAGTAGAACTTATTATTCGTCTCGTCCACATTGGCTATCGAGTTGTACGTTTGCATGTCCACGAGACCGATCTCGTACCGATCGTCTTGCAGATTGATCGGGGGAAAGAAATCTGAATTTAATACTGATTTTCGATCCGATAATGTCACGGCGAAAGACATTTTTTTTTTCAAAGTATCTGTTCTCGCAGGAATTTCACGCACAACTGACCGCAATTGCTTTTATCGTACGATTGATATCGATCATGATTGTAGTAGATTGTAACGTTAGAACCAAAGTAACGCACACATTCTTTCGGCGGTTTCAAATTTCCAAAGGAATCGAAATATACGACGATGTCGTTACGCTTGACGTAGGCTACCCATTGGGTACCAGGGCCGCATTGATCGTCGAGATTCACGATCGCGCACTCGTTGCACCGCGGCCCGTCGAGCGGCAGAGATGTGCGCATAAAGACTCCACGGAAGTATGGTATGCGTCGGCAGATGCGTGCCAATTGTATGTTACTAGTAGCACCAGAATCCGGAAGGAGAGCTTCTACATTGCGACGAAATTTCCCTTGATTCATTTTCTACCTCTTATCCGACCGTTTTTTTTGTTGTTTTTTTTCCACCTCCACGGTTTCCCTCTCCGACGACTCGCTTGTACGGTTTCAGATAAAGACCTCGGCCTCTCTCGCGCGACGCTTCCATCGCGCGATTGTGACGTTGCATTTCCCGCAATCGTTCTCTCTCAGCTTTTGCACGGTTTACAGCCGTCGCTATACCCGATGCTCCACCTGCCAGTGCTCCGACTGCACCTAGCAGTGGGAGTATAGGTATTATACCGCCCCGTTTCCTCGGCACTCGAATTCTTCTCTTCCTCGTAGTAGTACCAATTTTTTTCTTGTTGTTGTTCTTTTTTTTAGCCGCTACTGCTTTCTTCATCGCGACAATATTATGTAATCCCAAGCCAAGTTTACGCTTAGCATTCATCGATGCCCATACGGCTGCGGCGACCGCGTGTTCACCCAAGATCGCGTCTCTTGCGGCAATACGTTCACGCGCTCTCCTCGCTAGCACTTTATCTGCCTGATGACGCTCCGGTAGATCCTCATTGTGCCAATATGCTAAGTCGTGATCGAGGCAGGCCTCGTCCAGCGGATTTATACCACGATCGCCGCGCTCCAATCTTTCGCGAAGTCGAGTGCCGGGCCCGCAATAATTGTAACCGGGCACGTGCAGCTCAAATGGCAATTTTTTCAAGACTTTATTGAAGAACGATCCAGACATTTAGAGCAACTGCTTCTCTTGCTGACAAACGTAACAGTCTTTCATCCGTCTCGGTGGTCCGTCGTGGTGAGTGGTATTAGGTAGATTGTAGTGTTGCAAGCAATATTGATATTGCTGCACATCAGAGTCCGCGCGAATGTGCCGAGGTAATCTTTCCCACACATTCGCGATACTGTCTGGAAAGTACTCCAGCAATACGATCTTCGGTATGTGTTCGAGCTGATGATTCGTCAAGTTCTGCAGGGAATCGACGACGACTAGCATGAACGCCATCGTAATGGCAACTGACCGAATAGTTCCGTAAATCGCGAAATATAAATGAACGATACAGCTGTTCCCGAAGGTTAATAGCGAGGATGCATTTCGTGAAGCACGTGCCGACTATTCGCGTGACAAATTTGGATGCTCACGATGCTACCACGCAAATAAGATAACGCCACGGATCGCTATTACCATCTACGATACGCTGCATAGTTTGCGGTCCGTCGAATTGCGGTAAGACAAACGTGTTGCTGAGCCTCATAGAGAGTCCGCACGGTGTGAGATTCGAGAACCTGTACGTCTACTCGAAGTCGCTGCAGCAACCGAAGTATCGATATCTGGAGCATCTTCTGCAGGACACGGAGGAAATTGGTTACTTTCCATTTTCAAACAATTGCGAGGTTGTGAACGTCGCGGATGCAAAGCCGAACTCCATTTTCATATTCGACGATGTGGCCAACGACAAGCAGGACAATATAAGGGACTACTTTTGCATGGGTAGACATTCCAACATCGATTGCTTCTACCTCTGTCAGACTTATGCGAAAATACCAAAGCATCTGATACGAGATAACGCAAACTTGCTAATAATATTTAAGCAGGATGGAACTAATCTGAAGCATATTTTCAACGATCACGTCAACAGTGATATGTCGTATGAGAAATTTCTCACATTGTGTTCGACCTGTTGGAGTCGCGATTACGGTTTCTTAGTAATAGACAAGGATAGCTCTCTGAAGAACGGTCGATATCGCAAAGGTTTCAACGAGTACGCCACGATCGAGTGAACGGCCTTGCGAGTGTCAGGCCGGTAAGGTTTCACGATCACGGCCTTGAGTGTCAGTTTGATAGTGGAGTGCAGGCCGTTCGGATCACCGTGTCAGGTCGGTTAAAACCCGTGTCGGTTCGGGGAAAGCTGTTGTATACAGCATCGCAACAGGTCGGTTAAAAACCGTTCAATTCGAGGAAAGCTGTTGTATACAGCATCGCGATGGATGAAAAATCGCTTCTGAAGAGGATCGCCAAGACGAGCGAGGTCATTCGCGACAAGCATCGTGCCTTGAAATCGGAGAAGGCGATAATGGAGAGCAGTTTGAACGAGACATTCAGCCGATAGTCGATCCATTGAAGAAACTCGTTTCTCAAACGGAGGATAACACAAATAATAATAATTCGTTTGTCAACGATAAATTGAAGAGGGGAGCCTACTTCACATCGACACCGTATAAACGAGCAAAGAATCTTAGTAGTAGTATTAGTGAAACTATTACGAATCCATTGGATTTCATGACCGACGACGACGAGTCTTCTACAACCGTTCAACCGTCGCCCGATTCAAAAAAGTTTGCTAGAAAAATTAAATATTGATGAAAATAATGAACCAGGCTTGTTTGAACATGTCTTTCAACATATTCGATTTCATCCGATCCCTGGCAAGTATATTAAATTACTTCTGACCGATAGGGATAACTTGATTGATCGTGCTTTTGGACCTCTTTATAAAAATGATCAACTGACGCTTGGTAGATGTAAATTTGATATTAGTCATGAAGGAGATATTATTCTCGATAAGACGTTATACACCGGTACAATAGGTACTTATGAACTAATTTTCATGAGAGAACCCAATCGAGCCATTATAAAACCCGACGATTTGGAACAATACAAGAGTATTCTCAATCAAACTAAAGCGCATAATCTGTTAAACGATAGTCTAAAACAAACCAAGGGTAATAAAGGTGCAAAATATAAAGAAATTATGAAACCATTGCTATTGGGAAAACCTATGTTACCGCCTGATCGGTTACCATCAACATCAGGCGCAAGAAAATCGTCAACGTCTGACGCGTCAACATCAGGCGTCAGTAAAGCGTCAACATCATCAAAAAAAAGGGGTAAAGGTCTTATGCGTGTCACCGAGGGACCAATCAACTACGTACATTAGAACGATCCGAATGAATTGATCGAACGTTTGAGACTTTTGATCGCATCTGTGGCTGCCGGTAATACGAGTCATCACAGCGAGATACAGTCGATAATCGAGGAGTTGCGCGACGAGGATCTTATCGTATAAAGAAAGTTGCTCGTTACATTCTTACCTCAGTGTAATATCAACGTCTTTCGGTAGTACGAGGTAAAAAAAAAATTAAATGTCTGATTCCTGCTGTTGTGAAATTTACATTTGTTTAACATACATCGTAGAATGTATACTCTCGACATTACGAGCCATCAAAAAGAGGAATAACGAGCAACAACAAGAGACTGAATTTTGAAAAAAAAAAAGTGACAGTAGTGCATTTGAAATGTCGATAAATAAATTTGGAATTGGACTGGATGGTGAGAGTAGGAAACACTTTCACGAACCAAATTTAGAACATTTACTGCTCGAATTTAAACCATATTTGACAATAACATTGAATAAACATAATGAACAATTTGAGAAAAAGATGGACCAAAATTTGCAAACAATTTGTGAAAAATTGGATGATAAAGTGAGTAAGGAAGATCTGATACGTGAAACACTTAGCAATACTTATAAATTATAGAAATCTGTCCATATTTGAAAAAAAAAATGAGCAAAGAAAAGATACAGTTGGTAGATGAGCTCCATGCACCGGCGAGGATAAATTTTCCACGCAGAAGAGTCATCGTGCGTGGCTTCGACGATCTCTGGCAGGCCGATCTTGTTGATATGCGCAATTACGTCGATGCGGGTCACCAGTACATTCTCACTGTAATCGATACCCTCTCGAAATACGCTTGGTCGGTGGCATTAAAGACCAAGAGCGACAGAGAAGTGACGACGGCAATGACGAGAATCCAAAAGACCGGCAGATGTCCGAAAAATTTACAGACCGACAACGGCAAGGAGTTTTACAACGGTGATTTTCAGGCGTTGATGAGGAAACGCGGGATAAATCACTACTCGACCTACAGCGTGATGAAAGCGTCGATAGTCGAGCGCTGGAATCGTACGTTGAAGACGGAAATGTGGAAACGATTTACGCTGAACGGCAATTACAAGTGGCGCGCTATGCTGCAAGAGTTGGTGGATGCGTACAATGCGCGAAAGCATCGTACCACGGGAATGCGTCCCGTGGATGTGAAACCCGAGCATGCAGATAAGCTACTCAAGACAGTATACAGTCACATCAAGGTCGCAGGTCGTGCCAAGTTCAAAGTCGGCGATTTCGTACGAATCAGTAAATACAAGCAGATGTTCGCCAAAGGCTACACGCCAAATTGGACGACCGAAATATTCGAGGTGGCGAAAGTGCAGAGGACCAATTCCGCTACGTATCTCCTCAAGGATTCCAGGGGCACGGAACTGTTGGGTGGATTTTACGAATACGAGCTTTCGAAAACCATCAATCCCGATGTGTATCTGGTGGAGAGAGTATTGCGCAGAAAGGGCGATAAAGTGTTCGTTAATTGGCTGGGATTCGACAGTAGGCACAATTCCTGGATAAATAAGAGCAATGTTTTATAAGAACTTTTATTAAGATGTATCGTTGAAATAAAAAAAATATAATAAATAAATTATAATTTTAGACTATAATGTCCCCAGGGTAGAGTCGCCGCGGTGCCGGGTGTAACGAAACGCTTGTCGTCGTACGGACTGAGGGCGACCTTTCTCTGACTGATCGAGAAAACTCGGTGCAGCTTCGATCTAATTAAATTTTGACTGCGAGACTGTACGGTGAAATTGTCCAAACAATCCTTGTAGTCGTCAAATGTTATATTTCTATCGATAACGTAACCTTTGATACCCTTAGATTTTTTAACAATTCTCGTGCAGTCCTGCACCTTGAAAGTATACATTTTTGCCCTCAGTCCTACGAACTCGGTCATAATACGACCATTGTTCTCATCCTTCATCAGACCGGGTATCTTTTTGTTGACGCGCGGCAAGTCATACCGATTGTCGTCGGGATAATCGCTGGTGTCGAATCGCGCGAGATCGCGCTTCATGTACGAGTAAACGTCGTCGCACTCCACGCTGTATATCAGACTGTCCGTGTCGGTATACAACGCTCTACATTTACCGCCGAATGTAGGAAGCATATAGTCATAGTGAAATTCGTACAAGCAAATTTTTGAAATATCTAAAATACTCATTCCCACGTAAATGGGTTTATCAAATTACACGGACAATTTCGACAATTGAATCGCGACCAAATTCTCGTTGAAAATCGCGAGACTGTGAATATTCGGTTTGGAAATCAGGCTTTCCGACCCGTATCTTCCCTCCCACTTGGTTGCGAGCTTCACGTCAACTCTATTCCTCACGTTCTTCATTGTTTTACCGAAAACCGCGTTGTTCATCAACTTGAAGAGATTCCTCTCAAATTCGTTAGTGGACGCGGTGCACAAACGCGTGTTCAGCTCGATGTAATCGCGTAGCCAGGTGGACTGCTGAAACTTTAAACCGCGATGTATACGCTTCAGTACCAGTCCATTACGCATACATTGTTGCAGAGCGCGATAATGTATTACGTAACGGGTCTTATCGTTTAAAGTGGCCAGCAGCTTCTCCTGGCTCGCGCCCGGCGGCTTCTCGCGCACCATGCAGAACGGTAGGTCCGCGTGTTTGTCGTGAAGCTCGCGCGGATACTCCAAATCGACCTCCAAAATATAACCCTCGGGATGATCCGTGGGTATAGCGGAGACATCGAGATTGGCAGCGTCCTCCATCCATTGGAATCCATGGGTGGGCAGCGGCTGACACATTGCCCACCCATACAGATTGTTTACGTCGTAATACATGAGATATTTCGACGGTTCCGCCGGATCGTAGTCCCGCATGTACCGATTGTTGGCCCTCTCGTAACGATGGGAGCACTGACTCAAACCACCGCGTATACCGCGCTCCACGAACAGCAACATATCCACGTCCATGAAAAGCTCCAGCCTGATTCCCGTATGCTTCAACATCGCGTCCCAGGTGAAGCCCGGTAGCGTATAATAATGGGCTGGATCCAACTCATAATTTAGCATGCAACTATCGCGAAAACTTTCGAAAACGTCGGCCAACAATAGTACATCGGTCTTCAGGTACAAGTCACTGTACTCCCCAAGTGTGCGCATCTGGAATTTGGTCCATACCTCTACGGCATGATTGTATGCTTCCTCGCTGATATCGCTGTCGGTCAGTCTGTTGCGAAACGACTGGCGCGGTGGTAAAGCCGTCTCTTCCAATCTAGCCGCGTTATCTATATAGTCGTAAGGAAAAATACCTTTTCTCGTAAGCAAATTGAACTGCTCGACGCTCAATTCCGAAAATTGTGACCTCAAATTTGTCAGCTGAGATTCCGCCAAGTACGAGCTCAATTTGTCCAGACTGGAGGCCATAAATTTGAACGAATCGATAAATCTCAGCCGTATATTATAATTTCGCAGATATTTGGTGAATGAAATGTATTTTTCCTTATGTACAGGCAGCAGATATACCGATCCCTCGTACAAATTAGCGATCGTCTCGAAAATGAAATGTGAATCATAGCCGGAAAAATTGTGGAAAATCACTGGAATTACATGTGAGTCTTTGAAATTTAAATTACAATTATTGTGAGCCGGTCCTCTGTATCTGCCGGTCAGATGATCGTGATCGCGAATTCGTAGTTGATTCGGAAGAAACGGCTTTTTGCATATATGACAATTGGGGTCATTATAGTGACGCGATCGTTCGGTAAGACTAAGATCACGCATGGGTACGATAGTGCCCAGTTTCTCGCTCGCGATGCGCGCAATCACTTCGAGCTCGCGTACGAACCATTCGATGCAATCGGCACCCCGATGAGCATCGTATCTCGAGAGTGACGCATCGCGAGCACTTTTTAAATAATAGCCTACACTTATAGGTTCATGCTTCTGATAAATATCACTATTGTTCGATTGTTCAACTTTCGATAAAATGCACTCGAAATCCGCGTATACGACGAATGGCACTCGTTCCCCATTTTTGATGTTCTTGAAGGAAACCCAGCGATCCTCGGACTCTCTCGGTAGCATCAATCGGAGATTATCGTTGAGCCGCGCGCAGTCCTGCTCATGCGACTCCAGCTTCTCCACTGTACAAAAGTAGTGGAGACATCTAAAAATAAATCATATGCAGTTATATTTGTATTATTATTAATACATACCGATCGCATATATATAATGTGCAATTTTGCTCTTGGTGAATTGACTTCGCACCAATCTCGATAGATTCCTTATGCACATGAAATGTGCAGCTCCCTGTTCATCGTTGACGAGAAGAAGATTGGCATGCCTCGATCTCTTCTTCCTCGTCACCTGAAGAGGTACGATTTTTGCATCGATATCATTCTCCAAGGTAAAGATGTTGACCGACACGTCATTATCCGTCTCGAATTTCGGGATCTGTTTTAGCGTAGTCGGAAAGGTTATGCTACCGACGTCTAAAACCGTCCGAAAATGTGGATAAGAGGACGTACGATTTGGATGAGCCGTAGATTTTGCCGGATAGATTGCCGCCGTCACGGACCACGCGAAACATGCATTATCGGTGGTTTCTAAATTTATCAGAGCTTTCATACTTGTGATAGCAGATGGCAGATTAATTCTACAACCCGCGTGCAACGGGTTAAAACGATTAATGTTAACTAATAAATAATGAATTTTTTGTAAAGCCCATCCACTATCACTCTCTTGAAATTCGCTTAATTTTTTCATAATAACGTCTAAAATATTTTTCCTATACCAATCACTAAAATTATCAGTTTTATACAATGTTGCGTTAGTCGTACTGATGTTTTTTTCATCACTATTGTCCTTGGAGATGAATTGTCCGTTAAATACACAATTAACCTTAACACTATTTGCACTAACAAATACCTTATCTATACGCACACGCAATAATACCTCCGCGTCTACTAAAAAATCCTTAGGCTCTATATAATTACTGTTAACTACCATACCGCTGCATATTCGACTTCGAAACGCCGAATCAAGCTCCTCCCAGGTAAGTCCTTGTACGTCATTGCTACAACCAGCGCCTGATTTAATATGGTTCAGTTCTCTCTGCGCTCGTAGCAATAGACACTTTATAGACGCGATTTCGGCGAAATTCTTTTGACGCGTTCCAATGGGCAAAGCTCGATCCGCGTTGCTCAATCGTCGAATATGCTCGCGACAATCCAGTACCCACGCATCGTACTCATTCGCGCTATTAATTGTAAAAAATTTTCTTCGCAATTCAGTCGACATTTTGTGTGTTTCTTAAAGAAATGACTCTGTCATACGGTGAACAACAACAATAAATTAATAATTGCGAATGCGTCTCTCGCGAAGAGTAACGCTTATATATATCGAATAGAGAAGGGAAGTAGGGGTATCTACACATTCCATTGTTTCATCCGAAATGCATACTGACATTGATATACATTGTTTTTTTTTCAGAAGTCTTTTATTCCTTTATAAATTGATCATATACAGATTTCATATAGTAGACATTTTGCAGTGAACATATACCATAATGAGTCATACATTTGGGTAACGGTGGTTCGAAATTTTTACTCCATCCAAGACTAAATTTACCCCACTCACACTCCTTCGCATTGTATATATTTTCTAAGTTGCAAATTTTTCTCAACCAATCATATTTCTCCCGTCCTTTCACGAAAATCCAATCCTCCTCCTCGTATGACGTTACATACTTTCTTATATTACATCTTTATACTTGTAATAAGGTGAATGACCGTCGGTCCAATTGAATCCATGGCGATTAAAATAAAGCCAACTTTAAAAAGAAAAAAAAAATTCTTTTTTTTATCTTTAAAAAAAAAATACTTACTCATTCTGTTTTCTCTCGAGATCGCTCAACCAAGCTTCTTGAAATGGTGGTGAAAATACATTGTGATACACTTCATTATCACGCAACACCGCAAATTCTTTAACTATAAAACTTTTGTCGGTCAATAAAAAACCTTGAAAATCAACGAATGTCGGTGCCATTATCGTCGTCGTCAGTCGCTCGATGCAATACTGAACGATCTTTTTTTTTTTTTATCACATTTAAGAAATTTCTTTTCCCCCTCCATCAGGGGAATCAATATGCTAAACGTATTAAAATTCAATGTTTTGGAGGGGATAATTTCTAAGATTTTTTCCCATTGTAATTAAGAAACAATGGACTCCTTATCAAATGTAACTTTATACTTTAAAGAAACGATAAAATCTTTCTCTCGACGGAGATATTTTTTCGGATGCTTCATTTCAGTTTTTTTCTTCATCGAGAATAGCACGAGCGCAACAATGCATAGAATAACTCACATAATGGATATAGAAGCTTTCTTAGTTTATAAAAAAGAACTTAAATATAAAGATATAGCTATAATTGATTTAAAAAGTAACCAAATTTCTTACGCATCGTTTCGTTTGCGTGACACTATGAAGAACCTTAGTGAGAAAGACAAAAAAACCGTGTGGTATTTGCTCAATATGGTGCATGGTATAAAATACAGTGATACGGGATTCGAGAAATACGAGCAGGAGGATGTAGAAGATTTTATTGGAGATTGCTTAACCTGCGAGAATCCCGTAGTAGCCTACAAGGGAGGGAATATTGAAAGAAATATATTGAATAGGATGAATGTGGAAAATATCAATTTAGAAGTGTATGGTTGTCCTAAGTTTAAGGATTTAATTAAATTATATGATTTTGAAAAAACACCGTGTAATTTACACGTTCGAGAGACGAACTTGGACAATGAACGTATCCACTGTCCTTACGAGGAGGTGTCAGTTTTTGCCAAGTGGATAAAAGCAAATATGTGATTCTTTGAAAACTATTTAGAGAAATAAAAAGGAGAACACAAGTCCTCAATTCTTCTTTCAATCTTATACCGTTGTCGGTGCTGCACACAGGAAAGAAAAAAAAAATGAGCTGCGAAAAGTGTAAATTAATCATGATTCAAGAGGATATTGTTCCTCTTTCACCCACTCTTCCCAGAGAATTGACAGAGGAATACGTCAATCGAATTAACGATTTTTTCAATCGTTACTTCGAAGAGTATGAACGGAAACTGCATCTTTATTTGCATAAAAACTGTAAGTATTTATTTTTTACATTTTTTCATAATTATTGTTTGTTTGTTTTTTTTTTAATAAAGTGAAGAAAGACGAAGAGAAACAGCCTTAGGAAAAAGATATTGAGTCAAAGCAGACTGAGAGGGAAGAAGAAGAAGAGGAACAACCACATTTCTATTTCTTTTACTATTAGATTTTGTGTATAATATTTAAAAAAAACATGAGAGAAAAAGTAGAGGTTAAATAAAATATTATTGAAAAAATATTATTGTAAATATTCCCCTTCCTATTTCATCAGGAGTAAACGGAAAGAAATCTAATACGTTTTGATTAAGAGATGTAACTCAATCTAGAGTAGAGATAGATAAGGATTATTCGTACTGGAGAGCAATCTCGACTTCAGTAGTGTTTCTGACAGTAGACGAAATGGATTCAAACCAAAAAAAAATCAGTTTGCCAGACAAAAAAATGACATTATTGGATTATCAACAAACAGGAAAGCCTGTAGCCATCGTAAAGCCATTTAGGATTGTACAACAGCCAACACCGCAGTTAGTTGTACCAAATAGATGGAGACTTCTGCAGCAGCATCAACCACTTCGTAGACCTTTAAATGCACCGCTGCAGCCTGATGCTGCTGGTGCTGGTGCTGCTGGTGATACCGATCATCAACCTATACCACGTATTGTAAGCTGTGCAATATGTGGTCTACGTGAGCATAGGGGTCCTGATTGCATTTAACAGCCACCATCACGAATCGGTAAGAAAAGTTTAAACTCTTTTAACATTAAGTACTTCACGAAATTAAAATTTAAGACTAATAATAAATCATTTTCAATTTTTTAATCGCAGATTCTGCTGCTGGTGCTGCTGCTGCTGCTACAGTTTAGGAGCAATATTATTATGTGTATAATATTATTATTATTTTAAAAATATATAAGTTTTAATTAAAAACTCCAACGATCGTTCAACTCGTAACCCCCATATCCCTGCTCCTCACCCTTGAAATCATGCGAAAAATGATAAAACAATATTATTATTATTATTAACGTTCGTCGTATCAGAATGCTAGTTAAAATATTGAGATCATCCAAAGTATGGACGAGGTATTGGAAGATAGTAGTAGTAGTGAGATGGAAGAGGAGGAAAATAACGTGTTGATAGCTATTGTGAGGTGGCGAAAGCTAATACGTATTGATAGAGAAAATAATAATACGTATTGTTAATATATTTCGTATTGAGCTTACATCTCTTCCATTCTCAGTCTACCGAGTTTGCTTAACGTGATAGTTCCTACAAAAAAAAAATGGGTGTAATTAAATTGTACAGATTATTTACTGAACAAAATATTGATAACATTCTAAATATGGAAGAATCAGTGGAGGAAGAAGAAGTAGATTTGGAAGGAGATTGGGGTGAAATTGAAGACGAGGATAACAACGTGTTGACCGCAATTGTGAAAATGTTGAGGAAGAAGCTTCAGCGGCAACAATACTCACAGTCCGATGGGAATAATGACGATAATGATGATGATCGTCTATCAGATTTTAGTAGGGAAATGGAGTGGGAGGGTATTGATATGGAACAAGAACTACATCCAGAAAACGTAATACGTTTCGACGAGGATGCAGACGTTCTCCAGCTACTGTCCGATTCATCTACGGAGACCACCCACAATCGGTAAGAATCGATGAAAAAAAAAAAAAAAATTTTTTGGCATCGAGTGCTTGGATAAGTAGTATAATAAATATTTTTCCTTACTTTTTTCTCGTAGATGATACCGCTCCTACTGCTACTGTCACTACCATCTGCCGCTATTTACTTAAAATAACCAATAAAAAATGATGTTAACATTTTTTCCCAGTATTTATTTATTGTATAAATAAAACCTTCAAAATAAAAAATTATACTTCCTTTTTTTTTATCAACCTTACAAATTAGAATTTGTATTTAGAGGTACAAATAAAAATATACGAGGATGCTAGTAGGTCTCTATTGACATTCTCTTTGACTGCGTTCCACTTCTCGGAAAGGAAGCTAATACGTTTTGATAAAGAGAAGACTAATATATATTGATAAAGAGGAAAGAAAGGCATCAGATTAACTAAAAAATACGTGCGTAATCGGTCAGCTCATATTTCATTGGAAGATCGTTTTGCATCTGAGCGACTAGTGATGAAAAATCTTGAGATCATTTTAACGCTAGCGATCAAAGTGTAAAGAACAATGTTGTGTGACATACCGAAAAAGCAAGAAAATGATTTGTGGGAGAATGTGGAGGTGGTGCAGGACATTGATGATGACCCAGATTTTGCCGCCTTAGTTGAGGAACTTATGGAGATAACTAATGAAATGGAGGAACAAATGGAGCAAGAGGAGGAAGAGGAGCAAGAGAAGGAAAAGGAGCAAGAGGAGGAAGGGGAGCAAGAAGAGAAAGGAGATGAAGAGGCGGCGTAAACCTAAAAATCGCGTGCTGAATTTTTGTAAGTATACTTGCTTTGTTAAAAAAATAGAGCTATTACTATGCGAAAAGTAACAACATGATTTCAATTATGTCTAAGGTGAGAAATATTGGCTACGCAATCGGAGTCTTTCGTCACGGGAACACAAGCTGCGCGCAAATGAAGCCTGAGGTAGACCTTACTTCGACGAGGCAAAGTGGACCATTTTGATTTTAGATGGAAGAACTAATCAAAACGCAGAGCCCAGCTATCTCGTTGCAGATTATCAGAAAAAAAATGAAGATTGTGAAAAATTTATATATTTTAAATAATAAAGTGTGTTTTTTATGCCGCAAGGCTGTTTCACCAAAATCTACGTGTATTTATACGTTCCCTCAATTCCTTTAATAATAAATTAATTTTACAATATGTGTTCTCTCTCTCTCTCTTATATCTCTCGCGTAAAGGGCTGGGACGTTTGGCGGACCCGTTGCGAACACCGGCTGGAATTTTTCATTTGAAATTAGGCATACCAATGGATGAAATAACAAAATAGGCAGATAGGCGCGTGATGTACTACACAATTTATAAAATGGAATTTAGATTCGCAAACTTCTTATAAAATTATACCACGTTATCAGTACCAAGAGATCTAACGATATAAATAAACCTTTTTGTTAAAGGCTAAACAATTGGAGTGTCACGTGATTAATTTTCCCCCACCACCGGGGTGTCACGTGATTATTTTTCCCCCATCACCGGGCTTCCCCCACCACCCTGGAGTGGGGGCAATCCCCCTCCGCTAAGAAGTGGGGGTATTTCCTCTACCTCCCCTTCACCCGCGAAACCCCGACCCACTCGCCACCCGGTCCCAGAATCCCTATAGCCACACTACTAGTATACGTTAGTTCTTTATTGTGTTTCATATTTGCAATAACAAAAATTCATATATGATATATTTTACATTTAGAAATTTGTCCATTAGGCGATAATAAAGAATTACTATCTCAACAAACTATTGCATCTCAAGTGGATGTGGAGATAGAACTACCTACAATAAACAAAGCAATGAATTTATTGAAACAGTCTCCAATTCAATCTAAAAGACTATATAGCAAGTATTATTTACGTCATAAAGTGGATAAAGCGTACCATTATCTTAAATCTACTTTAAAAATTACTGGTAGTAATCAATCAATATGTGAAAATTATAGTGAAGATTTAAAAAATTTGATTGGAAGATTGAAAGAGAAATTTCATGATAAGAATACAATCCGAAGTGAAAAAATACAAATTTTAACATTATTACCCAATGAATGGAGTTTAAAGAAGGTGTGTAAAATTATGGATGCTACAGAATATATGGTGTCTGTAAGCAAACGATTAAGCGTTTCTAAAGGAATACTTTCAACACCAGATTCTAATTTAGGTAATTAAAATTTCAATCAGTATAGTTAATGTTGATTTTGTTCATGAAACGTATCCAATTAATTCTGTCATTATGTTCCAAATTAGGAAAGGCACTTCATGATAGTTTAGTATTAAAAATTAAAAACTTTTATGAAAACGATGAAATCAGTAGTAACATGCCAGGTTTAAAGGACTATGTTTCAATTCGGAGTGAAGATGGTATACGGAATCATGTTCAAAAACGATTGATTTTATCGAATCTGAGTGAGCTAAACCAATGCTACCGAAAGCAATATCCCGAAGATAAAATAGGATTTTCCAAATTTGCCTCTTTGCGTCCACAACATTGCGTTCTTGCAGGCGCTAGTGGAACGCATACTGTTTGCGTTTGTGGAGTACACCAGAATATAAAACTGATGATATTTGGTAATTAATGATCAATGTTAATTATAATTCATGATTCATTTTAATGTTAAAATATCTTATTTTTTTAGGTGCTAGCTTAAAGTTACTAACCAAAACTCTTAGTCAGCCTTTAAATCATTATACTGATTGTTTAAATATGATTCTCTGTGATTTTCCATCTTCTAAATGTTATTTTGGCAAATGCAGTAAATGTCCAGGAATTAAGACGTTGTGTGATTTTTTAATTAATATAATCGAAAATAATGCTATTGAGAACATTACATATAAGCACTGGGTATCGGATCCGAGAGCAACTCTTGAAACTACTGTTAAGGCTTCAAATGATTTTGTCCAACATTTCTGTGATAAACTCAAAGCTATGTTACCTCACTCATACAATGCAAAGGAACAATCTAGCTTTTTGGAATCATTGAAGGAGTCCTTAAAAATAGATGAATTAATTGTAATATGCGACTTTGCAGAAAATTATGCATTCGTGGTGCAAAATGCCGCAGCGGGCTTTCATTGAAATAACAACCAAGCCACTGTCTTTCCTACTGTTATTTATTATAAAAATAGTGGTGAACTTACGCATAGGAGTATAGTTATAATATCCGACTGTAATAATCATGATTCAGTTGCTGTACATGTTTATCTACGAATAATAACCGATTTTCTGAAGACAATACGAACAAGTATTTCGAAAATATATTATTTTTCTGACGGAGCACCGAAGCAGTTTAAAAATTTTAAAAATTTTGCAAATATTTACTTCCATAAAATGGATTTTGGAATATCAGCAGAATGGCATTACTTTGCGACTGCTTATGGCAAGGGACCTTGTGATGGCATAGGAGGTACTCTAAAAAGAATGGCTGCTCGAGCAAGTCTGCAGTTGCCCATAGATCAACAAATACTTACTCCATTTGAATTATATGAATGGGCCTCAAAACTTGTTAATTTACCAAACATAACAATTAAGTTTTCATCTGTAAAGAATTACTATAATGCAGCAGAAAAATTAAAAAGTCGTTATTCAAGCATAAAACCTATAATTGGTACACAAAAATTACACTGTATCATACCTACTGAGAATGGTACGTTAATAGTAAAAGATTTTTCAACTTCCTCAGAATCGAAAATATGTAAACTTTTTAAGCGTGTGACAAAATAAAATTAACAAATAATGTACTTTTTCCAATAAATAAATCCTTTTCATGTTTCTAAATAAATATTCACATATACGCTTTTCAATTACAAATTCCTATCACATCTTCTGATGATGAATGTAATTCTCAATCTGCTTTCTTATTTATAATAAACAAATTATTAAAAAAAAATTATAGATGATTCAAATTGAAAAATCATAAATATTTAAGTGCATAGATTACATTTGAAAAGTTTTTATGTGTTTAATAATAATGATATTTCAAGTTATAAGAATGATTTGATGTTTCAATTAAAGAAATAAAATAGAAAAAACATCGTTCCACGATCAGACTAGGCTGAAAACTCATGTATTTAATCAGAGTATTTTGGAGATTTTTTTCAAAAAATTGAAAAATGATGATTCTATAAAAATGAACGATTTTTTGTTTTTATCGAAAAAAAAATAGAAACAAAAATCGTTCCATGCTAGCGATAGGCTTAAATGTTAGGTTTTAAACCATAGAATTTTTATATAATTATTTCAAAAATATAAAAAATGTTGTTTGTCGTCGAAAACATAAATTTTTGATTAGAGTGGAAAAAAATCATAGATAAAAAAAAGTTACATTTAATTCAATTTTCTCGGAGAAACTTCAATTCAAGATGAGAAAAATGGCGTTTCGATCATGTAAATATCTTTATTTTTCAAAAAGTTACAAGCATTTGAACACTCGGAAACGTTAAAGATTCTGAGATTTTCAAAAAATCATAACTTTCTTAAAGTTTATTAAAAAGTTCTAAAAATTTGCATAAGAGCTTTTTTTTGTGATTACTTCAAAACAATAAATTTCCAAGAAAATAAAAAATGATCGGGTCCGCGACTCGGTGAATTGACGTGGAATGCCCCATATATATCAATAGCTAAATTTGAATAAATTAGTTCACTTTTAAATTTGATAATATTATTATTTATTTCCATTTCACAGGATGTTGAAAAAGCAAGTAGAAAATAGCTACAGCAATACAAGATGGATAGGGTAAATGGTTGCAAAAGAATATAGGTATACAGTGACCGGCGTATATGGCTACCACATTTATTTTGATAGCTTTATGAACAGCATACTACCATGGTAGGTAGAAGGTGCTAAGTTAGCATAAAGTGAGTATAGACTTATGTGTTATATGTACATACACGATGTCCTAATATTTTTATTCAATTACCCTATCTTCAAGATGCCGGTATTTAATAAAATAAAGTACTGTGAATTATATAATTCAGATGTGCTTACATTGCATTAATACATTTTTCTCTGCAATAAATAAATTTCTTTTAGGAAAAAAATTATAATTGCTACATGCGTGCTATTTTTTCAGAAGGAATTTTAGTATATTGAATGAAGGTGATACTTAAATCCTCAGAGAGTATATAGGAATAAAGTATGTCAATATGATAAATTATTTATTTCTTGCACGTATCAATATCTTCTGTCGTTTTTATACAATATGGCAACTCGAATATGGTAGATTGTCTGTAAGATTAAAACAATGTTAATGTGCAATAAGATGACTGTGTTAGATAAGTACTTTAATTATTAACACAAAATACATATAAAATATAATGGCCTTTGATACTTTGCTTTTTGTATAATTTGTTACAGCTACTTTGAAAAAAAACTGTTATTAGAATATTCATAAATAAAATGGATATAGAAAAAATGAAGGATATGTGATAAAGACGAAAAGTACGATGGAAAGTATAGACTTAATAGGAAATCAGTTACATATATTAAATTGAATCAATAATAATGCTGAGTCAAATTTTGTGGAATTTGTATAGTATCATTACCAAAGAGATTTTTCTTACCAGTTTAATCAAACAATTACATATAGGATTGAAAGCATTGAGAGAAACGACAGAGAGATACTAAGTTCAATAGTTATTTTCATAGTTGAATATTTTTAATTACAGCGTACAGAATATCTATGGACAAAGGTTTACAAAGAGAGATTTTATTACAAAGAGCTTTAATATTTACTTGGAAAATAAAATATATATAATTAGTACAGGAATCTGAGTATTTTATGAAAAATCTAGATTTTATTCTGTTAATTTGAGTGTATCAAATATTACAAAGCAAAAGAAAACTACATCTCATTAATAATATGTTATGGTAAATATAAATATAGAGAATTAATCATAATAGTTGATTATTATTAATGAGATGTAGTTTTCTTTTGCTTTGTAATATTTGATACACTCACATTAACAGAATAAAATCTAGATTTTTCATAAAATACTCAGATTCCTGTACTAATTATATATATTTTATTTTCCAAGTAAATATTAAAGCTCTTTGTAATAAAATCTCTCTTTATAAACCTTTGTCCATAGATATTCTGTACGCTGTAATTAAAAATATTCAACTATGAAAATAACTATTGAACTTAGTATCTCTCTGTCGTTTCTCTCAATGCTTTCAATCCTATATGTAATTGTTTGATTAAACTGGTAAGAAAAATCTCTTTGGTAATGATACTATACAAATTCCACAAAATTTGACTCAGCATTATTATTGATTCAATTTAATATATGTAACTGATTTCCTATTAAGTCTATACTTTCCATCGTACTTTTCGTCTTTATCACATATCCTTCATTTTTTCTATATCCATTTTATTTATGAATATTCTAATAACAGTTTTTTTTTCAAAGTAGCCGTAACAAATTATACAAAAAGCAAAGTATCAAAGGCCATTATATTTTATATGTATTTTGTGTTAATAATTAAAGTACTTATCTAACACAGTCATCTTATTGCACATTAACATTGTTTTAATCTTACAGACAATCTACCATATTCGAGTTGCCATATTGTATAAAAACGACAGAAGATATTGATACGTGCAATAAATAAATAATTTATCATATTGACATACTTTATTCCTATATACTGGCTGAGGATTTAAGTATCACCTTCATTCAATATACTAAAGTTCCTTCTGAAAAAAAGCACACATGTAGCAATTATAACTTTTTTCCTAATAGAAATTTATTTATTGCAGAGAAAAATGTATTAATGCAATGTAAGCATATCTGAATTATATAATTCACAGTACTTTATTTTATTAAAAACCCGCATCTTGAAGATAGGGTAATTGAATAAAAATATTAGGACACCGTGTATGTACATATAACACATAAGTCTATACTCCCTTTATGCTAACTTAGCACCTTCTACCTACCTTGGTAGTATGCTGTTCATAAAGCTATCAAAATAAATGTGGTAGCCATATACGCCGGTAACTGTATACCATATAATGCTACGCAGAGATAATATTTGAGTATACACAATATTTTGTAATTATTAGTAAGTATAGGTAACAGAGTGGCCAATTGTCTCTTTAGTCACTACAATTTTAAAAATCTCCAAAATATATATTGTTAACAATATTTATTTTCTTGAATAACTTATATATAAGGTTTGTGGTTTATACAAGTTTTTTTATGATTTTATCATTTTTTTGTAATTTTAGAGTTTTTTATTATTTGTGACAACAGCAACCACTGTTGCAACCGCAATTTGCATTTTTTGAACTCCATTATAGCAGTTCATTGCAAATTGCGGTTGCAGTGGTTGCTGTTGCCGACTGACCATTTGCAGCATTTACGGCAGCACCTGCTGCAATTGTTGCTGCGCTTGTTGTTGCAGCAGCGGTTGTTGCAGCAGTGATTGTTGTTGCTGCTGTTGGTGCTGCATTGGCGGTTGACGTCGCTGCCCCCTTCCTCCTCCATTCTGCCTTTCCGCTCCTTTCCTCGCTTCACGCCGCCCCCTCTTCTCCTTCCTTTTTTCCCGCAAGTAATTGCGGATAATCTCTTCCTGCGTTTGAAAGTAATTACAGTTATTAATTATTAAAAAACAATTTAAATATTCAATATATATTATAACACTTTTACTTACTTCGGGGGCGGGTGCTGCCGGTGTAGCAATTGGCTCTTGTGGCGCAGGTGGAATTGGCGGCGCTGGCGGTAAGTTTTCCGCGGGTGGTAAGGGTGGCATGGGTGGCACAATTGGTGCAGGTGCCACTTGCTGGGCCTAGAGTGGCACTTGCTTGCATGTTGATGGGGCACTCCTCCCAGCCGACCTCCGGCCACTCCGCCGAACGGTCCCTACTAGTGCAAAATTATTCTCGTATGACATCTGAAAAATATAATGAGTTTGTTAGGAAAATGACAATAAGAAAAGAAATTTACTTATTTTTCATACATGCCATGTTTTTATTATTATAATAATTGCTAAACCTAGTATCCACACGCGATGTATTTATTACGTGTCAACCCTTGAAAAATTTATCGAAAAATATACTAAAGTTGAAGTAAATTCTGATGCAGTAGACACTTTCGTATGACACTCATTCTCTTGTAGTCGTATTTTTGTCATATATTTGATTAAAATCTGACTACAAGACGAGTAACTTGGTGCTGCATGCATTAGAAATAAATAAAATTAAATGATCTAAAAGTTTAGATGGCATGCAGAAAACGATAATATTCATATATAATTTTATACTTACATTTCTTTCGAATAATATGAATGGCGTCTTCACAGCTCAGTAAAAGATTTACGTGTGATCGTTCTTCTTCTCCCCACCACAAACTATGCAATCATAGACGTAATAATACTTGCACGATATATCAGCCAATCAGAAAGAATATGCCCCCGATCTTATTTTCGCGTAGTTTAAAATTTTTATAAATTATTTCTCTCATGAAGAATACACAAAATTACTATTTTCGTACATGTCAAATCTTATCAATATGAAATTCAAGTTTTTTCATTTTTTTTATGAATTGAAAATGTTGTTTTAACATGAGCTTCATGTGCTTGCAATATTTATCTAAATTGTTACATATATAATTTCAGCTTCCTAAAAATTTTTTTATACCTGAAAATCTTTCTAAAATTGTATCTCATTATATAACAATTCCAATCTCATTTTTATTATTCGTGTACGGTAAAAGGTGCGTTCAATGTTGCATCTTCATGTATATGAATCTAGACATGTTTGTGTTAAACTTGCGTGTCAGCTGCAAGTGACATATTCAGTCTGTGATCGAATGTCTTACAGTGAACATATGTGCAAATTAGTGAAAATTTAATTACTGCTAATTCACCAACATCTCTTCACAGATTTATAAGAAGAAGTAAGGAGAAAATAAATAAGGTAGGATCTTTCTGTATACTAGCATAAATCTTTATTTTTAAATAATTGTCATAATTTTGATTTTTGGAAAATTGGTTAATTTGATTTCTGGTTATTGCAACATTCTATTTTAAGATATAATTAGGATGTTCTAATTACCAAATAATTCCTTTTACATTGTTATAACAATTAAATTTTTCTTTAATCAAATTTTAATGTAGCAGGTAATACTTATGTAACCTGAAAAAATATTCATTTTTATAAATCCCTTTTCCCAAGGGCGCTTTTACAAACAATTTCTTTGTATAGTGCAAGTCCTTTTTCAGAAAGTTTACCTATAATTTTTGTAAATTGGTAAACTATTACAATATCTTGTTTAAAATTTGTGGCCAAACCGAGAGGAAATAAATAATTACTCCCAGCAATATGTGCTTCGAATAATGTTCTATTTATGGACAATCTTTGGACATAATTGGGATATTATGAAAAAATCCCTCAGGCAATGCAGGTATTAACAGGGGGACTTGAACAGAACAGAAGTCAAGTAGTACGTAAGACAGTGATATAAGGAGAACCTTTATTTATACACTTAGGATCCAATAGTATGGCATGTTCAAATAATCTTATCTTATAATGTAAGTGTACAGGAAACCACAAGATAAATGTTACCATAAAAGAAGTCTTCTCACCAAACAATATCATTGAATATTTTGATAAGATACTAACCATTGTGTGCGTCAGAATTTTTTTTAAATTTTGAATGAAAAATGGAACTAATTATATTATGTTATAGTGATAATCATATTTAAAAAAGTTCATTCTTCAAAACACTTAAATATAAATGGGTTACATCTGTTTTGAGGTAACTTTTCGTACACGTACATTATAAGATCAGATTATTCCAACATACCAAACCTTAGAATAAGGAAGTGAATATATAGATGTTTCTATTACATTATTGTCTTACGTACCACTTCATTTATCTTCTATTCTAGCCCCCATCTTAGTACCGGCACTGCCTGAGGGATTTCGTACAAACATCACAATTATGTCTAATTTATTTTCCATAAATAGGACATTCTTCAAAACATATTGTAGATGACATAGATGTTAGCCTCTACTTTGCAGTCACAAGTTTGGAGAAAATAAGAATTCAAGTACATTGAAGAAGAAAAAATTTATGACAATTATAAATTTTATCAAACCAGTGAAGATATTAAAGTTAACATATGTTTAACCAAATAGACAAAAAATAATAAAAAAAAATGTAGCTAAAAATTGCTTACACGAGAAAATTAATTAACAATACTATAATAAAGCAATTTTAATATATAAACTAATTTTTCTCAATTACACAGCATTGTAGTCCATAAAATTCTGAAGAGAATAGTGCGTGTTTCATAAAGGAGGAAGACCCCCTTAATATTTTTTATTAACAGAATATTGTGTAATGCATCAGCGAATTTTGGTTTTTCTGGAATATCTTGAAATTTAAATATATCAGTTAATTTTTGTAATTTAACAAACACTATTCTCTTCAGAATTTTAAGGGCTACAATGCTGTATAGTCGACAAAAATAAAAAAAATTTACTGATATGTTTAATTTTCAAGAGATTGCTTAAAACCTTAATTTTTATAATGCATTGCTCCTTTTATCACTTTGTTTAATTTCTTTCGACAACTTACGTTGCCGGTTCCACTTTTTAATACATATGGATCTCTTCCTTATTTCATAAGGAAGAAGATGCATATTTTTTTAATAGGCTAAGGCGTGTTTTTTGCGCGTGGTAGATAGGTTTAACTTAGTGAAGACGTAGGAGAAGCTGTGAATACGTCGTGCAATACCATCCTCTTTAACTTGTTTAACTAATTCCTTTGGCCAGAGAGTTTCGCATTTTAATTGATATGTATAACTTCTTTATGAAAGAAGAAAGAAAGTGCATATTTCATAATTTTAATAACGTGCTATCTTGACATTTTATTGATTTTTATACAACGGATCGCTTCGGACACATATACGGAATGCCTCTGACTACATACGCACGCTACCGATGTTATACGTTTTCTATTGATGCGGATAGCGTAGTACGCGCACAGTTATGATAAAGATGTTTGAACTGGCTGCTAGAAATCGGCTGATAGCTTCAGCGTCGTAAGATTATATTTAGAATTAATTATTTCATTTACTTTGAAAGCACATGATCCTTGAAAGAAGGAAATATATTAATTTCATGTTTTCAAATAATTCATTAATTTATATCATATGTATTAGTAAAATATACGAGCTACAATAATTGCATGAAAAGAAAATCGTGGTAATTATCATGACAAAAATACATATAATATTGAATATAACCATTATTTTAAACATAAAATATGAGAAAAATTAAAAGTCGAAGAACGGATAAAAAAATTGTTTTGGCATTTATAAAACTATGCTAAAGACTTCCGTTACTTTATTTAACATGAATTCCAAGCATCAAGAAAAATTAAATTAAAAAATTCAGACTTATAAATTATGAGAAAAATAAAGAACTTTTACTATGAAGCAATTTATCTCAAAAAATTTAGCAAATATTTTTGACTACACATCTTTATAAGTAATTAAATTATTAAGAAAAGAGTGATATTTTCATGAAGGATCAAGGCCGCCATCTTTTTCATAAAGAAAATAGGCCGAAATGCTTCAATGAGCCTAAAATTTTTAACAAATTCGTTAATATGTATACTTATATGAAGTGATTTTTTCAAGAATTTTTCAGATTAGAGATTTGTAAAATATAATTTATTGTACTGATATTGGAGATTACTGGAAAAATTATTTTTCCAGGTGCATTTCTGCATATATTGTTTATAAAAAGCGTTTCGGTAGTTTTGCTCCGTCCATAGCAATCATTATTTTCTTAATTTCATTGGGTAAAAGGATGTGTTGCCAAATAATTTTCAAAAATTTACTGGTATCTTAAAAATAGTTTATAATAATAGCTGCATGTTTGCTTTTCTCGTTTACGCAAGAATTAGCGTTATTTTCCAAAAACTCACTATTATCAAAAGGCATTTCATTATTGATAACTAAGGATAATGCACATGGTGTCTAACCTTCAATCTTTCATAACTTATATTACTCTACAGTTGCATTGTTTATCGAAATTCAATATAATGTGTAATTGTTTTAGTAATATTGTAAGAGAGTAATTCCAGTAATCCTGCGGGCGATGGCACCTCTGTCGTTTAGCCATTCGTGGCGCTGTTAATTAATTGGCCGATGACTCTCCCACCAAAAATTATCCTGAGCTTCAGCAAAATTAGGAATTACCTAGGGATATCTGACGAGTTGGCTGTCAAGCGTTCATGCGGTACAGACGTGTTGTTCTGCGGCCCTTTTTTCCAAGTGCCGTTGTTAATAAAGGCGGAATGCCTGATTACCAGTAATCGTATTTAATTTTAGTGGAATCGTCTTGAGGAGGAAAAATCCCACCTCCGGCGCTCCTGATCCTTTACAATATAAACCGCATAGCATGAACCATGTTTCGTTAAGTTATATGTGTATGATGAAAAGCTTGAAAATAAATTTGAAAAGTTGATTATAATAATATTTGAAAAAATTACGTATCTACATACTAACTTTATATTGACAGCGATACCATTCAAAACTATCGGTCACGTTTGTTACCGGCTTGTAATTATTGAATATCTCAACATTCTAAGTTTTGCTCGTAATTTTAATAGGTATATAATGTTATTATCTTTGTAAGTTATTTCGGAATTAAAAAAATTGTTATATTTTTCTTCATTATTTTATGAAACACACTTGTGACATTCCATTTTAAGATTATTATTTTCTATTAAATATTCCAATATATAACTTACTCAGGTGATAACATTTTTGATCATTTTAATTTTATTTCATGGAAATTGCTGTAACATGATGTGCCGTTCCGGTCAACAGATGAATTGTAAGTTTCAAGAAGAATGATGTCTGCATACTGCAAATTTGTAACCAAAACGGATGATTTTTTGCACTTTTGTAATCTGCACAGATAGAATAATTCGACTTCTCAGTTTCTCCACACAAGAAACATTTCTCACTTCGCTTCCTGCCTATTTTATGTTATCAAGGAGGATGTTCGCATTACAAGAGACGCCACATTGACCAAAATAGAGGGAGAATACACGGAGAGAATTAAAAAGCTATTTTTAAGAAAACAAATTTCTTAATAGTAGAAATATGGATTTTATCCCTCATTTTCTTAGAGCAAGCATAAACTTTTCATTTTAATATTAAATGTTCTTGATTTAAGCGAAACAAAATTAATTTAATCCGAATGTATTTGACTGTTTCAAGTAAATTTAGATTAAATATTTTAATAATGAAATAATCGCATTAGTGATTATATTAATCCATAATAAATTAAATCAATCTAAATTTTACTAATTTTAAGAATTTGCGTTTAAAGAAAACTTCAGAATAAGTATAATAAAATATTTACTTCATATTAGTATAAATTCACTAAATATCATTGAAATCACGGATAAGAATACGAACTTTATATGATTATAATTAATATAATTGAAACAGCATTCAACAAATAGAGTTGATCAAAAATGAGATATTTTTAATTGAATCAAATACTAAAAACAATATATTATGGTTATTGTTTTCGGACTAAGAGTACTGCGATGAAAATAATCAAAGTCAACAAACTGAATTTAGTAGCATATTTACTAAATTCATAAACATTGATACTGTAAAGTAGCGAAATGCACTTATTTTAAAATTGGCGCAGTTGCTGACGCAGCTAGCAACGGCGCTAGTCAACAGGAGTCAACAGTATTCAACAGTCGCACCATAACACAGCTTCTAAGTTCTCAGTAATAAGTGATACATGTCCCACTGACATAGTACATTTTTGGCGCCAATCGCTTCGCATCTGAAACCGTTACAGAGCATAAGCAAGTGAGTGCAAGTCTGTACAAGTACATACATATCGCGAATATTCAGTATAACACTAGTGCAAGTACCCGTATTCAGGAATAATGTCGTGGTGAGTTCAGTGTTGCTGGATCGTCCAGGTTATGAATTTGGATGGAAATTTTAACTGCTTTACAGGTAAATAGCTCTAATTTCTTTTTTTATGTTAGAATTATTATTTATAACATTCTTTGAACCTATAGGAGATAATATGAATAGCATATTCACATATTTATTGAATGTGGATTGTTACAGACCAAATTTAAATGAAGTGGATAATGAATTATAAAAAATCTTACAAAGTTGGAATATGCTACATCTTTATGAAAGATTAACAATTATAAAGCACTTTATATAATATTGCCTGCCTATAAAAAAAATTCTTATTCTAAATAGTTATAATATTTTTAGGACTTGGAGCGGTTAGCACAAATGCATTAAAATACATGAATGAGAAGGATTTAGACTGTATATTCAACCAAAATGAATTGGAAAATAAAATACTATTTAGGAATTACGTTATCTCCTGGAGAGCTCAGAATGTTAGTTAAGTAATTATGGTTAGACTTTTAAGTAAACACTAAAACTACAGACCAAACATATTTCTCTTATAGAATATAGAATCTGAGGTCAAATTTTTAGATACAAATGAAGTATCAAGCATTAAAATTATCTTAGACAAAATTTACAATCGCTTAGATACATTCTCAAAAACAAGCATTAACATTAGCGAACAAATTAATTCCAGTAAACCATAAAATATATTAGACTTTGTAAGCAGCACAAGTATACGTAGCAATTTCTTTAAGAGAATAAACTTCTTTTCTTATAATTTTTTAATTATCCTTTTTCATTTTTAATAGAATTTGGAATCTTATTTAAATACTGTAGGCAAAAACATTGTTAAAGCATACATTGAAAATAATTCAGTATTGCCAAGTTTATGCAGAGAAATATTAATTAAAGATTCTGTGAAACATTATATTAATCAAAATGTTTTCATGAAGACGAACCACTTCTTCCTGATAGCTGATCAAATTTGTAAAAGGTTCCCAAATGAACATAAAGTAAGCCATAACAATATCTCAATCTTTGTAGCAATACAATAATTAATGAATTGATTGTTAAAAGGATTGTATATCCCTTAACTTCAACGAAAGGTAAAAAAATGAACAAATAGTAATTTTGACACTGATTGTATATTGCTTTTAGCTATCATTGTACAATGAAAACAATATTACTCATTTTTTTCTTTTACTTAGGATTTGTATATATGTAAAAATGACTATGGAAAATGTTACTCAGGAAAGTTATATACGACCTATATAAATGTAGCTGCCAAGTTACGTAAAGGTGGACTATTTTCTGCAGGGAAAAGGAGAAAACATAACGAGTATGAAATTTCTCACTGTACAGATATAAGCCCATTGCCCAGTGAGGATCAGTTATGGTTAAAATATCATTGTGATCCTTGGGCTACTGTTGAAATGAAATGGTTAAATACTGCAGAAGAGAGAAGGAACCAATTGATGAAATGCCAAGATGTTAATATTGTATCATTTATTCAAGCTTGGCCACTATATACTGGATCAAATGGCCAAAGACTGATAGATATTGATTTCGATCATTTACCCGAGGGTAAAAATAAATCAAGTAATATCCATACATCTTGGGAGAAGTTAATTGAAGAAATACTACCAATTTTAAACAAAAAAAATTAAAGATCAATTGAATGCTTCAAAATTCAAGAAATTCAAGATTGTCAAAATAAAGGTATGTGCTGTAACGTTGAGTTCCCGCAGCGTTACAATAGCTGTCATCTAGCGCTTTGCTAATCTCAAGCGCTAGATCGACGGGTCGTATGCGAACTAGGAAGTTATCAATCGATGAGTTATTGATCGGGGATCAATAACTTGTCGGCTTCCTAGTATCGCGCGATGGGTGTAGCGGGGCAGCGGCGGGACAGGCGCAGGGCCTTACCTGCTCCCGCGGACTGCCCCGACACACGTAGTTTAGATGTCAAAGGTGACACATAGTGCCCAGGATTTTCCCCGTCGCCGATACTACTTCTGCGACAGAGCAGCAGCCGCCGCATACCGTGAATAAAAAGAAAACGTGCGATTAAGTGCGACGACTGCCACCCTGCTGCCAACCCATACCGGACAGCGGAGCTTTCCAGCTCTAAGGGCCAGCATTGGGCATCCGGAGAGAGAGAGAGAGCGAGAGAGATAGAGAAGAGAGCCAGCCCTAGGTAACTGATATAAGGGTGATTATTCGTATTGTGAAAAGTCCAGTGACGTCCCGGGGTGTGCTAGGGCTTTAGGGCTCGTAGCACCGAACGATTTTATAGGGAACCGCTGGCCCTGCTCACCTGTCACGGGTAAGCGGACAACCTAGCGGAGTGGTCATTCCGTCGGACCTGTAACGAACGTCATATTGTGTAAAAGCGCGAATTAATAAAAGTATTCGCGATTACATCGATTCGTTGTGAGTTTGACCGTTGGCAGGAACGTTCCCTGGAGTCGGTTCAAGGCCGCGGACTTAGTACAATTATCGTAAGGACTCGTGACCTTAGACTCTAAACCTAAACAAACCGGGTTGTTGTGGTGCTTGAGTACGCGGGAACGGAGTGAGTGCGAATAACCGTCGAGTGACGCGTACGCGCGGAGATAGGGACTTATCCGCGTAGCGTCGCGTAGTGGTTAGCCTAGGAATCCGCCGGTGGCGTTCGAATACCGCGCGACTCGGTGGGGACTTCCGCGAACACCAACTAGTGGCTCGAGCACGAGGCTAGCTAGTACGTCATCGGGGCTTCAGCCGCGTTCGCACGACTTAGGCCGCGTCCACATTTAGGACCTCGCGTAACACACCGGGACGGCGACATTTTACCACCCATTAGAGGAACTTTTCTTCTACAAGGTTGGCAGCACTGAGAGCACAAAGAGTTTTATTCAAGATAAGATCCCTATAGCCATTTTCTGCAACTACTAACACATGCAAGGTACATACATGTGTTTTTGACAGGATGAGGTTAACTGAGAAATAATTCCAGTGAGAAAATAGGAGCAAGATATAGTATAGAATTGGAATAATTGGAAAAATATATAAGAAATATTAATAAATGAATTTAATTGGTTTTTGTATATAATTAATGAAGAATACTTTATTGTCACATCGCATTGAAGAATGGAGATACAATTAGATAAGTTATCATTTATTTGTATATATCTATTGTGACGCTACTGGCTATCCTCGGGGATAGTATAGAAGGGGAGGGAGGAGTGATCCCTCACCGATCGCGTTCGCGTCCCAATAGGCGACTTCCTACTAGACCCGGGCGCCTTCGATGTATTTCTGATAATACCCGAATATTTATTTATGCAGAGGGGGTTCTAACCCTCGTACGCGACTATCGGGGATGGGGTGCTAATACAATAAACGCTAGTTTCAGTTAGACTCTCTTTATTACGATATCAATGATCAATACAATATCCGGTTCGTGTTACCCGGTATTGGGGAAGTTACCTTAGGTCCTACGTGTGGGCGCGGCCTAAGGGGTGCGGACGCGGCTGAAGTCCCGATGACGTACTAGCTAGCCTCGCGCTCGAGCCACTAGTTGGCGTTCGCGGCGGCCCCACCGAGTCGCGCGGTCCTCGCGCGCCACCGGCGGATCCCTAGACTAACTACTCCTCAGCGCTACGCGGATAAGTCCCCCTTTCCGCGCGTGCGCGTCCCGCGACGGTTACCCGCACTCGCTCCGTTCCCGCGTACTTAAACACAACAACGACCCGGAGTGTTTACTTCTATAAGCCTAAGGTCGCGAGTCCTCACGATCACTACAATAAGCCCGCGGCCTTGAACCGACTGAAGGGAACGTCCCTGTCAACGGTCGAACTCACAACGGTCACGGTAATCGCGAACAATCTGGATAATTCGCGATTCTCTACACTATGACACGCGTTATCGGTCCGACGGAATGACCACTCCGCTAAGTTGCCCGCTTACCCGTGACAGGTGAGCAGGGCCAGCGGTTCCCTATAAAACCGTTCGGTGCTACGAGCCCTGAAGCCCTAGCACACCCCGGGACGTCACAGGACTTTCTTACAAAACGAATAATCACCCTAAATTCGGCTTACTATGGCTGGCTTTCTTCGCTCTCTCTCTCGCTCTCTCTCTCGCTCTCTCTCTCGCCTCAGTCTCTCCTTCTCTCTCTCTTTCGCTCTCGCCCTTAATTCTTGCCCTTGGGGCAGTAGGTTTCCTCTGGCCGGTATGGGTTCGTGGCGGTGGCAGTCGCTGCACTTTCCGTGCCTCCCAAATTTCCGTCCTGTAGCGGCTGTCACTCCTGGGCTCGTACCGGCTAGGGGAACTTCTCTCGGCACGATCTGTCACTTATGACTTCTAAACTACGTGTGTCGGGGCAGTCCGCGGGAGCAGGTCAGGCCCTGCGCCTGTCCCGCCGCTGCCCCGCTACACCCATCGCGCGGCACTAGGGAGCCGACAAGTTATCGATCCTAGATCAATACTTATCGGTTGATGACTCCCTAGTTCGTACGCGACCCGCCTATCTAGCGCTTGAGATTAGCAAAGCGCTAGATGGCAGCTATAGTAACGTTGCGAGAACGCAACGTTACACTATCAAATGGATAAATTAATGTAAGGGAAAAATTCTTTGTTCAAATGTGGCTTTAATTTTACAGATTAACAAATTATAAACTGATGATTGACTTCGATGAATAATCTATATGAAATAATAAGCCAATTGAGTTTTTCCATTGATGTATGGATGGACTTAAATTTAGCGAAGACTGCATGCTCAAATCTACGTACCATTGTATCCAGCTGATTAAACTCATATTTACATAATTTAACAATGGCATTAATATGAGTCGCACTTTGCTAGAGCATAATATTGGATATGAGAATGAAATTGTTTGTATTGGGAACAGTTTAGTATTTTATATGTATGTACAATGTAAACACACAAGTGAGTAATCCAAAATTATCATATTTATTATTATGAGTTTGTAAGTGTTAGGTTTGGTTAATTACTTATAGAATTATCAATCTATTTTGTCCGACAAAATCTGTTATACACATATGTATAGGTAACATGAGTTAATGTATCTTTGAAATTTGTAGGTCTAACGTTGAAAAATATGAATTAACATATTTGGTTTACTATGGTATATAGTAATTCACATTAATTCTATGTCTATATGAAAGGATCTGAAAATAATAACACATAATTGTATAAAGACTATATGGGCATAAATACTATTCGTTTATTTACTTTATAAAACACCTTCATTTATAATTACAAATTGGAGTTGTTCCTTCTTTTGTAAGTATTTGTTTTTTATAACAATCAATTTATCTGCAATATTTGTTGAATTATCTATTACGATAACTGGAATTTCCTTGTTATTAATAGTTTGCACTTCTGATCCTCTGCTACCAATATTAAGTAATCTATTTACCATGCTCATTCTTACTTGATTTATCAATTCCTTTATGTCCATAAACTCTTCCATCAAATTTAATATCTAGAATTCTGTATTTCCTGTATTATTTAGTTCTTTTAAGTTACTATAAAATTTATTTATTTCGTCGTTTAACATTGATATTTTCTTTCTTTTATCTCTTGGTTCATAAATGCCACTTTGTAATTGTTCAATTTCCTTATTGCTTTCTTTTAATAGCATCTTTATAAAGCCTAATAAAATATACAAATATTTGTTAATTGTATATATATTTAATTCTATTTTGCAGGAAACTCAGAGAGAAAGAGAGATTGAATCGACATTAATTTAAGAAATATGAAAACAATTATTTGGAATTAATAGGCAAAACATGGAATAGATATGAAAGCTTATTGCCCCTTTAAAGGAAGGACAAATTTCCAAGATAGATAAGAGTTAATCATTTCAAGGCACATTCTTGGCGCTTCTATAAGTGTGATACGTTTAATCCATATTTTATTCAAGTAAGAACGAGCATGGTAAATAGATGACTTAACGGGATCCCTCAAGCCCTCTGTAGCCAACATTAAGGAACGAAAAACGAGGGAGAATTTTCCAGCGCTATTTTTCAACCGATTTCAATGTTTTTGGGCTTGTTGGAATCATTAGGACTCGCACTTTGCCATAAGTAAAGCCGTATTTTCCAAAAAACGTAAAAAAAAATAAAATTGTTTAAAAATTCGCATTAATATTATTTAAACGCAAAACAAATCGAAAAATTGGGCTTCTTTATGACGAGGTGCCAGACCTAACGATTCTAACAAGCCCAAAAACATTGAAATCGGTTGAGAAATAGAGCCGTACCATTGTCCCGCGTTTTTGAGGTGGACGAAAAGCAAAAATTTTTAGGAAGAAAGCTAGGCTTCCACCCCTCTCGCGGCTCACGCTAACGTGTTACCTCACTGCAGCATCGAAACTTACTGCGAAGCTTTCCTCATATTTACGCTATTCCCCTATCTGTAGCTATACGCATATAAATACCGCTAAAATAATGTTGAGAACATTTCATTTCACCGATATAATGTAATTGTTGAAAATACAATTATAATCATTTTGAAATAAAACTGTAGAAAAGGAGATCTCGTAATGTTTGAAATATAGGGCATACGGCGAAACGCGGGACAATGGTACAGTCGTATTTTTCAAAAGAATTTGATGAGACTAGTAATAATTAAAGCCATTCTTCATGTAGATTGTCCTAAAGAGCTCGTATTTTCGATAAAGCTTATAGTTTTTCAGCTATGAATGTTTGAAGTTGCACGGCGCACAAATTCATATTTCTTCTCTCGCGTAGATCAGCTGTTGCGCACGTCCATCTTCAATCGTTCATAACTGGAAAACTATAAGCTTTATCGAAAATGCGAGCTCTTTTGGACAATCTACATGAAGAACGGCTTTAGTTATGATTAGTCTCATGAAATTCTATTGAGAAATACGCCTGTACCATTGTCCAGTGTTTTGCCGAAATTTCAGGTCTTCAAGCGTCACTGACTCGTTCATTTTGCTATTTATTCCGAGCAAAGAAAAATTGCACCAACAACTTGGGTAGCATCAATGAATAGAGCGTGAAAAGGGGAGACGCTTTTATAATATTTTCATAATCTTGCAACGTTTCTTTTGGTCATTATAATGCAAACTGTAACAAGATGCGTACTCGGAGTAAATAAAGTTGGCTTCCCCTTTCCCCTCTGCAGCTTGTTGCCTTGTCCAGCGTATGTAAACCAGCATAGTAGGCCTACATACATACGGGTGCGACTGTGTTAGTGACTCGTGCAGTGTACTGTAATCAAACACACATAACGTTTACCATGTATGTATGTGGGTCTTATTTTCAATCGCGAAATAGCCCTTCTAAATTTATTGCATTGCACCTTCTACGACAAGCTTCATAAGATTAAGAAATACTCATAGCAGCAAGTACATTGTCGAGAGCTTCTAATGTAATTTCTCAATGTGCAATCGTACTTTTATTTGTTCCGAAATAAATAGCGAAATGAACGAGTCAGTGACGCTTGAAGACCTGAAATTACGGCAAAACGCGGGACAATGGTACAGGCGTATTTCTCAATAGAATTTGATGAGGCTAGTCATAACTAAAACCGTTCTTCATGTAGATTGTCCTAAAGAGCTCGCATTTTCGATAAAGCTTATAGTTTTCCAGTTATGAACGATTAAAGATGGACGTGCGCAACAGCTGATCTACGCGAGAGAAGAAATATGTATTTGTGCGCCGTGCAACTTCAAGCGTTCGTAGCTGAAAAACTATAAGCTTTATCGAAAATGCGAGCTCTTTAGGACAACCTACATGAAGAATGGCTTTAATTATTACTAGTCTCATCAAATTCTGTTCAAAAATACGACTGTACCATTGTCCCGCGTTTCGCCGTATGCCCTATATTTCAAGCATTACGAGATCTCCTTTTCTACAGTTTTATTTCAAAATGATTATAATTGCATTTTCAACAATTACATTATATCGGCAAGATGAAATGTTCTCAACATTATTTTAGCGGTATTTATATGTGTATAGTTACAGATAGGGGAATAGCGTAAATATGAGGAAAGCTTCGCAGTAAGTTTCGATGCTGGAGTGAGGGAACACGTTAGCTTGAGCCGCGAGAGGGGCGGAAGCCTAGCTTCCTTCCTAAAAATTTTTGGTTTTCGTCCACCTCAGAAACGCGGGACAATGGTACGGCTCTATTTCTCAACCGATTTCAATGTTTTTGGGCTTGTTGGAATCGTTAGGTCTGGCACCTCGTCATAAAGAAGCCCGATTTTTCGATTTGTTTTGCGATTCAATATTAATAATGCGATTTTTTAAACAATTTGATTTTTTTTCATTTTTGGGAAAATAAGGCTTTTTTATGACAAGGTGCGAGTCCTAACGGTTCCAACAAGCCCAAAATCATTAAAATCAGTCGAAAAATAACGTTGGACAATTCTCCCTCGTTTTGTGTTCCGTAATGTTGGCTACAGAGGGCTTGAGGGATCCCGTTAACGGGATCCCTCACGCATGCTTTACCGACAGTACACGTCAATAAACAATTCGTTTAATAAAAGTCAAATGCGAAGCAAATTGCAAAAACGGGCTTCTTTATGACAAGGTGCCAATTCTAACGGATCAATCGAGCTTAAAAATACTCAAATCGGATGAAGAATAACGCTGTACCACTGTCCCGCGTTATTGAAGTGGAACTAACCAAAACAAACCTCTCTTCGAGAACACGGCACAATGCTACAGCGTTATTTTTCAACTAATTTGAGTGTTTTTAAGTGCGTTTAACTCGTTAGGACTGGCACATTGTCCAACAAACGCCCGATTTTTCAATTTGCTTCGCATTTGAATTTTATTAAACTAATTGTTTATTCACTTTAACTGTCGATAAAGTAGGCGTGGGGGATCCCGTTAAAGGTGCACATTTTCGCTCTCAGTCCAACGAACTCGGTCATGATCTTTCCATTGTTCTCGTCCTTCATTAGCCCAGGCACTTTTTTATTAACTCGAGGTAAGCCGTACCGATTATCAGCAGGGTAGTCGCTGGTGTCGAATTTGACCAGATCACGTTTCATTACCGAGTAAACATCGTCACACTCGATACTGTACACTAGACTGTCCGTGTCGGCATACATCGCTTTACATTTACTGCCGAATGCAGGAAGCATATAATCGTAATGGAATTCATGCAGACAGGTCTTTGAAATATATTAAAATGCTCAGGCCTACGTACACGGGCTTATCAAACTTCGCAGATAATTTCGACAATTGAATAGCGACCAAATTCTCTTTATATAACGCACGACTGTGAAAATTCGGTTTGGAAATCACCGCTTCCGCCCAGTATCTTCCCTCCCACTTAGTTACGAGCCTCACGTCAACTCTATTCCTAACATTTTCCATAGTCTTACCAAATACTGCGTTGTTCATTAGCTTGAAGAGATTCTTCTCGAAATCGTTTTTCGAGGCTGTCCGCAAGCGTGTATTTAATTCGATATACGCCTTCAGCCAGGTGGACTGCCGGAACTTTAAACCGCGATAAATGCGTTTTAAGACGATACCGTTACATATACACTGCTGTAGAGCACGGTAGTGTATCACATAACGCGTCTTATCGCCGACGGTTGCGAGCAGTTTCTCCTGGCGTGAACCTGGCGGCTTCTCACGCACCGGGCAGAATGATAGATGGGAGTGTTTGTCGTGAAGCTCGCGTGGATATTCCAAGTCCACCTCCAAAATATAGCCTTCGGATGAATCCTCGGACACATTAAGTATGTCGAGATTGTTAACGTAATCGATCCATTGGAAACCGTGGGTAGGCAACGGTTGACACATTGCCCATCCATATAGATTATTAACGTCGTAATACATCAAGTATTTCGACGGTTCCGCCGGATCGTAGTTTCGCATGTACCGATTGTTGGCCCTCTCGTAGCGGTGGGAGCACTGGCTCAAACCACCGCGTATACCGCGTTCCACATAAAGCAAGATGTTCACGTCTGTGAAGATTTCCAGACGGATTCCCGTATGCTTGAGCATCGCGTCCCAAGTGAAGCCTGGAAGCGTATAATACTGAGCGGGATCTAAACTATAATTTTTCATGCAGCTATCGCGAAAACTATCGAAAACATCGGCCAACAATAGGACATCGGTCTTTAAATAAAGATTGCTGTACTCCCTAAGTGTTGTCACAGAGAATTTGGTCCATACCTATTTGGCATGATTATATGCTTCTTCCGTGATATCGCTATCGGACAGTCTATTGTAGAACAACTCTCGTACGGGTAAAACCGTTTCTACCAAGCGAGTAATGTTATCCATATAATCCTAAGGGAAAATACCTTTTCTTGTAAGCAGGCTGAACTGCTCAATACTTAATTCCGAAAATTTTGACTCTAAATTTTTCAGCTGAGATCTATTCAAATATGAACTCAATTTATCCAAACTGGATGCCATAAATTTGAACGAACCGATCAATCTTAGCTGTATATTATGCTTTCGCAGATATTTACTAAATGAAGTGTGTTTTTCCTTATTTACATGCAGCAAATATACCGATCCCTCAAGTGTATTCGCGATCGCCTCAAAAATAAAATGTGAATCATAGACGGATAAATTATGGAAAATTACGGGAATAACATGCGAGTCTTTAAAATTAAAGTTGCAATTATTATGAGCCGGTCCTCTATATCTACCAGTTAGGTGATCATGACCGCGAATACGCACTTGATTTGGAAGAAACGGTTTTCCACAAATGTGGCAATTAGGTTCACTGTAGTGCCGCGAAATTTCAACATCACTAAGGAGTGATGCCCGTTTGACCACGTAATTATTGGACACGGGTATTATCCGCCACGTAACAATTCAACACGTATTTTTGACCACGTTCCGATTCAATACAGTAATGATTCAACACGTCCAATTCAACCGTAATGATTCGCCACGTAACAATTCGCCACGTCACAATTCGCCACGTTACTATGCGCAATGTAACCGATAAACTAATATCGAAAGTTATGTATTTTTTAAGTTTTGCTAAGCCACATTTAACTGATATTTTACGTGAAACTAAACTCCATTAGGTTAAACATATTTCGATTTAACATCTAGATCATAATTGAGTAATAAAATTAGCAGTAAACCTTTTACTAAAGCTTTTTTTATTTTTGATATCAAATGCATTTATGTATATAGCGAAGGCTTTATTCAAAGCAGCAACCCATATCTTAATTATTCTAACAGAAGTCTCATGCGTGGATGATTTGGTCATATTCGCATTTTAGTTTTACATATTCTCGTACATATTAAATTTCATCGCAGCTTTTTCTCAATTAATTAAACATTAACAAAATAATAAGGTATTATAGCTTCATTGAAGTAGTATCTGACCTCCAGCAATATGGATATATACATAATAATATTAATCATTAACAATATAATTATTAATTTATTATTTATATGTTGACTATTTCCAATGTCTTTGCTACCATAAGCTTTATATTTGGTAAATTATGCATTATTTCCAGTGATATATTATTATAATTTTACCATTGCTGGCCCTTTGGCAAATTAATAAGACCAATCCTCAGTGTCCTCAAAGGTAGGTTTAGGTTGGTATTACTGACTGGGACTTTCAGGAATAAGCATGGAGGTACGAAGTACCTGGAGAGAACATATATGGCAAAGGGTGCGTGAAAAAGGGGACGGGGGAAGGTAAGGCAGCGGCTATATTGTCTGCGGAGTTTTTGGCATACAGGGTCTTTTCCTAACAGCGGAGCATAGGAGATTCGTGTTAGTTGACTATAGCACTGGGAATAATGGAATCTGAGAGCGCTGATTGGTCGATATTGCGTAGTACCATTATATAATAGGCCGTTACCAATAGTTGGATACGAAAAATGAGATTCATCCGCTATTTTGGTGTGGAGAAATGTTTATATGCTGATCGTAGCAGAAAGAGGTGTAAAATGGAAAAATGTCAAATACTGTCGTTACTGAAGTAAAAATTGAATACTTTGAATGAAAATGAACAATATTCGTACTTTCTATTCATTATTTTCAATTTTTACTTTAGTAACCTTACCATTTGACATTTTTCCATTTTACACCTCTTTCTGCTACGATCAGCATGTAAACATTTCTCCACACCAAAATGGCTGATGAATCTCATTTTTCGTATCCAACTATTGGTAACGGCCTATTATATGTTGGTACTACGCAATATTGACCAATCAGCGCTCTCAGATTCCATCATTCCCTGTCCTATAGTCAACTAACACGAATCTCCTATGCTCTGCTGTTAGGAAAAGACCCTGTATGCCAAAAACTCCGCAGACAATATAGCCGCTGCCTTACCTTCCCCCGTCTCCTTTTTCACGCACCCTTTGCTATATATGTTCTCTCCAGGTACTTCGTACCTCCATGTTTATTCCTGAGAGTCCCAGTCAGTAATACCAACCTAAACCTAACTTTGAGGACACTGAGGTTTGGTCTTATTAATTTGCCAAAGGGCCAGCAGTGATAAAATTATAATAATATATCACTGGAAATAATGCATAATTTACCAAATATAAAGCTTATGGTAGCAAAGACATTGGAAATAGTCAACATATAAATAATAAATTAATAATTATATTGTTAATGATTAATATTATTATGTATATATCCATATTGCTGGAGGTCAGATACTACTTTAATGAAGCTATAATACCTTATTATTTTGTTAATGTTGAATTAATTGAGAAAAAGCTGCGATGAAATTTAATATGTACGAGAATATGTAAAACTAAAATGCGAATATGACCAAATCATCCACGCATGAGACTTCTGTTAGAATACTTAAGATATTGGTTGCAGCTTTGAATAAAGCCTTCGCTATATACATAAATGCATTTTATATCAAAAATAAAAAAAGCTTTTGTAAAAGGTTTACTGCTAATTTTATTACTCAATTATGATCTAGATGTTAAATCGGAATATGTTTAGCCTAATGGAGTTTAGATTCACGTAAAATATCAGTTAAGTGTGGCTTAGCAAAACCTAAAAAATACATAACTTTCGATATTAGTTTATCGGTTACATTGCGCATAGTAACGTGGTAACTTATTACGAATCGAATGGTTACGTAACGAATTATTACGTGGCGAATTCTTACGTGGCGAATTCTTACGTGGCGAATTGTTGCGTGGTGAATTGTTACGTGGCGAATTGTTACGTGGCGAATTGCTACGTGGCGACTTGTTACGTGACGAATTTGTACGTGGCGAATTGTTACGTGGCGAATTGTTACGTGGAGAATCATGATATTTCAATAATTAATATGAAATAATTACATTGATTCATTAAGAATTTTTTAACAGTCATTAGTTCTTATAACTAATTGTGATGGAACTAATACAATGGTGAACTGTAACGTGACAAAATATCACATAGTGGTGAATTCGTTACGTGGCGAATTGTAACGTGGCGAATTGTGATGTGACGAATTTTTACGTGGCGAATCATTACGGTTGAATTGGACGTGTTGAATCATTACTGTATTGAATCGGAACGTGGTTAAAAATACGTGTCGAATTGTTACGTGGTGAAATGTAACGTGTGCAATTGTTTCGTGGCGAATAATACCGGTGTCCAATAATTACGTGGTGAAACGGGACCACCCCATCACTAAGAGTATTCATCGGTATTACAGTCTTCAATTTTTCGCTGATTATGCGTGCAATGCTCTCGAGCTCGCATTCGAACCATTCAATGCAATCAGCACCTCGATGTGAATTATAACATGAGAGTGACGCATCGCGGGCACTTTTTAAATAATACCCTACACTAAAAGGTACATGTTTCTGATAATCGTAACTATTTTTACTACTATTACTACTATTCTCAATTTTCTGTAGTAAACATTCAAAGTCTGCATAGACGACAACCGGCACTCTTTCACTGTTCTTCTGGTTCTTAAATGATACCCAGCAGTCTTCAGCTTTCCTTGGTAAAATTACGTGCAGGTTGCCATTAAGCTGTAAACAATCCCTCTCATGCGACTGTAGGTTATCTGCAGTACGGAAATAGTGTAAACAGCTGAAATGAATTATTGATATTGTAACGTGTTTTATTAGCGAGGTTAGTCGCCGTAAAACCGTTCGGTTCGATTTGACCGAGAGGGATCAAAATAACTGTGGACGAGATTAATATGGACAATAAAAACTGTTTATTCAGGGAATTAAGAAAAGAAACAACTATTTACAATGTTTTTACATTCTAACCTTAACCTATTTATGTTTGTGTTGTTTGTGTACTGCCGCTGCAGTTGTGTACGCATGTGTGTTGGTCGCTATGTCGCAGGTACGAAAAACGCCCGCTCGCGGCGCTTCGGTCGGTAGCCACACGGAGGGCTTTGGGACGGACCGGTAGGCGGCGCGGCGGTCAGTGGCCTCACGGATGGGCCCGGGAAGCCAATATGGCGGTTAACGTGGGAAGCTGAAAAGAAAAGCCATTATTACCTGCAAGAAATGGCCGTTGGTCCGGAGAACTCTTGTACGCAGCCGTTAGCATGAGGGCATAGATGGAGGAGCAATGCGGATGACGCGGAGAACTCCTGAGCAAAGGATGGGTGTACGCGGAGAACTCCTGCGTAGGAAAGGTTGGGAGATGTATCCGGTGAGCTCCTGGATATCGAATGCTAAACTGGGTCGGAGCTCGGTCTTATATACCCATTTAAGCTGCCAAAAACCGTATCGACGCTGCGGAGCGGCCGTCTCGGGTAATTAGGGAGAGGCATGCCGAGAACACTATACTTTGCGCACGCTATAGTATAGGCTGCGGTTTCGGCACGTACGCCACAGCTCTCCCCATCACGCGGTATCGTGCATGGGGCAGCAACAAAGTAAACGTCTTGTCACACCTCCCCCTTCCTTCCAGACCGAAAAGATGGTTGTTCGGTCTCTTAACTTCTCTTCCGCTCTCGGATTGGCCGGGTGGTGGGGCCCGTCTCGTCAAAAATTTCACGCTAGGGACTTTTTCTCGACTGTTGGCATGCGTGGTGACTCGGACTTTTGGCGAGCTGGCGGTGAGCTGTCACCACGTGCGACCTGTCAACTCGGAGAAAAGTTATAAAATGGATGTTTTTAGGCCTCCCAGCCTCTGTGCGGACCTAGGGGTTAATTTTGGGAATACTTCTGGCCCGGAATAAATTCCCGGCCACTGAAAAATTACTCTTTACTTCAGGTTTTTAGGCCTGAAGTAGGAGTGTATAAGGTCCCCTTGTCGTCGGAGGATCCATCATCCGTCTTCGGTCTCGACGAGGAGGAGAGCGTTGTTCTGCCTTAACTGCCCCATCTCCGCACGGTGCCGGATCTCCTCGGGGATGCCGACCACGGAACGCTCCCGAGAGAGAGGAATCTCCTGGACGCAAGCAGGAGGCGCCACCGGCTTCGACTGGGACAGTAAGGCCGGGACGGGATGCAGGGGAACCCTATGTACGGGTCTCGTTAGAGCCGGTTTCGTCGGCCTTCTCGGTCGGTTTGGCGGTGGCGGCATTCGGAGCAAATCCTCAAACGACCCAGAAGGGGTCGGAGGCAACATGGCGAGCAGTTCGGCCTCTATCTCCCGGATTGGAGATAGCCTCGCCGGCACTGGAGCTGTCATCTCGGCCAAGATGGCGCGCATCGATGTCCAGCTAAAGGACGTCGGGGTCGGCCGACCTGGTTGCAGGTCTACACGCGGGCGGAGCAGGGGCGGACGCTGGCACATTGGCCGGCGGGCCCGGTGGCGCGATGGCGCGCGGAGGCGCGATGGCGCGCGGAGGCGCGTGGCGGCGCTGCGGACGCGCGTAGGGGGCGCTTGGGCGCCGAAGCGGGTGGAGGCGCGGGAGCCTTTCGCTTGGCGGCCAAGAGAGCCACTATGGTGGCGCGGTTGACCGGTGGACCGACCGGAGCGATCAGGTCCAGCAGCCTTGTCTGCGGGGGGTGTCGGAGACTGATGAGGAGCGGGAGGAAACGCGGCGCGAGCGCGACGACCCAGACGGTGCTGGTCCATGACTGACCAGGGTATGCTTTTGGGGCATTGTTTCCGACCGTATATAGCCCATAAACGCGATAGGGGGAAGATGAGCTTCCCCTTCCACCTGCAATTCCGGACAGGGTTTTAACTCCTTTATGTGAAAATCACCTATAGTCTGACCATCTATATTTTGGAGTCTAAAAATGACAGGTGATGGTGCTGCCACTATCGTGTACGGGCCGGAATATCGTGGAGCTAGTTTACTCGCGTAGTTCATGGACGCGTCCGATACGTGGTGCTCGCGCTTCATTACTTGGTCGCCCGGCTGGGGGCGCCACTTTCGGCGACGGAGATTGTAATGCCGTTCCTGCGCATGCGTTGCTTCTCGTTGCCGTTTGTGGGCCTCTTCCCTTAACGTTCCTAAACGCATCCAATTTTGCTCATGGGCCTGAACGTCCTCCCTGGTGATTTCTCGGTCGGTAATGTCGGTGTGTTCAGTATGAAGCGCTCCGGGTGCGTTCAATGATCTTCCAAAATTAGGAAAGCTGGGTAAAGCCTGTGCTGGCTTTTTTAGCCGTGTTTAGAGCAAATATGAGTTCGGACAGCTTTTCGTCCCATTTTTGGTGATCCTTACCGACGTATTGACAGATCATTGTTTTGATCGTCTGGTTTGCCCTTTCTACGGGATTGCACTGCGGAGAATACGGCGGCGTTCATCTGTGCTGAATCCCGAGCTTTCGGAGACCTTCGCTAAACTCATGGCTCATAAACTGTTGGCCATTGTCAGTCGTAACAACTTTAGGGCATCCAAAGCAGAAAATTACCAGCTCTCGGAGGGGTTTAAGGCAATTTTTAGCGGTGGCGGTTCGGAGGGGTTTAACTTCAACCCAGCGAGTAAAACGGTCTTGGATAACTAACAGGGTGTTGTTACCCGTTTTTGACCTAGGCAGTGGTCCGATCAAATCCTTTGAGATTGAAATCCAAGGTTCGGTGCTGTGTTTAGTGAACATTTTTCCGGCTACTCCTCGTTGATCGAATTTATGTTGCTGACAGGAGGAACACTTCTGTACATGTAATATTCCTTCTCGCAACATTCCGGGCCAGAAATATTTTTCTGCTAAACGAGCCTGGGTACGGGCAACTCCTTGGTGTCCGGCTGTTGGTTGGTCGTGGCACTCTTCTAATACTTGTGAGCGGAGTTCGGTAGGGACGCACATTGACACCAACTATGTTGAGGATGGTGATGTTACAATACGTTTTTGTCCAATATGTAATTGGACAATTTCTCCGGTTCCTTGGACAGGTTCTGGATTATTCGATTGTACCAAGGACAGGTGACTCCTTCTAATTGGTGTATCTCAGCATCTGAGCTGGTTTTAACAAGTGCTCGCGATAAGGCGTCCGGTACATGGTTCGAGGCGCCTTTTCGGTATTTTACCTCGAAATCGTACTGTTGGAGGGCTACGGACCACCTGGCTAGCCGGCCATTGGGTGCGGAGAGATTGCGGAACCAGTTTAATGAGAAATGATCCTGATCACCGTGAAATGATATCCTTCTAGGTAGGGCCTCACTTTCTCAATTCCCCAAATGACGGCTAAGCATTCCTTTTCGGTGGTAGAATAGTTAATTTCGGCTCCTCTTAGCATTCGACTTGCGTAAGCAACCACGTGTTCTTCACCTTCTATATCCTGAGTGAGGACTGCTGCTAATCCAACGTCACTGGCGTCAGTGTGTAGTGTAAACTCCCTCGAGAAATTTGGACAAGTTAGGATGGGGGCCTTGGTTAACTGTTGTTTAAGTTGCTGTAAGACGCTTTCATGTTCGGATCCCCAAATCCAGGGTTGCTTTTCTTAAGGAGTTTATTCAGTGGTTCTGACGTAGTAGCTACGTTTGGTAGAAAGCGGCGGTACCATGACATCATACCGAGGAATCTTCGGTGTTCGTGTAGATTGGTCGGTGTGTCTATGGCCGTGATTGCCTCTACCTTGTCCGGGTCGGTGTGTAATCCATTCTGGTCAATTATATGTCCCAGATATCTGAGGCATGCTTGTCCAAATTTACATTTTTCTAGATTAATTTGGAGATTTGCCTCTTTTAGCCGGCGTAATACTTCTTTTAAGGTTTGGAAATGTTCCTCGAATGTACTCCCGAGCACGGTTATGTCGTTGAGGTACGCAAAGGCATAAGGTTCCATAGCTGGACCTATTACTCTGTCCAAAAGCCGTTGGAAGGTAGCCGGCGCGGAATGTAGGCCGAAAGGCATTACCTTGAATTGGTAATGGCCTCTGCCCGGTATAGCGAAAGCCGTAATCGGTCGGCTCTCCGGATCTAGGGGAATTTGCCAGTATCCGTTTTTCAAGTCAATTGTTGAAATATATCTGGCCCCCTTTAGTTTGTCCAAAATATTTTGGACCGGCGGTAACGGGTATGCGTCCCGTTTGGTAACGGTATTAACTTGTCGGAAATCAATACAGAAGCGGTATTTTCCGTCTTTCTTTCTGGCTAGAACGATCCCTGGATTCCATGGACTGTCCGAGGGTTCTATTACGTCCTCCGTTAACATTTTATCCAGTTCCTGGTCAATGACACCCTGTAGCTTAGGATTATACGTCCGATAATGTTGACGGATGGGTTCTTGTCCAGATTTACTCGGATACAATGCTGAGTCCAACTGGTATGTTTTCTGGAAGGTTTGGTAGTCCGGAGCTCTTCTTGTACCATTTTATCCAGTTTTTCTTTCTCGGCGGGAGAACATTTATGCAAGACTCGATTTGCCTCGGAGGCGATGAGGTATGCTTTTACTGGAACAGAGGTACACCATTGGAATTCTATGCGGTTCAGAAAGTCTAGTCCTAACAAGACGTCTACTGGTAAGGTCGGTAAGATGCGGAAGATGTGATTTAACTTCACTTTTTCTATCCGGATCTTTAAGCGGGCGGTTTCCGTAACCGGAATCTTCTCTCCATTAGCCAATCGCATAGCTTCCTGCAAGGGATTGGTCAATGGTGTGCACTCTTGGAATACTCTTGTTCTAATATAGGAGTGCGTGGCTCCTGTATCAATCAGGGCCCGGTAATTCCGATTATTGATACAGAGTAAGATATGAGGACGAGGGTCTCTCAATCTTCGGTAGGGGGCCGGGAGGCTTCGGTTCCCTTTCGGCCCGCAACGGGGTTTCCCGGACACGGACATTCACGGGAGTATACTCCTTCTTTCCCGCAACGGGAGCAGAACAACTTTCGAGGTCGTTTGCAATTTTTGCGGGTATGCTCACGTTGTCCGCAATTCCAACAACATTCCTTAGAATTATAAGCAGGGCTAGCGGTGACCACTGCTTTTTCTGATCAAGGTTTCCTAGATTCGGATCTTCCGGAAAATGCTTTGTTTAAGTCCAGGTTAATCTCGAATTCTTGTCCAAGCTCGATTAGGTCGGCTAAGGTGTGTACCTCCCTTCGTTTGAAATAGTTTCTGTAAGCCGGTTGGAGATTGTTATAGTACCGATCTCATTGCGAAACTTTGGACATTTCCCCATGGCGGCGCATAAGAGTTCCTAGTCCTGTGATGTAATCTAGGATTCGTTCCTTCGGTTTTTGTAATCGCTGATCTATACTTTCCTCCATAGCGACATGAAACCGAGCCGGTAGGTATTGTCTGCGGAAGATAGTGTTAAACTCTTTCCATGTATTTATTTCCTCTTTTACTAAACGATACCATAAAAGAGGCTGTCCTGATAGAAGGACCGGTACACAGGCAAGTAACTCTGCTTCTGCAATCTGGTAACTTTCCTGCAATTCCTCGATTCTTTCTAGGAAACTTAGGGGATCTTTCCCCTCAAGACGAATACCGGACTTACTTGCCCACTCTAGCGCTTGGCGCGGATTGAAATCGGGTTCTTCGTCCATTGCGCTAGCTGTCGAAGTAATCGGTTCAATATTCGCTAGGTGATATTTCACTAGCCAGGCGCGTAGTTCGTCTCGGTTTCCTTCGGTGGATAAGTGCAGCGAAGCAAGTTTCTTTGCTAAATCCGCCTTACTTAGCTCATAGATGAAGACGGTCGATGTTTTCGGTCGGAGCATTAAACCGTCCTTTTGATCGCTCTCGGTCCCTGTTCGGGCGCCAATTTGTAACGTGTTTTATTAGCGAGGTTAGTCGCCGTAAAACCGTTCGGTTCGATTTTACCGAGAGGGATCAAAATAACTGTGGACAAGTTTAATATGGACAATAAAAACTGTTTATTCAGGGAATAAAGAAAAGAAACAATTATTTACAATGTTTTTACATTCTAACCTTAACCTATTTATGTTTGTGTTGTTTGTGTACTGCCGCTGCAGGTGTGTACGCATGTGTGTTGGTCGCTATGTCGCAGGTACGAAATTCGCCCGCTGGCGGCGCTTCGGTCGATAGCCACACCGAAGGGCTCGGATAGGCGGCGCGGCGGTCAGTGGCCTCACGGATGGGCCCGGGAAGCCAATATGGCGGTTAACGTGGGAAGCTGAAAAGAAAAGGCATTATTACTTGAAAGAAATGGCCGTTGGTCCGGAGAACTCTTGGACGCGGCCGTTAGCATGAGGGCATAGGTGGAGGAGTGGTGTGGATGACGCGGAGAACTCCGGCGCCAGGTTGTGCTCGGAGAACTCCTGAGCAAAGGATTGGTGTACGCGGAGAACTCCTGCGTAGGAAAGGTTGGGAGATGTATCCGGAGAGCTCCTGGATACGGAATGTTCAACTGGGTCGGAGCTCGGTCTTATATACCCAGTTGAGCCGCCGAAAATGGTATCGGCGCTGCGGAGCAGCCGTCTTGAGTAGTTAGGGAGGGGCATGCCGAGAACACTATACTTTGCGCACGCTATAGTATAGGCCGCGATATCGGCACGTACGCCACAGTTCTCCCCACCACGCGGTATTGTGCATGGGGTAGCAACAAAGTAAGCGTCTCGTCACAATATTATTAGTATTTTTTATGACAATATTAATATCTCTAGTATAATTCTTACTTACCGATCACAAATATGAGCACTGTGTTCTCTTTAACTTATTTGACTGCTTATTAACCTCGGAAGAATCCTTATACAAAAAAAGTGTGCAGTTCCCTGGTCATCCGTGATGAGTAGGAGGTTAACATGCCTAGACCCTTTCATCTTTGTTATCTGAAGCGGTACAATGCTCACTTTGGCTTTACAATTATGTTCCTCCTCCACCTCCTCCATGGTAAAGACATTAACTGAAATGTCATTATCGCCTCAAATTGCGGAATTTGTTTTAGAGTGGTCGGAAACGTTATACTTCCTACCTCTAAAACAGGCCGATAATGTGGATAGGAGGATATTCGGAAGGATTTGGCAGGTGGAATTGCAGCGAATAGTGCCACTGTCACAGCCCATGCGAAACATGCGCTATCTTCATTGTCTATGTTTATCACAGCTCTTTTATGTGAAATAGCGGCTGGAAGCTCAATTCTGCATCCAGCTCGTAATGGATTGTAATGATTAATATTAAATATTAAACTCAGCATTTTTTCAGAGCCCAACCACTATCACGTTCTTGAAACTCACTCAACTCTTTTAGTAAAATCTCTACAATATTTAGCCTTACCATTTCTTAAAATTATCAGTTTTATACAATACGCTATTTTTTGTACATACATACTTATCATCACTAATGTCCTTAGAAACAAATAGTCCATTAACACAGTTTATCTTAACACTATTTACACTATCGAATACTTGGTTTACACGGGTGTACACAATTTCTTCTGCATCTAATAGAATGCTGCGTGGTTCTATGTAACTACTATTTATCACCATACCACTACATATTCGGCTATTGTTCGAGATTGGGAGGAGCAAAATGCTGAGAAGTAGATTCCACATTTCTGCTATATCTCCCTTTCTCTCTTGCGCTGACAGTAGACGGCTAGACCGACAGCGTCTAGCCGCTCTATCTGTCTTTATCTCTCCGCGGCGCGCTTGCGCGTCTTCAGGCCCTAGCGCGTCGCGGCTGCGACAGCGAAACTACTTGCGAGCTTGGCCACTAGGTGGCCAGTGCCCGCAGCAGCTCTCTCGCTGGCAAGATTAGTGTCGCGTAATAACTTAGATGGGTCCTTGATAAGGACCCATCGCACCCCAAACTTGCTCGACAGCTGCGTAGCAGCAGCAACCGCAACAGTTTTTGTCGCCTTCTCGGCTTCATCTTTTGACGCCTCAACGGCAGCGCATCCACTGGCCAGCAAACGAGCGCCTCCACTGGCGAACTCGACGGGTCGATCTTTGGTAAGTATCACCCAACCACCCACCGCCTTCCAAAAAGGAACTTCCCTTGTGCGGCATTCTCCTCCCTCCTAAGGGAGATTTCTCCGGGAACTTCCCGCGAGAAATTTAACCCTCTCCTTCCCCTACCACACTGCCTCCGAGGACTCTTTCGGGCCCAGTGTTCCCTACCCTTGAATCCAGGGGCTCTCGCAAGAGTCGGGTAATGGGGAGGGGTAAACTCACCCTAGGGGTTGGGGTGGCTCGGAGCCACTAAAGCTCGTGGAGAAGGAGGCTGCAGGGTAAGGGGACTTCCCCTTCCACAAACCATTTCTCCACCCTTGCTTTCTCCTGTGGCTGGGGATTTGTCTGAGGAATACCTCAGGGAGATTGTCCTGTCCGGGAGTTTATTGCTCCGCGTTCCTTCTGGGAATTTAGTTTCTGAGGTTCTTGGGAATCTTCTTCTGCAGAAATTCCCTGGAGCTTTACGGGAACAAATTCCCTAGGAAGCCGATAATTTAAGTACAGCTATTAATTTGTATATATTTTGTAAATTCTGTACAATTTTTATTTATTGAATAAATCTCCTTTTTCCCGTTAAACTGTGTTTTGACAATTTTATTTCAAGAGCGAAAACCTTCCAATCTGACCACAGGTCGGAGCCGACTTGGGACGCTGTTTCGCACAGCTATTAAACGCTGATCTGAGCTCCTCCCAGATAAGTTCTCCCGCATTATGAGAACCAGAACCAAATTTAATGGAGCTTTCATCCTTTGATGCACGAAGCAGAAGGCACTTGATGTTCGCGATTTCAGCAAAATGTTTCTGTCGTGTACCCACTGATGCATTCCGATTATCGTTCCTCAGCTTCTGGATACGATCATGACATTCACGTACCCATGCAGAGTATTCGTGCTCAGTTTTAATTAAGCTAAACTTTTTTCGAAGTTCGGTATAAATTTTGAGAATGTAAAATTGATGCGAAAAATGGGAGAAGAAGAAGATTGATTCGAGTCCGATTATAGTGGAATCAGTGAAACATTTCATCCATGATACATCTTTTTATAATTCACATATTGAGATGAAATTTAATATACTTAGTCATCAATTGGTATGTGTGTGTATATAAAAATTAGTTTTAAAATAGAATTACTGCAGAAACTGGATATGCTTATTCTTCAATTTAAACACGTGTTAAAAATTATTTCAAAAAGACTGTTGTAGGAATTTGCTTAAATAACTGAAACGTAATTTTATCTTTTTTTTTCTTATTTATTGTACATTTCTCTTTCATACATATATTTAATAAAATAAACACTTTTTAAAGCAGATAAACCCTCATGATTCATGCACATGGAAAGCTCCAACTTGTCTTTGCTCTCTTTCAATTTGAAATCTCCCCACTCGCATTCATTTGTATTACTTATTGTCTAATCACAGATACCACTAAGCCAATTCCTTTTTTCGAGTACTTTCACGAATATCTCTTGTTGTTCTTTTTCAGATATCATATATTTCCTTATAACATCTATATACCTATAATACGGTGAATAGCCATCTGTCCATATTAAGCCGTGATGGTTATAATTGTGACGTGACCAATTCTGAGCGTCTTGGTGACGTCACAAACGGGCTTACGACGAACCTCCTGCCCCTTTCGGTTGCGCTACCTTGAGTATACGTGTTGCCTAACCTGGAGGGCTGTTTATCTCGATATCCTCGGCTCTCTTTTTAATTGCCAATTTATGAACATGCTAGACTAAGACTTTACAGCCAAAGTCAGGGGAGGCTCCAGGATCGCGGCGGAACCCCGCCACCACTAAATGTTAGAGATCTCATTTCTCCCTTCATTTACTTTTTGTTATATCGACGCTGAACGGGAATAGATAATTCTATAAGTTCTGGCGCTTTTTTACCCTTCTTTCAGTAAATTATTCCTTTTATAATTCGGAATCGCTTGTACGGTGTGTCGATCCGAGCGGGGGTCCGACCTCTCCGCTCTTCTACCCCTCAAACCGGATCGCCCGGGAGGGACCCCGCAGCTTCACTCTCTCGCTTCCGGGACCAATAATGATTGACTACCCTACACTCCCTAAGAAGGGGACTGAAAAAAGGAGCTCTAAGAGTCACCACGTCGTATTGACTATACCAGGGTGGAGTTGGAACCCTCTCCAGAGGAGGAATAGCTACTTCTGGACGGTCTAATTCTCACCTACTTTTACTCCCTGGCAACATCTACCTAGGATTAACTCTTGGGCAACCTCAGCCTAAGTCTCCTGTTACCGCTGCCGCCGACGAAAATATTTAGAATCGTCCCGGACAAAATTGATTCCGGACGACAGGAAAGAAGAGAAAAGAGCTAGAGAAGAGGATAGTCGAATACCGCGGATCCTCGTGAATCTTCGGTGATCCGATCGAAATCCGAACCTATTAGTGACTAGGTGGGAATGATCGTGAGGTACCGTGATCACTGTATCGCTCTGGGAGTCGAAATTTGGAACTAGTTGGAGTCCGATGTTAATCTGGAGCTTCTCGAACCTGACTTGCGACCGCGTCCAGGGGCCTAGTGGAATCTACCAGACCAGCGCTTTCTCTGGAAAACTACCGTATTCGAGAGAAGGAGTTTGAGGCGAAGAATATAGAAAAGTGAGCGGATCAGTGAGTGCCTCCCTCGGGTCGACCATGCCAGTAACTGCCTAACTTCTTTATATCGAGTCATTTATTGCAATGTGCCGAAAATCCTTTAATTCTTGCTTGCCTGTGATCATGACCATGAATTAGAAGACGAATCGTTGGAGTAAAGTTGAAAGTAGAGTATCGGGAAGTAAGCTGGAGAGAAACTAATTATTTCTTTTTGTAGTTAATTATCGTTGGCGGTGTCGCGCGTCGAGGCCTACCTGTCGTAGGCTCGACATAATTGTCGATTTATTTATACAGTCTTGCCGGGACGAAATTGCCCGAGTTTTGTATCGTTTAACGAATTGATAGTCCAAGATTGAGTGTCACTGGACATCAATTCCGTCCCCAGCTCACTCTTCATTGGAGGGATATGTTCTTCGCTTTTGAGGCGTGTGAGATTTGTAAAGTTTTGTTTGAACAGATATTCGTGATGAGTAATTGACGGTATAGGTGATTGGCCGTGATCACAGGCAATATTCACCACCTTATCTTTAAAGCTTATTGTATCTTCCTGCTGTATCTCCACTTTACGTTATCTTGTGTTGGCGGGATATATTTTGTATTTTACTAGCATTTTGCTTGTATGTTTCCGTAAAGAGTGGATACTTATAATCCCTTAATGAATAATCGTAAATTGTAATAGAATGTGGCGGGCCAATCTATTTACGAATTTCGACTTTTCGTTCTTATGTTTGGAATCTGAGGTGTTATCGATCATTGTAAAATAGCTTATTTTGTTAATAAACCTCTGAATTTTCCTGGGTAAATTGTGCCTTTTCCTTTATTCGAATTTTACCTCGTTAGTTAATGATTCTCTTATCAGCTTTAGCGAAAAGCTCTCCTAACCTGACCCCTCTCCATTACCCAGATAGGGACCGAGCTAGCCCAGCCTTTTTGGGGAAAAACTTTAATGTATCGAATAAGTAATTTTCGTGGAGAATATCATACTAGAGAAAACTGGTCTACGTGAACCTGGCGCCCAACCTATCGTTCATAGAGTTCTAGTTTTAGAGCAGTCAAAGAGAGACGTGGAGAGAATCGCGTATTAGTTTTTGGCTGTATCGTATCGTCCCCAACTACCGTTTATAGAGTATTCCGTATTTTGCTCTACGCGGCAAGTTTTATCCCCGGGATTTTTGCCGCGTAACATAATATAACCAGCTAGAAGTAAAAATAAAAATATTACAGAAAAAAGCTTCGGTTTTAATTAAACAATTTCACTTACTTTGCTTGTTTTATCTCTGCCTCATTTAACCAAGCATATGGAAATGGTGGTGAAAATAAAATGTGAAACACTTTTTTATCACGCAAAACTGCAAACTCTTTCACTTATAAAAGAATTATCTTTCAATTGAAACCCTTGAAAGTCCACGAATGTAGGAACCATCGTTTTAATTACGATCTTTCGAAAAATTTGTGGTAAACTGACGTGTCCCCTGCCCCCTATCCACGGATTTATTTAGCGGAGAAAACGGAACAGTACGTTGCACCAAGTATGCTTTGAATCAATTGTGTGTTTGTGCGTGCTATTAATATATTAGTTCAAAAATTGCTGAGCTATGGAAAAAAGTAACACACTCAGCTACATTTAGGGTAAAGCGGATTCAGCGGGGGTAGTAGCATGCTGCAAAGATTCAAGGTTACGAGAGCGAAAAAAACAACGCAGGGAGAATCTGTTTTACCATCTAGGAAACTGCTTTTACCGACTGGGACTTGACGTTAGACGAGTGGGGGTGTCACGTCAAAAGGCTCCAAGTATCCTCACGCACCCCCCGCAACCCTCTCGCCCTTCTTGCTGCGAGCTCAAGTGGAGCCTCCAATTTCCCCCACCACCACTTAGAATTTCTTGACTCCCCCCACTACCTCGCAACCAGGCTGATCCGAGTGGACAGGAGTGGGGAGGGGGGGGGCGGGGCAGAACCGGCCTAGCTTGTTTACTGAAAGTTACACAGCGTTTGTTGAAAACAGATAACGAACTATTTGATGCCTTGCTGTGTTTCCTGGTAAAAATCTAAGAAATAATCAAGAAAATAAGCATTTTGATTAAGGTAGATGTTATTTTCTACATCCCTCATCACAAAATCATTGTTCGAGATCGGGAGGAGCAAAAATGCTGAGAAGTAGATTCCACATTTTTGCTATATCTCCCTGTCTCTATTGCGTTCACAGGGGACGGCTAGACTAACAGCGTGTAGCCGCTTCATCTGTTACTCTCTATCTCGCACCGCGGCGCGCTTGCGCGTCTACTGGCCCTGGCGCGTCGCGGCCGCGGCACGGCTTGCGCGCCTGACCACTAGGTGGCCAGCGCCACCAGCAGCTCTCTCGCTGCAAGTTTCGTGCCGCGGAATTATATAGATGGGTCCTTGATAAGGACCCATCGCACCCAAAACTTGCTCGACAGCCTGCGTAGCAGCAGCAACAGCAGCAGTTTTTGTCGCCTTCTCGGCCTTTCTTTTTTGACGCCTCCTCGGCAGCGCCTCCACGGCCATCAAACGAGCGCCTCCACCGGCGAACTCTACGGGTCGACTACTTTGGTAAGTATCACCCAACCACCCACCGCCTACCAAGAGGGGACTACCCCTTTGCGGCAATATCCTCCCTCCTAAGGGAGTGTTACGTACTGGGTAGTCGTGGCCGCCTATCGGTCGAGTTTCGGCTGACTTGACACTAGAGTCTGGGTCAAAAGAAACGCCGACTGAGCTTTGCGACTCACAGTACAGTATACTAAAGTATTACACTCCGAGCGGTAAGAATGTAATGAGTTGGCAAGATTCGGGGTGAATGATAGTATGTATAAACATACGTTGGAACAGCAAGTTTGACACAAAAGTTTGTATTTTCAGGTATTACAATTATACTTACAGTAAACGCTAATTATGCTGGATCAGCATTCGCAGGATTATTTACTATTTGTCACAACTATTGGAGAGACTAGACTCTCCGATGGTTGTGGATTTCTCGCACTTAATTAATTATGATCAGTTCGTAGTAGTTGTGCTCGTCTTCCAGAACGGTACGTGTTAGGCACGACTGAGAGATGTACACTCGCGACAATTTCTACACGACTCGTTTCGGATTTAATTATACTAGACTTAATTACAAGTACACGGCGACTGGGCAAGAGATTTGTTAGAATACGGTGGAGTACTCTGCTCCAGTGGAACGAACACTAGAGTTACGACCTTGGAACGCGGATGATGCGGCAGCGGCTAAGCTTGCACAGAATAAGACTCGATTTGAGGGTCGCGGAACTCGCATATATGTAGGAGGCTTAATAGGTCATGTGTCGTCAGTAGCGCCATGATCTTTCGACACATGACGACCAAAAAGTCTCCACATCCACGGCCGACGCCCAAGGTTTGACGCATTTCCGGAAAAGAATTCCGGGTGTCAGCAATGTGCAATACTACCGGTATTGCACACGGACGAGTGCGATCTACTTTGGTTCGGCGAGGTGGCTGACCCCTACGTTACACCTCCCCCCTTAGATGAAACATTGTCCTGTGGAGGTCAATGTTTCCAGGATGAGAATTATGGGTCAGGCCAACTGCCGACAGTTTCTAAAGGAATTCGGTACTTATTAACTAAAGGGTAGCGAGTCCCGTGGCGTCGCTATTGGTTCCAGGTACGGCATACTCTGCACATGTCGAATAGGTTGTTGAAATGGCATGCTGACGGTGCGTACCGGAAGCATTGGCATGCTTTCGGCTGCTATCGTTGGAGTGCTTTGAACTCTGATAGAGGTGGTTGACGTCGGGCTGATATGCGCAGGTGTCGGATTTCGTTTAAACGACATGGCCGCAGCGATTAATATAATGAAGATAAAAAGAGATCCGGATGAAGCATATGAGATGATGGATGCTCTAAGGGTAGTGGAATCTTGTTTCTGCAGTTCCTTTGCTTCTCGGGCTATATCCTGGAGGGCTACGCTGTTTTTGGAGAGATTCCAGTCCTCCAATGGTTTACTCTTAATAGGCTGTATTTTTATTAATTTCTGTAAAGCTGGTAGGTGACCTTCGGGTAGAAGTTCAGGGAGAGGCATGGGCTCTAGGGCTTCGAAGTGAGTAACATCGGACACCATCAGGGTTTGCAGCGATCGTAGCTGAGTAGATGTAGTGTCCGTGAAGCATCCTGCTTCTAATTGGATAATTCCATCTCCAAGGATGGTTTCAGTTCCCCTTACGTTTCCGTGGCAGATGAGGGTGATTTGTTCCGGTTTTGGGAGAGAATATAACCATGTTCGAGGTTGGACCAAAGGTGTCCAGAAGGGACCGGTGAACGAGGCGACCCTGATGTCGCAACCAGTCCATTGTGTAGTGTCATGGTGCTGGAGGATGGATAGCTCACATTCCTGGTTATACGCGACCTTATGAAGAGGTGCCCTGGGAGCACAGTAGTATGTTTTCAGGTGATGAAGGCAATGGGATAGGGACTCGGAAGGGAAGGGAGTGTAGAAGCGTTGGGAAGAAGAGACTGCTAGATAGGGATGGGCGGGCTGAATAAAGTTGGTGATAGTTTGGTTATCGGGACGATTATGGTGGGTTGGGTAAGGATAGGTTTTGTACAGATGGTATTCTTCCTTGTTAAGTAGAGGGATTTCGATCACGACCACCAATTGTCCTTTATAATGATTAACGTGTAGGTGAGAGAGTTCTTGGATGTCCTCCATCAGTAGTTCCTCTTCGTCGAAAGGCAAGGAAAATCCGGTCCTGAGGGTGGCTTCCTGCGAAGCCTGTTGTAACCGGGTAGGTGTAAGTATCATGGGGTGCAAAATTCCACGACGAGCGAAAAGAACAGCATCCACAAGGAATAGAATGCTGGTCCTGTATTGATCGGCATACATTTCCATTTGTCGGATGTAATCTCGATGTACCCTCGCGTGTTTTTCCTGTTCAAGGGCATCATCGATGAGAGCGATAGCGTCGGCCAAAGCCTTGGTTTGTTCTTGAAGCTCTTGGGTATGGTTATTTAGGGTAGTGATAGAAAGGTGCAAGGCGGAGAATTCCGACTGTACCACATGCGTCTGTTTTTCCAACAAATGAGCGGTGTGTACTCCTTTCTCTTGCAGTTTTAATATTTCTCTGGTGTAGTTATCGCCGTCTTCTTCGGTCAAGGTACCAAAAAGGGTTTTAGAGAGTCCTCCTACGAATCCTAGTGCAGCGCTTCTACGGTTCCGATTAAGGTCCGTAGGATGTAAGCCTCGGCGAAGTATTGAAGCAAAAAGTTCGGTGTCAACAATTTTGCGTCCGATCTCTTCAAGTTTACTATCATTGATGCAAGAGATGTTGCCCTTGCACATATAGAAGAGTGTGTCGTAGAATTTTCCGAGATTAGGGGCTTGGCTGGTCAAACTGGTGATGTCAATGGTTGTGGCGACCTTCCATAGCACGGGATAGTACTGTAGGGTTGCGATTTTTTCGAAGAAGATACCGGGGTTGTGTTTCAAGTGAGTGATGTTGTATGCATGGGTCCAGGAGATCTGCGGGAGGCTTAGCATCATTATAAATAATATATTTATAATGGTCGTCATGGTAATATCGGTTGTGTAGTGCAGTGAATCTCGTGCGTCACAAAGTTGGTATTGCAATCGCGAGTGGAGTGGGAAATTTGGTATAAAAGAGCGGTATTGATGCGGAGCGATATTGTTCTGATTAACGTAGCGACCGAAACAGTGTGATCAAAGTTGAAGGAGACGATAAGATCAAGACAGGAACAAGAAAAGGAAGAAGAAATGGCCAAAAGGAGATACCCGAGCTTGCTGTGTTTTGGCGGGAGGAGGTTCGCGGGAGGGGTGGCTGTGCACACTCGCTCCGGTAAGTAGTGTGGATAGTTGAAATTATGCCGCAGGGAGAAACTAAAGAGTTCTCTAATTCGTTTTTTCCCCTTGCTTGTAGTGGTGGTCCTGGACCTGGAAGAGATCCGGTGGATCAGGGAGGAGAGGAGGTCCTCTCGGGCGGCCAACGACGACCTGGCGGACCGGATGATGGAGACCTGGTCCTTCCGAGAAGACTTCGACTTCCTGGGGTTGCGCTGGCTCCAGGACAGCGGATGGCGGCGACTCAATCTCCAGATGGTGGACCCCTGGAGCGAGTGGGAGCCGGAGCTCTCAGAACAGGAAGTGCTAGCGTGGCAAGTAGATAGGCTAGGATGGTTCTATGACCGCGTGGCGAGGGGGTCGGGGTCCCGCGGGGGTAGGGGAAGTAGGGGAATTGCCCCCTCTCCTCGTGTGGTTGTGCGCATGCGGTTGTGCGCATTATCGCGTTTCCCCGACGTTAAACTCGTTGGGTACACAAGTGGCCTCCCCCCTCTTACGGTAAGCAGTGAACGCAGAGAAGGAGAGAAAGAGAAAGAGAAAGAGAAGGAGAAATAGAATTTTGAGGTTATCAAAAAAGATTTTGAAAATGAGAAGAATAGAGAAGACGATATAAATTATGCCCTGAAGAAACTTATACTACAGCCAGTGCTTGATGACCTGCTGTAAACATAACACGTAGTGGAATAATTATGAGTAGTTTCCGAGAAGTGGAACGCAGAATATTATTTTGTAAAGTGGATGGATGGAAAGGTATTGAAGAAACATAAATTTAAGTAAAAATATATTTATTGGTTTTATTTACAATTTATAAAAGTTTTTCATACATTCGATAGTATGATGAATGTATTGTTTACAAATGGAACACCACTCTGGAAGTGTACAATTAATTTTTAGGTGACCATACTTTTCACAATTAGTACACCAATAATGTGGTGTTAAATCCATTTCAGGTTCCATTTGTGTAGCCTCTGTTTTTGCGAAAATAGGTTCCGTCTGCGTGCTACTATTTTTCACCTAGGACATATTTGAAAACTTTTTTTAATATTGTAATAACTACTTTACAAATCAAGTATACTTACAAAAATCACCTCCTCCTCCTCCTCCTCCTCCTCCTTCTCTAAATCAATAGCTGCTAAAAAATAAAAGGAACAAAAATTAAAATTTTTTTTTTTTTTTTTCGTATGTGTGTTGTAAGATTATTTCATGATTCTATGTATGGGTGGGTTTTCTTCTTTTAAAAATTAATAAAATAAGTACTTACAATGCATATTTCGCTGAAGCATCGCTTCATATTCTCGAAAATAGCGTTCATGAGAATCGTTAATTCTCCTAATATAATCCTGCATAGATTCTGCTGCAGTTTCCTCCTCTTCTGCACGATTTATCGTCACAGAACACTTTTCACTTTCCATTTTTAATATTTTGCTCTTTCAACGTGTACTGCTGTAGGTTCGAGGACTGAATGAATCCTCTGAAGAAATCCCGTCGAGAGAGAGAGAGAGAGAGAGAGTCTTTATCGTTTGTTTTCAATATGAAATTACATTAGAAGTCCATTCTTTCTTTCTTAAAGGATACACTATACCCTCCCCGTATATAGAGATATCCATAGATATTTTTCCCTATTGTGTTATACTGTGATAAACCTACAGGTCAATCACAATGGAAATTTATCGCAAGTAAGAAAAAAAAAAAAATTACCCCTTCCATTATTTCTTTCTTAATTAAGAAGGATACACTATACCCTCTGAATAATCCCCGTATAGTGATATCCATAGATATTTTTTCCTATTGTGTTATACTGTGATAAACCTATAGGTCAATCACAATGGAAATTCATCGCAAGTAAGAAAGAAAAAAAAAAAACAAAAATTACCCCTTCCAAACATTGCATACGCTTAATATATGATAATATCGTTCATATAAAAAGTCAGTCTGTTAAACGAGAGCTGCATAGTCGTACCACGCGTGCTTGAACTATTAAGAAAAAATAAGTTTGTGTGTGTTTGAACGCATTAAAAATAAACTTGATTCTTACATAAATAAAAAAAGGTAAGGATTTTCTTTTTCATTTGATTAGTAAATGCATTATTTAATTGATTTTTTTTTACTCTAATGAGACTAAATTTTCATAGAGATAAAAATGAACTTCAATAAGATCAATGAATTGGGAAGTGTCATTCCAAAAAAATTCGTTAAATTAGATAGCTTAACGGAAAATGACGAATACGAAATATCTGAAGTTGAAATAATTAAGACAAAATATGGCATAAAAATTATTGTAAAGCTGCCAACAGCCGATTGGGTATTCTTGCCAGGGAGAATGGCAAAATTGGCGGAGGATACGGAGCAGTTGCAGCAGCTGCAAAAGGCTGCAACAGCCAAAAATTTAATAATGCTATACAAAGGAGGAAAATACCACAACGTGGAATTTAAGTGTAAAGTTTGATAGATATTTTGTATTAAAAATAAAAAATTAATTGATGCTTATAATTATTAATATTTATTTATTCCCTACGTTTAATCTCCCATAATGTAGAATTTAGGAATAAAACATTAAGAACTTTAAGAAAGTATTTTATTTTCTTTTTTTTTTATAAACTTATATTTCTAACAATAATTTTTTTTTTTTTTTTTTTAACTTACATTTCTAACAATATTCGTAAGAGGATTATATTGTACAATTTTATCGTGTATGATTAAACAATAGGCTGTAGTATTATCCGGAATGATTTCCATACACTCGATCTCGAGTTTAACGTCGACCGTGCCGGTTTTTATGGACTCGTTCTGATGCGAGCAGTCGATGACGAAGAGCGGCCCGTACGTCAAAAAGTCCGTATAGTCGAGCATGGGTCTCCCGAGTTTCTCACCAGCGTAATAGGAGGTGAAAAACTTTACATACATGTCGTAGAGGACGGAGTAGCGGGATTTCGTGAAATCAGTGTCGAGACGCTCGTACGGATAGGATTCGGAATTCAGATAGAGTTTGACATCGAGGACTTTGCAATGATTAAATCTCAGCACATCCTCGTGCTGATTACTCTTCTTGTTCGTTCTGAACGCCAGAATGACGTATCGCGGCTTCTCCAATTGCGTGGACGCTTTCACGGACCACGTGTGTCGCTGCGACTTGGGCAGAAGGGGATACTCGTAAAGTTCCCAGGCGCGAAAAGCGAGTGACAGACTCTTGTCCTGCTCGACGATACCGAGAAATTGGAGTTTCGTAATTTCGTTCAGGGTCACATGGGGTATTCTCCATTGCACTCGTAGCAGCTTGATCGACGAATCGGTGATTTTCACCGCCGAGTAAATGGCGTTTGTATCGTCGCGCGCGCGAATGAGAACGAGCTCGTGACGCGCGTTAACGACGACTCGCCGATAATCCTCGCAGAATCCCAGCAGCATTTTCAGGGGCACGCAAAAGCTGAAATTCTTAACAGCCGCCTCCTTTTTAAGCCGGTCTCTGGCCGTAGCGACGAACCATCCGGAATGACGTAGACTGGCGCTCTCCTCGGTGCTCAGGGAAACGAGATTCTTCAGAGTGCTGGTAATACCGACGTTTCTGCATCGGTCGATCTCGATACCGTTCAATTCATAACGAATCTCGTCGAAGAGGAAAGCCGCGGAATTGCAGTCGAGCGTAACTGTATCATCGTTGGTGGCGCTCGCGTCACGCGTACCCTCTACCAGCTGGCCCTCGACGTAGAGATAACTCTCGCACGGCAGGAGTATCAAATCTTGCTGCTGTATGGGAATGCGAATCTCGTCGCTGTTCGCCAACGAGGCGTTCGCATACGGATTGTAGGCATGCATCTCCATTTTCGTGATGCGATTGTCGTAGGTCAGCGGTGCGGTGACGTTCAAGGGATCTGCCATTGTTCCACTATGTACTACCTTCGCCCAATCTCTTCACGGTGAATCCCAATGATTGTAAAAATTCGATATTTCTTCTCGTTAGCAGGAAGCTCCTCTTGTCGCGATTTTCACTCCGAGCCGGTGTATTCGACTCCACGTAGGACGAACGACTAGCGAACGTTTCATCCAGTTTCACCGCTTTATAATCCTCGCTACTACTTTTGTAAATTAACATTTCTTAATGTGTAATCTTATGGTAATTTCTACACGTCCAAAGTCTACGAGACGATCGTCCTGATCGAGGATACGTAACGTGAGATGGTCGATTACTCTGACGATGACCGGTAGATAAATGACGGTTTTCGGTGCCTCCGAGATTTTATAGCCCGGTGGTACGCTGGGAAAGAACTCGTGAATAATGTGTCGTGGTCTACCGTTGGTGTACGCACCACCCGCAATGTTGCACTCGATGCGTAGAATATTTGTTTTCACAATGTCCACGGTATCGTCGGATTCAGCCTGGACGTTCGGCTCGATCACGCGATTCGACGAGAAGCCCAGTAGCGAGCCAATGTTATTCGGTTTTCCAAAGTCAATCGAATATTTACAGAATATTTCACTCTTCAGTGTATTGTTATTCGCTCGTAGAAGAATGACGCTGTCAATGTTGTCTTTAATTTCATGTCTCGCAGAAATTTCAGACTGGAAAAATTCATTTATGGCACTCAACTCGTAACAGCCTCTGGGTATCGTCAGTACCTTATCGTTATCGTAGTAAAACTTATTATTCGTCTTGTCCACATTGGCTATCGAGTTGAACGTTTGCATGTCCACGAGACCGATCTCGTAGCGATCGTCTTGCAGATTGATGGGGGGGAAGAAATCTGAATTTAATACTGATTTACGATCCGATAATGTCACGGTGAAAGACATTTTTGTTTCAAAGTATCTGTTCTCGCAGGAATTTCACGCACAACTGACCGCAATTGCTTTTATCGTACGATTGATATCGATCATGATTGTAGTAGATTGTAACGTTAGGGCCAAAGTAACGCACACATTCTTTCGGCGGTTTCAAATTTCCGAAGGAATCAAAGTATAGGACGATGTCGTTACGCTTGACGTAGGCTACCCAGTGGGTACCAGGACCGCATTGATCGTCGAGATTCACGATCGCGCACTCGTTGCACCGCGGCCCGTCTAGCGGCAGAGATGTGCGCATAAAGACTCCACGGAAGTATGGTATGCGTCGGCAGATGCGTGTCAATTGTACGTTACTAGTAGGACCTGAATCCGGGAAAGCATCGCCACGACGAAATTTTCCCTCATTCATTTTCTTCCTCGACCGTTTTTTTGTTGTTTTTTTTTTGTTTTTTTTTTCCACGGATACCCTCTCCGACGACTCGCTTGTACGGTTTCAGATAAAGACCTCGGCCTCTCTTGCGCGACGCTTCCATCGCGCGATTGTGACGTTGCATTTCCCGCAATCGTTCTCTCTCAGCTTTTGCACGGTTTACAGCACTCGCTATACCCGATGCTCCACCTGCCAATGCTCCGACTGCACCTAGTAGTGGAAGTATAGGTATTATACCACCCCGTTTCCTCGGCATTCGAATTCTTCTCTTCCTCGTAATACCAATTTTTTTCTTGTTGTTGTTCTTTTTTTTAGCCGCTACTGCTTTCTTCATCGCAACAATATTATTATGTAATCCCAAGCCAAGTTTACGCTTAGCATTCATCGATGCCCATACGGCTGCGGCGACCGCGCGTTCACCCAAGGTCGCGTCTCTTGCGTTAATACGTTCACGCGCTCTCCTCGCTAGCACTTTATCGGCCTGATGACGCTCCGGTAGATCCTCGTTGTGCCAATATGCTAAGTCGTGATCGAGGCAGGCCTCGTCCAGCGGATTTATACCACGATCGCCGCGCTCCAATCTTTCGCGAAGTCGAGTGCCGGGTCCGCAATAATTGTAACCGGGCACGTGCAGCTCAAATGGCAATTTTTTCAAGACTTTATTGAAGAACGATCCAGACATTTAGAGCAACTGCTTCTCTTGCTGACAAACGTAACAGTCTTTTATCCGTCTCGGTGGTCCGTCGTGGTGAGTGGTATCAGGTAGATTGTAGTGTTGCAAACAATATTGATATTGCTGCACATCCGAGTCCGCGCGAATGTGCCGAGGTAATCTTTCCCACACACTCGCGATACTGTCTGGAAAGTACTCTAGCAATACGATCTTCGGTATGTGTTCGAGCTGATGATTCGTCAAGATATGCAGAGAATCGACGACGACTAGCATGAACGCCATCGTAATGGCAACTGACCGAATAGTTCCGTAATTCGCGAAATATAAATGAACGATACGGCTGTTCCCGAAGGTTAATAGCGAGGATGCATTTCGTGAAGCACGTGCCGACTATTCGCGTGACAAATTTGGATGCTCACAATGCTACCGCGCAAATAAAAAAAAAACGTCACGGATCGCTATTACCATCTACGATACGCTGCATAGTTTGCGGTCCGTCGAATTGCGGTAAGACAAACGTGCTGCTGAGCCTCATAGAGAGTCCGCACGGTGTGAGATTCGAGAACCTGTACGTCTACTCGAAATCGCTCCAGCAACCGAAGTATCGATATCTGGAGCAGCTTCTGCAGGAAACGGAGGAAATCGGTTACTTTCAATTTTCCAACAATTGCGAGGTTGTGAACGTCGCGGATGCAAAGCCGAATTCCATTTTCATGTTCGACGATGTGGCCAACGACAAGCAGGACAATATAAGGGACTACTTTTGCATGGGTAGACATTCCAACATCGATTGTTTCTACCTCTGTCAGACTTATGCGAAAATACCGAAGCAACTGATACGAGATAACGCAAACTTGCTAATAATATTTAAGCAGGATGGAACTAATCTGAAGCATATTTTCAACGATCACGTCAACAGTGATATGTTGTATGAGAAATTTCTCACATTGTGTTCGACCTGTTGGAGTCGCGATTACGGTTTCCTAGTAATAGACAAGGATAGCTCTCTGAGGAACGGTCGTTATCGCAAAGGTTTCAACGAGTACGCCACGATCGAGTGAACGGTCTTGTCAGGCCGGTAAGGTTTCGACCTTGCCGGTAAGGTTTCGGCCTTGTGAATGTCGATAATCATGCCGGTAAGGTTTCACGATCACGGCCTTGAGTGTCAGTTTGATACTGGAGCGCAGGCTGTTCGGATCACCGTGTCAGGTCGGTTAAAACCCGTGTCGGTTCGGGGAGAATACAGCATCGCAACAGGTCGGGTAATAACCGTTCAATTCGGGGGAAAGCTGTTTTATACAGCATCGCGATGGATGAAAAATCGCTTCTGAAGAGGATCGCCAAGACGAGCGAGGTCATTCGCGACAAGCATCGTGCCTTGAAATCGGAGAAGGCGATAATGGAGAGCAGTTTGAACGAGACATTCAAGCCGATAGTCGAACCATTGAAGAAACTCGTTTCGCAAACGGAGGATAACACAAATAATAATAATAGTTCGTTTGTCAAATACAACGATAAATTGAAGAGGGGAGCCTACTTCACATCGACACCGCATAAACGAGCAAAGAATCTTAGTAGTAGTAATATTAGTGAAACTATTACGAATCCATTGGATTTCATGACCGACGACGACGACGAGTCTTCTATAACCGATCAACCGTCGCCCGATTCAAAAAAAAGTTTGCTAGAAAAATTAAATGTTGATGAAAAACAGGAACCAGGCTTGTTTCAACATGTCTTTCAACATATTCAATTACATCCGATCCCTGGCAAGTATATTAAATTACTTCTGACTGATAGGGATAACTTGATTGATCGTGCTTTTGGACCTCGTTATGAAGATGATCAACTGACGCTTGGTAAATGTAAATTTGAAATAAGTCATGAGGGAGATATTATTCTCGATAAGACGTTATACACCGGTACAATGGGTACTTATGAACTAATTTTCATGAGAGAACCCAATCGAGCCATTATAAAACCCGACGATTTGGAACAATACAAGAGTATTCTCAATCAAACTAAAGCGCATAAACTGTTAAACGATAGTCTAAAACAAATCAAAGGTAATAGAGGTGCAAAATATACAGAAATTATGAAACCATTGCTATTGGGAAAACCTATTTTACCGCCTTATCGGTTACCATCAACATCACGCGCAAGAAAATCGTCAACTTCTGACGCGTCAACATCGGGCGCAAGTAAACCGTCTAGCGCAAGTAAACTGTCGGGCGCAAGTAAACCGTCAGGCGCAAGTAAACCGTCATCAGCATCATCGAAAAAAAAGGGTAAAGTTCTTATGCGTGTCACCGAGGGACCAATCAACTACGTACATTGGAACGATCCGAATGAATTGATCGAACGTTTGAGACTTTTGATCGCGTCGGTGGCTGCCGGTAATACGAGTCATCACAACGAGATACAGTCGATAATCGAGGAGTTGCGCGACGAGGATCTCATCGTATAAAGAAAGTTGCACGTTACACTCTTACCTCAGTGTAATATCAACGTCTTTCGGTAGTACGAGGTAAAAAAAAAAAAAATGTCTGACTCCTGCTGCTGTGAAATTTGCATTTGTTTAACATACATCGTAGACTGTATACTCTCGACATTACGAGCCATCAAAAAGAGGAATAATAACGAGGAACAGGAGACTGATTTTTGAAATGTCGATAAATAAATTTGGAATTGGACTGGATGGTGAGAGTAGGAAACACGAACCAAATTTAGAACATTTACTGCATGAATTCAAACAATATCTGACAATGACATTGAATAAACATAATGAACAATTTGAGAAAAAGATGGACCAAATTTTTCAAACAATTTGTGAAAAATTGGATGATAAAGTGAGTAAAAGAGATCTGGAAAGAGCAATACTTAGCAACACTTTTCATTAGGAATTTCTAAGAATCTGTCTATTTTTTTGAAAAAAAAAAAAAAAAAAAAAATGAGCAAAGAAAAGATACAGTTGGTGGAGGAGCTCCATGCGCCGGCGAGGATAAATTTTCCACGCAGAAGAGTCATCGTGCGCGGCTTCGACGATCTCTGGCAGGCCGATCTTGTTGATATGCGCAATTACGTCGATGCAGGTTACCAGTACATTCTCACTGTAATCGATACCCTCTCAAAATACGCTTGGTCGGTGGCATTGAAGACCAAGAGCGGCGGAGAAGTGACGACGGCAATGACGAGAATCCTACTGAAGGACGGCAGATGTCCGAAAAATTTACAGACCGACAACGGCAAGGAGTTTTACAACAGTGACTTTCGGGCGTTGATGAAGAAACGCGGGATAAATCACTACTCGACCTACAGCGTGATGAAAGCGTCGATAGTCGAGCGCTGGAATCGTACGTTGAAGACGGAAATGTGGAAACGATTTACGTTGAACGGTAATTACAAGTGGCGCGCTATGCTGCAAGAGTTGGTGGACGCGTACAATGCGCGAAAGCATCGTACCACGGGAATGCGTCCCGTGGATGTGAAACCCGAGCATGCAGATAAGCTACTCCAGACAGTATACAGCCACATCAAGGTCGCAGGTCGTGCCAAGTTCAAAGTCGGTGATTTCGTACGAATCAGTAAATACAAGCAGATGTTCGCCAAAGGCTACACGCCTAATTGGACTACCGAAATATTCGAGGTGGCGAAAGTGCAGAGGACCAATCCCGCTACGTATCTCCTCAAGGATTCCAGGGGTACGGAACTGTTGGGTGGATTTTACGAATACGTGCTTTCGAAAACCATCAATCCCGATGTGTATCTGGTGGAGAGAGTATTGCGTAGAAAGGGCGATAAAGTGTTCGTTAAGTGGCTGGGATTCGACAGGACGCACAATTCCTGGATAAATAAGAGCAATGTTTTATAATAACTTTTATTAAGATGTATCAAAATATAGAATAAATAAATAAATAAATAAATAAATAAATAAATAAATAAATAAACAAATTATTTTAGACTATAATGTCCCCAGGGTAGAGTCGCCGCGGTGCCGGGTGTAACGAAACGCTTGTCGTCGTACGGACTGAGGGCGACCTTTCTCTGACTGATCGAGAAAACCTGGTGCAGCCTCGATCGAATCAAATTTTGACTGCGAGACTGTACGGTGAAATTATCCAAGCAATCCTTGTAGTCGTCAAATGTTATATTTCTATCGATAACGTAACCTTTGACACCTTTGGCTTTTTTGGTAATTCTCGCACAGTCCTGCACCTTGAAAGTATACATTTTTGCCCTCAGTCCTACGAACTCGGTCATGAGACGACCATTGTTCTCGTCCTTCATCAGACCGGGTATCTTTTTGTTGACGCGTGGCAAGTCATACCGATTATCGTCAGGATAATCGCTGGTGTCGAATCGCGCGAGATCGCGTTTCATGACCGAGTAAACGTCGTCGCACTCGACACTGTATATCAGACTGTCCGTGTCGGTATACATCGCTCTACATTTACCGCCGAATGTAGGAAGCATATAGTCATAGTGAAATTCATACAAGCAAATTTTTGAAATATCTAAAATACTCATTCCCACGTAAATGGGTTTATCAAATTTCGCGGACAATTTCGACAATTGAATCGCGACCACATTCTCGTTGAAAATCGCGAGACTGTGAAAATTCGGTTTGGAAATCAGGCTTTCCGCCCCGTATCTTCCCTCCCACTTGGTTGCGAGCCTCACGTCAACTCTATTCCTCACGTTCTCCATTGTTTTACCGAAAACCGCGTTGTTCATCAACTTGAAGAGATTCCTCTCAAATTCGTTGGTGGACGCGGTGCGCAAACGCGTGTTCAGCTCGATGTAATCGCGTAGCCAGGTGGACTGCTGAAACTTTAAACCGCGATGTATACGCTTCAGTACGAGTCCATTACGCATACATTGTTGCAGAGCGCGATAATGTATTACGTAACGGGTCTTATCGTTTAAAGTGGCCAGCAGCTTCTCCTGGCTCGCGCCCGGCGGCTTCTCGCGCACCATGCAGAACGGTAGGTCCGCGTGTTTGTCGTGAAGCTCGCGCGGATACTCCAAATCGACCTCCAAAATATAACCCTCGGGATGATCCGTGGGTATAGCGGAGACATCGAGATTGGCAGCGTCCTCGATCCATTGGAATCCATGGGTGGGCAGCGGCTGACACATTGCCCACCCATACAGATTGTTTACGTCGTAATACATGAGATATTTCGACGGTTCCGCCGGATCGTAGTCCCGCATATACCGATTGTTGGCCCTCTCGTAACGATGGGAGCACTGACTCAAACCACCGCGTATACCGCGCTCCACGAACAGCAACATATCCACGTCCGTGAAAAGCTCCAGCCTGATTCCCGTATGCTTCAACATCGCGTCCCAGGTGAAGCCCGGTAGCGTATAATAATGGGCTGGATCCAACTCATAATTAAGCATGCAACTATCGCGAAAACTTTCGAAAACATCGGTCAACAATAGGACATCGGTCTTCAGGTACAGGTCACTGTACTCCCCAAGTGTGCGCATGTGGAATTTGGTCCATACCTCTACGGCATGATTGTATGCTTCCTCGCTGATATCGCTGTCGGTCAGTCTGTTGCGAAACGACTGTCGCGGTGGTAAAGCCGTCTCTTCCAATCTAGCCGCGCTATCTATATAGTCGTAAGGAAAAATACCTTTCCTCGTAAGCAAGTCGAACTGCTCGACGCTCAATTCCGAAAATTATGACCTCAAATTTGTCAGCTGAGATTCCGCCAAGTACGAGCTCAATTTGTCCAAACTGGAGGCCATAAATTTGAACGAATCGATAAATCTCAACTGTATATTATATTTTCGCAAATATTTGGTAAATGAAATGTATTTTTCCTTATGTACAGGCAGCAGATGTACCGATCCCTCGTACAAATTAGCGATCGTCTCGAAGATAAAATGCGAATCATAGCCGGATAAATTGTGAAAAATTACTGGAATGACATGCGAATCTTTGAAATTTATATTACAATTATTGTGAGCCGGTCCTCTGTATCTGCCGGTCAGATGATCGTGATCGCGAATTCGTAGTTGATTCGGAAGAAACGGCTTTTTGCATATATGACAATTGGGTTCATTATAGTGACGCAATTGTTCGCTAAGACTAAGATTATGCATGGGCACGATAGTACTTAGCGTCTCGCTCGCGATGCGCGCAATGTTCTCGAGCTCGCGTACGAACCATTCGATGCAGTCGGCACCCCGACGAGCGTCGTACCTCGAGAGTGACGCATCGCGAGCACTTTTTAAATAATAGCCTACACTAATAGGTTCATGTCTCTGATAAATATCACTACTACTACTGTTCGATTGTTCAACTTTCAATAATATGCACTCGAGATCCGCGTATACGACGAATGGCGCTCGTTCCCCATTTTTGATGTTCTTGAAGGAAACCCAGCGATCCTCGGCTTTGCTCGGCAACATCAAGCGGAGATTATCGTTGAGCTGCGCGCAATCCTGCTCGTGCGATTCGAGCCTCTCCACTGTGCGGAAGTAGTGGAGACATCTAAAAAATTTAATATAAAACATATGCAGTTATATTTGTATTTTTTCAGTATTATTATTATTATTATTAATACATACCGATCGCATACATAATGAGCATTTTCTCTCTTGGTGAATTGGCTTCGCACCAGTCTCGAGAGATTCCTTATGCACATAAAATGTGCAGCTCCCTGTTCATCGTTGACGAGAAGAAGATTAGCATGCCTCGATCTCTTCTTCTTCGTCACCTGAAGAGGCACAATTCTGCTTTTTGCGTCGCTATTTTGCTCTTCATTCTCCAAGGTGAAGATGTTCACCGACACGTCGTTATCCACCTCGAATTTCGGAATCTGTTTTAGCGTAGTCGGAAAGGTTAGGCTACCGACGTCTAAAACCGTCCGAAAATGTGGATAAGAGGACGTGCGCTTTGGATTAGCCGTAGGTTTTGCCGGATAGAGTGCCGCCGTCACGGACCACGCGAAACATGCATTATCACTGGTTTCTAAATTTATCAGAGCTTTCCTACTCGTGATAGCGGATGGCAGATTAATTTTACAACCCGCGTGGAACGGGTTAAAACGATTAATGTTAACTAGTAAATAATGAATTTTGTGCAAAGTCCATCCACTATCACGCTCTTGAAATTCACTTAATTTTTGTATAATAACGTCTAAAATGTTTTTCTTATACCAATCACTAAAATTATCAGTCTTATACAATGTAGCATTAGTCGTACTAATGTTTTAATCATCACTCTGGTCCTTAGAGATGAATTGTCCGTTAAATACACAATTAACCTTAACACTATTTGCACTAACAAATACCTTATCTATACGCGTACGCACTAATACTTCCGCGTCTACTAAAAAATCCTTAGGCTCTATATAATTACTATTAACTACCATGCCGCTGCATATTCGACTTCGAAACGCCGAATCAAGCTCCTCCCAGGTAAGTCCTTGTACGTCATTGCTACAACCAGCCCCTGATTTAATATAATTCAATTCTCTCTGCGCTCGTAGCAACAGACACTTTATACACGCGATTTCGGCGAAATTCTTCTGACGCGTTCCAACGGGTAAAGCTCGATCCGCGCTGCTCAATCGTCGAATATGCTCGCGACATTCCAGTACCCACGCGTCGTACTCATTCGCACTATTAATTGTAAAAAATTTTCTTCGCAATTCCGTCGACATTTTGTGTGTTTCTTAAAGAAATGACTATGTCATACGGTGAACAACAACAATAAATTAATAATTGCGAATGCGTCTCTCGCGAAGAGTAACGCTTATATATATCGAATAGAGAATGGAAGTAGGGGTATCTACACATCCCATTGTTTCGTCCGAGATGCATACTGACATTTATATACATTGTTTTTTTTTTTTTCAGAAGTCTTTTATTCCTTTATATATTGATCATATACAGATTTCATAAAGTAAACATTTTGCAGTGAACATATACCATAATGATTCATACACTTGGGTAACGGTGGTTCGAAATTTTTACTCCATCCAAGACTAAATTTACCCCACTCACACTCCTTCGCATTGTATATATTTTCTAAGTTGCAAATTTTTCTCAACCAATCATATTTCTCCCGTCCTTTCACGAAAATCCAATCCTCTCCCTCGTACGGGCGTTACATACTTTCTTATTACATCTTTATGCTTGTAATAAGGTGAATGACCGTCGGTCCAATTGAATCCATGTCGATTAAAATAAAGCCAACTTTAAAAAAGAAAAAATTATATACAAAACATTACATTTTTAAAAAAAAAAATACTTACTCATTCTGTTCTCTCTCGAGATCGCTCAACCAAGCTTCTTGAAATGGTGGTGAAAATACATTGTGATACACTTCATTATCACGCAACACCGCAAATTCTTTAACTATAAAACTCTTGTCGGTCAATACAAAACCTTGAAAATCAACGAATGTCGGTGTCATTATCGTCGTCGTCGTCGTCGTCGTCGTCAATCGCTCGATGCAAGAATGAACGATCTTTTTTTTGTCGCATTTAAGAAAATTTTTTCCCCCTCCAACAGGGGAACAAATAACGTATTAAAATTTAATGTTTTTAAAAGGAGGGGATAATTTCTAAGAAAATTTTTTCCCCATTGTTACCTATAGTTTCTTCACAGTATAATACAATAGGAAAAAAAATATCTTCTAGAGATTAAGAAAGAAAGGACTTCTTATCAAATGTAACTTTATATTTTAAAGAAACGATAAAATCTTTCTCTCTACGGAGATATTTCTTCGAATGTTTCATTTCAGTTTTTTTCTTCATCGAGAATAGCACGAGCGCAACAATGTATAGAATAACTCACATAATGGATGTAGAAGGTTTCTTAGTTTATAAAAAAGAACTTAAATATAAAGATATAGCTATAATTGATTTAAAAAGTAACCAAATTTCTTACGCATCGTTTCGTTTGCATGACAGTATGAAAAATCTTAGTGAGAAAGACAAAAAAACTGTGTGGTATTTGCTCAATATGGTTCATGGTATAAAATATAGTGATACGGGATTCGAGAAATACGAGCAGGAGGATGTGGAAGATTTTATTAGAGGTTGCCTAACGTGCGAGAATCCCGTAGTAGCCTACAAGGAAGGGAACATTGAAAAAAATCTATTGAATAGGATGAATGTGGATAATATTAATTTAGAAGTGTATGGTTGTCCTAAGTTTAAGGATTTAATTAAATTATATGATTTTGAAAAAACTCCGTGCAATTTACACGTTCGAGAGAAGAACTTGGACAATGAACGTATCCACTGTCCTTACGAGGAGGTGTCAGTTTTTGCCAAGTGGATAAAAGCAAATATGTGATTCTTTAAAAACTATTTAGAGAAATAAAGAGGAGAACACAAGTCCTCAATTCTTCATTCAATCTTATACCGTTGTCGGTGCTGCACACAGGAAAAAAAAAAATGAGCTGTGAAAAGTGTAAATTAATCATGATTCAAGAGGATATTGTTCCTCTTTCACCCACTCTTCCCAGAGAATTGACAGAGGAATACGTCAATCGAATTAACGATTTTTTCAATCGTTACTTCGAAGAGTATGAACGGAAACTGCATCTTTATTTGCATAAAAACTGTAAGTATTTATTTTTTACATTTTTTTCATAATTATTGTTTGTTTCTTTGTTTTTTTTTTTTTTTAAATAAAGTGAAGAAAGACGAAGAGAAACAGGCTGAGGAAAAAGATATTGAGTTAAAGGAGACGAAGAAGGAAGAGGAGGAGGAAAAAGATATTGAGTCAAAGCAGACGAAGAAGGAAGAGGAGAAAAAAGTAGAGGAGGAAGAATGTAAGTATTTATTTTATCTTTTTTTACCTTTTCATAATTATTATTACCTCTTTGTATTTTTAAAATAAAGTGAAGAAAGACGAAGAGAAAGAGGCTAGGGAAGATATTGAGTCAAAGGATATGAAGAAGGAAGAAGAAGAGGAGAAAAAAATGGAGGAGGAGGAGGAGAAAGATATTGAGTCAAAGCAAACGAAGAAGGAAGAGGAGAAAAAAGTAGTGGAGAAGGAGGAGGAAAAAGATATTGCTTCAAAGCAGACTAAGAGAGAAGAAGAAGAGGAACCACCACATTTCTTTTTCTTTTACTATTAAATTATTTTATCTAACAAATTGAAAAAATATCATTGTAAATTAACCTCTACTATTTCTTTTATCAAATAAATTGAAAAATATTATTGTAAATATACCTTTTACTAATTCATCTGGAGTTAACGGAAAGAAACCTAATACGTATTGAGAAATGGATATAAACTTCTCTCCGCATTGATAATGAGATGTAAACTTCATCCGAAGTGGAGAGAGAAAGCTAATATGTATTGATAAAGATATGTAAACTTCATCTGGAATACGTAGAGGAGAGCACTCTTCATTTCAGTCTTCAGTGAGACATCATGAGTTCCACACGACCAATAAGCTTACCTGACAAGAAACTAACATTAAAAGATTTAGAAAAAAAATATTGCAAACCAGTGGCAATAGTAAGGCCATTTCGGCATAATGAAGAACAGCAGCAGCAGCAGCAGCAGTCAGTTCTAAGAGGGTATCGCTTGATACTTGAACAGCAGCACCAGCAGCCACTGCGGCGACCACATTCGCTGCCCGTAGCCCTGCAGATGCCGCCCGCAGCGGTGCAACCTGCAGCGGACCAACCTGCAGCGGAGCAACCTGCAGGGGAGCAACCTGCAGTCTCGCGTAGGAGGCAATTGTTATTACGGTTACGTAATATGCAGCCTATGTGAGCTTGTGGGTTGTATGACAGACAGTCACCACCACCAAATCGGTAAGAGTTAATAAAAGTCAAAGACTAATAAAATATAAAAAAAAAAATGGCTTAATAGCGAAGGAATCTCGCATTCACTTTTTCTCTCGCAGCGATTTATTAAATCGTAGTACTACTTTTGTTCGACAAAGAGTGCTTTTAATGTAGTATAGAAGCTACTTAAATAATTTTTTTTTTAATTATAGATGCTGTTGCTGTTGCTGTTGCTGTTTTTATTGGAATTCTACAGGACGTACAATTCCTGGTTTATTTATATATTTTTATAAGTAAATTTGTATTTCAATAAAGAGGGTTTTTTATGCCGAAAGGCTTTTTCCCTTACATTGGTGTTTCTTCAATTACCTCTCCACCAATCCACTGTACCCTGTAATATAAGTATTGCAAATAAAAAAGAAAAAAAAAAGGTAAATCATAACATAAAACCCTTGAAGATTTCCATTCAACCGACATCGGACGATGCTTCGACTGAAATATTCCAGGGGGATCTACAGCTTGAAAACTGTTCTGAATGTTGTCGTGTTTTTCACATACGTCCCAACCACTTTTCTGAAGTTAAGGTCACGTAGCCTCCGCTCTTATTACAGAGCGGATGGTAAGTATCTGCGACGATAGATATACAAATGAATATGACGATCGTCAAAGATACTGTAACATAAATAAGGGGGAGCGATCACTGCATCGCTCTCTACGAATGTTCTTTCTCTCTTTCTCTTTCCAGTACGAGTCCATTTCGCATACATTGTTGCAGAGCGCGATAATGTATTAAGTAACGCGTCTTATCGTTTAAAGTAACCAACTGCTTCTCTTGGCTCGCGCATGGCGGTTTCTTTTTTTAATATATAATTATTATAATTTTTATGTGTATATTATTAAAAATATATTTATAAATTTTTATTAAAAATTCCAAATTTCGTTCATTTCATAACCTCAAAATTCTATTTCTCCTTCTCTTTCTCTTTCTCTTTCTCTCCTTCTCTGCGTTCACTGCTTACCGTAAGAGGGGGGAGGCCACTTGTGTACCCTACGAGTTTAACGTCGGGGGAACGCGATAATACGCACAACCGCATGCGCACAACCACACGAGGAGAGGGGGCAATTCCCCTACTTCCCCTACCCCCGCGGGACCCCGACCCCCTCGCCACGCGGTCATAGAACCATCCTAGCCTATCTACTGTGGCACGAGTTGGCGTAGTTTTAAGTTTAGGAATTAAGTGGGATTTGTATTTTATAAAAAGAGTGATTGTAACAATATAAGGAAACGGAAAAGGAAATTTGTGTAACTGATAATTGAGCAATCCCTTTCTTTCCAATCCCTATTACCTTTCCAGAATTTGAAGTGGGCGATTCTTTAGATTAAGAATAAAGAATGGATATAGAATTAGGCTAAAGGGTTTGGAAATGTAACAATATGTTGGTTCTGGTTTCTCCGTGAAAACGTCTTCTTTCATTTCTCCACCTTCTCTGCGTATATATATATATATATATATCCCAGGGTTCCTCCGCAGGTCCCTTCGGTTATGGTCGGGCGGTGTCGTTCCTGGAGGTTTCGAGTTGTTCGTTCCAGATGGAAGGAGGTAACTTCGTGTGATTGAATAATCTCCGGAATAATTGAATAGACAAATAAACAATAATTATGCTGCAAGAGTAGTTCTATAACAGGAAAGTCAGGCATGCGTTAGATTTCGTGGTTAGTAGAGATGGTAGAATGAACGGGGGGTATAAAGGCAGGTTTTAGTTTGTCCAGATGTTTGGTGATAGGAACTCCGGAGTCGGTGAGGATAGTAGCGTTGTTTTTGTCATTGATAGAATCGATGATGTATGGCCCCTTATACTGGGAGTCTAATTTATGCTTTCTAGGTTCTCGGAGGACATAGACCAAATCTCCAGGAGAATAGGAGACAACGACGGCGTTCCGATCATGATATTCTTTAGATTTTCCTTTTGCTTGGATTTCGCGTTCTCTTGCTAAAGCGTGAAGCCGAGTTAACTGCTAAGCAAGCTCCTGTGCGTATGCGTCGTAGGTTAATAACTCCTCGATCGCATAGGCGGAGACGGGGGACTGAGCCTATCGTCCATAAATTAATTCATATGGCGTAAAACTTGTAGCTTCATGCACAGAAGTGTTATAGGAGAACATGGCGAAGGGGATGAATAAATCCTAGTCCGAATACTGGTTGATATTATATTTTAGGTATTCGGTGAGCACTAGATGACTTCTCTCTAGGGATCCATTGGTCTGGGGTCGATAACCGGAGGTGGTTAAGTGCTTGATTTTAAAAAGAGAGGTTACGCTTTTGAGTAATTTTCCTAAAAAGCTGGTGCCTCGATCCGTGAGAATGGCACGCGGAAGTCCGAATTGCGCAACGAAATGCCTCGAAAATGCGTCAGCGATGGTAGCGGCGCAAATGTTAGGTATTGCGACAGCAATGCAAAATTTATTCAAATTACACTGCATGGTTAGAACGTCTAAATTTCCGGAGGGCGTAATAGGAAAAGGGCCTACGGTGTCCAAGGCTACCTTATCGAAGGGGGCACAGGGGGTGTCAGTTATGAGCATTGGCAGTTTAGGTTTTACGCGAACCAATTTCTGCCGTTGGCAACTATCGCAGGAACGTATAATGCTCTGGACGTCCTTATGGAGACCGGGCCAATTATAATGTTCCCTAATTCTATGATAGGTCTTGGTCACTCCCTTATGAACTCCAATTAAGCCTCCATGATACTCCAAGATGATGTGTCTTCTCATCTGAACTGGTGGAGTCACAACTTCTCCAGTGCAGATAGTGATTTCAATATCGTCATAGTGGAATGCACGGGAAAAGACGGAGCTCAAATAGCGCGACGTCAGCCGAGAGGTTCCGAGTTTATACGGACCGATGCTGAACTTCGTAACATTATTCTCATGGACAAATTCTTTTAGTTTTTCCAAAGAATTAAGAATTTCTTCGTCGCTGGCGGGGATTAATTCGCTAGGATGGATAATGACTAGGATGATCTTGGAGGTTTTGTAGGAAAAGTCCTGGATGGACCCAGGAGGAAAAGGATGATTCTTTATGGTTTTCAGATCGAGCTTTCCAGTCTCTATGAGCATTTGGCTAATGGGGTCTTGAAAGGAGCAGTCAGATGCGATCAAGTGGACGATGTTGCTAGGCTGGTGACATAGAACATAATCAGAGGTTTCTATGTTACATCGCATAGGGTTAGAGGGTGAGCTAGACGGGAATTTTTCTGAGATAGGATTGGGTTCGATACGGATGAGACCAGGATCTAGGGATGGATTGTATTGAGTAGGTGGCATGGTTTTGTTTTGGGTGGCATCCACTACGGTGATATCCGATTCAGCGTCGGAGCAGGAAAGTTCTTCTTCGGGTTTTTCGAAATCACTGGGTATCTACGTGGATCGTCCTATGGGTTTTATTTTATCAGGAGATGGGAGAGTAAAGTTTAGAGGTTCGGAGGTTGCGGTGGGTGTGATGCACGAGTCCGCATCGGTTTCCTCATCGGAATCGGTGTCTTCGTCCGATGATTGTTCGTTGTAGAGGGAAGCCAAAAGGTTTTGAATTTCTTCTTGGCTAGAGCTCAATTCGCTAATAATAGAACATTGTTCGGGGGTCAGTGGGGTACATTCTGCCTCGAACGATTCTCCGAGAACACTGGGTTCCTCAGGGAAGTTTTCTGGAGGATTTTCCGAGTTGCTGTCGTCGGGGAGAGTCGTTTCTTCCATCAGGGTTGGTAACATGCTTGTAGAGGGCCTGGAATCAATATTGGTTAAGCGGTGAACTTCTGTCGAAGTCTCGAAATCGGTGGAAGAGTCCAATTCGGCATACTTAATAGGGGGAGCGGCTTCCTCCCGGCGACGGTTTGTCAGACGGGCACCAATTGATTGTGTATCCACCGGAAGTTGTTTTTGATGGGAAGGTAACTGGGGTCATCGCGGAACACAGGCAGAGCAATCGGTACTGGATTTCGCGATAGAGCGTCAGCGTTGCAGTTAGTTGCTCCTTTCTTATAGATGATTTCGTAGTCGAACTCCTCTAAACAGAGTTTCCATCTTTGGATACGATTGGTAGGGTCGGTTGCCTTGCTGAGCCAAACGAGAGGCTGGTGGTCAGTGACGAGAGTGAATTTTCTTCCATATACGTAATGACGGAACTGTTTAATAGCATAAACAGCAGCCAGTCCTTCTTTCTCGGAAGTAGAATATCGGGTTTCCGGGTCGGTAAGCGTACGAGATGCGTAGGCTATGGGTCGATCGTGTCCAAGCTTTCCTTGACTGAGGATGGCTCCTATAGCAAATTCAGAGGCGTCGCAGGTGATGATAAACGGAATTTGGAAATCTGGATAGGCCAGAACTGGAGCTTCACACAGGCAGGCTCGTAAGTCTTCAGAGAGCTGGCCTGGGTCTCCCCGTTCCAAGTAAAGGTGACACCTTTTTTGAACAGTTGAGTCAGGGGTTTGGCTCTTTGAGCAAAATTTGGAATAAAGCGTCGGTAATACCCAGCTAATCCTAGAAACTGTTTGATGTTTTTGGGGTTCGTAGGTACGGGAAATTTTGGTACAGCCTCCACCTTGGAGGGAAGGGGCTGGACGCCATTCGGGTTGATAAGATGGCCTAAATAGGTGATTTGTTGTCTGAGGAAGGCACACTTTTCCGATTGTAGCTTGAGACCGTATTGTCGAATTCTGCTGAATAAGCGCTTGCACTTTTCTATGTGTTCAGAGAGTGTGGCAGAAAATACAATAATATCGTCAAGATATACAAAAAGTTCCTGTCCTTGGAGTCCTTGTAGGACTCGATCCATAAGGCGCTGGAAGGTGGCGGGGGCATTTTTGAGTCCAAAGGGCATTCGTGTGTATTCGTAATGTCCAAAGGGCGTAGAGAATGCTGTTTTATGTCGATCCCGGGGATGAAGATGAATTTGGTGGAATCCACTGGCCAAATCGAAAATAGAAAAATACTTAGATCCGCCTAGTTTATCCAAGATGTCCACAATGATAGGCAAAGGGTAGGAATCTCCTACGGTTTGTTCGTTCAGTCGACGGAAGTCGGTAACGAGGCGCCACCGTTTCTTTCCTTGGGAGTCGGGAGCCTTTGGTACAATCCACAGCAGAGAATTGTAGGGTGATGAGGAAGGGACCACTATGCCGTTCTCTAGAAGTACATTGACTTGGCTCTGTACCTCAGAATGTAATGTTTCTTCAATTCGGTACTGTCGGATCTTGAAGGCTGTTCCTCCGGGGGTATCGATTTCATGATAAATATCGGCCTTGTTTTCGGTGTTGGGACGGTCTCCCGTCAAGTAGAATATGTCAGAATACTCGCGAATTAAGGAACTAATCACAAGTTGAGCGTCTGGGTCTTCCGGCGATGGGTTGAGGAACAGGGCTTCCAAGGCGGTAGTCCTTTCCTGGGGTTTTAAAGGTTCAATTCCAGGTCTAACATCTTCGTCGGGCAACTCCCATCTAGGATGTTCGCCTAGGTAGGGAAGAGTTGTTGGAGAATCTTCCTCCGGTGGTGATGTTGCAGGAGAGCTTATGGTAACATTAAGGGACTGAGGAGGGAGCTGAGAGGCGTCTACCTTAGTACACCCTTCTCTTATACTTAGAAGTTCGTCACTATTTTTGAAGGGTAGAGGCCTCACTGGTTTACTGGCGGTAACTAAGGTCCGATGTAACAGGGAGATCTGTGCCTCGGTTTGATTGAGGAAGGGCATCCCCAGGAATCCGGTGTAAGGGAGGTCAAAGTCTTCTATGACCTGGAATCTATGAGGTTCATCATCGATGGTAAGGGTGACAGATCCTACTACGTCCAGTTGTCCTCTGAGACCTCGTAGGGCAGGGAAATCGGGGTATTCGAGGCCAATATCCTCTCGAAGGGCATTATACACTATGATGTTAATGTGTGAGCCTGTATCCACCAAAAATTCTCCGTCCAGGTAGCTCAATTGGGGTACTTTCTTGAGTACCAAGGTCGCGTGAGGCGAATAGCTCAAAATGACGGGTACAGGTGGCGGATTTTTCCTCGTTTTCTGGGGTGGAGTTAAAATTTGAACGGACGCGGTTTCTATGATGGGTTCGTCGACGCGTCGTTCGGGCGAACCTGATCGTAGTGGGCCATTCCACGTCAAAACAGACAGATTTCGGAGTACAACACCGATTTTTTTCTTAAAAATATGTGTTAATATATAAGAAAATACAAGACTTTTGGCGCTAGTTTGAGTCAAAAATCTTTTTTCGTTTCGGAGATACGAGCTGTCAAAGTTTGCAGTTTTACCGTTTTTGGTAAAAACACGTAATCTTTAAAAATTTATATCTCCTAAACGAATAAAGATAGAAGACTCTGGCTGGAACGAGTGTACTCAGAAAGAATCATACTTTATTAGAAAAATATAAAAAAAGACAGTTTGTTTTAATTGGTTAAAACTATTAACAATTAAAATAAACATTTGAATTAACAAATGTGTTGTCATGCTCTGACAATTATAAAAAAATATCAGGAATGTTCCTTGGAATGTCCTCTACAAAGAAAAAAATTAAAACGCGTATACTCTCTTGGTGTTCATAGTAAAAAAAATTATTTTATCACGACGCGCACGGCCAGAAGCGTCGTTCGAGCGGCGTAAACCGGTGAAGCGCATGCGTAACTGAGCGCGACTAGTCTCTACATGTCGGAATCCATCAATCTATGAATAATGCGAGTTAATAACATGTTTTAATTGTTTGTTTATGTTTTTATAACTATTATAAATTAACAATATATTTATTATTATTCTGCTTTATAAGCAGTCGTTATTTATTTACAAAATAATTAGCAATAAGACATTTGAACATGGCATTGAATATACAAATTATATACTAATTTATATTTACATATTTTATTAAATTATGGCAGAAGAAAATATTATGAATATGAAATTTCTGTACTGAAAATATTTAACAAACTTTAACAATTGTATAATTATCTGATTGAGGAAAAGCTTTAGTTTGTAATTGTGTCTTTGAATCTATCGTTAAAAATGCACGATAATTTCTAGTTCCTTTAACTATTTTTACTTTTCAAAAAAATCTCGTTTAAATTATTTTAATGCTTATTAAAACACTTCGTACGAGATTTTTTTGAAAAGTGAAAATAGTTAAAGTAACTTGAAATTATCGTGCATTTTTAACGATAGATTCAAAGACACAATTACAAACTAAAGCTTTTCCTCGATCAGATAATTAATACAATTGTTAAAGTTTGTTAAATATTTTCAGTACAGAAATTTCATATTCATAATATTTTATTCTGCCATAATTTAATAAAATATGTAAATATAAATTAGTATATAATTTGTATATTCAATGCCATGTTCAAATGTCTTATTGCTAATTATTTTGTAAATAGATAACGACTGCTTATAAAGCAGAATAATAATAAATATATTGTTAATTTATAATAGTTATAAAAACATAAACAAACAATTAAAACATGTTATTAACTCGCATTATTCATAGATTGATGGATTCCGACATGTAGAGACTAGTCGCGCTCAGTTACGCATGCGCTTCACCGGTTTACGCCGCTCGAACGACGCTTCTGGCCGAGCGCGTCGTGATAAAATATTTTTTTTCACTATGAACACCAAGAGAGTATACGCGTTTTAATTTTTTTCTTTGTAGAGGACATTCCAAGGAACACTCCTGATATTTTTTTATAATTGTCAGAGCATGACAACACATTTGTTAATTCAAATGTTTATTTTAATTGTTAATAGTTTTAACCAATTAAAACAAACTGTCTTTTTTTATATTTTTCTAATAAAGTATGATTCTTTCTGAGTACACTCGTTCCAGCCAGAGTCTTCTATCTTTATTCGTTTAGGAGATATAAATTTTTAAAGATTACGTGTTTTTACCAAAAACAGTAAAACTGCAAACTTTGACAGCTCGTATCTCCGAAACGAAAAAAGATTTTTGACTCAAACTAGCGCCAAAAGTCTTGTATTTTCTTATATATTAACACATATTTTTAAGAAAAAAATCGGTGTTGTACTCCGAAATCTGTCTGTTTTGACGTGGAATGGCCCTAGTTTAAATCACCGGTCTCTTCGATAGCCTTCATTACTACGGTAGTAGGAACATGAGTATTGGAAGGATAGGCAGGAGAAGCTCTACAGCTGGATGCCCTATGCCCAATCCTTCGACACCGTCCACAGGTGAGCTCTGGATCGTAGGGTTCTGACTGTGGAGGTCTAGGGGGTCGAGATCGATAGTGTTGATCGGAAGGAGGTGGATAACCATTAGGTCCGAGTGCAGGAGGAGGTTGAGGATAGCGAGGGAAAGGAGGGTATTGGGAAGGATGAGGGGAAGGATATGATGAATAGTACGGGGAAGGTTGATAGGCACTTGGATTCTGGGAATAAGGAGGATATTTGGAGTGATCGAAGGCTTCTCTTCTCTCTATACCGAACTCCCGTAAGCGCGCGTAGTCGCAAGCCTCTTGTAGATTTCGGGGGTTTCTGGAATACACGGGGGTGTAATATTCTGGAGCTAATCCATCCATGAATACTTCCAGAAATTCCCGATCATTGGGCTCCTGCATCAAATCGCGGGATTCAGATCCGTATTTATTTTCGTACGCGGCATCAAGGTCAGCTTTCAGGCGTTCAGCTCGATCTATATACGAACCTAAGGCTTCGTTCGGGCGCATAGCTAATTTTCCACATTGTGTGACTAAATCTATGAAAGTCCGGGGAGGTTGAAATTTTCGTCGTAAGTGAGTGATCAAGTCCTTGATGGTAGGGAACCGTTTACCAGTAACGCTCACACGGGCAGAACCGATCAACTTGGCCAATACCAAGGGAACGAATTCCAGACGTGCGGCGTCAGACAGGGTAGAGTAAATATTTTCTAAATTTTCTATAAATGGTCCCAGATCGTCTCGGGAACCACTGTTAGATGGTACTGTTTGGAGTTGGATTAATACCTCTCCTCGGGGAGAGCAAATTCCGTTGGAAACATTTAAATAACCGGACGCATTTCCGCGGTGGCTACCGTTAGCGGGTGGAAGAGGTGGAGGTCCGGGTGGTGATCGTGTAGGGGTGAAAGCCATTTTATATGGGAAGTTAGTAGCAAATAGTGAATGAACCGGTGTAAAAAAAGCTGTTCACACCCTGAGGAAATTCTATGGGAGCAGAATTTCCTGCGAAATCCACCGCTGTCACCAGATTTGTTATGTACTGGGTAGTCGTGGCCGCCTATCGGTCGAGTTTCGGCTGACTTGACACTAGAGTCTGGGTCATCAGAAACGCCGACTGAGCTTTGCGACTCACAGTACAGTATACTAAAGTATTACACTCCGAGCGGCAAGAATGTAATGAGTTGGCAAGATTAGGGGTGAATGATAGTATGTATAAACATACGTTGGAACAGCAAGTTTGACACAAAAGTTTGTATTTTCAGGTATTACAATTATACTTACAGTAAACGCTAATTATGCTGGATCAGCATTCGCAGGATTATTTACTATTTGTCACAACTATTGGAGAGACTAGACTCTCCGATGGTTGTGGATTTCTCGCACTTAATTAATTATGATCAGTTCGTAGTAGTTGTGCTCGTCTTCCAGAACGGTACGTGTTAGGCAAGACTGAGAGATGTACACTCGCGACAATTTCTACACGACTCGTTTCGGATTTAATTATACTAGACTTAATTACCAGTACACGGCGACTGGGCAAGAGATTTGTTAGAATACGGTGGAGTTCTCTGCTCCCGTGGAACGAACACTAGAGTTACGACCTTGGAGCGCGGATGATGCGGCAGCGGCTAAGCTTGCACAGAATAAGACTCGATTTGAGGGTCGCGGAACTCGCATATATGTAGGAGGCTTAATAGGTCATGTGTCGTCAGTAGCGCCATGATCTTTCGACACATGACGACCAAAAAGTCTCCACATCCACGGCCGACGCCCAAGGTTTGACGCATTTCCGGAAAAGAATTCCGGATGTCAGCAATGTGCAATACTACCGGTATTGCGCACGGACGCGTGCGATCTACTTTGGTTTGGCGAGGTGGCTGACCCCTACTTTACAGGAGATTTCTCCGGGGACTTCCCGGGAGAAGTTAAACCTTCTCCTTCCCCTCCACACTGCCACCGAGGACTACCTCGGACCCAGTGTTCCGACCCTCAAGTCCAGGGCTCTCGAAAGAGTCGGGTAGCGGGAGGGGTAGAATTCACCCTAGGGGTTGGGGTGGCTCGGAGCCACTATAGCTCTGGGAGAAGGAGGCTGAGGGTTAAGGGGACTTCCCCTTCCCTAAAACCACTTCTCCTACTTCGCTTCCTCCCGTGGCTGGGGATTTTACTGGGGAATACCCCAGGGAAAATTGCCCAGTCCGAGAGCTTCTAAGTCCGCGTTCCTTTCTGGGGAATTCTGGTTTCTGGGGTTCTTGGGAATCTTCGTCTACCGAAACTCCCTAGAAAGTCGATAATTTTAGTCTAGCGGTTCTTGTAAATATATATTGTAAATTGTGTATATTTTTATTTATTTAAATAAACAACTCATTTTGCCTATTACCTTGGCTTTGAATATTTTATTCTAGAATAAGACCTTCCCTTCTGACCACAGGTTCGGAGCTCTCTTGGGACATTGTTTCGCACAATCATCTATTCATCAATTTTCAGAGCTCAGCTGCTGTCGGAGAGAGAGTGACGCGTGCCGTAATTCGTCTGTCCTTCTTCAATCAACTCTCTGTGACATTCAAACATTTTTCAAAGACAAACTATTAATCCCAGCGACTTTTTTCTTGTTTTATTTGAAAATATGGTTAATGAGGAACACGCTAAACTAATTTCAGATTTTTCCAATCAAAAATGAGGCTGCACGAGTCGAAATCATAAAACGCTCTTCTGCACTCCCTTCTTCCCCCCCCCCCCCCACAGGCTAATCGAGAAGCAGATTCACGTTTACCATGCGTCGCCTACCTGGGAAGGAAAGAGAGAAAAGACAAAAGCAGTGTTTTATGATTGTCGATAATACAGGCTCATGTTTAATAGGATAAATCGGAAAAAATTATTAGGTGTTTCTAATTTACCATATTTTCGACTAAAATAAGAAGGTAATCGCTGGGATTAATAGTCTTGCTGTGAAAAATATTTGAATATCACAGAGAGTTGATTGAAGAAGGACAGACGAACTACGTCACGTGTCACTCTCTTTCCGACAACAGCTTTGCTCTGAAAATTGATAAATACATGATTTTGGGATCGTAGATATAGGAAAGAATGCCTAGTTTTATCTACATGTTCATTTTGTGTCATTTTGCTTATTTATTGTCCAGTTTTTCTGAGATAAAGAAAGCGAAACGTGAAACAATACGTTTATCATTTATCAATCAACGCTGTGCAACATTTAAACATTTTTCACAGCCAAACTATAAGTCCGAGCGGTTCTTTTCTTATTTTACCTGAAAGTATGGTAAACGTGGAACATGTATTAATTTTTTCCTATTAGAAATGAGCCTGTACATCCGATAAACATAAAACACTGCTATTATCTTTACTCTCTTTCCGTCCCAGACAAGTGAAGCACGGTAAATGTGAATCTGTCTCCGCAACTAGCCTGAGGGAGGGTAGGAGGGAATGCAGAACAAACGTTTTATGAGTTTGATTCCTACAGGCACTTTTTTGATTGGAAAAATGTGAAATAAATTTGGCGTGTTCTTTATTTGACATGTTTTCAGGTAAAACAAGAAAGGAATCGCTCGGATTAATAGTTTGGCTGTGAAAATGTTTAAATTGGGATAAACGTGACCAGTATGACAAAGCAAACTTATATTATGTATATGGCACGTGTCGTGGAACTATTTCACGAAACTGCCATTGATAATATGAAAAAAGCCGGTGATGTAGAACGCCAACTGGCTATTGAAAAAGGCAATGTCATAAATGGTAATCTGTTTATCACTATAATCCTAAACGGAAGCTGGATAAAGAAATCTTATGGCACGACTTATGATTCTCTATCAGGAGTTGCTGCTATAATCGGTAACGTAACCGGCAAATAACTTTTTATCGGTATTCGAAATAAATTCTGTGCTCTCTGTAGTTACTATCAAGCAAAAGGTTGTAGTCCACGACCACATACCTGTTTTAAAATTTTGATAAAGGCACAAGTTTCGCTGCTATGGAAAGTGACGCCATAGTGGAAGGATTTCGATGTAGTATCGAATTGCACGAAATGATTTACAAAACATTTATCGCCGATGGTGAAAGTAATGTTTCTAAATCGATTCTTGATAATGACCCATACAAGGATTATGGATTTATTGTTAATAAAGTTGTGAGTGCAGCAACCATCTGTTTCGAAATCTGTGCAAGAAATTGACAGCGGTTTCTATAATGCCGCACCCAAACGGCGTTAGGAGCAAAGAATTTTTCGGAATTAGGAAACTTTTGAAGGAAAAAGTTCTGAAATTTCGAGAAATGATTGAGGAAGCTGTAACATTTCGAAGCAATGGAAATATTGCTGAGGAAGAGAATGCAGGTTTGTTACACAAGGACATAATGAACGTAACAAATCACCTTTTCGGACATCATTCAACTTGTAAGGGTCGAAGTTATGAAAAAGACTGCGAAGCAATGAACGTTATCGATAAAGTTCATTTACTACGTTTGCATAGGTTATATGCAAAAATCGAAGATGCTCTGGAATATCTCAGCCATCATTCGGAAAGTCTTTTACTTCGAGTTACAAATAATCAAGTGGAATCACTGAATGCAATTATTTGTAAAGAAGTCACCGGCAAAAGAATAAATTTTGGTGCAGGAGGCCAGTATAATGCTAGAATATATGCGGCCACATTGCAGCATAATATCCAGCAAGTACTTTTCGAAGTACATAAATATGCTGGCAAAGCAATTCCTTCAGCTGTTAACGCTTGAGAAACAGCGAAAGGCTTAAGTAGCGAGTACTCGAGCCTATAAAGTAAAAGAAGGAAAACAAAAAAGTGACAAATGGTTCGTAAATGATAAGAAATTGTACGGACTAAACCCACAAAGGCCTGATCTCGATGAAGCGGTTTTCAATAGGAAGCGCGAGATTCTACTTGATAAACTAAGAGAATATCAAGTAAATTCTTGTGATATTGAAATCGCAACGAGAAATAAAGCCAAATCCGATTTCTGGATGTCTCTAAGAAAAAATATGTTGACGGCATTCAATTTCGGACCAATATGTCGCATGCGTCCAACGACGTCTTGTGCGACTATAATTAAAAAGATTGTTCGAGATTGGGAGGAGCAGAAAATGTTGAGAAGTAGATTCCGCATTTTTCTGTTATATCTCCCATTTCTCTTACGCTCACAGTAGACGGCTTGACCGACAGCGTCTAGCCGCTCTATCTGTCTCTCTCTATCTCACGCCGCGGCGCGCTTGCGCGTCTACTGGCCCTGGCACGTCGCGGCAGCGGCACAACTTGCACGCCTGGCCACTAGGTGGCCAGCGCCTCGAGCAGCTCTCTCACTGGCAAGTTTCGTGCCGCGTAATTATATAGATGGGTCCTTGATAAGGACCCATCGCAGCAATCAACCCGCTCAGCCGCAGCTACCGCCGCAGCAACCGAGAACCGCTAACCCGCAGCAGCTTTTATCGTCTTCTTGGCATCACCGCCTTCCGGCATCTCCGCCTCACCGGCAGCGCCTCCACCTGGCGAACTTGGGTCGAACTTTGGTAAGTATCACCCACCACCCATCGCCTTCCAAGAGGGGACTACCCCTCTGCGGCACTTTCCTCCCTCCTAAGGGAAACTTCTCCGGGGACTGCCCGGGAGAAATACACCCTCTCCTTCCCCTACAACACTTCCCCGAGGGCTTACTCGGACCCAGTGCTCCTACCCCAACAGTCCAGGACTCTCGCACGAGTCGGGTAGTAGGGAGGGGTAAATTCACCCTAGGGGTTGGGGTGGCTCGGAGCCACTAGAGCTCGTGGAGAAGGCGGCTGCGGGGTAAGGGGACTTCCCCTTCCCTAAACCACTTCTCCACCTTTGCTTCCTCCTGTGACTGGGGATTTTGCTGGGGAATACTCCAGGGAAATTGTCCGGTCAGGGAGCTTTGTAGTCTGCGTTCGTTTCTGGGGAATTTTAGTTTCTATAGTTCTTGGGAATCTTCTTCTGCAGAAATTCCGTAGAATTTGACGGGAACAAATTCCGTAGGAAGTCGATATATTTAAGTCTCGCGATTCTTTGTATATATTTTGTAAATTTTGTACAATATTATTTATTTAAATGAAGACTCTTTTTCCATTTTAAATTGTCTTTGAACATATGATTTTAAGAAAAAACCTTCCCCTCTGACCACAGGTTTGGAGCCTACTTCGACGCTGTTTCGCACAAAGATTTTGTTTCCCTCGTTCATTGATAACGTGGCATTGCATTATGGTCGAGAAAATGAATCTAATGCAAGGAAACAATTGGAAACGATATTAAATAAATGTATTCGCATTTGCGGATTATTTATTAATAACCAGTATCCATACTTGGGAGCATCACCTGACGGATTGATAGATGACGATGGGCTAGTTGAGATAAAATGCCCATCGTCAGCAGAAAGTACGTCAGCGGAAGATGCTCTAGAGTCGTTACCCTCGTGGCGCGCAGTCCTTCGAAAGAATAATAATGGATACCAAATGAATAGAAATCATATTCATTATTATCAGGTATAAGGACAATTAGATATAATGAGTCGAGAATATTGCGTCTTTGCAATATGGAAACCTAAGAGTATTGTTTGGACGCGAGTAAGCAAAGACGATGATTCCTGGAATAAAGAAATGAAAGTAAAGTTGACACAATTTTATGAACATTGTCTTCTTCCTGAGATGATTTATAGTCAATACAATCGCAATATGCCTATTCGCGACCCACAATACATTATGGATGCTCAAGAAAAGGCACGCAGTGCTAAACAGCTGAAAAAGCAGAGATATAGCACTGCGTGCGAAAAGAGAAAATCAATCAATCTTTCCGAGAATGACGATGATGATGATTGCGTTATACTGGATGTATCGAAGCATTGTGATACACCGGATACCGTGTTGAAACATCGAAAATTTTTCGATGATTCATACACAACTCTGAAAGAAATGATTGAGAATGTATTACCGGAAAACAATAATTGCAATGATCAGAGTCTCGATGGAATTCTCCATATCATAAGGGAGAAAACGAATATCGAAACTGAAAATGTTTTGTTTAATGTATATCCAAATTTGGTTATATCTGCAACCAAACCTAAGAGCATTGCAATTATTGGTGGTAATCATACAAATCATTGGAGATTTGTATATGTCAACGAAGAACAGCTTTTTGTGTACGACAGTATACCAAACTGCACGTACAAGAAGCTTTCTAAAGAGGAACGACAATACATATCTCTAAAATACCCTTGGATAAAAGAATGTAACATTCACTGTCCAAGGGTCCAAGCTGAGCCAGATGCATTTAGTTGCGGTATATATGCTGCAGCTTTTGCAACTGCTATAGCATTGGGTGGAGACCCAAGTGAACAAAAATACTCAGTAAATGTTTCCGAAATGAGGAAACATTTTATAAAAATTATTGAAAAGAAAGAATTGCTAGCTTTTCCAAAGGAATAAAGGATACTATCTTTTATACACATATATTCGTTTGAAATGCCTAATTTTAAACGAGGAAAAGTCGGTGGTACTCTTTTTTTAACAAAATGTTTCTATATTGCCAATTGTACATTATAGTACAGTGCTTACAGAAAAAATTTTTGGAAATTTTGATAATTTTCAAAGTTTCCGACTAATGGTTTATATTTGTAAATCATATGAGGAGGGGTTTTAGTGGGTAAACGTTTAGGAGTCCCACATAATCTCTGGCTCAAGCCACTGGAAGATGCATAAAGCATTTTTCCCCTTCTCAATAAAAAAAAAAAGAAATAAAAAATGTCATGAGAATGACAATGGCTTATGGTTTTTGTATTTTCTCATTATGTTGAAGAAACTGACAAAAACTATAAACCATGAGGATTATAAAGAAAAATCAGTTTATACTTATTTTTTATAGAGGCAATTGTATGTTTGACCTTATAAAAAGTTCAAAGTAATAGTACTTTTGCCTCTTTCCTTATGATTACCGAGAAAAATCAAATAATTTTCGAGTAACTAACAGTGTCTGTGCCGTACATTGAACAAAACACGTTGTTGTATTATTCGAAAAATGTAAAAGATTTTCTGAATCTTATTATGAGGCCGCACTATGTAAATATCTTGAAAATGGTGAGACAAACGCGAATACGGTAAAAATTTTGTAAGTAAGACACCGGGGGATTGAACTTGTACAGATGATCCGTATTATGCAATTTTTAATTCATTATTGTTAAAAAAAATTGTTATATGGGATATGATTCAGCTGAGAAAGTTCAACTCCCCTATTGTCACACTCCCAAATTTTTAACCGTTTTTGCGTATCTCTTATTGTTTACGAGATACAGGTAATTTTAATTAATTAATGCCGCTCCTGCAATGTCACTAGTTGGGCCTCGGAATATAAACATTCGCTGCACCACCTGTGAGTGACCTAAAGAACTGTCTCATCAGACACGCGTAATGTGGTGTGAGTGGCCCTACGCGGCAATTCGGTACGCCTAGACCTTCCCGTTAACGTTGTAAATACATTTGTAGCCAGTAGAAAACCGAATAGTTGGCTACTTTATTTCATTTCCTTCTCTTTGTACAGAAGAGCACGTCACAATATCCTCTGGTATTCACTGAAATAAAGAATTTCACAATTAGATGCCACATAAAATCCACACTGTAAAATATAGTAATATAAATTCACGTGGAAAACTCACGTGCGAATCATACTAACAAAACGAACACTTCGATAGATACTACATACGTCGCGCCTGCGTTGCGGGCATACTGGAATCTGTTTCACATCTGTAGCACCAACACATTCGAAAGAGCAAATGTAAAGGACAGAAGATAACGTTTAAACGTGTAAGAGTGAGAGGTCCGATGGAGACACCAAAATCTTGGTCGGGAAGAGGAGAAACGCTAAATGAAATTTTCTAAGCTATTAGTAGAACGTAATCTTGAGATCTCAGCATTGCGTAATTGATTTAAACGTTTGCGGTCTTATTCGAAAGCTTATATAAACATTATATAACAAAAGTTTCATTAAAATTTTCATTAAATGAACCGATCGGAAAATATATCCATCAGAAAAATCGTAAGTCCAAACTTGGCGTAAAAGTAGGTAGTGTCACGCGGCTCTTTAAATTACTTGCCGCGTAACACTGCCGTGTTACTTAATAAGACAATAGCTGAAAGGGCATAGCGGAATAACCATGTCAAATCCGCCCTTTATCATAAAGAGCTGATGTTAATGTCCCAAATTAGTATCAATATGATAAAACTATCCACCAAAAAATATTTCGAAAAATTCATTTTTTTCGAGAACCACTTGACCGATTTTTATCAGCAAAATATTATTTTGTAGATTATGCAAAAACTAATTAAAGAAAATATAATCCGAAATATTCACTAAACTAAAAAGACCAAAAATAAATGTTTTTAATTTTTTAATATTTTTTTGAGGTGGATATTTTACAGGTACTATTCTGAAATTTTTACCAGAACTTCTCCTAAGTGTCTAATATAACATATATTTTTTTCGATTTTTTTGAATTGGTGGAACATAGTTAAAAATACTTTTATGGTGAGCGTCGCGTCACTTTCAGTAAGAACAATGCATTGCCCCATTCCACTTTGGCTTTAAATACACACATGTATGTCTGCCATTATTTTTATATTTAGAAACTACAATCTGCAAATTAATTATACTACATACATGGCAATGCCCTGAAGTATACTTTCAGTCCGATTGTTAAATAACACATTATCTGCTATGTTAGGCCGTTAGAAAGAACCTCGATATAGGTATATCCGTAATTAACTGTGACTTATGCCCCGCAGTGAGCGTAAATATTATTGCCTCTTATGCTATAATAGGCAGTAATACGAAACTGAATACTATATGTACTGTATTTACGTATTCAAGCCTTATTTTTATGTAGTGTAACGTTGCTTTCCCGCAGCGTTACAATAGCTGCCATCTAGCGCTTTGCTAATCTCAAGCGCTAGATAGGCGGGTCGTGTGCGAATTAGGAAGTTATCAACCGATGAATTATTGATCGAGGATCGATAACTTATCGGCTCCTAGTGTTGGGCGATGGGTGAAGCGGGGCAGCGGCGGGACAGCCGCAGGGCCTTACCTGCTTCCGCGGATTACCTCGACACACGTAGTTTGGAGGTCCTAGAGTACACAGTGCCGAATAGTGCCCGCCGCCGATATAAGTGCGATCCCACTGACAGCCGCCACCGGAAGCAATAGAAAAGTGCAGCGACTGCCAGGGAGCCGCGAACCCATACCGGACGACGGGTCACCCCTGCCCTTCGGGCCACCAACCAATGGCAGCAGAGGAGAGCAAGCGAGAGAGAGAGAGAGAGAGAGAGAGAGGGCGAAAGAAGATATCCAGCCCCTTTGCAAGCTGAAATTAGGGTGATTATTCGTTCGTGTGAAAGTCCTGTGACGTCCCGGGGAGTTCTAGGGCTTTAGGGCTCGTAGCACCGACCGGTTTTAGAGTGAACCGCTGGCCCTGCTCACCTGTCACGGGTAAGCGGGCAACAGAGCGGAGTGGTCATTCCATCGGACCTATAACGAAAAGCATCTTGTGTAGAGGCGCGAATTGACCGAGTGTTCCCGATTACATAAGGCCGTTAAGTTTGACAGTTGACGTGATCGTTCCCTTGAGTCGGTTCAATGCCACGGACTTAGCATAGTTTCCATGAGGACTCGCGACCTTAGGTGCCGACCAATAACAATCCGGATCGTTGTTGTACTAGGGTACACGGGAACTTATTCAGTGCGAATAGCCGTCACGGAACGCGCACGCGCGGAGATCGGGACTCATCCGCGTAGTAGTTAGCTCAAGAATCCCCCGGTGGCGCGCGAAGTACCGCGCGACTCGGTGACGACCCTCGCAAACGCCAACTAGTGCCTCGAGCGCGAGGCTAACTACTACGTCATCGGGGATTCAGCCGCGTTCACACAACTTAAGCCCCGCCCACATTTAGTACAATGACCGCCACTAATGGCCTGCAAGATTTTTTTTATGCGTTTAGGAACCATACCTCCCCATAGATTTTTCCCTGCCTGGACTAGTTTCTACATTGAGTGACTGGGAAGAGTATAGGAAGTGCATGATAGGCTATCCTTCTTTAAATGCCTTAAAGAGAAAGAGAGAACCTTATACCACTTCAACGTGGTTTCTCCAGGCCTTCGTTTCTTATTTTCCTGTCACGGACGTCGCCACTGCTTTTCTCTCTCTAACTCATGGATTTCTATTTGCGTCTTTGTCTAAAATAATTCTAAGCCACTGGGTGATTTTTTGGTGAGTCTATACCACTGGACCTATCTGTGAGTCTTGTAAGAGTACTGAGAGTAGTGAAAAGTGCAGAAATGTCAGTCTGACAGCGCGGATTTTTAATCAAACGAGTGTAAGTATAAATTGTTAAAGAGTTTTAATTTGTTGGAAAATATTAATCAGTTATAGTGAAGTTGTAACATTTTTAATGACTTTTCTGGATTATCGAAAAAAACAGGTATAATAAATATTTTGTACTACTAAAAACATACATAACGTATTAAGGAAAAATGTAATATAATTCTTGTCAAAATTAACTTAATATATAAATGTATCAAACAAATAGTTTCATGAATTTAAATAAGAAATACATAATAAAAAATATTATTATACTTTTTTAAATAAAATGCAGATCCTTCCGTATTTATTATCATATATAGTTAATTGGTAAAATTACTGCTAATTATAATGGCTCTTTTTCCCAGATGTAAAGGTTCTACAGAAGGTCCTACCAAGTGTAAAGTGCATACGTCATGCTGATTTCAACCAGAGGAATTAAACAGCGCTAAGGAATGGAACACAGATTCAGATTACGCAGCATGCTCTCCATATCTATAATAAGCCAACCTGTTTTCTTAGATAAGTAATATTATTGATAACCATATATAAAATGTATTCAAACATGATCCTTTGTGGTTTCTCTTATGTTTCGCAGGTCAAATTTTCTAATAAAGCTAATGAGCTGCATCGAATTGGTGAATAACAATTAGGCCAGGCTATGTGTCAATTCTGCTGCTTCAAATTTGGAATCTCAATGCAGAAGCGAAATGGAAATATTAAAAAAAGATTTGTTATTCAGGTATTATTTAAATATGTTCTAAATGTATCAATATGCCAATAACTGGCAGTGATTTTTCAAACTTGTTATATCTAAACTTATTTTCTTTACTGTTTTAGGTCCAGTAAATATTAATAGATTTAGCTGTGAGTATTTGGTTTGAATAACTGTCCTGCATTATAAATGGAGACTAATAAAGCTGATGAACTGCATCCAAGTGGTAAATAAAAACGAGGCCAGGCTATGTGTCAATTCTACTGCTTCGAATTTGGAATCTCCATGCCAAAACGGAATTGGAAATATTAAAAAAAGATTTGTTATTCAGGTGTTATTTAAATATGATCTAAATGTATCAATATGGCAATTACTGGCAGTGATTTTTCAAACTTGTTATATCTAAACTTATTTTCTTTGCTGTTTTAGGTATAGTAAATATTAGATTTGGCCTTCAATATTTGGTTTGAATAACTGTCCTGCATTTGAATTGAAAATGGAAGAAAATCTTATATATAGAAAGTAGGGTACAGGATAATGAATTAATCTTTCAAAATACTTTTCTTTTCTTTATTTAGATTACGTTTATATATTGTACTGTGAATTATAAAGGATATATCGTAATGTGTATTAGAAAAAATACAAAACATGAATGAGAATGGGCGGTTTGCAGCTCATTGGTAAAGTTAGCAAGCAACTTCAAGAATCACTTCTACTAGAGTATGGCACTCCATTAATGTCCCATCACTCATTACGGCAGCGTGCTGCTTCTTACCCGATACATTGTGAAAAGCAATTAGGCAAAGCAAAATTAAAGATTCTTTTGCAATCACTGCCAATTAGACGTGAATCTGGAAGATCTAAAATAATAGATATTGTCAAGGAAAATAACATGAATCGTGTTGGTAAGTAATTTAATTTGTTTTTTTAAACTGACAATTAACAGATATTTAAGAAACTTGTATTGATTACTATATATTGTATTGCAAGTTGCAAGGAATTTGGTGCATTAAACAAGGACAAATGGGAAATGTTCTTACTTGGGCACAGAGTGCGCAAGATAATGGATTTGTTACTTATATCGCTTATCAATTCTTGAGATGTTATGCTGATAATGGCGAATTAGAATGTCGTTAATTACTCGAGAATTTAGGATCCTGTGTGCTGGCTATTGAAAGACTCACATTGTTAGGTTGGTGAATATTATACTTATAGCTAGTATCAATAATAACGCAAATAAAGTATATTTTGTATTGACTTATAAAATTTATTTAATTGCAGGTAAATATTATGAATATCATCAATAGTATGAAAACGGAGAGATCAAGGATGCAACGAGTTTGTTGGACAACCTTTGGTTTCTAATTTAAAACCTACATAGTGAGATATTTATATATAACTGATGTTGTTGAACAATTTACATATATAATACGAATACTAATAAGCTTTACGTTTGGTTTTCCTAGTTTTTGGTCTATTCTTTTGATTGACGAAATACCATTATTGGAAGCAGAAGACGTTCTTCTTTCGTCAAACGATAGTTTTTAGCTTTGCGCTGTATATTGCTATATGGTAATCAATCAAATAAAATTCGAGGAGAAGGCAGATATTTTCAGACTAGTGGCAGCTAGAAATTTGGCGCAAGCATTAAACCTGGAAGAATATCAAGAACAGTAAGGTGGTAGACCCAATTATCGATCACTTTGTGAATTCTCATGGTTAGCTTATTGAAAAAATATATATATTTTAGGAAACATGTCCCGAAATTATTTGTAAGGCTAAATAAATTAGTTAAAATGAGTTTATCAACAGTGAAATTAAATATTTTATGACAAACTAATTCTAAAATTATGTTTAAACACAGGATCACAGTTGAACCAATTGTCGATCACAATTTAACGACCGGAACCCGTTTTCGATCAAACGGAAACCAATTGTCGATCAAATGATTTCAATAATTAAAAATTAAGATAAATGTGATGAAATATGAAATGAAGGTATTATTATTTATTGAACCATGAACGTTTTATATAAATTTACCATTTTACAAATAATTTGAACACCAGTTTGGCATATTTTACACATTACTTACTATAAATAAATTATACTTAAGTTTCGATGACTAATAAGAGTAAGTGGAAAACATTTAAAAAGAAAAACAATATACTCATTATAGTAAATGAAACTAGAGCAATTATTTATGACTAAATGATAATACTATAAGTTTTGAATTAATCAAATATAAAGTAAGTATTAATTTTCAGATAATTCAGTTTTAACTTTTCTTGGCAGTTTGAGACTGTCAAGTTGACTTCTTAAATATTTTTCTTTTGAAACAATACTTTGTATATTTTTGGTTAATTCGTCCTTTAGAGATAACTCATTAATGATTTCAATGTCCAAATTATCAATTTTATTTTTCAAAAACGATTCTTTCTCTTCTACTTTTTCAGTTTTTAAATCAACTTTTAATAGTTTTAACTTAGCTTTATTATGTTTAATTTTTAAATCTAATTCCTTCATTCGTGACTGTGTAGCAATTTTCTCAAGTTTAATTTTTTTCATACTCTCTTGACATTCCTTGTTTGCTTCTACTGTTTCTAACTTTTTCCTTTTTAGATCGATTTTTTTTGTTCCATCTCTTTTTCTTTAGCTTTTAATTCATACCATGCCCTCCATTCCGGTGCAGTAGCAACGATGGGAAGCTTTTCTTTGGGTTTTCTTTTACTATTTTTTTTTCATCTTTAATAGATTCAGGATAATAAAGATACTGTTTAAAAGGAGACTGTATTGCAGATCCTACACATGATAAATTATAATTTAATTATTTTTATAACTTAATTTATATTTTTTCATAATGGAAATACTTACTCTTGATGTTAGTATTCGAATATAGATTACTATTTTTTATACATGAGTCGTTAAAAACTGCAGACCTCTTTGGTGAATTTGATAATCCTAAAACATTCATATTTATAAATAATTTATACATTTAATATTCAATTAAAAATAGGGAAAAGCTTTTACCTTCAATGTTAGGTGATATATTTTCCATATTGTCTAAGCATTCTTCATTATTAAAATATAAAGGGTTACAATTAAGAGCCTCTATATCCAAATTTCTACATGTAACTATATTACTAGTTTGCTTGAAAGTAGACTGATTAATTATACTCAAATCAAGGGGAGGTTCAAATTCATCCTATTAAAATTACATGAGGAACGTTTACTCACTATATAAACTTTTCAATCATTGTGTTTAGGATCATAAAATTTAAAATTTCGAAGTCATATCTTAAAATATGTATTTTTATTAAATATACCTTTTCAGTATCACTCTTGCGGAAATTCTTAGAATTAATATTATCAATACTCGAATCTTCAATTATTACATTGAGATCATGTACTATATCTGACGTATGTTCTTGAATAATCTCCAGATTGACTAAATCATGTACTGGTTCATTAAATCCTTTGCCACTTGAAGTCAATTCTGTCGAAATACTAGTGGTATTTAGATTTCCTGTGTCTTCGCTAGTAAATGGCTTATCATTTTGACTTAAATTGCTGTAAGAATCATCAGTTTTATCTGGTATCACACTGTTTATGTTCAAGTTACTGAACAAACAGTCATCATCTGCAATTACTATATCTATACTATTAATTGTCTCCTCGTTTAAAATTATGTTCATTGCAACAATTTCGTCACTAGAGCTGCTATTCTGTTTCATTTTCTCATCAGTACTGATTCCATCTACAACAATGTCATCAACATACATCTTAGCAAATTTAAGAGCAATCAAAGAGTCATTGTTGTTTATACTGTCTTGTTCAGTACACATTTCATTCTGATTGTCTGTAGTTTCAATAACCTGTTTTGGAGAATTGATATTTGTATCATGAAGTTGTGTTGGTTTTGCTTGATTTTGAAATTTATACCACAGATTATACAAAGCTTTGTATTCCAACGGGCCTTTCCATTCACTAGAATTCTTTGAAACATTTTTGAATTCTTGCAAAATGTCAGGATCAATATTTGATTCAAAATAGCAAACATTAGCATGAAGTGGTGTACTATTACGTACTTCATTAGGAATTTTAGCTGTCTGATTTGCACTCGATACAAAATTTGATATAAGTCTATTATAATTTATTGCATCAGCTGAAAATGGCATTAATCCACATCGCCTGAATCCATTTTCAAAAATTTTCTTAATATCAATTGAATCAAGAGCAATTTTAAGTACGCCAGCAAAGAAAACATTAGTCAAAGCCTGCCCATCTCGTTCAAACCTCCAAGATCGAACTGCATCTTTGTAAGCAGATTTCAGAGGGCGAAATAGTGCAACGTCCATAGGTTGCATAACATGAGTTGCATTTGGGTAAAGGCAAATTAATTCTATTTTATGTTCAACACAAAAATTACTAAGTTCCAAGTTTATGTGGGAACCATGCCCATCAACATACAAAATAACTGGAAATTCAATGGAATTCTTGATACACCATGGATAAAAATAATTCACTATAAACATATAAAATGTTTCAGTAGTCATCCATCCTGTAATACTTTTACCAATGACAAACTCATCTGGGAAATTCTGTGCAACTTGCGATGAAATCCTTTCATTGTTATAAACAATCATAGTTGGAATCAGTTGTCCAGCAGCGTTTCCACCTATAAGAGCTGTATAATATTCCTTGTCACTTCCCACAATAGTATAAGGTGCTTTCTCACCTTTGCGTACTAGCACCTTGTCAATTTTTGGGCTTAAACAAAAAGCTGATTCGTCAAGATTAAATACCCTGCTTGGATTCACATTAGTTAAATTTTTAGCTTTAAGATAAGTGTCCACTTCAGCAAACCATTCTCGAATAACTTGCTCTGTAACATTGGCTCTACGCTTGGTTAAATTTTGACACATCCTCACTGATAATTCAGGGTTTCTCTTTAAAAATGATTAGTACCACTTTTTAGATGGACGACAGTTTTTGAAAGGTGTAGTCTTATTTAGTTTTTTCACTTGACATTGAACACAATCTAATAGTTGTGCCATTGTCACAGGAAATCCACATTTACTCATGTGGAAAATCCAGTTGACTATTTCTTTCTCTTCTTCCTGACTAAAAACTGTTTTTGGACCAGGTCGAGCATTTACAAAGTAAATTCCTGCTACCCTGGACTGCAAAGTCGTAAAGGGTACATTAAAAATTTTACTCGTATTTCTTATGGTTTGTCCTTTTCTAACCTCTAAAAGGGCTTTTTCCAAATCTGCTGCAGAATACTGCTTATTTTTTACTCCCTTTTTCTAAAAACAAAATTTAAATTATTGATAATTAGTCTATAAATAATAACTTAATTAATTTTTAGTGCTGTATTAATAGATTATCAGTAATAAGTTAAGTTTTTGAATCGGGAACCAAATAATGATCATTTAAATAATAACGTTAATATGCTGTATATCATTCTCACCTGTTTTGTTTTAGTCATTCTTATCGAGAAAGTTGATTATATTTTTCTGTAAGTTCGAAAAAACCACTTGCAACTATTAAAATTTATTCTTTTCTCATGTCGTTCTATTACGCTACACTAGAAGAAAGGCGCAAAAGGGAAGGACATCTGGTCTACCAATTTCTATAGTATTTTTTTTTTCAAGTTTATGAGCCTGATCGTTTAATTTTTTTTTTACTATTAAGTATTAAGTAATAGTTTAATTTTATGTAGCAATAAGTACTAGTTTAAAAAAAAAACAAATAATAAATATCAAAGCATTGTTCATTTTGTGAAAAATGATCGATAATTGGTAGTGATCGACGATTGGGTCTACTACTTTATAAAAGCATTGCTGAGTACGTTCAAATCTATATTAGCTTTTTCAAATGACTCCATACGCGAGCCTTAATTATTTTATAAAAACTGTTACTTGTACAAAAAAAAGAATATATTATGTGCCTTCGCGTATGAAGTATATATACCCATTACGATATATCCTTTATAATTCACAGTACAATATATAAACGTAATCTAAATAAAGAAAAGAAAAGTATTTTGAAAGATTAATTCATTATCCTTTACTCTACTTTCTATATATAAGATTTTCTTCCATCTTCAATTCAAATGCAGTACAGTTATTCAAACCAAATATTGAAGGCCAAATCTAATATTTACTGGACCTAAAACAGCAAAGAAAATAAGTTTAGATATAACAAGTTAGAGAAATCACTGCCTGTAATTTCCAGATTGATACATTTAGATCTGTGCGAAGCAATGTCCCATGTCGGCTCCGAACCTGTGGTCAGAAGGGAAGGTTTTTTGTTCTTGAAATAAAATTGTCAAAACACAGGTTAATGGAAAATAGGAGATTTATTCAATAAATAATATGGTACAAAATATATACAATAAAACCGCTATACTTAATTATAGACTTACTAGGGAATTTGTTGTCGTCAAATTCTAGTGAATTTCGGTTGACGAAGATTCCCAAGAACCCTAGAGACGAAAATTCCGCAGAAAGCAACGCGAACTTAAAAACTCCCGGATTGGACAATTTTCCCTGTGGTACTCCCCAGAAAAATCTCCAGCCTCGGGAGGAAGCAGATGTGGAGAAGTGGTTTTAGGGAAGGGGAAGTCCCCTTACCCCTCAGCCGCCTTCCCCAAGAGCTCTAGTGGCTCCGAGCCACCCCAACCCGTAGGGTGAGTCTACCCCTCCCACTACCCGACTTTTTCGAGAGCCCTGGATTGAGGGTCGGAACACTGGGTCCAAGGTAGTCCTCGGAGGCAGTGTGGAGGGGAAGGAGAGGGTTTAATTCCTTCCGGGAAGTCCCCGGAGAAATCTCCCTTAGGGGGAGGAGATTGCCGCAGAGGGGAAGTCCCCTCTTGGTAGGCGGTGGGTGGTTTGGTGATACTTACCAAAATGATTCACCAGAAGAGTTCGCCGGTGGAGGCGCTCGTAAGATGGCCGTGGAGGCGCTGCCGTAGAGGCGTCAAAAAGCCGGTGAGGTGGGTGCCGGAAGGCGGAGGTTGCCGATAAGGCGTCAAAAATGCTGCTGTTGCTGCTGTTATACAGCGGTCGAGCCAGTTTGGGGTGCGATGGGTCCTTATCAAGGACCCATCTAAGTAATTACGCGACACTAATCTTGCCAGCGAGAGAGCTGCTGCGAGCGCTGGCCACCGAGTGGCCAAGCGCGCAAGTGGTGTCGCGTCGCGGCCGCGACGCGCCAGGGCCAGAAGACGCGCAAGCGCGCCGCGGAGAGACAAGGACAGATAGAGCGACTAGACGCTGTCGGTCTAGCCGTCTACTGTGAGCGCAAGAGAGAAAGGGAGATATAGCGGAAAAATGCGGAATCTATTTCTCAACATTTTCCGCTCCTCCCGATCTCGAACAAGATCATATTTAAATAACACCTGAATAACAAATCATTTTTTTATATTTCCAATTTCGTTATTGCATGGAGATTCCAAATTCGAAGCAGCAGAATTGACACATAGCCTGGCCTAATTGTTATTCACCAATTCGATGAAGCTCATTAGCTTTATTAGAAAATTTGACCTGCGAAACATAAGAGAAACCACAAAGGATCATGTTTGAATACATTTTATATATGGTTATCAATAATATTACTTATCTAAGAAAACAGGTTGGCTTATTATAGATATGGAGAGCATGCTGCGTAATCTGAATCTGTGTTCCATTCCTTAGCATTGCTTAATTCCTCTAGTTGAAATCAGCAGGACGTATGCACTTTACACTTGGTAGGACCTTCAATAGAACCTTTACACCTGGGAAAAAGAGCCATTATAATTAGCAGTAATTTTACCAATTAACTATATATGATAATAAATACGCAAGGATCTGCATTTTATTTAAAAAAGTATAATAATATTTTTTATTATGTATTTCTTATTTAAATTCATGAAACTATTTGTTTGATACATTTATATATTAAGTTAATTTTGACAAGAATTATATTACATTTTTCCTTAATACAAAAATGTAAGTTTTTAGAAGTATAAAAAATTTATTATACCTGTTTTTTTCAATAATCCAGAAAAGTCATTAAAAATTTTATAACTTCACTATAACAGATAAATATTTTTCAAAAAATTAAAACTCTTTAACAATAATTTATACTAACACTCGTTTGATTAAAAATCCGCGCTGTCAGACTTGACATTTCTGCACTTTTCACTACTCTCACAAGACTCACATATAGGTCCAGTGGTATAGACTCACCAAAAAATCACGCAGTGGCGTAGAATTATTTTAGACAAAGACGCAGATAGAAATCCATGAGTTAGAGAGAGAAAAGCAGTGGCGACGTCCGTGATAGGAAATTAAGATACGAAGGCCTGGAGAAACCACGTGGAACGCGGTATAAGGCTCTCTCTTTCTCTTTAAGGCATTTAAAAAAGGATAGCCCTAGCCTATCATACATATCCTATACTCTTTCCAGTCACTCAATGTAGAAACTAGTCCAGGCGGGGAAAAATCCATGGGTGGTATGGTTCCTAAACCCATAAAAAAAAACTTGCAGGCCATTAGTGGCGGTCATTGTACATCGCGTTAGCGTAACGGAACCGTGTGAGGAGAACCTTGTATAATAGCGAGTACGGAATTGATAATAAAGAGAAGTTTCAACCTGAATTGAGGAATTAGAGTTATTAGTACCCCATCCTCTGAATTCTCGTACGAAGGTTAGAACCCCCTCTGTATAAATAAATATTCGGATGATATTAACATTACATCGAAGGCGCCCGGGTCTTGTAGGAAGTCGCCTATTGGGACGCGAACACGATCGGTGAGGGATCACTCCTCCCTCCCTTTCTACGCTATCCTATAGGATAGACAGTAGGTCACAGTAGTGTCTAAATCTTCTTAAATATGTTTTTAAATACCCTTCAAGCACTTAAAATGTGCTATTTGTAATGTCTTTCTAAAAAAAGTAGATGTAGAAAAAACTAATAGGGAATACGGAAGAAGCAAATTATTTTTCTAACTTATTAAATAAAACTGTAACTGTAAATGATATACTATGTAATAAGTGTAGACTATCTGCTTTAAAGAAGAAACACGAAAGATTATAGGAATGTGGAGCAGATCTTCAGAGTGAGTCTACTACTGACCCAACATTTCAAACTGCAGAAAAATCTAAAAGAGACGTTTTGGATATCGAATATATTCAAATTCCTCTCCAAAAACGGTATCTACTCACAACTGTTGCTGCATTTGTTCTTTGAAAAAAGATCTGATGGTAATTCCCGAAGAAGCTCGTATACAATCATTTATTAAAAGAAAAATATATATTCCAGTTGACAATAGGTGCTGTAAGAGTCTTGTAATTAAAAATAGTCTTTTTGAAGATCTCGGTCTTTTGAAAGTATATTCTAACACATCATGTCTTAATGCATCAGATTTGTCCAAAATGATGGAAACTCTTACTCTCAAGTGTGATTCTACATGATTTGATCAAATAGGCGAAGCTAGTTTGTCAGAAAAATAGCTTCTGGTTTTTACGGGATTGACATGGGATAATTTGAATGAATTAAAATATATGATGACTTCGTTAAGAAATAGTAAATCGTGTTATATTATTCAAGCTTTAGTTATCTTTCTTTTTAAACTACGCACAGGTAATTCCAACAAAATAATATGTTCCATTTTTCAACTAGAATATGAGCAGTCAGTTTCTGATTACTGTCGAAGTATTATTAACTCTTTTGAAACGGACATCTTACCGACTCGCTTTGGTTTACAAGCTTTAAACAGACATGATATTATTTACAATAATGCTACCATAATAGCTAAAAAATTGTTTGATATCTAAAAAAACATGTTTTTGATTTGTGATGGTACGTATGCGCGTCATCAAAAAAGTACTAACTCTGAGTATCAAAGAAACTCTTTCTCTGGTCAAAAGAAAGTAACTCTTTGCCAACCTTTCAGAATTTGTGCAACAGACGGATATATTGTTGACATGATCGGACCATTTCTAGCAAATCAAAATGATGCAGACATTTTGAAAATTATTATGGAAGATTCAAATCATTTTTCCATGAAGATGGTCTTAAAAGAGGGTGATACTTTCGTTCTCTTGATCGTGGCTTTCGAGATGTAAAGTCTGATTTGGAAGAAAAAAAATTTAATGGATTGATGCCATATTTAAAATGAAAGCGAAAGCAGTTGACGACAGCAGAATCGAATTAATCACGCTTCTTAACTAAGATTCATTGGGAAGTAGAATCTGTTCATGGCATATTAAAATAAATGTATCGTCATATAGATCACAAAATTGATAATAAATTGTTGCCTAACATTGGAGTTTATTTCAGAATAGCATCTTTTTTAAATAATACTTTTGGAAAAAGGCTTGAATCCGATGTAGACATTTCTACCGAAATTCTTGAAATTTTGCTGATCAAAGTCGGTCATGTGATTCTCGAAAAAAATGAATTTCTTTATTTTAATGACACCCTCCATAACTTCTAAAAAAATGAATTTTTCAAAATATTATTTGGTGGAAAGTTTTATCATGTTGATTCTAATTTGTGACATTAACATCAGCTCTTTATGATTAAGGGCGGATTTCACATGATTATTCCGCTATGGCCTTTGTAACAATAGTACACTGATTTCTAGTGACTTAGATAAAACAATTGATTTTATAGATAATCTGGATTATTCAAATTTATCATTATCGGAAAATGGTTTGAATATCATATACAGTTTCTGTCTTCAAAATTAACATTCATTTAATATTCATGTATGTTATTTTAATTATTAAATACTTTTTTAGAAAGATCATTGCTTCAAGCCTTAGATGTTAATAAAAAGAATCTCAATGATGAGAACATTGAAACAACAACCAGTATGTTTAAAATAATAATTATCAAATTAAATTAACAAGTAATCAAAATAATTTAATAAAAAATTTTACTTTATAAATATTACATTTTCTTACAGATAATAATTTACATGAGAACTGTAATATTCTAACAATTGAATCCATGATTAACTCTGAAGATGGAAATACCTTACAGGAAAAACAAAATGTTATGCATAAGTTAACAAATAAAGCTATAGCTGGTGCTCCAAAAGATTATGAATTAAAATTACCAGAAAGTAAAGGAATAAAACATAGCTGCTTATATTGTAATGTTTTGGTATGTAAGATAGGTCGCCATTTGGAACTTTGTCATCCAGAAGAATCAGACGTAAAGGCGTTTTTGAAATTACCTAAACAGTCGAAGGAACGTGTAGACTTAATAGCTAATATACGAAAAAAAGGGGACTATAAGTATAATACTAATCAAACAATAAACGATGGAGACCTTATAGTTCGTCGACTGCCAAACAAAAATAAAAATAAAGATATAAGTGATTACGTTGTTTGTGCAATCTGCAATGGACACTACATGCGTTCGAATATACGCCATCATTTTGCGAAATACACTAATTACATATTTAAAGGAGAGAGAACTACAAATGTTTTATGCAGAATGGCTACAGGAAAATTGCATGAAGTAGCAAACAATATCGTTAGAAAGGAAATATTTTCATATATCCAAGATGGCACCATAAAAGTTATAATAAGATACGATGAATTGTTAATATTTTACGCTAACAATCAAAGTGAAAAGTATTCTCACGAAAATTTTTCAAAGATTAGATCAAAGTTGCGACTGCTGGGTAGATTTTTCATTTCTGCAAAAAATATGTATGATGAAATACTTGACTTCTCAAGTCTTTACAGGCCTTAGCATTTCAAGTTTTGCGTAAAAGCTGCAACTATTGTTGCAGAATATGATGAGATTACTGGAAATTTTACATCTCCAACAAACATTTTAACTTTAGGCACCGCATTAAAACAAAGAGGTAAATTCTTAGAAACCTAGTACATTGAAAGGGAAGACAAGCAAAAACAAAAAATGACAAAGGATTTTGTAAAATTGATAGAACAAGGGTTTCAATCAATTAACAGAGAAGCTGTGAAAGCCCAAGTGAAAAGAAACAGGCAGAAAAAAGTTATATTACCTTTAACCGATGATATAATCAAACTTAATAGATTTTTGAGAGAAAATCGTATTTTGGCATACGATAAATTAATGAAAATATATACATACGATCAGTGGTTACTTTTAGGCGAAGTATCTCTGATTGAAATATAGCTGTTCAAACGACGCCGTCAAGGTGAAATTTATAAGGCGTGTGACCCTGTACTATTTTAGGATAGTACATGTTCACTAAAAAGACATATATGTTTGCGTATAGGATAATGTTACATATTCTTGTCATATTATCAAGGCCATAATAACGAATCATATACGGTTGGCCTAACAATCATCCGATATACTGTATAAAATTCGGTGATTGACGGGTCATAAAAATAGAGTAACGATCCTGGCCTATAAGTCGCGTGTTAAAAAAGCCTAACTAACTTCGGCTTTCCGCGACTCCCGAATATTCAAGTTGAATTTTCTTCGGAAGAAATCGGACATTGAATCTAATTGGTGATATCAGTAGCCTAACCAGCTCTACCAATTAGATTGAGAGTTATGAAAAGTTAAGGGTAAGCGACCGAGAGCTCGTTTCTCGCGTCTTCCGAATTTTGCAACAAACCTATCTTAGTCCCGATAGAGTCGGACGTGAACTTGAACACTCATATCTTAGTCCTGGAAGAGTTCGGACGTGAATTTTGCGACACACGTATCTTAGTCTTGGGAGAGCCCGGAAGCAAACTCCGCTCTACTCTGCTCTGCTCTGCTCTGCTCCGAACCGCTCAACGCTGCTCTACACTGTTCTGCCCTGCCTCCGCCGAGGGATTTGGCTTCCACCTCCAGCTTCGGCGAAAAAGGTTAGCGGGAGTCCCAGCTCTTAGCAATTCTCTATAATACGAGTAAAATTCGGAAAACGCGCTAAATCGCATTGAGAGGGTCGAAGACCCTGGATTACGAGTAAACATGTTCCCACAGTGCGTGAATTGAGATTTAGAGCTTTAAAATGATACCTATTGAAAGGTAGTCTATCGTCGAGAAGACTCTGAGATTAACAATTATTTTGACAACTAAGTTATGAAGGTCACTTATGAGTTTTCGGATACGGAATGTATATAATTTTATAGGTAACTTACGTTAAGTTCTTTTATCGATTACCGTGTATATAATGCCGTGCTAAATTCTTTGTTATTTTCGAAACTTTGGGTATTCGCTTATAATACAGTTAATGGTTCGAATTCGGTTATAAAGAGTGACCAGGATAGTTGTTCAGGTGCGGATTTCAATTACGTATCGTTTAGTTCGTCGCATTTAACCAGGGGTGCATCCCGAGGTCAAATTCTCCCCGAAAGGAGCTACCTCGTGGAAGTACAAATTTTCTCCTTGGAAGGAACCCCGGAGGTGAATTCTTCCCGAAAGGAGCAAACCGTTCGATTCTCTCCCGAGAAAGTATCGTTTTCGTTTTCGTAAAAGGTCGCAGGAGAAACACCTGCCTTGAGAAGGGCTTTAGTTTATTAATTAGTTGTGTCTAGTAGAGAAATTTGTTGGATTAATCCCGAGCACTCTGAAAAACCATTTTTGACGCCATTTCGAGTTACAGTTCTACAGTATGCGAACAACGATTTTGCGCTATTATCTCTGACATATATATCGATGTCTTTAAAGAAATATAGAGAATTTATTATCGAATACAGTATTTAGTGATTTGACCTGAATTGCCAAATTTTCCTTTCTTTTACGTTTTAGGAACTCACCCACTCTCCACTTACGCAATCCTAACCCTATATTTACTGAGCTAGTTGGCATTACAGTTTTGAAGATTACCGTATTTCGCGATCATTACAGTACAGTGGTTCTTCAGGGAACCTGGCGCCCAATTTATGTTTTAGATTTTGTTCGAGTTATCGGTTACGAATATTGAAGGGTCAGCCAAAATTTTTTTATTGTCGCAGTACATACGGGAATACTAATTAAATTTTTAAAAAAGCACGTGGTTTACTACGAATGGTTTTATTCAAAATAGTTTATGTCTAAATTCTTTGTGTGTATTCGGCGTCGATCCGGCTACAATTTTCTAATTTAATTGAACTGTAGAACTATAAGTAATAAGAAGTTTAGAAGCCTAATTAAACCTCTGGACACCCTATATTAATTGACAGATTCTTGACACTTCGAACACTAAATAGTGGAGCAAAATCTGAAAGGAATAATCAATTTGATATAGCTGCTCCCACTAAATTAAAGGGAGATCGTACGAAATGTTGTGACCGATATAAATAAATACGGTATGATTTTTTAAAATCTTTGTTAGTGTTCCCACATGTACTAACGTTTTTCAGATAAGTTTCTTTAACTACAGATACCATATACCTTTGAAGTTCGATGCATAAAACGTATAAAACCAAAGATTTGACTAACAAAACAATTCTTATAATTAATGAAGACTTCCCTGCTTGAAAAAACCGATTTAAACTGATACAAAAAAATCAATGAGTATTAATCCGATTTTTGCATCAGAAATTTCCAACGCATGGAATTAATTCCCATTCAATATTTTCAATTTGAATTAATCGACATATTCTTATGACATTATAAGAATATATCGATTAAAACCGATAAAGAAATTTATAAGAATTAATCCGATTTTTGCATCAGAAATTACCAACGAATTTAACGAATTCCCATTCCAAATTTTCAATTTGAATTAATCGGTATATTCTTATGACATTATAAATATATGTAGATTAAGACCGATAAACAAAATTTATAAGAATTAATCCAATTATTGCATCAGTAGTGGTAGCTAGGGGGTTCCTGTGACACGGTGGTGAGGGGAGTGCGGGTGTGCGGGGGGAAGTGTCTTGGGTTTTCCTGTGACACGATGGTGAGGGGAGTGCGGGTGTGCGGGGGAAGTGTCTTGGGTTTTCCTGTGACACGGTGGTGAGGGGAGTGCGGGTGTGCGGGGGAAGTGTCTTGGGTTCCTGTGACATGGTGGTGAGGGGGGGTGCGGGTGTGCGGGGGGAAGTGTCTTCTTAAGAGCTAGGGTTTATTGGGTGATGAGGAGGGTGCGGGTGTGCGGAGGAAATGCTTTGGCTATGGGGAGTGAGAGAGAGAGAGAGATCCCTCTCACCCTCTCTTTCTCTCTTAGAGTCTCTCACCCCTCTCCCATCAGCCTAGGGCCCGGATGGTTAATTATCCTACGGGTCCACTAGTTCTCTAAGGCTTACCCCCTCTCCCATGTCACTAGGGTCCGGATGGTTAGTTATCCTACGGGTCCACTAGTTCCCTAAGGGTTACCCCTCTCCCATCACCCTAGGGCCCGGATGGTTAGTTATCCTGACAGTTACCCAGAGAACTTTTTTTTGTATTTTAGTTGGTGGAGGAAAAAGTTTCTTTTTTCTCCACTAGGTAGCGATCACGAAAATTACTGGGGCAGCTACACCGCTAGGGGTCCTAAGCATCTTACGGACTGCCATTTTTGATTTTTTAGTCCTGCCCTCGGAGGGTCTTTTCTCCCTCCACATACTTATCCTAGACCTTCCCACTATTTTCCTACTATGGACCCGCCATTTAACTTGATTTCACATTTAACCATTTTTCTTCCCTCTCAATCTACCTCTACACCATTGAAGGGTCTTTTTCCCTCCACATACCCATTCTATTCCCTCCTACTATTTTCCTCCTTGGGTCCTTCTTTTAATTTCACATTATACCTTTCTTGAACCTTGGATACAGATTCCTTTTTTCTTATACAAGCTGTCGATAAATATAAAGTGAAAAAATATGCAGTATCAAATGGTTATTAATTTAGCGTATAGACAGAATTCTCAAGTAATTCCTATAATTACAAGAATAATAGGTGAAATCATGTCAAATTTATTTCCTTTTTTCTTTTTTCTGTTTTTTTTGTTTTTTACAGATTAAATTAAGGGAAATAGGAGTAGAGGAAAAGAAAGAGTCTTTTAAATAAAATTTATCATATAATTAAAAACGAACATGAAACTTATATAAAAACTAATACAAATGAAACTTATATAAAAGCTAATACAAATTAAACTTATATAAAAAACTAATACAAATTAAACTAATATTTAGCCCATTCAGCTAATAACAGACTCTGAAACATACAAAAAAGTTATTAATATCAAGTAAATTGCGAACTTAATTTTTATTATTTACCTTCTATTTGTTTTCGCACCCACTTTGCGAAAACATCCACCTCCTGGTAGACACAGTGGATTGGTTTTCCTGATCTGCCACTGAATTTTAATTTATGCAGTTCGCATGGGAGGTTGAAAGTTGTAAAATGTTGCCTTAAATTGTCATACTTGGGGCACTTGTAATATTCCAAATTAATGCATTCAATGCCCATTAAATTTAGAATATCACGTTCTATAGTGCCCCCTTTGTATGCAACTACTGGATACATATAGTCTCGTTGCACAATTCTTATGAAGTCATATATTTCACTTTGTATATACTTTTCAAAACCCATATTTCCATATTCTATGCCATGTACATTTCTATACACATAGTTAGCACTTTTTTGATCTTTAATACTTAAATCATGAAATGTGTTATTCACTTTAAACGAGGCGTAATATGTGTAATCAGTTTTTACATCTTTTATGGCTACTTCTTTATATACTATTTTCTTGTTCACCATAAATCCATCAATATCTATTATATGGGTGATACTGTTTAAACTGAACATTTTCTAACTTGAGCGAAAAAATAAAGTAGTATTCAATATTCTAAAGCTAGAACTGAACTGAAGACTACCCTACACGCTCCTCAAGATCTTTTAAATGCTGTAAGGGATGTGAAAAATTTGGTCTGTGGTGGGAGGTGACTAACCAGACACTTTTAGAAACACCATTGGTCCAAAGAGAGAATAGTTAAGGATAGTGGGAGAATTGAAATACTTGGTTTGAAGAGAAGGGGAAAACTTTAGAGAAACAAAAAAAGAATATATTTAAAATAACGGCAAAGTGTAATAAATTTAGTATTAAAAACGCTAACATGATGATCCCAACGTTCGTCGATTTTCAAGGATTCCATTTAATGGATAAGACATTTATAGTTAAAGAATTTGCAGTTTTACAAGAACTAAAAGTGCATCATATTTTATTTTCACCCCCCTTTCCACATACTTGGTTAAGTGAAGAGGAGAGAAAGAAAACAGAGTAAGTATATTTTATAAAAAACAACGAATTATTATTTTCAATGAATAAGGAATTTCTTTTTCAGTTCAATCTTTTTCAATCATCATGGCTTAAATTGGATGGATGGTTTTTCACCATATTATAAATATAAAGATATTATAAAAAAATATGTATATGAGGATACGGTTTTTGTAAAAGGGGTGGAAAAGTTAAATTGGTTAAAGAGTATTTGTGATTTAGAAATTAGTAATGTAGATGAATATGTGTGGGGAAATTATAATTTAGAAGATGGTTTATATAATTCACAACTTCCTATTTGCATGAATCATGAAGGTATATGCGCACTGAGAAATGTATATTATATGAAATATATGTATGAATCAAAAATCTAGAATATATGTATATTTTAAACTTGAATGCATTCTTTTTACTTCAACGCGAAACCTGATCCGTAAAGTATTTATGTTACTGAAGTGTCTCGGAGACTGATTATTTGAAGGGTTCTCCATCTAAGATTTTTCATTAGTTTCACGCTGATCATTTAAACGGAAAGAAGTACGATGTCGCTTCTAAATAGAGTTTTAAATAGCCAGGATGAATATCGTGAGTGGGTACGTGATTGTCGCGATTACATTAAAAAATTGAGAGTTGCTAGCCGCAATGCACGTATAGGGGCAAGGCAGAAAATATTTACGGAAATTGCTCAGATACAGTGTCGATTAATCAGAGCAGCAAGAGAAAAAAGTTATTCTTCAAATCACGCTCTTAAGAATCCCGATTTAAGAACTCAGCATGATTATCGCGAGTGGGTTTGCAAGTGTCGTGATTATATTCGAGATTTGAGAGAATCCAACCGGAATGCAACTCCAGATGCTATACAGAAAAATCTTGCAGAAATAAAATGTATTCGAAAGTTACTTCTCCATGCGGCGAAAAATAAAAATTCAATTGGAGCGGGCATTAATGCGGAAAAGCTTATTTGGAAAGATCTTGATTCATCATTTAAAAGTCGAATGTGTAGTGGTATGATAGTAAACACTAATTATATCGAACCACATGAATTTCTATTGGCAGCATCAGAAATGCTGCAATCCTACATGAACAAAGTATTCAGTAAAGTAAGCGCTGTTAAGATAAATATGGTATTCAACGGACAATTTATTTGCAAGGAAATTAGTGATATCAAACATATTTCCACAAAAAATGTGATTTTATTCAAGACTGATACTTTTAGTGATTGGTATAAAACAAACGTCATAGATAAAATTTTAACAAAATTAGGTGAATTTCAAGAGCGTGATAGTGGGTGGGCTTTGGAAAAAATATTAAATTTAATTGTGAATATTAATCACTATAATCCACTACATGCAGGCTGTGGAATCGACCTTCCAAAATATATTAAGAACAAACATGCAGTGATAAACATACAGAGTGATGATAATACATGTTTTGCATGGGCTGTAACGGCTGCACTCTATCCGACTATTTCAACTAAAAACCCACAACGACAATCTTCATACCCCCATTTTAAATCTGTTTTCAACGTCAGAAGTATAACATTTCCAACCACATTAAGGCAGATACCTAAATTTGAAGAAGATAATGATGTGTCGATTAATGTTTTCACCATGGTGGATGAGCAGGAAGGGCAGGAGAATAAAATTATTGCACCTCTTCAACTCACAAAATGTGAGAAATCGAGACATGCGAATCTTCTTCTTCTCGAACATCAAGGTGCAGCACATTTTTTATGTATCACGAATCTTTCTCGCTTGCTAAAGAAACAACTGACTCGAAAAAAACAATCTCATCTTATTTGTAATCGGTATGTTATACTGTTTATATTTTAATATAATTTTATTTAATGTTTATATACTAATATGATTTTTCTCTTAGATGTTTACACTATTTCTTCAATGAGGATAAACTTCAATCTCATAAACGTGATTGCAGTCAGCTCAATATAAACGTCCGTATACTGCTACCTGAAGAGGACCGTTGGGTGTCCTTTAAAAATGACAAGAACAATGAGAGGACCCCATTCGTCGTATATGCAGACATTGAATGTTTATTAGAGAAAGTGAATGAAACGAGCGGTAATAGTAGTATTTATCAAAAACATTTACCCTTTAGTGTAGGATATTATTTTAAAAGCGTTCGTAATTCATCGCTCTCAACCTATAAATCATATCGTGGACTCGAGTGTATAGAATGGTTTGTGCGAGAACTCGATAAAATTGCTAGCATAGCGAGCGAAAAACTAAAGACTGTAGTGCCTATGAGAACGCTAAGTATTAGCGAAAATTTTCGTCATAACAATGATCCTGACTGTCATATATGTAAAAAGCCATTTCTTCCAAATCAAATACGTGTTCGCGATCATGATCATTTAACAGGTAAATATAGAGGACCCTCTCACAACAATTGTAATTTAAACTATAAAGATTCGCACGTTATTCCAGTAATTTTTCATAATTTATCTAATTACGATGCACATTTCATCTTCAATGCGATCGCAAACATGTATGAGGGTTCAGTATACCTGCTACCTGTACATAAGGAAAAGTATATTTCATTTACAAAATACATACGGAAATATAATATTCAGCTCAGATTTATTGATTCATTTAAATTTCTTGCATCAAGTTTAGACAAATTGAGCTCATACTTGGAGAGATCTCAATTGCAAAACTTAGAGTCAGAATTTTCGAATTTAAATACGGAACAATTTAATCTACTAACAAGAAAAGGTATTTTTCCTTATGATTACGTAGATAATCTGAATCGTCTGGAAGAAAATGCTTTACCGCCTCGCAAGTTATTCTATAACAAATTAACTGACAGTGATATTAGTGAAGAGGCATATAATCATGCTAAGGAGGTATGGATCAATTTTCAAATACAAACACTTGGGGAGTACAGCGATCTCTATTTAAAAACTGACGTATTATTACTGACAGACGTTTTTGAAAATTTTCGCGATAGCTGCATGGAAAATTATAATTTGGATCCTGCACATTATTTTACACTCCCAGGCTTCACTTGGGATGCAATGCTTAAATATACTAGAATAAAATTGGAACTTTTCACTGATGTTGAAATGTTGCTTTTCGTAGAACGCGGAATACGTGGTGGTTTGAGTCAGTGCTCTCACCGCTATGAAAAAGCAAACAATCGGTATATGAATGATTATGACTCAACAAAACCAAGCAAATATTTAATGTACTATGATGTAAATAATCTATACGGATGGGCAATGTGTCAAGCTCTACCTACTCATGGATTTCGCTGGATTGAAGATACTAACAACTTTGATATCTCTAGCATACCTATAGATTCATCTGAGGGTTTTATTTTAGAGGTAGACTTGGAGTATCCAAGCGTACTTCATGATAATCACTCTGACTTGCCATTTTGTCCGGTACGTGAGGCTCCGCCCGGAGCACGACAGAAGAAGCTACTTGCAACTGTCGAAAATAAGGAGCGTTATGTTATACATTATCGGGCTTTACAACAATGTATTCGTCATGGAATGGTACTGAAACGTATCCATCGCGGATTAAGATTCCAGCAATCTGCCTGGCTAAACAAATATATAGACTTAAACACACGTTTGCGAGCTGCATCTAAAAATGAGTTTGAGAAAAATCTTTTCAAACTAATGAACAATGCAGTGTTCGGTAAGACGATGGAAAATGTAAGAAATAGAGTTGATGTGAGGCTAGTTAGTAAGTGGGAAGGAAGATATGGAGCAGAAGCATTGATATCCCAACCAAATTTTCACAGTAGCGCCATATTCAACGAAAATTTGGTTGCGATAGAATTAAAAAAATTAACGGCGAAATTTGATAAACCTATATATGTAGGTATGAGTATTCTAGATATTTCAAAAACATGTTTATACGAATTCCATTATGAATATATGCTTCCAACGTTTGGTAGTAAATGTAGAGCATTGTATACCGATACAGATAGTTTGATATACAGTATCGAATGCGATGACATTTACACGATCATGAGAGAAAATCTTTCAAGATTCGATACTAGTGATTATTCGCCTAATAACCAGTATAATTTACCTCTAGTAAATAAAAAAGTGCCTGGTTTGATGAAAGATGAGAATAACGGGAGAATTATGACTGAGTTTATTGGGCTGAGATCGAAAATGTATACATTTAAAATACAAGATAAAATTTTTAAAAAAGCTAAGGGCGTTAAGAGTTGCGTTATCGCTAGAAAAATAACGTTTGAAGATTATAGAGACTGCTTACAAAATTTTACTGTTCATATCCATAATCAAAATTTAATTCGTTCAAAATTGCATAATGTTTATTCAATTGTACAGCAAAAAATTTCTCTCAGTCCACATGATGATAAGCGCTATATTGTACAAGGTACTGTATCAACTCTACCATGGGGTCATTATAGGATAAATGAAATAGAATTAAGTGAAGTAAATTTAAATGAAGATTAAATAATTGCTTCTTTATTAATAAATTGTATGTTACAAAATATTGTTTTTATTTATCCATGAATTATGTGTATTATTGAATCCTAACCACTTTACAAAGACTTTGTCCCCCTTCTTACGTAATACCTTCTCAACTAGATATACATTAGGATTAGCAGTTTTTAAAAGTTCATGTTCGTAGAATCCACCATATATATCTGTACCACTAGAATCCCTTAGTAAATATGTAACAGGATTTGTTTTCTGCACTTTTATAATTTCAAATATTTCAGTTGTCCAATTTGGTGTGTAGCCTTTTGCAAATACATTCTTATATTTACTGATTCGTACAAAATCACCGACTTTGAACTTGGCACGACCAACGATCTTTATATTACTGAATACTGTTGCTAAGAGCTTATTAGCATGTTCAGGTTTCACATCGGCTGGACGCATTCCTATAGTACGATGTTTTCTTGAATTGTATTTGTCAACCAGTTGTTGTAGCATAGCTCTCCACTTGTAATTTCAATTCAACGTAAATCCTTTCCACATTTCTGTCTTCAACGTTCGATTCCAACGCTCGACTATGGTTGCTTTCAATACACTGTATGTTGAGTAATGATTTATTCCATGCTTTTTCATAAGCGATTGGAAATCACTATTATAAAATTCCTTGCCATCGTCGGTCTGTAGATTTTTCGGACATCTCCCACTCTTCAGGATTTTCAGCAATGCAGCTGTCACTTCCTTGCCTGACTTGGTTTTCAGGGCTATTGCCCAGCCATATTTCGACAATGCATCAATAACTGTGAGAATGTAGTGGTAGCCTGCGTCTGCATAGTTTCTCATGTCTACCAGGTCTGCTTGCCAGAGGTCATCGAAGCCTCGTATTATTACCCGTCTACGTAAAAAGTTCCGTCTGGCAGGCACATGCAACTCTTCTACCAATTGCTTCTTCTCCTCACTACTCATAATTATTCCACTACGTGTTATGTTTACAGCAGGTCATCGAGCACTGGCGGTAGTATAAGTTTCTTCAAGGCATAATTTATATCGTCTTCTCTATTCTTCTCATTTGCAAAATCTTTTTTTGCCAGCTGATTAGAGAAATATTCTATAACAATTTTCAATCCAACAATCATATCATTTCGTAATTCCTTGTCTTTTCGATCCAATTTATAATCATTATGATCGACTTTATCAACCAATTTATCGATTCTTATACCAATTTCATCAATTTCATCGATTTTTTTCATTAGAGTTGTAAATTTTTCCTCAAGAATGTTACATTTTAGGTAATAGTGAGTTAGCTTCTCACTGTATTCAAACAATTCTCTCATTAAGCTATCACGTACAGCCATCGAATTACGTAACAGAGCAGCCATATTCACCGCACTTGTCTCATCCGTAACATCACATTCTAAGTTTGAAATTATTTTCTTCTTGGCATTAAATGCATTCTTTTGTTTATCAAACTTTAACGTATCATTATCAATTTTGTGGAAATAATTTCTCACTTTACCGGTATTGAAACCAGCTCCAAATTTATTTATTGTCATAGTGAAGTAGTACGTGGAACTGAGAAAATCTTGAAACTGCAATCTCTTTTATATAGAATAACGCTTTCTTCTCTTATTTAGATCCTGCCAATTTGTAACTATTATGATCGATTTTATCATTCAATTTTTCGATTCTTTCATCAATTTCGTCGATACGTTTTTTCAACAGATTTGTCATTTTTTCCTCAAGAATTTCACATTTTAATGCATATTCATTCAGCTTCACACTATATTCATTCATTTCTTTTGTAAAGCTATCACGCAGTGGTGTCAAATTACTCATCAGAACACTGATATTCACCGCACTTGTCTCATCAGTAACATCAGATCCCAAGTTTGAAATTATTTTCTTCTTGGCATTAAATGCATTCTTATATTTATCAAACTTTAACGTATCATCATCAATTTTGTGAAAATAATTTCTCACTTTACCAGTATTGAAACCAGCTCCAAATTTATTTATCGTCATAGTGAAGTAGTACGTTGAACTGAGAAAATCTTGAAACTGCAATCTCTTTTATAAGATGATACCTTCTTCATGGAGCTCCTCAATTATTGACTGTATCTCATTATGGTGATTCGTATGACCAGCAGCAGATGATGCAATTAATAGTTTTAATCGCTCGACCAGTTCGTTTGGATCGTTCCAATGTACATAGCTCACGGGATTATTATTAACACGCATATATCCCTTGCCTTGTACAAGTTTTGTCTTCGGTGGAAATAATTCACTAATTATTTTCTTCCATTTATGTCCCTTATTCCCACGAAGCTTTCCTGTACTAATGTTATCTGCTCTGTGCACATTAGTTTGAGAAAGAATACTTTTATATGTGTCTAAATCATCTTTAGTATAATCTTCAGGTTCTTTCATGAAGATCAATTCAAATAGACCTTTCGTGCCAGGATAATACTCCTTATCGATAATAATAAAATTACTGTAATCATCAACATTAAAAGCACATTTCGCAAGCCACATTTTATTCGTCACTTTATCTAACTTAACTCCAAAATTACTGTCAATTTTATCCTTAGCATTATTCGTCAACAATTCTATATATTTGGATGCAATTGAACCAGACTTTATCGTACTTCGATTAGCATCTTTTACATCCTCGATGGATGTATGCACAGGTAATTCTATTTGTCTCGCTAAATCTTGCGTGCCATATTCATTATTCTTCTTCACCTTCTCCTCCTCCTCCTCCCCCTCCCCCTCCTCCTCCTCCTCCTCCTCTTCATCATCTTCCAGAGAAAGGTACTGTGTTTCGTGCGACTGTGGATATTCCTGCTCATCATCCGATGAATGACCTTGAACGTTAATTCTGGAGCTGCGTATGAAATCTTTCCGCTGTGGAGTCGATGTGAGATAAGACTTTCTACGTTTCATCGGAATTATGAAAGATTCCTCGTGTGAGAGAGATCTCTTTATAGGTTCCATTTTCATCTCATGTTTCGGTGCAACGAAAATTGCTTGATTATTTTCGGTGAGCTTCTTTAATGGTTCAACTATTGGTTTAAAAGTTTCATTTAAACTGTCTTCCATCATTACTCTGTCTGATTTGAGTGCGCGATATTTTAGACGAATTACTTCACTTGCCTCAGCAATCTTCTTTAGAAGCTTTTTCTCCTTCATTTTGTAAAGCTATTCTCTATTCAATATATATTGTTCAACGTTCAAGGTTAAACTAACATTTTTGACCATTAACATCACTCTTTAATCACAGCATATTTATTGAAACCCTTTCGATATCGTCCATTTTGCATTGCACTGTCTTTATCAATTACTAAAAATCCATAATCACGCTTCCAACAATTTGAACACAATTCATAAAATTTTTCAAACGCCATAGCTGTATTTACATGTTCTTTATATATATGTTTTAGGTTAGTTCCATCTTGTTTAAAAATAATTAAAAAATTTGCATTATCACGTATTAGATGTTTTGGTATCCTTGCATAAGTCTGACAAAGATAAAAGCAATCAATCTTAGAATGTCTACCCATGGAGAAGTAGTCTCTTATATTGTCTTGCTTATCGGTTGCAACATCATCAAATATGAAAATTGAATTTGGTAGTGCTTCAGCTACTTTTATAACCTCACTATTATTAGAAAATTGAAAATAACTAATTTCTTCATTGTCCGATAATAGTCGCTCCAAGTATCGATATTTTGGTTGCTGCAACGATTTTGAATAAACGTATAGGTTTTCAAATCTCACACCCTGAGGGCTTTCAATACATTTGTTTTTCCACAATTTGAAGGGCCACAAACTATACAGCGTATGGTTGATGGGAGTAGAGGTCCGTGACGTCTCATGCATTTATCGGTTGTTCGGTAATCTATATTAGAAACACGAATACCGAGCGGCTGCTTTACGAAGTCCATGACTGAAAACTCTGTGGTCATACAACCTATTTATAGGAATGAAATGAATTGTTTGATCAGTTCTCATCATGCCGTTATTAGTGTTAGATGTGTCAAGTTTGGAGGTATTAACCGCTGAGCAGTTTGAATACATACCGAAAATTTTACTTTTAAAGTACTTTCCGCGTAGTATTCAAGAGGTTTGGAATAAATTGCCTGAACATATTCGTGCAGATCCTGAAGTACAACAATATCGCTGGTGTTTTAAACATCATAATCTACCTAATACAGATCACATTGATGGACCGCTCCCTTCAATAAAAGATTGCTGGGCTTGTCAGCAAACTCTGTGTGAGAAACAGAAAGAAAGTTCCACATGGTAAGCTACGGTTGTGGAACTTTTTTCAATAAAATACTGAATAAATTACCGTTCGAAGTACACATACCTGGCTACAATTATTGCGGACCAGGTACTCGACTTCGAGAACGGTTAGCACGTGGTGATCCTGGTATAAATCCTCTAGACGAAGCCTGTCGTGAACACGATATCGCATATTCAATATATAAGGATCTGCCACCACGTCACCAGGCTGATAAAGTTCTTGCACAGCGTGCACGAAAACGTATCACTGCTAGTGACTCATCTTTACGTGAACGAGCAGCTGCAGCAGCAGTCTGGGCATCCATGAATGTAAAACGAAAACTTGGCTTAGGCCTACAAGTGCATGGAAGAAGCATGAAGAAAAGAAAAATTCGTGTACCGAAGAAACGAGGAGGTTTATTGAGGAAAAAGCAATTTACTCAACAAAAAAAAACGGGGGGGTTTATTACCTCTGCTCCCACTGTTGAGTGCAGTGGGCGCATTAGCTGGGGGCGCAGCAGGTATAACAAAAGCTGTAAACGATGCGAAAGCATCCAAGAGACAATTGGAAGAGATACAGCGTCACAATCGTGTAATAGAAGGCAGGCGTGGACATGGTTTATACCTAACCCCTTACGGACGAAGGGGGGGAGGGGGAGAGGGGTTTGAAAAGGAGGAAAAAAACCTCGCAAAAAAAAAATAAAAATAAGCAACCTCCCGAAATCTGGAGCTACTAGTAATATTCAATTATTACATGCATGTCAGGATATACCACATTTTCGAGGAGTTTTTATGCGCACATCTCTACCGCAAACCGTACTATGCAATGAGTGTGCAATCGTGAATCTTGATGAAGATAAAGGTTCTGGTACACATTGGGTTGCCTACGTTAAACGTAATAATTACGTAAAGTATTTCGACTCCTTTGGAAATTTGAAACCTCCAATTGAACTTTTAGATTATTTTGGTCCTTCTGCTATAATCTACTACAACCACGATCAATATCAATCGTATGATACAAGCATATGCGGTCAGTTGTGTGTCAAGTTTCTACGTGAACAATGTCTTTAACGGTTACGCTGTCTGACCGCGAGTCCATATTAGAGGCAGATTTTTTCCCACCGATCAATCTTCGGGAGGAGCAATATGAACTTGGTCTCGTAGACTTTCAGAGCTTCAATTCAATCGCTAATGTTGATGAGTCGAACAATAAGTTTTACTACGATACTGAAGATCTGACTATACCTACAGGTTGTTATGAATTGAGTGCTATAAATGATCTTTTGCGTACATTGATGCATGAGGCGGATAATGAAGATGTCATTATTCTACGTGCTAATAATAATACGTTGAAAAGTGAAATAAAGTGTAAATATCTGATCGATTTTACAAAACCTAATAATATAGGCTCTTTATTGGGTTTTTCGTCAGATCGAATTATTCAGCCGAACACTCTAGCCGAATCAGACCAGCCCGTAAACATTATAAGGGTGAATATTTTACGAATTGAATGTAATATTACTGCTGGTGCATATACAAACGGCAAACCTCAACATGTTATACATGAATTTTTTCCAAGCGTGCCACCAGGCTATAAAATCTCGGAAACACCGAAAAACGTCATTTACTTGCCAGTCATTGTGAAAGTAATTGACCGTCTTACTTTGCGCATTCTCGATCAGGAAAACCGTCTAGTAAATTTCGGTGGGGAAGAAATTACAATTCGATTACACATTAGAAAATGCTAATTTACAAGAATACTTATAAATCACCGATACCAGATGAGCCTATCATCAGTCCAACAGTTGCTGCAGGAGCAGATACATTGGGTGGGGATTACGTTAGAAGACCGCTAACAAGAAAAAATATAACCTTTCTTCAATCACTGGGTTTCAAGGTCAGAAATAAAAATGGACCTGTTGGACGTAACCGCACAACCTGTGTACGACAATCGCATTACTAAAATGGAAATACATGCTTACAATCCGTATGCAAATGCATCATTGGGAAATAGTGACGAAATTCGAATTCCAATACAACAGCAAGATTTAATTCTTCTACCATGTGAGAGTTACCTATACATAGAGGGAAAATTAATCGAGGGCACTCGTGCTCAGGGTGCAACAGTTCAAGGTACAGTGGGACTTGACTGCAATTCCATGGCATTCTTGTTCGATGAAATTCGCTATGAATTGAATGGTATTGAGATTGACCGCAGTAAGAATGTGGGTATTACTAGTTCCATGAAGAATCTCATTTCTCTGACTGGGGAGGAGAGTACGAGTCTACACCATTCAGGATGGTTTCTATCAGATTATAAGCCTACGAAATATTTTAATTTTTGCGTACCACTGAAAATGCTGTTGGGTTTTTGTGAAGACTATAGAAGAGTCATAATAAATGCACGTCATGAGCTCGTTCTCATTCGAGCGCGTAATGATACGAATTCGATATATTCTTCAACGAAAATCACCGACTCCAAAATTGATGTTCAAAAAGTGCAATGGAGAATTCCTCATATATCATTGAATGAATACACAAAACTTCAATTTCTACGTATTATCGACCAAAACAAAAGCCTCACCATGGCTTTTCGATCCTGGGAACTCTACGAATACCCGCTTCTACCAGAAACACAGAGGCATACGTGGGCTGTAAAAGCTGCAACACAATTGGAGAAGCCTCGATACGTTATTCTAGCATTTAGAACAAATAAGAAGAATACGCAGCATATGAAGGTGCTTGACTTCGATGATAGTTTTGTTCGTGATATTAAAGTCTATCTTAATTCTGAATATTATCCGTATGATCGACTTGATACTGATACTGAAAAATCACGATTTTCTGTACTATATGATATGTATGTTAAATTTATCCAATCCTATTATGCTGGAGAAAAACCGTCGAAACCAATGCTTGATTACAACAATTTCTTAGAATATGGCCCTCTCTTTGTCATTGATTGTTCGCATCAAAACGAATCTATTAAATCTGGCACAGTTGACGTTAAAATAGAGATCGATTGTTCTAAAAATATTGCAAGTAATACTACTGCGTATTGTTTAATTATACATGATAAAATTGTTGAATATAACCCGCTTACAAGTATTGTTAGAAATGTAAGTTAATCGTTAATAGTTAGTAATGTAAGTTAATCGCTAATAGTTAGAAATGTATGTTAATCGCTAATAGACTATAGTTAAGCTTATCATTATAATGAAGGAAAAAAATAATAAATAAGATATAATAATCATTTATTTGTGTTTAAATTATTCCTTACAAATGTTTTCTAAATTAATCTTCTGAAATTTGACTAACAATTGCAAATGTCATATTATTGTAATTTCCACCATGATACGTGAATGTTAATATTTGATTTGAAGCTGCATCTTGAAAATTCTTGAATTGTTCTGGTTTTTCCAGTAATGCCATCATCCTCGCAGGCAAGAAGAACCATTCCTTCGTAAGCAGCTTTGCTATTATTCTCTCCCCATATTTGGTTTTAATTTTCGATAATTCAGTTATTCGGTATGACCCCCCAATCTCCAAAGTATTCAGTTTTATAAAAGTTTTTGGTTCTACAGTTGCGAGTTCATTAATCTTAGTTAAATCCATTTCTATAATAATAAAATAATATTAAGAATAGAGAATAACGTAAAAAAGAAAAAATAATTCTTACCTTCTAAAGATTATCTACGAAAATTACGTGACAATAAAAAAATATTCTATCTGCAACGTGAAACTGGTACTTTGCACTGCTTGAAGCTTCAATACTGCTATTACACCACAATAAAATATTATGACTGCAGCGTTACAGACTTGAACTTTCGACTGCTTCACGCTTCTAATCGAGACTGAATGAAATTTCCTAATTGCTAGCGTGGGTGACTTTGAATAATATCCTAGGAGGGAATAAGATATACACACTTGGAAATTGAGAGTAGGGGAAGTGTTGCAGGCAAACGAAACTTGGGTGGCTTTGAATAATATCGTAGGAAGGGATAAGATATACACGCTTATTGGAAATTGAGAGTGGAGGGACTGTTGCAGGCGAACGACATTTTTGATGGGTTACTCACTCATGATTGTAGATTTCAAAGAGAATTCATTATTTTAAACCTGTTGATACATGTATTCTTTAGATCAAGTAGTTGTTAATTAAAATAAATAAATCCATTTAATTATATACACGTTCCTTATATAAAGTGACATCAGTCTAGAATATAAACTTTTCATTGTTTAAAAGCAAGTCGTGAGATACACGTTCTTCAGATCAAATAACCGTCATCTAAAACAAATATATTTAATTCAAACGTGTCATAACACGTACTAGATGGTGCAGATAGTCACGTTCCTCAGATAAAGTAATGACAGTTTAAAATATAAACTTTTCATTATTTAGAAACGAGTCGTGAAATATACGTCCATTATTACTTGGGTTGGGAATACTAGCATCTTAAGGACATATCCTGAGTGCAGCTTAAAATTTACGAGCGCATCAATTGCTTTTCGACAATCTTACGTCACACTGTGACTCTGTTTAGCACGTGGGATCATTTGTCTGCTCTGCTTGCGAGAAAAGTCTTGAGAAAAAAATAGCTAGAGGCTGAATGATTTGTCTGGTCTGCTTGAGGGAGGACAAGTCACGAAAAAATAGCTAGAGGCTGGTTTAGAGGGTAAAATATGGTCAGAAAGTATCGAGCGCATCAATGGCTTCTTGACAATCTTACTTCACAACTGTGACTCTGTTTAGCACGTGGGCTCATTTATCTGACCTGTTTGTGAGAAAAGTCTCGAAAAAAAAAATAGCTAGAGACTGGTTGAGAGGGTAAAATATGGGCAGAAGGTATCGGGTCAGTTTTAGAGAGCCCTGGGAAAGCTCATAGGAGGAACATTGGGTGGTCCCTAGAATTTCACTCCCCATTGTTTCGCAAAAGGAAAAATAATGTCTGTTAACTATGTGACATGTAGAGCATGCTTACAGGAAGATGTAATGAATAATCTATTCATTTATAATATGCTTACAGTAATTTTTATTCAATATTCAAAAGATTTAACATATAATACTTTTATTCAATATATATATATATATATATATAACTAAAAAGAGTTTTAACATATAATATTTTAAAATATCAAGCTATTCTTCTGCCCTTGCTACCTCCATCGTTGTCTCCTCCTCATCCTCCTCCTCCTCCTGCTCCTCCTCCTCTTCCTGCGGAATTATCCCTGCCTCTATCTCAATCATTCTGATACCTCTCATCAACAGTTGTATACAGCGTGTTACTGTAAAAAATCATCAGATTTTAGAAAAATGTATGATGCAATCTCATTCATAATAACTTACTATTTTCATACTCCATTCCATGCGTCTCGATTGTTTCTTCATTTACCGCTTGTGATAAATTTTGCATAATTTCATCTATTATTCTTGTAATTATATGAATTACTGGAGAATTCTGTCTATACGCTAAATTAATAATCACTTGATACTGCATATTTTTTCACTTTATATTTATCGACAGCTTGTATAAGAAAAAAGGAATCTGTACCCAAGGTTCAAAAAAGGTATAATGTGAAATTAAAAGAAGGACCCAAGGAGGAAAATAGTAGGAGGGAATAGAATGGGTATGTGGAGGGAAAAAGACCCTTCAATGGTGTAGAGGTAGATTGAGAGGGAAGAAAAATGGTTAAATGTGAAATCAAGTTAAATGGCGGGTCCATAGTAGGAAAATAGTGGGAAGGTCTAGGATAAGTATGTGGAGGGAGAAAAGACCCTCCGAGGGCAGGACTAAGAAATCAAAAATGGCAGTCCGTAAGATGCTTAGGACCCCTAGCGGTGTAGCTGCCCCAGTAATTTTCGTGATCGCTACCTAGTGGAGAAAAAAGAAACTTTTTCCTCCACCAACTAAAATACAAAAAAAAGTTCTCTAGGTAACTGTCAGGATAACTAACCATCCGGGCCCTAGGGTGATGGGAGAGGGGTAACCCTTAGGGAACTAGTGGACCCGTAGGATAACTAACCATCCGGACCCTAGTGACATGGGAGAGGGGGTAAGCCTTAGAGAACTAGTGGACCCGTAGGATAATTAACCATCCGGGCCCTAGGCTGATGGGAGAGGGGTGAGAGACTCTAAGAGAGAAAGAGAGGGTGAGAGGGATCTCTCTCTCTCTCTCTCACTCCCCATAGCCAAAGCATTTCCTCCGCACACCCGCACCCTCCTCATTACCCAATAAACCCTAGCTCTTAAGAAGACACTTCCCCCCGCACACTCGCACTCCCCTCACCACCGTGTCACAGGAACCCAAGACACTTCCCCCGCACACCCGCACTCCCCTCACCACCGTGTCACAGGAAAACCCAAGACACTTCCCCCCGCACACCCGCACTCCCCTCACCACCGTGTCACAGGAACCCCCTAGCTACCACTACTTGCATCAGAAATTTCCAACATATTGAACTAACTCTTATTGAAAATTTTCAACCGGGATTAATTGGTATACACTTTATAATATAATAATATACCGATTCAAACCGATAAAAGAAATCAATAAGAAATAACATGATTTTTGCATTGGAAACATCATATCTATTGAACTTAATTTTGTTGAAAGTTTTCAATTAAATACATACAGGGTACTACGTATAATTTTTAACTAACAAATATCTTATAATCTATTATTTCTTATAAATAGGAAGACGCATATATAAATCGTATTATCGCACGCAATTACAAAACATACGTATATTAAAACGACGACTAACCTAATATATCAATCACGGTAAAAGCCGAGCACTAGTGAGAATCATCTCGAGTTATAGAGTTATATGCCATCTGTCGTTTGTCAGGTAAACGGTATGTTCAAATCTATGATTTTATTGGAAATAAATAATTGCGTCTAATAGGAAAATTTATAATTCTATCCTATAAATATTTTGCGAATCCAATTGATAATTTATATAGGATATTGTAAGAAATATCAAAATTTGACATTATGTACTTAAGCAAAAGTTTATCGGTTTTAATTAGGTTTAACTATATATACATATTGCCTATAAATATTTTGCAAATCTAATTGAAAATGTAAATAGGATTTTGTGGGAAATTGAAGAATATATCCGATATTTTACTACGAAATGTCGAATTTTTAGATTTCCAAGATAATTCTATTCATATTTTCAATTGGATCTATAAAATATTTACAGGACAATATATATATATATATATATATACCAACATATGCATATGTAATGATTAGATTATATTGAATCAAATATATAGCAAAGCAGTTTCAGTTAAAATCCTATACCTCTGATGACACTCAATTTAGACATATAATTTACACAAGTTTCTTAAGAACATATAAAATTGAAACGTATTAAATTGCATACCTCATTTGAGCTCTTTTATGTATTTGATTTAACTCTGCGATACCACAAGACTTATTTCTGCCAGGTATCAATGTGAATTGATATTTTTTTAATCTGTGAGCTGTGTTTGGAATAGCGAAAGGAAGCAGATCCTCTAAACTTCCTTAAATTACCTATAAAACAATGAAATTATGTTATATATTCATATAGGTGTAATTACTATTATTGTTATATCTTGTAATTATTTTTTACTGATGGGCTAAGCATAGTTTTTAGTGAATACATTTCCCTTATTAGGTACAGTTTTAAAAAACAATAGAAAACTCACCCCTCATCTTCTTAGTTATCTATTAAATTAAGTGAGTATGTAACTATTCTAAAGTTAGCATAAGAAATATAAATTAACTTACTTTGTTCAGTGAAAGCAAATTTAATTGCAGAAGTGATTGAATACCTTCATGGATTTACCATTCTTTCAGCTGACCATTATTTATTGAGCCATTCTTTTTTTTACTTACTGAAACAATTTTAAATTATTGTAACTCTTTTTTTATCATTAACGATAAAATTAATTTTATATGAATACATCTTCAACAAATCATGTTAAAACTAATCTTTTCTTCATATTTTAATAAACTGTTATTTCCAGAACATACGATTTTCTAAGATTAAACTGCAACTTACAGTTGTTATAATCGTAAAATAATGCATACATTATGACAGATAGAGGTAAATACCTTCTATTTTACATTATACTGTAATTTAAACCGGAAACAAGTGTTTTTTAAAATACCTACAAGGTTGGTTCACAAACGCCAATATTCATATCATACTTAGATTGAACACTCTTGCTCTACAAATAGTTAAGAAGACGCCATTTTATCAATAGAAAAAGTAGGACACTTGAACCCCTACCTGTTTGCTGTCATTGTAAAGCGAAGGAAAAAACGGTAGTGTAGATAATGGCACAAAGGTATTTTTACCCAAGTGTATTTTGGCACAAGGGTATTTTCACCCAAAAGGATTTTGTCCCGAAAAACAGCAATATTCAGATCATTGAACGCCGAAATTGCAATGTTGGGTAATCGTCGGTAACATTACAATCTCAGCGTTCAATGATCTGAACATTGCCGTGGTGGGTAGGAGAATGACCTAAAGATAAAATGACCTAAAAACGCTAACTTCACATTGGTTAAAAGCCGGTATTGCAGATTACCGACCGAATCGTCCGAATTTCCTAAATTTGAGTAGCTGGCAACGCTGGACTGTCAAACATTAGTAAATAGAGTCAGAGGTTGTGCACAGTAGAGAAAAATTCTGGATCTGTCAGATAAGTATTTTAAATGAATAAATGAAAATGAATGAATTACTTTGTGGGTATTTCTTACATTTTACAGAAGAGCTACGAGAGGAAACATTTAAAATATTATGATGTCATGGAAGATCAGGAGGTATTCAAAGAATTTGCTAAGCAACATATTATGAAATATTTAAGAGCCGAACCACAATAGGATTATTTGTTATCTACACTGACAGTCTTTGGATAAACGAGAGAGAGAAGGTTATGCTGCTCGAATAATGTTGGGATATTAATACTGTGCCTGGATTGCATATTGCTGCCAAACAGTTTTTGCTTTAGCAGCCTTCGTGTTGAATAATGCCTATAAAGAAGGCATGTTTTCAAGAGGTCTAGTATATAGGGGAGATCGTTTTTCTCGTGTAATTTTGGTAGTGAGTATAAACTTAAAACTTTTCTATCTGGAACAAGCTTATGCAGGATTAACGCAAATTACTTGTATAGTTATTTGAGCAAATAAATTCTTTTTAGAAGCTCTATGAAACATACACCTTTTGCTAGGATATAATGTTATATGTTTTTTGTAGATTTGTTGAGAAGAAAAGATGTAAGATTACCTTTCGAACAGTTTTTGGAAACTGCAGAAGCTACCTGACAAATATGGGTGCAATCTGACTGAGGTAAAAGAATGAGATATCTTGGTGAATTTTGTAAAATACAATTCTATAGAAATGTCCCAGTTACTTTTGATAAGAAGAAAGACCAATTAATTTTATTGAAACAATCAGTTTGTATGCTATAATATTTATTACTTTTCTTAGATACGATGATGAAATAAATTTCTGATTGCCTGGCCTTTATTGTGGAAAACCTGATTCAGAAATGACTACTACTAGACTCGAAGAATCGAATATAAACCTTACTAGAAGAAATTGGAATATTAATGTAAAGCATTGCATGCTGTGCATTTCTCTCGAATAGCAACTATTCATTCTATCATGATAAATACTTCATAATTTTAACTGATCTTTGTTAAATGAATGTTTCAATTTTTCATATTATTCTTTAGATTTCACAATTTACCTGATGGAAAAAAAATATGATTAGAGGAATTCTAAACTACTAATAGAAGCATTATAAATTTCCAGTGCTATTATTACACGAATTTCCTGAAAAAGCTGCCTATAATTGGGGATATACAGAGTGTCCACATTTTAAATGTTGAAAAATCAAGAATTTTTGGTTCGAAAGTAATGACTTAAAAAGACCCTCGATTAAAAAATACATTTTGTGCATTAAGTGGAATTTAGAAGAGTGTTTGCAGATTAAATTTAAAAAACGCATGTTCCAATATTTATAATTGCGATGCTGCAAATTTATGGTCAGATATATAAGAACCTTTGTATCTTTTACCTTCATATATATCTGACCATAAATTTGTCACACCGCAATTATAAATATTGGAACATGCGTTTTTTAAATTTAATCTGCAAACACTCTTCTAAGTTCTACTTAATGCACAAAATGTATTTTTTAATCGAGGGTCTTTTTAAGTCATTACTTTCGAACCAAAAATTCCTGATTTTTCAACATTTAAAATGTGGACACTCTGTATATCTCCAATTATAGGCAGCTATTTCAGGAAATTCGTGTAATAATAGCACTGGAAATTTATAATGCTTCTATTAGTAGTTTAGAATTCCTCTAATCATATTTTTCTTCCATCAGGTAAATTGTGAAATCTAAAGAATAATATGAAAAATTGAAACAGTCATTTAACAAAGTTCAGTTAAAATTATGAAGTATTTATCATGATAGAATGAATAGTTGCTATTTGAGAGAAATGCACAGCATGCAATGCTTTACATTAATATTCCAATTTCTTCTAGTAAGGTTTATATTCGATTCTTCGAGTCTAGTAGTAGTCATTTCTGAATCAGGTTCTCCACAATAGAGGCCAGGCAATCAGAAATTTATTTCATCATTGTATCTAAGAAAAGTAATAAATATTATAGCACACACACTGATTGTTTCAATAAAATTAATTGGTCTTTCTTCTTATCAAAATTAACTGGGACATTTCTATAGAATTGTATTTTACAAAATTCACCAAGATATCTCATTCTTTTACCTCAGTGAGATTGCAACCATATTTGTCAGGTAGCTTCTGCAGTTTCCAAAGACTGTTCGAAAGGTAATCTCACATCTTTTCTTCTCAACAAATCTACAAGAAACATATAACATTATATCCTAGCAAAAGGTATATGTTTGATAGAGCTTCTAAAAAGAATTTATTTGCTCAAATAACTATACAAGTAATTTGCGTTAATCCTGCATAAGCTTGTTCCAGATTGAAAAGTTTTAAGTTTATACTCACTACCAAAATTACACGAGAAAAACGATCTCCCCTATATACTAGACCTCTTGAAAACTTGCCTTCTTTATAGGCATATTCAACACGAAGGCTGCTAAAGCAAAAACTGTTTGGCAGCAATATGCAATCCAGGCACAGTATTAATATCCTAACATTATTCGAGCAGCATAACTTTCTCTCTCTCGTTTATCCAAAGACAGTCCAGTGTGGATAACAAAAAATCCTATTGTGGTTCGGCTCTTAAATATTTCAAAATATGTTGCTTAGCAAATTCTTTGAATACCTCCTGATCTTCCATGACAACATAATATTCTAAATGTTTCCTCTCGCAGCTCTTCTGTAAAATGTAAGAAATACTCACAAAGGAATCCATTCATTTTCATTTATTCATTTAAAATACTTATCTGACAGATCCAGAATTTTTCTCTACTGTGCGTAACCTCTGACTCTATTTAATGACGTTTGACAGTCCAGCATTGCCAGCAACTCAAATTTAGGAAATTCGGACTATTCGGTCGGTAATCTGCAATACCGGCTTTTAACCAATGTGAAGTTAGCGTTTTTAGGTCATTTTATCTTTAGGTCATTCTCCTACCCACCACTGCCGTTTTTCGGGACAAAATCATTTTGGGTCAAAATACCCTTGTGCCCAAATACACTTGGGTAAAAATACCTTTGTGCCATTATCTATACTACCGAAAAAACTTCTATGGTGTCAAATTATAAAGGTTATGATAAATACTTTAAGTATACAAACTGCTTATTTAAAATTTGACATAGATCATTTGACATTTTATCAATCAGGTGGGTTTTTGAATACCATTATAGAAAATATAGACCTATTATAAACTAAAGAAGCGTTTTTGCGTAATATCAGTTTTATAAATACAAAAATAGACCCTTGATGCTATGCGAAGAAAATGTTGGAAGAAACTGCAATATGTGTCCCACCTGTTGTTCCTATCATCATTGTGCTCAAAGCTGTACTTGTTCGTTTCCTCTAATTTTGATGACGTTGGAACTTAAATATGGAGAGATGACTCTATCCAAGGAACTGTAATTAAATAAAACTAAAAACGAATAGATTGTATTTTGAGGTGAGTAATAAAATGCAATATAAAAAGTTATTGTCAAAGTGCTATTGTTAGTTGAATTTGATGCAAGTTACATACAATGAGCTTTCACACTTTGGATTGTAATCTATACTGCTGTTTAAATATCTGCATTGTAGTATTCAGTCAACAGTAACTATATGCAATCCAGCAAATAATTTAAAATGTAATAAAGTATATTTTACTGCTAGCCTAATTCTTGAAATGTGTATTACTTTCAAAAGCTGCTTGTATAGATAAAATATACAAACATACTGTATCGCAAGATTCAGTAACAAATTAAAACTCATTAGATATTATATGAAAAGTACCTTATCACAGCTACGTTGCTTTACATTTTTTAGATTTGTGAAAATGCTGCATTTAGGAATAAATTTGGATTAGATTCATACGAATGGATAACTTTTTATAAACCATCTTGAGGAAACCATGGAATGCATAAATTATATGAGAAAATAATCAAGGATTGAACTAAGATAAGCTTATTATAGTTTTTCAAGTTTTACTAATTAATAATAATAATGAAATTAAAATAGAATATTAGTTAACATACGTAACTTTTCAGATCTCAGTACTGGTAATATAGTGAATACATGCGAAGATTATTTATCTCCAGCTTATATAGCAGAATTGAATGAAAATATATTTTAAGGAGCAAATGGCAGTGATTACGTGATAAATATCCATGTCTTATATTTAATTAATGGATTCAGCAAAACCGAATGAAGAATTAAAGAATCCATTAGTTTCTTCTTTAATGGCGTTTACTAGAAAATTGTCTGCCTCACCAATATTTCTTAAAATAGAGGCAGTAATTTTCTGATTGTGTGCTGTGGTCCATATAGATGCTTCAGAGTTATATTGATTGTATGGTTTGTCAATAAATGTCTCTGTGAGTACGCGCTAAGCTTTTTGTAATAAATATTTAAATAAATCACTTAAATTTCTATTTATTGTTTAAAAACCTTTGGTAACATTTATATACATATAATCTAATAACGTAATTTTTCAGGATTATTATTCCTTTGGATAATTTATCATTTATCTTCGCACCCTAGAAGAAGCTAAAGAGATGTGCTTCTTGACTGGGATACAGTGATGAAGTTTCAAATATGTTTTCTGGCTTTATCAGCGCCGCCTTCCAGTCAATTTGGAAGCAGCTTGAATTAACAATCTGTACTTTCATTTTTAAGTATTATAACTCAATCGTGGACTCACCACCTATAGTGAAAAAAATTGTTAACGAATAGAAAACAATCGTATTGCCCAAATAAAAATACTTTTTCGAAAATAGTAGTAATGCAATTGAAAAATGGTCGATTTAAATTAAAAGTGGCTTACCTGTAATAAGTACTGAAATTGTTTTACCGTCATTAGCAGTTAACTCTGCTTCCGAGAATGGCAAAAATTCAGCTACATAGGACCACAAAATATGTATGACAGTATATTACCATACGAAGAAATATAGACAAATAGTATTGAAAAAAGGTTTGATCTTAAGGCGATTCTGAATTTATAATTATATTATCTTTCTGTATATATACATATACACAGAGTCCGCCAGATTAAATAATCCAGGCCATGAAGGATTCAAAATAAATTTGTAATTATTAGAGATATGAGTTCTTTGTATAGAACCTTTTTGAAGCATCTTTTAATATGTATTCAAAAATGTCCTACACGAAAAATTGATCTCTTCTATAGTAACAAATTTAAAAAAGAATAGTCTTATGGCCTGGGTTATTTTATTTGACGAACGCTGTGTACAAACTTAGAGATAATGAAATCAATTATCTGATGATATTAGCCCAGCCTCGGTACTACTAACTATAATTTTTGGCCACGTTTTAACCAATTAACAGCACAATATAAGTAGCAAAATACTAAGTTCGGTTAAAACACTCAATTAATAAGGAGTATTTTGTTGAAAGTTATAAGAAGAAAAACTTGAAAATGTAAAAATGTTATTTACCCGTGTGCTTTGCCAGTTGTTCAATTTTTTTCATTAGGTTTTCATTTTTATATCCAGATAAAGTTAAAAATTCATGAATCTTTTGTTCCTTAGCTTTTATCTCCATAGATTCAAGATCACTGAGCTTTTCCCAGCTGTATTTCAGCCAGTTTTCAAAATGAATGTCTTGTCTTCTTCGGCTGCTGGTTGTAGCTTGTAAATTGTTATTTAATTGGTTTATTTGTATAATAGACTTTATCATGAAATCTTTAAGCTTTACTGTAGAAAAAATATTTTGATAATTGATTATTTATAAAACAATATATATAATATAGCCACTCAATACAACGAGACAGAGAAAGAGAGACATAGGAAATGAGAAGGAGGGAAGAGGCACTTACGTATAAATTTGTAAAAGGTTGGCTTATGTTTCATCAATTGGTTTAATGTGCGGTGTTACCGTTCTTGGTTATTATTTGTTTTTATCTTGAAATTGAAAACGTTGAGCACGTTGGTGTCTACTTTCGTCAACCAGAAATTTCTCACATAATTCAATAATTTCTTAAACTCTATTGTATTTTATATGTCATCATTCAAGAGCACATCTTCATCGATCATATCAAATCCTACTTTCATTGTCGATGCAGGCAGCAAAGGCAAATTGAATAATTTACGCAGTATAAATAGAGCTTTTATGTGAGTTAGAGTGCTTTTTTTTATAATACTATAAAGCTTTAATTTTTTAGCTTTTTTCTTATCATTCTGAAAATAAAATTTAATTAAATTAAAATTGCATTATTGCTCCTGTATATAAAAGTATTCATACATATACGTAGTGAAAGTAACATCCTTGTAACTTGCAAAAGGGAAAAATGATTTTAATAGCATTCTGCAGTGCTAGTTCATAATCTGTTATTACTTTCTGCATATTTAAATTTTTAATTACAGATGCTTTTATATATCTCAAAACTTCTATGCAGTCCTCTTCATGTTTTCCAGACATTAAGGCCCATGCACATGCTACAAACTGAAATAATTAATTATTTCAGTATAGAATAATTGTACCCAGCAAAAATATATAAAAGTTACCTTATTATTAATTTTGCCCATAATGGTCAGTAACTGATAAATATATTTTAATTTAGGCATTGAATAATACGTCGCGTCAATGCTATAATAAGTAACATCATGAAACATCTGTACAAGTTTGACGTTATACAAAATAGCATGATATTTATTTGTAACAGATTGAAGCAGATGAAATGAATTCTGATGCTTTTCGCTATTCATTGAAAATGTTAAGGCTTCTTGCCAAATTTCAATTTTACTAATGAGAATAATGTCTTTTAATGTCTTAGGATTATAAGGACACGTTTGACTTCTCTGCCTTGTCAAGGTCTTTTTTATACTTTTAAACCTGATCAATGCAGATGCTTCGATATGCCTACAAATCAATGAAGGGGAAAACAACGTTAATTACTTTTAATGCAAAACTAAATTATCACAACTTACTGCTTTGATATATAATCATAAGCTTTTCTCAGATTAATCGGTACAGTTTTAACGCATTGAAGTAATTTCTCTCGGAACAGAGCGGTCTTTAAATATCTGTCTTCTTTCTCATGGTTATGCGCTTTAATCGGATGCAATTGGCTGTTTATTATTTTAGCACTACCCACACAAGTTCGCCTTTTACACTTTAGATAGCTAAAAAGGAAAATTTTTTAAATCCTTGTAAATTACCGGCTTACATATAATTTTCTTAAAAATAATACTCACATAACTTCGTTACCAGCCTTATCTTTCTTTCTTACATTTCTGTAATAACAAAAACCGTCCGTATAGACGATTTTTGAGGTTTTTATAATACTATTCATCAATGAAATCGTTTTTTTTTCAATTAATTATGAGAAAATATTATTACATTGTCAATGGTTAATAAGCAAAACAACAGAGATTTGAAAAAACAAACACAAGTCTAATTTTATTATATTCAAAAAATCTGTAACTACTTTCGAGATTATAATTGCGATGATAATATTGATATCGGCTATCAATCGAAAAAAAAACGATTTCATTGATGAATAGTATTATAAAAAAAGCACTCTAACTCACATAAAAGCTCTATTTATACTGCGTAAATTATTCAATTTGCCCTTCCTGCCTGCATCGACAATGAAAGTAGGATTTGATATGATCGATGAAGATGTGCTCTTGAATGATGACATAAAAAATATAATAGAGTTTAAGAAATTATTGAATTATGTGAGAAATTTCTGGTTGACGAAAGTAGACGCCAACGTGCTCAGCGTTTTCAATTTCAAGATAAAAAGAAATAATAACCAAGAACGGTATCACCGCATATTAAACCAATTGATGAAACATAAGCCAACCTTTTACAAATTTATACGTAAGAGCCTCTGCCCTCCTTCTCATTTCCTATGTCTCTCTTTCTCTGTCTCGTTGTGTTGAGTGGCTTTATTATATATATTGTTAATAGTGTAGCAATGCGGTTCCGATGACAGGGAGTGGGGGTAGCTGTTTTGCGGTGTGGAAGGGGGATGGGTGGGGATAAGACTCTCTTAGTATGGTAGTGGTGGGGATGAGGAAGGAAAGGGTCTTATAGTGGGATCGAGTTTGGTTAGGGAGGGAGGGGGTATTTTTCACCCTATGTCACAATTGGAAGGTCTTATAGTGGGACTGAGTTTGGTTAGGAAGGGGTATTTTTCACCCTATGTCACAGTTGGAAGGTCTTATAGTGGGACCGAGTTTGGTTAGGGAAGGGGTATTTTTCACCCTATGGTACCGTTGGTTAGTTATCCTACGGGGACCCTAGTTGAGGGAAGGTCTTTTCATCCTTCGAAGTCGATGGTTAGTTACCTTACGTAGCCTAACTATTTCCGACTCTGCTACACAGATAAACTAGCTTGAGTTAATTGCTAGTTCCAGTAGTCACCGCTAGGTGACTGCCTTCCTTAATCTTCTTTCGCGCTAATGGTATTTTAATATTACGTAATTACACGCACGGGTGAACTAGTTCAATTTAATTGATAGTACCAGTAATTGCCGCTAGGTGGCTACCGCAATCTCCCCTTTTCTCGTTAATTAAATTGTAGATAGCTATTGTGATAAGTTGCTGATATCGTGCAAGGAATTAACTTTCCATCGAGCATGGAATTATAACTTTGCATGGTTTTAACTAAACCTATGCGACGGATCACAAAATATCCTTTAAATGAAAGGATACAATTTTAATAGTCTCCCCTATTGGGGAGAATAACAGTTTAACATCAATTTCAGGAATATTATCATTTTTGCTAGGACAATTTATTTAGTCCTAGCTCTTATACAACTTTAGATATTGAACAAAAAACTGTTCTAAGCATTTTTATAGCCTATCCTTAAGATTATCCCAACCTATGTCATGCCATTTCTCCCGGACTTATCTTTTAGCCATTTTTTTTAGTTTTTTTCAGGTAAGCATATCATGCAATCCATCTAACAAGCAGGCTAGGCTTTAGAAAGTAAAAGAGTTATCAGAGCACTTCAGTTTTTTTGAAGGGTAAAGCAAAACAAAACTTTTACCTAGACATTAAGAAGCTGTATTGGCACTATTCTAGCGATTGGAGAACTGTTTGCTGAGTGTGCTGATATCTTCTAGAACAGATATGCTCGAGTACACTCTGGGAAATTGAATCGTTCCGAAACGTCAACAGAAATTAAATAGGGCTAAGCTATCTGATGGACAAGATTTTTCAAAGTCGCGCGGCTTACCTGCTATTGCACCGAGACCCAAGCAATAAACTGGGGGTAATAAACCGACCGATAATGACGAATCCTTATATACCTGTATTCAAATTGGCAATCAAAAATTCTAATTTTAATATTATTAATTAAACATTTTTTAAATTGTTATCAATGCATTGCTTTTATTTTTAAGATGAGAATAAGCCCAAACACGAACCTAATCGGACGATTATTTCTGTATTAGATGTATCCTGTAGTTCTTATTTGATTAAATTCTAATGAAACTTTTTTTTGAGCAATTTAGATAGGAATTTAAAGTATTGGGATCTGACATGGGAGAAGAGTGGGGGCAAATATGGCTGAAAGAAGCATGCATTATAATAAAGAAATACATATAGACGTATGTTTAAAAATGTATTTAAACTTAATTGAAATAATATCATGGGTGGGTGATAATCTGAGACAAAAAAATTAGTAATGGTAATCTAATGATGGCCAGCTTTAGGAAAAGAATGGTGTGTAAAGGTTAAATCCTTCGTGGAATTACTTTAGCAAATGTTTACTGCACAATACAGCCTAGTTTTTTATTTCTCACGTGCTAAAATAATTCCTACTTCCATAATTTCTTATTTTTTATAATATTAATCAAATCTAATAATCAGTTCTAGGTATCAATCATACCATTAATAGCATGCTTAAAATAGTTCTGATTTCTACCACCAGATGTCATATTCCAATCTGTCAGTTCCCAATTTATACATCTTTTAATTGTATATTTACATGAAAGAAATATTTATTTATCTTTTAATAATATTTTTATTACAAACTTAATTTTTCGCTCTTTCTTAAAATATACGGACTATTGTAAGATTTAATAAGTATCACTAAATACATATACCAGTAAATAATTTTTCGTTAATAAATAAATAAATATTAAGAATTATAATTAATCTTTTCAAGCATACATATATATTAACATAATAAAATTTGTTGACCATATCGCCAGCAAATGTAAAAGAAAAAACATTATTTTTATAACAGCTGTATAAGGGCCTTATCATATATTAAAAGTATTGAACTTACAATAAATAAATAAATAAATATTCATAAATAAGTTCAATTTCGTCATAGATTAAAAAAATATATCTCCCCTTTATCAGCTGTATATGGGCCTTGTCATATAATAAAAGTATATTGAACTTACATTAAATAAATATATAAATATATAAATAAATAAATAAATAAATAAGTTCAATATGGTCAAAAATTAAAATAAATACATTATATATATAGCGGCTGTATAGAGGCCTTGTCATAGTTTAAAATTAGTGAGCTATAATATTAAAATTGTTGTGCAGCAGTGGATATATACCAACTATTTGATTCACTAGCTAGAGTTTTAAATACAGTAGATTATTACAATTTTTGTTCAAGATCTGTAAGAAATAAGTTGCACATCGCTAAAATATTCTGCCATCATCTAATAAAAAATTAATCTAATCAAAAACACAGAAAAAAGAATGTCGTTTGCAACTAAATAATTAAGAGCGCAACATAATTTTGGGAAAATGTTGTATGCGCTGACAGAAAAAGATTTTGTTTCAATGATGGATAACAGAATGCATATGTATTGCGACGAATATTACCGAAAGACTGAAACAGCAGAATATAACAAAAGATGGAATTAAGAGAATGTCCATAATATTGAAATAAAAATAAATTCAAAAGTTTACTGCAACATGTAGGAAACTCATGTTTCCACAGTGAACACAGAATGTCCTGAAGATGATGCCCCAAATTTTAAATTCGTGCAAGATGGTCGAACTCCAAAAGAATGATTTCCCAAACTGCCGAAAGCAGATCCAATGAACTGGCAGCGTCAACCCGTTTGAAAGTATTGAAAATAGATGGAACATGATGACAATACGGCAAGGTCCAAGCAAGAAACATCGCTAAATTAAAATGAACACAATCGAAGGAAAAGGTTAAGCTTTACAAATTTGAAATTGTTTAATTTTATTAGAAAATGAAAGAACATACCTTAATAGCCAATAGAGTATCCATTACTATTTATGACAGCATTAAGACGTCGAGGGAGCGAGTCGACCAAGTTTTTACAAAACGATGGGTCGTTTCTCAAATCGTCCCATGTTTGTAAAACGTGGTTTCTTAATGCTGCCGTCGATCTTTCTTGCTCAGGCCTCCACCGCTTTGTCATTATGCCCCAAATATTTTCAATGACATTCAAATCAGGTGACTTAGCTGGCCAGTCAATTAGCTCTACTTCCGGATGTTCAGCGTACCATTCTTTTGTCATGTTCGAACTATGAACGCTGAAATTATCTTGTACGAATTTAATTTTTGGAATATCTTCTTCATGATAAACTGCTCTCACTGTAGGAAGCATGACTGTTTCCAAAACGTTACAGTAAACTTCTGAATTCATTTTCGTTTCAATTTCATGTAATTCTCCTACTCCATCTTTCGTCATTCAGCCCCAAAAGGCAATAGAAATTCTGCTGTTTCTGTCTCTCTGCAATGTGTATTTGTTGTCAAATCTTTTGTCGTCTGGACGCCACACGTGCATTCTGCCATCCATCGTTGACACAAAAACTTTTTCGTCAGTCCATACAACATTGTCCCAAAATGTTGGTGTCACTCTTAAATAATTAGAAGCAAATGAAATTCTTTTTTCTCTGTGCTGGGCTGTTAATTTAATTTTTTTCGCTGGACGATGACAGTATATTCCAGCTTTGTGCAACTTATTTCTTACAGTTCTTGCACAAATGTTTAAATTATCCACTGTATCTAAAACTCTAGCTGATGGCTCAAACGGTTGTAAATACACTGCTGCTACTATTGCTGCGTCTTGTTCCGCTGTTGTTTTGCTCAATCGAAAATTGTCTTTGCGTTTGTCTCTCAGTCCGTCTAATCCATTTTCTTTATATCTATTTATCCATTTTGACACTAACCTTTCACTCATTTCCGTCTGTTCTGATATCACTCTGTTGTTTACACAACATAAAAACATACCAATAACCATTCCTTTTTTCACCAACAATAGTTCATTATCATTCATTTTGTATATATATATATATATATATAATTTCACTTTATTATATGTCTGGATTCTATATAAGTTAACGCACGACTGACAGCTGGTAATATTATTGTCTTGTTTCTCCATGAGATGTAAATAATCAAATTTTAGCAAAGCGGATCAACACACATTATTTCATATGTATGATCTATGTCATGGCTATATTATATAACAGTTAAATGGTATTCTAAATAAGGTAAACTGCTCTATTTGTGTTTACATCTCAAGAATATCAACAACAATCATATTAGCAGCTGATCAAAATTTGTTTACGTTTCAAGCGTTGAAAAATAGCCGAAAGCAGTTATTAATAAAGAAGGTGATGTTTTTCGCTTATCGCTTTGAAACATATTAAGCTGGGAAATTTGATAAAGGATGAAAAATTCTTATTTTTTTAGACATCGTATTAACGCTGATAATTTTTAATTATTTATTTCTGCTATTTTTCATTTATCTTAATTTACTAAATAAAAGAAATACAAAATAAAATAAAGTATCATTAGAATTTAATAAAATAAGAACTACAGGATACATTTAATATAGAAATAATCGTCCGATGAGTCTCGTGTTTGGGCTTATTTTCATCTTAAAAATAAAAGCAATGCATTGATAACAATTTAATAAATGTTTAATTAATAATATTAAAATTAGAATTTTTGATTGCCAATTTGAGTACAGGTATATAAGGATTCGTCATTTTCGGTCGGTTTATTACCATCAGTTTATTGCTTGGGGCTCGGTACAATAGCAGGTAAGCCGCGCAATGTGGAAAAGAATTGTCCACCAGCTAACTTAGGCCTATTTAATTTCTGTTGACGTTTCGGAACGATTCAATTTCCCAGAGTGTACCTGACGCCTGAGATCGTTCACGACTTGTTACTCGATTTATAACCTTTTAAATCCTCGATTTTTTCATATTCTCTCAATTTTTTTATATGCTTAGCTATCGAGAGGAATGTGCTCGTAAATTTTACCGTTTCACTTAAGAAAAGTCTGCAACACGTTTATGCAATTAAAAGAATTCTGGACAAACCACTGGTAACGTGTCATGACCTGTTTGACGCAAATTTTCCCCAGTTCACTTTAGAAAAGTCTACAACATGATTATGCAATTAAAAGAATTCAGGAGAAACCGCTTGTAACGTGTTACGACTTGTTTGACGCAAATTTCGTAGGCGGGCAAAAATACCCACCACCCAAATATTAACTTCCAATAAGAATGCATCTCATCCCCTTCCATGAATGCATCTCATCCCTTCCACCTTATTTTAATACCACTGTTGTTAGCAATCGGGAAATTTCAGTCAGTCAGTTTTCATTAGAAGCTTCAAGGAGGTGAAAGATCCAGTGCAAAGCTATATTCCGAATATTTTCCTTGCTGTCCCACAGAAATTCATTTTGGGTGGTAAGAATTATTCTTTTATTATTCTCTTTTCTTGCTATTCTATTTCAAAGTTTTTTCTTTTCTCAATTTCTATGTTTTTTTTTTACGGAAAAATGGAATTAACCAAGATCAATGCACTTGCAACTGTAACTTACGAACCTAAGACTTTCGTAAAGCTGAATACTTTTGAGGAGAATAGGGAGTATCAAATCACTGAATTAGTGAAAATTAAGACCAAATATGGAGAGAAATTAATAGCGAAGCTGGTTACAGACGAATGGTTCTTCCTACCCTCAAGGATGATGAAATTACTGAAGTCGCCTGAACTAATCAAAGAACTTCAAAATGCTGCATCAGCGAATAAATTAAAAATCTTATGCTGGAGGACGATACAATAATTTAGAATTTAAAGTTAACCAATGATAATCATAGATAAATTTTAGAAATGTTTATAAGGAATGTTTTTAAGGAATGACATCAATAAATGTTTTTTTATATCTTATTTATTTATTTTTTCTTTATCCCTCACTACATTAGTAAGATACATATAAATCTAGTCTATTAACTTACATTTCTAACAATACTAGTAAGCGGGTTATATTCAACAATTTTATCATGTATAATTAAACAAAACGCAGTATTATTACATGGAATATTTCTAGTACAATCAATCTCGATTTTAACGTCAACAGTGCCCGATTTTATAGATTCATTTTGATGCGAACAATCGATGACGAAGAGAGGACCGTATTCCACAAAGTTTTTGTAATTAATCATTGGTTTCGACTGTTTTTCTCCTGCATAATATGAATGGATAAATTTAACATACATATCATATAGTACAGAATAACGTTTTTTTTCGCTATCACTATTGTAACGTAGGGGTCAGCCACCTCGCCGAACCAAAGTAGATCGCACGCGTCCGTGTGCAATACCGGTAGTATTGCACATTGCTGACGCCCGGAATTCGTTTCCGGAAATGCGTAAATCCTTAGGCGTCGTCCGTGGATGTGGAGACTTTTTGGTCGTCATGTGTCGAAAGATCATGGCGCTACTGACGACACATGACCTATTAAGCCTCCTACATATATGCGAGTTCCGATACCCTCGAGTCGAGTCTTATTCTGTGCAATCTTAGCCGCTGCCGCATCATCCGCGTTCCAAGGTCGTAACTCTAGTGTTCGTTCCACGGGAGCAGAGTACTCCACCGTATTCTAACAAATCTCTTGCCCAGTCGCCGTGTACTGGTAGTTAAGTCTAGTATAATTCAATCCGAACAAGTCGTATAGAAATTGTCGCGAGTGTACATCTTTCAGTCGTGCCTAACACGTACCGTTCTGGAAGACAAGCACAACTACTACGAACTGATCATAATTAATTAAGTGCGAGAAATCCACAACCATCGGAGAGTCTAGTCTCTCCAATAGTTGTGACAATTAGTAAATAATCCTGCGAATGCTGATCCATCATTATTAGCGTTTACTGTAAGTATAATTGTAATACCTGAAAATACATAGTCTTGTGTCAAACCTGCTGTTCCAACGTATGTTTATACATACTATCATTCACCCCGAATCTTGCCAATTCATTCCATTCTTACCGCTCGGAGTGTAATACTATAGTTCATTGTACTGATAGTCGAAAAGCTCAATCGACGTTTCTACTGACCCAGACTGTAGTGTCGAGTCAGCGCGAAACTCGACCAAAAGGCGGCCACGACTACCCAGTACGTAACATTATCAATTCGGTCATATGGATAAAATTCTGAATTCAAATAGACTTTAACATCACGAACAGAACTGTCATTGAATCTAAGCACCTCCATATGCTGCGTACTCTTCTTATTTTGTCTAAATGCTAGTATAACATATCGAGGTTTCTCCAATTGTGTTGCAGCTTTTACGGCCCGTGTATGCCTCTGTGTTTCAGGTAGAAGTGAATATTCGTAGAGTTCCCAGGAACGAAAAGCCATGGTTAGACTTTTGTTTTGCTCAATCAAACGTAGAAATTTAAGTTTTGTATAATCATTCAGTGATACATGAGGAATCCTCCACTGCACTTTTTGCAAATCAATTTTGGAGTTGATGATTTTTCTCGAAGAATGTAGTGAATTTATATCATCACGTGCTCGAATAAGAACGAGTTCATGACGTGCATTTATTATAACTCTTCTGTAGTCTTCACAAAAACCCAACAGCATTTGCAATGGTACACAAAAGTTGAAATGATTCGTAGACCTGTGATCTGTTAGAAACCATCCTGAATGACGTAGACTTGCACTTTCCTCAGCAGCTAAGGAGATGAGATTCTTCATGGAGCTAGTAATACCCACATTCTTGCAGCGATCAATCTCAATACCATTCAATTCATAACGAATTTCATCAAACAAGAATGCCATGGAATTACAGTCAAGTCCTACGACATCTTGGGTTGCTGCATCCGGAGCACGGGTTCCAACGATTATCTTTCCCTCAATATAAAGATAACTTTCACAGAATAGAAGAATTAAATCTTGCTGTTGTATAGGAATTCGAATTTCATCACTATTTCCCAATGAGGCATTTGCATAAGGATTGTAAACATGCATTTCCATTTTAGTGATGCGATTGTCGAACACCGGTTGAGCGGTTACATCTAATGGATCCAGTTTTATTTCTAACGTTGAAACCCAGTGATTGTAGAAAGGCGATATTTCTTCTTGTTAATGATGCTCCAACGTTACCTTCGCTCAATGTATTTTGTCCTCCAGCGTTACCTTCACTCAATGTATTCTGTCCTGCTGCAGCAGTTGGACTGATAGGCTCATCGAGTATCGGTGATTTATAAGTATTCTTGTAAATCAGCATTTTCTAATATGTAAACGAATTGTGATTTCTTCACCTCCGAAATTTACTATATGATATTCCTGATCGAGAATACGCAAGGTGAGACGGTCAATTACTTTCGCAATGACTGGCAAGTAAATGACGTTTTTCGGTGTTTCTGCGATTTTATAACCTGGCGGAACACTCGGAAAAAATTCATGTATAACATGTCGAGGTCTTCCGTTTGTGTACGCACCAGCTGTAATGTTGCATTCAATTCGTAGAATATTTACTCTTATAATATTTACGGGCTCGTCTGATTCAGCTAGTGTGTTCGGTGGAATAACACGATCTGATGAAAAACCCAACAAAGAGCCTATATTGTTAGGTTGGGTAAAATCAATTTGATATTTACACTTTATTTCACTTTTTAATGTATTATTATTAGCACGTAGAACAATTACTTCTTCTTTATCACCTTCGAACATCTGAGCACGTAAAAAGTCATTTATGGCATTGAGCTCATAACAACCTGTAGGTATAGTTAGCTCCTGATCATCAACGTAAAATATATTGTTTGTCTCATCAACATTAGCGATTGAATTGAAGCTCTGTAAGTCTACGAGACCGAGTTCATATTGTTCATCTCGAAGAACGATCGGGGGGAAAAAATCTGACTCCAATACTGAGTCACGGCCAGAGAGTGAAACTGTTAAAGACATTGTTCACGTAGAAACTTGACACACAACTGACCGCATATGCTTGAATCATACGATTGATATTGGTCGTGGTTGTAGTAGATTATAGCAGAAGGTCCAAAATATTCCACAAGTTCAATTGGAGGTTTTAAATTTCCGAAGGAATCGAAATACTTAACGTGCTTATTACGTTTAACGTAAGCGACCCAATGTGTTCCAGGACCTTGTTCGTCATCAACATTCACAATTGCGCACTCATTGCGTTGCACATTTTGAGGTAGAGATGTACGCATAAATACTCCCCGAAAATGCGGTATTTCACGGCAGACGTTTGATAATTGTATATTACTAGTAGGTCCAGATTTAGGAAGTCTATTTATTTTCTTTTCCTTTTCACTCCCTCTCCTATTTGGCTGTATGGTGCAAGGTATAAACCTTGTCCCCGTCTCGCTTCCATTAAGCGATTGTGTCGATGCATTTCTTCCAATTGTTTCTTGGCTGCTTTGGTGTCGTTTACAGCCTTTGCTATACCTGTCGCACCGCCAGCTAATGCGCCCACCGCACTCAGCAGCGGAAGCAGTGGTAATAAACCCCCCCTCCCCCCCCGTTTTGTTTTAGTAAGTGACTTTTTCCTCAATAAACCACCTCGTTTTTTCGGTTCACGAATTTTTCTTTTCTTCGTACTTTTTCTAGACACTCGCAGTCCTAAGCCGAGTTTCCGTTTTGTATTCATTGATGCCCTGACAGCAGTCGCTGTCGCTCGTTCACCTACGGATGAGTCACTAGCTATGATACGTTGTCGTGCACGCCGTGCAAGCACTTTATCAGCATGATGACGCGAGGGCAGGTCCTTATATACTGAATATGCGATATCTGCTCACGGCAAGCATAATCCAGAGGGTTTATTCCTCGATCACCACGTGTTAACCGTTCATGAAGGCGAGTACCTGGACCGCAATAATTGTAGCCAGGTACATGCAGCTCGAAGGGTTGTTTATTTAGCAGCTTATTGAAAAAAGATCCACAACCATAACTCATCATATCATGCTTTCCGAACGGGTTCGGTGACACATACTGCAATTTTTTATTGAAGGTGGTAATCCATCAAAATGATCTTGATTAGGTAAATTATAATGTTCCGTACAGGCACGATATTGTTGCACTTCAGGATCTGCACGAATGTGCTCAGGTAATTTACACCAAACCAGTCGAATACTGTTTGGAAAGCGCTTCAATAGTAAAATTTTTGGAATGTATTCAAGCTGCTCAATAGTTAAATCCTCCAAACGTAGCACATCTAACATTAACAACGACATAATGAGAACTGATGAGATAATCTGCTTCAAGCCTATAAATAGCTTGCATGATCATAGTTTTACAGTTATGGATTTCGTAAAGCAACCACTGCACATTCGTGTCTCCAACGCCGATCGCTTTATTATCGGTGGGGGTTGTGGAGGAAGGAGTAAACGTCATGGATCCCTGCTACCATGTACAATTCGTAGTATAATTTGCGGACCCTCGAATTGCGGTAAAACAAACGTACTGCTTAGTCTCGTGGAAAGTCCTAACGGTGTGAGATTTGAAAATATTTATGTATACTCAAAGTCGCTTCAACAACCCAAGTATCAATACCTTGAACGGTTATTAAAAGGACTAAAAGGTATTGGATATTTTAAATTTTCAAACAATAGCGACGTTGTAAAGGTAACTGAGGCGTTACCCAATTCTATTTTCATATTTGACGATGTTGCTAACGATAAGCAGGATAATATCAGAGACTACATCTCCATGGGTAGACATTCAAATATTGATTGCTTCTACCTCTGCCAGACTTATGCTAAAATTCCTAAACACATGATTCGTGATAATGCAAATCTTCTCATAATCTTAAGCAAGATGGTACTAATTTAAAACATATTTATAACGATCATGTAAACATGGATATGTTATTTGAAAAATTCAATGAATTGTGTTCAAAGTGCTGGCACCATGATTATGGATTTCTAGTGATCGACAAGGATAGTACAATTCAAAATGGTAGATATCGGAAAGCTTTCGATGAGTATGCTAAGATTAAATAGTATACCGTTTGCTTAAGATTGTTCAGTTTAGAGCTAAGTGTCCATCATAACACACACATCAAATAAACGTGGAATAATCCTAGTATAAACGTGGAAATAAGATTGAACGTAGATTGAACCAAGATTGAACGTGGATTGAACATGGATTGAACGTGGATTGAACGTGGATTGAACGTGGATTGAACGTTGATTGAACATTGATTGAATACAGTTAGAACGTGGAAAACATGGAAAGCCGGAAAATGGAAGAAAAGATGCTGCTTAAGAAGATTGCCGCGAAAAGTAAAGTAATTCGTAAAAAATATCGTGCACTCAAATCAGGAAGAGAAATGATGGAAACCAATTTAAATGAAACTTTTAAACCAATTGTTAAGCCATTGAAGAAGCTCACTGAACATAATGAGATGACCTTCGTGTCCCCGAAATATGAGTATAAACAGGAACCGCTACAGATGACTACTGTAAGCGATAATTCTTTTATTATTCCATCGAAACGTAAAAGGACTTATCTCTCATCGGCTCCACAACGTAAAGATTTCGCATACAACTCTAGAATTAAAATTCCAACCCCTTCATCTGATGATGATGAGCAAGGAAATTTACGACCTAATGAAACATTATACCTTTCTCTGGAAGAGGATGGGGATGAGGAGGAGGAGGGAGTGAAAGTGGAAAAGGATGTTAATGATTTAGCAATACCATCACCAATGCAAGCAGAAACTCCATCATCGCCATTGCAAAGATCCTTAGATTTAAATAGTTCTTTGTCAGAATATGGAGCAACTGGACGTAAATATATAGAGATGTTTATGAGTAAAAATAAGGAAATAATTGATTATAATTTTGGAGTTGAACAAGATGGTAGTCTTAACAAAATGAGAATTGGAAAATGTGATTTTAAAGTAGATCGTGGAGATTTTATTATTATTGATGAGGAGTATTATCAGGGTACTATTGGTCTATTTGAATTGATCTTCATGAAAGAGCCTCATAATTATACTGAAGATGATTTAAAAAATATAAGAATATTCTTTCTCAAACTAATGTAAACAGAGCAGATTACAGTAGCGAGGGAAAGCTTCGTGGGAATAAGGGTCATAAATGGAAGAAAATAATTAGTCCATTATTTCCTCCAAAGAATATTGTAAAAGGCAGCGGTTACATGTGTGTTAATGATAAACCAGTGAACTATGTACATTGGAATGATCCGAACGAATTAGTTGAACGTTTGAGACTTTTGATAGCATCATCTGCTGCAGGACATACGAATCATCATAATGAGATACAATCAATAATTAAGGAGCTTCATGAAGAACGTATTATACTATAAAAGAGATTACACTTTCCATATTTTCCCAGTTGATTGTGTTACTTCACAATGTCGATAAATAAATTTGGAGGTATTTCCACTACCAGTAATGTGAGAAAGTATTTCCGCAAAACTGAAGATGAAACATTAAAATTTGATAAACGTATGAATGCATTTAATGCTAAGGGGAATATTATTTCAAATTTAGGATTTGATGCAACTGATGAGAAATGTGCTGTGAATATGCGTGTTCTGCTGGATAATATGAATGCTGTACGTGAGAACCTTAAAAATGAAATGCAAGAAAACAGTGATATTTTACGAAGTATTGCGTTAAGATTGGATGAAACCGAGTTAAGGCTGAATGATTTTCAAGTGAAATTGAGAAATTTCATGCAGAAACATGCTGAAGATAATGCAGATTTAAAGAAATATGCATCAATTTTCATGGAGAATCAGGCTAAAGAGGATGCTGAATCAAAGAAGCATATAATGAAGATAACGCAGAATTAAAAAAAAGGGCTATTTTTCATGGGGAGATTCATGCTAAGGAGAATTCTTCTTGAAATAATTCGACAAAGAGTTTTATTAGGAAAAAGAAACTTCTACTACCATCAGTGCTCGTTGTAACCTTGTAAACCCAACAAATACCTGAAGAGTTATGGATAGTGAAGAAAAGAAAAAATTGGTCGAAGAACTGCATGTACCTGCAAGACGGAATTTTCAAGGTAGAAGAGTTATAATACGAGGCTTCGATGACCTCTGGCAAGCAGATCTGGTTGATATGAAGAATTATGCTGACGGAGGTTACCACTATATTCTCACAGTTATGGTTGCATTGTCGAAATTAGGATGAGCAGTAGCACTAAAAACCAAAACTGGCAAGGAAGTGACAGCCGCATTTACGAAGATTCTGAAAAGTGGGAGATGTCCCAAAAATTTGCAAACAGATGATGGCAAGGAGTTTTATAATAGTGATTTCAAATCGCTTATAAAAAAACGTAGAATAAATCATTACTCAACGTACAGCGTATTGAAAGCTACGATAGTTGAGCGCTGGAATCGCACGCTGAAGACTGAAATGTGGAAACGATTTACGTTGAATGGAAATTATAAGTGGCAAGGTATACTGCAGCGACTACTTGAAGACTACAACGCAAGAAAACATCGTACTATAAGAATGCGACCAGTTGATGTGACGCCTGATCATGCTAATATGCTGCTGACTACAGTATACAATAATATAAAGATTGTTGGCCGTGCCAAGTTCAAAGTAGCTGATTTTGTACGAATCAGTAAATACAAGAATGTATTCGCAAAGGGATACACACCAAATTGGACAACTGAAATATTTGAAATTATAAAAGTGCAGAAAACAAATCCTGATACATATTTACTTAGAGACTCTAGTGGTACTGATATATACGGAGGATTCTACGAATATGAACTTTTAAAAACTGCTAATTCTAATGTATATCTAGTGGAGAAGGTATTACGTAAGAAGGGGGATAAGGTCTTTGTGAAGTGGTTAGGATTCGATAATACACATAATTCATGGATAAATAAAGATAATATTTTGTAAAAACATTATTTATTAATAAAATTATTCAATTTAAATATAATTAATTTATAGGTTGATAAGGTCTTTGTGAAGTGGTTAGGATTCGATAATACACATAATTCATGGATAAATAAACATAATATTTTGTAAAAACATTATCTATTAATAAAATTATTCAATTTAAATATAACTAATTTATTCTATAATGACCCCATGGTAGAGTCGATACAGTTCCGTGCACGATATAACGCTTATCATCATATGGGTTGAGAGCTACTTTCCGTTGTGCAATCGAATAAACATTATGCAATTTTGAGCGAATTAAATTTTGATTGCGGACTTGTACAGTAAAATTTGTTAAACATTCCTTATAGTCCTCGAAGGTTATGCTTCTAGCAACAACGTAAGTCTTAATACCTTTAGCTTTTTTGATAATTTTATTTTGTACATTAAATGTGTACATTTTTTATCTCAGTCCAATAAACTCTGTCATTATCTGTCCATTATTCTCAACTTTCATCAGCCCAGGGACTTTTTTATTTACTAGAGGTAAATTGTACTGATTGTTGGGAGAATAATGGCTTGTATCGAATCTAGCAAGATTCTCCCTCATAATAGTGTAAATATCATCACACTCAATGCTGTATATTAGACTATCCGTATCGGTATATAACGCTTTACATTTGCTACCGAACGTAGGAAGCATATAATCATAATGAATATCATACAAACATGTTTTCGAAATATCAAGAATTCTCATACCTACGTATATAGGCTTATCGAATTTAGCTGCTAATTTTGATAATTCAATCGCGACCAAATTCTCACTGAATATAGTGCGACTGTGAAAATTAGGCTTAGCAATCATTGCTTCAGCACCATATCTTCCCTCCCACCTACTCACGAGTCTCACATCAACTCTATTTCTAACATTCTCCATAGTCTTACCGAACATCGCATTGTTCATTAATTTGAAAAGATTTTTCTTAAACTCATTTTTAGATGCTGCACGTAAACTAGTGTTCAGATCGATATATTTACGTAACCAGGTGGACTGCTGAAATCCTAAAACGCGATGAATGTGTTTTAAGACAATACCATTACGCATACATTGCTGTAAAGCACGATAGTGTATAACATAGCGTTCCTTATTTTCTATAGTTGCAAGTAGCTTCTTCTGACGTGTACCCGGTGGGGCATCACGTACGGGACAAAATGGAAGGTCGGAATGTTTATCGTGAAGCATTCTTGGATACTCTAAGTCAACCTCTAAAATATAACCCTCGGGTGAATCTATCGGTATATTAGAGATATCCAAATTATTAACATTTTCAATCCAGCGAAATCCGTGAGTAGGTAGCGGTTGAGACATTGCCCACCCATACAAATTATTTACATCGTAGTACATTAAATACTTAGAAGGTTCCTCGGGATTGTAGTTTTGCATGTACCGATTGTGTTAGCCTTTTTATAGCGGTGCGAGCATTGGCTTAAACCACCACGTATGCCCCGTTCTACGAAAAGCAGCATTTCTACGTCAGTGAAAAGTTCTAATCTTATTCCTGTATGTTTGAGCATTGCATCCCAAGTGAAGCCTGGGAGTGTATAATAATGAGCAGGATCCAAATTGTAAGTTTGCATGCAGCTATCACGAAAATTTTCGAAAACGTCAGCCAACAATAGTACATCAGTTTTCAAATAGAGATCGCTATACTCCCCAAGTGTTCGTATTTGAAATTTGGTCCATACCTCCTTAGCGTGATTATACGCACCCTCACTAATATCACTATCGGATAATCTATTATAGAATATCTCGCGCGTGGAGGTAAAGCAGTTTCTTCCAGACGGTTCAGACTATCTATGTAATCGTAAGGAAAAATACCTTTCCTTGTCAGAAGGTTAAATTGTTCTATGTTTAAATTAGAGAATTCTGACTCCAAATTTTTTAATTGTGATCTCGTTAAATATGAACTCAATTTGTCTAAACTAGATGCCATAAATTTGAAAGAATCGATAAACCTTAGTTGTATATTATATTTACGGATGAATTTAGTGAATGAAATATACTTCTCCTCATGTACAGGTAACAAGTGTACTGAACCTTCATACAAGTTAGCGATGGTACCGAAAATAAAATGTGCATCATAACCTGATAAATTATGAAAAATTACTGGTATTACATGTGAATCTTTAAAGTTTAAATTACAATTATTATGAGCAGATCCCCTATATTTACCAGTTAAATGATCATGATCGCGAACACGTATTTGATCTGGAAGAAACGGCTTTTTACATATATGACAGTTGGGTTCAGTATAATGCCTTGAATTTTCACTAATAATTAATTTATGCATAGGTATTACTGTTTTCAGTTTTTCACTCGCTATACTAGCCATTTTATCAAGCTCATGTCCAAACCATTCAATACAATCAAGTCCTCGATATGATTTATAATTAGAAAGCGTTGAATCACGAACGCTTTTAAAATAATAACCTATACTAAAAGGTATGTGTTTTTGATAAATACCAATATCGTCATCCGTTTGATCAACTTTTTCAAGCAAGCACTCAATGTCAGCGTATATGACAAATGGTACCCTCTCACTGTTCTTCATGTTATTGAAAGAAACCCAACGGTCCTTGTCAGGTAGCACAATTCGGATGTTTTTATTGAGTTGCGCACAATCACGTTCATGCGATTTTAGTTTCTCATCATTGTGGAAATAGTGTAAGCAACTATAAAAGGGAAAAAGTAATATTAGAATATAGAAGCAGTAATTATATAGATATATATAGACAGTAAAACATACCGATCACAAATAAGATGAGAGCGTTTTCCTCTAGTAAGCTGTCCATTTAGCAGTCTGGAAAGGTTCCTGATGCATATAAAATGTGCTGCTGCTCCTTGATGCTCGAGAAGAAGAAGATTAGCGTGTCTGGTCCTCTTGCATTTTGTTAATTGTAGAGGTGCTATGATTGTATTCTCATTCCTCTCAGTCTCTTCCACCATAGTACAAATATAAATAGAGACATCATTATCTTCCTCAAATTTCGGAATCTGTTTTAATGTAGTCGGAAACGTTATACTTCTAACATCGAAAACAGTTGTAAAATGACGATATGCAGATTTCCGTTGGGGATGAGTATTCGGTTTTGCCGGATAAAGTGCAGCCGTTACAGCCCATACAAAACATTTATTATCATCACTTTGAATGTTTATCGAAGCATGTTTATTCTTAATATATTCTGGAAGCTCGACTGCACAACCTATATGCAGCGGGTTATAATAATTTATATTTATAATTAAATTCAGAATTTTTTCCAACGCCCATCCACTATCACGCTCTTGAAACTCACTCAATTCTTTTAGAATTTTGTCTATTATATTTGTATTGTACCAATCACTAAAACTATCAGTTTTGTATAAGACTGCATTGCGGGTTGAGATATGTTTAATATCACTAATCTCTTTACAAATAAATTGGCCGTTAAAGATACAATTTATCTTAACTGCGTTCACATTATTAAACACTTTTTCTGTGTAGGTCTATACTAAGTCTCTTGCACCTGTTAGAAAATCACGTGGTTCTATACAGGGTGAGGCACTTAAGCCGCCCCAGAATATGCATGCAGAAAGGCGCGTATCTCTTCACCTATAAAAGATATTCAATTTTTGCATAGAACTTTCTGAAAGCAAATAACAAGAGGCTTCGAAAATGTCCTATGGAAAAATTGAATATCTGTTACAGTTAAAGAGATACACCTCTTTTTCGGCATTCGTATTCTGGGGCGGCTTAAGTGCCTCACCCTGTATAATTATAATTTACAACCATTCCGCTACATATTCGAGATTTAAATGAGGACTCGAGATCTTTCCAAATAAGCTTTCTCGCTCCAATTGATTTCTTATTTTTTGCCGCATGCAGAAGTAGACGTTGGATAGTGGTTATTTCAGCCAGATTTTTGTGTACTGTATCGTGAGCTGCAGATCTATCAGCATCTCTTAAACTTCGAATATGATCACGACACATGCGTACCTACTCATGATAATTATGCTGATTTCCTAAGTCAGGATTCTTGAGAGGATGATTCAAACAATAACTCTTATCCTTAGCTGCTCTAAGTAGAAGACACTGTATTTGTGCAATTTCTGCAAAATTTTTCTGCAGCGTGCCTATAGGTGCATTGCGATTAGAGATTCTGAGTTTATGAATATATTCACGACACTCGCGTACCCACTCGCGATATTCTTCTTGCGTTTTCAAAACTCTATTTCGTAGAGATATCTTTTGTTCTTTTCTTCGAGAGGACTAATCAGGAACTGAGGAAAAGTGAGTGGGAAACTGAGCTCTTCAGATAAAGGATCTCTGAAACACTTCAGGGGGTAAGAGAAAATTGAGGACAGGTAACGACATGTTAGAAAATAGATGCAAGCGTTTTTCAGTTATACATATATTCCAGATTTTTGCTCATATATATATTACATATAATAGACATTTTTTAAGGCACATACACCTTCATGATTCAAACATGCTGGAGGATTTGAATTATGCAAGCTATCTTCTAAATCAAAATCCCCCCACATAAAATTATCTACATTAGTTATTTCTAAATTACAAATATCTCTTAACCAATTTGTATTTTCAATTCCTTTCACAAAAATCTCATCCTCATCATCATAAATATACTTCCTTATAATATCTTTATATTTATAGTAGGGTGAGTAGCCATCCGCCCAATTTAAGCCGTGATAATTTAGAAAGAACCAGCTAAAAAAGAAACATTATATTAAACAAAAATAATATATATTTTTCTTTTTCATATACTTACTCTGTCCGCTTTTGTTCCTCTTTACTTAGCCACGAATATGAATAGGGCGGTGAAAATAAAATATGGAACACTTTTTGTTCTTGTATAACAGCAATTTCTTTGATTATAAATGACTTATCCGTCAAACGGAATCCTTGAAAATCAACGAACGATGGTGCCATTATGCCTACGTTTTTTATACTAAAATAATTCTATTTAAATATGCATGTTTCATGAAAATTTCTCCCTCTCTTCAAGCTAATTGTTCTTCATCCCTCCTACTATCCTCACCATAGGTCAAAACTATCTCCCACTATACGTAGCATAAGTCATAAATATTTTCTTGAGGACCAATGACGTTTCCATTCTTCTAAGAGTAGTATAGGCATCTTCCTACCGTAGATTAAAAAAATTGTTGACACCTCCCTAACAGTGCTTAAAAGCTCGAAGAAATCGTAGGACAGACATCAGTATTGCTTGAACGTTTTACTTCGTACGACAAATAACATTCCATTTTAAAAATGTCTTCACTGTTACATATTACACGTATAATTGATTTTGACGGGTTTATGATAAACAGAAAGTTTGTGTATAATGAAGTGGCAATTAAAAACTTAACTACGGGAAATACGAAATACGGTGCATTTCGTGTTCGTGAGCCGTATAAAAGTTTATCAATTAAGGACCAAAAAAGCGTAAATTTCGTATTCAAAAATATTCACGGGATAAAATATTGCAACACATGACATGAACATTATAATCAAGAAGATATTTACAAATTTGTGAATAGCATAAAATTGGATTGTGAATACCCTCTAGTAGCATATAAAGGGGGACATGTAGAACGAGATGTTCTATATTACTTGGATATCCCAAATATAAATTTGGAAAGGTTTTGTTGTCCAAAATTTGATAATTTGATAGCCACTATAAAACCTTGCAACACCCCGTGTAAACTACACGTAAAAATGTTTACCGATCATACGAAAAAACCTATACATTGTTTATATCAAGAGGTAAAAGTTTTCGCACGATGGGTACAGCAACAAATAGATGTGAGTATTAAATGTTAAACTTACAATTTGTAAAAATATTAACTGGATTTCTCTGTTTCAGATGATTGAATAAAATATATATTGATATAAGTTTAATTATTAGTTTAATTGTAAAACATTTAATTTTATATATTTGTATATATATATATAACTAAAAAGAGTTTTAACATATATTATTTTAAAATATGAAGCTATTCTTCAGCCCTTGCTACCTCCATCGTTGTCTCCTCCTCATCCTCCTCCTCCTCCTGCTCCTCCTCCTCTTCCTGCGGAATTATCCCTGCCTCTATCTCAATCATTCTGATACCTCTCATCAACAGTTGTATACAGCGTATTACTGTAAAAAATCATCAGATTTTAGAAAAATGTATGATGCAATCTCATTCATAATAACATACTATTTTCATACTCCATTCCATGCGTCTCGATTGTTTCTTCGTTTACCGCTCGTGATAAATTTAGCATAATTTCATCTATTATTCTTGTAATTATATGAATTACTGGAGAATTCTGTCTATACGCTAAATTAATAATCACTTGATACTGCATATTTTTTCACTTTATATTTATCGACAGCTTGTATAAGAAAAAAGGAATCTGTATCCAAGTTTCAAGAAAGGTATAATGTGAAATTAAAAGAAGGACCCATAGGAGGAAAATAGTCGGAGGGTCTAGAATGGGTATGTGGAGGGAAAAAGACCCTTCAATGGTGTAGAGGTCGGTTGAGAGGGGAGAAAAATGGTTAGAGAGTATTAGGGAAGTTTTCAAGAAGAACATTGACTTTAGTTTTAATCAAAATTTTAATACATTCACTTGTTTCATTATTTACAACTTGTAACATTATACTTCCTCCTCCTCTTCCGATCACGTATACGAATCGTCAATCGTATGTCCTCCTTCCTTAATTTCCCTGATACGTCTTAAAAACATTTGTAAGAAGCATAACACTGTTGATAAAAACAAAAAAATTAGAGGATTTTAAAAAAAATGTATAATGAGGTTATCTATAATAACTTACCATCTATATCCAACATATCTTGTGGTTCTCGGTCACTTATTTCAAAGAAATTCAAATGAAACAATTCAATCATTTCCTGTAATATACTGTTCGTAGGACGTCCTAAAATAATAGCAATGCTAACTTGCATATTGTTTCAATTATTACTAACTTGTGTAAAAGAAAAAAAAATCTACCTAGTGCTCAAGGTTTAAGAAAATGTGAAATCAAGTTAAATGGCGGGTCTATAGTAGGAAAATAGTGGGAGGGTCTAAGATAAGTATGTGGAGGGAGAAAAGACCCTCCGAGGGCAGGTCTAAGAAAAAAAAATGGCAGTCCGTAAGATGCTCAGGACCCCTATCGGTGTAGCTGTCCCCAGTAATTTTCGTGATCGCCACCTAGTGGAGAAAAATGAAACTTTTTCCTCCACCAACTAAAATACAAAAAAAGTTCTCTGGGTAACTGCCAGGATAACTAACCATCCGGGCCCTAGGGTGATGGGAGAGGGGTAACCCTTAGGGAACTAGTGGACCCGTAGGATAACTAACCATCCGGGTCCTAGTGTCATGGGAGAGGGGGTAAGCCTTAGGGAACTAGTGGACCCGTAGGATAATTAACCATCCGGGCCCTAAGCTGATGGGAGAGGGGTGAGAGACTAAGAGAGAAAGAGAGGGTGAGAGGGATCTCTCTCTCTCTCTCTCTCTCTCTCTCTCTCTCTCTCTCTCTCTCTCTCTCACTCCCTACAGCCAAAGCATTTCCTCCGCACACCCGTACCCTCTTCATCATCCCAATGGACCCTAGCTTTTAAGAAGACACTTCCCCCGCACACCCGCACTCCCCCTCATCTCCCAATATACCCCAGCTCTTAAGACACTTCCCCCCGCACACCCGCACCCCCCTCACTCCCATGTCACAGGAGCCCCCTAGCTACCACTACTGACAGGGAAATGTATGCATCGTAACATGTGGCCCTTTAAAAAATATTTCATCTATTTACGTTATACTTCACAATACTTTGAAGAACCGAGTTCATTATGTTACTGAAGCAATGGATGTGTATTTTAAATGTACCACATTATTTTTTAAAAATTATCATAAAATTTCGCGGTATATTTGCCAAATTCCTGCAATATTTGGTGTATGAAATACATGAGAAGAACATGTATAAAGTCGTTATAGATATTGTTAAGGCCATTCAAAATATATTGAATTAATAAATATAATTTATGCCAAGAATAATAATCTACGTTAACCACAATACAGCAAAAAACAGTTTCAGTAATTGAATAAAAGATATTTTTTAAAAAATAGTTATAGATAACATTAAAAACATTTTCACAATTATAAATTTTATTTTTTCCGTTATTATATTTGTTATTTAATTTGGAAATAATAATTGAAAATTTTGATTTAAAAAGGGAACTTATAAAATTAACTTTGTCTTGGTATAACAACCCACATATACCTCGAAATACTGTACAAGATATGGTTGAAAAGCTAGGTAATTTTTTCGCTAATGCATAATACCACATTTACAACAAAATGTTTTGCAAGATTTTGGAAGTGACATTGATGGTAACAGTTTAGATAAAATATATCATGTTTTAAGAAAAAATTGCAACCCGTTAAAAGATTTTTCAAGCGAACAATTGTGTTTCACAATGTATAAACAATATAGTGGTTTTGTCTATCCAGAACTATACAAAATAGGGGATAAGGTGATAGAAGAGATCATATCTGAAATTGAAGTAAAAATAAAAAAATTAACAGTTTACGGAGTAAAAATACCTATAAAACACACGCTTAAAAAATTCCTGCAAATACCAAGTCTATTTAATCAAATTATATATTATATTCAGTTTTGAAAAGCAGAAAGTAATATTATCTGATATTGTTGGAAAGTTGATCAGATGATATCTTCTAATAACTATAGGATAGGAGAACTCTAGGAGACAGAATAACGCTGAGAATAACTGGTAGAAAATCTGTTCATTTTACTCTGATCAATACAGAATATGTATATGTGCATGTGATAAAGATCGCTCACTGAGTATAGAGCAAGAACCACCCACAACGACACCTAAAAGCTAGGCAATCCGAACCTTGGCCAAACCCCAGGTCCCAGGGTAGAATACCTCGCACCTGAGATTCCGAGGCAACGAAGTTAGAGCAGAAAAAGGATGGCGTTCTCCTGGAGACCAAGATGACGACAATGAAGGAGGAGTGCCAGCTAGGAGTCCTAGTGGTGTCGCAGAGAAGGAAGGAATAACTAAGCTGCTATTTATCCAAAGAATTTACCGAGTCTAGAGTCTAGACCGATTTAAACGAGTCGCGCTTATCACGGAACTCTTGGGCATTTATATGTACAATGGGCCCAAATCATAACAGCGAGAGAGAGAGAGCTCTGCGCCGTGGGCCACCTATCGACCTCTGTTGGAGGTAGGACAAAGAGAGACAGTGTGAGCTGGAGCGAGACAGCCTAAGAGTCCCAGACCGCTCGTAACGACACTCCAATCTCCAACACATATTTTATGCAAGGTAGACTATGGAAAAAGAAGTATTGTAATTCAAACAATCGCATTATTTTTCCTATTTTTTTGTATTATGATTATTTTGATACCGATAATACTTTAGGAAGCCGTGGAGGAAAATTGCAACTTGGAGGAATGTATATTTCTTCGCCATTTTTCTTCCTCCACATTTTGTCGCAAAGATAAATAATATACTTACAGTTGCTATTTTTTATACAAATTATCGTAACAATTTTAGTAATAAGGACATATGTGGGCCAATTATAGACGATATTAATGATTTATGCAATGGATTAGATTTAGATATCGATGGCTGGTGGAGATCGGAGTGTAGGTACGAGCGGTCTGGGACTCTCAGGCCGTCTCGCTCCCGCTCACACTCTGTCTCTCTTGATCCTACCTCCAACAGAGGCCGATAGGTGGCCTACGGCGTAGAACTCTCTCTCGCTGTTATTATTTGGGTCTATTGTACATATCAATACCCAAGAGTTCCGTGATAAGCGCGGCTCGTTTCAGTCAGTCTAGGTTCTAGACTCTGTCAAACTTTTGTATGATTAGCAGCTTAGCCATTCCTCCCTTCCTGCGACGCCACTAAGTCTCTTAGTACGCATTTCTGCTCCATCGTCGATTTCTTGGGCTCCAAGAAATCGTCTTCCTTTCTCTCTATCTTCGTTGCCTGGGAGTCTCAGGTACGGGGAATCCTGTCCGGGGACCTGGGGACCACAGGGTTGGGATTTCGTAGTTGTAACTTTGGGTGGATTATCAATTTGCGGCTCAGCCTCCTTTGGAGCACTTTTCATTCTTTTGTATTTTTTTTCAAATCAAATAAACTGATTTTACCAGATTTCTGGGCGTTGTTTTTGTCACCCTGGAGCCTTCCTTCCTAGACCTCCTTGCGGATATCACCCAATCAACTTTCAGAAAAATTTCTGGTCCTTCGAGCCGGATATAACCGGTACATATTCAATTGAGTTGAATTTTGATTGGTGATTCTTCGAGGTGACTGGGGGAGTGTCTCTGGTGGCAAAATGGTAACGCAGGAGGAAATACTCATGTGTGCAGGTCACGTTAGTCTTTATTGCTCAGAATTTGAACGGCTACTGGTCAACACCAAAAAGCGTGGTATAGGTAATTTTACCGTCCCTTATTTAAATGGTCGTCTGGCTAGTGCCAAGGAAATTCTCGCGAAAATACAAACGAATCATGTGACGATCACTAATCATTTATCGGAAAAGGATTTGCAACAGTTTAATTATACGACGCAGAATACTTATGAGCGAGCTATGACGGCGTATTTGACTGCGGAAGAATACATTTTAGAGCAAATCGAGAATTTAAGCGGTGAGCAAGTCGCTCCTGTCACTGCAGGGCGGACCCATGCTCCCTCGTTGAAACTTCCTAAGTTAGATTTACCCAAGTTTAGTGGTGACTATTCTGAGTGGTCAACCTTCTATGACTCTTTCAAATCAATGATTCACGATAATTCGACATTACCAGGTGTTCAAAAGTTTCATTATTTAAAGGCATGTCTTCAAGGAGAAGCTAGCTCAGTAATTCGATCCTTAGCCGCCAGTAACGATAGTTACTTAACAGCATGGAATGCATTAGTGACTAGGTATACAAATGAACGAATTATTACGTCCAACCTTCTTAGCAAACTAACGCTCATTCCGAAAGTCTTCGCTGATAATCTCATGTCCATGAAAACACTACGCGATACAACTATAGTTGCGCTAGACTCGCTGAGGACATTAGGATATCCAGTTGATGGTTGGAGTGCCATATTGGTCCACATCCTCTCAAACAAGCTAGATCAAGTTATCACTGTGGAATGGGAGAAGGAAATAAGACGTGTATTGAAATATCCTTCTTTCACTCAGATTTTAGAGTTCATCACCGAGCAGATTAATATGCTCGAATCTATTAGTAATAAATTCAAAGGTAGTAAACAAACTACTGATAAAACTTCTCGTCCTAAGTCGTTGAAATCACTCAACGCAATCGTGGATAAACCAAAATGCTTTTATTGCGACGCGGATCATCCTCTCTATCAATGCAACAGCTTTATTGCCTTGAACCCTCAAGCCAGATATAAAGCAGCGCAAAATAACTCACTTTGTATCAATTGCTTGAGACCTGGACATTCGATATCGTCTTGCCGAAGTAATTCTCGGTGTAAAAAATGTTCCAAGGCACATCATACGCCTTTGCATTTTGAGAAACAAGCTAATCCGACGCCTCAACGTAATTCATCTCAAGCTGCTTCACCCACGAGTCTTCAAACCATTGATCAGTCTTCGACTTCTGTTGTTGCTCATGTGAGTGCCATGGACGAACGCACGACACTCCTTGCTACTTTTCTCGCACGCGCTACAGCACCAAATGGCCGTCAAATTATGATTAGAGGCTTAGTCGACCCGGGCTCACAAACATCGTTCATGACGGAAAATCTAGCCCAGTTATTAAGAGTTACACGCCGCAAAGTTAATGCAACGATTTACGGAGTCACAGGAGGTGCGGTACGTAACGTCTCGAGCAAAGCTGAACTCATCTTACAGTCAGTCAAACACGATCAGGCCTCACTCAAGGTGACGGCATTAATTTTACCAAAAATCACGAATTATAGTCCTCGGTCGTATTCACCCCTTGAATTCCCTCAATTAGGTTCTCTGGACCTCGCGGACGAATATGCTTCTGTTAAAAATCCAATTGATATTTTAATTGGTGCAGATTATTGCCCTCAGCTTTTACTGAATCAAATAATTCATTCATCGAACCGTGCACTGATAGAAAAAGATTCGTTATTTGGCTGGGTTGTGTATGGTACACTTGCGTCGCACATGCATACTGCCACAGTAAACGTTCTTCATTGTTGTGACTTCGATAAAACACTTCGAGATTTTTGGGAGATTGAAGAAGTTCCTAGCACCTATAGTTTGACCCCTGAAGATCAATTATGCGAGGACATTTTCACGAGTAACGTTACTCAATTACCATCAGGCCGCTATCAGGTTGCATTGCCTTTTAAGACAGAGTTCTCCAAATCGGCACTGGGAGCCTCTCGCAGCATCGCCGAATCAGCTTTAAAGCGAGTTCTCTGTCGTATTAACAAATCTCCTGAGCAGTCCGAAAGCTATGCTAAATTCATTAGAGAATACGAGCAGCTAGGACATATGGAGAAGGTCACAACAAACGCGATTGACACAGACTCCTTGGTTTACTTGCCTCATCACGCAGTATTTAAGCTCGAAAATGGAAAGCAGAAAATACGTGTCGTATTTAACGCGTCCGCTAAAACTAAGAGTGGTCTATCACTCAACGACGTACTCTTAGTAGGGCCAAAACTACAAAAAGATATAACAGCCATTCTTATGAATTGGCGTGATTTTTGTTTTGTTGGTATAACAGATATTGTTAAAATGTTCCGCCAAATTCTAATTCGTCCGGAAGACAGAAAATTCCAATCTATAATTTGGAAAGATGATTCTGGTAATACTCAAGCATATCAATTGAACACGGTCACATACGGTACCGGACCTGCACCGTTTTTAGCTTCACGGGTAGTGCAGGAACTCGCAAATCAACATGGTGATGACTTCCCAGACGCGAAGTCCATCTTACTTCAATCAATCTATGTCGATGACATTCTTTTTGGAGCTAACAACCTTGCAGATTTACGCGATATCCAATCTCAATTAGTTCAGTTGTTGGATAAAGGTAAATTTGAGCTCAGTAAATGGGCCTTCAATTCAGCAAGCACAGCTCTCCATGAAATTCCTAATGATTCTAGTAACGCTAATCTTAATTTTAACAGCGAAAATCTTAACGAAACTAGCAAAGTGCTGGGCATATCTTGGAATACCAGCTCTGATTCATTTCAGTTTATAATCTCGCCTTCTTCCATCACTAAGTTAACAAAGCGAATGTTACTCTCGGAAAACGCGAAGATTTACGATCCTTTAGGCTGGATCTCACCGTTCACCATTGTGTTAAAGCAAATAATGCAATCTACATGGTTGCTCAAACTTAATTGGGATGACGAGGTTCCCGAGCCTATCCAATCCAAACGGATGTCTTATTATTCGCAAATGGGCGAATTAACAAAAATCAATATCCCGCGCTGGAATGGTCAACTTAGTGCAGCAGATAAATTAGAACTCTATGGGTTCTGTGATGCTTCAAATGTATCCTATAGTGCTGTGGTGTATGCCAAATTCACCAATAGTGATAGTCAAACCTCAGTCAGCCTCGTAATGGCAAAAGCCAAAGCGGCCCCTCTTAAAGCAATTAGCATTGCTCGTCTTGAACTAGTCGCCGCTGCTTATTTGACTAAACTGATGCTTCATATCAAGTCATCACTTAAGCGTTCAGTGCATGACATTTTTTGTTTTTCTGATTCACAAATCGTGCTGACTTGGATTGCACAACATTCGTCAAAATGGAAAGTTTTTGTAGCCAACCGAGTCGAATATATACAGTCAAGTCTACCAGAGGCTCATTGGTCTTATGTCAATACTAAGTCCAATCCTGCAGATCTCAACTCGCGAGGGATTAATCCAAGCCAATTAATACATTGTACGCTTTGGTGGGAAGGACCCTCTATAATTCGGGAAACGTCATCGGAAAATTCTCCTTTAATGTTTGAAACCAACGAGGAAATAAAGACCTCCTCGATATATACAAATCATGTCACACGCGATTTACCGTCATTTCTTCATAACTATTCGTCGTGGACAAAACTAATCCGTGTTGTTAGCTACGTGTTGCGATTTATAGATCGAGCGCGTAGAAAAAATGTTTGTCAACACGCTCACTTGTCAGCTCTCGAGCTACACACTGCAACACTGCGTGTTGTGAAAATAATTCAAGCTGCTGCTTTCTTAAACGATATATTGACGTTGCAAGGCAAAAAGTCAGTTCCGTCAAGTTCTCGATTACTTTCTCTTGCACCATTTTTAGATGCGCAAGGAATTCTACGAGTAGGTGGGCGTCTGCAACACTCATTCTTGTCAGACAACCAAAAGCATCCCATTATTTTGCCAACTAATTATTTAACCGAGCTGCTCATTCGACATATACATATCACGACCTTGCACGGTGGCCTACAGCTTACGTTAACAGTATTGCGGCAAAAGTATTGGGTGATCAATGCACGAAACGCTGCGAAAAGCATAATACATAGGTGTGTCACTTGCGTTCGTCAGCGTGCCAAGCTAGGAACACAATTCATGGGATCTTTGCCTACTGCTCGAGTAAACCGTAGCCATCCGTTTGAACATACTGGCATTGATTACGCCGGGCCCTTCCTTGTAAAACTGCATCAAGGCCGAAACTCGAAATCAGTTAAGTGTTATATAGCTGTTATTGTATGCATGGCTACTCGTGCCACCCATCTTGAGCTTGTCTCCAAATATGATACGGATGCATTTTTGGCAGCTCTAGCTCGTTTTACTTCACGTCGTGGTAAACCCGCGGTGATTTACTCTGATAACGGGTTAAATTTTCAAGGAGCAAATAAGGAATTGAAACTTGCATTCCAAGGCTCTCTGAAACATGTGCAATCTATAGATTTTGAACCTATACGCGAAATAGAATGGAAATTTATTCCCGTGGCCACTCCTCGTTGGGGTGGACTGTGGAAGAGCGGGGTACGAAGCGTAAAACATTATCTAAAGCGTGTTCTTGGGACTTTTCTTCCTACGTTCGAGGAAATGACCACACTAATTTGTCGTATTGAAGCCTGTCTAAACTCCAGACCTCTTTCTCGTTTACGCGATGACATTGAAAGTTTAGAATGTCTAACGCCAGGGCATTTCTTGGTTGGTCGCTCTTTACTCGCTCCACCCGAAATGTCCGTTCTAGATTTAAAGGAATCTACTCTAAATCGATGGCAGACAATCACTCGGATTACCGAGCTCTTTTGGCAAAAATGGTCAGGCGAATATCTGCAATCATTACAATCTCGTCCAAAATGGCAAATCAAAAATAACGATTTTCGTGAGGGTGACATCGTTATAATTAAGACTCCAAACGCTCCACCTTGCAAATGGAACTTAGGCCGAATTATTCGTTTAATAATCGGTTCAGACTCAGTAGCAAGAGTAGCTGTGGTTCAAACAGCGAATAAACAGATTCAACGCAGCCTAACCCAGCTGTGTAGGATCCCGGCATAAATACAAATATTGACAAACAATCCCAACGGCTTCTGATCTGCCGACTCGTACATCTCATCACCTTGACGCTTTACTTATTAAATCAGTACTCCTTAATCATGGCTAGTGACAAGGTACCTAATCTAGTCGGCAACGTCGAAATGTTCTTAAGTGAAGTTTGGGGCGAAGAAGCCAACGCGTCCGATGTACTGGACCTTTCCTTCAGTGACTTGAGTTTTTCGGACGATGCTCCTTGTGTTGATTCTCTGCTTGAACTTCCGGATTTGCTTGTGTCGACGAAGGAAGACGAGGACTCCAGGATGCAGGTCATTTTGGATCCGCCTTGTCCACCTGAACCAGAATCAGCTGACGTGGTCATGGAACCCGTAGCGGGACCTTCTCGTACACCAGCACCAGCAATTGACTTAGCTGTTTTATACGCGAGCAGTTGGGAGAATGGAATCCTGTATGATTCTACCGCAAAGGAGCTGGAGCGTACAGCAAAATACGTTACCGTCTTGGCGTTCGGGCTCACACACCATATACCATTGCATGCGGTCTTGAAATATCGGCAGTGGAAGTCTTGGGATCCTCAAGGAAAATTGCTCTTGCGTTGGACTCCAGCGTTAGAGCTGAAAACTGCCAAACTCATCATTAAGAAATGAGTTAGTCTGCGACCATTGGTGGACATTCGGAGCTTCGCTCAAAGGTTTCTTTTTTTTTCTTTTTCTTTTCCACCATGGTCTTTATTTACGGTGTTTCACCATTCCAAATTTTAGAACATAAGTTTAGTTTATTTCCAACATCTGCGAGATTCATCTGAATTGACGCAGGAACGTTAATGTGGGGGAGGATTTGTTGGAGATCGGAGTGTAGGTACGAGCGGTCTGGGACTCTCAGGCCGTCTCGCTCCCGCTCACACTCTGTCTCTCTTGATCCTACCTCCAACAGAGGACGATAGGTGGCCTACGGCGTAGAACTCTCTCTCGCTGTTATTATTTGGGTCTATTGTACATATCAATACCCAAGAGTTCCGTGATAAGCGCGGCTCGTTTCAGTCAGTCTAGGCTCTAGACTCTGTCAAACTTTTGTATGATTAGCAGCTTAGCCATTCCTCCCTTCCTGCGACGCCACTAAGTCTCTTAGTACGCATTTCTGCTCCATCGTCGATTTCTAGGGCTCCAAGAAATCGTCTTCCTTTCTCTCTATCTTCGTTGCCTGGGAGTCTCAGGTACGGGGAATCCTGTCCGGGGACCTGGGGACCACAGGGTTGGGATTTCGTAGTTGTAACTTTGGGTGGATTATCAATTTGCGGCTCAGCCTCCTTTGGAGCACTTTTCATTCTTTTGTATTTTTTTTCAAATCAAATAAACTGATTTTACCAGATTTCTGGGCGTTGTTTTTGTCACCCTGGAGCCTTCCTTCCTAGACCTCCTTGCGGATATCACCCAATCAACTTTCAAACAATGGCTCTTTAATAACTGCATATTTTCGTTGCGCATTATTCGTTGGAGATACCGCAGCTGTATATAATATGTGCGGATTCATTAAGAGTTTTTCTCCGGGTCGCTACTGCCGAATATGTAGAGAAACATTTATTCAATGCCATCATTTATCTGAAGAAGATTCGACCTTGTTACGGAACCGCGAGAACTATAAAGCTGACATTTTACAGGAATCAAATATATCAGGCATTAAAGAAGAATGTATATTCAATCAGTGTTGCCAGAAAGTAGACCGTCGATCTACAGAATTTCCCCCTCCACTTACAACCACAGATGCAAGCTCGTTTGCGTGAGCCATCCCCACTTCTACCGCTGCTCGATGGTCACGAGCACAAGTGAAGCGTCCATACATGTGTCGACTGGCTTCGCTCGCTCTCGGCTATCCTCGGATTAAAGAGAGAGCGGAGATACTTTCTCGGACCTCTCTGTCTTTCTCGCTGTTAGCGTCTAGCAGAAGATTCGAGGCAAAATCTTTCCGCTTCGCTTTGCCGAAAATCTACGAATCTTCGATGTTATTTACATTTGCAGGACAATGCCTTTATGCATGTTTTTCAGCATATATATTTATAAGCATTGACTTATTATAATCAATAATAAATTAAGGAAATGCGCATGTGATATGTAATAATTACTTTAAATACAATTTAATCGTTATAATTCCGTAAAATCTGCATTTCTTTAATTTATTATTGATTTTTGTGAGTCAATGGCCATTAAAAAAAATTTAATCATAAAAAAAAAAGAAAAGCACGGAGCGGAAATCGAACCCGGACCCACGAATTGCCACGCGGTTACTTTACCGCCTGAGCCACGAGGCTTCTTCGATGTCTCATAAACAGAAAGTCTTCTTACGGACTTGAAATACCGTATAAATAAACGATCTACTGACAGCTTTATTCATTATTATTCTGTCATAATGGAACAAATATTGAAGAATAATTGTTTATTGAATATTTTTCATAAGCTGTTCCAATTGCCAAGAACAAAGATAAATAATCAACGCTCGTAGCATTGGCATATTATGAGTGCGATAAGGAGCGGCTACCGGACCTCTCTCTCTCTCTCTCTCAGTCGCGTCTTTGTTTTCCTTCTTCCTTTAGGGGAAAGCACGTGCGTTTATTACCAAAACAATTCTTACCTCAGAAATATTATGTTCTGTAATGAATTTATATGTACTGTAACGTCTCCTTTCGCGGCTCGGCCTCGAATAGTGTTTTCACTTCAGGGATTACCTAAAAAGAATATTTTCGAAACTCTATTCGGTCTTGGTTTGCCAGGGGAGGGCAGGGACTAGAAACGGACGACAAGACACACTGAGGTTTGATGGCCAGGAAATCTTAAATAAAATCTCGTTGCAATTTTTAATATATAAAAACCACAATTTTATTTCCGCGAACAAAAGTGAAATCATACATGAGTTTGATGTTCCCATTTAACTTAATTTAGTCGATTATAATTTTCCGATGATAGGGTATTGGGCGCCAGTTCGCTGGAAATTCTCTGAATATACCTTCGCGGTTGACCTGCTGGAGACTCTTCTCATGCATGGACCAAGACGCTTTGTAAATTTTACTTAAAGTAACGGGGAAACGGCTAGGGCAAGGATATTCGAACGGGCTTGCGTCGGGAAAACTTCGAGAAGGCTCTGGATCGCCTTTCTCCGACGAGGGGCTACACCCCGTCCTACAACGTATTCCTAGAATACAGGGGATCCCTACGCGATTCGCGACCCGTCCATTAACCTATTGCTCTTAAACCGCTTCCGAAAACGCAACCGAACAAAGAATAAACGTCCGAATTAAGTAGTCGTCCGCAAGTCGAGGAATTAACATTTATTTGAACGTTAACCGACTAATTTTTGCCGGACGAAACTCGAGATCAGACAACGGATTAGGTAGTAAGGAGCCTTGGCTTCTTCTCAAGAGAAAACCAAGTTTACCTGGGAGGAAAAGCTACTTGCGAATGACAATGAGGGGATGCTGCTGCATGCGTCCATGCAAGAAGTCCACTGCAAGGTTTTCCACTGCATTCAAGCTATACTTCCTGTTTACTACAAAGTAGTATTCACTCACCAATTCCTAAAAATAGGAAATTGACTACAGGGCAGTACCCTTACTGTATATGAAACGGGAAACAAATTAACACATTAGGAAAAGAAAATAAAGACTGCACACACGTCTTAACCAGATGGGACCCAAATTTGGTGTATCTCAGGCGACCACAGCACGCAAGATGATCAGATCGGCACATGCGCGAATAGATAAGCTATCGACCCGCGATTTAGCATAATACGAGCAATTATCGCGAGTACAGGTAGGTGGCGCCTCACCCTCCCCTTTACCGTAACTAGTGTGTAACAAACAATATTCGAATTTTTCTGTGCCGAATACAATGCCTCGTCACAGTACATATAGATCAATACGTATTATGTACATAGGCAACGTTAAAAGTAAGTATTAATTTCTCTAAACATAAGACTCTCTATTAAAATCATGCACCAAATAAGCTTGAGAATCATATATTGAAATATAAGTAAAATTACATTACTTATTTTGACTTCCGTTTCCGGTGTACAGTGGAGTGGCATGTGTGTAAAAGTGGAGAAAGGATAAGCGGGGATTTAAAGGTTGGTGGAAAGGGGAAAAAGAAAACAAATAGAGAAATAGATATAGGGAATAGAAAGGGAGGAAAGGAGAGTTAAGCGAGTAAAGCGGGGATATAGAAGGAAGTGGGAAAAGGCGAAGAAAGAGGGAATTTTGAGGTTAGGCGAAGAGAGCGGGAAAAGCAGGTGCGACAGAAAAGAAAGTAGAGGGAGAGGAGAGTAGTGACACCGTGTGGGAGGAAAGAGAGATAAGGTCGATAAGATAGGGAGGATAAATAAAGTAGGCAATGGAGAAAGTAGGAAGAGGTGAAGGGGATGGAAGGAAAAAAGGTCCCAGGGAAGGAAGTGAGGAAGCTAGAGGGGGAAAGGGGGTAGAAAAGCTAAAAATAGGAAAGTTGAGAGGTTGGGGAGGTGGAATGGGGAGGATGAGGAGTGGAAGCGTTGGAAGTGTGGAGGAGTTTACGAAGGGAAAAAGGAAGGAAAGGGAGGAGGAGGGGGGAGAAAAAGAGGAGGAAAGTTGGGTGTTCTCGAAGACGGCGAAGGTGATGAGGACGCCGGAGAAAAGAGAGGAGGATCCGATGGAAAGGATGATGAAGGCATTGGAAGGAATAAAGGTGAGGATGGATGGATGGGAGGAAGGAAAGAGGGAGATAATAGAGAAGGTTGAGGAAGTAAAGGAGGAGATAAAAAAAGGTAGGAAAGAGTGGAAAGAGGAAATAAAAAGCCTGAAAGGAAGAATGGAGGAAATGGAGTGAAGAGAAGGAGACAGGGAGAAAGAGAGGGAGAAGGAGAGAAAAGAAAAACAGAGAGGCGAAGGTGAAGGTGAGAAGGGAGGCATAGAGAGGAGAATAAGAAGGTTAGAATGGGAAAGGGAAAAGAAAGAGAGAGGTGAAAGAAGGAATAATATAATTGTATGGGGATTGGAGAGAACGGGGGAAGGAGAGGAAGAAATAAGGGGGGAGGTGGAAAAAATATTGAGGATGATAGGAGTGGAGGATGCTGTTCTAGGGGTGAGAAGGATAGGAGGTGTAGGGAAGGGAGGAAGAAAGGGGGTGGAGGTGAAATTGAAAGATAAGGAGGTGAAGAGAAAGGTAATGGAGGGGAAGTAGGAGCTGAGAGGAAGGAGGGAGAGGATAGAGGAGGATCTAACATGGGAAGAGAGAAGGGTGATGTTGAGAGTAAGGACGGTGGCAGGGGAGGAAAAGAGGAAAGGGAAGAAGGTGAATGTGGGATACATGATGGTAGAGAGAGAATGAAGAGTGGAAATGGGATGAGGAGAAGGGAGGGCTCTGGAATAGGGAAGGGAAGAGGCTGAAGACGGAAGAAGGAAGTGATGAGGATTTTGTGGGGATAGGAGGAGAAGGGATAGGAGGAAGGTAGAGGTGAGAAAGGGTCGGGAGTGGGAAGAAGGAGAAAAGAGTGAAAGAGAGGATGTAGAAGGAGAGGGAGAGAAGGACGAAGGGAAGAAGCCGGAGGAAGGATATAAAAGAAGGACGGCGGAGAGAGGAAAGAAGGAAATAGAAGTGTTATTCTGGAATGTGGCAGGATTAGGGAACAAGGAGGAGTACTTCTGGAGAAGAATAGGAAGAGGAGACGTAGTATGCATGGTAGAAACGGGGATAGAGGAAAAGAGCTGGGAAAGAATTAGGAGGAAGGTGCCAAAAGGATTTAATTGGTGGACGCAATGGGCAAAGAAGGGGGGAAGGAAAGGAAGGGCGAAAGGTGGAATTGTGATGGGGGTGAGGAAAGGGATGAAAGGAAGAAAGAGGGGAGAAGGAGGCGAGGAGGAAGGAATTATGGAAATAGAAGTAGATATAGGAGGAGAGGAATGGAGGATAGTGGCGGTGTACATAGGAGATGGGTTAAGAGGTAAGGAGGATGGAATAAGAAGAGTGATGGAGAAGGACCAAGAAAAAAGGTGCTTGATAGGAGGAGACTGGAACGCGAGGACGGGAGGAATGGCTGAGTGGGTGGAGAATGATGAGGAGGAAGGCAGGAAGTCAAAGGACAAGGTGGTCAACGCGGAGGGGAAGAGGATGTTAAATATGTTGGGCGAGAGTGGAATGAAGATAATCAATGGAAGGGTGCAGGGAGATAGGGAAGGAGAATTCACGTATGTGGGGCACATGGGAAGATCGGTGATGGACTATGTAGTAGGAGACAGAAGGACAATGTTGGGAATAAAAAGAATGGAAGTGGAAATAAGGACAGAATCAGATCACTTACCGCTGGTAGTGAGTCTAAAAGGGAGGAGGAGGGAGATGCGAAGGAAAGAGGAGGTAAAGGCAACGAGAGGATGGGGAGAAAGAATGAAAGAGAAATATAAGAAGAGAATGGAGGAATGGAAGGAAGAAGGAAATGAGAATATAGGGGAGAGATGGAAAAGGATGCAGGAAGAGATAAAAAAGGTGGTAGAGGAAGCAAGAAGAGAAGAGAAAGGAAGTGAAGGAAGAAAGAAGGGGTGGTGGAATGAGGAGTGCAGGGGGAGCAAGAAGGAATTGAGGAGGATGCTAAGAAAATGGCTGTGAGAGGGGGGTGGGAAAGAAGAATATGTAAAGGGAAAGAGGGAATATAAGGAAAAGTGCAGGAGGAAGAAAGAAAGGATGGTGGAGATATGGAATAAGGAGATAGACGCGGCGAAAACGGAGAAGGAGGTATGGGAAATCATAAAGAGGCATAGAGGAAGGGGAGTGAGCGGGATAGAAGAGATAGAGATAGGAGAGTGGAGCGAATATTTTAGGGAGCAACTAGGGGGAAGGAGAAAGAAGGGAGAGCAGGATGGGAAGGAAGGAGGGGGAAGGAGAATATAGAGAAGGGAGGGGGGAATAGAGGAGGGTGAGGTGGAGAAACAAATAGATAGAATAAAGGTAGGGAAGGCAGCAGGAGAGAATGGAATAGAGGGGGAGGTATGGAAATATGGAGGAAAAGCACTGAGAAGAGATGTGTGGAGGTTATGTGACGGAGTATGGAGAGGAGAAGGAGTGCCGGAGGGGTGGGAGACGGGTATGATAGTGCCTATAAGAAAGAAAGGAGATGGAAAGAAATTGGAAGACTATAGAGGAGTCACGGTGATGGACACGATGTCGAAGATATATGCGGGAGTGTTAGCGGAAAGGATGCAGAAAGAGATGGAGGAAAAGGAAATGATAAGCGAGGGCCAAACAGGTTTCAGGAAAGGAAGGGGGGTAATGGAAAACATATATGTTTTGAACTATATAATTAATAGAGAGATAGCGGGTAAGAATGAAGGATTGATAGGATGTTTTATAGATTTAGGGCTGCGTTCGACAGGATAGATAGGAAGAAGTTATGGGAAGTGATGGGAGAGAAAGGAGTGAGTGAAGGGAGTAGTGTAGCTAAGAGGGTTCTATGACCGGGTGGCGAGGGGGTCGGGGTCCCGCGGGGGTAGGGGAAGTAGGGGAATTGCCCCCTCCGCGGTTGTGCGCATTATCGCTTCCCCACCGACGTTAAACTCGTAGGGTACACAAGTGGCCTCCCCCCTCTTACGTTAAGCAGTGGACGCAGAGAAAGAGAGAAGGAGAGAAGAAGAGAAAGAGAGAAAGAGAAAGAGAGAAAGAGAAAGAGAAAGAGAGAAAGAGAGAATGGTGTGGGGTACACATGTAACCTCCCCCCCTCTTACGTTAAGCAGTGGACGCCTTAGAGAGAGAGAGAGAGAGCTTATATTATCTTACTAGGTATAGAGTGCTTCATAATGATAATGTAGGGTTTTTTATTCTTTGAATACGGTAAGGGAAAAACTCTCTTTATTGAAATACAAATTTATTGGTTTTATTTACAATGCTTATTTTTTAAAAGTTTTTCATACATTCTATAGCATGATGAATGTATGTTTTGCAGATTGAACACCACTCTGGAAGTGGACAATTAATATGTAGGTGACCATACTTTTTACAATTAGTACACCAATGATGTGGTGTTACATCTATCTCAGGCTCCATTTGCGTAGCCTCTGTTCTTGCGAAAATAGGCTCCGTTTGTGTGCTACTATTTTTCACCTGGGACATATTTGAAAACATTTTGTTATTTTTTTTATTTTTTTTTTTTTTCAAAGCAAGTATACTTACAAAAATCACCTCCTCTCCTTCTTCCTCCTCCTCCTCCTCCCTTTCCTCTTCTTCTTTTTCCTCTCTCTCCCCTTCTTCCTCCTCTAAATCAATGGCTGGTAAAAAATAAAAGGAAAAAATTAAATTTTTTTTTCGTTATTCTTCGTTTTGAATAAAAAAACAATTGGTCAAATAGTGGGATTGTTAACAGTTTTCAAAAATATGTATGTCGTAAAATTCTTTCATGATTCTATTTATTGACATTATAATTATGTCATGTATTACGACATAAACAATCTGTATAGATGGGTGGGTTTTTTCTTTTAAAAGAAAATAAAATAAGTACTTATATTTCATGTGCATATTATGTTGAAGCATAGCTTCATATTCTTCGAAATAACGATTATGAGAATCGTTAATTCTCTTAATGTAATCAGACATCGATTCTGCTGGATTTTTATCCTCCTCCTCTACTGGATTTATTGTCACTAAACACCGTTCACTTTCCATTTTTTTTTTTTTTTTTTTTAATTTACTATTGTAATATCCGCACTGATGAATGTTCGAGGACTGAATGAAGCCTCTGAAGAAATCTCGTCGAGAGAAAGTCTTTGTCGTTCATTTGTTAAATATAAAGTTACATTTGATAACACTTAGGAGTACATTCTTTCTTAATCAAAAAGGATGCACTATACCCTCTGAATAATCCCCGTATTGATATTTCATTCTATTGTGTTATAAACCTATAGGTCAATCACAATGGAAATGCATTGCAAGAAAGAAAAGAAAATTACCCCTTCCAAAACATTGAAATTAACCCATTAACGTCCAAAATGTCAAAATTTCTTGCACGTTTTCAAAGTGATTTTTTCCTATGTAATTGGCGTTGAAAAAATTCTTGAACCACATATTCTGATGTAAAATTGCATGCTCTTTCAGAATCCGTTGCCAGAATCATGATAAAACTCACAGGAAAAGAGATATGCTCGACTGAAACATAAAAAACACCTAAATTTTCGAAAAAAAAAATTTTTAGGATTTTTTTTCGAAGTGTTACGGTGAAGATATCACCTTGCGACCGTGATCAAAGGTGATCATGGGAGTTGAAGTTTAATAGGGAATTTTTTTGTTGACCTTGAACCATCGCTTCTTTACAAAATGGAGGAAAAAACGAATTTTTTTTTTTCAATCTTCATCAACTTTTTTCTCGAAATCTATGGTCTTTAGAAAAAAATTCATAAAAACAAAAATGCCTTAGAATCGCTCGAGGAACATTCTCAAATTTTTTCAGAATTTTTTGAGACAATTTTTGATTTTCCGGGAAACTTGTGAAATGGAATTTTCAAAAATGTCTCCAAAAATTCTGAAAAAATTTGAGAATGTTTCTCGACTGCTTCTAAGACATTTTTGTTCTTATGAATTTTTTTCTAAAGTCCATAGATTTCGAGAAAAAAATTGATAAATTTGAAAAAATAAAAATTCGTTTCGGCCGCTATGTTCTAAAAACCTATTGGTAAAAAACGATTTCTGTGCAAATTTTAGGAAGATTTTTTTACTCTTAGCGTTACCCAGAGACTACGGCGTGGACGTGGTAAAATTCTGTCTCCTTTGGGGTGCTTTTTACCCGTGAGTCCCCTTGCCTCTCACGTCTCGGGGTGCTTGTTTTCCGTGAGTCCCCTTGCCTCTCACTTATTCATACTTTTAGGTGTGCTTTTTTAGCCAACATTTATTGCAAATATTTAAATTACATGTTTTGCAGAAAATTCTTGTTCTTATTGGACAGTTTCCATTCGAACAAATCCTCAATTTGTCACTATTAGATCGTCCATGTGCTTTACTTTTGCGACTACTTTTTGTAAGTAGTATTTGGCAATCGAAATAGTGAACTCTTTTATTCCAACTTTTTTCTTTCCATCGTTAGCAGCATTGAAAATTACAAGAGAATTAGTAATAGACGCCTGTATAAGTCTCATAAAAACTACCCATGTTCATTTTTTTGATCGTATACTTGGGAGTATGTCATTGCAATGTCCGTCATGCAGGTCAACACCTCCCATGAATTTGTTATATAGGTGAAAAGCTTGCGGAAAAGGTATTTCAATTTTAGATTTAGTCTCTGCACTGTATCTTTTTGAAATAGATAGAGGATTGACACCTGCTGCAGTTGAAGCTATTGAGACGGGCTTCGAATCCATGATAGTAATGAAATTTATGCCACTGTTTACGTCGTGCTTCACCACATATGTCCCTCTTGGAGCTTTCTTATCAAGCACATTTTTTTCTTTGACTCGATTATCTCTGATAGTACCAGTGCATTTCAAACGCAATTTCTTCAAATGTAATACCAAATCCATGTTCGTGAAGAAGTTGTCAAAGTACAGATGAAATTGAGAAATTTTGTTATAACTTATTATTTGAAAAAATGGTTGTAATAAATATAATACTACTCGTGAACCTAAAGCACATTTAGATAACTTATCTCCAATTTGAGAATTCTTGCCGCAATAAAGATCCAAATTCAGTAGATAGCCGTCCGAAGTACACAAGCCCCAAAATTTCAAACCAAATCTTATCGGTTTTCCTCGAATAAATTGTTTCAAAACAGTTTTTGCATAGGATTTGGCCATCATCTCATCAACGGATAGAGCAGTTCTCCATATTCCGAATTTCATGATGTTATTTTGAAAAAGTTTCAGTAGAGAACGAACGCGCCATCCTCGATCATTTGAATCTTTGTCTTTGTTTTTTGAAAACTTCAATTTAGATTTTGTGATTTCAAATTGTTGGCGAGACATTGCAGAAGAAACTACTTCATTAGATAAATACGGATCAGATGACCAGTAATCTCTCTGTGATTTTCTGGGATTGAATGTAGAAAAAATAACTATTCCAATAAAAGTATCAAGATCTTTCAATTTCAGATCATAACCATTGTCTTTACACGCATCAATAATATATTTTTTCATTTCAATAGAAAAAAAGGTTTCAAACAATTGAAAAGGTTCGCTCCTACGTATTTTCTTTTTTTGCGATTCGGACAATAATACTTCATCTTCACAAGAATCAGGGTGTAACTTTTCACCCTCAATCCAAGTGAATTCATGACCTTTTTCAAGTTTATCTTGTTTTTCAGAATAATTTGCACGAGCTTTATTGTAAGTGATATTGGGTATTTCATGTTCGCAATCTGAATCAAAATCGGAACCAGAATCATCGGAACCTGAATAGTCAGGATCCGGAATCAATACGTTGCGTTCTGAATCACTATCTGAAGAATCTGATTCACATTCAGAAGATCTTACACGTTTCCGCGACATAATGTATGAAATTAATGATTTCGTTTATTTATCACTCATCCGTACGTACAAAAATACGAAAGAAGAGAACAAAAAAAGACGAATATTCATGAATACATGAGACCAAAAATTACGCTTATCTGCCGAAATGAAATGGAAATAAAGGATGAAATTTTTGTCGGAATCTATAAGTCTTTGAAAAAAGAATGAAAATAAGTTAGAATCATTCGAGCAATATTGTAAAATTTTTTCCGAGTTTTCGTAGACAGAACGTTTTTTTACCAATAGGTTTTCAAAACATCGGCCGAAACGAATTTTTATTTTTTCAAATTTATCAATTTTTTTCTCGAAATCTATGGACTTTAGAAAAAAATTCATAAGAACAAAAATGTCTTAGAAGCAGTCGAGAAACATCCTAAAATTTTTTCAGAATTTTTGGAGACATTTTTGAAAATTCCATTTCACAAGTTTCCCGGAAAATCAAAAATTGTCTCAAAAAATTCTGAAAAAATTTGAGAATGTTCCTCGAGCGATTCTAAGGCATTTTTGTTTTTATGAATTTTTTTCTAAAGACCATAGATTTCGAGAAAAAAGTTGATGAAGATTGAAAAAAAAAATTCGTTTTTTCCGCCATTTTGTAAAGAAGCGATGGTTCAAGGTCAACAAAAAAATTCCCTGTTAAACTTCAACTCCCATGATCACCTTTGATTACGGTCGCAAGGTGATATCATCACCGTAACACTTCGAAAAAAAATCCTAAAAATTTTTTTTTTCGAAAATTTAGGTGTTTTTTATGTTTCAGTCGAGCATATCTCTTTTCCTGTGAGTTTTATCATGATTCTGGCAACGGATTCTGAAAGAGCATGCAATTTTACATCAGAATATGTGATTCAAGAATTTTTTCAACGCCAATTACATAGGAAAAAATCACTTTGAAAACGTGCAAGAAATCTTGACATTTTGGACGTTAATGGGTTAAATACGCTTAACATACGATAATATCGTTTTCAAAGAAGTCAAGTGAACAGCAGAAGAAAAAGCTTCAGTCTGTAAAACTTATTCTGCAAAGCAGATCCATTAGTGTCAGACGTATTCTGCATAGCAGTAGTGTCAGACGTATCGAAGAAAAGAAAGAGATTAAGTGTGTTAGAAAAAAAAAACTTCTTTTGTTTTTATATAATAAAAAAATAAAGTTAACCCGCCAATAGGCGCGTGCTTTTTTTTTACGTAGATAGGCGCGTGGGGTGCCACGGACACCCCATTTGTTTTTCGTTATTAGACGTAAAATATTTACAAATACAGATTTATTTTTCAATAAATATCATCTATGCGAAGTTCCCTTTGGTATACAATAGCAATTGCATTTCTTTACATTATTTGTATTAATTAAACGCTAATATTTTTAAGTGTCTGCACAAATTTTTCACTACGTTACCAATAGATTTCTATTCTTGGGGTGTTCTGAACACCCCGCGCGCCCATTGCCGGGTTAAGGAAACATTTTTTTTCATTTAATTAGTGAATGCATTTAAAAAAAAAATGATTTTTTTAACTATAATAAGGCTAATCATTTTTTTTTATAGAGAGATCAATAAAATAAAAATGAATTTTACAAAAGTTAATAATCTGGGAAACATAATACCTAAACAATTTGTTAAATTAGATAGTTTAAAGGAGGATCAAAATTATGAAATTTTAGAAGTTGAGAAAATTAAAACAAAATATGGGGTGAAAATAATTGTAAAATTGGCAAGTGATAAATGGCTATTCTTGCCTGGAAGAATGGCAAAACTGGCAGATGACTTGGAAGAATTGAAGCAGCTGCAAAACGCTGCTGTAGCAATTAATTTAATAATGATATATAAAGGTGGCAAATACCACAATGTAGAATTTAAGAATAAAACTTAATTGCTGCTTATAATTATTAATATTTATTTATTTATTCCCCACGTCTCATCTCCTGTAATGTAGAATTTAGGAATAAAACATTAAGAACTTTAAAAAAGTATTTTATTTTTTTTATAAACTTATATTTCTAACAATAATTTTTATTAACTTAGATTTCTAACAATATTCGTAAGAGGATTATATTGTATAATTTTATCGTGTATAATTAGACAATAGGCTGTAGTATTATCCGGAATGATTTCCATACACTCGATCTCGAGTTTGACGTCGACCGTGCCGGTTTTTATGGACTCGTTCTGATGCGAGCAGTCGATGATTAAGAGCGGCCCGTACGTCAAGAAGTCCGTATAGTCGAGCATGGGTCACGCGAGTTTCTCACCAGCGTAATAAGAGGTGAAAAACTTTACATAAATGTCGTAGAGGACGGAGTAGCGGGATTTCGTGAAATAAGTGTCGAGACGATCGTACGGATAAGATTCGGAATTCAGATAGAGTTTGACATCGCGTACTTTGCAATGACTGAATTTCAGCACATCCTCGTGCTGACTACTCTTTTTGTTCGTTCTGAACGCCAGAATGACGTATCGCGGCTTCTCCAATTGCGTGGACGCTTTCACGGTCCACGTGTGTCGCTGCGACTTGGGCAGAAGCGGATACTCGTAAAGTACCCAACCGCGAAAAGCGAGTGACAGACTCTTGTCCTGCTCGACGATACTAAGAAATTGGAGTTTCGTAATTTCGGTCAGGGTCACATGGGGTATTCTCCATTGCACTCGTAGCATCTTGATCGACGAATCGGTGATTTTCACCGATGAGTAAATGGCGTTTGTATCGTCGCGGGCGCGAATGAGAACGAGCTCGTGACGCGCGTTAACGACGACTCGCCGATAATCCTCGCAGAATCCCAGCAGCATTTTCAGGGGCACGCAAAAGCTGAAATTCTTAACAGCCGCCTCCTTTTTCAGCCGGTCTTTGGCTATAGCGACGAACCATCCGGAATGACGTAGACTGGCGCTCTCCTCGGTGCTCAGGGAAACGAGATTCTTCAGAGTGCTGGTAATACCGACGTTTCTGTATCGGTCGATCTCGATACCGTTCAATTCGTAACGAATCTCGTCGAAGAGAAAGGCCGCGGAATTGCAGTCGAGCGTAACTATATCCTCGTTGCTGGCGCTCGCGTCACGCGTGCCCTCCACAAGCTGACCCTCGACGTAGAGATAACTCTCGCACGGCAGGATTATCAAATCTTGCTGCTGTATGGGAATGCGAATTTCGTCGCTGTTCGCCAACGAGGCGTTCGCATACGGATTGTAGGCATGCATCTCCATTTTAGTGATGCGATTGTCGTAGGTCAGCGGTGCGGTGACGTTCAAGGGATCTGCCATTGTTCCACTATGTACCTTCGCCCAATCTCTTCACGGTGAATCCCAATGATTGTAAAAATTCTATATTTCTTCTCGTTAGCAAGAAGCTCCTCTTGTCGCGATTTTCACTCCGAGCCGGTGTATTCGACTCCACGTAGGACGAACGACTAGCGAACGTTTCATCCAGTTTCACCGCTTTATAATCCTCGTTACTTTTGTAAATTAACATTTTTCTTAATGTGCAATCTTATGGTAATTTCTTCACGTCCAAAGTCTACGAGACGATCGTCCTGATCGAGGATACGTAACGTGAGACGGTCGATTACTCTGACGATGACCGGTAGATAAATGACGGTTTCCGGTGCCTCCGAGATTTTATAGCCCGGTGGTACGCTGGGAAAGAACTGGTGAATAATGTGTCGGGGTCTACCGTTGGTGTACGCACCACCCGCAATGTTGCACTCGATGCGTAGAATATTTGTTTTCACAATGTTCACGGTTTCGTCGGATTCAGCCTGGGCGTTCGGTTCGATCACGCGATTCGACGAGAAGCCCAGTAGTGAGCCAATGTTATTCGGTTTTCCAAAGTCAATCGAATATTTGCAGAATATTTCACTCTTCAGTGTATTGTTATTCGCTCGTAGAAGAATAACGCTGTCAATGTCGTCTTGAATTTCGAGTCTCGCAGAAATTTGAGACTGTAAATACTCATTTATCGCACTCAATTCGTAACAGCCTCTGGGTATCGTCAGTACCTTATCGTTATCGTAGTAGAACTTATTATTCGTCTCGTCCACATTGGCTATCGAGTTGTACGTTTGCATGTCCACGAGACCGATATCGTACCGATCGTCTTGCAGTTTGATCGGGGGAAAGAAATCTGAATTTAATACTGATTTACGATTCGATAATGTCACGGTGAAAGACATTTTTTTTTTTTTCAAAGTATCTGTTCTCGCAGGAATTTCACGCACAACTGACCGCAATTGCTTTTATCGTACGATTGATATCGATCATGATTGTAGTAGATTGTAACGTTAGGACCAAAGTAACGCACACATTCTTTCGGCGGTTTCAAATTTCCGAAGGAATCGAAATATACGACGATGTCGTTACGCTTGACGTAGGCTACCCAGTGGGTACCACGGCCGCATTGATCGTCGAGATTCACGATCGCGCACTCGTTGCACCGCGGCCCGTCGAGCGGCAAAGATGTGCGCATAAAGACTCCACGGAAGTATGGTATGCGTCGGCAGATGTGTGTCAATTGTATGTTACTAGTAGCACCTGAATCCGGGAGAGCATCGCGACGACGAAATTTCCCCTCATTCATTTTCTTCCTCTTATCCGACCGTTTTTTTTGTTGTTTTTTTTTCCACCTCCACGGTTTTCCTCTCCGACGACCGCTTGTACGGTTTCAGATAAAGACCTCGGCCTCTCTCGCGCGACGCTTCCATCGCGCGATTGTGACGTTGCATTTCCCGCAATCGTTCTCTCTCAGCTTTTGCACGGTTTACAGCCGTCGCTATACCCGATGCTCCACCTGCCAGTGCTCCGACTGCACCTAGCAGTGGGAGTATAGGTATTATACCGCCCCGTTTCCTCGGCACTCGAATTCTTCTCTTCCTCGTAGTAGTACCAATTTTTTTCTTGTTGTTGTTGTTCTTTTTTTTAGCCGCTACTGCTTTCTTCATCGCGACAATATTATGTAATCCCAAGCCAAGTTTACGCTTAGCATTCATCGATGCCCATACGGCTGCGGCGACCGCGCGTTCACCCAAGGTCGCGTCTCTTGCGGTAATACGTTCACGCGCTCTCCTCGCTAGAACTTTATCGGCCTGATGACGCTCCGGTAGATCCTCGTTGTGCCAATATGCTAAGTCGTGATCGAGGCAGGCCTCGTCCAGCGGATTTATACCACGATCGCCGCGCTCCAATCTTTCGCGAAGTCGAGTGCCGGGCCCGCAATAATTGTAACCGGGCACGTGCAGCTCAAATGGCAATTTTTTCAAGACTTTATTGAAGAACGATCCAGACATTTAGAGCAACTGCTACTCTTGCTGACAAACGTAACAGTCTTTCATCCGTCTCGGTGGTCCGTCGTGGTGAGTGGTATTAGGTAGATTGTAGTGTTGCAAGCAATATTGATATTGCTGCACATCCGAGTCCGCGCGAATGTGCCGAGGTAATCTTTCCCACACACTCGCGATACTGTCTGGAATGTACTCGAGCAATACGATCTTCGGTATGTGTTCGAGCTGATGATTCGTTAAGTTTTGCAGGGAATCAACGACGACTAGCATGAACGCCATAGTAATGGCAACTGACCGAATAGTTCCGTAAATCGCGAAATATAAATGAACGATACAGCTGTTCCCGAAGGTTAATAGCGAGGATGCATTTCGTGAAGCACGTGCCGACTATTCGCGTGACAAATTTGGATGCTCACGATGCTACCACGCAAATAAGAAAACGCCACGGATCGCTATTACCATCTACGATACGCTGCATAGTTTGCGGTCCGTCGAATTGCGGTAAGACAAACGTGCTGCTGAGCCTCATAGAGAGTCCGCATGGTGTGAGATTCGAGAACCTGTACGTCTACTCGAAGTCGCTGCAGCAACCGAAGTATCGATATCTGGAGCAGCTTCTGCAGGACACGGAGGAAATTGGTTACTTTCCATTTTCAAACAATTGCGAGGTTGTGAACGTCGCGGATGCAAAGCCGAACTCCATTTTCATATTCGACTATGTGGCCAACGACAAGCAGGACAATATAAGGGACTACTTTTGCATGGGTAGACATTCCAACATCGATTGCTTCTACCTCTGTCAGACTTATGCGAAAATACCAAAGCATCTGATACGAGATAACGCAAACTTGCTAATAATATTTAAGCAGGATGGAACTAATCTCAAGCATATTTTCAACGATCACGTCAACAGTGATATGTCGTATGAGAAATTTCTCACATTGTGTTCGACCTGTTGGAGTCGCGATTATGGTTTCTTAGTAATAGACAAGGATAGCTCTCTGAAGAACGGTCGATATCGCAAAGGTTTCAACGAGTACGCCACGATCGAGTGAACGGCCTTGTGAATGTCGATAATCAGGCCAGTAAGGTTTCAACCCACGATTACGGCCTTGAGTGTCAGTTTGATAGTGGAGTGCAGGCCGTTCGGATCTGTTAAGAAACCGTGTCAGGTCGGTTAAAACCCGTGTCGGTTCGGGGAAAGCTGTTGTATACAGCATCGCAACAGGTCGGTTAAAAACCGTTCAATTCGAAGAAAGCTGTTGTATACAGCATCGCGATGGATGAAAAATCGCTTCTGAAGAGGATCGCCAAGACGAGCGAGGTCATTCGCGACAAGCATCGTGCCTCGAAATCGGAGAAGGCGATAATGGAGAGCAGTTTGAACGAGACATTCAATCCAATAGTCGATCCATTGAAGAAACTCGTTTCGCAAACGGAGGATAACACAAATAATAATAATAATAATAATTCGTTTGTCAAATACAACGATAAATTGAAGAGGGGAGCCTACTTCACATCGACACCGTATAAACGAGCTAAGAATCTTAGTAGTAGTATTAGTGAAACTATTACGAATCCATTGGATTTCATGACCGACGACGACGACGACGAGTCTTCTATAACCGATCAACCGTCGCCCGATTAAAAAAAAAGTTTGCTAGAAAAATTAAATATTGATGAAAAAAATGAACCAGGCTTGTTATAATTTGCCTTTCAACGTAATCTATTACATCCGATCCCTGCTAAGTACATTAAATTACTTCTGACCGATAGGAATAACTTGATTGATCGTGCTTTTGGACCTCTTTATAAAAATGATCAACTGACGCTTGGTAGATGTAAATTTGAAATAAGTCATGAAGGAGGTATTATTCTCGATAAGACGTTATACACCGGTACAATAGGTACTTATGAACTAATTTTCATGAGAGAACCCAATCGAGCCATTATAAAACCCGACGATTTGGAACAATACAAGAGTATTCTCAATCAAACTAAAGCGCATAAACTGTTAAACGATAGTCTAAAACAAACCAAGGGTAATAAAGGTGCAAAATATAAAGAAATTATGAAACCATTGCTATTGGGAAAACCTATGTTACCGCCTGATCGGTTACCATCAACATCACGCGCAAGAAAATCGTCAACTTCTGACGCGTCAACATCAGGCGCAAGTAAACCGTCGGGCACAAGTAAACCGTCGGGCGCAAGTAAACCGTCAAGCGCAAGTATACCGTCGGGCGCAAGTAAACCGTCAGGCACAAGTAAAGCGTCATCATCATCATCATCATCATCATCATCGAAAAAAAAAATGGTAAAGGTCTTATGCGTGTCACCGAGGGACCAATCAACTACGTAGATTGGAACGATCCGAATGAATTGATCGAACGTTTGAGACTTTTGATCGCATCGGTGGCTGCCGGTAATATGAGTCATCACAACGAGATACAGTCGATAATCGAGGAGTTGCGCGACGAGGATCTTATCGTATAAAGAAAGTTGCACGTTACATTCTTACCTCAGTGTAATATCAACGTCTTTCGGTAGTACGAGGTAAAAAAAATTAAATGTCTGATTCCTGCTGTTGTGAAATTTGCATTTGTTTAACATACATCGTAGAATGTATACTCTCGACATTACGAGCCATCAGAAAGAGGAATAACGAGCAACAACAAGAGACTGATTTTTGAAAAAAAGTGACAGTAGTGCATTTGAAATGTCGATAAATAAATTTGGAATTGGACTGGATGGTGAGAGTAGGAAACACTTTCACGAACCAAATTTAGAACATTTACTGCTCAAATTTAAACAATATTTGACAATAACATTGAATAAATATAATGAACAATTTGAGAAAAAGATGGACCAAATTTTGCAAACAATTTGTGAAAAATTGGATGATAAAGTGAGTAAGGAAGATCTGATACGTGAAACACTTAGCAGTAATTATAAATTCTAAGAATCTGTCCAGTTTTGAAAAAAAAAATGAGCAAAGAAAAGATACAGTTGGTGGAGGAGCTCCATGCACCGGCGAAGATAAATTTTCCACGCAGAAGAGTCATCGTGCGTGGCTTCGACGATCTCTGGCAGGCCGATCTTGTTGATATGCGCAATTACGTCGATGCGGGTCACCAGTACATTCTCACTGTAATCGATACCCTCTCGAAATACGCTTGGTCGGTGGCATTAAAGACCAAGAGCGGCAGAGAAGTGACGACGGCAATGACGAGAATCCTAAAGACCGGCAGATGTCCGAAAAATTTACAGACCGACAACGGCAAGGAGTTTTACAACGGTGACTTTCAGGCGTTGATGAGGAAACGCGGGATAAATCACTACTCGACCTACAGCGTGATGAAAGCGTCGATAGTCGAGCGCTGGAATCGTACGTTGAAGACGGAAATGTGGAAACGATTTACGCTGAACGGCAATTACAAGTGGCGCGCTATGCTGCAAGAGTTGGTGGATGCGTACAATGCGCGAAAGCATCGTACCACGGGAATGCGTCCCGTGGATGTGAAACCCGAGCATGCAGATAAGCTACTCAAGACAGTATACAGTCACATCAAGGTCGCAGGTCGTGCCAAGTTCAAAGTCGGCGATTTCGTACGAATCAGTAAATACAAGCAGATGTTCGCCAAAGGCTACACGCCAAATTGGACGACCGAAATATTCGAGGTGGCGAAAGTGCAGAGGACCAATCCCGCTACGTATCTCCTCAAGGATTCCAGGGGCACGGAACTGTTGGGTGGATTTTACGAATACGAGCTTTCGAAAACCATCAATCCCGATGTGTATCTGGTGGAGAGAGTATTGCGCAGAAAGGGCGATAAAGTGTTCGTTAAGTGGCTGGGATTCGACAGTACGCACAATTCCTGGATAAATAAGAGCAATGTTTTATAAGAACTTTTATTAAGATGTATCGTTGAAATAAAAAAAAACAATAAAGCGACTAAATAAAAACAATAAATAAATTATAATTTTAGACTATAATGTCCCCAGGGTAGAGTCGCCGCGGTGCCGGGTGTAACGAAACGCTTGTCGTCGTACGGACTGAGGGCGATCTTTCTCTGACTGATCGAGAAAACTCGGTGCAGCTTCGATCTAATTAAATTTTGACTGCGAGACTGTACGGTGAAATTGTCCAAACAATCCTTGTAGTCGTCAAATGTTATATTTCTATCGATAACGTAACCTTTGACACCTTTGGCATTTTTGGTAATTCTCGCACAGTCCTGCACCTTGAAAGTATACATTTTTGCCCTCAGTCCTACGAACTCGGTCAAGATACAACCATTGTTCTCGTCCTTCATCAAACCAGGTATCTTTTTGTTGACGCGCGGTAAGTCGTACCGATTTTCGTCGGGATAATCGCTGGTGTCGAATCGCGCGAGATCGCGTTTCATGTACGAGTAAACGTCGTCGCACTCCACGCTGTATATCAGACTGTCCGTGTCGGTATACATCGCTCTACATTTACCGCCGAATGTAGGAAGTATATAGTCATAGTGAAATTCGTACAAGCAAATTTTTGAAATATCTAAAATACTCATTCCCACGTAAATGGGTTTATCAAATTTCGCGGACAATTTCGACAATTGAATCGCAACCAAATTCTCATTGAAAATCGCGAGACTGTGAAAATTCGGTTTGGAAATCAGGCTTTCCGCCCCGTATTTTCCCTCCCACTTGGTTGCGAGCCTCACGTCAACTCTATTCCTCACGTTCTCCATTGTTTTACCGAAAACCGCGTTGTTCATCAACTTGAAGAGATTCTTCTCAAATTCGTTAGTGGACGCGTTGCGCAAACAGGTGTTCAGCTCGATGTAATCGCGTAGCCAGGTGGACTGGTGAAACTTTAAACCGCGATGTATACGCTTCAGTACCAGTCCATTACGCATACATTGTTGCAGAGCGCGATAATGTATTACGTAACGGGTCTTATCGTTTAAAGTGGCCAGCAGCTTCTACTGGCTCGCGCCCGGCGGCTTCTCGCGCACCATGCAGAACGGTAGGTCCGCGTGTTTGTCGTGAAGCTCGCGCGGATACTCCAAATCGACCTCCAAAATATAACCCTCGGGATGATCCGTGGGTATAGCGGAGACATTGAGATTGGCAGCGTCCTCCATCCATTGGAATCCATGGGTGGGCAGCGGCTGACACATTGCCCACCCATACTGATTGTTTGCGTCGTAATACATGAGATATTTAGAAGGTTCTGCCGGATCGTAGTCCCGCATGTACCGATTGTTGGCCCTCTCGTAGCGATGGGAGCACTGGCTCAAAAAACCGCGTATACCGCGCTCTACGAACAGCAACATATCCACGTCCGTGAAAAGCTCCAGCCTGATTCCAGTATGCTTCAACATCGCGTCCCAGGTGAAGCCCGGAAACGTATAATAATGGGCTGGATCCAACTCATAATTTAGCATGCAACTATCGCGAAAACTTTCGAAAACGTCGGTCAACAATAGTACATCGGTCTTAAGGTACAGGTCACTGTACTCCCCAAGTGTGCGCATCTGGAATTTGGTCCATACCTCTACGGCATTATTGTATGCTTCCTCGCTGATATCGCTGTCGGTCAGTCTGTTGTGAAACGACTGTCGGGGTGGTAAAGCCGTCTCTTCCAATCGAGCCGCACTATCTATATAGTCGTAAGGAAAAATACCTTTCCTCGTAAGCAAGTTAAATTACTCGACGTTTAAGTCCGAAAATTGTGACCTCAAATTTTTCAGCTGAGATTCCGCCAAGTACGAGCTCAATTTGTCCAAACTGGAGGCCATGAATTTGAACGAATCGATAAATCTTAGCCGTATATTATAATTTCGCAGATATTTGGTGAATGAAATGTATTTTTCCTTATGTACAGGCAGCAGATATACCGATCCCTCGTACAAATTAGCGATCGTCTCGAAAATGAAATGTGAATCATAGCCGGAAAAATTGTGGAAAATCACTGAAATTACATGCGAGTCTTTGAAATTTAAATTACAATTATTGTGAGCCGGTCCTCTGTATCTGCCGGTCAGATGATCGTGATCGCGAATTCGTAGTTGATTCGGAAGAAACGGCTTTTTGCATATATGAAAATTGGGGTCATTATAGTGACGCGATCGTTCGGTAAGACTAAGATTACGCATGGGTACGATAGTACCCAGTTTCTCGCTCGCGATGCGCGCAATCACTTGGAGCTCGCGTACGAACCATTCGATGCAATCGGCACCCCGATGAGCATCGTATCTCGAGATTGACTATACATTCGTTGACCAAATACCTAATGGGATGGGATACAGACGTGATGAGGTTAAGTTAACTTAAAACACATTAATGCTATGTTTGATAGAATATTATTATATTTAACTGAATGTATTTCCCTAGGGCATAAAAAACCTCGTTCTTAGAGGAAAAAGCCAGAAATTACAAGAAATTAACTTACAATTACGGGTTCGCTCAATGATCTGCAGATCTTACAATTGTCGAAACGTTCTATTCCGTATGACGGTCGAGCAACGAGAGAGCGATCGAAGATGCAATCGCTAACACGTCTCCCCTCCACCCCAGACTTAGTTGCGTACGCATCCCCTTTATTCATGGCTCCCTCACTAGAGGTCCCTCAACAAGCGCGAGTTTTAAATCTCTCTCAACATTCCGCCCGCCTTCGTCGTACAGACGAAAGAAAACAAGCTTAGTTATTCTCCGTGGGTAAACTCAATGGGCTAAGATGTTTGATATGACGACGAATCTCAGAGGTAGCCGTTTTCAATGTAACGACTCTAACGAGTCCATCAGGTCCTGGATGCACCTGTATGACTCTCCCCCGTAGCCATTTGGTGGGTGGAGATTGTGGGTCTCGTATTAATGCTAATTGTCCAATGGCAAAATTTTCAGCTGGTGATCGCCATTTGCTTCTTTCTTGTAAGTGATGCAAATATTCAGCAGACCATCGTTTCCATAAACTGTTTCTTATTCGTTGAAGGAGTTGATATCGACTAAGTCGGTTTTCTGGAACTGAAGGTGGCTCTGCATCCGGGACAAAGGTTGATGCCTCACCAATAAGAAAATGCGCTGGGGTTAATATTTCCAAATCCTCAGGTTCTCCTCGCATTGGATATAGAGGGCGAGAATTAAGGCATGCTTCTATCTCTACAAGCAGCGTTGAAAACTCCTCATATGTTAGTAGGCAATCTCCAATGCTTCTCCTTAGATGGTGTTTAGTTGACTTTACACCCGCCTCCCATAATCCCCCGCAATGAGGTGTATATGGAGGTATAAATGACCAGGTAGTTCCTTCGGAAGCAAATGAAGCAGCAACCTCCTTATAGAAGGAAGACGCTGCACTAAACATCTCTCTTAATTCTCTGGCTGCTCCCTGGAATGTAGTTCCATTGTCACTATATATTTTTCGACAATGTCCTCGTCGTCCAATGAATCGTCGATAGGCTGATAAAAAGGCGGCAGTGGTTAAATCGCTCACCAGCTCTAGATGAATTGCCCGTGTCGAAAAACATACAAACAGGGCTATGTATCCCTTGTATGACTTTTGTCCCCTGCCTTTACAAAAACGTAAACGGAATGGACCTGCATAATCCAGTCCGGTAACACTGAATGGTCTCGATGGAGTCACTCGATCGACGGGTAGATCCCCCATTAATTGACTTACTAACCGCGGCTTTAACCTTTGACAAAGTGTACAAGTTCGAATTTCCTTCTTTACAAGATTCGAACTACCTACTATCCAAACACGTCTTTGCAATACACTGAGAGTTAAATTATGCCCACCATGTAAACACATCCTATGCGCTTGGGCTACACAAAGACGGCTAAGATGCGATTTCTTAGAAAGAATTGGAGGATGTCGTGCTTCATGAGACAACGAAGAGTGGGTTAAACGACCACCCACACGCAAAAGTCCATCACTCTCGTCCACGAAGGGATTCAATTTACACAACGGGTGTGTTTTAGGTAACGACCCTTTTCTATTTAATATTTCTAATTCGGCACTGAAATCAATTCTCTGAGCTAAACGGAGCACAGACTTCTGTGCATATTCAATTTCTTCCGAGGTTAAGAAAGATAAGCTCGGTTCAGCCGCTTGCTTATGCTTTCGGCGGTTACGCAACGGTCGCAAACAGTATGATACAACTCGAATCAACCGAGTTAAAGATGAAAATCTTGTTAAAAGTCCTACATCTATCTCGGTGGGCTTCTGCAATAAATGAATGTGAACTGAACGACTTTGATCAGGCCATTCTAATGACCCTAAGGATAGCCAGCTAGGGCCATGCCACCAGATGTCTGAGACCTTTAACTCAGCGAAAGAGATACCACGCGAAGCTAGGTCCGCTGGGTTTTGTTTGGAAGGTACATGACTCCATACAGCTGCAGGAAGCTGAGAATGGATCTGGGAGACCCGATTGGCAACAAAGGTTTTCCATTGACTAGGATGTTTACGCAACCAGGCCAATACAATTTCACTATCTGTCCAAGCGTGTATAGGAAGATTCTTTAACCAATTCAATTTTTGCAAATATGTAATCAACTTCACCATGAGAGTAGCTCCGCATAATTCCAGGTTAGGTATACTCATGGTTTTAACTGGGCTGACCTTTGTTTTGGCCATTAACAATGTGACCTTAAATTCTCCCTGACCGATTGGTACACGCAGGTAAACTGCAGCCGCATATGCACGCGACGAAGCATCTGAAAACCCGTGGATTTGAGCTCCATCGAAAGACAAAGCTCCCATCCATCGTTCGATACTAATTTTGTTAACCTCAGTTAATGATTTCTGATAGCCATTCCATCGATTACAGATTTCTGGAGATAATGGTGAGTCCCAATCTAATTTTTGTATCCACAGATCTTGTAGCAAAATCTTGACTGTAACAATACATGGGGACAACCACCCCAAAGGATCGAATAATCGAGATATCTGTGACAGTATAGTGCGTTTGGTGGTAAGCTCTGTTTCTGAAAATTCATTGCGTAGAACGAAGGAAAATGCATCGGCTATCGGGTTCCAATACACCCCAAGAGTCTTTACTGAAGAATCATAGTCAATGACCTTGTCGACACACTCTTCCTGTTCAGGTAACTTACTCAAAAGGTCAGGATGATTAGCAGACCATTTATCTAATTGCATACCCGCTGACTGTAATAACACAATTAACTCATCCATTTTTTCTTTGGCATCGGTGAGTGTCATGGCGCCCGCAAAGATGTCATCCACGTATGTATTGTGTATAAGACATCGTGCACCTAGCGGATATTTTGATCGTGAAGATTCAGCCAAATGCTTTAACACCCGAATGGCTAAATATGGTGCACAAGCCGTACCGTAAGTTACTGTGGTCAATCTGTACTCCACTGGTACTTCCGTCAAATTTGTTGACCATAATATACGATGATAATCCTGATCTAACGGATGAAGCGAAATCTGACGGAACATTTTAACGATATCCGTGGTGAAAACAAATTTATATTTCCGCCATTGTAGTAAAATCAGACTTAAATCATTTTGTAGTGCCTGTCCGACTAGTAAAAATTCATTTAGGCAATGTTGATTTGCATTACGCCTAGACGCATCAAATACCACCCGCAATTTCCAATTTGGAATAGTTTGCACTACAGCATGATGAGGGAGATACCATGCCCGCGGATTATCTACTTCTGATTTAGATACTCTCTGCATATGTCCTAAATTTTTGTAACTTTCCATAAATACACAGTAGTCATGAGCCAATTTAGGATCGCGTAAAAACCGTCTATGCAAATAATTTAACGATCTTAATGCTACTTGTTTTGTGTCGATTGAGGCAAAGGGTGGCTCTGACTTAAATGGCAATCGCACCACAAATCTTCCCGACGAATCACGTGTATGTGAATTTAAAAACCATTGTTCGCAAGTCTCTTCATCGGGCGATAGCGGGCGCATAAGATTAGGCAACTCTTCTAATTCCCAAAACTGCTGTAATGATTTCTGAAGATCATCATTAGTTAAGCAATGCATGATGGATACTGGAGCATTTGCAAAGGTTCTCGATTGCTGTATTCCCGCCCGCCCTGCCGAGTCTATATTCACCGTTCCCGAAATCACCCAACCTAGACTGGTATCCTGAGCAATTAAATATGGTACTCTCAATTTACGAAGGCCCGACTGGACGATTTGGCAATAAACATCAGCACCGAGTATTACGTCTACAGAACTGGGCTCAAAAAACCACGGATCGGCTAATTTTAAACCCGATAATTCTTCTATATCTATTTCAGTTGGCGCTCCCGATGGTAGAAGAGATGTCAACTTGCGAAGCACAAACGCTTCAGTATTTAATCTAAAGTCAGTATTGGCACAAGATTCTATATAAAATTGGGTAACATGTTTAACAACACCATTATTAGACGCACCAATCCCAAATAAAGGCACATTAACGCGGGCCTTAGACAAATGCAATGCATCTGATAGAGACGCAGAAATAAAAGAGGCTTCCGATCCTTGATCCAGCAGAGCCCGAGCCTTTATTCGAATTCCACTTGCCCCAACAACTATTATCTGTGCTGTTGCAAGCAAGACAATGCGTTTTTTCCTACTAATGCAGGCCGTAAGCACCTTAACTGAATCTTCTACAGAATCGCCCGTCGAGGATTTTGCTTGTAATTCCTCGGACACCATTGCATCAGATTTTTTTAATTCTACACTTTTTTCCTCTCTTGACATGTTCCCAAATGTTGTATGTAGAGAGGAATGATGCTTTTGGTGGCAGGTGCTACAAGTACGTTTTGATTCACACTTACGATAAGTATGATTTCCCAAGCAATTGAAGCAAACCTTTAAGCGGCGAGCTTCAGATTTCCGTTCAACAGGTTTCTTTGCTAAATATTTAGGACATGCCCCCAAATAATGGGCTGAAAAACATAATGGACATTTACGCGTAGAGGATACGTCCTGTTGAGCTAGACCTGCATGAACGCCTTTCTTTGATCGCAAACTGTATCTTTCTTGCGATTGTGAATTTGTTCGCGAGCCTGCTGCTATCATACTCAATGCTTGGGCCCTATTTTCTAAGAAATCAACAAACTGATCGAAAGGTGGAATACAATTCACCACATTTAACTCTGTTGACGAGTTGGATGCAGCCTGAACTGCTTGACGATACAATGTACTCAAATGCACTTCCCATAATTTGCGTGTATCTGGGTCCAGTCTCTCAGCTATCAAGTAATTAAGCCAGATACACCAATATTCGACTGGTAATTTCATATTGGCTAGTGCCCGTACTATCCTTTGCGATTCGTCAATCAAACCACGTAATCCGTCAGCCGATTCCTTCTTCAGAAATGGCAAATTCATAAGCGCCGTCAAATGCGTATTAATAGTCAATATGTGATTAGAGTATCGCGTTTTTAAGGCCTGCCACGTTGTACCGTAATTCGCGTCAGTAGTTGTAACCATTTTTACTAAGTCCAAAGCTGGACCTGAAAGACAGGATTTTAAGTATTGCAGTTTGGTAGCATCTGATAAATTCGACGTATTATGAACCATGGAACAAAACAAATCGTAGAAATTCTCCCAATCCTCAAATTTCCCTGAAAAGGATGGTAAATCTAATCGCGGTAGCTTCGCAGGGCGTCCATCAATACTTGCTGAATCATGGGTAACACTTACATTAGAAGAGGTGCTAGCCGTTGTTGAAACAGGAAAATTATTTAGCAATTCTATTAATTTATCAGAAGTGTTTAAATAATCATCGTGAAAGCCCTGAAAGATTTGATTTCCCCGGTATTGACTAGCTTCATCATCCTCTCTTGACGATATTTCAGCATGTGTCGACCGAATATTATCCCAGATCTCTTTTATGTTATCTTTTCGCATCTGTATAGATGCACGAGACAAAGCAAGACCACCATCTCCAGAAATCTGTCTACTAATAACCCGAATTTCATCCATACTTGCCCCTTGAAGAGCAATCAGCTTTCGAGTACTAGGCGGTGCCATTCTTCAAAAGTACTTGTTTGTATTGACGGTTGCTATTCTAAGAAGCGCGGCGTTAATCACTCAAAGGCAATGCAATATAATCCCTTCGCGGTAGAGAGTGAATGGACGACTTTACATAGTTCACTGCTAACGGATTTCAACAAATTGTATGCGCCCATGCAATATTACAACACTCTTGAATATTCTTAAAGAATGTAATCCACCTCAACCCGTCTGTATCCGGCTCGAAGGACCAATATACATTCGTTGACCAAATACCTAATGGGATGGGATACAGACGTGATGAGGTTAAGTTAACTTAAAACACATTAATGCTATGTTTGATAGAATATTATTATATTTAACTGAATGTATTTCCCTAGGGCATAAAAAACCTCGTTCTTAGAGGAAAAAGCCAGAAATTACAAGAAATTAACTTACAATTACGGGTTCGCTCAATGATCTGCAGATCTTACAATTGTCGAAACGTTCTATTCCGTATGACGGTCGAGCAACGAGAGAGCGATCGAAGATGCAATCGCTAACACGTCTCCCCTCCACCCCAGACTTAGTTGCGTACGCATCCCCTTTATTCATGGCTCCCTCACTAGAGGTCCCTCAACAAGCGCGAGTTTTAAATCTCTCTCAACAGTGACGCATTGCGAGCACTTTTTAAATAATAGGTTACACTTATAGGTTCACGCTTCTGATAAATATCACTATTGTTCGATTGTTCAACTTTCGATAAAATGCATTCGACATCCGCGTATACGACGAATGGCACTCGTTCCCCATTTTTGATGTTCTTGAAGGAAACCCAACGATCCTCGGACTCTCTCGGTAACATTAATTGGAGATTATCGTTGAGTCGCGAGCAATCCTGCTCATGCGACTCCAGCCTCTCCACTGTGCAAAAGTAGTGGAGACATCTAAAAAAAAAAAAAAAAAAAAAACATATGCAGTTATATTTGTATCATTATTATTAATACATACCGATCGCATATATAATGCGCATTTTTTCTCTTGGTGAATTGACTTCGCACCAATCTCGACAGATTCCTTATGCACATGAAATGTGCTGCTCGCTGTTCATCGTTGACGAGAAGAAGAAGATTAGCATGCCTCGATCTCTTCTTCTTCATCACACGAAGAGATACGATTTTTGCGTCGATATTTGGCTCTTCATTCTCCAAGGTAAAGATGTTCACCGACACGTCATTATCCGTCTCGAATTTCGGGATCTGTTTCAGCGTAGTCGGAAAGGTTAAGCTACCGACGTCTAAAACCGTCCGAAAATGTGGATAAGAGGACGTGCGCTTTGGATTAGCCGTAGGTTTTGCCGGATAGAGTGCCGCCGTCACGGACCACGCGAAACATGCATTATCACTGGTTTCTAAATTTATCAGAGCTTTCCTACTTGTGATAGCGGATGGCAGATTAATTCTACAACCCGCGTGCAACGGGTTAAAACGATTAATGTTAACTATTAAATAATGAATTTTGTGTAAAGCCCATCCACTATCACGCTCTTGAAATTCACTTAATTTTTTTATAATAACGTCTAAAATGTTTTTCCTATACCAATCACTAAAATTATCAGTCTTATACAATGTAGCATTAGTCGTACTAATGTTTTTATCATCACTATTGTCCTTAGAGATGAATTGTCCGTTAAATACACAATTAACCTTAACACTATTTGCACTAACAAATACCTTATCTATACGCGTACGCACTAATACTTCCGCGTCTACTAAAAAATCCTTAGGCTCTATATAATTACTATTAACTACCATGCCACTGCATATTCGACTTCGAAACGCCGAATCAAGCTCCTCCCAGGTAAGTCCTTGTACGTCATTGCTACAACCAGCCCTTGATTTAATATAATTCAATTCCCTCTGCGCTCGTAGTAACAGACACTTTATACACGCGATTTTGGCGAAATTCTTTTGACGCGTTCCAACGGGCAAAGCTCGATCAGCGTTGCTCAATCGTCGAATATGCTCGCGACATTCCAGTACCCACGCATCGTATTCATTCGCACTATTAATTGTAAAAAATTTTCTTCGCAATTCGGTAGACATTTTGTTTTTTCTTAAAGAAATGACTCTGTCATACGGTGAACAACAACAACAATAAATTAATAATTGCGAATGCGTCTCTCGCGAAGAGTAACGCTTATATATATATATATATATTGTTCGAGATTGGGAGGAGCAGAAAATGTTGCGAAGTAGATTCCGCATTTCTCTGTTATATCTCCCATCTCTATTGCGCTCACAATAGACGGCTAGACCGACAGCGTCTAGCCGCTCTATCTGTCTCCCTCTCCGCGGCGCGCTTGCGCGTCTTCTGGCCCTGGCGCGTCGCGGCCGCGAAGCGACACTACTTGCGCGCTTGGCCACTAGGTGGCCAGCGCCCGCGGCAGCTCTCTCGCTAGCAAGATTAGTGTCGCGTAATTATATAGATGGGTCCTTGATAAGGACCCATCGCACCTCAGCCTTGCTCGACCGCTGCCTTACCCGCAGCAACAGCAGCACCTTTTTGAGCCTTTCGGCACCACCGCCTCCACGGCATTTTTTGACGCCTCCACCAGGCCAGCCAACGAGCGCCTCCACCGGCGAACTCTACGGGTCGACTACTTTGGTAAGTATCACCCACCACCCACTGCCAACCAAGAGGGGACTACCCCTCTGCGGCATTTCCTCCCTCCTAAGGGAAATTTCTCCGGGGACTGCCCGGGAGAAGTCCACCCTCTCCTTCCCCTCCACACTGCCTCCGAGGACTACCTCGGACCCAGTGTTCCGACCCTCAAATCCAGGGCTCTCGACGAGTCGGGTAGTGGGAGGGGTAGATTCACCCTAGGGGTTGGGGTGGCTCGGAGCCACCATAGCTCTGGGAGAAGGGGGCTGAGGGGTAAGGGGACTTCCCCTTCCCTAAATCCACCTCTCCTACTTCGCTTCCTTCCGTGGCTGGGGATTTTACTAGGGAATACCCTAGGAAAAATTGTCCAGTCAGGGAGTTTCTAAGTCCGCGTTCCTTTCTGGGGAATTCGAGTCTCTACGGTTATTGGGAATCTTCGTATATCGAAATTCCCTAGAATCTTACGACGACAAATTCCCTAGAAAGTCGATCCTCTTAGTCTAAGCGGTTCTCTTTGTAAATATTGTAAAATTTTGTATAATTTTTATTTATTTTGAATAAAGACTCTTTTATCTCGTACATTTGTCTTCGAACTTTTATTCTCAGATATAACCTTCCCTTCTGACCACAGGGCTGGAACCTACTTGGGCACTGTCTCGCACAAATTTTTGGTTCTTCGAGCCGGATCTCCGGCAACAAACGTTCGAAGTGCATCAGTGTCCCTGAGTGGGCATTCCGTACTGTGGTTTGGATTGTGGTTTGTTCTGGAATAGAGTTTCGAAATGGCTAGCGCAGGGGAATTATTAGAAGCAATCAATTACGTGCCCATGATTCGGGGTGAATTCGTTCGGTTGGTCGTTAACATCAAGAAGCGTGGAGTGCACAATTTCACCATTCCCTTCTTGGAGGATAGGCTAGCAGCCTTAGAGAAGTGGCTTAACGTATTGCATAAAACTAACGTTAAGATCACTACTCACACTAAACCGGCCGAATTAGCTAAAATGGAGTACGTAACCGATAATTGGTATCAAGCGGCCCTTGATGCCCATAGTGACGCGGAAGAATTTATCCTAGGACATCTAGATGAACTTCGACCCAATCAGGGCATGTCGGCATCCGGTCCCTCTGTGCCTTCAGGCGAAATAAACCACATTAGGCTTCCAGTTATTGATTTACCGAAGTTTTCCGGGGATTATTTAGAATGGAACAACTTTTATGAAACGTTTAGTTCCATTGTTCACGACAAGGTGTATGTCTCCGGTCGGGACAAGTACCATTACCTAAAATCCTGTTTGCAAGGAGAAGCAGCTACGGTCATTAAATCTTTAGCGATCACTTCCGAGAACTATGAGATAGCATGGGACACTCTGGTAGCTCGGTACACTGACAAACGGATGATCACGGATACGTTCTTAGATCAAATCTCGCAACTACCCACGCTTCGGGGTGACAATTTTAAGGTTCTGAAAGAAGTTAGGGACTCAGTTACGGTTGCTCTCAACGCCCTCAAAACTATGGGATACGGCGTCGATCAATGGGACCCCATAATTGTTCATTCGCTGAAGAACAAACTGGATGACACCCTTCGTTTAGCCTGGGAAATGTATCTAGGAAGCAGCAAGGATTATCCCTCGTTCATTCAATTCTCTGAGTTTCTAACGCGTCATATCAACTCCTTGCAATCATTAGGTAACAAACCTAAAACTTCAAAAAAGGAATCGGGGAGATCCTTGAAGTCACACGCTACTAGCGTGAATAGTACCGGTTGCGCTCACTGTGGTAGTAACCATTTCTTGTATCAGTGCAAGGACTACCTTGCATTGACCCCTCAGGCCCGTTCAAAGTTCGCATTTTCACAGAATCTTTGCATCAACTGTCTGAGGCCCGGGCATAGTTGCTCCAATTGCTCTTCTTCGTCACGATGCAGGAAATGTAGTAAAATGCATCATATTTTATTACATTTTGACAAATCTGGCACCGCGGGGAGCAAGGCACGGGGGTCTACCCCCGCGGTCAACTCCTTTTCCGAGCCAGAACCCTCTAGCTCGAATACTACAACACATCTTAGTGTTTCCGACACCCGATCAGTGCTTTTGGCCACCTTTTCTGCCAGAAGCGACGCTCATGACGGTTCTCGTATTATAGTCCGCGGTTTAGTTGACACGGGCTCCGAAACTTCCTTTATTTCGGAAAATCTAGCTCAACAACTACGGGTATCACGAAAACGTGTCAACGCAACCATTCATGGCGTCTCTCTGAATTCGGCTCAAAACGTTCGAGCAGAGGTACAGATTACGCTTCATTCTCTATCACGACACGGTGTCTCGTTGGACGTAACTGCATTGATCTTACCAAGGATTACTCAGTATATGCCTCCGACTTATTCTCCGTCGTCCTTTCCAGCACTTAGCAAAATTGATCTGGCTGATAACTTCGCTTCAACCAGGGCTCCAATTGATGTGCTCATTGGTGCAGACTATCTTGCAGCATTGATGGAAGGCCCGTACATGCATTCTCCTGATCATACGTTGCTTGCTCAGCGGACTATTTTCGGGTGGATCGTTTCGGGGGTCGTACCCAAGGCTGGTCGCTCTCATACTGTCACGGTGCATCATTGCTTTGAGGTAGAAAAAACTCTTCGCGACTTCTGGGAACTGGAAGAAGTTCCGGAAGTCAAACCCATGTCCACAGAGGACTCCCTCTGTGAACAACATTTTGTGAATACGGTATCACGCACCTCTTCAGGTCGTTTTGTCGTTGCTTTACCTTTTCGATCCGACATCGAGAAGCACAGCTTAGGTTCTTCCTCTCGGGTAGCAGAGAAATCCTTAACACGAATACTTCGGCGATTGGAAACCTCTCCAGAACAAGCTGAAAGTTATTCTCAATTCTTACAGGAGTATCAAGTGTTAGGACATATGTCTCCTGTTCCTTTGAACTCTGATTTTCGCGTCTTTCTGCCTCATCATGCAGTTTTTAAGACCGAGAACCAGAAAACAAAGATTCGCGTTGTATTCAACGCATCTTCTAAAACCTCTACTGGCGTCTCGCTTAATGATACGCTATTCATTGGACCCAAACTCCAACAGGACATCACGCGGATCCTGATGAATTGGCGTTCCTTTCGTTATGTAGGCGTGACAGACATTGTTAAGATGTTCCGACAGATTCTTGTGCGTTTTGAGGACCGCAAGTATCAGAACATTTTATGGAAGACTGATTCCGGTGCGCTTCAGGCTTTCGAACTCAACACGGTGACCTACGGTACGGGACCGGCACCGTTCTTATCCTCGCGAGTTTTGCGCGAATTAGCTTACACGGACGGAGCTAACTTCCCTCTCGCACAGTATGTGTTGTTAAATTCTACTTATGTAGACGACATACTTTTTGGGGCCCATGACTTAAAGCAACTTAGTTCGGTCAGGGAACAACTCATCGCTCTACTGGCGAAAGGGGGCTTCTCCTTAAGCAAATGGGCATTCAATCAACCGGGGTCTTCCCTGCTTGAACCTACCGAGCTGCACTCTTTCTTTGAGGATCCTGCTGGATCAAGTAAAGTCTTGGGCATATATTGGGATCACGGGGATGATAGCTTCCGCTTCCGTGCTTCTCCTTCTCACATTGGTGTACTAACCAAACGCATCCTCTTATCAGAGAATGCCAAGATCTTCGATCCATTGGGATGAATCTCTCCAATTGTCATCACCTTAAAGCAGTTAATGCAATCCACCTGGTTGCTTAAACTCTCTTGGGATGAAGAAATTCCCGAGCCTATTCAGTCAAAATGGCTCAAGTGCTATGAGCAGCTCCGAGACTTACAGACTTTACGGATCCCATGGTGGACTGGACAATCACTTACTACTGGAAAACGCGAATTAATTGGATTTTGCGACGCCTCAGAGCTTGCGTACGGCGCGGTCGTTTATGAACGCCTCACTGATGAGGACGGTCAACTCTCGGTACATTTAGTAATGTCCAAAACAAAGGTCGCTCCGATCAAGACCACTTCAATCCCTCGTCTGGAGTTGGTCGCCGCTGCCCTTCTTGTCAAATTATTGGTTCACGTCAAGGGAAGCTTGGTCGGGAGTTGTGATGCGATTCGTTGCTATTCAGATTCGCAGGTCGCTTTAGCTTGGATAGCAAAGCAACCCGTACATTGGAAGACGTTTGTGGCCAATCGCGTTTCATATATCCAAACACAATTATCGGAAGCCAGCTGGCATTATGTACACACTAAATCGAATCCTGCAGACTTGTGTTCAAGAGGAACCAGTGCTCAACAGTTATCAGAGGACTCACTTTGGTGGCATGGGCCTGCTTTCCTCCGTGAGCACACCATAAATCCAGTTCAGATCTTTGAAACCGCGGAAGAAAGTCGGAAGGTAGCGTTAACCGCTCAACTGGACACAACGGAGTGTTGGTTTTTTGATAAGTTTTCGTCTTGGTCTAAACTGGTCCGAGTTATGGCCTATGTTCTTCGATTTGTCCAGCGGACCAGGAAAACCGGCCAATGGGAGGACTCCCTCCTGTCTGCATCGGAAATTCGCAGTTCGATTGAAGCCTTGGTAAAGGTTGTTCAACGAACACACTTCGCGAGCGAAATCTCAGCCTTGAATCATGGGTTACGTATACCGTCGCGGTCAAAGCTTCTTTCCTTACATCCGGTCATTGATTCACAAGGAATCCTAAGAATGGGGGGGCGGCTTCGGAACGCCGAAATTTCTGAACAAATGAAACACCCCATTATTCTTCCGGATTGCCACTTAACTGCCATACTCATTAGACAAACCCACCTAGAGACACTTCACGGGGGACTCCAATTAACCTTGTCCACGTTGCGGCAAAGGTTTTGGGTCGTGAATGCGCGAAATCTAGTAAAATCATGTGTTCATAAATGCATCACGTGTGTTCGCGAACGCGCTAAACTCGGTAGCCAACTTATGGGTTCACTTCCAGCCGCTCGGGTTTCTCGCAGTTTCACTTTCGAACACACCGGAGTAGACTATGCCGGGCCCTTTTCGGTGAAATTACATCACGGTCGTAATGCAAAAGCCATAAAATGCTACGTGGGCGTGTTCGTATGTCTATCTACCCGTGCTGTTCACTTGGAACTCGTCTCGAGACTGGACACCGAGGCCTTCCTCGCCGCGCTGACTCGATTTATCTCTCGTCGTGGAAAACCCTCCGTCATGTATTCGGACAACGGCCTTAATTTTCAAGGAGCGGACGCTGAACTAAAACGCGCCTACCGATGCTCCTTAGAAGCTGCACGCGCTCAGAACACCGATTCCATCAGTAAAATCGAGTGGAAATTCCTTCCGGTCGCTACTCCCCACTGGGGCGGTCTTTGGGAAAGTGCCGTGAAAAGCATGAAGCACCACCTGAAGCGCTCCCTCGGAGTTTTCGTGCCTAATTTCGAGGAAATGGCCACACTATTGACCAAGATTGAGGCCTGTTTAAATTCACGACCTATATCGCGGTTACATGATGATCCAGAATCGTTGGACGTACTCACTCCGGGGCATTTTTTGTCAGGACGGGCGTTAAATTCCCCACCTGAATTATCCACCTTGGATTTACGCGAATCATCATTAAACCGTTGGCAAACCGTGAATCGAATCACCGAGACCTTTTGGAAGAAGTGGTCTTCCGAATACTTACACACTCTGCAACATAGGCCGAAATGGCAGAACTCTAACTCGGAATTCGGTAAAGGAGATTTGGTACTTGTCAAAGTACCTAACAATCCTCCCCGTATGTGGACCTTGGGGCGGATTCTCAAACTAGTTCCTGGGGTGGACGGAGTAGCTCGCGTAGCTGTCCTTAAAACCGCGAGAAAAGAGATTCGACGGAGTCTCTCGCAACTCTGTAAACTCCCCTCTTAGCCCTCACTTTGGGTCGTATCAGGGTCTAGCTTCACCCTACTTTCCGGCATCCTGGGACTCTTCAGGTTGTCATCTCTCCTTCTCAAGCCTCCTGGGACTCTTCAGGTTGCTTAACTTTCTTTTCCTGGTTTCCAGGGACTCTTCAGGTTACCACCTCCTCTCTCGGGCGTCCTGGGACTCTTCAGGTCGTCCTGTTTCCTGTTCCAAACCTTCAGGAACACTTTATGATCTCCGCCATGTCTTTTCTTCCAAAACTCCCACGATACTTACTGAGTCTTCGTACTCATCATTTGCCTTTTTTGGTGCAGCGAGATTGATCATGGCGGACTATCCGTGGGTCCACCTCTTGGGCGTAGGGTACGAGGACGAGGGGGACGATGTCCTCGAATTGCATGCCCCCCGGGAGGAAGCGGAATTTCGACGGCTGTTCGGCCACGTTCTCCCGGCGGGGCAAAAAGAGAAGTCACCACCACCACCGCCACGGAAACCACCATCGAACCCGCGACGTCGGAGGCCCGTGGTTGCCGCCCAGAAGCGCATTGCATCGACGAACTGGGCTGGGAAAGTCTTAGACGATCCCAGCGCCAGGGAAATCGAGCGCAATGCGCAAAAAATTATTGTAAGAGCCTTCGGGCAGACAATAGAGGTGCCGCTCTATTCGGCCCTTAAACTTCGGCGGTGGAAGGCCTGGGCCCCGCAGGGCAAAATCACCCTGCGGTGGTCGCCGGCCTTAGAGCTTCACTCGGCCAAGCTCCATATGAAGCCATGTAAATAGTCGTCTCGTCCCTATCTGTTTTATATCGTTTATTTTATTTTTTTTTTTAATTAATTTGGTTTAAACTGATTACACTCTTTCTTCCTTGTCTTGACGCTATCGCGTCAACGGGGGGAGTTTGTTCGAGATTGGGAGGAGCAGAAAATGTTGCGAAGTAGATTCCGCATTTCTCTGTTATATCTCCCATCTCTATTGCGCTCACAATAGACGGCTAGACCGACAGCGTCTAGCCGCTCTATCTGTCTCTCTCTCCGCGGCGCGCTTGCGCTTCTTCTGGCCCTGGCGCGTCGCGGCCGCGAAGCGACATTACTTGCGCGCTTGGCCACTAGGTGGCCAGCGCCCGCGGCAGCTCTCTCGCTGGCAAGATTAGTGTCGCGTAATTATATAGATGGGTCCTTGATAAGGACCCATCGCACCTCAGCCTTGCTCGACCGCTGCTACCCGCAGCAACAGCAGCACCTTTTTTGAGCCTTTCGGCACCACCGCCTCCACGGCATTTTTGACGCCTCCACCAGGCCAGCCAACGAGCGCCTCCACCGGCGAACTCTACGGGTCGACTACTTTGGTAAGTATCACCCACCACCCACTGCCAACCAAGAGGGGACTACCCCTCTGTGGCATTTCCTCCCTCCTAAGGGAAATTTCTCCGAGGACTGCCCGGGAGAAGTCCACCCTCTCCTTCCCCTCCACACTGCCTCCGAGGACTACCTCGGACCCAGTGTTCCGACCCTCAAATCCAGGGCTCTCGACGAGTCGGGTAGTGGGAGGGGTAGATTCACCCTAGGGGTTGGGGTGGCTCGGAGCCACCATAGCTCTGGGAGAAGGGGGCTGAGGGATAAGGGGACTTCCCCTTCCCTAAATCCACCTCTCCTACTTCGCTTCCTCCCGTGGCTGGGGATTTTACTAGGGAATACCATAGGAAAAATTGTCCAGTCAGGGAGTTTCTAAGTCCGCGTTCCTTTCTGGGGAATTCGAGTCTCTACGGTTATTGGGAATCTTCGTATATCGAAATTCCCTAGAATCTTACGACGACAAATTCCCTAGAAAGTCGATCCTCTTAGTCTAAGCGGTTCTCTTTGTAAATATTGTAAAATTTTGTATAATTTTTATTTATTTTGAATAAAGACTCTTTTATCTCGTACATTTGTCTTCGAACTTTTATTCTCAGATATAACCTTCCCTTCTGACCACAGAGCTGGAACCTACTTGGGCACTGTCTCGCACATATATCGAATAGAGAATGGAAGTAGGTGTATCTACACATCCCATTGTTTCGTCCGAGATGCATACTGACATTGATATACATTGTTTATTCAGAAGTCTTTTATTCCTTTATATATTGATCATATACAGATCTCATAAAGTAGACATTTTGCAGTGAACATATACCATAATGATTCATACACTTGGGTAACGGTGGTTCGAAATTTTTACTCCATCCAAGACTAAATTTACCCCACTCACACTCCTTCGCATTGTATACAGGGTGTATCACCGAAGGCGCACCAGCCTCGAAATAACCGTAAGAGGACGGATAGCGCGTGGTGGGGGTCGACGCATAACATTGGACGGAGTTAGATAAAGCGCGAGTAATAGATGGAGAAAGGCAGGGCTATACGCTCCTATACGCTTTGCCTATGCCTTCCCCCCTCCCCCATCAACGCGACACCAATAGTCACAGTCTCTCTCTCTCTTCTCTCTCCCCGCCGTTTCCATTTCTTTATTTTCATTTACCCAGGAGGCGTTTTCGTCCTTCTCTTCTATCAAGTCAATTCTTGCGGATTACTAAAAACATTAATTTTTAGCATAAAATTGAAAAGCGTTAGCTATCTTTTCCACACCACCTTGAGGTAGATAGCTAGGCGCGTTTTTTTTAAAGTCGTTTCCCCCGGAGGCCTAATCCACTGGATAGAGCTAGCCAATAAATTCTCAAAATATCCCCCTCTTTGTTGAGAACAGAGGTTAGCTCTTCGACATCTTAATCCATTCGACTACTTTTTGTGGGGACACATAAAGCGTCTAATGGAAAATCGGCGTGAGGGTAGAATGATGGAGGTTCGTGAAGAAATCATTGCGGCCTTCAGAACAATCACGCCGGACATGGTGAGACGAGCAACACGGGACATAATTCGAAGAGCTAACCTTTGTTCGCAGCAAAAGGGGGGATATTTTGAGAATTTGTAAGCTAACTTTACTTTGAGTTATCCAGTGGATTAGGCCTCCGGGGGAAACCACTTTAAAAAAAAACGCGCCTAGCTATCTACCTCAAGGCGGTGTGGAAAAGATAGCTAACGCTTTTCAATTTTATGCTAAAAATTAATGTGTTTAGTAATCCGCAAGAATTGACTTGATAGAAGAGAAGGACGAAAACGCCTCCTGGGTAATTGAAAATAAAGAAATGGAAACGGCGGGGAGAGAGAAGAGAGAGAGAGAGACTGTGACTATTGGTGTCGCGTTGATGGGGGAGGGGGGAAGGCATAGGCAAAGCGTATAGGAGCGTATAGCCCTGCCTTTCTCCATCTATTACTCGCGCTTTATCTAACTCCGTCCAATGTTATGCGTCGATCCCCACCACGCGCTATCCGTCCTCTTACGGTTATTTCGAGGCTGGTGCGCCTTCGGTGATACACCCTGTATATTTTCTAAGTTGCAAATTTTTCTCAACCAATCATATTTCTCCCGTCCTTTCACGAAAATCCAATCTTCATCGTATGATGTTACATACTTTCTTATTACATCTTTATGCTTGTAATAAGGTGAATGACCGTCGGTCCAATTGAATCCATGTCGATTAAAATAAAGCCAACTTTAAAAAGAAAAAAATCATATATACAACATTACATGTAAAAAAATAAAATAATACTTACTCATTCTGTTCTCTCTCGAGATCGCTCAACCAAGCTTCTTGAAATGGTGGTGAAAATACATTGTGATACACTTCATTATCACGCAACACCGCAAATTCTTTAACTATAAAACTTTTGTCGGTCAATACAAAACCTTGAAAATCATCGAATGTCGGTGTCATTATCGTCGTCGTCGTCGTCGTCGTCAATCGCTCGATGCAATAATGAACGATCTTTTTTTGTCGCATTTAAGAAAATTTTTTTCCCCCTCCAACAGGGGAACAAATAACGTATTAAAATTTAATGTTTTTTAAAGGAGGGGATAATTTCTAAGAAATTTTTTTTCCCCATTGTTACCTATAGTTTCTTCACAGTATAATACAATAGGAAAAAAAAATATCTTCTAGAGATTAAGAAAGAAAGGACTTCTTATCAAATGTAACTTTATATTTTAAAGAAACGATAAAATCTTTCTCTATACGGAGATATTTCTTCGAATGTTTCATTTCAGTTTTTTTCTTCATCGAGAATAGCACGAGCGCAATAATGCATAGAATAACTCACATAATGGATATAGAAGGTTTCTTAGTTTATAAAAAAGAACTTAAATATAAAGATATAGCTATAATTGATTTAAAAAGTAACCAAATTTCTTACGCATCTTTTCGTTTGCGTGACAGTATGAAAAATCTTAGTGAGAAAGACAAAAAAACTGTGTGGTATTTGCTCAATATGGTGCATGGTATAAAATATAGTGATACGGGATTCGAGAAATACGAGCAGGAGGGTGTGGAAGATTTTATTAGAGGTTGCCTAACGTGCGAGAATCCCGTAGTAGCCTACAAGGGAGGGAACATTGAAAAAAATCTATTGAATAGGATGAATGTGGATAATATTAATTTAGAAGTGTATAGTTGCCCTAAGTTTAAGGATTTAATTAAATTATATGATTTTGAATAAACTCCGTGCAATTTACACGTTCGAGAGAAGAACTTGGACAATGAACGTATCCACTGTCCTTACGAGGAGGTGTCAGTTTTTGCCAAGTGGATAAAAGCAAATATGTGATTCTTTGAAAACTATTTAGAGAAATAAATAGGAGAACACAAGTCCTCAATTCTTCATTCAATCTTATACCGTTGTCGGTGTTGCACACAGGAAAAAAAAATGAGCTGCGAAAAGTGTAAATTAATCATGATTCAAGAGGATATTGTTCCTCTTTCACCCACTCTTCCCAGAGAATTGACAGAGGAATACGTCAATCGAATTAACGATTTTTTCAATCGTTACTTCGAAGAGTATGAACGGAAACTGCATCATTATTTGCATAAAAACAGTAAGTATTTATTTTTTACATTTTTTCATAATTATTGTTTGTTTCTTTGTTTTTTTAAATAAAGTGAAGAAAGACGAAGAGAAACAGGCTGAGGAAAAAGATATTGAGTCAAAGGAGACGAAGAAGGAAGAGGAGAAAAAAGTAGAGGAGGAAGAATGTAAGTATTTATTTTATCTTTTTTACCTTTTCATAATTATTACCTGTTTGTATTTTTAAAATAAAGTGAAGAAAGACGAAGAGAAAGAGACTAGGGAAGATATTGAGTCAAAGCAAATGAAGAAGGAAGAGGAGAAAAAAGTAGTGGAGAAGGAGGAGGAAAAAGATATTGCGTCAAAGCAGACTAAGAAAGAAGAAGAGGAACCACCACATTTCTTTTTCTTTTACTATTAAATTATTTTATCCAACAAATTGAAAAAATATCATTGTAAATTAACCTCTACTATTTCTTTTATCAAATAAATTGAAAAATATTATTGTAAATATACCTTTTACTAATTCATCTGGAGTTAACGGAAAGAAACCTAATATGTATTGAGAAATGGATATAAACTTCTCTCCGCATTGATAATGAGATGTAAACTTCATCCGAAGTAGAGAGAGAAAGCTAATATGTATTGATAAAGATATGTAAACTTCATCTGGAATACGTAGAGGAGAGCACTCTTCACTTCAGTCTTCAGTGAGACATCATGAGCTCCACACGACCAGTAAGTTTACTAGAGAAGAAACTTACATTAAAAGACTTAGAAAAAAAATATTGCAAACCAGTGGCAACAGTAAGGCCATTTCGGCATAATGAAGAGCAGCATCAGCAGCTTCAGCAGCATCAGCAGCAGGCAGTGCTAAAAGGGTATCGCTTGATACTTGAACAGCAGCAGCCACTGCGGCGACCACATTCGCTGCCCGTAGCCCTGCAGATGCTGCCCGCAGCGGTGCAACCTGCAGCGGACCAACCTGCAGCGGAGCAACCTGCAGGGGAGCAACCTGCAGTCTCGCGTAGGCAGCAATTGTTATTACGGTTACGTAATATGCAGCCTATGTGAGCTTGTGGGTTGTATGACAGACATTCACCACCACCAAATCGGTAAGAGTTAATAAAAGTCAAAGACTAATAAAAAATATAAAAAATGGCTTAATAGCGAAGGAATCTCGCATTCACTTTTTCTCTTGCAGCGATTTATTAAATCGTAGTACTACTTTTGTTCGACATAGAGTGCTTTTAATGTAGCATAGAAGCTACTTAAATAATTTTTTTTTTTTTTTTAATTATAGATGCTGTTACTGTTTATATTGGGATTCGACAGGACGCACATTTCTTGGTTCATTTATATATTTTTATAAGTAAATTTGTATTTCAATAAAGAGGGTTTTTTATGCCGAAAGGCTTTTTCCCTTACATTGGTGTTTCTTCAATTACCTCTCCACCAATCCACTTTACCCCGTAATATAAGTATTGCAAATAAAAAAGAAAAAAAAATTCAAATCATAACATAAAAACCTTGAAGATTTCCAATCAACCGACATCGGACGATGCTTCGACTGAAATATTCCAGGGGGATCTACAGCTTGAAAACTGTTCTGAATGTTTTCAAGTGTTTTTCACATACGTCCCAACCACTTTTCTGTAGTTAAGGTCACGTAGGCTCCGCTCTTATTACAGAGCGGATGGTAAGTATCTGCGACGATGGATATACAAATGAATATGACGATCGTCAAAGATACTGTAACATAAATAAGGGGGAGCGATCACTGCATCGCTCTGTACGAATGTTCTTTCTCTCTTTCTCTTTCCAGTACGAGTCCATTACGCATACATTGTTGCAGAGCGCGATAATGTATTAAGTAACGCGTCTTATCGTTTAAAGTAACCAACTGCTTCTCTTGGCTCGCGCATGGCGGTTTCTCTTTCTCTCCTTCTCTCTCTCTAAGGCGTCCACTGCTTAACGTAAGAGGGGGGAGGCCACTTGTGTACCCATGTGACGTCTCCCCTCTTACATGAAATTCCTATAGTGGATCTGTGAATGGGTACGCTCATTCTAGTTTGTGCACTTCGACCGAAAAAGTCTCAAAGATAATTATTATTTAAAAAAAAAAAATGTACGACGAAATCTACGCACACCTCTACGACTTCATGTGGTATTTAAAAAGGATAAATCCAGATAGAAAGCTGTTGGATGACATCAGAGACCGTAAGTTACAACCAATTAAATAATATTTTTTTGTTTTTCACGTGAAGCAAAAATGTCAATCAGCCCCCTATTACACAATATAAAATTACTTTTTCCTTATATATTATTAATGAACGTTTTAACCAATAGTAATTTTATTGTGTAATAGGGGGCTGATTGACATTTTTGCTTCACGTGAAAATAATACATAAAATAATATATTTATTTTTTTAATCATTCGCATGCAGTTTTACGCGAAAAAATTATCGAGAAGGTGCACATGCAATACATGCGGGAGGGCATTAAAACGAGGAATGCTGAATGGGAAGAAGAGATTGTGAGGAAAGTAAATTTCCAAGAAGATTTCGACTTTTTCGGCATCCGTTGGATGCAGGAAGGGGTTTGGGGGTCACCCAACCTCCAACACGAAGACCCTGATGATGAGGAAGAGTGGCCCCCAATTAGGAGCGAGAAATATATTATTAATTTTTTTAATATTTAATTATTATATTCAATTATAACTTTTTTTATGTGTGTTATTATGTGTATATTATTAAAAATATATTTATAAATTTTAATTAAAAACTCTAATTATCGTTCATTTCACAACCCCAAAATTCTATTTCTCCTTCTCTTTCTCTTTATCTTTCTCTCTTTCTCTCTTTCTCTGCGTCCACTGCTTAACGTAAGAGGGGGGAGGCCACTTGTGTACCCTACGAGTTTAACGTCGGGGAAGGAGGCCGCGATAATGGAGGGGGAAGGTCACGTGTGTACCCTACGAGTTTAACGTCGGGGGGGGGGGGGGGGGAAGCGATAATGCGCACAACTGCAGAGGGGGCAATTCCCTTCTTCCCCTACCCCCGCGGGACCCCGACCCCCTCGCCACCCGGTCATAGAACCCTCTTAGCTACACTACTGAAGGGTTAGGAAATGCAATAGAGGAAATGTATGGCGAAACGGCATGTAGAGTAAGTAAGAGAAATGAAATTGGAGAAAAATTCTGGACAGGAAGGGGAGTAAAGCAAGGATGTCCATTAAGTGCAAAATTGTTTATTTTATAAATGGATGGATTGGAAAAGAGGTTAGAGGAAAGGGCGAAAGGTGGAATACAAGTGGGAGCGAGGAAAATGTACTCATTGACGTATGCAGATGATATAGTAGTGGTAGCGAAGAAGATGGAAGGGATGAGGCTGATGATGAAGGAAGTAGAGGGATATCTGGATGAGATGGGAATGGAATTGAACGTAGAAAAGACGAAATTAGTGAGGTTTGGTAAAAGAATAAGGGGGGAGGTGAGATGCAAGTGGAAGGGAGGTTGGATAGAAGAAGCGAGAGTAGTAACGTACCTGGGATATAAGTTTGGAAGAAATGGAAGACAAGATGAGCATATTGCGGAAAGGGTAAAGAAAGCGGGAGGAATAATGAAGGAGGTATGGGGAATAGGAAAGAGGATATACAAGGACGACTATGGAAGAAGAATGTGTTTATACGAAAAGTTGGTATGGCCGGTCGTAGGATAAGGGGCGGAGATTTGGGGATGGGAAGAGAGAGCAAGGGTGGCGGCAGGAAGTGAGAGGTACATGAAGTGGGTGTTGGGATTGGAATGGGTAACGCCGGGATACATGGTAAGGGAGGAATTGAAGAAAGGAAAAATGGCGATGAGAGCGGCGAAAAAAGCATGGGATTTTGAGGAAAGGCTAAGATATGGAAAAGGAAATGAATGGGCAAGAGAGAGTTTAAAGGAAATAGAGAGTAGGGAGGGAAGAGGCATAAAATTATCGAGGTGGGAGGAAGGGAGAAGAAGATTCATGGAAGAGAGAGGGAGGAGGAGAGGTGGAGAGAGATGGGAAAGAAAGGAGGGGAGGGAAGAGATTTGGAAAGGGATCGAGAGGGAAGAAAGTGATAGGGAGAAGGAGGAGAGGGATAACAGGATAAGGATATCCAAGTATAACAGGTGGTATAAAGTGGTAAGGGAAGAGGAAGTGCCAGAGTATCTGAAGGGAGGGAGAAAAGAAGGGGAATGGGTAAAGATTGCGAGGTTTAGATTGGGAAACGAGATGAGAGAGGGACAGTATTGGAGGAAGGAGGAAGAAAGGAAGTGCAGGATATGTGAGTGGGAAACAGAGGGATGGGAACATGTGATGGAAAGATGTGGGAATATGGAAGATGAAAGGGGGATAGAGGAGAGGGTGAGGGATGTTTTGAGAGGTGATGGAAGTGGATTAGTATGGATGAGGGAATTGGAAGGAAGAAGGAATAGAAAAGAGACCCGGAAGCGGAAGTCGGAAGGAAGGATGAGTGAGGATGGATGGAAGAATGAGAAGGATGGATGTGTAAGTCTCTCTCTCTCAGGAGTGAATATAGACGATAAGTAATTTAAGGATAGTTATAAGGTTAAACTAAGAATAGTTGTAATGAAATGTAAAAGAGAAGTGGAAAGGAGGAATGTAAAGGAAAGGAGAATGGAAAAAGAGGCGAACCCCGAAAGGGCGTCTAGAAAATAAAAAAAAAAAAACATTACTTATTTTCATTGCGAGCTTTTTATTCCCGAACAGCTATTCGACGCACGCAATGTAAACATACACGAGTGACCGATAGGAAGCAATTAATCAAAACAAAGAGTTTTTATGACTACCTAGATCTATGCAGTATTTAAAGAATTACATATACTTATTTCTATATATATGTAATAATTATACATAATATGGAAAAACTCTTCTCTCTGTGCAAGGAAGAGCTAATCTAAACCGTGTGAGAGAGAGAGACCGCTGCTTAGTGCGCGGGAAAAGGACAGCGTGATAAACACGCAGTGTTTATTACCTGAAGCAAAAATTAAAGGCCATTGAACTCAGACATCATAGGCAAAGTCGAACAACTTATCTCTGAAATAGATCGAAGAATTAAGAGCCTTCATTTCATTAAAGTGATTTCGCGAGTAATAGAGGGTAAATCATCTTTTAATTTATCAATTGCTCCGAAGATACAGCAACTCCTACACTGCACTCACTCCTCGAACGATGTTTCTGCTCTTCCTTCCTCTCCTACCAATCACCTTCGGACACACCTTGTATGGAAGAATCCTAACATTTTTGGGGCTATTTTTTTTTTTAAGTGGAAAATGCTTTATGCATACCCTGAGAATTTATAGGGTTATGTGGGACTCCATTCGGCTATTCCGAATGTTTACCCACTAAAAACCCCTGTTTGAATGCTACATTTTTTAGCTCTGTAAAGTAGTCGCTCAAAGCAGACTCTACATAATTAATTTTTGCAGAGTAGTCGCTCATAGCAGACTTTATATATTTTTGCTCTGCAGAGTAGTCGCTCATAGCAGACTTTATATATTTTTGCTCTGCAAAGTAGTCGCTCAAAGCAGACTCTACATGTTTCAGCTTTGCAGAGTAGTTGCTCATAGCAGACTTTACAGTTTATTTTATTCTTATTTATATGTTCTCTTCATCCTCATCTATTTCTTCATAATGCACATCTGAAGCAGTTTGTAAATGAATCTTTTTCTTTTTTTTTTGGTGTAGAGGAGTATAAATTATTACTTTTCATTAAATCAATGTGACCCTTTGTAACGTTCATTGTGAGAGGTGTTTCATTTCTACACCTAAGTGCGTATTTTAAAACGCAAATTGCATTTAAAGTGTCAACACCAATTTTATTTCGTTTGCTAGTTTCGCAATCAGGTATTATCGAGAAACATCTCTCTGCTTCTGCATTTGAGTGAGGAAGAGATCTCACCAAATATAACAATGATCGCAATTGTGATATTTCAATTCATCATTATTATCTTTTTCCGAACATATTGCTATCCACATTTCATCAAAGGGTAATTTCGACCAATAATTTCTAACTTCTGAACTTTCTTTGCGATAAAGATATATCCATTCTTTCGCAATAGAACGTTCATCGAAAGTACCTAGTTGACGACATATATGTAATAATGTAACACCACTCTTTTCTCGATCATCATGAAATAGTGCTATATTTGCCTTTAGAATATTTAAATTTTCTAAAAATTTATTACATAGGGGAAACCTTTTGCGGATTTCCTCACTTGCTTTTATTAAGAAACATATACAATTTTGTCTAATTATTTCTGCGTGTTCCACTTTGAGTTTCGAATCCATTATTTTATCTTCCTAAAAATGTGCACATTCTGTACCTACTTCTATTTCCGTAAGGTCAAGTTGATTAGATTTTTTTGAAAAATCAATATTGTGCAAATTGGTAGAAATATATCTTTTTGCAATATTGCTGGTTTAAAAAATTTATTTGCAAAAAACAACAAAAAGTTAATTGATGATTCATGCAACAATTGGATTTTTGTTTCTTTAGCTTGGAAAGAAGCATTGAAAGAATTAAATCTCTCCAGTACAGGTTCCAGAAATAATAAATACGCTTTTGTCTCGCTATTTTGCATTATGACAAGAAGCTCCTCTGCTTGATTTACTTTATCAGCTATTTGTTCTAATAGAAATTGATGTAATGATGACCATAGTTCTAATATACGCTTTATGCAATTATGGCGCGAAAGCTATCTAGTTTCAGCGTATTTCAATCATTTTTTGCTGTCATTTTCCAATGCTATCTGTAAATCATCTGTAGGAAAAGAAGTTTAAGAAAGGAAGACTACGGCAGGATATTTGAAATGATTCTTCACTTCATTTATTCCCCTGTTCCTTCGACAATCGTTCTATATCGCGCTTCAGAGGTGTTTCTCACTCCGACCTCGATTCGACACTACTCGTCTTCTCGGGTCTTGGACCCAACGCGTCATGTGTTTACCCGTAGCCTGATGTAAGGCAAAAACTCATAAACACATATAACGGTTAACCTGTCCTCTTAGATACACATATGCTTACATATCAAATATAGCAGTTCTTTTGCTACTCAAATTGATGAAAGATACTAGTTTTTGAATAAAGTTATATAGTGGTAGTGGTATAGTTTTACAAGCATGAGAAGCTGCCAGTGCAGAGGAGTGACAAATGCAAGGCATTGTTATTAATTGTGGACATTTTTGCAATAGCTTCGTTTGAAAAGATTCATGCTTTCCGATCATTACCGTAGCATTATCACAGCTCAATCCAGTAATCTGTGAAAATGATATTTCATGACGAATTAATTCATCACTGAATGCGGTAAATAGTTTATCTGCAGAACAATCACTTGCATCTAAATTAATTAACTGCAATAAATCTATTTGAACGCATAATGATTTTCTGTCCACATATCGTGTAAGCAATGTCATTTTCTTTTCATTTGTTATATCTGTAGTTTCATCTACAAACACAGAAAATTTATTATTTTTTAAATTATCAGCTATTCGTTTTGTTTCATAAGTGCACAAAACGTTATTCACAATCTTATTTGCTTTGGTTCTACCAAGGGACATAGATTGCAAAACATTTGGTTCTTTACCTATATCTTGAAACAATTTCAATAACTCTGCACTGTATATGAAGGAAAGATTATGTTCAGCAAGAAAAGCTGCTACTTTTATTTCCGCTGCTTTTACTCTATCATTGAAATTAAATTGTTCATCTGTTGAGCAAGTAGGAGATTCTGCATCAAAGTCTTCAGGCTTTTCCAGACGTTTCACATTATTTAAATTTAGTTGACGCGAAGCATGCCTTTTGACTTGTGATAAACCACCTACATATTCTTTGTCACACGCAAGACAATAAAATTTGGAATCATCATTTTCTGCTTTTTGCAGCCACACTTTCCAAGAAGGATCATAGTCCAGCCAATCATTGCGAAAATTTGCTTTAATTTTTTTTGGATTATATTTTGAATCCATTTTTTCCGATTTTGATGGTACTTTTAGTTTTTAAATACCAAATTGTATATTACAACGTAATTTAATAATATTTCAGTACTCACAATTGATGATTTTTTAATCCAAAATTCCTGAAGTCAGTAAGGAAGGGACCCTTCGGCGTTACAAATAACTGCTGTTCAACAATTATGCACCGAACAATAAACAATTTTATTTAATAAATTGTTTTTGGGACACTAAATAAATACCGAAAATTCACTTTAATCTTCACTACTTTTATCACCTCGAAATTTTAAGTCGTTTAAATATCAGCGATTTAAACCGACTGAACGAATCTATAGATATTTTCTTCAAACTTATGTGATTGTTTACATCTATGGCTGACAAGTGTGCAGTAGCTACATTTCGACAGTAAACCTAAACATTGAGAAGGTGTATCATATCCACATCGTCCGAAAGTCATACTTAATAATCGATCAGTTACAATGGATCGACTTCTCAGGCAGTTCGCACAGTAAGTAGTTTCTTAATATTGAAAACATTAAATTCATGAATTTGAGAGCATAGATAAAAAGTTAATTGTTAATGTATACTTCTTAGAGTACTTATAAAATCTTAATTTTTATTAGATATTAATAGTTAATTAATATTATTATTGTGATAAATAAATAAATTTCATGACCTTCTTCTATCCGCCAGACTTTCTTAGAGAAATTCATTAACTGTTCTAATGATTAAAATTCGATAATTTCAAATTCATTTATAAAAAGATATTTGTAATGATAAAATATATCATTTGTATTATAACATTTAATTATTTTATCTATGCTTGTCAAATTAATTGTAATGAATGACACATCCTATAAATAAATAATTAAGTTCACCGATCTAACTTCTTTTATTAAATTTTAATTCTTCCGTTCTTTTCAGAATGTCTCACGAAGTGCAACCCGAACGAAGCAAGTATACTTTCATTACTATTTTAAATATTTCATAATATATATTTAATTTTACTTAATGTTAATTCATTTGTTGTCTTATATTTGTATAGGCGGTCGCTCTCGAAATGCAGCAGCAGCCGATGCAGCAGTGCTGCATTATTATGACCAGCGCTTGGATTCCTTAGAAGTAACTATCCAAGCGCTGGTCAGAAAGCAGCAACAACAGCTGCTGCATCAACAAATATTGCTGCAACAGCAGCAACCACAGCAGCAACGGCAGCAGTTGCAAGTGTTGCAACTGCAGCGGCAGCAACAGCAGCAGCAGCATCAGCAGCAGAATCAGCAGCAGCAGTAGCAGCAGCAGCATCAGCAGCAGCGTCAACAGCAGCAGCAGCAACAACAACAGCACCCCCACCACCCTGGGCCACAGCGGTAGCCTTCGGTCCCTTCGGCTGCTTTAGGAGCAGGGGTGCAAAGGCCAATCCCTCATGGTAATATTTCATTATTAACTAATATTATACATTCCTCTTTTTGCAAAAAACATTTTATTCCCGTTACATATAATATTAACAAATTTTAAATTATGTTACAGTCAGAGGAACAGAAGGCGGAAAAGCTCGCCGTCATTGGGCCCAGCTTAGCCGTGGAGGTAGAGGAGGAGGAGTGAGAGGAAGAGAAGTAGGAGGAAGAGGAAGAAGATCGGGGGGAAGAGGAAGAGGGTTAGAAAGATGAGGAAGAGAATCGGGAGGAAGAGGAAGAGGTGGAAGGGGGAATAGGGAGAGGTTTGGTGGCAACACCGTGATTTATAAAAATATAAAATGAAAATATTGTAGTTTATCTTTACTTAGCGTCGATTCCTCCTTCAAACACACATTACAGTACCAAATTCCCACACCTAAGCAATTATAATAAGCCTTCACATAAGGTATAAGCAAATAGTCCCGAAAATGTTAGGATTCTTCCATACAGGTGTGTGTCCGAAGGTGATTGGTAGGAGAGGAAGGAAGAGCAGAAACATCGTTCGAGGAGTGAGTGCGGTGTAGGAGTTGCTGTATGTTCGGAGCAATGAATAAATTAAAAGATAATTTACCCTCTATTACTCGCGAAATCACTTTAATGAAATGAAGGTTCTTAATTCTTCCATCTATTTCAGAGATCAGCTATTCGACTTGGCCTATATTGTCTGAGTACAACGGTCTTTAATTTTTGCTTCAGGTAATAAACACTGCGTGTTTATCACGCTGTTTCTTTCCCGCGCACTAAGCAGCGGTCTCTCTCTCGCACGCTGTTTAGATTAGCTCTTCCTTGCACAGAGAGAAGAGTGTTTCCATATTATGTATAATTATTACATATACAGGGTGGAACGTTAACGCCGCACTTCCTTTAAACGGGTTATTCCTGAGACTTTTCTAAGGAAAACGCCGTTGGCTGTTTTAAAATCTAGCCACTGGTTAAGGAGATATTAAAGATTAAATTTTGTATGCAATTATTGATTTTACATATGATTGCAGTAGTATTGGTATATACGTGTGGCAAGTGCAAGTATAAGAGAGAAGTTGCTGCTATGACGTTTCACTCTCCCCTTTTATTTATTTTTTCGCATTCGTTGAGAAGTTGCTGCCGGTTAGCTGTTTTGCTTTTTTATTGATTAGCTGAAATTTTGAGATTTAATTCGCGTTCTCGCGCAGAAACTAACGCGTACGCGCAATTTATCTACGGAGAATCTTGGTTAACTGTTATTGTGTGCGTCCACATACCATTTAATTTACGATGCCAAATAATTAATGGGCAAATCGAGATAATGTAAATTAAATTCTATGAGGATTGAACACTTTAAACCAAGACTATGCTCCAGTCAATGAGCGCTCAGCTGTGCATATCTGTCGATCATTGACTGTTAGCGAGAGAAAGAAGCTATAGCCGAATAGTCGCGTCGTTGACGGTTAGCCTAATAAATGAAAAGATTGCGTAATCAAATGTTTATTTACTTGATTTTATGGAGCAACTTCAAGGATAGGCAGCATTGTAGAAGTGCTCCATATGGCCACCTTCAGCATCGATGCACGCCCTTGCTCGTCGGAGAAGATTTGCTTGGACAGTGGCTATCATCTCAGGTGTGATCTCCGTGATAGCCACATCCAATCGCGCTGCTAGTTCTTCCTGATTCCGCATTAGATGTCTTCCCGTGTAGACCTTTTCTTTCAAGGCCCTCAAAATAAGAAATCTAATGGATTCAGATCAGGAGATCTAGCAGGCCAAGGGATGGGACCACCACGGCCGATCCATTTGCCATGAAACTTGCGGTGCAGCACGCCTTTCGCAGTGGCCGCTTTATGCGGAGCTGCTCCGTCGTGCTGGAACCACATTTTCTGCCGAATTTCTAGAGGAACATCTTCCAGACCTATTTCTCCGACGAGCAAGGGCGGGCATCGATGCTGAAGGTGGCCATATGGAGCACATTTACAATGCTGCCCATCCTTGAAGTTGCTCCATAAAAACAGATAAATAAACAATTGATTACGCAATCTTCTCATTTATTAGGCTAACCGTCAACGACGCGACTATTCGGCTATAGCTTCTTTCTCTCGCTAACAGTCAATGATCGACAGATATGCACAACTGAGCGCTCATTGACTGGAGCATAGTCTTGGTTTAAAGTGTTCAATCCTCAAAGAATTTAATTTACATTATCTCGATTTGCCCATTAATTATTTGGCATCATAAATTAAATAGTATGGGGACGCACACAATAACAGTTAACCAAGATTCTCCGTAGATAAATTGCGCGTACGCGTTAGTTTCTGCGCGAGAACGCGAATTAAATCTCAAAATTTCCAGCTAATCAATAAAAAGCAAAACAGCTAACTGGCAGCAACTTCTCAACGAATCCGAAAAAATCAATAAAAGGGGAGAGTGAAACGTCATAACAGCAACTTCTCTCTTATACTTGCACTTGCCACACGTACATACCAATACTACTGCAATCATATGTAAAATCAATAATTGCATACAAAATTTAATCTTTAATATCTCTTTAACCAGTGGCTAGATTTTAAAACGGCCAACGGCGTTTTCCTTAGAAAAGTCTCAGGAATAACCCGTTTAAAGGAAATGCGGCGTTAACGTTCCACCCTGTATATAGAAATAAGTATATGTAATCCTTTAAATACTGCATAGATCTAGGTAGTCATAAAAACTCTTTCTTTTGATTAATTGCTTCCTATCGGTCGCTCGTGTATGTTTACATTGCGAGCGCCGAATAGCTGTTCGGGAATGAAAAGCTCGCAATGAAAATAAGTAATGTAATTTTACTTATATTTCAATATATGATTCTCAAGCTTATTTAGTAAATGATTTTAATAGAGAGTCTTATGTTTAGAGAAATTAATACTTACTTTTAACATTGCCTATGTACATAATACGTATTGATCTATATGTACATTTAAATACATTACAGAACATAATATTTCTGAGGTAAGAATTGTTTCGGTAATAAACGCACGTGCTTTCCCCTAAAGGAAGAAGGAAAACGAAGACGCGATTGAGAAAGAGAGAGAGAGAGAGAGAGGTCCGATAACCGCTCCTTATCGCACTCTAATATGCCAATGCTACGAGAGTTGATTATTTATTTTTGTTCTTGGCAATTGGAAAAGCTTACGAAAAATATTCAATACACAATTATTCTTCAATATTTGTTCCATTATGACAGAATAATAATGAATAAAGCTGTCAGTTGATCGTTTATTTATACGGTATTTCAAGTCCGTAAGAAGACTTTCTGTTTATGAGACATCGAAGAAGCCTCGTGGCTCAGGTGGTAAGGTAAGCGCGTGGCAATTCGTGGGTCCGGGTTCGATTTCCGCTCCGTGCTTTTCTTTTTTTTTTATGATTAAATTTTTTTTAATGGCCATTGACTCACAAAAATCAATAATAAATTAAAGAAATGCAAATTTTACGGAATTATAACGATGAAATTGTATTTAAAGTAATTATTACATATCACATGCGCATTTCCATTGATTATAATAAGTCAATGCTTATAAATATATATGCTGAAAAACATGCATAAAGGCATTGTCCTGCAAATGTAAATAACATCGCAGATTCGTAGATTTTCGGCAAAACGAAGCGGAAAGATTTTGCCTCGAATCTTCTGCTAGACGCTAACAGCGAGAAAGACAGAGAGGTCCGAGAAAGTATCTCCGCTCTCTCTTTAATCCGAGGATAGCCGAGAGCGAGCGAAGCCAGTCGACACATGTATGGACGCTTCACTTGTGCTCGTGACCATCGAGCAGCGGTAGAAGTGGGGATGGCTCACGCAAACGAGCCTGTATCTGTGGTTGTAAGTGGAGGGGGAAATTCTGTAGACCGACAGTCTACTTTCTGGCAACACTGTATTCAATTCCTTTCTTGATTTCCACATCGTTGAAAATAAATCGATTGATTTGATGCACGATTTATTTGAAGGAGTTGCAAATTATACGTTGTCAAGAATAATATCATGCTTAATAGACGACAATATATTTTCATTACAAACATTAAATAATCGAATAAGAGACTTTAATTATAGTAGCGAACAAAGCGTGTTCAGTACTTAAAGAATCTTCTACAGCAAGTGACGACGAAAAAATTATAAACAAAATTAAATTAAAACAGTCATCAGCAGAAATGCTCTGTTTAATGCGATACTTCAATTTGATAGTAGGAAATCTAATACCAGATGGCAATAAGTTATGGAATTGGTATTTAATTCTTCGACAAATTCTTGGAATCACAACTGCTCCAAGATTTGTATATGCTGACATATCGCATCTGCATCATTTTATAAAAATGCATAATTATTCTTATGTGGAATATTTTGGCTCTTCAAAGCCTAAAATACATTTTATGACTCACATGCCTCAGATAATGCTAGATAATGGACCGCTTATCCATTTTTGGTCAATGGTATCTGAACGAAAAAACAAAGCTTTGAAAGATATTGTAGCTAGTAGTAATTCACATAAAAATGTTCCGCTATCAATAGCTATAAGAATACAACTGCAGCAATGTTATACTATAGAAATTGGTTACGTGGTTAATAGTGATATTGTATTAGGACACGTAGAAAGTATAAATGATACATAATAAGTTCTTTTAATTGTAACATAACAAGTGCTACATCATACAAACAAATTGAGATTAATGTGGGCAAACTAGTTCAGTCCATAATATGAAAATATATCGCTTTTCCAACTTTGAAAATATGCTAAATGCCACAAATTTTCCAGACGACTTTCATTTATTGGGTGATTCTGCTTACGTTTTACACAAACATTTGATAGTACCATTTAAGGACAATGGCTGCTTAACAGAAGCTCAAATTAAATTTAATAAATGTCATTCATTAACTAGAATGATGGTTGAACGGTCACTACACTGAGAGAAAAATTCATTTGATTCAAACGAAATTTAATTGACCCAAATTAATATGGCATTTACTATGTATCTAAGCGACTTGAAATTTTGGATCCAACGAATACGATTAATTCAAACGAATGTTATCACATAAATATTTAATAAATTCAAATTTATTTCAATACATTAAAAGAATAATTTGTTTTAATTAAAAAAATACTTATTTAAGTTCAGAAGAGAAGTGCTTGAATCACTAAATTATTATTTCATTCAAAGAAATATTCTATACACCTTAATTTTCTATACCTTACTTTAAGTATATATTTGTTAGATACAAGCAAATATTCATGTCAACCAAACGAGTATAGAGTTGTCTCGAACAAATGTGCGTTTTCTTTGAACACACATTTGGTGCGTATTAAATCGGTATGTGTCGTGGTAAGCGTATAATTGTTAGAGACATGCGTAAATTCATATCAACCAAACGAATATACAGTTGTCTCGTATGAATATGCTTTTTCTTTAAACACACATTTGGTGGGTATTAACGAATAAATTATTAAAATTTGAGAATTTTGGTGACGTAGTAAGATGATACGTCATTGAAACTTTATTATTTCTTAAACTTAAGTAAATATGTAGTTGATTCAAGTAGATATTGATTTGAATGAAACTAATATGTTATTACATAAAAATATGTTTATTTGGAGTAAAATAAAAAATAGACTTTGCGATGACGTATTAATGACGTGGTAAGGTGATGCGTCATAACAGGATAACCTTTGAGACAGTATTCATTTAAAATAAACGAATTTTCATTTAAATCAAATGTATTTTATAATTATATCAGAATTTTCTAAGTAATTAATTCGTTATTCTCGATAGTAAAGTTGTTCCCTTCACTACTTTTTATATGTGCTTCAAACGATTCTTTTATTATAAGCAAATAAATATTCGTTTGCAATAATTTAATAAAATATATTATATTAAAAAAAATTTACTTGATAACATCGTCGTTAATATATTGTTGGTTGACAATTTGCCTACAATTTGACGTCATCTGATTAACCCATTAACGCCCAAAACGGCAAGAATCAAAGGTTTACTTTGCGATCAGATTTAAAGTGCTAAATCTTGTTGCACATATCGCAAAATACCTTTACTTATGTTTTCGAGGTCGCTCTACAAGATGGTATAATTTAAATTATGATTTGGTTACGTGAAAAAAAGATATAGTGACTTTTTCCTCAAAAAGTGCTAAAAATTTTGCGACAAAAATTTTAAAAGTTAAATTTTCTACTAAAATTTGATGTTCCTCTTCATTAAAAATGGGCACAAGTTGGCACAAACATTCCAAAGTTTCAAAATATCGTCCGTAGGAAATGAAAAATTCTTGATGGTCGAAGCAAAATGGCGGCAAACACGATTTTTTGTTACAAAATTTCACAAGCTTTTTTCTCATCAATTACGAACTTTATTGAAAATTTCCCAAGGATAAAAATGTCTTAGAATTAACTGAAGAATATTCTAAAAATTTTTCAAATTTTTTATAAGCAATTTTTTAAATTTCAGTCTCGTAATATCAGGAAAAATAAAAAATTGTTTATAAAAAATTTGAAAAAAATTTAGAATATTCTTCAATTAATTATAAGACATTTTTATCCTTGGGAAATTTTCAATAAAGTTCGTAATTGATGAGAAAAAAGCTTGTGAAATTTTGTAACAAAAAATCGTGTTTGCCGCCATTTTGCTTCGACCATCAAGAATTTTTCATTTCCTACGGACGATATTTTGAAACTTTGGAATGTTTGTGCCAACTTGTGCCCATTATTAATGAAGAGGAACATCAAATTTTAGTAGAAAATTTAACTTTTAAAATTTTTGTCGCAAAATTTTTAGCACTTTTTGAGGAAAAAGTCACTATATCTTTTTTTCACGCAACCAAATCATAATTTAAATTATACCATCTTGTAGAGCGACCTCGAAAACATAAGTAAAGGTATTTTGCGATATGTGCAACAAGATTTAGCACTTTAAATCTGATCGCAAAGTAAACCTTTGATTCTTGCCGTTTTGAGCGTTAATGGGTTAATCACTTTGAATCATTATATTATTATTTATACCAGAAATCAGGTATGCCGTTTAATAACAACTTTTATTATTATATACAGGGAGGTTCTCTAATGGCGGCATATAGGAGAATCGTGTTAGTTGACTATAGCGCTCAGGATGATGGTTTCTGAGAACGCTGATTGGTCAATATCATGTAGTGCCAACATGAAATGGTCCGTTACCAATAGATGAATAAGAAAATGAGATTCATCCGCCATATTGGTGTGGAGAAATGTTTACATGCTAATCATAGCAGAAAGAGGTGTAAAATGGAAAATTGTCAAATAGTGAGGTTACTAAAGTAAAAATTGAAAATAATGAATGGAAAGTACGAATATTCTTCATTTTCATTCAAAGTATTCAATTTTTACTTTAGTAACGACTACATTTGACATTTTTCCATTTTACACCTCTTTCTGCTACGATCAGCATGTAAACATTTCTACACACCAAAATGGCGGATGAATCTCATTTTTCGTATCCAACTATTGGTAACGGCCTATTATCTGTTGGTACTACGCAATATTGACCAATCAGCGTTCTCAGAAACCATCATCCTGAGCGCTATAGTCAACTAACACGAATCTCCTATATGCCGCCGTTAGAGAACCTCCCTGTATGCCTATTTGTATTTAACGAATATCCATTTCTTTGTCTTGAAACGTTTTCAAACTTACATTAATTTACCTGAAACAAGCTAGAAATTACTATTCAAATAAAACATATACATAGAGAACACACATATATAATACACATCGTTAATTGAAACATATTCACTTACTTGACATAACAGTAAGAATATATCAGTTAGTATTCTCTTATATAGAAACTGAGCTTTTGAAGACCACTAGTGAGAAACGTGAGGAGCAATGCTCCATCTAGCGACCGCAAAGTCACTTATACGTTTTTCGAAATAAATATTCGTTTAAATGAAGCGAACATTTATGTAAAAACGAACGCGTATATTATGACACTATAGCTAGTCACAATTTTCTAGCGATAACTTAGAGAAAAACAGTAATCAAAGTAAATTAAATGAATATAATGTTTTCGCAAATCAAGAGACACGGTAGTATCTAGACGGGAAGTAGATAAAAGTAGGTATAGACGTATCTATACCGCCATCGAGGCACTACTGTATCTTATACAGCAAGTTTGGCCGTCTCAATTTTTAAATCGATTTTTCTCCGTAAATGATACACTGTCATGATTCAAGTAAAGCTTGTAACGTGTTTTGTTGACGAGTTTAGTCGTCGCAAAAACCGTTCGGTTCGCTTGACCGAGAAGGATCAAAAGAAATATGGACGAATTTAATGCAGATAACAAAAACTGTTTATTTAAAATAAAAGAAACAAGAGTATTTACAATGTTTTTGTACATATTAACCTTAACCTATTTATGTTTGTGTTGTTCGTGTCTTGCCGCTGCAGGTGTGTACGCTTATGTGTCGGTCGCAAGTATAATTATCGCCCGCTGGCGGCGCTTCGCTCGGTAGCCACTCGGCGGGGCTTTCGGGAATGGACCGTTAGGCGGCGCGGCGGTAGGTGGCCTTACGGGAGGGCCCGGGGAGCCAATATGGCGGAAGCCAATATGGCGGACGCCAATATGGCGGTCAACGGGGAAGCTGTAAATAAAACGGCATTAACCCTTTAAGAAAAATGGCCGTTGGTCCGGAAAACTCCTGGACTCGGCCGTTAGCATGGGCATCGGGCAAGGAACGGTGCGGACGACGCGGAGAACTCCTGCGCCAGGAAGTGCTCGGAGAACTCCTGAGCAAAGGATAGGTATACGCGGATAACTCCTGCGTAGGAGGGTTGGTAAGAATATACCCGGAGAGCTCCTGGGTACGGAATGCTCAACTGGGTCGGAGCTCGGTCTTATATACCCAGTTGAGCCGCCGAAAACGGAATCGGCGCTGCGGAGCGGCCGTTTTGGGAAGTTAAAGAGGGGCATGACGAGGACTCTATACTTGGCGCACGCTATAGTATAGGCCGCGGTATCGGCACGTACGCCACAGCTCTCCCCCCCACGCAGTATCGTGCATGGGGCAGCGCCAAAGCAAGCGTCTCGTCACAAGCTTTTCTTAAAATAGTTTTGAACAAGCTTTCATTTGAGCCCATGAACATCAAGAACGATTCACGCAATCCAGAGATATCATACTCAGTTAGCTATATATTGTACCCGGACAAAACTACGGTTTCGATCGGTTACATAGATTTTGATTTCCGCGCCGCCAGTAGTGCGGTGGCCCAAGTGGGCGTGGGCCCGGACCTGAATCGATCAATGGATCGATGCGAAAAACTAGTTGCGCCGGCCCTGGGCGCGCCTGCGCCCTTCTTCTTTTCAGGACTAGAGCGAGGTGAACCCCGTTGCCTCGTGGCACTTTTTGATAACCCTGGATACAGTAAGGACCGAAAGGAGAATAAAGGACAGGAAATAGAGAAGGATAAAGGAAAGGATTGTGGAAAGGATAAGGAAAGAAACAGGGTAGAATAAAGGCTAAGCGCCGAGTTAATAAAACAAAAGGAAATAGCCAGCAAGGAGAAACGCCAAGGTAAGTGGGAACAAAATCGATTAACCTAACCTATAGGCGCCAGGATTACTCCTTTGACTTATTTGCTTTTCGTAATCTATGCGAAAGCCTCTTCTCTTGGCGGGGCGTAGTGAGGACTGTTGCTGATGGCGGAGGAATTTTATTGGAGGTTCAGGGTAGCATGTGAACCACATAGGTGGTAGAATATGAACTCATGCTGCTGACATCCAGTTTGGTGAGGGTGAATTGTAATTGAGAAGGCTAATAGGAGATTAATTAGCATAATATAAAGACAACCACCTAGTGGGACCCACTCCCATCAGCAATAGGCTACGTAGCCGGTCAGGCAAGAGAAAAGAGAGGTACAAGGCAAGTACCTGGGGCAAGCGAAGCCCAAATATTCTTTCCAACAGGTCCTGGAGAGTTATGTGCAAACAATCCAGTATAAGAAATAGTATTAACTGACAAGCCAGTCAGTAGTAGGAACTATACCAAAGGAATATTGCTTGAAGTGGGTACTCATCAGAGAAACCAGCCTTGGGTGGGTTACGCAGTAGTCCCATATGAATAGAAGGACAATGCGAATAGAGAAATATACTGCGAAGGACCAGAGAAGGCATTAATGAGGCCACTCCACCAGCCTACAAATAATCCAGGACAGTGTAGTGAAAACTTAAGCAGCTAGTTAACTAAAGGAACCTTATACAATTTGGATAGCGTAGACTCATGTACCTTGCAACTGCATTGTAATTATATTAATGTCTAATATGTTGTACTAAATAGGAAGTTGCAAGGTGTTAAACTGTACAAAATGATCATAATTGTTTTTACTAGTATAGAGTAGTATGTTTGAATATAAAGGAGCAGAATAATAAATAGTAAAGATTGGAAGTTAATATTCACTCTAATTTAATTGTGCTTGTTAAATGCCCGGGCAGGGCCCAAACCTGAGAGAGCTCAAGCCGGGAAGGCCGCGGACTGGTCTATAATAAATTAGGCCTGGCGCCCAAAACTTTAAAAGTATTAAATCATCAAGTCCGTGTGCATTGTGCTTATCTAGTGTTCACTCGACTTTCCCTTAGTGAATATCCGCGATAGGTTACAATATATATCGAAAATTAAGATTCTTCTTCGTCATCTTCTCCAGCTAGAATGTATGTCTCGGGCTGAAGTTGGCCGTTAAGAGGAAAATGACGTCATTTTTTCTCAGCGTCGCCAACCGGTTAAACTCAACGAAAAAACCAGTGTTGTGAACTATCAAATAAAATCGATGTAATCGATATAATTAATCCGTCGAATACTGTTAACTATCAATTGTAATGTGAGGATATTTATATTTAATACAGTGAGGTTAATCATTGCTATGTTAGTGAATGTGTTAAATTTTCAAAATGACAAATGAATTCGAATAATAATGACATAAGATGTCGACAAATATTAGATAAGTATACCTATAAGAAACAGCGTCCAAAGTAGGCTCCAGTCCTGTGGTCAGATTGGAAGATTTTCGTTCTTGAAATAAAATTGTCAAAACACAGTTTAACGGGAAAAAGGAGATTTATTCAATAAATAAGATTGTACAAAATTTACAAAAATATATACAAAATAACCGCTATACTTAATTATAGACTTACCAGAGAATTTGTTCCCGTAAAGTCCTAGGGAATTTCTGCGGAAGAAGATTCCCAAGAACCCTAGAAACTAAAATTCCCCAGAAAGGAACGCGGAGCAATAAACTCCCGAGCTGGACAATTTCCCCGGGGTATTCCCCAGACAAATCCCCAGCCACAGGAGGAAGCAAAGGTGGAGAAGTGGTTTTAGGGAAGGGGAAGTCCCCTTACCCCGCAGCTTACCTCTACACAAGCTATAGTGGCTCCGAGCCACCCAACCCCTAAGGTGATTCTACCCCTCCCACTACCCGACTCTTACGAGAGCCCTGGATGCGAGGTTCGGAACACTGGGTCCAAGGGAGTCCTCGGAGGCAGTGTGGTAGGGGAAGGAGAGGGTTAACTTCTCCCGGGAAGTCCTCGGAGAAATCTCCCTTAGGAGTGAGGAGAGTGCCGCAGAGGGGTAATCCCCTCTTGGTAGGCAGTGGGTGATTGGGTGATACTTACCAAGTATTTACCCGATGAGTTCGCCGGTGGAGGCGCTCTTGGAGATGGCCGTGGAGGCGCTGCCGAGGAGGCGTCAAAGGAAAGGCCGAGAAGGCGACAAAACTGCTGCTGTTGCTGCTGCTACACAGCTGTCGAGCTAGTTTGGGGTGCGATGGGTCCTTATCAAGGACTCATCTAAGTAATTACGCGACACTAATTTTGCCAGCGAGAGAGCTGCTGCGGGCGCTGGCCACCTAGTGGCCAAGCGCGCAAGTAGTGTCGCTGTCGCGGCCTCGACGCGCTGGGGCCTGAAGACGCGCAAGCGCGCCGCGGAGAGATAAAGACAGATAGAGCGGCTAGACGCTGTCGGTCTAGCCGTCTACTGTGAGCGCAAGAGAGAAAGGGAGATATAGCGGAAAAATGCGGAATCTATTTCTCAACATTTTCCGCTCCCCCCAAACTCGAACAAACTCCCCCCGTTGACGCGATGGCGTTAAAACAAGGAAGAATAACGTTATCGGTTTAAATATTTTTATTTTCAAAATGAAAATATAAAACAGATATGGAGGAGACGACTATTTACATGGTTTCATTTGTACTTTGGCTGAGTGAAGCTCTAGGGCTGGGGACCACCGCAGGGTTATTTTACCCTGTGGGGCCCAGGCCTTTCAACGGCGCAATTTTAGCGCCGTATAGAGGGGCACCTCTATCTCTTTCCCGAATGCCCGGACTCTGATTTTTTGAGCATTGCGCTGAGTTCCCTGGCGCTGGGATCGTCGAGGACTTTCCCAGCCCAGTTCGCCGAGGCAATGCTCTTCTTTGAGGCGATGACGGGCCTCTGCCGTCTCGCCTGCGGTCTTGGTGCTGGGGTTGGAGGTGGTGGCGGTGCCGGCGTCTCCTTTTGCCCCTCCGGGAGAATATGGCCGAACAGCCGCCAAAATTCAGACTCCTCCCGGAGGGCATGCAACTCGAGGACATCGTCCCCCTCGTCTTCGTATCCCACGCCCAGGAGGTGGGCCGATGGATAATCCGCCATGATCAACGTTGCTGCACCAAAAAGGAAGATGATGAGTACGAAGACTCAGTAAGTACTTTTGGGGTATTGGAAGAAAAGACATGGCGGAAATTATAAGTGTTCCTGAAAGATTCGGAAAAGGAAGCAGAGCGACCTGAAGAGTCCCAGGACGCCCTAGAAAGGAGGTGGTAACCTGAAGAGTCCCAGGAAACCAGGGAAAGAATAAGCAACCTGAAGAGTCCCAGGGAGCCAAGAAGGAGAAGTTAAGCAACCTGTGAAGAGTCCTAGGAAGCTTGAGAAGGAAAGAGGGCAACCTGAAGAATTTCAGGATGCCGGTGAACAGGGTAAAGACAGACCCTGATAAGACCCGAAACAATGTTTAAGAAGGGAGTTTACAGAGTTGCGAGAGACTCCGTTAAATCTCTTTTCTCGCGGTTTTGAGTATAGCTACACGGACTACCCCGTCCACCCCAGGGACTAGTTTGGGAATCCGCTCCACGGTCCACATGCGGGGGGGGGGGTTGTTGGGTACTTTGATAAGTACTAAATCTCCCTCACAAAATTCAGAGTTTGAGTTCTGCCATTTTGGCCTATGCTGCAGCGTGTGAAGATATTCAGAGGACCACTTTTTCCAAAATGTCTCGGTGATTCTAGTCACGGTTTGCCAACGGTTTAATGATGATTCGCGTAAGTCCAAGGTGGAAAATTTCGGGAGGGAATTTAACGCCCGGCCTGACAGGAACTGCCCCGGGGTGAGTACGTCCAACGACTCTGGATCATCATGTAACCGCGAGATAGGCCGTGAGTTGAGGCATGCCTCAATCTTGGTCAGTAGAGTGGTCATTTCCTCGAAATTTGGCGCGAAAACTCCGAGGGAGCGCTTCAGGTGGTGCTTCATACTTTTTACAGCACTTTCCCAAAGACCGCCCCAGTGAGGAGTAGCGACCGGGATGAATTTCCACTCGATTTCGCTGAGGGAATCGGTGTTCTCAGCGCGGGCGGCTTCTAGAGAGCATTGGTAGGTGCGTTTTAGTTCGGCGTCCGCTCCTTGAAAATTAAGGCCGTTGTCCGAGTACATGACGGCGGGTTTTCCACGACGAGAGATAAAACGAGACAGCGCGGCGAGGAAGGCCTCGGTATCAAATCGAGAGACGAGTTCCAAGTGAAGAGCACGGGTAGATAGACATACGAACACTGCCACGTAACATTTCAAGGATTTTGCATTACGACCGTGATGCAATTTCACCAAGAAAGGCCCAGCATAGTCTACTCCGGTGTGTTCGAAAGTGAAACTGCGAGAAACCCGAGCGGCAGGAAGTGAACCCTTAAGTTGGCTACCGAGTTTAGCGCGTTCGCGAACAAACGTGGTGCATTTGTGAACGCATGATTTTACTAGATTCCGCGCATTCACGACGCAAAACCTTTGTCGCAACGTGGACAAAGTTAATTGGATTCCCCCGTGAAATGTATCTAGGTGGGTTTGCCTAATGAGTATGGCGGTTAGGTGACAGTCCGGTAGAATAATGGTGTGTTTCGTTAGTTCAGAAATTTCGGCGTTCCGAAGCCGCCCCCCTATTCTTAAAATTTCTTGTGAATCCATTATCGGATATAAGGAAAGAACCTTTGATCGCGACGGTATACGTAACCCAAGATTCAAGGCTGAGAGCTCGCTTGCGAAATGTGTTCGTTGAACAACCTTTACCAAGGCTTCAATCGAACTGCGAATTTCCGATGCAGACAGGAGGGAGTCCTCCCACTGACCGGTTTTCCTGGTCCGCTGGACAAATCGAGGAACATAAGCCATAACTCGAACCAGTTTAGACCAAGACGAAAACTTATCAAAAAACCAACACTGATTTGTGTCCAGTTGAGCGGTTAACGCGACCTTCCGACTTTCCTCCGTGGTTTCAAAGACCTGAACAGGATTGACGGTTAGCTCACGGAGAAAAGCAGGCCCATGCCACCAAAGTGAGTCCTCTGATAACTGTTGAGCACTGGTTCCTCTTGAGCACAAATCCGCAGGATTCAGCTTAGTAGGTACATGATGCCAGCTGGCTTCAGGAAGATGCGTTTGAATATATGAAACGCGACTGGCCACAAACGTCTTCCAATGTACGGGTTGCTTTGCTATCCAAGCTAACGCGACCTGCGAATCCGAGTAGTAACGAATCGCATCACAATTCCCGACAAGACTTCCTTTTACATGAACCAATAGCTTGACTAGAAGTGCGGCTGCAACCAACTCCAACCGAGGTATTAAAGTGGTCTTAATCGGCGCGACTTTTGTTTTGGACATTACTAAATGTACCGACAGATGACCGTTCTCATCCGTGAGACGTTCGTAGACTACAGCACCGTAGGCCAACTCTGATGCGTCGCAAAATCCGATCAATTCGCGTTCTCCAATATTGGGAGTTTGCCCGGTCCATCGGGGAATGCGCAAAGACTGTAAGTCGCGGAGCTGCTCATAGCACTTGAGCCATTTGGACTGAACCGGCTCAGGAATCTCTTCATCCCAAGAGAGTTTGAGTAACCAGGTGGATTGCATTAACTGCTTTAATGTGATAACTATTGGAGAGATCCACCCCAATGGATCATAGATCTTAGCATTCTCTGATAAGAGGATGCATTTGGTTAGTACACCAATAGATGAAGGAGAAACACGGAAGCGAAAGCTATCATCCCCGTGATCCCAATATATGCCCAAGACTTTACTTGATCCAGCAGGATCCTCAAAGAAAGAGTGTGGCTCGGTAGGTTCAAGCGGGGAAGTCCCCGGTTGATTGAATGCACATTTGCTCAAGGAGAAGCCCCCTTTCGCCAGTAGAGCGATGAGTTGATCCCTTACAGAACTGAGTTGCTTTAGGTCATGGGCCCCGAAAAGAATATCATCTACATAAGTAGAATTTAACAAAACATCATGCGCGAGAGGGAAGTTAGATCCGTCCGTGGAAGCTGATTCACGCAAAACTCGCGAGGATAAGAAAGGTGCCGGTCCCGTACCGTAGGTCACCGTGTTGAGTTCGAAAGCCTGTAGCTCACCGGAATCAGTCTTCCATAAAATGTTCTGATACTTGCGGTCCTCAAGACGCACAAGAATCTGACTAAACATTATAACAATATCCGTCACGCCTACATATCGAAAGGCACGACAATTCATCAGGATCCGCGTGATGTCCTGTTGGAGTTTGGGTCCAATGAATAGCGTATCATTAAGCGAGACGCCAGTAGAGGTTTTAGAAGATGCGTTGAATACAACGCGAATCTTTGTCTTCTGATTCTCGGTCTTAAAAACTCCATGATGAGGCAGGAAGACGCGAAAATCAGAGTTCATAGGCACAGGAGACATATGTCCCAACACTAGATACTCCTGTAAATATTGAGAATAACTTTCAGCTTGTTCTGGAGAGGTTTCCAATCGCCGAAGTATTCGTGATAGGGTTTTCTCTGCTACCCGAGAGGAAGAACCTAAGCTGTGCTTCTCGATGTCGGATCGAAAAGGTAAAGCAACGACAAAACGACCTGAGGAGGTGCGTGATACCGTATTCACAAAATGTTGTTCACAGAGGGAGTCCTCTGTGGACATGGGTTTGACTTCCGGAACTTCTTCCAGTTCCCAGAAGTCACGAAGAGTTTTTTCTACCTCAAAGCAATGATGCACCGTAACACTATGAGAGGGACCAGTCTTGAGTACGACCCCAGCTACGATCCACCCGAAAATAGTCCGCTGGGCAAGCAACGTATGATCAGGAGAATGCATGTACGGGCCTTCCATCAATGCTGCAAGATAATCTGCACCAATGAGCACATCAATTGGAGCCCTGGTTGAAGCGAATTTATCAGCCAGATCAATTTCGCTAAGTGCTGGAAAAGACGACGTGGAATAAGTCGGAGGCATATATTGAGTAATCCAAGGTAAGATCAATGCAGTTACATCCAACGAAACACCGTGTCGTGATAGAGAATGAAGCGTAATCTGTACCTCTGCTCGAATGTTTTGAGCCGAATTCAGAGAGACGCCATGAATGGTCGCGTTGACACGTTTTCGCGATACTCATAATTGCTGAGCTATATTTTCTGAGATAAGGGAAGTTTCTGAGCCCGTGTCAACTAAACCGCGGACTATATCACGAGAACCGTCAGGAGCATCAATCCTGGCGGAGAAAGTGGCCAAAAGAACAGACCGTGTATCGGTAACGCTGAGATACGTTGTAGAATTCGAGCTAGAGGGTTCGGGCTCGGAAGAGAAGTTGACTGCGGGGGTAGTCCCCCGTGCCTTGCTCCCCCCGATGCCAGATTTGTCAAAATGCAGTAGGGTATGATGCATTTTACTACATCTCCTGCATCGTGACGAGGAAGAACAATTCGAGGAACTATGTCCGGGCTTCAGACAGTTGATGCAAAGATTCTGTGAAAATGCAAACTTTGAACGGGCCTGAGGGTTCAATGCAAGGTAGTCCTTGCACTGATACAAGAGATGGTTACTACCGCAGTGGGCACTACCAGTACTATTCACACTCGTAGCGTGTGACTTCAAGGATTTCCCAGATTCCATTTAGGAAGTCTTAGGTTTGTTACCTAAGGATTGCAATGAGTTAACGTGACGCGTTAAAAACTCAGAAAATTGAAGGAAAGTGGGATAATCTTTGCTGTTTCCCAAATACATCTCCCAGGCCATGCGAAGGGTGTCATCCAATTTATTCTTCAGAGAATGCACAAGGATGGGATCCCATTGATCGACGCCGTAACCCATAATTTTGAGGGCGTTGAGAGCCACCGCGATAGAGTCCCTAACTTCTTTCAGAACCTTAAAGTTGTCACCCCGTAGCGTTGGTACTTGCGAAATTTGATCTAAGAACGTATCCGTGATCATCCGTTTGTCCGTATACCTAGCCACTAGAGTGTCCCATGCTATCGTATAGTACTCGGAGGTGATTGCTAAAGACTTAATGACCGTTGCCGCTTCTCCTTGCAAACAGAATTTTAGGTAATGGAACTTATCCCGCCCGGATACATGTGCTTTGTCGTGAACAATGGAACTGAAAGTCTCATAAAAGTTGTTCCATTCTAAATAATCCCCTGAGAACTTTAGTAAATCGATAACTGGAAGCCTAATGTAATTTAATTCGCCTGAAGGCGTAGTCGGACCTGATGCCGACATTGCACAACTGGAGCGAAATGTGTCTAGATGTCACAGAATAAATTCTTCCGCATCACTATGTGCATCAAGGGCGGTTTGATACCAGATTTCGGTCACGTACTCCATTTTAGCTAATTCGGCCGGTTTAGTGTGAGTAGTGATATTAACGTGAGTTTTATGCAACACCTTAAGCCACTTCTCTACGGCGACAAGCCTATCCTCCAAGAATGTAATGGTGAAGTTGTTGACTCCACGCTTCTTGCTATTAACAACCAACCGAACGAATTCATCCGGAATCATGGGTACGTAATTGATCGCTTCTAATAAATCCCCTGAGCTAGCCATTTTGAAATTTTATTTCAGAACAAAACCACACCCTAAACGCAGTCCGGAACTCTGACTCAGGAACACTGATGCACTTCAAATGTTTTTCCCGGATATCCGGCTCGAAGGACCAAAAATTTGTGCGAAACAGCGTCCAAAATAGGCTCCAGTCCTGTGATCAGATTGGAAGGTTTTCGTTCTTGAAATAACATTGTCAAAACACAGTTTAACGGGAAAAAGGAGATTTAATCAATAAATAAGATTGTACAAAATTTACAAAAATATATACAAAATAACCGCTATACTTAATTATAGACTTCTTAGGGAATTTGTTCTCGTCAAGTCCAAAGGAATTTTTGCGGAAGAAGATTCCCAAGAACCCTAGAGACTGAAATTCCCCAGAAAGGAACGCGGAGAAATAAACTCCCGAGCTAGACAATTTCCCCGGGGTACTCCCCAGACAAATCCCCAGCCATAGGAGGAAGCAAAGGTGGAGTAGTGGTTTCAGGAAAGGGGAAATCCCCTTACCCCGCAGCCTACCTCTCCACAAGCTATAGTGGCTCCGAGCCACCCAACCCCTAGGGTGATTCTACCCCTTCCACTACCCGACTCTTACGAGAGGCCTGGATGCAAGGTTCGGAACACTCGTTCCAAGGTAGTCCTCGGAGGCAGTGTGGAGGGGAAGGAGAGGGTTAACTTCTCCCGGGAAGTACCCGGAGAAATCACCCTTAGGAGGGAGGTGAGTGCCGCAGAGGTGTAGTCCCCTCTTCGTAGGCAGTGGGTGATTGGGTGATACTTACCAAGTATTTACCCGATGAGTTCGCCGGTGGAGGCGCTCTTGGAGATGGCCGTGGAGGCGCTGCCGAAGAGGCGTCAAAGGAAAGGCCGAGAAGGCGACAAAACTGCTGCTGTTGCTGCTGCTACACAGCTGTCGAGCTAGTTTGGGGTGCGATGGGTCCTTATCAAGGACTCATCTAAGTAATTACGCGACACTAATTTTGCCAGCGAGAGAGCTGCTGCGGGCGCTGGCCACCTAGTGGCCAAGCGCGCAAATAGTGTCGCTGTCGCGGCCTCGACGCGCTAGTGCCTGAAGACGCGCAAGCGCGCCGCGGAGAGATAAAGACAGATAGAGCGGCTAGACACTGTCGGTCTAGCCGTCTACTGTCAGCGTAAGAGAGAAAGGGAGATATAGCAGAAATGTGGAATCTACTTCTCAGCATTTTGCTCATCCCAATCTCGAACAAATGCATACACGGTAAAACAGATAGCGCTGAAAGAAGGATATATTAAATGCATTGAAATATCTACTTGCATCAATTAAACTAATATACTTAAATGCATGTAATTTTTACAAGCAAGAAAATATTTCTTTCACATTAATACATAATTATTTAAAGAAAATGAAATATATTATTGCTTGAAGTAATTATTAGATTAATAAATATATTTTTAAAGGAAATATCGTTCCAAATATTTATTCATTGTACGTTATGAAATGTTACATTTAAATTCAGAAATAAATCAGTCCTTATATTATGAGAGATTTCTAAATATTTATTTTCCTTGCTGTGATCTCTCTCAAGGTTCGGTCATAACTGACTGGTCGGTCTATACACAATTCGTTCGTCAATTTTCAAATCATCTACTACATGAGTCGAAATGTCTATTACAATTCGGTCATTCCTGGCAAAATGTCTGACCTTAGACAGTGAGATGCTTTCACGATAGGTAATTTAATTTACAGTGCTACTATCACTAATCCAGGGCCGAAGATTCGCTGATTCCCAAGTACCTTCGTATGCCCGTTGATTCGCTCTGGCGTTTTCGACATTTTTCAGATAATACCTGTCGTTTCTTAAAACTCGTTTAATTTCGTAAGGGCCTTTAACTTGGGGAATCAATTTCTTTGGGGCACCAGGGGTACTGTCAAAGTTCTTAATCATGACATAGTCACTTATTTTATACTCTCGTGCGGATTTATAATGCTTATTATAATAGTTCGTTACTATAGTCTTGCTTTCTTCTAATTCTGATAGCTGCCTTTTTCCTAATGTTAGCGAGGCTACACTGATCGTATCCTGACTCGTTTTCTAAATATTCTTTGATAAAGTCAACAGACTTTCCTTGCTGATCGACTCCAAATAACAAACGGCTTGGTGTCTCGCCTGTAACACTACTTATGGTGTTATTGATCGCGAATTCAACATCATCAAGAATTTTATACCAGTATTTACCGTTATTATTATCCACCGTTTTAGCAATGATTGGTCCTAATACTCTGTTTACTCTTTCGACTTGACCATTTGCTTTGGATGATCCTGTGGCTATTAATATATGATTAATATGATATTGAGCAATAAATTGACGGAATTCAACTGACGTAAAGCTGGATCCACGATCAGTAACAACTATCGACGGATAACTATAATTCTTAAAATATTGTGACATACATTCGATAGTTTCCTTGGTTGCCGTAGACTTAACTGGGTATAGTTTGACAAATTTGATAAACGCATCAACTATGACTAAAATATATTGCTTTACTAATCTTTTACGGTCAATTGGACCAATGTGATCTACGTGGATGGTTCGAAACGGCTTTATTCCTTTGGGTATATTATGTAAATATCCTTCGGTTTAGCCAGCCTTGGGTGAGAAAAAGATACATTTTAAACAATTACCGATATATGTTTTAATTTTGTTTCGCATGTGCGGAAACTAATAGTTTCGCAAAATAGTTTCAGCTGTTTTCTCAACCCCAAAGTGACCTAATTTGTCGTGATATTTGCGCAAGATTTCATTTTCTAACATTTCAGGCACATAAAACAATAAATTGTCAGTTTTTTTCTTATATACTAAACCATTTCTCATTTCATATATGGGATCTTCGGATTTTTCTAATTTATCACGAATTTCCTGAATTTTTGGGTCTTTATTTTGACAGATCGCTAAATTAAGTTCAAATGAGTTATCTTCGAGGACCAAAATGTTACTACTGCGACTGAGAGCATCGACGTGTTGCATTCTTGCGGAGGAACGATGTGTGTTCGGTTTCGTAATCGTAATGCATTAATTCAACCGCCCACCTCTCAATACGCGGACATACTTCCTTTTTATCTAAGGTCATCTTAAGAGAAGCACAATATGTAACTATTTTAAAATGTAAACCCTGCAAGTAAATGCGAAACTGTCTCAAAGCGTATATAATGGCAAGTGTCTCTAGTTCGAAACTGTGATAACGGCTCTCGGTGCTTGTTGTGGATTTAGAAAAATAAAAAACTGGATGGACTTTCCCATCAGTTTTCTTTTGCATTAAAGTAGCACCGAAGCCGCTAGAGCTTGCATCCCTATGAAGCTCGGTTTCATCAAGTGGACTATAGATACATAGGACCGGTGCTTCGACTAATTTTTGTTTTAATATTTCAAAAGAATTAATTTCTTCCTCGCCGAATTTAAATTCGACTCCCTTGCGAGTAAGATTATATAATGGATTAGCGAGCAATGAAAAGTCTTTCCGAAAGTATGATGTCATTCCTAAGAATCTTTGTACGCTTTTTACATTTTGAGGTATAGGGAAATCGTGAATAGCCGCGACGCCAGTTTGGTTAGGTTTTATTCCATCCTTAGATATTAAATAGCCCAAAAAATTAGTTTTCGTAAATAAAATTTTACATTTATCTATACGCAGTTCCAGTAAATTGTCGTTTAGTGTTTGGAATAACCTCCTTAATATATCTAGATGTTCGTCAATTGTTTGTGTTGCTACCAATAGATCGTCCATGTAAACAATAACATCGTTTGATCTTAACAGATCTGCCAATGCTTCGCTTACAAATCGTTGAAAACGTGGCGGTCCTACTTTTAATCCAAAAGGCATCCGTACATACTCTAATACACCGAAGGGAGTGGTGAACGCTGTGTATTTAATAGACCCTTCTGCCATTCGAACATGAAAGAAACCATTTTTGAGGTCAAAAGTACTGAAATAGTTCTTATCTCGCAAGGCATTGACTTGATCTTCGATCAACGGCAAAGGATAATTATCCTTCGCGATCACTTTGTTTATATGCCGATAATCGATGCATAACCTTAATTCGCCGTTCTTTTTATTAACTAGAATGATAGGTGATACATATTCTGAATTACTTGGGCGAATGATCTTCTTCTCTAAAAGTGCATCCAATATTTTACGTAACTTCCCTTTCTCGCAAAAAGACAATCGTCTTGGATTGTAGTAAAACGGATTCAGATCTTTTACAATTAACTGTAACTGCATATCGACTTTAGGCGTATCTGGTTTCGTTGACTCAATATATTCTTTTTCAAATAGTCTCGTTATTTTATTTCTAATTTCGAACCCTATTTCTGGATTTACATTAAGCGAATCGGAAGCCTTTTCGTTACCATCCGTGACGTTAACATTCATAAGTTCTTCAACTGCTTTCTTAAAAGGTTTCATTAATATTAATCCAAACTGATGAAATACATCTCGGCCTAATACAATCGGTGTTTTCATCGTTTCATTAGGGACGACCAAAACGGTTTGATCATCTCTTTGCTCTCCGTCAATAATTACCGTCAATGTTATCGAACCTCTTACCACTAGTCGCGATCCGTTAATGCCCATGAAAACCTTTTGACTTTTATCCACCGCTTCTATCACTTTCTTCGGTACATAACTTTCTGTAATAAAACTAATTGGACTTCCCGTGTCCATCAGTGTTGGTAAATTAAAGTATTTCCATTTGTCATCCACACAAATTTTATACTTATTGTCTCTAATAAATGTGTGTTCATTATCTGCAGATCCTGATATCGCTGTCACTTGATAATCTATCTCGTCGATTTCGTCAGTTTCGTCTTCCAGCCTAGAGACGCAGTTAATTTCCCTCTTCTTCTGTGGGACATTTAGACACTTTATGATCCATTGATCCGCATTCAAAACAAGATCCTTTCTCCCGTTGTCGCTTCTTGCATTCGTTAGACCAGTGCCCTATATGATTACAGTTAGAGCACCTGATCTTTTTGTTAATATTTGTGGGTTTCTTCTTATCCAGCTCGGTCCATGGTTTGTTTACGTCTATTTCCCTAATCCTCGAATCTTTTTGCCTACTTTCAGATTTTGTCTACCAGACATCCATCTCTTCTGATTGAGGGCCTTAATGAAATTTTTTCAATTATCCTCAGCATTGATTCTTTTTCCTCAAATTCTTTCATACGTGCTAGATCCTGTAGATGTTCGGAAGGTATGCCGTCTATTAAATAATCCACCATCTCTTCTTCTGCAATTGGAACGTTTCTAGCCATAATCACTTTATCGTGACAGTAATCTGCGAAGGTTTCGGAAGATTTCCATTCGCAGGATTCGAATTGTTTACGCAGGGTAACACGTATCGATCGATGGTCATAAATTTTTTTTAGTCCTTCAAGTATCTGATTCACACTTAACGCAATAGAGCTTTCAGTTTGAAACCATTCTCTAGCCTTTCCTTTTAACTTGTTGCTTATCAATAGCTTGGCCCTATCATCTTCAAGGTCGTAAGCTGCGCATAACAGTCGGATTTGTTTTTCCCAACTTTGAAATGTACCAGCTGAACCATCATAATTTCCAACCAATTCTAACATGGAATTAATACTTTCTTTCTTGCTGCTACTGTTTTGTTTGTTTAATTCATCATTTCGACAGTTTTGACGAATCAACTCATTCTCTTGACGAACTAAGTCTATTTCTCGTCGTAGCAGCTCATTTTCCCTATTCGCCAAGTCTAATTCTCTTAGGTAATGTCGATCTCCTGGGTTTTGGATATTGGCGGGATTACCTAATTGTCTTGGATATTCCGCATGTCTTCCTGTTCTTGAAAACTAGCACTATGCATTATAACATCGTGTTCTTCATTATTAATTGATTCAACGCATGCGCCCGTTGGATCAAACTCGTTGTGTCTAGCAATGAGTTCATTTTTTGAACCCGTCGTTTGTAACCTATGCCTTATTGCTAGAGCTTTCAACTTCACTACCATTAATTTTTCCATTCTTTCGTTAGTAGCGTCTCAAACTAAGTTCAGTATAATAACCGAGTGATGCCTAAACTATTCGATTGAGCTTCGCGCGTATCTTTCACTTCTATAGTCAGACGTAACCGTAACCTAACATTTGTTGCTTCTAATATAAGACTAAAATCCGAACTATTATCATCGAGTATTTTAACTAATTTCTAATATTCACTATCAGGCCTTAATGGATTCTTAATCCCACTTCTGATTTGTTACATTTAAATTCAGAAATAAATCAGTCCTTATATTATGAGAGATTTCTAAATATTTATTTTCCTTGCTGTGATCTATCTCAAGGTTCGGTCATAACTGACTGGTCGGTCTATACACAATTCGTTCGTCAATTTTCAAATCATCTACTACATGAGTCGAAATGTCTATTACAGAAATATCAACTGCATTCAAGTAAATTAAAGATTTGAATCAAAACAAGTTTTTGTATAGTGGAAACTAATATAAACTGAATGTAAAAATTCATAAAATCCACCTAAGACTAATTCATTTATATTTTATGATTCATATATTTATATGAAACAATTGTATTCGTTAAAAGTAAATAGACGCTTATTTATAATTGGAATGCATATTTATTGTGAACGACTGACTATCGTTTGTATAGAAAGAATCCATTTCTTTGACTGAAAAATTGTTAGAATTTATCTTCATACACTATACTCATTTAGACCAATTTACAAATCGCTATTTTCAATTAATCATACGTTCCGTCTAAATGAATATATGTTTCCGATAAAATAGTTCATGGATTTTAATTTAAGAAATCATATATTAAAAATTAAGGGATGTAGATTTGCATTTAACGAATAATCATTTAACTGTAAATATATATCCCACAAAAAACAGACTTCGCCTGTAAAAAAAGGCGGCAAGTACATAAACCATTTAGCATAAATAATATAGTAAAATTATCCAATTAAAAAAAGTAGTGAAATCCATATATTAGGCAAGTGTATTTTTTCAGCTGAGCAAAAGTTAAATTTTTGAAAAAAAAAGGAACAACAAAGTTACTTGCCGGGCCCGTAATGTCCATGTACAATGGGAAATTAAATCGTGTGTGAGATTCAGCTATAGCGTAGTACAGCAAATTTCATGTTAAAATACAGAGTGAAGTTAGCAGAACCACAGACGATTCTATTTCTCATTGTGCATGGACATTACGGGCCCGGCAAGTAACTTTGTTGTTCCTTTTTTTTTCAAAAATTTAACTTTTGCTAAGCTGAAGAAATACACTTGCCTAATATTTGGATTTCACAACTTTTTTTAATTGGATAATTTTACTATATTATTTATGCTAAATGGTTTATGTACTTGCCGCCTTTTTTTACAGGGGAAGTCTGTTTTTTATGGGATTTCATAACGTTTTGTAAGAGTATAATATTTAAAAAATTAAATAATTCTTTTAATTTTTCTACAGAATTTAAAGAAAATTTCCACACTTCTCATTTTTTGAAACAGCAGCGCTTAACTAATAAAATAATATATATTAATATTGAAAAAATATCAATGTCAACACATTGAATTTATTGATATTTGTAATGCATTCTGCATAAATGAACTTCATAATTAATGCCCCGGCTACTTGTTTAATGTTTTCAGTTTCACTATAATAAAAGCTTGATTAAATTTTTCATAATCAATAAACATACTTTCAACATATAAAAATAATTAAGTAAAATTTATGTTTTAATTAATTTACATTTTCTGTTTATCAACATTTGACCTTTACCACCATCTGACCTTGCCAGACTTCACTAGTTTCATCAACTACTTGAGTTGATATTGGGGCAAGACTGGACAAGCAATTCGCAAAGCTTTGAAAAAGTTACAATCAAGCATATATTCAAAGCTGACAATGTCGTTTTGCATACCACGTTTCTTTTTAGCACCAATTACTATCACATTTATGCTGCTAATTCTTGACAAAGATGATATAGGAGATACATTGGCAAGTCGTCCTTATAACATTTCCTGTGCCAGAGTCCTCAAATGTTCGTTTCGCTAATTTCTATACACTGTTGAAACTGGTCGCATTTCTGGTGCTGCAAAATGGAATGGAAACAATTAATTTTTTGACTGAGTTTCAATTGAGAATAAACGTGCACTTTTTCATCCATACCAATGACCAGTATACTGTCTTTGGCCTAGAATACTAGCATAGGTAACAGAGGAAAACAATCAACAGTTATTAACTCAATTTTACCGAATTTCATCCAATGAGTCTCATCCTTAAATTATGGCTGAGCAATGGATGACGTTTTTCTGAATATTGGCTTATTCTTACTTTGCCAATCTTTCAAAGCTTGTATCTTTGCCTGTTTCTAGTAACAGAATGCAGGAGTGAAAAGCCCAATTGTTGATTCAATTCCAATAGTCAGTATGTGTGCGAACCTTCCTCCTTGGATTTTTAATTCAATTGTATCAAATGTATTTTAGTCAAAGCACAAGTATTACTATTTGCTATAATACACTTGCACAGTGACTGTAAAATACTAAATGATAACATCTGAGTAAACCTAAAATTAAATTCATCATTTAAAAATCTCAATTCTTCAAAGAAAATAATATTTTAAAGAAACATGAATCATTCCATTTGTTAATCAACATTTGACTTTTTACCAACATCTGACTTTGCGAAACTTCAGTAACTCCATCAGCTGCTTGGGGTGATACAGGGGCATGACTGGACAAGCAATTCGCAAAGCTTTAAATAAACTACAATCAAGCATATAATTATAGCTGACATTGTCGTTTTGCATACCACATTTCTTTTTAGTACCAATTACTGTCACATTTATGCTGCTAATTCTTGACAAAGATATAACCTATCGGACAGTTAAAACCCACATCAGTTTAAAGAGAAGAAACAACTAAAAATGTATTTTGTTAATGATTTCAATACCTGGAAGTTTAGCATATGGTTTTCAAATACTTTAACAATGTCTTGCAATTAATATGCTCTTGATAAACACCGATACATATAAATGTTGACAGTATACTTCTCCTTGGCAGTGTTAAAAATATATAAATATTAATCTTACTTCATCTAGTCAGCTCTATCCTCAGCAACTCAATCCACGTAGTTTCATCCTCAGCAATCAAGAGACACGGTGTATATTATATATTAATCTTTCACTCCACACAGCTCGACCCTTAGCAGTCAGATAATAAACACATCATTATTTAATCTACAATAAAATCACACAAAGTACCAGAAAATATATTACATTTTATTTCATAAAATTCATTCTTATACTTATCTAATCTGTTGATTCTTTTATGTAATTAAAAATCCTTTTAATGACTATAACCTCATCAAATTTAAATGAGAACAGCCTAATCATGTTTTTTCATTTATTTATTTCATAATTAGGTTCAAATTGTTTTAAGGTTAATACTGTCAATCTTACAGCTTAACCTCATTTACCGTAATAAACGAAGTAAAACATATATCTAGGAGATACACACAGACACACTGTTTACGATTGTGTGCAACTATATTTACGTTTAAGTCTACTGACGTCACTAGACTTACGTTAAGGAGCCAACTTCAGCCCGAGACATACACTCTGGCTGGAGAAGAAGAAGAGGAAGAAGAAGATTATAAAGGAGAAGAATCTCAATTTTCGATATATATATATATATATATATGTGGATTACAGAATATCATATAATAATCCAGACTTATAATGTTAATTGCACCAAACGCTGTAAGTGACAATAATTTTTCATACTGACGTTTGACAGTGACAGGTGCACATTATTTTAAAATCCTCGCTGTAATCGCAATCTTCAATGGTGTCGCCTGAGAAAATCTTCTTTAGAGAGTATCCATTGGCGTAGAACTGACCTAAACAAGGACGGACGAATGATTCTTATCGATCGAGAGAGATAGACATAGGCAATGGCACAGATAGAAATAAGCTTTGGGACGCCTGGCTTGCCCTGCTATGCCGTATAAAGCTCTCTCTCGCACTCACGCATTTAGAGCGAGATAAACTAACTACTATAGTTATCGCGTTCCATTTCCCTATCTCCGCCTAGCAGAATAGAGTATGCAGTGAAGGATCCAAAACGCAGTTCCTAAACGCATCAAGGGACGCCATTTTTGCCGGTCATTGTACACGGTGTACAATGACCGCCACTAATGGCCTGCAAGATTTTTTTGATGCGTTTAGGAACCATACCTCCCCAAGGATTCTTCCCCGCCTGGACCAGTTTCTACATTGAGTGACTGGAAAGAGTAGAGGGGGGCATATGACGTATATTTATATATAGATGGTGTTATTGAACAATTTGTATATCTAATACGAATACTAAGCTTCACGTTTCGTTTTCATAGTTTTTGGCCGATTCTTTTGATTGACGAAATACTATTATTGGAGGCAGAAGACATTCTTCTTTCGTTTAACGATATTTTTAGCTTTACATTGCATATTGCTAAATGATAATCATTTAAATAAAATTCGAGGAGAAGGCAGATATTTTCAGATTAGTGGCAACTAGAAATTTGACGCAAGCATTAAACCTGGAAGGATATCAAGAACAGTACAAAATTATTCCTGCGAGTATGTTTAAATATATATTAGCTTTTTAAAATGACTCCATTCGCGAGCCTTAACTATTTTATAAATACTGTTACTTGTATAAATAAAAGAAATATATTATATGCCTTCGCGTATAAAATGTATATACCCATTACGATATATCTGTTATAATTCACAGTATAATATATAAACGTAATCTAAATAAAGAAAAGAAAAGTATTTTGAAAGATTAATTCATTATCCTGTATCCTACTTTCAATATATAAAATTTTCTTCCATCTTCATTTAAAATGCAGGACAGTTATTCAAACTAAATACTGACAGCCAAATCTACTAATATTTACTGAACCTAAAACAGCAAAGAAAATAAATTTAGATATAACAAGCTCGAAAAATTACTACTATTAATTGCCATATTGATACATTTAGATCATATTTAAATTATACCAGAATAACAAATCTTTTTTTAATATTTCCAATTTCGTTTCGCATGGAGATTCCAAATTCGAAGCAACAGAATGGACACATAGCCTGGCCACATTTTTATTCACCAATTGGATGCAGTTCATCTGCTTTATTAGTCTCCATTTAAAATGCAGGACAGTTATTCAAACCGAATACTGATAGCCAAATCTATTAATATTTACTGGACATAAAATAGGAAAGAAAATAAGTTTAGATATAACAACTTTGAAAACTTACTACCGGTAATTGCCATATTGATACACTTAGATCATATTTAAATAATACTTGAATAACAAATCTTTTTTTAATATTTCGAATTTCGTTTCTGCATGGAGATTCCAAATTCGAAGCAGCAAAATTGACACATAGCCTGGCCTAATTTTTATTCATCCATTGGATGTAGCTCATCAGCTTTGTTAGAAAATTTGACCTGCGAAACATAAGAGAAACTACAAAGGATCATGTTTGAATACATTTTATATATGATTATCAATAATATTACTTATCTAAGAAAACAGGTTGGCTTTTATAGATGTGGAGAGCATGCTGCGTATACTATCTGAATCTGTGTTCCATTCCTTAGCGTTGCTTAATTCCTCTGGTTGAAATCAGCATGACGTATACACTTTACTCTTGGTAGAACCTTCCGTAGAACCTTTACACCTGGGAAAAGAGACATTATAATTAGCACTAATTTTATCAATTAATTATATATGATAATAAATATGCAAGGATCTGCATTTCATTGAAAAAATTATAATAATATTTTTTATTATGTATTTCTTATATAAATTCATGAATCTATTTGTTTAATACATTTTTATATATTAAGTTAATTTTTGCAAAAAGTATATTACATTTTTCCTTAATATGTAATGTAAGTTTTTAAAAGTATACAAAATTTATTATACCTGTTTTCTTCGATAATCCAGAAAAGTCATTAAAAAATTTATAACTTCACTATAACTGATTAATATTTTCCAGCAAATTAAAACTCTTTAACAATTTATACTAACACTCGTTTGATGAAAAATCCGCTCTGTCAGACTGACATTTCTGCACTTTTCACTACTCTCACAAGACTCACAGATAGGTCCAGTGGTATAGACTCACCAAAAAATCACCCAGTGGCGTAGAATTATTTTAGACAAAGACGCAGATAGAAATCCATTAGTTAGAGAGAGAAGCGCAATGGCGACGTCCGAGATAGGAAAATAAGAAACGAAGGCCTGGAGAACCCACGTTGAACGCTGTATAAGGCTCTCTCTTTCTCTTTAAGGCATTTAAACAAGGATAGCCTATCATACATATCCTATACTCTTTCCAGTCACTCAGTCCAGGCGGGGAAAAATCCATGAGGAAGTATGGTTCCTAAACGCATCAAAAAAACCTTGCAGGCCATTAGTGGCGGTCATTTAGCTAGACTAACGCAAAGTCCTAAATGTGGGGGCGGCCTAAGGCGTGCGAACGCGACTGAACCCTCGATGACGTAGTAGCTAGCCTCGCGCACAAGCCACTAATTAACATTCGCGACGAACTCCACCGAGTCGTGCGGTACTCCGCGCGTCACCGTTGTATCCTTGAGCTAACTAAGGTAAAATGCCCAGTAGATGAACAAAACTGAAATATAGACCTGTATTTGTACAGCAAAACATAAATGATTATTATAAATTAAAAAACCTGATAAAAAAAATTAAAAGGCATTAGCATTGTTAACGTAAATATTAATAACATACTCAAATTTTTTGATAATGTTTAACGTAATTTAATATAAACGAACAATTAAAAATTAAACTTAGCGTCCCATAAGAGCGAGATAATTTTTCTCTTTTTTTTGTTTTTGATAATATCAAATGTGCATGAAAATTAGAACAATGGGTTAATATGTATAGTGTATGATATTATATGATAACATTTATACTAGTTAATAATATATAGCAAAAAATTGGGTTTAACTCAAAATTAGTTGTCTATGTATACCTCGAGATATCGTAGTAGTTGGACATACGCGGAGTTTGTGTCCAACTTCAGCTGATAGTAATGAGTGCAGGAAGCTGATGCTTGGACACGTGCTCCGATAAACTTTTTACATACTTTTTGTGTGAAAATTAGTTTAAAAAGTGCTGTAGTGTTGAAAAGTTGCGTTTTTTTAATTAATATTACCTTTTCGGAGTTAAATCGCTTCGAAAAAATAATTTCGCAGTTTTCGAAAAATGTAACCTCCAAATAAGCAAACTCAAGTAACTATGAGAGCCAAGAGGGAATCCAAGAAGATTGTTGAAAAGGAAACAGTGACAAAGAAGAAAGTGTGATATAATTAAATTTAAGAAAACTGATGACCGTAAAAGTGCAGTAAAAAAGAAGAGAATTGAAGGAAATTATAGTGTCGAATGCATGCAAGCTGCGTTGAACGCCATGGGTGAGGTGCAAACCTTGCGTCAAGCTGCAACAAATTTTGATGTACTAAAGAGTACTCTTTATATAAAGTCTAAAAACATAGTGCCTCTTAAGGGGATGCATTGAGCGACTCAAACACTCATTCAAGTTTATCTTCCAAACTATTCGGAATATGAACTTGTTTGTAGAGATTAAATTTACTCTTTTGGCTGTACTGAAGCGCGCTACAAACTCGGTTTCTCGAAATTATAAAAAAAAATTTCATAAAAATTATAAATACTTGTAATTTTGTTGGTCATAATAATATTGAATATTAGGCCTTGTAGGGCGCTAAAGAAAAGTTCTATGACTAATTTGAGATCAAGAAGAAACAAATATACCTAAAAATGTTGAAGATTTTTTTGAAAAACTAAATTAGCTATTGAAAGACAAGTTTTACACTGTTTTACCGACGGAGAAATTTCACAGTGCGTTAGACAAGGACAGGCTTATTAGCTCTCACGCTTTAGAAGGGGTACCCACTCTCTCCCCACCATTCCCCGCTAAACAAACTAACTCTCCTACACACAGCAAGATGGCTGGCTAACGCTGCTTGTCGGTGTGATCTGTAGCGAAATGGAAGAACAAATAATTATTTGTAGATTTCAGGGTTAGGTTTTCGCAAATCCGGCGTTGTAACGCCCTTCCATATCATTTCCGATAGCTACTAAAAATTTCTTAAATCATTTTATCATCTACAAGTCTCAAAAAACTTGAATTAGTTGACGAAAGCGTGAATCGTAGCAGCTGACGCTCGTCGCTAAGTAGTGTAGCGCATCATCTACGAGCATCAACACACAGCAAGACGGCTGGCTAACTCTGCCTGTCGGTGTGATTCCGCAGCGCAATGCAAGAATAAATAATTATCTCTAGGTTTTAGGGTTAGGTTACGCAAAACCGACCATGTACCGCCCTTCCATATCATTTCTGGAGGCTACAGTAAAATTTTCAAAGTATTTTCTCATCTGCAAGTCTCAAAAAACTTGTTTCAGTTGACGAATGCACGACTCGTAGCAGTCGACGCTGATGCGCTACACAACTTAATGATCAGCGTCGGCTGTTACGAGTCGTGCATTCGTCAACAGAATCAAGTTTTTTGAGACTTGCAGATGACAAAATACTTTGAAAATTTTACTGTAGCCTCCAGAAATGATAATGAAGGGCGGTACAAGGTCGGTTTTGCGATAACCTAACCCTAAAACCTAGAAATAATTATTTATTCTTGCATTGCGCTACGGAATCACACCGACACGCAGCGTTAGCCAGCCGTCTTGCTGTGTGTTCGTGCTCGTAGGTGATGCGCTACACAACTTAGCGACCAGCGTCGGCTGCTATGAGTCACGCTTTCGTCAACTAATTCAAGTTTTTTGAGAATTGTAGATGATAAAATGATTTGAGAATTTTATAGTAGCTGTCGGAAATGATATGGAGGACGGAACAGCGCCAGATTTGTGAAAACCTAACCCTGAAATCTACAAATAATTATTTGTTCTTCCATTCTGCTATGGATTCACACTGACAAGCAGCGTTAGCCAGCCATCTTGCTGTATGTAGGAGAGTTCGGGGGTAGAACACTCAGCTATCCCCACCCTTTCTTATTTGTCACCCTAGGCTCGAAGGCAACCTTTAGCCAACCTAATATCCTGAACAATATAATTGGCAGCACTGCGTAGATGGCGTTATTGCACTTCTTTAGAATTTGATGCCCATTTGAATTATATTTTTGATTACTCTTGTTTTTTCAGGCATTCTTTGATATATTTTTTTACTATAGTATTAAATCATTCAATAATTTGATTAAGCTATTTGATTAATTCTTATTAATTACGGTCAATTTAGGTAAAGTTTAAAAATAATCCATCAGTCTTATCGGACCCAGTCTTCTAAGTATTTATATATATACATTACAAATTAATGTTACAAAAAATTAAAACAATTATATTGAATGTCAAAAAATCAAATAGAATACATTTTTTAAATTTATAACAATTTATGAGACAAAATATTTTAGTTCTTATATTTATCATTTATTAGCTAGCACCTATATATAATTTTTGCTATATGTTTGACGTTCAACACGCAAAATTAGTGAAAATATCGCCGTCGAAGGGTGAAAAATAGACCAAAATTAACTTGTAGATGAGAGTGGGGCAAAATGATCCCCCTAAGAAAAAACCCTTCCCAGTGACGCTATTAACGATTTTAACATAGCAAAAACATTATGTAACGAAGATCATATATTCCTTTATATTTCTACGTGTCGCGACAATTAAATTGTTAAAGATGTTTTGTAGCAATCAATTTAAAGTAAATTTTACAAAAGTATCATTTTACCCTCATCCGTGGGGTAAAATGATCCCATGTCGAATAATATAAATATTGAATTTATATTTATAGATACGATAGACAAAAACTATAATACACTCTATAATAAAGTAGAAAAGCATAATTTAGTAATAACATTCTGAATTTTATGAAAAGAAAACATGTTATTCAAGTATACTAATCACTTAAAGCGCAAAAAGCGTGAAAAAAGTACACTGGATCGAATCTTCTCAATAAGTCTCGTTTTTAAAAGTGTTTGTTGTATGAAAAATACATTCGTTGTCATCATCGTTACTACTTTTTGAGCACCGGCTGCTTCTTACAAATGAATCCACTATGGCTCAAATTTATAAACGAAACTTAAGCTTAGCACGGTCTTAGCTAAGATTAATTGTTTCACTTTAACCTTTAATACAGTGCTAAGCTCGATCTTCGTCTTAAGAAATTGCTAAGCTGAGATTCGAGCTTAGTTTGGTTTTTAAATTCGAGCTTATGGGATCGTTTTGCCCAAAATGAGCTGCGCATCTTTCATCGAAACTTAAACTTTTACCAAAGCCGATTTTAAATTAATTTTAAGAGGAAATAAAAGTTAATACCTATTACGATTTACCCAATTTTGCGATTTGAAAAGTATTTCCACATTTATTTCCTATATGATTCAAAATTCGCTTATCTTACAGAAAAATGATGAAAAACACATAAATGCCGCTAACAATTTTTTACGTATTAAAAATAGACATTACAATATTATATTATTGTGTATTTAGAAGTTTATATTTTAATATTGATTAATGTTTAAACGAATAGTATCAATAGTTTCTATAAAACCCTCAGGGATCATTTCACCCCGAGTGATCATTTTGCCCCACTCTCGCCTAAATATTTCGAAAGCTAACGGAAAAGCATAATACCAATTCGAAGTATAAAATAAATATTTCAGGTACAATATAGCGTCAGGAAGTACTTACCATCTTCGAGTCAATATACAGGGTGTATCAGCAATGATGCTTTTAATTTTAACCATATATTCTTGAGCATAAACTAAGTCGGAAAGTCCTGTACTATAAGGTCCGAAACAGCATCATTGCTGAGATAAATCAATTTTAAACCGATAAATCAGGGATTTGATTCAACGGAATTTCACTTTCGTTGACAGTTCCCCTTCAAAAAAAAGAAACTTGTACTTCTCCGCCGATCAGTATTGTCGTACACGCATATACAAACACGCACGCAACTACGCCGATTATTAATATTATCTCCTAATGTTTTACATTCCTGATCCTGATGCTGATGAAATTCATTTTCTGCCTATTTTTAAAACGATCCTCGATAGCACCCATTTGGTTGAAAAATCTGGAGAATAATACGGCGTTATTCGTAGATTAATTTTCAAGTCGCTTTATCTTTTCGGTGGCGCGGCATATGAACTGCTCTAAGGTAGTCAAAACATAAGTATTTTATTATAAAAGCTATTATAAGAAATTGTATGTTTTTCTGTTTTTGGAGGTCTCAATGTTTTATCAGATAGAACAGTTTGCTGCATCATTGGAAGATCAAAATGACTCGAAAATGGATTCTCAAGTAAGGCCATAGTCCACAAGAAATTTCAAGCTAAAAGAGTGGAGAACTTGAAAGATCCCTTTAAGAATGAATTAGCCATTTTTTCATTTTATGAAGGGACAAGCCACAAAATTAAAAATAATTTTTTCTTTATATCGTAGATTGTCCATAGTTTTTGTCTTTTTGCATAGTGTCTGTCTAAATGGACTAGCCAGTAAAATTAGCCAATTGCTAGGTCAGATTCTAGTTTATAGTGACTATAAGTTGATATAGTCACCAAAAAGAAATATTTTACAATTAACCAAGCAAATCGTAATAAAGTGAAGAGAAAAACATAAGCATTTACTAATTTATCTTTGAAATCTTTTCACACCTAAGAGCGTGCAAAGACTGAATAATAATCTACAGCATTAACAAAAAATTATTTTTAATTTTTTGGCTTGTCCCTTCAGAAAATGAAAAAAGGCTTATTTATTCTTAAAGGGATCCCTCAACCTCTCCATTTAGATTGAAATTTCCAGAGAAGACTATGGCCTTATTTGAAAATCTATTACCGAGTCATTTTGATTTTCCAATGATGCACACAGCAAACTGCTCTATCTGATAAAACAGTAAGATTTTTAAAAACAGAAAAAAATAAAATTTCTTATCATACCTTTTTTAATATAATACTTATTTCTTGACTACTTTAGAACAGTTCATATGTCGTGTCATCGCAAAGATAAAACGCCTTGAAATTAATCTACAAATAACGCCGTATTATTCTTTAGACTTTTCAATTATGAAATGGATGCTGTCGAGGATCCTTTTAAAAATAGGCAGAAAAGTAATTTCATCAACAACAGGATCAGAAATGTAGGACATTAGGAGGTAATATTAATAATCGGCGTAGTTGCGTGCTTGTGTGTATACGGATCAGCAGAGAAGTACAACCTTCTTTTGTTTTTTAAAGGGGAACTGTCAATGAAAGTGAAATGAAAGTAATTTTTCCGTTGAATCAAATCCCTGATTTATCGGTTTAAAATTGATTTATCTCAGCAATGATGCTTTTCCAGACCTTATAGTATAGGACTTTTCGTCTTAGTTTAGTCCCAAGAATACGTTGTTAAAATTAAATGCATCATTCATGATACACCCTGCATAATATACCAATGATTGAAAGGATGCATCGAGTGGCAAAAATGTAATTCCAACAAATTTCCTATAAATGGAGGAATATAAATTTTCATAAGAACCAAATTACCTCTGCTTTTAATGTACTTAAAGTAGGTAAAGGCATATTTTTCCGATTTAAAAAAAAGTTGAATATAAATAATTATTTTTTACTCCTATCAGTAATTACAAAAAAGGGAGCCTATATTGCACTTTGGCAGAATTCACTGATTGATTTTTTGTTAGAAAGAAACAAACGTTCTTAGAATTATATATAAAAGATTATTTTGACAAAACTTTAATAGTAAAACGGAGACATATTTGAAATTTGACTCAGTCGCGCTATTACAACTATTCCAAGGAATCTTCTAAAATTTTAAGAATATCTACTTCTTTCTAGAGTAAAATTGCTCAGTGAATTTTTTCAAAGTGCGATAAAGTTTCTGTTCGATCTTTACATGGTAACAGATCGAATCCCGGCTTTTTTTCAGGTAATCGATATTAGTGGCGTAGTAATTGATTATAAATTATTGGTAAGTTTGGTTTTTGTTACACTCAAGAGAGTCAATTCCCTGAAACATATGCCGAAAGCAGATATCTTCTTGGTAATATCCCTTCAATCAAGACGTCCCCGAGCACCTTAACCCGATTAAAAAGACGAATTACCTGCCGATAATTGAAATATCGAAGTAATAAGCGAGCTCGGTTCCCCTTGAAGCTTTAAACTTTTGATCATACCGTAGCGCGGTTTTTTGTAAAGTTATAAGGCCCGGTCTTAAACGAATACGAGTGATTCCGCAATCTGGCTGCTCGCAAAAGACATAAGGCCCGATTCTAAACGAATACGAATGGTTCGACAGCTCAGCTGTTTGGAAAAATGACGTGACTCGTGCTAAACGATAAGATGTACGAAATGTGGAATGATTCGCCAATTGAATGCGAAAGTGCGTAACAAACATTGTAACCGGCATACGTCTTAATTCATTGCACGATCGTATATCATTTGTAATCGTGATTATTGTAAAAGGTGTATAAAACAATAAAAAGAGTTTTTTATGCTTTCGGACTTTTTTTCTTAATTTTTATACATTTTATTTATTTAAAAACTAAGCAGTTCCTTCATGCGGAGTTGCCCCTCAACTATAGCCTTCTTTGCTATTGAACAGTCTCTATTTTTTTAAATTATAGATGGGTAATAAAATACATATAATTACACAGGACAACAAAATTAGGGGTTTTAAAAGTTGTTTAAGACTTCGAAGTATAATTTTATTTAAATTTTCTCACTGAATCCAAATTTGGTTCTAAAATTATTACATCATCTGAACTTTTCAAGATATTAAAATTTTCAGATGTAAAAAAAATGTGTTTGGGTAGGTTAATTAATCTACAATGTTACCAGCATTAATTATGCTGCGCAACTCTATATTTTTCTAAATAGTACTAGATTAAACGTTTAAAAAAATATTGTGTTCATAACGATGTCTGTTTTACATACTTAGATATATCAATCAAAATTGCTATGATAAAAACATGATTCTTAATGCCAATGCGACTATGGAACAATTTTCGGTTATTTTGTTATGCTTAAAATTAAGAAGAAAGTATCATATATCTTTTAATTACAAATCATCACCCTATACAAAAAATATTTTCTTCTTATTTTGACGTAAACCAAAGAACCGAAAATTGTTCCATGATTATATTGGCCTTAAAAATTGTTTTTTATCTGAGAATTTAAAAAAAAATGAAAAATGATGTTCACTTTGAAAAACTAAAAATTTTACTTTGATTCGATGCAAAATAAATAGATAATAGGGAAATTATTATTTCATATTTTTTTACAATAAAATTCAATTCAAGATGAGGAAATTGGCATGCCGAACATTGAAATATCTTACTTCTTCTTTTAAATATAAACATTTAAAACCTCGGAATCGTTAAAGCGTTGAATTTTTAACAATTAACAAGTTTTTTTAGAATTAATGAAAAATTCTACAAATTTACACGGAAATTTATATCAAAAAGTTCTACACAGTAAACAATTTTCAAGAAAATAAAAAGTAGTTTGTTTCTGAGCTCCGTGATTTGATGAGGAATGCCCCATGTTTCAATTAGAACGTTTAATCGGAGTAATAAAATTATAGGACAACCTTTAAAATATTATATATAATCTTTTATTGTAATCATTTAAATAAATTTATATATGTAGAATAGTTAGTTGCAATTTATTTAAACGATTTTCGGTTCTTATAATATTTTGGTATTCAGTTTTCATTAAAGCTGGCTGCTTTCACCATATTATCGCGTCAAACTAAAATCATTGGATTTTTAATTATTTTGTTACTTTAATTATATTTTTTACTGTTCATTATAGATACCATTTTGTCTCAAATAATTTTATTCATTACGTTTAATACAACTAAATTAAACGAAATTTGGTAATATTCCTATAGTGAATTATGTTATAGTCAAGTAACAAGATATCGTCCTTACTAACCTAACGTGACCATTTTTCACCCAACGCATCAAGCACTGCTACCAACTTAAATACTGTATTTTCCTCAATTTTAACTTTTTTAGTTGGCTAAGAATTGCCTTCGGTACAAATAATTCGAGCCTTCGAGGCTTAAGTGTCCAGCCCCTGGGAGAGTTGGTTTGTTTAGCGGGGAATGGTGGGGAGAGAGTTGGTACCCCTTCTAAAGCGAGAGAGCTAATAGGCCTGTCCTTGTCTAACGCACTGTGAAACTTCTCCGTCGGTAAAACAGTGTTAAACTTGTCTTTCAATAACCTATTCAGTTTTTCAAAAAAATCTTCCACATTTTTAGGTATATTTGTTTCTTCTTGGTCTCAAATTAGTCACAGAACATTTCTTTAGCGCGTTACAAGGCCTAATTTTCAATATTATTATGACCAACAAAATTACAAGTATTTATAATTTTTATGAAATTTTTTTTTTTATAATTTTGAGAAACCGAGTGTGTAGTGCGCTTCAGTGCAGTCAAAAGAGTAAATTTAATTTCTACAATAAAGTTCATATTCTTAATAGTTTGGAAGATAAACTTGAATGAGTATTTGAGTCGCTCAATGCATCTTCTTAAATGTCGAAAGGGTCCTCAAACTGTACTAAGTGCAGAGGATGAAAATAATAATGAGCAGTGGCTTATATTTTGTGCTGAAAATGGTTTTCCAGCAACAAAATCAAGACTTTTAGACTGTGTTCAAAAGTATCTCGTCAATGATAAAGTAATAACGCCATTCAAGAATAACCGCCCAGGAGAGCATTGGTATCGAGCTTTCATGAAAATACATCCTTCGCTGAGTAATAGAATTGCAAAAAATCTGACCAGCACCAGAGCAGCCGTTACAGAAGAAGACCTTAGAGGATGGTTTGGGAACGTTAAGCGACACCTCCAAGAAAAGAATTTATTGAATATGCAGCCGCATAGAATATTCAACTTAGACGAGTCTTCTTTTAATCTTGTGCCTAAGGACAATAAAGTAATAACAGAGAAAGGAGCTCGAGCACCATACCAAATAGTGTCAGGAAACGAAAAAGAGCTTAACAGTATTATTTACAACGTCTGCTTCTCGAATTATACCACCACCTATGATCTTATTCGATTTGAAAACTTCACAAAAAAAAAAATACTTTAAATTCGAAACCCTCAGGCTGGGGCTTTGGAAACACAGAGAAAGGCTGGATGACATCTGAAAGCTTTTATAGCTATATAGTGAATGTTTTTTACAAATGGCTAAAGGATAACGATTATGTGTTTCCTGTTGTCTTGTATGTGGATGGTCATAGCTCACACATATAACTCTGCCATTACTAATGTTTTGTAAAGAACATTTCATAGAATTAATAATTCTTTACCCGAATGCAATACATATAATGCAGTCATTGGATGTTGCTATCTTCAACCCACTCAAAAAAGCTTATAGGAAAACTTTGCGCCAGTGGAGAGTTGACAACAATATAATTGATATTAAAAAACAAATGTTTGCTCCTGTTCTAAAAATGGCTCTAGATTCTCAAGATTTTACATTCACAATTCAGAATGGTTTTAGAGCCTGAGGATTGTATCCATTTAACCCTGATGCTGTGAATTATAATGTGTTAAGCAAGAAAGGCAAGGCAAAGAATGCAAGTGAGAAGCAAGATTCAAATGATGTAAATGGAGATACCACTTCCAGAAACTCAGGATTTTTAGAAATTGTGACGGAATATTTCCCCGTCACAGAATTTTGATGTTTGCGGTAAAGCTAGGTGGGCTCGGTCGGTAATTAGGGTTACCGTCGCGCGGCCCACTGGCCTACTTCCGTTAGTGAGTCGCCCGCGGCAGCACGTGCCGGGATCTAGGATCGATTACGCAATAATCCGCGAGGAGTGCTGATCGATCCCGGCGCGTGCCAATTGTCGCCGCGAGGACTCACTCTCTTCCTTGGATGACAGCGTCGAGGACGGACCTCCTTGCATTCGCGACTTTTCGTGTAGGTACCAGTTACCTGTCGCCGACCTGTGGGTTTTATCCCATAATCTTTCCCCCCAGTTAGTGGTTTTCCCTCGGACTTTTTCGCGAGTGCATGTGCCTGCGTCAAAAGAAGGCGAGGAACCTATGAATACTGGTGGAGGACGGAGAGGCTGCCTGAATTCGTAGATAGTAAATCAGGTAACGTGGAAACTCCACATCGGGGAAGTACACGCTTTTCTCTTCGTTGCCGTGAGGTTCTAGGGGCAGCAGCGGGGATAAGTGGCACGAGGAAACCGTCCTCCGGTCGTGAGAGAGCCGGCGATCGGTTTCGTCGTTAATTAGTCTTTTGATTGTTATTTGGATGCCGGTTCCTGGGCGGGCGGCCATGTTGAAGGCAGCAGCCACCTAAGGAATCGACTTCTAATATTTTGGGATTATTGTCGTGTTTTTCGGTCGATATTTTTCAGGTTTTCAGGTTATCCTGGACCAGTGCCCTTTTTCGAGTTTTTCTTGTGTTTTGTCCTATTATTTCCAGGTCATAGGTTCACCTAACAAAGAGCCAAAAGCAGAGTGGATTCCGCTGGTTTTTGTTAGATGTTCTTTAAAGCATTTTTATTTAGGTAATCGTAATGTAGGTTCCTAAAAGCATCGGATTAGGACCTGGTAAATAAAAGTTATTAAAGTTATGTACAGATTCGGTAAAACCAATTCTAGCACGACCTGAGACTGTCTCTGCCAGTCAAGCCGCGGAATGAAATGGGATGCCTGGCACCCAAGTAAGAGGTTTTCACCTATGTAGTTATTAATTTGAATAAATTATTGTTAAAGATTGAATCGGCATTCATTTCTTGTTCAAATTCTGTGTGCTTTGTGCACCTCACGTTCGAACTCGTGTTCCCCTCGCGAGTGAAAGGCAAAGAAGTCTGCCTTCGAAAAGTTGTCGTCACAAATGGCGCCCAACGTGGGGCCTAAATTGGCTTAGGGGACGAATATACCTCCGGGGAAATAATTTTCTTTTCTTTACGAATTAATTATTATCCCCCAATAAAACACTTTCGTGTAAAAAAAAGACGGCAAGTAATTGAAAGTGATCCCACTGAACAAAATAATCTATAAGACCAAACATTTTTTAAACTCAAATGTTACTTTAAAAATTTCTAGGTAAATGTATTTCCACACATCAAACATCAATACTTTTACAATAAAAAATAATACATTAAAAATGAAATATTGCAGAAAAAGAATTTTAGACAAAAATATCTGAAAAAACACTTTACAGTTAAATATTTCAGAAAAGGAAGTAGTTCTTCTGGTTACTTAATAAATATATCTAGCAACATAAAGCATGAAGATCAAATAAATTAGGCAAGTAAGTCAATCAACCGGCAACATAAAGTATTGAGATCACATAAATTCAGGCAAGTAAATGAATGAATAATTAATTATTATATAATTTTTGTATACGTACACAGTGGGAAGTTGAATCGTGTGTGGTTTCAACTACAGTGTAGTATATCACTTTCCAAGTTAAATTACAGAGTGAAGCTAGCTGAACCACCCACGATTCAATTTCCTACTGTGTACTACTTGCCGGAACGGGCCGAAAAGTGTAAAGTATATTTGAGTATTCATCAGTTGCACTTTAAACTGTCATCTACAGTACACATTTGATCCGTTCGGGCAAGTAGTACACAGTAGGAAATTGAATCGTGGGTGGTTCAGCTAGCTTCACTCTGTAATTTAACTTGGAAAGTGATATACTACATTGTAGTTGAAACCACACACGATTCAACTTCCCACTGTGTACGTATACAAAAATTATATAATAATTAATTATTCATTCATTTACTTGCCTGAATTTATGTGATCTCAATACTTTATGTTGCCGGTTGATTGACTTACTTGCCTAATTTATTTGATCTTCATGCTTTATGTTGCCAGATATATTTATTAAGCAACCAGAAGAACTAATTCCTTTTCTGAAATATTTAACTGCAAAGTATTTTTTCAGATATTTTTGTCTAAAATTCTTTTTCTGCAACACTTCGTTTTTAATGTATTATTTTTTATTGTAAAATTATTGATGTTTGATGTGTGCAAATATATTTACCTAGAAATTTTTAAAGTAACATTTGATTTTAAAAAATGTTTGGTCTTATAGATTATTTTGTTCAGTTAAATCACTTTCAATTACTTGCCGTCTTTTTTTTACACGAAAGTGTTTTTTTGGGGGGATCTCAGAGCTTTTTGTAATGTGACAAAGATACATCTTAAGAATTTCTTTATGCAAATAATACGAAATGTAGTGAAACTCTTAAAGAAAGAATGTGTATTCTAATAATTAAATTTTATTGGACGGGAATATAAATTGAAATATATAAATAATTATATTGTTAACAATAATCAATTTTATTTAACAATATTAAAAAAGGAAAAGTACAACATTTTAAATAATATATTGAAAAATTACATATCAACTCGTTATAAATAGTTTTGATAAAGAAAGATACAATAATTTTCTACACAAAAAATATGTATTACGAGATTTTATTTGAAACTGCGCGATACTCAGTGAGAAAATAATTTAATAATGATAGAAACTCATTGTGGAAATCATATCATTTTTAAATAGTTTACTCACTAGATATATTGCAGCCGAAGGCGCAATAATTGCGGCCAATATTTAGTGAAATGGCGTTTTAAACGCAGCCGTGGTGCTAATATTGTTGAACATGTTAAGATGTTTTTACCCATGATAACAACTTTCAACATTTATAAAAGCAGCCGTTAGAGATACGAATAACGTAATATTGAATTAATTAAATTTCCTCGAAGAATATGATAAACGTACCTTTTGAATTTCTGGGACATGTTTTCTTTTGAACGATATGATCGTTCGCATATATCCATGATTTATCCTTACGTATCATAGACGTATAATGACCAGTTGCAGCATCTTTGCCGTCATGGAAAATCGCACAATTTGCTTTATAAACTTTATCACCCATTTCTAATTTCTCAATAGGTATACCTTTAATGTTTCAGTTTTTAAGAACAATCCAATCTTTAACGTTTTCTATATTTTCAGTTTTGGTATTATATAATGATAATTTAACAATCAGAACTTTGTTAGTAACTGTACTAGCAATTTTTTGCTGAAGTTCTAAAGAACTCATGCAATTACTGCACAAAGAATTCAATAGTTTTTTTCCACTTAGAGAAGTTGCTCTGAATTATTTCTTTCATGTGCTCCAAGAATTACTTTTGCATAATTTTTTGGGAATTAACAAACTCTTCATACCATCAAATAGCATAAGTAATAAAATATTATTATAAGATTGGGTAATATTTGTATGATAACATGAAGTACTACATTTGTCCGTTTTTGTTAGATAATGTTGCACAACGCGATTCAAGCAACTTAATTTATCACACAGAGCAGTGATTAAATCACCAGCATCATACTGCCGCTTTCCAACAAATTGGATTTCAGCATATTGTCTAATATCAATATTCTCTAAAGATTTATCAAAAGTTTCTGAAGCAAAAATAAAAGATTTTAGAGAATTGTCTGCTCCTATACGAAATAGTACACTTCTAATTGAATAACAATTTACAATGCATTGTATAACTGCATTTGCGTATGAAGAAATATAATCACGTTTCATTATTCCTCTTATGTATTAATCAATATCATTTACATATACAGCAATTAATGACAAATGTAGATGATGAAAGTTCTACTTATTACTACAACCTTCTATCCTCATTAAAATTAGTCACCAAAAATTTTCGTAAGTTATAATGTTTCATCTGCATATCTTTACGCAAACATGTGACTGCTTAGCCTATTTCCCACTATTCTAGATGCTCCTTCTTGTTTCTGATATAACTTGTAATTAAGAAAATTATAATATAATCATTGCTAATTAAGATAAAATATGTATAAATTAAAATTAGACAGGTATTATACGATACAATTTATCTTTCAATTGTTGCTTTGCTACTTATAGCTCAAGTCATATATAATAGTTCCCAGGCTTACTGTTTAAATATACATATACATCGGTTAATGAAAAATTAAAATGATGAAAGATCTGCTTATTACAACAACTTTCTATCTTAATTAACATTAGTCACCAAAAGTTTTTGTAAATTATAATGTTTTATCTGCATATCTTTAAGCAAGCATGTGACTGCTTAGACAATTTCCCCCTATTATAGATGCTCCTTCTTCTTTCTGAAATAACCTGTAAATAAAACAAAATTTTAATATAAATAATGCTAATTAAGAGAAAATTTGCTTGGATTAATTTTGGATACATATTAAACAATATAATTTTCTTTCAATTGTTGCTTTGCTACCTAAAGCTCAAGTCATACAGAATAGTTCCCAGACTTACTATTTAAATATACATATACAAAAATTAATGACTATTTTAAATGATGAAAGATCTACTTATTACTAAAACCATCTATCTTCAATAGTTAGGCACTAACAGTTTACGTATGTTAAAATGTTTTATATGCTTATCTTTACGCAAATATGTGACAGCTTAGTCAATTTTCCACCATTGTAGATGCCCCTTCTTCTTTCTACGATAACCTGTAAATAAGATAAATTAGTAGAGTAGCTGTAAGGATTCTGGGACCGGGTGGCGAGGGGGTCGGGGTCCCGCGGGGGTAGGGGAGGTAGGGGAATTGCCCCCTCTCCTCGTGTGGTTGTGCGCATGCGGTTGTGCGCATTATCGCGTTCCCCCCGGCGTTAAACTCGTAGGGTACACAAGTGGCCTCCCCCCCTCTTACGTTAAGCAGTGAACGCAGATAAGGAGAGAAGGAGAGAAAGAGAAAGAGAAAGAGAAAGAGAAAGAGAAGGAGAAGGAGAAATAGAATTTTGCGGTTATGAAATGAACGATATTTGGAATTTTTAATAAAAATTTATAAATATATTTTTAATAATATGCACATAAAAATTATAATAATTAAATATTAAAAAAATTAATAATATATTTATCGCTCCTAATTGGGGGCCACCCTTCCTCATCATCAGGGTCTTCGTGTTGGAGGTTGGGTGACCCCCAAACTCCTTCCTGCATCCAACGGATTCCGTAGAAATCGAAATCCTCCTGGAAATTTAAATTTCGTGTTACCTCTTCTTCCCATTGAGCATTCCTGAATTTAATTCCCTCACGTATATATTTTTTGTGCTCCTTCTCAATAATTTTATCCCTTAAAACTGTAAGCGGATAATTCAAAAATAAATATACAGGGTGTAACGAAACGACCGCCTTTTCTCGTAACTGGAGGTTCGGGGTGACCATCCAAATGCACGTGTAAAATTTTGTTCGAATCGTTCAAGGGGTTTAAAAGTTATTTCCATTTAAAACTCACCCTTTTTCGGTCCTTTTCGAACGACTTTAACTGTGCATAATAAAGTGGAGAAAGTGGAAAAACAATTGACGAACACCCCACTAGAATGTAAAAATTATCGATCGCGCGCGATAATACATTTGCAATTTATTTCATTAATTTGGCTATTAGATTAATTTTAAAAATAGCAAAATTCTTTTCATTACAATTCCAAATCAATTCAATACAAGTATCATTGACTGAATTGATGGAAAGAGGGAGAAGATAGAATGAAAAGGAAAGTATCAAAAGGTAAGATGTCACGCGACAGCACTGATAATTTAATAGGAAACACATCAAGGCATTTTCTTTCTACAAACGAAGGTAAAAAGAATTATTTAAAATCAATTCATTGATGATAGAAAAAATTAAACTTACCCTTTATTGTTCTCCAAGTTCCTTTACACCGAAGTTTTTAAAAAAGCTTCAAACTGGCTCCTCGATGATTTCCAGAATGCACACTTTCATTGATTTTGCATTTAAGAACTCGCGAATTTAAGCAAATTAGGTGTTAACCTACGTTTCTTCAAAACACCGGTTAATTTGACACTTTTTGAACTGTTTGAAGTAGGCTGAAAAGAGAGACACATAGAGATAGAATAATCAATAATTCGTTTCGACCACTCTTAATCACCCTACTTCAAACAGTTCAAAAGTATCAAATTCACCAGTGTTTTGAAGAAACGTAGGTTAATACCTAATTTGTTTACATTCACAAGTGTTTAAATGCAAAATCAGTGATAGTGTGCTTTCTGGAAATCATCGAGGAGCCAGTTTGAAGCTTTTTCAAAAACTTCGATTTAAAGGAACTTGCAGAACATTTAATGGGTGAGTTTAGTTTTCTCCTTCATCAATGTATTGATTTTGAATCATTCCCTTTAGCTTCGTTAGTAGAAAGAGAATGCCCTCATGCATTGTCTATTAAGTTATCATTGCGCTCGCGCGATATCTTAGCTTTTGATACTTTCCTTTACATTGCGTCAACTCGCTCTTTCCATCAAATCAGTCAATGATGCTTGTACTGAATTGAATTGGAATTGTAATGTAAAGGATTTTGTTATTTTTAAAATTAATCTAAGAGCCAGATTAAAGAAATAAATAGCAAAAGTATTACCGCACGCGATCGATAATTTTTACATTCTAGCTGGGTGCTCATCAATTGTTTTTCACTTTCTCCACTTTCCATTATGCAGTTAAAGTCGTTCGAAAAGGACTGAAAAAGGGTGATTTTTAAATAGAAATAACTTTTAAACCTCTTGAACGATTCGAACGAAATTTTACACGTGCACTCAGTTTGTCACCCCGAACCTCCAGTTACGAGAAAAGGAGGTCGTTTCGTTACACCCTGTATATGAATATTATTTTTTATAACCAAAAAAAAAAAAAAAAAATTATTTAATTTGTTGTAACTTACGGTCTCTAATTTGCTCCAAAAGTTTCTTATCCGGATTTATCCGTTTAAGATACCAAATAAAATCATACATATGTGCGTAAATATCTTCGTACATTTTGTTGTTTTTTTAAAAATAATAGTAAGAATCCTTGATAGTTTTCGGTTCAAATGCACAAACTAGAATGAACGCACCCATCCGCAGATCCACTACAGGAATTTCATGTAAGAGGGGAGACGTCACATGGGTACACAAGTGGCCTCCCCCCTCTTACGTTAAGCAGTGAACGCCTTAGAGAGAGAGAAGGAGAGAAACCGCCATGCGCGAGCCAAGAGAAGCAGTTGGTTACTTTAAACGATAAGACGCGTTACTTAATACATTATCGCGCTCTGCAACAATCTATGCGTAATGGACTCGTACTGGAAAGAGAAAGAGAGAAAGAACATTCGTAGAGAGCGATGCAGTGATCGCTCCCCCTTATTTATGTTACAGTATCTTTGACGATCGTCATATTCATTTGTATATCCATCGTCGCAGATACTTACCATCCGCTCTGTAATAAGAGCGGAGCCTACGTGACCTTAACTTCAGAAAAGTGGTTGGGACGTATGTGAAAAACACGACAACATTCAGAACAGTTTTCAAGCTGTAGATCCCCCTGGAATATTTCAGTCGAAGCATCGTCCGATGTCGGTTGATTGGAAATCTTCAAGGATTTTATGTTATGATTTACATTTTTTTTTCTTTTTTTTTTGCAATACTTATATTACAGGGTACAGTGGATTGGTGGAGAGGTAATTGAAGAAACACCAATGTAAGGGAAAAAGCCTTTCGGCATAAAAAACCCTCTTTATTGAAATACAAATTTACTTATAAAAATATATAAATAAACCAGGAATTGTACGTCCTGTAGAATTCCAATAAAAACAGCAACAGCAACAGCATCTATAATTAAAAAAAAAAAAAAATTATTTAAGTAGCTTCTATGCTACATTAAAAGCACTCTATGTCGAACAAAAGTAGTACTACGATTTAATAAATCGCTGCGAGAGAAAAAGTGAATGCGAGATTCCTTCGCTATTAAGCCATTTTTTTTTTTTTATATTTTTTATTAGTCTTTGACTTTTATTAACTCTTACCGATTTGGTGGTGGTAACTGTCTGTCATACAACCCACAAGCTCACATAGGCTGCATATTACGTAACCGTAATAACAATTGCCTCCTACGCGAGACTGCAGGTTGCTCCCCTGCAGGTTGCTCCACTGCAGGTTGCTCCACTGCAGGTTGCTCCGCTGCAGGTTGGTCCGCTGCAGGTTGCACCGCTGCGGGCAGCATCTGCAGGGCTACGGGCAGCGAATGTGGTCGCCGCAGTGACTGCTGCTGCTGCTGCTGTTCAAGTATCAAGCGAAACCCTCTTAGAACTGACTGCTGCTGCTGCCGCTGCTGCTCTTCATTATGCCGAAATGGCCTTACTATTGCCACTGGTTTGCAATATTTTTTTTCTAAGTATTTTAATGTAAGTTTCTTGTCAGGTAAGCTTATTAGTCGTGTGGAGCTCATGATGTCTCACTGAAGACTGAAGTGAAGAGTGCTCTCCTCTACGTATTCCAGATGAAGTTTACATATCTTTATCAATACATATTAGCTTTCTCTCTCCACTTCGGATGAAGTTTACATCTCATTATCAATGCGGAGAGAAGTTTATATCAATTTCTCAATACGTATTAGGTTTCTTTCCGTTAACTCCAGATGAATTAGTAAAAGGTATATTTACAATAATATTTTTCAATTAATTTGATAAAAGAAATAGTAGAGGTTAATTTACAATGATATTTTTTCAATTTGTTAGATAAAATAATTTAACAGTAAAAGAAAAAGAAATGTGGTGGTTCCTCTTCTTCTCTCTTAGTCTGCTTTGAAGCAATATCTTTTTCCTCCTCCTTCTCCACTACTTTTTTCTCCTCTTCCTTCTTCGTTTGCTTTGACTCAATATCTTTCTCCTCCTCCTTCTCCATTTTTTTCTCCTCTTCTTCTTCCTTCTTCATATCCTTTGACTCAATATCTTCCCTAGTCTCTTTCTCTTCGTCTTTCTTCACTTTATTTTAAAAATACAAACAGGTAATAATAATTATGAAAAGGTAAAAAAAAAAAGATAAAATAAATACTTACATTCTTCCTCCTCTACTTTTTTCTCCTCTTCCTTCTTCGTCTGCTTTGACTCAATATCTTTTTCCTCCTCCTCCTCCTCTTCCTTCTTCGTCTCCTTTAACTCAATATCTTTTTCCTCAGCCTGTTTCTCTTCGTCTTTCTTCACTTTATTTTAAAAAAAACAAAGAAACAAACAATAATTATGAAAAAAATGTAAAAAATAAATACTTACAATTTTTATGCAAATAAAGATGCGGTTTTCGTTCATACTCTTCGAAGTAACGATTGAAAAAATCGTTAATTCGATTGACGTATTCCTCTGTCAATTCTCTGGGAAGAGTGGGTGAAAGAGGAACAATATCCTCTTGAATCATGATTAATTTACACTTTTCGCAGCTCATTTTTTTTTTCCTGTGTGCAGCACCGACAACGGTATAAGATTGAATGAAGAATTGAGGACTTGTGTTCTCCTCTTTATTTCTCTAAATAGTTTTCAAAGAATCACATATTTGCTTTTATCCACTTAGCAAAAACTGACACCTCCTCGTAAGGACAGTGGATACGTTCATTGTCCAAGTTCTTCTCTCGAACGTGTAAATTGCACGGAGTTTTTTCAAAATCATATAGTTTAATTAAATCCTTAAACTTAGGACAACCATACACTTCTAAATTAATATTATCCACATTCATCCTATTCAATAGATTTTTTTCAATGCTCCCTCCCTTGTAGGCTACTACGGGATTCTCGCACGTTAGGCAACCTCTAATAAAATCTTCCACATCCTCCTGCTCGTATTTCTCGAATCCCGTATCACTATATTTTATACCATGAACCATATTGAGCAAATACCACACAGTTTTTTTGTCTTTCTCACTAAGATTTTTCATACTGTCACGCAAACGAAACGATGCGTAAGAAATTTGGTTACTTTTTAAATCAATTATAGCTATATCTTTATATTTAAGTTCTTTTTTATAAACTAAGAAACCTTCTATATCCATTATGTGAGTTATTCTATGCATTGTTGCGCTCGTGCTATTCTCGATGAAGAAAAAAACTGAAATGAAACATTCGAAGAAATATCTCCGTAGAGAGAAAGATTTTATCGTTTCTTTAAAATATAAAGTTACATTTGATATGAAGTCCTTTCTTTCTTAATCTCTAGAAGATATTTTTTTTCCTATTGTATTATACTGTGAAGAAACTATAGGTAACAATGGGGAAAAAAATTTCTTAGAAATTATCCCCTCCTTTTAAAAACATTAAATTTTAATACGTTATTTGTTCCCCTGTTGGAGGGGGAAAAAATTTTTCTTAAATGCGGCAAAAAAAAAGATCGTTCATTCTTGCATCGAGCGATTGACGACGACGACGACGACGACGATAATGACACCGACATTCGTTGATTTTCAAGGTTTTGTATTGACCGACAAAAGTTTTATAGTTAAAGAATTTGCGGTGTTGCGTGGTAATGAAGTGTATCACAATGTATTTTCACCACCATTTCAAGAAGCTTGGTTGAGCGATCTCGAGAGAGAACAGAATGAGTAAGTATTATTTTATTTTTTTACATGTAATGTTGTATATATGATTTTTTTCTTTTTAAAGTTGGCTTTATTTTAATCGACATGGATTCAATTGGACCGACGGTCATTCACCTTATTACAAGCATACAGATGTAATAAGAAAGTATGTAACATCATACGATGAAGATTGGATTTTCGTGAAAGGACGGGAGAAATATGATTGATTGAGAAAAATTTGCAACTTAGAAAATATATACAATTCGAAGGAGTGTGAGTGGGGTAAATTTATTCTTGGATGGAGTAAAAATTTCGAACCACCGTTACCCAAATGTATGACTCATTATGGTATATGTTCACTGCAAAATGTCTACTATATGAAATCTGTATATGATCAATATATTAAGGAATAAAAGACATCTGAAAAAAAAAAACAATGTATATCAATGTCAGTATGCATTTCGGATGAAACAATGGGATGTGTAGATACCCCTACTTCCATTCTCTATTCGATATATACAAGCGTTACTCTTCGCAAGAGACGCATTCGCAATTATTAATTTATTGTTGTTCACCGTATGACAGAGTCATTTCTTTAAGAAACACACACAAAATGTCGACTGAATTGCGAAGAAAATTTTTTACAATTAATAGTGCGAATGAGTACGATGCGTGGGTACTGGATTGTCGCGAGCATATTCGACGATTGAGCAACGCGGATCGAGCTTTGCCCGTTGGAACGCGTCAAAAGAATTTCGCTGAAATCGCGTGTATAAAGTACCTGTTGCTACGAGCGCAGAGAGAATTGAATTATATTAAATCAGGGGCTGGTTGTAGCAATGACGTACAAGGACTTACCTGGGAGGAGCTTGATTCGGCGTTTCGAAGTCGAATATGCAGCGGCATGGTAGTTAATAGTAATTATATAGAGCCTAAGGATTTTTTAGTAGACGCGGAAGTATTAGTGCGTACGCGTATAGATAAGGTATTTGTAAGTGCAAATAATGTTAAGATTAACTGTGTATTTAACGGACAATTCATCTCTAAGGACAATAGTGATGATAAAAACATTAGCACGACTAATGCTACATTGTACAAGACTGATAATTTTAGTGATTGGTATAGGAAAAACATTTTAGACGTTATTATGCAAAAATTAAGTGTATTTCAAGAGCGTGATAGTGGATGGGCTTTGCACAAAATTCATTATTTAATAGTTAACATTAATCGTTTTAACCCGTTGCACGCGGGTTGTAAAATTAATCTGCCATCCGCTATCACAAGTAGGAAAGCTCTGATAAATTTAGAAACTAGTGATAATGCATGTTTCGCATGGTCCGTGACGGCGGCACTCTATCCGGCAAAACCTACGGCTCATCCAAATCGTACGTCCTCTTATCCACATTTTCGGACGGTTTTAGACGTCGGTAGCCTAACCTTTCCGACTACGCTAAAACAGATCCCGAAATTCGGGACGGATAATGACGTGTCGGTCAACATCTTTACCTTGGAGAATGATATCGATGCAATAATCGTACCTCTTCAGGTGACGAAGAAGAAGAGATCGAGGCATGCCAATCTTCTTCTCGTCAACGATGAACAGGGAGCAGGACATTTCATGTCCATAAGGAATCTCTCGAGATTGGTACGAAGCCAATTCACCAAGAACAAAATTGCACATTATATATGCGATCGGTATGTATTAATAATGATACAAATATAACTGCATATGTTTTATTTTTTTTTTAATTTTTTTAGATGTCTTCACTACTTTCGCACAGTGGAGAGGCTGGAGTCACATGAGCAGGATTGCTCGCGGCTCAACGATAATCTCCGATTGATGTTACCGAGAGAGTCTGAGGATCGCTGGGTTTCCTTCAAGAACATCAAAAATGGGGAACGAGTGCCATTCGTCGTATACGCGGATCTCGAGTGCATTTTATCGAAAGTTGAACAATCGAACAATAGTGATATTTATCAGAAGCATGAACCTATAAGTATAGGCTATTATTTAAAAAGTGCTCGCGATGCGTCACTCTCGAGATACGATGCTCATCGGGGTGCCGATTGCATCGAATGGTTCGTACGCGAGCTCGAAGTGATTGCGCGCATCGCGAGCGAGAAACTGGACACTATCGTACCCATGCGTGATCTTAGTCTTACCGAACGATCGCGTCACTATAATGACCCCAATTGTCATATATGCAAAAAGCCGTTTCTTCCGAATCAACTACGAATTCGCGATCACGATCATCTGACCGGCAGATACAGAGGACCGGCTCACAATAATTGTAATTTAAATTTCAAAGACTCGCATGTAATTCCAGTGATTTTCCACAATTTTTCCGGCTATGATTCACATTTCATTTTCGAGACGATCGCTAATTTGTACGAGGGATCGGTATATCTGTTGCCTGTACATAAGGAAAAATACATTTCATTCACCAAATATCTGCGAAATTATAATATACGGCTGAGATTTATCGATTCGTTCAAATTTATGGCCTCCAGTCTGGACAAATTGAGCTCGTACTTGGCGGAATCTCAGCTGACAAATTTGAGGTCACAATTTTCGGACTTAAGCGTCGAGCAGTTTAACTTGCTTACGAGAAAAGGTATTTTTCCTTACGACTATATAGATAGCGCGGCTAGATTGGAAGAGACGGCTTTACCACCGCGCCAGTCGTTTCGCAACAGACTGACCGACAGCGATATCAGCGAGGAAGCATACAATCATGCCGTAGAGGTATGGACCAAATTCCAGATGCGCACACTTGGGGAGTACAGTGACCTGTACCTGAAGACCGATGTACTATTGTTGGCCGACGTTTTCGAAAGTTTTCGCGATAGTTGCATGCTAAATTATGAGTTAGATCCAGCCCATTATTATACGCTACCGGGCTTCACCTGGGACGCGATGATGAAGCATACGGGAATCAGGCTGGAGCTTTTCACGGACGTGGATATGTTGCTGTTCGTGGAGCGCGGTATACGCGGTGGTTTGAGTCAGTGCTCCCATCGTTACGAGAGGGCCAACAATCGGTACATGCGGGACTACGATCCGGCAGAACCGTCGAAATATCTCATGTATTACGACGTAAACAATCTGTATGGGTGGGCAATGTGTCAGCCGCTGCCCACCCATGGATTCCAATGGATGGAGGACGCTGCCAATCTCGATGTCTCCGCTATACCCACGGATCATCCCGAGGGTTATATTTTGGAGGTCGATTTGGAGTATCCGCGCGAGCTTCACGACAAACACGCGGACCTACCGTTCTGCATGGTGCGCGAGAAGCCGCCGGGCGCGAGCCAGGAGAAGCTGCTGGCCACTTTAAACGATAAGACTCGTTACGTAATACATTATCGCGCTCTGCAACAATGTATGCGTAATGGACTCGTACTGAAGCGTATACATCGCGGTTTAAAGTTTCAGCAGTCCACCTGGCTACGCGATTACATCGAGCTGAACACGCGTTTGCGCACCGCGTCCACTAACGAATTTGAGAGGAATCTCTTCAAGTTGATGAACAACGCGGTTTTCGGTAAAACATTGGAGAACGTGAGGAATAGAGTTGACGTGAGGCTCGCAACCAAGTGGGAGGGAAGATACGAGGCGGAAAGCCTGATTTCCAAACCGAATTTTCACAGTCTCGCGATTTTCAACGAGAATTTGGTCGCGAATCAATTGTTGAAATTGTCCGCGAAATTTGATAAACCCATTTACGTGGGAATGAGTATTTTAGATATTTCAAAAATTTGCTTGTATGAATTTCACTATGACTATATGCTTCCTACATTCGGCGGTAAATGTAGAGCGATGTATACCGACACGGACAGTCTGATATACAGCGTGGAATGCGACGACGTTTACTCGTACATGAAACGCGATCTCGAGCGATTCGACACCAGCGATTATCCCGACGACAATCGGTATGACTTGCCGCGCGTCAACAAAAAGATACCTGGTTTGATGAAGGACGAGAACAATGGTCGTATCATGACCGAGTTCGTAGGACTGAGGGCAAAAATGTATACTTTGAAGGTGCAGGACTGTGCGAGAATGACCAAAAAAGCCAAAGGTGTCAAAGGTTACGTTATCGATAGAAATATAACATTTGACGACTACAAGGATTGTTTGGACAATTTCACCGTACAGTCTCGCAGTCAAAATTTGATTCGATCGAGGCTGCACCAGGTTTTCTCGATCAGTCAGCGGAAGGTCGCCCTCAGTCCGTACGACGACAAGCGTTTCGTTACACCAGGCACCGCGGCGACTCTACCCTGGGGACATTATAGTCTAAAATTATAATTTATTCATTGTTTTTATTTAGTCGCTTTATTATTTTTTTTTATTTCAACGTTACATCTTAATAAAAGTTCTTATAAAACATTGCTCTTATTTATCCAGGAATTGTGCGTACTGTCGAATCCCAGCCACTTAACGAACACTTTATCGCCCTTTCTGCGCAATACTCTCTCCACCAGATACACATCGGGATTGATGGTTTTCGAAAGCTCGTATTCGTAAAATCCACCCAACAGTTCCGTGCCCCTGGAATCCTTGAGGAGATACGTAGCAGGATTGGTTCTCTGCACTTTCGCCACCTCGAATATTTCGGTCGTCCAATTTGGCGTGTAGCCTTTGGCGAACATCTGCTTGTATTTACTGATTCGTACGAAATCGCCGACTTTGAACTTGGCACGACCTGCGACCTTGATGTGACTGTATACTGTCTTGAGTAGCTTATCTGCATGCTCGGGTTTCACATCCACGGGACGCATTCCCGTGGTACGATGCTTTCGCGCATTGTACGTGTTCGAAATCAGAAGAAGCAGAAAAGCTCAAGGACCGCCAGCGTCCGTGCTCACTCTTTCTTCTATCTATCTTGCGTTCAGGAGCTGAACTGAACACCGATATCGCGCTTGGGCGAACCCTCGAATAGTTCCTCCCGACCGTTTCTCCCTTCATTTTCACAATTTCCTAGAAATAAGCATAGCTACGCATAGCCCCGAATGTTTACTTTCTATAATGTCTAAACAGCCTTTTTCGATAAAATCTGTTTTTACGGCTCAAAACAGCATTTTACTGATTGCATGTCTGGGCTTCTATACCCGTCTCTCTCGCTCCGCGGCGAGCCAGCGTGCCTCGTAGGCACTGGCACGCCGCGGTAGCGACACTGGTTTCGCTCGGCCACCAGGTGGCCAGCACCACGATCGCTCTCGCTAGCGAAAATTGCATCGCACAACTATATAGATGGGTCCTTGATAAGGACCCATCGCAGCCTAATCACGCTCGACAGCAGCTCAGCAGCAGCAGCGACAGCAGCAACGACAAGCTCCGCCTCTTACTTTTGAAGCCTTCCGGCTACAGCGCCTCTACGGCCACCTTCGCCTCAACGGCAACCAGCGCCTCCACGGCCAACCAGCGCCTCCACGGCCAACCAGCGCCTCCACCAGGCCATCTACGCCTTTTTAGGCATTCTTTGCTTCGGTTTTTGTAAGTATCACCAAACCACCCACCGCCATCCTAGGAGAGGACTTCCCTCCTGCGGCCTTCCACTCCCCTCTCCTACCCCCTCAACACTGCCTTCCAGGGGCTCGCCTGGAACAGTGTTCCTTAGTTCTCTTCCAAGGCTCTCGAGGAGTCGGGTAGTGGGAGGAAACCTCTCCGAGGCAAATTCCCTAGGACTTCTGACGGCAGGAAATTCCCTAGAAAAACTTATAATTGCGCGGCACCTTTAAAAGTGCGAAAATCTATCTTTGTAAATTGCGTGAAACACATTACGTGCAATTTTATTGTAAAACTTTGTATATATTTATTTATTTATTTTAATAAACCACCTCTTGTCAACCGACAATTTTTCGCTCTTTTTATTTAAGGCAAACCTTCCCATTGTTCCTCAACAGATTTCTAGGTTAAGTTTCGGCGCACCATTTCGTACAAATTTTTGGTCCTTCGAGCCGGATATCCGGCAAAACGTTTGAGTGCATTTGGTGTTGTCGGCTTTGCTTGGAGCTGTTGGTGAATTTTGGTTTTGTTTTGAGTAAGAATTCGAGATGTCGAAGACAGAGGACGTTTTCGAGCTTATGGCTCTCGTATCTACGCTCCAAGGCGAGTTCAGCCGCTTTTTAACAAACATTAAAAAACGCGGCGTGAAGAATTTTACGGTTCCTTTCCTTGAAGAACGTCTAGCCACCATCGGGAAACGGTTAACGGAGTTACATATAACTCATGCCAAGATTTGCGCAGCATTTAAGTCTGCTGATTTCAGTAAATCTGAATATGTTATACGTGGCACTTACGACTTAGCATTGGATGCGTTTGATGTGGCAGAAAGTTACATTTTGGAACAATTAGAGAACTTACGTTGTTCGGAAGCAGCCGGGCCTAAAGCATCAGCAGCCGATGTTTCCAACATTCGTCTTCCAATAATTGACTTGCCAAAATTCTCAGGGGACTATTCAGAGTGGTCAACTTTTTTTGAAACGTTCCGCTCTATTGTACACGACAATCCAGCTTTACCGGGAGTTCAAAAATTCCATTATTTAAAAGCTAGTTTAAAAGGGGAGGCTGCTTCAATCATTCAATCATTGGCGGTCACTAGTGAAAACTATGCCGTGGCTTGGGGTATTTTAGTTTCGCGTTATACCAACAAACGATTGATCACAGCTACTTTTTTAAATAGAATTACTCAAGTTTCAGTAGCTCATGGGGATAATTTGAACTCACTTAAAACCATTCGGGATTCAGTCGCTGTAGCATTAGACGCACTTAAGGCCATGGGTTATTCGGTCGATAGATGGGACCCTCTGATAGTACACATTTTAACCAATAAATTGGACAATTCATTAAGGTTAGAATGGGAGAAATTACTAGGGAGCAGTACGGACTACCCTACTTACGCTCAATTTTTGGAATTTTTGTCCTGCCATATCAATACGCTAGAATCAATCGGCGTAAAACCAAAGACTTCTAGAAGGGAATCAGAAAAAACGTTCAAATCACATACAGCCGGCGTCGATAAAACAAATTGTGTTCATTGTGGAAGCAATCACTTGATATACCAATGTAAGGACTTCCTTGCCTTAAGCCCGAATGCTAGGTCTAAATTCGCGCTTTCGCAGAATCTTTGCATAAATTGTTTGCGTCCAGGACATAGTTGTACCTCGTGTAATTCTTCGTCGCGCTGTCGTAAGTGCAACAAATTGCACCACACATTATTGCATTTCGAGAGGTTAGGCACCGGGGGGAGCAAACCTAAGGAGACTACTCCTTCGTCGCGAACCGCCGTGGATCCTGAACCTTCTTGTTCAAATGCAGTTTCACATCTGAGCATAACTGATACTAGATCGGTTCTTTTAGCTACTTTCTCTGCTCGAATTGAGACCAACGATGGTTCTCATGTACTGGTACGCGGTTTAGTTGATCCGGGATCTGAAACGTCATTCATCACGGAAAACTTAGCTCAACAGATTCACGTTAAACGTAAACGTATCGCCGCTACCATTTATGGAGTCACAGGAGACTCTGCTCATACAGTTCGGGCAGAAACCGAATTAAAACTGCATTCTATCGCTCGTCGTGGTCTTTCTCTGGATGTAACTGCGTTAATTTTGCCGAAAATTACGAGTTACACTCCGCCGACGTATTCTCCGTCCATGTTTCCACAACTTCGCGAGCTAGAATTAGCAGATAACTTCGCAGCTACTAAAGCTCCAATAGACATACTATTAGGAGCCGATTATTTTCCTGCGTTGATCGAAGGTCCGGTAATTCGTTCTCCAGATCGATCTTTAGTTGCACAAAAGACGATTTTCGGATGGCTCGTTTCTGGGGTTCTGCCTAGTCCGGTCCGACATAGCGCGTTAACCGTTCATCATTGTTCCGGCCTCGAAAAAACGCTTCGTGACTTCTGGGAACTGGAAGAAGTTCCAGAAGTAAAATCCGTGTCCACAGAGGACTCTCTCTGTGAACAGCACTTTGTAAATACTTTTTCTCGTACTCCTTCCGGTCGTTTTGTCGTAGCATTACCTTTCCGGTCTGAGGAATCGAAACTTAGTTTAGGGTCTTCTTCCCGCGCCGCGGAAAAGACATTATCACGCATACTCCGTAAATTGGAGAGGTCTCCCTCTCAGGAAGATAGCTATTCTCAATTTCTACGCGAGTATCAATCTTTGGGACACATGTCTCCCATTAACTTAGATTCCGGTTTTCGAGTCTTTTTACCTCATCACGCGGTTTTTAAGATAGAAAATCAGAAGGAGAAGATTCGCGTCGTGTTTAACGCATCTTCTAAAACCTCGTCCGGTGTCTCGCTCAACGATACGTTGTTTATAGGCCCCAAGCTTCAACAGGATATCACACGTATATTAATGAATTGGCGCGCTTTTAGACACGTGGGTGTGACAGACATCGTTAAAATGTTCCGTCAGATACTTGTGCGCTCAGAGGACCGCAAGTATCAGAACATTTTGTGGAAGACTGAATCTGGTGGGATTCAGGCCTTCGAACTCAACACGGTGACGTACGGCACTGGGCCTGCGCCATTCTTATCCTCGCGTGTCTTACGCGAACTAGCATTTTGTGATGGAAGGGACTTTCCCTTGGCACAAAATGTTTTGCTCAATTCTACGTACGTAGATGATATCCTTTTTGGTGCTCACGACACAGAGCAGCTAGAAGCAACCCAGGATCAACTGATTCGCCTATTGGCAAAAGGAGGATTTTCCTTGAGCAAATGGGCATTTAGTGAGTCACGGTCTTCCGTGAATGAGCCATCCGAACCGCGCGTTTTCTCTGAAGACCCTTCGGATTCGGGTAAGATTTTAGGGATAGCTTGGGATCATGTACACGATCATTTCCGGTTTTTCGTGTCTCCATCGTCGATACTCGTTCTTACCAAGCGCGTTTTGCTGTCTGAAAACGCCCAAATCTACGATCCGTTGGGTTGGATCTCACCGGTAACGGTCGTTTTAAAGCAACTAATGCAATCAACCTGGTTGCTAAAATTAGCGTGGGATGATGAGATTCCAGATCCTATTCGTTCGAAATGGCTTGCGTGTTATGATCAACTTCAGGATCTACGCACCCTGCGCATCTCACGGTGGACTGGTCAAACTCTGACTACGATCAAACGTGAACTCTTAGAATTTTGCGATGCGTCTGAACTCGCTTATGGAGCCGTAGTGTACGAAAGAATTACTGCATCCAACGGGCAGATTTCAGTACATTTAGTTATGTCTAAAACCAAGGTCGCGCCGATCAAGACTACATCCATCCCGCGATTGGAATTGGTCGCTGCCGCACTATTAACCAAACTTATTCTTCATGTGAAACGCAGTCTAACCGGAGATCTCGATTCTATTACGTGTTACTCGGATTCACAAGTTACCTTGGCTTGGCTAGCTAAACAACCGGTTAATTGGAAGACGTTCGTAGCTAATCGCGTATCGCTTATCCAAACGCAACTTCCGAATGCCAAATGGCACTATGTAAATACTAAACTCAATCCCGCGGACCTCTGTTCACGCGGAATCAGCGCCAAACAGCTCACTGAGGACTCACTCTGGTGGCAAGGGCCAGCATTCCTTCGTGAACAGCCTACTCATGACATTCAGGTTTACGAAACCTCTGAAGAGAGTCGCAAAACCAATCTGAACGTTCACGTGGGTGTCGATCAGTGTTGGTTTTTGGATAAATACTCCTCTTGGCATAAACTCGTTCGCGTTATGGCTTACGTCATTCGATTTGTCAATCATGCACGTAAACAGAGTACGCACTCGGATTTAGCCTTCTCGGTCTCCGAAGTTCGTTTTTCTGTCGAAACTTTAGTGAAAGTGGTGCAACGAGCACAGTTCGCTAAGGAATTAGCCGCTTTACAGCAAGGGGAAAGGGTCCCCACGCGGTCAAAGTTGCTTCCTCTCTATCCAACACTGGATTCCCGTGGAATCTTGAGGGTGGGAGGTCGATTACGGAACGCGAATCTTTCGGAACACGCGAAACATCCGATCGTACTGCCTGAGTGCCATCTCGCGTCCATTTTAATTCGCCAAACATATTTAGATACTCTTCATGGGGGACTTCAGTTAACATTGGCTACACTGCGCCAAAAGTTTTGGATCATTAATGCTCGCAACCTTGTCAAATCGGTGGTTCATAAATGCACCTCATGTGTTCGTGAACGCGCTAAATTAGGGGTTCAACTCATGGGTTCTCTTCCGGCAGCTCGGGTCTCCCGGAGTTTCGCCTTCGAGAACACCGGAGTGGACTATGCCGGGCCTTTTTCCATTAAACTTCATCATGGTCGCAATGCAAAATCGGTTAAGGGGTACGTAGCAGTTTTTGTGTGTTTGGCTACTCGCGCCATTCACCTTGAACTCGTGTCTAGACTCGATACCGAGGCCTTCCTCGCCGCGTTAGCTCGATTTATCTCTCGTCGCGGAAAACCTGCCGCAATTTACTCGGATAATGGCTTAAACTTTCAAGGGGCAGATGCTGAACTTACGCGCGCTTTCAAATCATCATTAGAGATCGCTCGCTCTCAAGACACTGAACCGATCAGTGAAATTGAATGGAAATTCATTCCTGTCGCAACTCCGCACTGGGGCGGTTTATGGGAAAGCGCCGTTAAAAGCATGAAGCACCATCTCAAACGATCTATCGGTGTTTTCGTGCCTAATTTTGAAGAAATGACCACACTCCTCTCGCGAATTGAGGCCTGCCTCAACTCTCGTCCGATTTCTCGTATGCACGACGATCTCGAGTCGCTTGACGTGTTGACCCCAGGTCATTTTCTGATAGGACGGCCGCTTTTAGCCCCCCCGGAATTCGCCACGCTTGATCTTCGCGAGTCGACTCTCAATCGGTGGCAATCCGTTACGAAAATATCAGAAGTATTCTGGAAGAAATGGTCTTCAGAATACCTTCACACTTTACAAAATCGGCCTAAATGGCAAAACGCTAACATGGACTTTCAAGTCGGAGATATCGTTCTCGTTAAAGTTCCAAACAATCCGCCTCGTACATGGACATGGGGTCGGATACTAAAACTTATTTCTGGGGTGGATGGGCTTGCTCGTGTTGCCACTATTAAAACAGCAAAAAAAGAGATACAACGCAGCGTTTCTCAACTTTGCAAGCTTCCTTCTTAAACCACTCTCTCTCTGTCTTCACTTCTCCTCCTAAATAGCCTTCTCTTATGGCCTCTTGGGACTTCCCAGGTCGCCATTTTGGTTTTTCTTCTGAACTTTCTGGGACTCCCCAGGTTGTTCCTTTCCTGTTCCGGGTTTCCTGGGACTCTTCAGGTTGCCGCCATACCGTATCTGTTTGTGAGTTTCTCCTCAAAAGGTTCCCAGCAACTTATGGTTTCTTCTACTCACTACAGTTTCAATTAATTCATGGCGGACAACCCGTGGGCCCATTTATTGGGCGTAGGGTATAAGGAGGAGGAGGAAGATGACGTTTTGGAGCTCCACGCTCCTTTGGAGGAAATTGACCTCCAGAAGGTTTTTGACCTGGAAGAGAGAAAGGAGGAAACCCCACCACCACCAGAACCGCTCATGCGACCACGGCGACAACGCCCTACCGTCGCGTCCACCGTGAGCATTGCGCCGACCAACTGGGCTGGAGGAGTTCTCCACGATCCCAGTGCCAGGGAAGTCGAGCGCAATGCTCACAAAATCATAATCAGGGCCTTTGGTCAAGAAATCGCGGTGCCATTCATATCGGCATTGAAATGCCGCAAATGGAAGGCCTGGGCCCCTCAGGGTAAAATTATCCTGAAGTGGTCTCCCACTCTTGCCCTGAGGGGTGCCAGCCTTCTCCTGAAGCCGAAGCACTGAGCTTCACTCTTGTTATTGTCCCTATCTGTTTTATATTTTTTTTTTTTTTTTTTACTTTATTCTGTTAATAAAAATTGTTTGTTGTCTATACAACTTCTTTTATCCTTATTTTGACACCATCGTGTCAACGGGGGGAGTTTGTTCGAAATCAGAAGAAGCAGAAAAGCTCAAGGACCGCCAGCGTCCGTGCTCACTCTTTCTTCTATCTATCTTGCGTTCAGGAGCTGAACTGAACACCGATATCGCGCTTGGGCGAACCCTCGAATAGTTCCTCCCGACCGTTTCTCCCTTCATTTTCACAATTTCCTAGAAATAAGCATAGCTACGCATAGCCCCGAATGTTTACTTTCTATAATGTCTAAACAGCCTTTTTCGATAAAATCTGTTTTTACGGCTCAAAACAGCATTTTACTGATTGCATGTCTGGGCTTCTATACCCGTCTCTCTCGCTCCGCGGCGAGCCAGCGTGCCTCGTAGGCACTGGCACGCCGCGGTAGCGACACTGGTTTCGCTCGGCCACCAGGTGGCCAGCACCACGATCGCTCACGCTAGCGAAAATTGCATCGCACAACTATATAGATGGGTCCTTGATAAGGACCCATCGCAGCCTAATCACGCTCGACAGCAGCTCAGCAGCAGCAGCGACAGCAGCAACGACAAGCTCCGCCTCTTACTTTTGAAGCCTTCCGGCTACAGCGCCTCTACGGCCACCTTCGCCTCAACGGCAACCAGCGCCTCCACGGCCAACCAGCGCCTCCACGGCCAACCAGCGCCTCCACCAGGCCATCTACGCCTTTTTAGGCATTCTTTGCTTCGGTTTTTGTAAGTATCACCAAACCACCCACCGCCATCCTAGGAGAGGACTTCTCTCCTGCGGCCTTCCACTCCCCTCTCCTACCCCCTCAACACTGCCTTCCAGGGGCTCGCCTGGAACAGTGTTCCTTAGTTCTCTTCCAAGGCTCTCGAGGAGTCGGGTAGTGGGAGGAAACCTCTCCGAGGCAAATTCCCTAGGACTTCTGACGGCAGGAAATTCCCTAGAAAAACTTATAATTGCGCGGCACCTTTAAAAGTGCGAAAATCTATCTTTGTAAATTGCGTGAAACACATTACGTGCAATTTTATTGTAAAACTTTGTATATATTTATTTATTTATTTTAATAAACCACCTCTTGTCAACCGACAATTTTTCGCTCTTTTTATTTAAGGCAAACCTTCCCATTGTTCCTCAACAGATTTCTAGGTTAAGTTTCGGCGCACCATTTCGTACAGTACGCATCCACCAACTTTTGCAGCATAGCGCGCCACTTGTAATTGCCGTTCAGCGTAAATCGTTTCCACATTTCCGTCTTCAACGTACGATTCCAACGCTCGACTATCGACGCTTTCATCACGCTGTAGGTCGAGTAGTGATTTATCCCGCGTTTCCTCATCAACGCCTGAAAATCACCGTTGTAAAACTCCTTGCCGTTGTCGGTCTGTAAATTTTTCGGACATCTGCCGGTCTTTAGGATTCTCGTCATTGCCGTCGTCACTTCTCTGCCGCTCTTGGTCTTTAATGCCACCGACCAAGCGTATTTCGAGAGGGTATCGATTACAGTGAGAATGTACTGGTGACCCGCATCGACGTAATTGCGCATATCAACAAGATCGGCCTGCCAGAGATCGTCGAAGCCACGCACGATGACTCTTCTGCGTGGAAAATTTATCCTCGCCGGTGCATGGAGCTCCTCCACCAACTGTATCTCTTCTTTCCTCATTTTTTTTTCAAATATGGACAGATTTCTATAATTTATAAGTATTGCTAAGTGTTTCACGTATCAGATCTTCCTTACTCACTTTATCATCCAATTTTTCACAAATTGTTTGCAAAATTTGGTCCATCTTTTTCTCAAATTGTTCATTATGTTTATTCAATGTTATTGTCAAATATTGTTTAAATTCGAGCAGTAAATGTTCTAAATTTGGTTCGTGAAAGTGTTTCCTACTCTCACCATCCAGTCCAATTCCAAATTTATTTATCGACATTTCAAATGCACTACTGTCACTTTTTTTTCAAAATTTAGTCTCTTGTTGTTGCTCGTTATTCCTCTTTTTGATGGCTCGTAATGTCGAGAGTATACATTCTACGATGTATGTTAAACAAATGTAAATTTCACAACAGCAGGAATCAGACATTTAATTTTTTTTTTTTTTTTACCTCGTACTACCGAAAGACGTTGATATTACACTGAGGTAAGAATGTAACGTGCAACTTTCTTTATACGATAAGATCCTCGTCGCGCAACTCCTCGATTATCGACTGTATCTCGTTGTGATGACTCGTATTACCGGCAGCCACCGATGCGATCAATAGTCTCAAACGTTCGATCAATTCATTCGGATCGTTCTAATGTACGTAGTTGATTGGTCCCTCGGTGACACGCATAAGACCTTTACCCCTTTTTTTTTGATGATGTTGACGCTTTACTGACGCCTGATGTTGACGCGTCAGACGTTGACGATTTTCTTGCGCCTGATGTTGATGGTAACCGATCAGGCGGTAACATAGGTTTTCCCAATAGCAATGGTTTCATAATTTCTTCATATTTTGCACCTTTATTACCCTTGGTTTGTTTTAGACTATCGTTTAACAGTTTATGCGCTTTAGTTTGATTGAGAATACTCTTGTTTTGTTCCAAATCGTCGGGTTTTTTAATGGCTCGATTGGGTTCTCTCATGAAAATTAGTTCATAAGTACCTATTGTACCGGTATATAACGTCTTATCGAGTATGATATCTCCTTCATGACTTATTTCAAATTTACATCTACCAAGCGTCAGTTGATCATTTTTATAAAGAGGTCCAAAAGCACGATCAATCAAGTTATCCCTATCGGTCAGAAGTAATTTAATATACTTGCCAGGGATCGGATGAAATCGAATATGTTGAAAGACATGTTCAAACAAGCCTGGTTCATTTTTTTCATCAATATTTAATTTTTCTAGCAAACTTTTTTTCGAATCGGGCGACGTTTGATCGGTTATAGAAGACTCGTCGTCGTCGTCGTCGGTCATGAAATCCAATGGATTCGTAATAGTTTCACTAATACTAATACTAAGATTCTTTGCTCGTTTATACGGTGTCGATGTGAAGTAGGCTCCCCTCTTCAATTTATTGTTGACAAACGAATTATTATTATTATTTGTGTTATCCTCCGTTTGAGAAACGAGTTTCTTCAATGGATCGACTATCGGCTTGAATGTCTCGTTCAAACTGCTCTCCATTATCGCCTTCTCCGATTTCAAGGCACGATGCTTGTCGCGAATGACCTCGCTCGTCTTGGCGATCCTCTTCAGAAGCGATTTTTCATCCATCGCGATGCTGTATACAACAGCTTTCCTCGAATTGAACGGTTTTTAACCGACCTGTTGCGATGCTGTATACAACAGCTTTCCCCGAACCGACACGGGTTTTAACCGACCTGACACGGTGATCCGAACGGCCTGCACTCCACTATCAAACTAACACTCAATGCCGTGATCGTGAAACCTTACCGGCCTGACACTCGCAAGGCCGTTAACTCGATCGTGGCGTACTCGTTGAAACCTTTGCGATATCGAACGTTCTTCAGAGAGCTATCCTTGTCTATTACTAAGAAACCGTAATCACGACTCCAACAGGTCGAACACAATGTGACAAATTTCTCATACGACATATCACTGTTGACGTGATCGTTGAAAATATGCTTCAGATTAGTTCCATCCTGCTTAAATATTATTAGCAAGTTTGCGTTATCTCGTATCAGATGCTTTGGTATTTTCGCATAAGTCTGACAGAGGTAGAAGCAATCGATGTTGGAATGTCTACCCATGCAAAAGTAGTCCCTTATATTGTCCTGCTTGTCGTTGGCCACATCGTCGAATATGAAAATGGAGTTCGGCTTTGCATCCGCGACGTTCACAACCTCGCAATTGTTTGAAAATGGAAAGTAACCAATTTCCTCCGTGTCCTGCAGAAGCTGCTCCAGATATCGATACTTCGGTTGCTGCAGCGACTTCGAGTAGACGTACAGGTTCTCGAATCTCACACCGTGCGGACTCTCTATGAGGCTCAGCAACACGTTTGTCTTACCGCAATTCGACGGTCCGCAAACTATGCAGCGTATCGTAGATGGTAATAGCGATCCGTGGCGTTTTCTTATTTGCGTGGTAGCATCGTGAGCATCCAAATTTGTCACGCGAATAGTCGGCACGTGCTTCACGAAATGCATCCTCGCTATTAACCTTCGGGAACAGCTGTATCGTTCATTTATATTTCACGATTTACGGAACTATTCGGTCAGTTGCCATTACGATGGCGTTCATGCTAGTCGTCGTCGATTCCCTGCAGAACTTGACGAATCATCAGCTCGAACACATACCGAAGATCGTATTGCTGGGGTACTTTCCAGACAGTATCGCGAGTGTGTGGGAAAGATTACCTCGGCACATTCGCGCGGACTCTGATGTGCAGCAATATCAATATTGCTTGCAACACTACAATCTACCTAATACCACTCACCACGAAGGACCACCGAGACGGATGAAAGACTGTTACGTTTGTCAGCAAGAGAAGCAGTTGCTCTAAATGTCTGGATCGTTCTTCAATAAAGTCTTGAAAAAATTGCCATTTGAGCTGCACGTGCCCGGTTACAATTATTGCGGGCCCGGTACTCGACTTCGCGAAAGATTGGAGCGCGGCGATCGTGGTATAAATCCGCTGGACGAGACCTGTCTCGATCACGACTTAGCATATTGGCACAACGAGGATCTACCAGAGCGTCATCAGGCAGATAAAGTGCTAGCGAGGAGAGCGCGTGAACGTATTGCCGCAAGAGACGCGACATTGGGTGAACGCGCGGTCGCCGCAGCCGTATGGTCATCGATGAATGCTAAGCGTAAACTTGGCTTGGGATTACATAATATTGTCGCGATGAAGAAAGCAGTAGCGGCTAAAAAAAAGAACAACAACAACAACAAGAAAAAAATTGGTACTACTTGGAGGAAGAGAAGAATTCGAGTGCCGAGGAAACGGGGCGGTATATTACCTATATTCCCACTGCTAGGTGCAGTCGCAGCACTGGCAGGTGGAGCATCGGGTATAGCGACGGCTGTAAACCATGCAAAAGCTGAGAGAGAACGATTGCGGGAAATGTAACGTCTCAATCGCGCGATGGAAGCGTCGCGCGAGAGAGGCCGAGGTCTTTATCTGAGACCGTACAAGCGAGTCGTCGGAGAGGGAAACCGTGGAGGTGGAAAAAAAAACAACAAAAAAAAACGGTCGAATAAGAGGAAGAAAATGAATGAGGGGAAATTTCGTCGCAATGTAGAAGCTCTCCTTCCGGATTCTGGTGCTACTAGTAACATACAATTGGCACGCATCTGCCGACGCATACCATACTTCCGTGGAGTCTTTATGCGCACATCTCTGCCGCTCGACGGGCCGCGGTGCAACGAGTGCGCGATCGTGAATCTCGACGATCAATGCGGCCCTGGTACCCACTGGGTAGCCTACGTCAAGCGTAACGACATCGTCGTATATTTCGATTCCTTTGGAAATTTGAAACCGCCGAAAGAATGTGTGCGTTACTTTGGTCCTAACGTTACAATCTACTACAATCATGATCGATATCAATCGTACGATAAAAGCAATTGCGGTCAGTTGTGCGTGAAATTCCTGCGAGAACAGATACTTTGAAAAGAAAATGTCTTTCACCGTGACATTATCGGATCGTAAATCAGTATTAAATTCAGATTTCTTTCCCCCGATCAATCTGCAAGACGATCGGTACGAGATCGGTCTCGTGGACATGCAAACGTACAACTCGATAGCCAATGTGGACGAGACGAATAATAAGTTCTACTACGATAACGATAAGGTACTGACGATACCCAGAGGCTGTTACGAATTGAGTGCGATAAATGAGTATTTGCAGGCTCAAATTTCTGCGAGACACGAAATTCAAGACGACATTGACAGCGTTATTCTTCTATGAGCGAATAACAATACACTGAAGAGTGAAATATTCTGTAAATATTCGATTGACTTTGGAAAACCGAATAACATTGGCTCACTACTGGGCTTCTCGTCGAATCGCGTGATCGAACCGAACGCCCAGGCTGAATCCGACGAAACCGTGAACATTGTGAAAACAAATATTCTACGCATCGGGTGCAACATTGCGGGTGGTGCGTACACCAACGGTAGACCCCGACACATTATTCACGAGTTCTTTCCCAGCGTACCACCGGGCTATAAAATCTCGGAGACACCGAAAACAGTCATTTATCTACCGGTCATCGTCAGAGTAATTGACCGTCTCACATTACGTATCCTCGATCAGGACGATCGTCTCGTAGACTTTGGACGTGAAGAAATTACCATAAGATTGCACATTAAGAAAAATGTTAATTTACAAAAGTAACGAGGATTATAAAGCGGTGAAACTGGATGAAACGTTCGCTAGTCGTTCGTCCTACGTGGAGTCGAATACACCGGTTCATCGGAGTGAAAATCGCGACAAGAGGAGCTTCTTGCTAACGAGAAGAAATATAGAATTTTTACAATCATTGGGATTCACCGTGAAGAGATTGGGCGAAGGTACATAGTGGAACAATGGCAGATCCCTTGAACGTCACCGCACCGCTGACCTACGACAATCGCATCACCAAAATGGAGATACATGCCTACAATCCGTATGCGAACGCCTCGTTGGCGAACAGCGACGAGATTCGCATTCCCATACAGCAGCAAGATTTGATACTCCCGCCGTGCGAGAGTTATCTCTACGTCGAGGGTCAGCTGGTGGAGGGCACGCGTGACGCGAGCGCCAACAACGAGGATATAGTTACGCTCGACTCAGTGAAGCCAGACTGGGTCTAAAATGCTTCCCCACTCTGCCTCCATAGACTCACTAACACGTAGAGCTACTGAATCATCCGTGAGAGCACCCCACTTCTGCCTCCTCGAACGTTGCACGTATACCATTACTGCAGTACGTGCATGTTTCGGTCTCCTTCGTATAGCTCCGGTATATTTCGAGTACGAGAGAGAGCAGTATACTTTTCTCGGACCTCTCTTTCTCGTGCTCCTTCTTCGTTCGTTTAGCCAACGAGCTTAAACGAGAGAAGCCGAGCTAGCCGAAGGAAATTAAGAAATGTCATTCTCGCGGACAGCTATGATAAAAGCTGAATACGCTAAATGTGAATGTATTAAGATAAAATATTTATAAGCAGCGGTTAACTTATTAGATTTTATAATAAATAAGGAAATGCGATAATATTACGTAACATTGGTCAATTGTCTTAAGACTCATATGTTACGTATTATTGTTAAAAATATTTTATTTTCTTAATTTATTATTTAATCTAGTAGGTTAATGGTAATAAAAAAAAATCATGACGAAAAAAAAAATTTTAAAAGTTTGCATGAGTCTGCGGGAATCGAACCCGAGCCCGCGTAAATAGCAAGCAAGCGCCTTACCATCTGCGCTACGGAACGTATTTGTTGACTCAGAAGCTTAGTGACCTGATAGAGCAATGGAAGCTTTCTCTATGAAATTCAATTTACAGAATAAAATATCAATTATAATCGTATATATATTTATTTCGTATGTCTTTTCCTAATGAAATAAAATGTTTCTTTTGCATATTTCTAATCATTAATCACTTAAACAGCTGTAGCTTCAAAAAGTGACTCCAACATTACGAAGAATATTTTTGATGGCTGTGGAATTAACAATAAGTAACCCAAGATTCGTATTTGGGATCTCTGTTGTACTTACTCAATATATAAGTTTTATATTCTGTTAGCCTTTTAATACAGTATATATGCTATATAAATACTTTGTTTGGCTACATCGTCTTATCTCTGTCAGTCATGCGCGTTTACTTGTCAAGAACGATGAATCGTTTTTCTATATATGAGCTATTTCAAAATAAATTGATTACAATAGAAATAATAAATTAAATCCCAAATACAAATCTTGGGTTACTTATTTTTAATTCCACAGCTATCAAAAATATTCTTGGTAATGTTGGAGTCACTTTTTGAAGCTACAGCTGTTAAAGTGATTAATGATTAGAAATATGTAAAAGAAATATTTTATTTCATTAGGAAAAGACATACGAAATAAATATATGTACGATTATAATTGATATTTTATTCTGTAAATTGAATTTCATAGAGAAAGCTTCCATTGCTCTATCAGGCTACTAAGCTTCACAGTTAACAAGTACGTTCCGTAGCGCAGATGGAAAGGCGCTTGCTTGCTACTTACGCGGGCTCGGGTTTCGATTCCCGCAGACTTATGCAAACTTTTTTAATTTTTTTTATTACCATTAACCTACTAGATTAAATAATAAATTAAGAAAATAAAATATTTTTAACAATAATACGTAACATATGAGTCTTAAGACAATTGACCAATGTTACGTAATATTATCGCATTTCCTTATTTATTATAAAATCTAATAAGTTAACCGCTGCTTATAAATATTTTATCTTAATACTGTAACGTGACAGATCCACAAGGGGTCTGTCACGTTAAGAACTTTGAATTTTCGCGCCTAGAGCGCTACTGGTCAAGCCGCGGGAGTCTATATGCCGATCGCAGCGCCGTCGCGAGCTCGTGGCGAGGCCAGCACTGCCTATTGGAGTGTCAACTAGTGAAGACGCATAAAGAGAGAGATTGAGAGGGAGAAAACGCGCCAGGAAAAACAGAAAGGAAATAAGACAAGCGCATAAGGCATGCTGCGAAGCTGAAATTTGCCTGATAGGAAATAAGGTAGGCGGTCAAATTATTAGCGCGAATCTGTCTCTTGCCCGGTGTGTGTTACTGCCGGGAAGAGACCCGAAATTTTTAAGAAGTACGGCCCCGACTCGAACGGGAAGGAAATTGCGGCTAGCTTAGGGTTCGGCACTCGGGCGACCCTGAGAGGTTAGAATCACGGGAAAGCCGGCAAAGCGGCGAATAGTGCTCCGCGGACATCGAAGGCCATTCGGCTGGCCCACGGCGGGCCTGGCGCCCTAACGGAAATAAAAATTACACCGAATGCGCCGAGAGCACCGATAGCATCACCGTTTATGAGAAAAAAAAAAAATTATTTGTAGTAATTTTTATGAGTCTCCGCAAATCGATGGCCTATTGTATAGATTTCCCGTACAAACGGTCGGGAGAGGCCCTGGCAGCAGAAGCCAGTGTAAATAGATAATTATTTAAACTTTTGAATGTAAGCACCAACAAGAAAGATAGAAGTAAAAATTTGATTTCCTTTTATGAGAATTAGTTAGGGTGCTTACTCATTTTCAGAAAATACCTCTCCCCGAATTTGCGAGTTATAATTGGCGCCCAACGTGGGGCCATCGTGCTGAACCACGGGAAAAGAAAAGCTAGCCGATAGCGTGTAAAATAAGTTGCGAGCGTAATAATAGGCATGGAAAATAGGAAAATATTATTTTGAATGTTTTTCAGGAATAAGTGCCTAAAATAAATAAAAGAAGCAAGTAACTAACGGAAAGAAGTCTGACCGTTAGTTAGTTGAATATTTCGGCCGGAGAGAGGCACTCCGGCGAGCCTGGCCGCGGCGGTAGCGCGCGCCAATGTTGATGTTTTTTTCGCGCGGCACAGTCGGCCGAGCGTAACGACGTCAACAAAGGCTTGACTTAGAGAAATTCTAAGCACAAAATTGAAATCTTAAGAGAATGTATAATCTCGAATAAATAGTACCGTCCTTTTTCCATGCCTATATATATAAGTATAAATAGTATATATGAGTTAATAATCTCGATGAATATATGCGTGTATATATGTGTACAGAGGCCCCTCCCTTAGCATGGTGCTGCCTGCGGCGCACATTCGGAAATATATTTAATGCTGCAAATTGCGCATTTAAATTACGGAATCGGAGCGGACAACCCATAAGGTTAGAAATTCGAAAAATAACCGGTTAAAATTTCGAAACTTGAGATTTTTCAGCGAACATAGCACAGGCCAACGGCAGAGCCTTAAGGAGACGTTCTAAAATTGTCCATAGTTGGGTGGGGAATGATTTCTAAAGAGAATTCTCCTATTTAAGAAAAGAAGTAAATCGGGATCTGAATGTCTCAGTCTAAGAGAAATTTTGAGTCGTCCCTCTTAACCTCCAGCACTGTCTACACGCATATGCAATAAATAAAGTGAAGTAACGCCTTTAGCGTAGCGGCGTACTTGTCAGAGCGGTCCTTTAATCCAGGCGAGCGCCTAATTTGTAAATTAACCCTGGACTTTAGGATTAGAATAAACGGTATTAAAAAAAAAAAAAAAAAAAATTTCTTTTTTGTTTATCCTTGTAAATAGGAATTGGGAGAGGCAAAGTGAACTCTCTCAGCGTTATTTTGCATTATTGATATTGTATATTAAGAAATTAGTAAATCCAGCCAAAAAGGCTAATGCTTATGTGCCCCCCTCCCCTCCCAAAGTAAATATAGGTCATATAAGAAGAAATTCAAGTTAGGGAGGCGTGAGGGACCGAAAACAGCGTAATCGTCGTGGGAGTGAAACTGATCAACGTCGCTATCAAGAAAAGCAGACTCAAGGACGATGGGCAAGGGAAATAAGTCCCGAAGTCGCGAGGAACGTGCCCAGGTGCGGGAGGAACGGAAAGTCTCCTGGGAATTCATCAAGAAACAAATTAACCAGCTCTCCCCGTCGGAATTAAAGGAAATATTGGAATCGGAAGGACTCAACACCGACTCTGCCATCTCGGTCTTGCAAGATAGATTGCTGCGCTATAGGGTGAGGCAAATGGATGGGCCTGAGGCAGCAAGGTGGGATGTCACCCGAGATCAGGCCAGGGAAATGGCTACACTGCCAAGCAGTGAGATAAGAGGTAGTGACATAGAGGCTACCGACACGGATAATGCTTATGCAGTGTCAACGGCTGTCACTGTTGTAATACCAACAACAGTGACAAACTCTATCATCACAATGGTCACGGCAACAACCACTGCCACGACTCTAACCACCTCGATCAGCCTGCCTATCCCCTCAACCTACGCACCAAGGCCAACAGTGAGCACAGCCTACGACTTGTGGCAAGATCCACTGCCAGCCACAACCACGATGCCTTCCCCAATTTCCCGGAATCCAGCAATAACGAGAGCGGGCGAGAATCCCAGGACTTCCCACAACTATCTGCAAGCTCCTATAGGAACGAGGCCTAAGGTCATGCTCACTAGCAGCCACCAGTCAGCTCGGCCTGAAGAAGAGTCCGAGACTGACCAACACGAAGCAGCCAGAAAGGCCTTAGACCTTTTCCAGAAGCTATCGCTAAGAGCTAGCGAGAAGAAAAGGCGGGAGAAACAGAACGATGGCCGGAATGGATCAAAAGGATCTCCTTACGGTAAGAGGCCAGTTTCTATGCCTACAAAGTCCTCGAAGAAAGGAAAAGGAAACTCTTCAGAAAGCAGCGGCGATAGCGAGGACGAAGATGACTCCCCAGATGACTCCAGTTCGGACTCCGATAGCAAGCCAGGGTCGGATGGCTCAGAGAGCTCCGACGAGTCAGACGATGACAGGTCAGTAAGGCATTCGTCATCTGGCAAGAAGAAACGAAAACGGGCCACCTTAGGAGGAAACAAAGCAGTGGATGCCTTGACAAAATGGCGGATTTCTTATGCCAACGAGAAAAGCGAGAGTGCTGACTCGTTTTTAGAAAGAGTTGAGCGATGCTGCCGAGGATCGGGCCTAAAGCAAAGTGCCATCCTCGAGGCCTTACCTGTGGTACTAACAGGAGAGGCAGAGAAGTGGTATCGCCTTGACGGAAAATTCTGCAAGTCTTGGAAAGAATTTGAAGTCGAGTTTCGCCGGCGATTCAAGACCAAAGATTCTCGCCGAAGAATCAAAGAACAGGCTAAGAATCGATTACAAGGCGAGAATGAGCCTATGGTGGAGTTCATCGAAAATATGAGAACTATATTTTCGTATCTGGATCCACCCATGTCGGAGGCTCGGCAATTAGATGTGGTGTACCTAAACTTACGTCCCTGGTACACACATCGATTTCTTAGAAGCCATTTCTCCTCCTACAGAAAATTAAGGAAGCTGGGTGAAGAAATTGAATTACTCAGAAGGCAGGAAAAGCTGCGTAAAGGCCAAACAATTCCAGGGACCTTGCCAGTGCCGGCAGCAGTCTACATTGGCAGTCGCAGGAACCAGGAGAAATGTGCAGCCATCGGAGACGAAGAAGCAGGGCAAACGCCATCTCCGACAGGCCAGAAACCAGGGCGAAAGAAGCCTAACTGGAAGGCCAGAGGCCGGGGAGCGCCTAACTCAACCAAGCCCGAGCACAAGACAGTGGGTGCAACAGCACCAGAGAATGAACCGGTGAAGGTTAAGCAAAATCCAGATGCTCCTCCACAGAGAAATTACTCTGCCAGCTCAGCCAATTACCAGAGAAAAGCGGAACAGATCCGTAGAAATAAGAGTGTCTACTTTTGCCATAACTGTCGTCAATTGGGACACTGGATGGCGGAATGCCCATTCCCGAAGCCCCCACCGTCGGCAGTCAAGGCAGATGCCTCCAAAGCCCCGACCGATGCACCGGGAAACGAGACGAGAGGCCAGTGAAACGGGTCGACACTGCCTCTAAGATGGATCAACTGCCCCTCCAACCACAAGAAAGCAGACAGCGTTCAGAAGAGAGAAAACTCATAGCCATCTCTGCCACTGTTGTTCATCCGGATGTAAAGCCCAGGAAGAAAGAAGAGCTCGATGTTCGAGCATGCCTAGGCATCTGTCTGGCTGGTTCCAATGTCTTCGGCCTCATAGATACGGGGTCCGAAAGGACATATATAGGTGGAGCTTTGGCCTTGAAGTTTGCCTCTCAAAGCAGCCAGGAGGGAAAGTTTGAGGTAAAAATGGCAAATGGCCAATATACTCCAGCAGTCAGCAAAGCAGCGCTGGACTGGACCATCGATGAGGCCACTGAAGAATTGGAGGTTTATCTAGCGCCTAAATTGACAATGGAAGTCATTCTAGGCATGGATTTCCTCAAGAAGTTTGGGTTAGCGATCGACACTGCAACGGAAACTTGGCAGCGGGGAGAAGGATTCAGCAACCCGTACTTGCGGTATCGAGGCCCAGCTCAGCCTGCGAGCGTGGACGTGAGCGTATTGGCCAGAGTAGCTAACACCAAGCCATCGCCAAGAGAAATAGCAAATAGCAAGGATAATCGACCGTATATATGGATATTCCTTCTAGGCAGAGGAATTAAAGCCTTATTGGATACTGGCACTGTTCGGTCGTACCTTGGCGAAAGAACTATCCCCATCCTGGCAGGGGACATAGACAGAACCGCGACAGGAGAGATCCGACTAGGTGATGGAAGCCTAAGTCCGACGATAGGCGAAGTCTACTTGGAAATGGAAATAGGGGACTTCAAGAAGAAGCTGCGAATGCGAGTCGCGCCTAGCCTGGACTACGACTGCATATTAGGCATGGATTTCATAAAGGCCTTCGAGCTGGAGATCGACTTAGCTAATTCGATCTGGCGAGCGAGAAGAGGCCACTGGCATACCTTTGCGGGAGAAGCAGCGCAAGCTCCTCAGAGGCTAAGGAATCCTGCCTGCGCAGCATTAGAAAGCTTATCGGACTGGCAAGCGTCAATAGTTGAAAGGTTTAGACTGAAGCATTTTAAACCTGTGTCGGACACTCCAGGAATCACCAAATTAGTAACTCACCGGATTGACATACAAGGAAACGCGCCCATCAGGCAGCGCGCCAGGCGAATATCTCCTCGAATGTACGAGATAGCTCACAACGAAGTGGACAAGATGCTAGCTGCAGGGATTATTGAAAGATCAGAGAGTGCATGGGCCAGTTGCCCCGTGATAGTGCCAAAACCAAATGGCAAACATCGTTTCTGTATTGATTACACAGCGGTTAATGAAGTCACCAGGAAAGATGCCTATCCCTTGCTTCACATGGAGGCTATACTAGACAAGCTGCGTTCCGCTAAATATATCTCGACACTCGACTTAAGCCAGGCATACTTCCAAGTCGTCCTAGAAGAAACCAGCAAAGAAATAACTGCCTTCATAGTACCAGGAAAAGGATTGTTCCAGTTTCGAAGAATGCCTTATGGGCTCACCAACGCTCCTGCCACGTTCCAGAGGCTAATGGATCGATTGATAGGACCAGAGCTAGAGCCTAATGTCTTCGCTTATTTGGACGATCTAATAATTGTAACTTCGACCTTCGAGGAACACATGCGTTGGCTGGAACGAGTGGTCAACATTATAGAAAAGGCGAACCTCGAAATAAATTGGGAGAAGAGCAAACTCTGTAGAGCTGAAGTTACTTTCCTGGGCTATGTTGTGAACCAAGAAGGCTTATCGCCTGACAAGGAAAAGTTGAAGCCTATCGTCGAGTATCCTCCACCCGAGAACTTGAAGCAGCTTAGAAGATTCCTGGGGATGATAGGCTGGTATGCCAAATTCTTGCCGGAATTAGCGAATGACAAGATTCCCCTGGTGGAGCTACTCAAGAAGAACGTTAAATGGCAATGGGGTGAGGCACAACAGTTAGCCTTTGCAAAGCTAAAGCAAGCTCTCTGTACCGCCCCAGTCCTAGCAAGACCGGACTTTACGAAGCCATTTATGATACAAACTGACGCCAGCGATTTCGCAATTGGGGCAGTATTAGTCCAAGAGATAGACGGCGAAGAGCACCCCATCGTGTATGTGAATCGCGTGCTAACAGCAGCTGAACGAAAATATGCAACAACAGAGAAAGAATGTTTGGCAGTAGTATGGGCCATTAAGAAGCTGCGCCCATACATAGAAGGCTATGCATTTACAGTTGTGACCGACCACAGCAGCCTAAGGTGGTTAAACAACTTAAAGGATCCGACAGGGAGGTTGGCTCGGTGGGCTCTATCATTGCAGGCTTGCGATTACAAGATTGTCCACCGGAAAGGAGCCTTACATCATGTGCCCGATGCGCTGTCAAGAGCTATGGAGTCTACCATTCTGGCAGAAAAGAAGTTAGAAAGTGCGGTAGCGGCTATGTCAGAGCATCCGGAGGAGTGGTACCAGCGCCGACTGGTCAACATCCAGAAGCACCCCAAGATGTTCCCTGATTGGAAAGTAGAGGAGGGCAGAATCTATTGCCATAAGCGCGACCTCACGCATGAAATGCTAGGCCAAGATGATAATGCCTGGAAGTTGGTATTACCGAAGAAACTGCAGAAAGAAGCTATCGAGGAGGCCCATGCTGCACCTTCCTCAGGCCACCTCGGTGTCTCTAAAACGTATAAGCGCCTATTAGTCCAATACTATTGGCCTGGCATGCACCGAGACGTTGCGTCCTACATTCGAACGTGTGAACCTTGTCAGCAAAATAAGACAAGTCAACAAGCACCGATGGGACTCATGGAAGGCCGTATAGCCGAAAAACCTTGGACAGTAGTCGCCGCCGATGTGATGGGACCGTTACCAGCTAGCAAGAATGGATTTCGGTACATCGTTGTCTTTTTAGACAATTTTAGCAGATGGATAGAGTTAAAGCCTCTACGAAATGCTAACGGGGCTGCTATCACCAAGGCTTTTGAAGAACTTGTGGTCTACAGGTGGGGAGCACCTGAGATCATGCTGACAGATAACGGAACAGAATTCATCAATAAGCATCTAGGCAGCTTCCTAAAAGAGCACGGGATACGACATTACACCACACCGCCTTACCATCCTCAGGCCAATCCAGTGGAACGTGTCAACCGTGTGGTCAAAGGGATGATTTCGGCCTACATTGGACTTAACCACCGTACCTGGGACGTCCACCTCAACGAATTCCGTTTTGCTATCAACACTTCACACCATGAAGCGACTGGCGAGACTCCGGCGTTCCTGAACTTCGGCAGAAATCCTGAATGCGTGCGTAGCGTGCGTAGGCAGATAGAAGAGCCTAGACTCTTGCGGAAGACTGATCCGACTGCGTGGATCGACCGAGTCTCACGATTGCGTAGGTTAAGCGACCTGGTGCAGACGCACATTGAGCGGGCGAGTGCGAAACAGGCGAGATATTATAACCGAGGTCGGAGAACTGTCAAGTTTGAGCCTGGTGATCTGGTTTGGCGGCGTAATCATGTATTGTCGTCCGCCGCGGACGGATTCGCTGCCAAGCTAGCTCCCACCTATGTAGGGCCGTTCTCGATCTCCAAGGTTATATCTGCGACTATATACGAGCTGGAGGATGATAGCGGTAAAAGTCATCCGAAAGTTCACGTTTCAGACCTCAAGCCCTTCCAGGCTGCAATTACTGATAGCGACGAGTTGACGCGCACGGCGGGGAGGCAGGTGGCTATACCTTCCCCACTCCCTAAGTCCCAAAGGCGACCTATCCCCAGTCCAAGGGGGGAGGCGTTAAAGGAACCTTCAAGGCCTAAAGATCGCTCCGTCACTCCCTACGCGAAATCCACCCAGGCCTGGAAGAGTCGTTTGCGGCCTCGAAATCGTTAATGCATTCTCCCTTTGATCGAATGTTTCTAAAAGGAAATGGTATTATTTTTTTATAATTCCAGGCCAAAGAAAAAATATATATAGAATAGAACAATGTCAAGGGCCTTCTACAGAAACGGCACGCGGGTTTCCACTGCCGCCCTCCGGTTCCGCCTCCGAGCCTACGAGGTGCCTAAGGGAGAGGACTTTATGAGCGAGCCCGGCGGGCCCGCGGACTGCAAGGATCGCTTCGGCGATCATACTCCAGCATTGCCGCGCTATTCCGCCTCGACAGCGGGGGAAAATGAGGGAGTGGCCCAGGTATGCGGCTTGTCCCGACCGCGAGCAGCGGGCACTGAGCCCATTCCCAGGAGGATGCTCGTCACTCGCACAGAAGCTCCCTCCCCAACATGCGCCAGAGAAGAAGATGGCGCCCGACAGGCACGCGCCTGGGAGAAAGGGCCCAGGTCGTTTGCACAATGCTGGACCTGTCTGTCCTTCGGACACAAGACCCGCCATTGCCCAGATCCCTGCCCGAACGCCTACTGCCAACGTTGCGGCTGGACTTTTGAGGAAGAGCGCACCTGTCTGAAGTGTGGTCCGAAGTATTGGGCCAGGCAAGGGCTCCCGATGCCTCCACGCCCCAACTCTTTGGAGTGGACGAAAGCTCTGCGAATCCCCGAAGGCTACGAGCGTCGAGTACCAGGAGGACGCCATGCCGAGCGGAATCGAGCCGAATGGTGGCGAAAGAATGGGCCCCGCGTCCGCGCCGAGCAAACCCAGCTCCGGGAGCGCCTAAGGCGCCCCTTCGACAAAGCCTAGGATGCCCAAAGACTCCCACCAACGAAGCTTAAGAGGGAGACTAGTACTAGATTGGTCGTGGTTGCAAGGAGCTTAATTACGTTGGAAGTGTTTTTTTTTATTATTACTTTTAATTCTTTTCTTTGTCAGTTCCCTATATGGAAGGCCGCCCGACCCAGCCTAGCCCCCTTTACTTTCAAGATTAACTATCTAGTTCTCCTTTATACTTATTTGTATCTTTTTTTTTTGTGTGTTTATTGATGTTGCCAAAGGGGAATCTTAGTTGCCAACCGTGCCCGCCCCACAAATAAAGACTCTGGTTTGTCACACTAATCTCATGCCTACCCTCTTTGCTCTTTCCTACCCTGGGTATCGTCAAAGGGGGGAGGATTGTAACGTGACAGATCCACAAGGGGTGTGTCACGTTAAGAACTTTGAATTTTCGCGCCTAGAGCGCTACTGGTCAAGCCGCGGGAGTCTATATGCCGATCGCAGCGCCGTCGCGAGCTCGTGGCGAGGCCAGCACTGCCTATTGGAGTGTCAACTAGTGAAAACGCATAAAGAGAGAGATTGAGAGGGAGAAAACGCGCCAGGAAAAACAGAAAGGAAATAAGACAAGCGCTTAAGGCACGCTGCGAAGCTGAAATTTGCCTGATAGGAAATAAGGTAGGCGGTCAAATTATTAGCGCGAATCTGTCTCTTGCCCGGTGTGTGTTACTGCCGGGAAGAGACCCGAAATTTTTAAGAAGTACGGCCCCGACTCGAACGGGAAGGAAATTGCGGCTAGCTTAGGGTTCGGCACTCGGGCGACCCTGAGAGGTTAGAATCACGGGAAAGCCGGCAAAGCGGCGAATAGTGCTCCGCGGACATCGAAGGCCATTCGGCTGGCCCACGGCGGGCCTGGCGCCCTAACGGAAATAAAAATTACACCGAATGCGCCGAGAGCACCGATAGCATCACCGTTTATGAGAAAAAAAAAAAATTATTTGTAGTAATTTTTATGAGTCTCCGCAAATCGATGGCCTATTGTATAGATTTCCCGTACAAACGGTCGGGAGAGGCCCTGGCAGTAGAAGCCAGTGTAAATAGATAATTATTTAAACTTTTGAATGTAAGCACCAACAAGAAAGATAGAAGTAAAAATTTGATTTCCTTTTATGAGAATTAGTTAGGGTGCTTACTCATTTTCAGAAAATACCTCTCCCCGAATTTGCGAGTTATAATACATTCACATTTAGCGTATTCAGCTTTTACCATAGCTGTCCGCGAGAATGACATTTCTTAATTTCCTTCGGCTAGCTCGGCTTCTCTCGTTTAAGCTCGTTGGCTAAACGAACGAAGAATGAGCACGAGAAAGAGAGGTCCGAGAAAAGTATACTGCTCTCTCTCGTACTCGAAATATACCGGAGCTATACGAAGGAGACCGAAACATGCACGTACTGCAGTAATGGTATGCGTGCAACGTTCGAGGAGGCAGAAGTGGGGTGCTCTCACGGATGCTTCAGTAGCTCTACGTGTTAGTGAGTCTATGGAGGCAGAGTGGGGAAGCATTTTAGACCCAGTCTGGCTTCACTGGCTCGACTGCAATTCCGCGGCTTTTCTCTTCGACGAGATCCGTTATGAATTGAACGGTATCGAGATCGACCGATGCAGAAACGTCGGTATTACCAGCACTCTGAAGAATCTCGTTTCCCTGAGCACCGAGGAGAGCGCCAGTCTACGTCATTCCGGATGGTTCGTCGCAACGGGCAAAGACCGGCTGAAAAAGGAGGCGGCTGTTAAGAATTTCAGCTTTTGCATGCCCCTGAAAATGCTGCTGGGATTCTGCGAGAATTATCGGCGAGTCGTCGTTAACGCGCGTCACGAGCTCGTTCTCATTCGCGCGCGCGACGATACAAACGCCATTTACTCATCGGTGAAAATCACCGATTCGTCGATCAAGCTGCTACGAGTGCAATGGAGAATACCCCATGTGACCCTGAACGAAATTACGAAACTCCAATTTCTCAGTATCGTCGAGCAGGACAAGAGTCTGTCACTCGCTTTTCGCGCCTGGGAACTTTACGAGTATCCGCTTCTGCCCAAGTCTCAGCGACACACGTGGTCCGTGAAAGCGTCCACGCAATTGGAGAAGCCGCGATACGTCATTCTGGCGTTCAGAACGAACGAGAAGAGTAATCAGCACGAGGATGTGCTCAAATTCAGTCATTGCAAAGTACTCGATGTCAAACTCTATCTGAATTCCGAATCTTATCCGTACGACCGTCTCGACACTGATTTCACGAAATCCCGCTACTCCGTCCTCTACGACATGTATGTAAAGTTTTTCACCTCCTATTACGCTGGTGAGAAACTCGGGAGACCCATGCTCGACTATACGGACTTTTTGACGTACGGGCCGCACTTCGTCATCGACTGCTCGCATCAGAACGAGTCCATAAAAACCGGCACGGTCGACGTCAAACTCGAGATCGAGTGTATGGAAATCATTCCGGATAATACTACAGCCTATTGTCTAATTATACACGATAAAATTGTACAATATAATCCTCTTACGAATATTGTTAGAAATGTAAGTTAAAAAAAAAATAAGAAAACAATTTTTATTAAATAAATATATAATAAACAACAAATTTATTCATTATTTTTTTGATACAAAATACCTATCAATCTTTAGACTTAAATTCCACGTTGTGATATTTTCCTCCTTTATATAACATTATTAAATTATTGGCTGCTGCAGCCTTTTGTAGGTGCTGCAACTGCTCCGTATCTTCCGCCAATTTTGCCATTCTCCCTAGTAAGAATACCCAATCGGTTATTGACAGCTTTACAATGATTTTCATTCCATATTTTGTCATAATTTTGTCCACTTCGGAAATATCGTACTCTTGATTTTCCGTCAAGCTATTTAATTTCACAAAATTTTTTGGAATGACGCTTCCCAATTCATTGATTTTATTGAAATTCATTTTTATCTCTATGAAAAAAAAAAAAAAAATGATTAGTCTCATTAAAGATGAAAACTCAATTAAATAATGCATGTACTAATCGAATGAAAAAAAAATATCCTTACCTTTTTTTATGTAACAAACAAGTTTCTTTTTAATGTGTTTAATCACACACTTATTTTTTCTTAATAGTTCAAGCACGCGTGGTACGACTATGCAGCTCTCGTTTAACAGACTGACTTTTTATATGAACGATATTATCGTATATTAAGCGTATTTAATTGCAATATTTGGAAGGGGTAATTTTTGTTTTTTCTTACTTGCGATGAATTTCCATTGTGATTGACCTATAGGTTTATCACAATATAACACAATAGGAAAAAAATATCATAATACGGTGATTATTCAGAGGGTATAGTTTATCCCTTCTCGATGAAGAAAGAATGGACTCCTACGTGTTATCAAATGTAACTTTATATTTAAAAACTGAACGACAAAGAGTTTCTCTTGACGAAATTTCTTCAGAGGCTTCATTCAGTCTTCGAACCACCATCAGTACAGATTGTACAATAGAAAATTAAAAAAAAAAAAAAAAAAATGGAAAGTGAACGGGGTTTTGTGAAAAAAAATCTAGTAGAGGAGGATGAAAATCCTGCAGAATCGATGCAGGAATACATCAAAAGAATTAACGATTCTCATAATCGTTATTTTGAAGAATATGAAGAGATGCTTCATCATAATATGCAATTGAACCGTAAGTAATTATTTTTATTTCTTTTAAAGAAAAAAAACCCAGAGATAATGTCAATAAATAGAATCATAAAAGAATTTTACGACACATATTTTTGAAAACTTCTAACTATCTCACTATTTGACCAATTGCTTTTTATTCAAAACGAAGAATAACGAAAAAAAAATTATTTTTTTATTTTATTTTATACCAGCCATTGATTTAGAGGAGAGGGAGGAAGAGGAGGAGAGAGAGAAAGAAGAGGAGAGGGAGGAGGAAGAAGAAGAAGAAGAAGAAGAGGAGGAGATGGAGGAGGAGGAAGAAGAAGAGGAGGTGATTTTTGTAAGTATACTTGCTTTGTAAAATAGTTATTACAATATAGAAAAATAACAAAATGTTTTCAAATATGTCCCAGGTGAAAAATAGTGGTACACAAACGGAACCTATTTCCGTAATAACAGAGGCTACGCAAATGGAACCTGCGATAGATCTAACGCCACATTATTGGTGTACAAATTGCAAAAATTATGGTCACCTACACATTAATTGTCCACTTCCAGAGTGGTGTTCAATCTGCAAAACATACATTCATCATGCTATAGAATGTATGAAAAACTTTTAAAAAAAGCAAAAAATATATATTATTATATTCAATTATAATTTTTATGTGTATATTATTAAAAATATATTTATAAATTTTTATTAAAACTTCCAAATATCGTTCATTTCATAACCTCAAAATTCTATTTCTCCTTCTCATTCTCCTTCTCTTTCTCTTTCTCTCCTTCTCTCCTTCTCTGCGTTCACTGCTTAACGTAAGAGGGGGGGAGGCCACTTGTGTACCCTACGAGTTTAACGTCGGCGGGAACGCGATAATGCGCACAACCGCATGCGCACAACCACACGAGGAGAGGGGGCAATTCCCCTACTTCCCCTACCCCCGCGGGACCCCGACCCCCTCGTCACCCGGTCCCAGAATCCTTACAGCTACTCTACTTAAATTTATAATATAAAAAAATGCTATTTAAGAGAAAATTGGTTTGAATTAAAATTGGATACGTATAATACAATTTTCCTTTCAATTGTTACTGTGCTACTGCAACTACAACTGAAATAAAATAGTACCCAAGCTGACTATTTAAATATATATACTAAACAATTAATGACAATTTTAAATGATGAAAAATCTATTTATTACTTAAACCTTGTATCTTCAATAATTATAGGCACCAACAGTTTACGTATGTTAAAATTTTTATCTGCATACCTTTATGCAAATATTTGAGAGTTTACCCAATTTTCTACTATTCTAGATGCTCATTCTTTCTGACATATCCTGTAAATAAGACAAATTTATTATATAAATAATGCTACTTAAGAGAAAATTGGTTTGAATTAAAATTGGATATGTACGTATTATACAATATAATTTTCCTTTTAATTGTTGCTTTGCTACATAAAGCTCATCTCAAACATAATATAATTTATTAATTTTATAATATCCACAAATGGCTCATACTCAACATACAGCTGCTGGATACAAATTATTTCTACTCTTTTTTTCCATTCGGATGCTTGTTGTTGCATTATTTAAGAATATATTGCCTGGCAATCATTTTATAAGAATATATGTGCGAAACAGTGCCCCAAGTTGGCTCCGAACCTGTGGTCAGAAAGGAAGGTCTTATTCTAGAATAAAATTCAAGGCAGAGGTAATAGGTAAAAGTGTTTTTTATTCAAATAAATAAAAAATATACAGACGTTTACAAAGTAATTTTATGTACAAGAAAAACCGCGATATTTACAATGGCGAAGGCCTAAGGAATTTGCTGCCGTTAGACTCTGGGGAATTTCTTTTCGCAGAAGATTCCCCAGAACCCCAAGACTCAAAATTCCCCAGGAGGGAGCGCGGACTTAGAAACTCCCGGACTGGACAATTTTTCCTAGGGTATTCCCTAGTAAAATCCCCAGCCACGGGAGGAAGCGAAGTAGGAGAGGTGGATTTAGGGAAGGGGAAGTCCCCTTACCCCTCAGCCCCCTTCTCCCAGAGCTATGGTGGCTCCGAGCCACCCCAACCCCTAGGGTGAATCTACCCCTCCCACTACCCGACTCGTCGAGAGCCCTGGATTTGAGGGTCGGAACACTGGGTCCGAGGTAGTCCTCGGAGGCAGTGTGGAGGGGAAGGAGAGGGTGGACTTCTCCCGGGCAGTCCCCGGAGAAATTTCCCTTAGGAGGGAGGAAATGCCGCAGAGGGGTAGTCCCCTCTTGGTTGGCAGTGGGTGGTGGGTGATACTTACCAAAGTATGCTCCCAAATGAGTTCGCCGGTGGAGGCGCTCTTCAAGATGCCGGTGAGGCGTCAAAACACAAGCCGTGGAGGCGTCAAGGGATGCTGCTGTTGCTGCTGTCACACAGCTGTCGAGCTAGTTTGGGGTGCGATGGGTCCTTATCAAGGACCCATCTATATAATTACGCGACACTAATCTTGCCAGCGAGAGAGCTGCCGCGGGCGCTGGCCACCTAGTGGCCAAGCGCGCAAGTAGTGTCGCATCGCGGCCGCGACGCGCCAGGGCCAGAAGACGCGCAAGCGCGCCGCGGAGAGAGAGACAGATAGAGCGGCTAGACGCTGTCGGTCTAGCCGTCTATTGTGAGCGCAATAGAGATGGGAGATATAACAGAGAAATGCGGAATCTACTTCGCAACATTTTCTGCTCCTCCCAATCTCGAACAAACTCCCCCCGTTGACGCGATGGCGTCAAAACAAGGAAAAAAGAGTGTAATCAGTTTAAACCAAATTTATTTCAACAAAAAAAAAAATAAATAAAAGATATAAAAACAGATAAGGACGAGACGACTATTTACATGGCTTCATATGGAGCTTGGCCGAGTGAAGCTCTAAGGCCGGCGACCACCGCAGGGTGATTTTGCCCTGCGGGGCCCAGGCCTTCCACCGCCGAAGTTTAAGGGCCGAATAGAGCGGCACCTCTATTGTCTGCCCGAAGGCTCTTACAATAATTTTTTGCGCATTGCGCTCGATTTCCCTGGCGCTGGGATCGTCTAAGACTTTCCCAGCCCAGTTCGTCGAGGCAATGCGCTTCTGGGCGGCAACCACGGGCCTCCGACGTCGCGGGTTCGATGGTGGTTTCCGTGGCGGTGGTGGTGGTGGCTTCTCTTTTTGCCCCGCCGGGAGAACGTGGCCGAACAGCCGTAGAAATTCCGCTTCCTCCCGGGGGGCATGCAATTCGAGGACATCGTCCCCCTCGTCCTCGTACCCTACGCCCAAGAGGTGGGCCCATGGATAGTCCGCCATGATCAATCGTTCTGCACCGAAAAGGCAAATGATGAGTACGAAGACTCAGTAAGTATCGTGGGAGTTTTGGAAGAAAAGACATGGCGGAGATCATAAAGTGTTCCTGAAGGTTTGGAACAGGAAACAGGGCGACCTGAAGAGTCCCAGGACGCCCGAGAGAGGAGGTGGTAACCTGAAGAGTCCCAGGAAACCAGGGAAAGAAAGTTAAGCAACCTGAAGAGTCCCAGGAAGCTTGAGAAGGAGAGATGACAACCTGAAGAGTCCCAGGATGCCGGAAAGTAGGGTGAAGCTAGACCCTGATACGACCCAAAGTGAGGGCTAAGAAGGGAGTTTACAGAGTTGCGAGAGACTCCGTTGAATCTCTTTTCTCGCGGTTTTAAGGACAGCTACGCGAGCTACTCCGTCCACCCCAGGAACTAGTTTGAGAATCCGCCCCAAGGTCCACATACGGGGAGGATTGTTAGGTACTTTGACAAGCACCAAATCTCCTTCACCGAATTCCGAGTTAGAGTTCTGCCATTTCGGTCTATGTTGCAAAGTGTGTAAGTATTCGGAAGACCACTTCTTCCAAAAGGTCTCGGTGATTCGATTTACGGTTTGCCAACGATTTAATGATGATTCTCGTAAATCCAAGGTGGATAATTCAGGTGGGGAATTTAACGCCCGTCCTGACAAAAAATGCCCCGGAGTGAGTACGTCCAACGATTCTGGATCATCATGTAACCGCGATATAGGTCGTGAATTTAGGCAGGCCTCAATCTTAGTCAGTAGTGTGGTCATTTCCTCGAAATTAGGCACGAAAACTCCGAGGGAGCGTTTCAGGTGGTGTTTCATACTTTTTACAGCACTTTCCCAAAGACCGCCCCAGTGGGGAGTAGCGACCGGAATGAATTTCCACTCGATTTCACGGATGGACTCGGTGGGTTGAGCGCGGGCGGCTTCTAAGGCACATCGGTAGGCGCGTTTTAGTTCCGCATCCGCTCCTTGAAAATTAAGGCCGTTGTCTGAGTACATAACGGCGGGTTTTCCACGACGAGAAATGAATCGAGACAGCGCAGCGAGGAAGGCCTCGGTATCCAATCGAGAAACGAGTTCCAAGTGAACAGCACGGGTAGATAGACATACGAACACTGCCACGTAACATTTCATGGATTTTGCGTTACGACCGTGATGCAATTTAACCAAGAAAGGCCCAGCATAGTCTACTCCGGTGTGTTCAAAAGTGAAGCTTCGCGAAACCCTAGCGGCAGGGAGTGATCCCATAAGCTGGTTACCGAGTTTAGCGCGTTCGCGAACACACGTGACGCATTTGTGAACGCATGATTTTACTAGATTTCGCGCATTCACGACCCAAAACTTTTGTCGCAACGTGGACAAAGTTAGTTGGAGCCCCCCGTGAAGTGTATCTAGGTGCGTTTGCCTAATGAGTATGGCCGTTAAGTGGCAATCCGGAAGAATAATGGGGTGTTTCATTTGTTCAGAAATTTCGGCGTTCCGAAGCCGCCCCCCTATTCTTAGGATTCCTTGTGAATCAATGACCGGATGTAAGGAAAGAAGCTTTGACCGCGACGGTATACGTAACCCATGATTCAAGGCTGAGATTTCGCTCGCGAAGTGCGTTCGTTGAACAACCTTTACCAAGGCTTCAATCGAACTGCGAATTTCCGTTGCAGACAGGAGGGAGTCCTCCCATTGGTCGTTTTTTCTGGTCCGCTGGACAAATCGAAGAACATAGGCCATAACTCGGACCAGTTTAGACCAAGACGAAAACTTATCAAAAAACCAACACTCAGTTGTGTCGAATTGAGCGGTTAACGCTACCTTCCGACTTTCTTCCGTGATTTCAAAGACCTGAACGGGATTTGCGGTGTGCTCACGGAGAAAAGCAGGCCCATGCCACCAAAGTGAGTCCTCTGATAACTGTTGAGCACTGGTTCCTCTTGAGCACAAGTCTGCAGGATTCAACTTAGTGGGTACATGATGCCAACTGGCTTCCGATAAATGTGTTTGGATATATGAAACGCGATTAGCCACAAACGTCTTCCAATGCACAGGTTGCTTTGCTATCCAGGCTAACGCGACTTGCGAATCCGAATAGCAACGAATCGCATCACAACTCCCGACCAAGCTTCCCTTGACGTGAACCAATAACTTGACTAGAAGGGCAGCTGCGACCAACTCCAGACGAGGGATTGAAGTGGTCTTGATCGGAGCGACCTTTGTTTTGGACATTACTAAATGTACCGAGAGTTTACCGTCCTCATCAGTGAGGCGTTCATAAACGACTGCGCCGTACGCAAGTTCTGAGGCGTCACAAAATCCAATTAATTCGCGTTTTCCAGTAGTAAGTGATTGTCCGGTCCACCGTGGAATCCGTAAAGTCTGTAAGTCTCGGAGATGCTCATAGCACTTGAGCCATTTTGACTGAATAGGCTCAGGAATTTCTTCATCCCAAGAGAGTTTAAGCAACCAGGTGAGTAGAGTAGCTAGGATGGTTCTGGGACCGCGTGGCGAGGGGGTCGGGGTCCCGCGGGGGCAAGGGAAGTAGGGGAATTGCCCCCTCTCCTCGTGCGCGGTTGTGCGCATGCGCATCGTCCTCCCCCGACGTTAAACTCGTAGGGTACACACGTAACCTCCCCCCCTCTAATGTTAAGCAGTGGACGCCTGAGAGAGAGAGAGAGAGAGAGAGAGATTCCAGCAGAATAGACTCGTAGGGTACACACGTGGTCCCCCTTACGTTTATCCGTACAAGAGAGAGAGCCCCCCATCCCCCTTACGTTAAGCCATACAAGAGAGAGAGAGTAGTGCGATGATGCGACCTCCCCCCTCTTACGTTAAGCAGTGTACGTCTAAGAGAGAGAGAGAGAGAGAGAGAGAGAGAGAGAGATTCCATCTTTGTTCCTCTGTAGCTGATCCTTTGCAATATTTCTAGTACGGGATACAGTGGATTGGTGGAGAGGTAATGTAATAGAAAAAAAAACATAAATTTAAGGGAAAAAGCCTTTCGGCATAAAAAACCCTCTTTATTGAAATACATATGAAATATATATATATATATATATAGGTACCGCAATAAAAACAGCAACAGCATCTATAATTAAAAAGAAAAATTATTTATATTTATTATTAATATTTATTATTATTATTTTTTTGTATTAACTCTTACCGATTTGGTGGGGACTGCCTGTCACACACACACAACCTAGCAGCTCACATAGGCGACATATTAGGTAAACGTAATATTAATTGCAGCCTACGCGAGACTGCAGGTTGCTCCGCTGCAGACTGCTCCGCTGCATGCAGCATCCGCAGGGCTATGGGCAGCGAATGTGGCTGCCGCAGTGGCTGCTGCTGTTCGGGTATCGTGCGATACCCTCTTCGCACTGACTGCTGCTGCCTCACAATTGGCCTCACTATTGCCACTGGTTTGGAGGAATGTTTTAGATCCTCCAGCGTCACTTTCTTGTCCGGTAAACTAACTTTCCTTGTGAAACTCATGATGGTTCACTGAAGACTGATTTGAAGAATGCTCTCCTCTACGTGTTCAAATTTTCTCTCTCTCTCTCTCTCTCTCTCTATACTCCAGATGAAGTTTATACATCTTTAACAATACATATTAGCCTTCTCTCCACTTCAGATCAAGTTTACATATTAGCCTTCTCTCCACTTCAGATCAAGTTTACATCTCATTGTCAATGCGGAGAGAAGTTTATATTCAATTATCAATACGTATTAGGTTTCGCGATCGACTTCTTTTAAGGCGAATAGTCCATCGTCGTAGATACTTATCATCCGCTCTGTAATAAGAGCGGAGCCTACGTGACCTTACCTAAAGAGAAGTGGTTGGGACGTATTTGAAACACTTGAAAAGATTTAGGAGCAGTGTTCAATAGGAGTTGGAGGAAAGCGTGTCTTGTTTTCGCGCTTATCGCATCGATTATGGCGCGATCGACAATCCGATCTCTCGATTAATCGATGCGCGCCCAACTTTTCTCCGTCCATCCCCCATTTGTGAAATGAACGATATTTTTTTGTTTTTTTAATTAAAATTTATAAATATATTTTTAATAACATACATAAAAAAAAAGTTATAATTGAATTTAATAATAAAATATTATAAAAATGAAGTGGTAGTGAGAGTAGCAGTAGTAGGAGCGGTATCATCTACGAGAAAAAAAAATTAGGAAAAATTATACTACTTATCCAAGCACTTGATAAATTTTTTTTTTTCATCGATTCTTACCGATTGTTGGAGGTTTCCGTAAATGAATTCGACAGTAGCTGGAGAACGTCATTATCCTCGTCGAACCGTATTATATTTTCTGGAGAAATTTCTTGCTCCCAAATTTCTGGCTCCCACTCCATTTCACTACTATAATCTAATAGATTAGCCTCATCATCATCATCATCATCATCATCAATATTTGATGTTGATTTTTGCCGCTGAAGCTTCTTCCTCAACATTCTGACAATCGCGGTCAACGCGTTGTTATTCACTTCACCCCAATCTCCTTCCAAATCTACTTCTTCTTCTTCCTCCACAAATTCATCCATATTCTGAATGTTTTCAATATTTTGTTCAATATTTTGTTCAGTAGTTAATCTGTACAATTTAATTGCACCCATTTTTTTTTTTTTTTTTTTTTTCTTGTTGAAACTATCACGTCAAGCAAACTCGGTAGACTGAGAATGGTAGAGATGTAAGCTCAATACGAAATGTATAATTATTATTATTTTCTCTATCAATACGTATTAGATTTCTCCACTTCACAATAGCTATTAACAGCCTCCTCCTCTTCTACTACCTCGTCCATACTTTGGATGATAACGTTTTTCACGTGAATTCAAGGTTGAGGAGCAGGGGTTTGCTAGTTGAACAATCGTTGTAGTTTTTTAAATAAAATTAATATATATTTTTAATAATATTTCTACAATAATTTTTAAACTATTCTATAAAAATTTAATAATAAAAGAAAAAGAAATTTGGTGATTCATCTTCCTTCTTAGTCTGCTTTGACACATTATCTTTTTCCTCCTCCTCTATTTTTTTCTCCTCTTCCTTCTTCATCTCCTTTGACTCAATATCTTCCCCGGTCTGTTTCTCTTCGTCTTTCTTCACTTTAATTTAAAAATACAAACAGGTAATAATTATGAAAAGGTAAAAAAGATAAAGTTAATACTTACATTCTTCCTCCTCTATTTTTTTCTCCTCTTTATCTTCTTCTTCCTTCTTCGTCTGCTTCGACTCAATATCTTTTTCCTCCTCCTCCTCTATTTTTTTCTCCTCTTTATCTTCTTCCTTCTTCGTCTCCTTTGACTCAATATCTTTTTCCTCAGTCTCTTCGTCTTTCTTCACTTTATTTTTTTCTTCTTCCTTCTTCATCTCCTTTGACTCAATATCTTCCCCGGTCTCTTCGTCTTTCTTCACTTTAATTTAAAAATACAAACAGGTAATAATTATGAAAAGGTAAAAAAGATAAAGTTAATACTTACATTCTTCCTCCTCCTCTATTTTTTCTCCTCTTTATCTTCTTCTTCTTCCTTCTTCGTCTGCTTCGACTCAATATCTTTTTCCTCCTCCTCTATTTTTTTCTCCTCTTTATCTTCTTCCTTCTTCGTCTCCTTTGACTCAATATCTTTTTCCTCAGTCTCTTCGTCTTTCTTCACTTTATTTTTCGAAGAAAAAAAAATACAAACAAATAATAAATATAAAAATATTAAATAAATAAATACTTAGAGTTTTTATGCAAATAATGGTGCAGTTTCCGTTCATACTCTTCGAAGTAACGATTGAAGAAATCGTTAATTCGATTGACGTATTCCTCTGTCAATTCTCTGGGAAGAGTGGGTGAAAGAGGAACAATATCCTCTTGAATCATGATTAATTTACACTTTTCGCAGCTCATTTTTTCTTACTGTCACCGACGATGTTGTAACATTGAATGAGGCTGCGAGGACTTGTTTTCCCCTCTTTATTCCTCCGATGAATTTTAAAGAGTCACATTTTTGATTGTATCCACTTGGCAAAAACTGACACCTCCTCGTACGGGCAGTGGATACGTTCATTGTTCAAGTTCTTCTCTCGAACGTGTAAATTGCACGGTGTTTTTTCAAAATCATATAATTCAATTAAATCCTTAAACTTAGGGCAACCATACACTTCTAAATTAATATTATCCACATTCATCCTATTCAATAGATTTTTTTCAATGTTCCCTCCCTTGTAGGCTACTACGGGATTCTCGCACGTTAGGCAACCTCTAATAAAATCTTCCACATCCTCCTGCTCGTATTTCTCGAATCCCGTATCACTGTATTTTATACCATGCACCATATTTAGCAAAAACCACACAGTTTTTTTGTCTTTTTCACTAAGGTTTTTCATACTGTCACGCAAACGAAAAGATGCGTAAGAAATTTGATTACTTTTTAAATCAATTATAGCTATATCTTTATATTTAAGTTCTTTTTTATAAACTAAGAAACCTTCTATATCCATTATGTGAGTTATTCTATGCATTGTTGCGCTATTCTCGACGAAGATAAAAACTGAAATGAAGCATCTCCGAAGAAATATCTCCGTAGAGAGAGAAAGATTTTTTAAAAATATAAAGTTACATTCGATAAGGAGTCCATTGTTTCTTAATCTCTGGAAGATATTTTTTTTTTTCCGAAGAAACTAACAATGGGAAAAAAATACATTCGATAAGGAGTCTTAATCTCTGGAAGATATTTTTTTCCGAAGAAACTAACAATGGGAAAAAAATTCTTAGAAAATATCCCCTCCTAAAAAAAAAACATTAAATTTTCTTAAATGTAACAAAAAAAAAGATCGTTCAGTATTGCATCGAGCGACTGACGATAATGACACCGACATTCGTTGATTTTCAAGGTTTTGTATTGACCGACAAGAGTTTTATAGTTAAAGAATTTGCGGTGTTGCGTGATAATGAAGTGTATCACAATGTATTTTCACCACCATTTCAAGAAGCTTGGTTGAGCGATCTCGAGAGAGAACAGAATGAGTAAGTATTTTTTTTTTTAAATGTAATGTTTTGTATATAATTTTTTCTTTTTTAAAGTTGGCTTTATTTTAATCGACATGGATTCAATTGGACCGACGGTCATTCACCTTATTACAAGCATAAAGATGTAATAAGAAAGTATGTAACGTCGTACGATGAAGATTGGATTTTCGTGAAAGGACGGGAGAAATATGATTGGTTGAGAAAAATTTGCAACTTAGAAAATATATACAATGCGAAGGAGTGTGAGTGGGGTAAATTTTGTCTTGGATGGAGTAAAAATTTCGAACCACCGTTACCCAAGTGTATGAATCATTATGGTATATGTTCACTGCAAAATGTCTACTATATGAAATCTGTATATGATCAATATATAAAGGAATAAAAGACTTCTGAAAAAAAAAAAAAAAAAACAATGTATATCAATGTCAGTATGCATCTCAGACGAAACAATGGGATGTGTAGATACCCCTACTTCCATTCTCTATTCGATATATATAAGCGTTACTTTTCGCGAGAGACGCATTCGCAATTATTAATTTATTGTTCACCGTATGACATAGTCATTTCTTTAAGAAAAACACCAAAATGTCTACGGAATTGCGAAGAAAATTTTTTACAATTAATAGTGCGAATGAGTACGATGCGTGGGTACTGGAATGTCGCGAGCATATTCGACGATTGAGCAACGCGGATCGAGCTTTACCCGTTGGAACGCGTCAAAAGAATTTCGCCGAAATCGCGTGTATAAAGTGTCTGTTGCTACGAGCGCAGAGGGAATTGAATTATATTAAATCGGGTGCTGGTTGTAGCAATGACGTACAAGGACTTACCTGGGAGGAGCTTGATTCGGCGTTTCGAAGTCGAATATGCAGCGGCATGGTAGTTAATAGTAATTATATAGAGCCTAAGGATTTTTTAGTAGACGCGGAAGTATTAGTGCGTACGCGTATAGATAAGGTATTTGTTAGTGCAAATAGTGTTAAGGTTAATTGTGTATTTAACGGACAATTCATCTCTAAGGACCAGAGTGATGATAAAAACATTAGTACGACTAATGCTACATTGTACAAGACTGATAATTTTAGTGATTGGTATAGGAAAAACATTTTAGACGTTATTATGAAAAAATTAAGTGAATTTCAAGAGCGTGATAGTGGATGGAATTTGCACAAAATTCATTATTTAATAGTTAACATTAATCGTTTTAACCCGTTGCACGCGGGTTGTAAAATTAATCTGCCATCCGCTATCACGAGTAGGAAAGCTCTGATAAATTTAGAAACCAGTGATAATGCATGTTTCGCGTGGTCCGTGACGGCGGCACTCTATCCAGCGAAACCTACGGCTCATCCAAATCGTACGTCCTCTTATCCACATTTTCGGACGGTTTTAGACGTCGGTAGCCTAACCTTTCCGACTACGCTAAAACAGATCCCGAAATTCGAGGTGGATAACGACGTGTCGGTGAACATCTTCACCTTGGAGAATGAAGAGCAAAATAGCGACGCAAAAATTGTGCCTCTTCAGGTGACGAAGAAGAAGAGATCGAGGCATGCTAATCTTCTTCTCGTCAACGATGAACAGGGAGCTGCACATTTTATGTGCATAAGGAATCTCTCGAGACTGGTGCGAAGCCAATTCACCAAGAGAGAAAATGCTCATTATGTATGCGATCGGTATGTATTAATAATGATACAAATATAACTGCATATGTTTTATTTTTTTTGTATAACTGCATATGTTTTATTTATTTTTTTTTTTAGATGTCTCCACTACTTCCGCACAGTGGAGAGGCTCGAGTCGCACGAGCAGGATTGCGCGCAGCTCAACGATAATCTCCGCTTGATGTTGCCGAGCAAAGCCGAGGATCGCTGGGTTTCCTTCAAGAACATCAAAAATGGGGAACGAGTACCATTCGTCGTATACGCGGATCTGGAGTGCATATTATCAAAAGTTGAACAATCGAACAGTAGTGATATTTATCAGAAGCATGAACCTATTAGTGTAGGCTATTATTTAAAAAGTGCTCGCGATGCGTCACTCTCGAAATACGATGCTCATCGGGGTGCCGACTGCATCGAATGGTTCGTACGCGAGCTCGAGGTCATTGCGCGCATCGCGAGCGAGAAACTGGGGACTGTCGTGCCCATGCATAATCTTAGTATTAGCGAACGATCGCGTCACTATAATGACCCCAATTGTCATATATGCAAAAAGCCGTTTCTTCCGAATCAACTACGAATTCGCGATCACGATCATCTGACCGGCAGATACAGAGGACCGGCTCACAATAATTGTAATTTAAATTTCAAAGATTCGCATGTCATTCCAGTAATTTTCCACAATTTTTCCGGCTATGATTCACATTTCATTTTCGAGACGATCGCTAATTTGTACGAGGGATCGGTATATCTGCTGCCTGTGCATAAGGAAAAATACATTTCATTCACCAAATATCTGCGAAATTATAATATACGGCTGAGATTTATCGATTCGTTCAAATTCATGGCCTCCAGTTTGGACAAATTGAGCTCGTACTTGGCGGAATCTCAGCTGACAAATTTGAGGTCACAATTTTCGGAATTGAGCGTCGAGCACTTCGACTTGCTTACGAGGAAAGGTATTTTTCCTTACGACTATGTAGATAGTGCGGCTAGATTGGAAGAGACGGCTTTACCACCGCGCCAGTCGTTTCACAACAGACTGTCCGACAGCGATATCAGCGAGGAAGCATACAATCATGCCGTAGAGGTATGGACCAAATTCCACATGCGCACACTTGGGGAGTACAGTGACCTGTACCTGAAGACCGATGTCCTATTGTTGGCCGATGTTTTCGAAAGTTTTCGCGATAGTTGCATGCTAAATTATGAGTTGGATCCAGCCCATTATTATACGCTACCGGGCTTCACCTGGGACGCAATGTTGAAGCATACGGGAATCAGGCTGGAGCTTTTCACGGACGTGGATATGTTGCTGTTCGTGGAGCGCGGTATACGCGGTGGTTTGAGTCAGTGCTCCCATCGTTACGAGAGGGCCAACAATCGGTACATGCGGGACTACGATCCGGCGGAACCGTCGAAATATCTCATGTATTACGACGTAAACAATCTGTATGGGTGGGCAATGTGTCAGCCGCTGCCCACCCATGGATTCCAATGGATCGAGGACGCTGCCAATCTCGATGTCTCCGCTATACCCTCGGATCATTCACAGGGTTATATTTTGGAGGTCGATTTGGAGTATCCGCGCGAGCTTCACGACAAACACGCGGACCTACCGTTCTGCATGGTGCGCAAGAAGCCGCCGGGCGCGAGCCAGGAGAAGCTGCTGGCCACTTTAAACGATAAGACCCGTTACGTAATACATTATCGTGCTCTGCAACAATGTATGCGTAATGGACTCTTACTGAAGCGTATACATCGCGGTTTAAAGTTTCAGCAGTCCACCTGGCTTCGCGATTACATCGAGCTGAACACGCGTTTGCGCACCGCGTCCACCAATGAATTTGAGAAGAATCTCTTCAAGCTGATGAACAACGCGGTTTTCGGTAAAACAATGGAGAACGTGAGGAATAGAGTTGACGTGAGGCTCGCAACCAAGTGGGAGGGAAGATACGGGGCGGAAAGCCTGATTTCCAAACCGAATTTTCACAGTCTCGCGATTTTCAACGAGAATTTGGTCGCGATTCAATTATCGAAATTATCCGCGAAATTTGATAAACCCATTTACGTGGGAATGAGTATTTTAGATATTTCAAAAATTTGCTTGTATGAATTCCACTATGACTATATGCTTCCTACATTCGGTAGTAAATGTAGAGCGATGTATACCGACACGGACAGTCTGATATACAGTGTCGAGTGTGACGACGTTTACTCGGTCATGAAACGCGATCTCGCGCGATTCGACACCAGCGATTATCCTGACGATAATCGGTATGACTTGCCACGCGTCAACAAAAAGATACCTGGTCTGATGAAGGACGAGAACAATGGTCGTATCATGACCGAGTTCGTAGGACTGAGGGCAAAAATGTATACTTTCAAGGTGCAGGACTGTGCGAAAATTACCAAAAAAGCCAAAGGTGTCAAAGGTTACGTTATCGATAGAAATATAACATTTGACGACTACAAGGATTGTTTGGACAATTTCACCGTACAGTCTCGCAGTCAAAATTTGATTCAATCGAGGCTGCACCAGGTTTTCTCGATCAGTCAGCGGAAGGTCGCCCTCAGTCCGTACGACGACAAGCGTTTCGTTACACCCGGCACCGCGGCGACTCTACCCTGGGGACATTATAGTCTGAAAGAATAATTTTTTTTTTTTTTTTTTTTTTTATTCGCTTTATTTAGTTATTTATGTATTTATTGTTTTTATTTATTCGCTTTATTTATTTATTTATTGTTTTTATTTATTCTATATTTTGATACATCTTAATAAAAGTTTTTATAAAACATTGCTCTTATTTATCCAGGAATTGTGCGTACTGTCGAATCCCAGCCACTTAACGAACACTTTGTCGCCCTTTCTGCGCAATACTCTCTCCACCAGATACACATCGGGATTGATGGTTTTCGAAAGCTCGTATTCGTAAAATCCACCCAACAGTTGCGTGCCCCTGGAATCCTTGAGGAGATACGTAGCGGGATTGGTACTCTGCACTTTCGCCACCTCGAATATTTCGGTCGTCCAATTTGGCGTGTAGCCTTTGGCGAACATCTGCTTGTATTTACTGATTCGTACGAAATCGCCGACTTTGAACTTGGCACGACCTGCGACCTTGATGTGACTGTATACTGTCTTGAGTAGCTTATCTGCATGCTCGGGTTTCACATCCACGGGACGCATTCCCGTGGTACGATGCTTTCGCGCATTGTACGCATCCACCAACTCTTGCAGCATAGCGCGCCACTTGTAATTGCCGTTCAGCGTAAATCGTTTCCACATTTCCGTCTTCAACGTACGATTCCAGCGCTCGACTATCGACGCTTTCATCACGCTGTAGGTCGAGTAGTGATTTATCCCGCGTTTCCTCATCAACGCCCGAAAGTCACTGTTGTAAAACTCCTTGCCGTTGTCGGTCTGTAAATTTTTCGGACATCTACCGCCGTTCTTCAGTAGGATTCTCGTCATTGCCGTCGTCACTTCTCCACCGCTCTTGGTCTTCAATGCCACCGCCCAAGCGTATTTCGAGAGGGTATCGATTACAGTGAGAATGTACTGGTGACCCGCATCGACGTAATTGCGCATATCAACAAGATCGGCCTGCCAGAGATCGTCGAAGCCGCGCACGATGACTCTTCTGCGTGGAAAATTTATCCTCGCCGGTGCGTGGAGCTCCTCCACCAACTGTATCTTTTCTTTGCTCATTTTTTTTTTTTTTTTCGAAATTCCTAATGAAAAGTGTTGCTAAGTATTGCTCTTTCCAGATCTCTTTTACTCACTTTATCATCCAATTTTTCGCAAATTGTTTGAAAAATTTGGTCCATCTTTTTCTCAAATTGTTCATTATGTGTATTCAATGCCATTGTCAGATATTGCTTGAATTCAAGCAGTAAATGCTCTAAATTGGGTTCGTGTTTCCTACTCTCACCATCCAGTCCAATTCCAAATTTATTTATCGACATTTCAAATGCACTACTTTGTATTTCAAAAATCAGTCTCTTTTTCCTCGCTATTATTCCTCTTTTTGATGGCTCGTAATGTCGAGAGTAAACATTCTACGATGTATGTTAAACAAATGCAAATTTCACAACAGCAGGAATCAGACATTTAATTTTTTTTTTTTTTACCTCGTACTACCGAAAGACGTTGATATTACACTGAGGTAAGAGTGTAACGTGCAACTTTCTTTATACGATGAGATCCTCCTCGCGCAACTCCTCGATTATCGACTGTATCTCGTTGTGATGACTCGTATTACCGGCAGCCACCGACGCGATCAAAAGTCTCAAACGTTCGATCAATTCATTCGGATCGTTCCAATGTACGTAGTTGATTGGTCCCTCGGTGACACGCATTAGTCCTTTACCCCTTTTTTTCGATGCTGTTGATGCTGCGCCTGACGGTTTACTTGCGCCCGACGGTTTACTTGCGCTAGACGGTTTACTTGCGCCCGATGTTGACGCGTCAGAAGTTGACGATTTTCTTGCGCGTGATGTTGATGGTAACCGATAAGGCGGTAAAATAGGTTTTCCCAATAGCAATGGTTTCATAATTTCTGTATATTTTGCACCTCTATTACCTTTGATTTGTTTTAGACTATCGTTTAACAGTTTATGCGCTTTAGTTTGATTGAGAATACTCTTGTATCGTTCCAAATCGTCGGGTTCTATAATGGCTCGATTGGGTTCTCTCATGAAAATTAGTTCATAAGTACCTCTTGTACCGGTGTATAACTTCTTATCGAGAATAATATCTCCCTCATGACTTATTTCAAATTTACATTTACCAAGCGTCAGTTGATCATCTTCATAACGAGGTCCAAAAGCACGATCAATCAAGTTCTCCCTATCAGTCAGAAGTAATTTAATATACTTGCCAGGGATCGGATGTAATTTAATATGTTGAAAGACATGTTGAAACAAGCCTGGTTCCTGTTTTTCATCAACATTTAATTTTTCTAGCAAACTTTTTTTTGAATCGGGCGATGGTTGATCGGTTATAGAAGACTCGTCGTCGTCGTCGTCGGTCATGAAATCCAATGGATTCGTAATAGTTTCACTAATATTACTACTACTAAGATTCTTTGCTCGTTTATGCGGTGTCGATGTGAAGTAGGCTCCCCTCTTCAATTTATCGTTGTATTTGACAAATGAACTATTTGTGTTATCCTCCGTTTGCGAAACGAGTTTCTTCAATGGTTCGACTATCGGCTTGAATGTCTCATTCAAACTGCTCTCCATTATCGCCTTCTCCGATTTCAAGGCACGATGCTTGTCGCGAATGACCTCGCTCGTCTTGGCGATCCTCTTCAGAAGCGATTTTTCATCCATCGCGATGCTGTATAAAACAGCTATCCCCCGAATTGAACGGTTTTTAACCGACCTGTTGCGATGCTGTATACAACAGCTTTCCCCGAACCGACACGGGTTTTAACCGACCTGACGATCCGAACAGCCTGCGCTCCAGTATCAAACTGACACTCAAGGCCGTGATCATGAAACCTTACCGGCATGACATTCACAAGGCCGAAACCTTACCGGCCTGTTCACTCGATCGTGGCGTACTCGTTGAAACCTTTGCGATAACGGCCGTTCCTCAGAGGGCTATCCTTGTCTATTACCAAGAAACCGTAATCGCGACTCCAACAGGTCGAACACAATGTGAGAAATTTCTCATACGACATATCACTGTTGACGTGATCGTTGAAAATATGCTTCAGATTAGTTCCATCCTGCTTAAATATTATTAGCAAGTTTGCGTTATCTCGTATCAGATGCTTCGGTATTTTCGCATAAGTCTGACAGAGGTAGAAACAATCGATGTTGGAATGTCTACCCATGCAAAAGTAGTCCCTTATATTGTCCTGCTTGTCGTTGACCACATCGTCGAATATGAAAATGGAATTCGGCTTTGCATCCGCGACGTTCACAACCTCGCAATTGTTGGAAAATTGAAAGTAACCAATTTCCTCCGTTTCCTGCAGAAGCTGCTCCAGATATCGATACTTCGGTTGCTGCAGCGACTTCGAGTAGACGTACAGGTTCTCGAATCTCACACCGTGCGGACTCTCTATGAGGCTCAGCAGCACGTTTGTCTTACCGCAATTCGACGGACCGCAAACTATGCAGCGTATCGTAGATGGTAATAGCGATCCGTGACGTTTTCTTATTTGCGCGGTAGCATTGTGAGCATCCAAATTTGTCACGCGAATAGTCGGCACGTGCTTCACGAAATGCATCCTCGCTATTGACCTTCGGCAACAGCCGTATCGTTCATTTATATTTCGCGATTCACGGAACTATTCGGTCAGTTGCCATTACGATGTCGTTCATGCTAGTCGTCGTCGATTCCCTGCAGAACTTGACGAATCATCAGCTCGAACACATACCGAAGATCGTATTGCTCGAGTACTTTCCAGACAGTATCGCGAGTGTGTGGGAAAGATTACCTCGGCACATTCGCGCGGACTCGGATGTGCAGCAATATCAATATTGTTTGCAACACTACAATCTACCTGATACCACTCACCACGACGGACCACCGAGACGGATAAAAGACTGTTACGTTTGTCAGCAAGAGAAGCAGTTGCTTTAAATGTCTGGATCGTTCTTCAATAAAGTCTTGAAAAAATTGCCATTTGAGCTGCACGTGCCCGGTTACAATTATTGCGGGCCCGGCACTCGACTTCGCGAAAGATTGGAGCGCGGCGATCGTGGTATAAATCCGCTGGACGAGGCCTGCCTCGATCACGACTTAGCATATTGGCACAACGAGGATCTACCGGAGCGTCATCAGGCCGATAAAGTGCTAGCGAGGAGAGCGCGTGAACGTATTACCGCAAGAGACGCGACCTTGGGTGAACGCGCGGTCGCCGCAGCCGTATGGACATCGATGAATGCTAAGCGTAAACTTGGCTTGGGATTACATAATATTGTTGCGATGAAGAAAGCAGTAGCGGCTAAAAAAAAGAACAACAAGAAAAAAATTGGTATTACGAGGAAGAGAAGAATTCGAGTGCCGAGGAAACGGGGTGGTATAATACCTATACTTCCACTACTAGGTGCAGTCGGAGCACTTGCAGGTGGGGCATCGGGTATAGCGAGTGCTGTAAACCGTGCAAAAGCTGAGAGAGAAGGATTGCGGGAAATGCAACGTCACAATCGCGCGATGGAAGCGTCGCGCGAGAGAGGTCGAGGTCTTTATCTGAAACCGTACAAGCGAGTCGTCGGAGAGGGTATCCGTGGAAAAAAAAAACAAAAAAAAAACGACAAAAAAACGGTCGAGGAAGAAAATGAATGAGGGAAAATTTCGTCGTGGCGATGCTTTCCCGGATTCAGGTCCTACTAGTAACGTACAATTGACACGCATCTGCCGACGCATACCATACTTCCGTGGAGTCTTTATGCGCACATCTCTGCCGCTAGACGGGCCGCGGTGCAACGAGTGCGCGATCGTGAATCTCGACGATCAATGCGGTCCTGGTACCCACTGGGTAGCCTACGTCAAGCGTAACGACATCGTCCTATACTTTGATTCCTTCGGAAATTTGAAACCGCCGAAAGAATGTGTGCGTTACTTTGGCCCTAACGTTACAATCTACTACAATCATGATCGATATCAATCGTACGATAAAAGCAATTGCGGTCAGTTGTGCGTGAAATTCCTGCGAGAACAGATACTTTGAAACAAAAATGTCTTTCACCGTGACATTATCGGATCGTAAATCAGTATTAAATTCAGATTTCTTTCCCCCCATCAATCTGCAAGACGATCGCTACGAGATCGGTCTCGTGGACATGCAAACGTTCAACTCGATAGCCAATGTGGACGAGACGAATAATAAGTTTTACTACGATAACGATAAGGTGCTGACGATACCCAGAGGCTGTTACGAGTTGAGTGCCATAAATGAATTTTTCCAGTCTGAAATTTCTGCGAGACATGAAATTAAAGACAACATTGACAGCGTCATTCTTCTACGAGCGAATAACAATACACTGAAGAGTGAAATATTCTGTAAATATTCGATTGACTTTGGAAAACCGAATAACATTGGCTCGCTACTGGGCTTCTCGTCGAATCGCGTGATCGAGCCGAACGTCCAGGCTGAATCCGACGATACCGTGGACATTGTGAAAACAAATATTCTACGCATCGAGTGCAACATTGCGGGTGGTGCGTACACCAACGGTAGACCACGACACATTATTCACGAGTTCTTTCCCAGCGTACCACCGGGCTATAAAATCTCGGAGGCACCGAAAACCGTCATTTATCTACCGGTCATCGTCAGAGTAATCGACCGTCTCACGTTACGTATCCTCGATCAGGACGATCGTCTCGTAGACTTTGGACGTGAAGAAATTACCATAAGATTACACATTAAGAAATGTTAATTTACAAAAGTAGTAGTAGTAGCGAGGATTATAAAGCGGTGAAACTGGATGAAACGTTAGCTAGTCGTTCGTCCTACGTGGAGTCGAATACACCGGCTCGGAGTGAAAATCGCGACAAGAGGAGCTTCCTGCTAACGAGAAGAAATATCGAATTTTTACAATCATTGGGATTCACCGTGAAGAGATTGGGCGAAGGTAGTACATAGTGGAACAATGGCAGATCCCTTGAACGTCACCGCACGGCTGACCTACGACAATCGCATCACGAAAATGGAGATGCATGCCTACAATCCGTATGCGAACGCCTCGTTGGCGAACAGCGACGAGATTCGCATTCCCATACAGCAGCAAGATTTGATACTCCTGCCGTGCGAGAGTTATCTCTACGTCGAGGGCCAGCTGGTGGAGGGTACGCGTGACGCGAGCGCCACCAACGACGATACAGTTACGCTCGACTGCAATTCCGCGGCTTTTCTCTTCGACGAGATTCGTTATGAATTGAACGGTATCGAGATCGACCGATGCAGAAACGTCGGTATTACCAGCACTCTGAAGAATCTCGTTTCCCTGAGCACCGAGGAGAGCGTCAGTCTACGTCATTCCGGATGGTTCGTCGCTACGGCCAGAGACCGGCTCAAAAAGGAGGCGGCTGTTAAGAATTTCAGCTTTTGCGTGCCCCTTAAAATGCTGCTGGGATTCTGCGAGGATTATCGGCGAGTCGTCGTTAACGCGCGTCACGAGCTCGTTCTCATTCGCGCGCGCGACGATACAAACGCCATTTACTCGGCGGTGAAAATCACCGATTCGTCGATCAAGCTGCTACGAGTGCAATGGAGAATACCCCATGTGACCCTGAACGAAATAACGAAACTCCAATTTCTCGGTATCGTCGAGCAGGACAAGAGTCTGTCACTCGCTTTTCGCGCCTGGGAACTTTACGAGTATCCCCTTCTGCCCAAGTCGCAGCGACACACGTGGTCCGTGAAAGCGTCCACGCAATTGGAGAAGCCGCGATACGTCATTCTGGCGTTCAGAACGAACAAGAAGAGTAATCAGCACGAGGATGTGCTGAGATTTAATCATTGCAAAGTCCTCGATGTCAAACTCTATCTGAATTCCGAATCCTATCCGTACGATCGTCTCGACACTGATTTCACGAAATCCCGCTACTCCGTCCTCTACGACATGTATGTAAAGTTTTTCACCTCCTATTACGCTGGTGAGAAACTCGGGAGACCCATGCTCGACTATACGGACTTTTTGACGTACGGGCCGCTCTTCGTCATCGACTGCTCGCATCAGAACGAGTCCATAAAAACCGGCACGGTCGACGTTAAACTCGAGATCGAGTGTATGGAAATCATTCCGGATAATACTACAGCCTACTGTTTAATCATACACGATAAAATTGTACAATATAATCCTCTTACGAATATTGTTAGAAATGTAAGTTAGAAATAAGAAAACCATTGTTTTATTAAATAAATAAGTATCAAATTTATTCATTATTTTTGAATACAAAATACCAATCAAACTTTAGATTTAAATTCCATGTTGTGATATTTTCCTCCTTTGTATAGCATTATTAAATTATTGGCTGTTGCAGCATTTTGTAACTGCTGCAACTGCTCCGTATCCTCCGCCAATTTTGCCATTCTGCCAGGCAAGAACATCCAATCTCCAACTGACAGCTTAACAATTATTTTTATTCCATATTTTGTCATAATTTTGTCCACTTCTAAAATATCATACTCTTTATTTTCCGTCAAGCTATTTAATTTAACGAAATTCTTTGGAATTACGCTTCCCAATTCATTAATTTTATTGAAATTCATTATTATCTAAATGAAAAAAAAAATAATTAGTCTCATTAGAGTTAAAAACTCAATTAAATAATACATGTACTAATTGAAATGAAATTCATTTTTATCTTTATGAAAAAAATATATCCTTACCTTTTTTTTTTTTTTTTTTTTTTTGTAACAAACAAGTTTCTTTTTAATTCGTTTAAACTCTTTTCTCTCAATACACCTGACACAAACGCTTTGCAGAATACGTTTTTACATACTGAAGCTTTTTTACTGTAACTGCTTCGCAGAGTACGTTTTATAGACTGAAGCTTTTTCTTCTTCTGCTGTTCACTTGACTTCTTTGCAAACGATATTATCGTATGTTAAGCGTATTTAATTTCAATGTTTGGAAGGGGTAATTTTTGTTTTTTCTTCTTGCGATGAATTTCCATTGTGATTGACCTATAGGTGTATAACACAATAGGAAAAAATATCTATGGATATCACTATACGGGGATTATTCAGAGGGTATAGTGTATCCTTCTTAATTAAGAAAGAAATAATGGAAGGGGTAATTTTTTTTTTTCTTCTTACTTGCGATAAATTTCCATTGTGATTGACCTGTAGGTTTATCACAGTATAACACAATAGGGAATATGGATATCTCTATATACGGGGAGGGTATAGTGTATCCTTTAAGAAAGAAAGAATGGACTTCTAATGTAATTTCATATTGAAAACAAACGATAAAGACTCTCTCTCGATGGGATTTCTTCAGAGGATTCATTCAGTCCTCGAACCTACAGCAGTACACGTTGAAAGAGCAAAATATTAAAAAATGGAAAGTGAAAAGTGTTCTGTGACGATAAATCGTGCAGAAGAGGAGGAAACTGCAGCAGAATCTATGCAGGATTATATTAGGAGGATTAACGATTCTCATGAACGCTATTTTCGAGAATATGAAGCGATGCTTCAGCGAAATATGCATTGTAAGTACTTATTTCATTAATTTTTAAAAGAAGAAAACCCACCCATACATAGAATCATGAAATAATCTTACAACACACATACGAAGAATAACGGAAAAAAAAAAATTTTTTAATTTCATTTTTCATATTATTAAAGAAAAAACAAACCCATCCATAGAATCATGAAATAATCTTACGAAGAATAACGAAAAAAAAAAAAAAATTTTAATTTTTTTTCCTTTTATTTTTTAGCAGCTATTGATTTAGAGAAGGAGGAGGAGGAGGAGGAGGAGGTGATTTTTGTAAGTATACTTGATTTGTAAAGTAGTTATTACAATATTAAAAAAAGTTTTCAAATATGTCCTAGGTGAAAAATAGTAGCACGCAGACGGAACCTATTTTCGCAAAAACAGAGGCTACGCAAATGGAGCCTGAAATGGATTTGACACCACATTATTGGTGTACTAATTGTGAAAAGTATGGTCACCTAAGAATTAATTGTCCACTTCCAGAGTGGTGTTCCATTTGTAAACAATACATTCATCATACTATCGAATGTAGGAAAAACTTTTAAAAATTGTAAATAAAACCAATAAATATATTTTTACTTAAATTTGTGTTTCTTCAATACCTTTCCATCCATCCATCCACTTTACAAAATAATATTCTGCGTTCCACTTCTCGGAAACTACTCATAATTATTCCACTACGTGTTATGTTTACAGCAGGTCATCAAGCACTGGCGGTAGTATAAGTTTCTTCAGGGCATAATTTATATCGTCTTCTCTATTCTTCTCATTTTCAAAATCTTTTTTTGCGAGCTGATTAGAGAAATATTCTACAACAATTTTCAATCCAGCAATCATATCATTTCGTAATTCCTTGTCTTTCCGATCCAATTTATAATCATTATGATCGACTTTATCAATCAATTTATCGATTCTTATACCAATTTCATCAATTTCATCGATTTTTTTCATTAGAGTTGTAAATTTTTCCTCAAGAATGTCACATTTTAGGTAATAGTGAGTTAGCTTCTCACTGTATTCAAACAATTCTCTCGTTAAGCTATCACGTACAGTCATCGAATTACGTAACAGAGCAGCCATATTCACCGCACTTGTCTCATCCGTAACATCGCATTCTAAGTTTGAAATTATTTTCTTCTTGGCATTAAATGCATTCTTTTGTTTATCAAACTTTAACGTGTCATTGTCAATTTTGTGGAAATAATTTTTCACTTTACCGGTATTGAAACCAGCTCCAAATTTATTTATTGTCATAGTGAAGTAGTACGTTGAACTGAGAAAATCTTGAAACTGCAATCTCTTTTATGTAGAATAACGCTTTCTTCTCCTATTTAGATCCTGGCAATTTGTAACTACTCTCTCTCTCTTGTATGGCTTAACGTAAGGGGGATGGGGGGCTCTCTCTCTTGTACGGATAAACGTAAGGGGGACCACGTGTGTACCCTACGAGTTTATTCTGCTGGAATCTCTCTCTCTCTCTCTCTCTCTCTCAGGCGTCCACTGCTTAACATTAGAGGGGCGGAGGTTACGTGTGTACCCTACGAGTTTAACGTCGGGGGAGGACGATGCGCATGCGCACAACCGCGCACGAGGAGAGGGGGCAATTCCCCTACTTCCCTTGCCCCCGCGGGACCCCGACCCCCTCGCCACGCGGTCCCAGAACCATCCTAGCTACTCTACTCAGGTGGATTGCATTAACTGCTTTAGAGTGATGACTATTGGAGAAATCCATCCCAATGGATCGAAGATCTTAGCATTCTCTGATAAGAGGATGCGTTTGGTTAGTACACCAATGTGTGAAGGAGAAACACGGAAGCGGAAGCTATCATCCCCGTGATCCCAATATATGCCCAAGACTTTACTTGATCCAGCAGGATCCTCAAAGAAAGAATGCAGCTCGGTAGGTTCAAGCGGGGAAGACCCCGGTTGATTGAATGCCCATTTGCTTAAGGAGAAGCCCCCTTTTGCCAGTAGAGCGATGAGTTGTTCCCTGACCGAACTAAGTTGCTGTAAGTCATGGGCCCCAAAAAGTATATCGTCTACATAAGTAGAATTTAATAGCACATCCTGCGCGAGAGGGAAGTTAGCTCCGTCCGTGTAAGCTAATTCGCGCAAAACTCGCGAGGATAGGAAAGGTGCCGGTCCAGTACCGTAGGTCACCGTGTTGAGTTCGAAGGCCTGAAGCTCACCGGAATCAGACTTCCATAAAATGTTCTGATACTTGCGGTCCTCAAAACGCACAAGAATCTGTCTGAACATTTTAACAATGTCAGTGACGCCTACATATCGAAAGGAACGCCAATTCATTAGGATCCGCGTGATGTCCTGTTGGAGCTTGGGTCCAATGAATAACGTATCGTTAAGCGAGACGCCAGTAGAGGTTTTAGAAGATGCGTTGAATACAACGCGAATCTTTGTTTTCTGGTTCTCGGTCTTAAAAACTGCATGATGAGGCAGAAAGACGCGAAAATCAGAGTTCAAAGGAACAGGAGACATATGTCCTAACACTTGATACTCCTGTAAGAATTGAGAATAACTTTCAGCTTGTTCTGGAGAGGTTTCCAATCGCCGAAGTATTCGTTTTAAGGTTTTCTCTGCTACCCGAGAGGAAGAACCTAAGCTGTGCTTCTCGATGTCGGATCGAAAAGGTAAAGCAACGACAAAACGACCTGACGAGGTGCGTGATACCGTATTCACAAAATGTTGTTCACAGAGGGAGTCCTCTGTGGACATGGGTTTGACTTCCGGAACTTCTTCCAGTTCCCAGAAGTCGCGAAGAGTTTTTTCTACCTCAAAGCAATGATGCACCGTGACACTATGAGAGCGACCAGCCTTGGGTACGACCCCCGAAACGATCCACCCAAAAATAGTCCGCTGAGCAAGCAACGTATGATCAGGAGAATGCATGTACGGGCCTTCCATCAATGCTGCAAGATAGTCTGCACCAATGAGCACATCAATTGGAGCCCTGGTTGAAGCGAAGTTATCAGCCAGATCAATTTTGCTAAGTGCTGGAAAGGACGACGGAGAATAAGTCGGAGGCATATACTGAGTAATCCTCGGTAAGATCAATGCAGTTACGTCCAACGAGACCCCGTGTCGTGATAGAGAATGAAGCGTAATCTGTACCTCTGCTCGAACGTTTTGAGCCGAATTCAGAGAGACGCCATGAATGGTTGCGTTGACACGCTTTCGTGATACCCGTAGTTGTTGAGCTAGATTTTCCGAAATAAAGGAAGTTTCGGAGCCCGTGTCAACTAAACCGCGGACTATAATACGAGAACCGTCATGAGCGTCGATTCTGGCAGAAAAGGTGGCCAAAAGCACTGATCGGGTGTCGGAAACACTAAGATGTGTTGTAGTATTCGAGCTAGAGGGTTCTGGCTCGGGAAAGGAGTTGACCGCGGGGGTAGACCCCCGTGCCTTGCTCCCCCCGGTGCCAGATTTGTCAAAATGTAATAAAGTATGATGCATTTTACTACATTTCCTGCATCGTGACGAAGAAGAGCAATTGGAGCAACTATGCCCGGGCCTCAAACAGTTGATGCAAAGATTCTGTGAAAATGCGAACTTTGAACGCGCCTGAGGGGTCAATGCAAGGTAGTCCTTGCACTGATACAAGAAATGGTTACTACCACAGTGAGCGCAACCGGTACTATTCACGCTAGTAGCGTGTGACTTCAAGGATCTCCCCGATTCCTTTTTGGAAGTTTTAGGTTTGTTACCTAATGATTGCAAAGAGTTAATGTGACGCGTTAGAAACTCCGAAAATTGAAGAAAGGTGGGATAATCCTTGCTGCTTCCCAGATACATCTCCCAGGCCAAGCGGAGGGTGTCATCCAGTTTGTTCTTCAGTGAACGAACAATGATGGGATCCCAATGATCGACGCCGTAACCCATAGTTTTGAGGGCGTTGAGCGCAACCGTGACCGAGTCCCTAACTTCCTTGAGAACTTTAAAATTGTCACCCCGAAGCGTGGGTACTTGCGAGATCTGTAGTGGGATTCTGTAACTCTTAGCGACAACTTTCGGTATCGTTAAGTCCAGTTACCGACAGATATCGCTAAGTGCGATTCTGCAACACATAGTTAGCGATGATTGTCGCTACAAATGTCGGTAGCCTACCGAATAATATCGTAAACTTAACGATGGCCGAAATAGGTGTCATTTGAGGTTAAATGGTAGTTTGTGCCCGAAAAGTGACTTAACTAACCTTGATTGAACTAACCATGCTATATTTTATGTTACATACAATATAGCATAAATAGTATAATATTATTTGAGGTTTGTTAAGTAAAGTCATCCTAACTAAAAGCAATAGTGGAGACCCGTAGTGACAGCTTTGGAATATTAAGAATGTAAATAAATAGGACAAAATAAATTTAAAGAAAGCTGTCAACCCTATCAACTGTCAAACCAGTGCAGCTTTAACGTCTGTATTAGTTGCTGTAAATTGCAAGTATGAATAATAAATATAATTTTTATTGGTATAAATATGTAATAAAATATATTATAATTTTGAACTTATACTTTAATTAATTTTTATTATTTTTTAAATAATTACATTAGTTTTATGGGTATATTTATTTTGCATTTAATCTAACTTTAAATACTTATTTTCAGATTTTCCTGTAAAAGACGTAAAATGGCAGAAGGATACCTTGCTTTGAATTTGCTGAATTTAGAAGACAGCGAAAGAACTGCATATCGAAGAGCTGAAAGGGAAGAGCTAAGAGAAGTGCAAGATCCATTAGACCTGACGGATACTGAGTTCAGAGATTTGTACCGTATCAATAGTGATATCTACATGCATCTTGTGGAAATACTGGAGCCCCATTTAGAGATGAGAAGAATTAATGGTCTTACTGTAGAAAAACAAGTTAGTATATATTAGGAGAACTAGTTGTTGTTAAAGTGCGCAGTGTGTAAGTGTATATATGTTTAATATTATAATGTATTAAAAAACTTTATAATGATATGATTGTATTATTCATTTTATAAAACCCCTTCCATATTAGAATCACTAATAAAATTCAGCATATGTTATAATATTAAGCCTGCGTACTCTTGGACACTGTTAATTTTTCACCAGTTTAGCTTATATTATTTATTGAAAAGGATTACAATGACTAGATAAATTTGGAGGTATAGATCTTGTTAAAAGTGTTGATATAACTATTTTACTAATTTGTGTAGTATCCACTTTGAATAATAAGTAATCAATGCATTATTCATTGAAAGAAGATTTAATTTAGTGTATTCTTTATGTTTAACAATTTTATGGTAATATTTTCTGAAATATAATATAATTTCACACAATTCCAATAATCGTATAAAACTAGTTTTTTACTGTTACACTGTATAAAATTTAAATAGTGCAAAAAGAAGAAAAATATAGTTAATTTATTATTCGTTATAATTATTACTAGAAAACGATTTCTTATATATTTTATTATTATTTGTTTTATGTTTTTTCAGATTTTAGCGGCCATAAGATTTTATGCCACTGGTTGCTATCAGCGCCCAATAGGTGAACATTGGGGGATATCAATGAGCCAGTCATCCATTAGTAGGTGCATACATAAGGTTACGGACGCCTTTAATAATGTGCTCTTAAGGCAATGGATTCAATTCCCTATGACTCCAGAGGCTCAACAAGAAGCCGAAATTAAATTTAGGTATGCGCCACAATCATTTGCTGGTGCTATTGGGGCAATAGATTGCACACATATTGCAATACATGGTCCAAAAGAACATGAGCACACGTATGTGAACCACCATGGATACCACTCTCTAAATGTGCAAATGGTTAATATATATAAATTATGTATATTTATATTGTATTATTGATTAACATTACCTGCATTAAAATTCATATGTTTTAGATATGTGATCCTAATTTAAACATTTTAAATGTAAATGCAAGATATCCTGGAGCAAGACACGACGCATTCATATGGTCAGCTTCACCAGTGAGACGTGTAATGGAGCGTGGATATCATCGTGGACAAAAATACTTTTTAATTGGTAACCTATAAATAAGAAATATAATTTTATTAATTAATTTAACTAATTATTACATGTTAAAGTCCATAAATTCTTATACTGAATTCATAAATTATTAGGTGATCAAGGATATCCTTTGGAGCCCTGGCTTATGACACCCTTGCCACACGAAAGAGAAGGAACTCCGCGCTATTTATATAATGCAGCACTTTGTAGTGTAAGAAGCTGCATAGAAAGAACATTTGGTGTATTGAAAAGCACATGGAGATGCCTTTTGAGGGATAGAGTGCTACAATACGAGCCAGGAAAAGCTGGAAAAATAGTTAATGCTTGCGCAATTCTTCACAATATGCGCAATCATCATAATGTACCAAATTCTTTCGAAATTGTAGATGAAGAGCCAACATCAGATAACAATGTAGGAAACAATGAACATATTCCTTCATTAGCTGCTGCACGTCGTGTTCAAGAAAGATTAATTAGAGAAAGATTTGGCTCCTAAACTGGTCATTTGTATCCATTCATATATTTATTTATTTATCTATTTATATACTTATTTATCTATTTATTTATTTATCTATTTATATATTTATTTATTTATTTATCTATTTATATACTTATTTATCTATTTATTTATTTATCTATTTATATATTTATTTATTTATTTATCTATTTATATACTTATTTATCTATTTATCTATTTATTTCTGTATTTATTTATTTATGACAAGGCCCATATACAGCTGCTATAATATTGGAATTATTTGAAACAATATGGCCTGTCTATGATTGCTTGCACCGTTTATACAAATTTAGAGTGTCTTGATAATAAATTTACAACAAATATAAAAAATAAATATTGTTATATCTTTTTTAAAGCTTTTGATTTTATAATTTCCGCCATAATACGTTCAAGTACATTGAAGGGGAGAGAATCATCAAAATATATATATATATATATATATATACACTCATCATAGATAAGTGTTTATGGTAAATATTTTTGATCAATCGATCGTATAATCTTACATACTGTTCATCATTGCTCAATTTAAACGTATACCCTACATACAGCCTAAAGTGTTGGCTGCATATTTGGAGCATAATAAAATTTTAATTATATAATATGGATATGTAAGTATAAAAAATTAAAATATTTTTTTCCTCAATTCAATAAAATGTATATTTTTATTATAATTTCTTAATAAATGCAGAAACTTTAAATCAAGAAGTGGTAGGGCATCTGCCGCGCAACTATCCGCGATGCTAGATTTTTTCCACCACAATAGAGGTGTAGCAGAAGGCAGATTTTCTGCAGTTAATGGACGGGACGACCTCCAACAAAAGTGGGATCAGCTACGCGATGAGCTGAATGGAATGAATGGAAGTCAGAAAACAACCCCACAATGGCAAGTAGTAAGTAATATTAGTTGTATGCTATATATATATTTATATATATGATATTTAACTACACCCTGCATTTGATGCCAGATTGCAGAAGATCAAACCTCCCATTATGTTCCCTAAGTCCTTATAGTTGTATGAGTTTGCAAATTATAGTGGGGGGTATGAGTTTCTGCAATTTGGCATCATAAATGTATATCTACCCTAGTAAATTTATTTGAATTAATACTTTAAGGTTTTCAAAATCGTTCTACTTTTAGTTATGAGTTTAAATATTGGATGCAATATCGAGGAAATATTGATTCCCGTGTGATAATAACATATCTTATTAGTATGCGACAATATAGGTTTTTCATCGGAATGATAATGTTTATAAACTGTTATATGGATTAGATCTTTCAACACTTTCAAATTCTTTGGCGCGTTTGCAGTATTTACAGAGTTCGATTGATTAAAATAGATTTTGCGCAATAAGTTCCGTGTTCTTTGGGAGTAAGATGCTCAAGCCAGTCTATAAATGTAATTGTAAATCTTTATAATGTAATAACCATTTCATACAACTTAATTTTAATGTCACGGATAAAGTATTCTTAAGCCTTTAGAAAATCGAAAGTAATCCTTGTTGCATTAATTTTAACGTGTTAAAAATTATGTTATTCAATAATTAATAATATATAAATTATTTATTTAAATATATATATCATTATTACCTTTAAGGTTTGGAGGGATTTAAAGAGTAAGACGTCCAAAAAAGCTCGTAATATTAGACTACAGAGGGCTGCAACGGGAAACAGGTCTGTTACTATTGATAAGCTGTCAGAGTTGGAGCTAAGAGTAATTAGCATTGTAGGCCTCAATTACGTTGAAGGTAGTGCTGATTGTCCCGACAGCATGCCTGAAGAAGAGGTAATAAACGTATATAAATTGAAAAAAAAATCTCTAAACACTAATAAAAATATATATATATATATATAATAATATGAATTTTTATATTAATTATAGATATTGTTATTACGTTATAATGTCTCATTTTAATAAGAGTAACTACAATAAATATCTTAAAAACTCTAATTATTTTTATAAAAAGATATTTAATATAAAATTTAGAATCTATATATAGAGAGGAGAATATAAAATAATGTCATTGGCTTGCCCTTGAAAGATATGTGCTAAAAGAAATACGAAGATCACCTACAATGTTTAAAATTGCACCCCCCATTTTTATTGTATATTCTTTTAATGATTACGAAAAGCTATTTTCATAAACGACTGGATGAAATGAAAACATGGGTTTTGTAAAGCTCTTGAAGTCAGCTACATTTATATAAAATAAACTATGAGAATGCAATTTAACATGTATAAGGTGATATTCATATCTCTTTCAGCAGACCTCCCAAAATTAATGCAACGATACCATTGTACTCTCACTTCGATATGATACACTTTCTTTTAGAACCTTTCTTTGTAAAATAATGTTTTTTAAGATATTTAATAGCCATAGTTAACATGAAACAACCTTTATATATAAATAATACCTATATTTTAGAATTTCCAGGAAGAATTGGCCTCAGGAAACACGCAATCTCTCTTTCATCCTCCAAATATACCCACAATTATTGAGGAGGAAAACGCACTAGTATTGGTGGATAATTTCAGTAAGATTTTACAAATCCAGACTGTCACTTCTAACTTAAATGTAGTTTCCATAATAATTTTGCTTCTCTGCAGATTTTGAGGCTGATAATGGTACAGAAGATTACTCTGAAGAAAACGCTGATGATCCGCCAATTGCAAGCACTTCTAGTATACCGCAAAATAGAAATATAGGTGCATGTAGTAGACCCAGACCTCAAAAAAGGAAGCGCCTTGAAATGCCAACACCTGGAGAAAAACGTAGCAGATTAAATTCTAGCAGGAGATGTAAGATATACAATTTTCCTTTAAACAAAAATGAAATTAAATATTATCGAATATTAATACTTTTAATATGATATGTTATATCATTTAGCTTCAAGATCAATTTTAGATACGGCTAGAGAGCAGTTTCAAGCATTGTCCGAAGCTAATTCACAGGCTATGATGGTATGACAAGACGTTAATGAAAATAGTTTAATATATTAAATAGAAAAATAGGTTTTTATAATTAATATTTTTATTGTTCTTCATATAGAAATTTGCAGAAGGCATTAATAAGCTGGCTGATGCTTCTTTAATTAACGCAAGGGCAATGGAGGAAATGGCAAAAGCCATGACAAAGCAAGCCGAAAATGAAGCTGAAAGGATCAAGGTTATGGGGGATTTAGTTCAAGTTTTAAGGAATATTCTACCAGCATCTAATGAGTAAGAAACGTGGATTCTAATATTTGCCTTCATTTTTTTATAAATTGTTATATATTGTTTATTTCACGTTTATCAAGTCTAAGGTATTTAATGTTCTAATATTTATTGATTATTTATTTATATTTATTCCGTGGAATGCGTTTAATTATTTATTGATTATTTATTTTTATTTATTCAGTGTAATATGTTTATATGTAATCATATTTATTGACTATTTATTTCTATTTGTTCAGTATAATGTGTTTATATGTAATCATATTTATTGACTATTTAATTGTATTTATGCAGTGTAATGTGCTCATATGTTGTCATAATTATTATAATTATTCAATTTTATTTATTTAATTTAAAATGCTAATGTGTAGGCACATCTGCAGATTAATAGTTTGTCTTTAAAATTATATTGCATGTGTTTATAGATATTTTATATGAATATTGTGAAAATTTTAATATTCAAATCTTTATTTAAATTTATTGGAATCTGCTATTATAAATAAATACATTTTGCTTACCAATTATAATCATTGCACGGCCAAGTTGTAGAAACAGAACTTTGATGTCATCATTGAATACACAACCATATTTCTTAGAGTCCATAAATATTCAATTCTTTCCTATTAATTAACGTGTATAACACATTTGTCAATGTAATAAATGGTAGCTCCAATAATACTGAATTGTAACATGGCTGCATATCATTCCTAAAAAGATAAGACTAAATTTTGATTTCCAAATTTGCTTAAAAATACATAAATATTATTTTAACTTTGCTGCTCCTATCAAAATATAGCATTTTCCATGCTATTGAATTCCCATATTGCTAATGTTAGTATTTTTAATAATACACAAAATGTTTATAACATAGCAATTTGTTATTACCAGCATGAGAACCACAACAGTAATTGTAGTATTTTCTGAACTTTGATGATTAATGACTTACACAATTTCTTCTTATATAGTTCAGATTTTCTCAATTAAATGCTCCTGTCTATCGCTGTGCAGAGATTACCCATGTATTTTCAAGAAAGAAAGAAAATTATCTAGAAATGAATCTTATTTCAGAATATGCATTACCATTCAATAACTTATTGGATAATTAATCAATACTTGCTCTGTTTTTTTCTTTGCAACAAATAGTTCTTCAATCCATTATGAATCTCTTGGCATCTCTTAGGTAAGCATGTATCAATTATTTTTCACAGTTGAAGTTTTGACAGCTGCTGTGGTTGCGTACAAATATCACATTAAATAAAACTCTGTAAACATGATTTCATTCTGGCGAAGCCTTCGAAACTCCTAGAGTAGTTAACTCGGAATGGTTACCTAGAAAAGCAGTTAAAATCTACAAAAGAATCTTGTTCTGAAGTATGCATTACCAATTGATTACTTATCTGACATTTACTCCATGATGTCTTCTTTTATTAGTTATTGCGTTTAGCATTTCTGATGTAACATCCACGTTAAGTTTATCTAAATGCTAATTGCTAAGTACATCCCTACCTAAAGTAAATACAACATTAAATTATTTATCAATTAATTAACAAGTCTTTTGATATCTACCTGTCAAATTATATGTAACTCCATTGACACGTATCTGCACTGGGTTTAACCTGAAAGGACTATGACTACGAAATACATAGAGAAACATGCACTGATAGAAAATTTTCTCTAATAATGTAGGATCTAGTGTAGCCTTTCGAATATGTAACAGAATAGCTTTCCTATTTTGATATCATGCATAGTACCTTTTTAAGCAGCAGAACAAACCTTTTTCTCATGGCAGGAGTAAATATAGACATTCTACTTTTCGTGAAGGCATGTTCCATTCCTTATTAACAAAGATCTGTAATAAATATATATTAAATAACATTTTGTAGTTATAAGATAAATATATTTAATTCAAGATCACAATTAACTACAACAGTTAACAACAATTAAGTAGATGGAATAGATGCTCCAAAAAGCTACTTTGATATAATCCTAATAAATTGATGGTCTAAGGATGAAAGGAAATTAAATATAAATTCTATGCCCGAGTCAGATTAAAATTTATCCAATGTGTATAACATCTAATTAAAGGGTGTTTTCCACTTAAAGCTCAAAATATTCATAATGCAATAGCTCATGTGACAACTGTCACTTACTGCGAGTATAATTTTCAACCATTAATAGAAAACACACAAATGATTAATTTTTTATATTTGTAACAATATGTTCTTCTAATAAATCTATATATATAAATGACTATTTTAATTGTAATGGAAAAGAATTATCAATAAATATATTAAAAATGATAATGGAATAAATAAATTAGAAATATTTAACAGAAATTTACCTACTAATAGGTTAGAGCTCGCTGTGAAAAGGTAAACGATTGGTTTCACAATTCCTATTATAAAATATTTCACTAAAAAAACTGTAGATTTTGCAAAAATACTTTATTTTTCTTCGGAGCATTTGATACACTAAAAGGCTCATAACGCATACAATAGTATGTGTCACATCAACTATTATATTATAAGTGTTTTCGGCCTTAATTGAAACACGCTCCTTAACGACGACTGTCGGTATCGCTAACTACCGACAATTATCGCTTGCGCTAACGAATGAGCGATTCTGTAACTTTGGCTTAACGACAATAGTCGGTGCCACTCATTTTTGTAACGTAACGATAAAATTCGTTAAGTTTCTAGGGAAGTTGGTAATTTTGGTCTTTGTAATACCAACCGAAATAGTAATTTTCGTGTCACTTGACTATAGAAATTTTGACTATAGCAAAATTATCATATTTTATTTAAACGAAGTATTAAACATAAGTATATTTGTATTAAAATAGGCATTAAAAATTAATGCTTTAACATTTTTTTGAGTTGGATAATGTATAGTAAGTGCCTATATGAGCTATAAAGAATACAATTCTACATTTTAGAGAAAACTCCTACATATATATACATATATAAATATATATGTGTGTGTACACATAGTTTATATTTAAATATAAAAATTAGAAAAATATTAAATTTTATTTCCTACAATTTTTATTGTACAAGCCTTAATTTATAAAGAAAATTTATTGTAAGTACTTTTTTGTGATTTTTAAATATTAATTTAAGAAATATTTGTGACATTTATTATATTTACTTTCTCGGTAAGCTTCTACCGACGCCTATCACGGTCGTCGTTAAGTTAACGATAGAATTCGGTAGCGACCGACATTTTTAACGACAATTATCGAAAACTTTGTGTTACAGAATCGCTCTTAGCGATATCTCTCGGTAACTCGATTCAATTACCGAAAGTTGTCGGTAACATGTTACTGAATCCATATAGACGGAAGTTACAGAATCGCTGTTTTCGTTACTGCAAGCGACAACTATCGGTAGTTAGCGATACCGACAATCATCGCTGGGAAGTTACAGAATCCCAGCACTGGTCCAAGAACGTATCCGTGATCATTCGTCTGTCAGTATACCTAGCTACTAGAGTGTCCCATGCTATCTCATAGTTCTCGGAGGTGATCGCTAAAGATTTAATAACCGTAGCCGCTTCACCTTGCAAGCAAGATTTTAGATAGTGGAACTTGTCTCGCCCGGAGACATATGCCTTTTCATGAACAATGGAACTGAATGTTTCATAAAAGTTGTTCCATTCTAAATAATCCCCAGAAAACTTCGGCAAATCGATAATTGGAAGCCTAATGTGGTTTATTTCGCCTGAAGGCGCCGTGGGACCTGATGCTGGCATCACCTGATTGGAGCGAAGTTCATCTAAATGTCCTAGGATGTATTCTTCCGCGTCACTATGGGCATCAAGGGCCGCTTCATACCAGCTTTCGGTTACGTAATCCATTTTAGCTAATTCAGCCGGTTTAGTATGAGTAGTGATCTTAACGTGAGTTTTATGCAACACCTTAAGCCACTTCTCGACGGCCGCAAGCCTATCCTCCAAGAAAGGGAGGGTGAAGTTGCGTACTCCACGTTTCTTAATGTTAACGACCAACCGAACGAATTCATCCCGAATCATGGGCACGTAATTGATCGCTTCTAGTAATTCCCCTGAGCTAGGCGTAGTCATCTTGAATCTCTATTCCAGAACAAACCACAATCTTAACCCAGTCAGAATCTCCAACTTAAAAACACTGATGCACTTCGAACGTTTTTTGCCGGAAATCCGGCTCGAAGGACCAAAAATTTGTGCGAAACAGTGCCCCAAGTTGGCTCCGAACCTGTGGTCAGAAAGGAAGGTCTTATTCTAGAATAAAATTCAAGGCAGAGGTAATAGGTAAAAGTGTTCTTTATTCAAATAAATAAAAAATATACAGACGTTTACAAAGTAATTTTATGTACAAGAAAAACCGCGATATTTACAATGGCGAAGGCCTAGGGTATTTGCTGCCGTTAGACTCTGGGGAATTTCTTTTCGCAGAAGATTCCCCAGAACCCCAAGACTCAAAATTCCCCAGGAGGGAGCGCGGACTTAGAAACTCCCGGACTGGACAATTTTTCCTAGGGTATTCCCTAGTAAAATCCCCAGCCACGGGAGGAAGCGAAGTAGGAGAGGTGGATTTAGGGAAGGGGAAGTCCCCTTACCCCTCAGCCCCCTTCTCCCAGAGCTATGGTGGCTCCGAGCCACCCCAACCCCTAGGGTGAATCTACCCCTCCCACTACCCGACTCGTCGAGAGCCCTGGATTTGAGGGTCGGAACACTGGGTCCGAGGTAGTCCTCGGAGGCAGTGTGGAGGGGAAGGAGAGGGTGGACTTCTCCCGGGCAGTCCCCGGAGAAATTTCCCTTAGGAGGGAGGAAATGCCGCAGAGGGGTAGTCCCCTCTTGGTTGGCAGTGGGTGGTGGGTGATACTTACCAAAGTATGCTCCCAAATGAGTTCGCCGGTGGAGGCGCTCTTCAAGATGCCGGTGAGGCGTCAAAACACAAGCCGTGGAGGCGTCAAGGGATGCCGCTGTTGCTGCTGTGTCACACAGCTGTCGAGCTAGTTTGGGGTGCGATGGGTCCTTATCAAGGACCCATCTATATAATTACGCGACACTAATCTTGCCAGCGAGAGAGCTGCCGCGGGCGCTGGCCACATAGTGGCCAAGCGCGCAAGTAGTGTCGCTTCGCGGCCGCGACGCGCCAGGGCCAGAAGACGCGCAAGCGCGCCGCGGAGAGAGAGACAGATAGAGCGGCTAGACGCTGTCGGTCTAGCCGTCTATTGTGAGCGCAATAGAGATGGGAGATATAACAGAGAAATGCGGAATCTACTTCGCAACATTTTCTGCTCCTCCCAATCTCGAACAATATAATAACAATACAAGAGGCTATGAACCGAAAATGTGATAATATTTAAATTTCCACTACCTGCAAGTCACAAATTAAATTGAAATAAGTATCTCAATATTATTGTATTAGAGTTTATTGACCAGCACCATGTATCACTATATACCAAACAGAATTCTCCAACATAATCTGAAATTAATACAAAAAAATATATCTGTAAAAAAATGAATATGTATTTATATATTTTAATATTTTTGTCTTACAATTTTATAGATCTTACACAGTGTAAAATACCAGGCCTCTTTTTAGTCGAAATCTATATTTATCATCCTCCGTAGCATTGTCTAATTGAATGATTTTCTAATATCCATAAAAAGGCTCATACTCTACATAATCACCCCGTTACCAAAATTGGCTCAAATGATGTAAAAATGACTGGATTTCTGGTCATAATGACGTCTTCTCGACCAATCTTGCTACTGGGGCAGCTCCTGGATACAATTTGATAACTTCTATTTTATTTTCCCATTCCGATACTTGTTGTTGCATTTTTGAAGAATATATACCTGCCAATCATTTTATAAGAATATAATAACAATAGTTTAAAATATTAATGGTATATGACTGCATATAAGTATATAAAAGTACTTATATATATAGATTCAATTTTTAAACATACGTACAAACCAAGTTATGGCCAATTTAAATGATGAAAGAAGATTTATTTTGTTAATACAACTTTCTAACCTCATTGAAATTAGTCACAAACAGTTACTGTATGTCAAATTATTCTTTCTGTCTACCTTTATATATTCATCATTCTCATTGATCTTCGATTATTCCAACTATTTCTTGCATATTTCCAAAATAATCTGCTATTTAGGAAACAATAATAATATTCACTAACATATATAACAGAATGACTAAGATTGAATTAAATCTAAATATTAATTGTTAAATGTTATTAACTTTCTAATTTGTCCATCGTAATCCATTATATCTGATTTAAATAACCTGAGTAAGCTTGAAGTATATGCTGGTATACAACTGCGTATATAAATATATAAAAATATCTAGATTCAATTTTTAAACATACGTACAAACCAAGTTATGGCAAATTTAAATGATGAAAGAAGATATATTTATTAATACAACCTTCTAACCTCATTAAAATTATAAGTCATAAAAGATCAATGTATGTTTAATTCTTGTTTCTGCATACCTTTATATATGTAATCTGTTCGATCTGCCATTCGTTCATCTGCTTTCTGCATTTTGCTAACACAATCTGTAATTTTGAAAACACATACTATAATAATCATATTGATAAACACATTTAATATTAAAACTGAGTAAATAAAAATCAGATATTGAAAAATGTTATTTAACTTTTAATTTGTTCTTCAAGATGCATTGAAACTAACCTAAATAATCTGCGTATTAAGGGTTATAGACTAAACCACAACTATTTTCCTTGTTTTGGCATCATTTTGTTACCAATTAATTTATTAATTGGAATGTAATGAGCGTTTATAAACGCATGGTTTTCTATTAGTCACTTTATTTCCTGTAACCTATAAAACAAAGAAATCACAAAGTACCATTGCTCAAATATTTGAATATTTGTTCTAACAAACAATACTTATCTAATTGTTTTCTGGATCACTGCCATATAATTGATGCATCCAAATTTTAACTATGAATTCACGTGGAAAACTCACGTGCGAATCATACTAACAAAACGAACACTTCGATGGATACTACGTATACGTCGCGCCTGCGTTGCGGCCATATTGGAATCTGTTTCACACCTATAGCACCAACACATTTGGACTATGTCGGAAGAGTGGTGGGAAGGACAGAAGATGCCGCGGATAGGCTTCTAATGTGAAAGAGAGTGAGACTTCCGAGCGAGACAACAATTTTCGGTCGGAAGAAGAAGAAAAGCTGAAACTAAAATAGCTGATCGTATTTGCTCAATCTTGATATCTCAGCATTGAGTATACCGATTTAGACGTTTGTAGTCTCATTCGAAAGCTTATAATCGATTTATATCATGAAAGTTTCATTAAAATTTTCATTAAATGAACCGATCGGAAAATATATCCATCGGAAGAATCGAGTGGTATAGTTTGGTTCAATCTTCGCGTAAAAGTAAGTAGTGTCGCGCGGCTCCTATTTTTTTAATTACTTGCCGCGTAACACTACCGTGTTACTTGATGGACCAAAAACTAGGAAAAGGAAAAGTAAAGCTTTGTAATCGTATTAGATATGAAAATTTTGTATTGAAACCAATAATAAATACTTTACTATTTATAAGTTCAATTGGAAGCCGAAAGGCCCACCAATATGCTCACTGCGTCCTTGAACTGTCCATTTCCGTACTTTTGGTAAAATTGTCACAATATTTAACTGGAATTAAATGAGTTTAATAAATCCATACAAAATATACGGCATTTGCGTACTTTTTGTTCTTAACTAAGTAAAATATTTACCAACCAAAAAATGTGAGCCTTTTAATAGCTAGCATACAGGATATTCCAATTTCTTGAGCAAATCAGAATATTTCAACTTGCTATTATCAGCATAACGATTTAAGAATTTATTAGCAAAAAGAGTAATGAGTCCAGTATCTTGCACTTTCTATGTCCACATAAGAGCACTTCCAATTCGTCCTCGTTTAATGCACTTTAAACCTTTGATCCTGCAAATATTGCTAATTAATATAAATTTTTTAAATATCTAATTTTTATCAATATCAAAAAGTAAATTAAATTACTTACCAATATGGTTCGTATTGCTATCCTTGACAATATCTATTACTTTAGATATTCCAGATTAACATCTTATTGGCAGTGATTGCAAAATAATCTCTAACCTTGCTTTGCCTTACTTTTCACAATGCATCCGATAAATAGGACCATGCTGCCATGAGTGATGGCTCATTAATGTACTGCCATATTCTGTTAAAAGGGATTCGTATATTGGTTTACTGATCTTAATTTGATATTCATTCTGAATATAGAGCTTACCAATATTATAAAGTCCATCAAATGTGCTGGGAATCACCCATTCTCATTCATGTTTTGTGTTGAGTATGCTTATAGCATTGCTGAAACCTGGATGATCAGATCCATCGTGCTTCTTCTTCAAAGCACAAACTATTTCCAAATGACCATGTACATCACAGGCTAAGACTGTTCAGGAATGTTATTAAACCAGTCAAAAGAATGGACCAAAAACTAGGAAAAGGAAAAGTAAAGCTTTGTAATCGTATTAGATATGAAAATTTTATATTGAAACCAATAATAAATACTTTACTGTTTAGAAGTTCAATTGGAAGCCAAAAGGCCCACCAATATGCTCACTGCGTCCTTGAACTGTCCATTTCCGTACTTTTGGTAAAATTGTCACAATATTTAACTGGAATTAAATGAGTTTAATAAATCCATACAAAATATACGACATTTGCGTACTTTTTGTTCTTAACTAAGTAAAATATTTACCAACCAAAAAATGTGAGTCTTTTAATAGCCAGCATACAGGATATTCCAAATTCTTGAGCAAATCAGAATATTTCAACTTGCTATTATCAGCATAACGATTTAAGAATTTATTAGCAAACAGAGTAATGAGTCCAGTATCTTGCACTTTCTATATCCATATAAGAGCACTTCCAATTCGTCCTCGTTTAATGCACTTTAAACCTTTGATCCTGCAAATATTGCTAATTAATATAAATTTTTTAAATATCTAATTTTTATCAATATCAAAAAGTAAATTAAATTACTTACCAATATGGTTCGTATTGCTATCCTTGACCATATCTATTACTTTAGATATTCCAGATTAACAACTTATTGGCAGTGATTGCAAAATAATCTCTAACCTTGCTTTGCCTTAATTTTCACAATGCATCCGATAAGTAGGACCATGCTGCCATGAGTAATGGCTCATTAATATACTGCCATATTCTGTTAAAAGGGATTCGTATATTGGTTTACTGATCTTAATTTGATTTCCATTCTGAATATAGAGCTTACCAATATTATAAAATCCATTAAATGTGCTGGAAATCACCCATTCTCATTCATGTTTTGTGCTGAGTATGCTTATAGCATTGCTGAAACCTGGATGATCAGATCCATCGTGCTTCTTCATCAAAGCACAAACTATTTCCAAATGACCATGTACATCACAGGCTGACTGTTCAGGAATAGTATTACACCAGTCAAAAGAATGGACCAAAAACTAGGAAAAGGAAAAGTAAAGCTTTGTAATCGTATTAGATATGACAATTTTATATTGAAACCAATCAATATGATCACTGCCTATAATTTATAAATATGTTATAATAACACGAGGTTATGACCAGAAATTGTGATAATACTTACATTTCCACTACCTGTAGCTCCCGTAGCTAATTGAACATATCTCATTTTTATTTTATTAGACTACTAGAATAGGCATCATGTATCATCGTATACCATACAGAATTCTTCATCATATATCTGAAATTAATACAACAAAATGTAGCTCTAAAAACTTAAATATGTATTTATAAATTTTAATATCACTATCTATGAATTTTATACACTTACTCCATGCTAAATGCAAGTCCTTCATTTGGTCCAACTCTCAATTTTTCATCCTGCATAGCATCGATCGTCTAACTGAATTATTCCTCCAATATCCATATATGGCTCACACTCAAAATATTCAACTGCTAGATCCAAATTGATTACTTCCACTACTTTTTTCTCATCCAATGCTTGTTGTTCCTGTATTTAACAATATGTTGACTGCCTATAAATTAGAAATATGTAATAATATTTAATAATAATAAGAGGTTATGAACAGAAACTGTGATAATACTCAGTTTTCCACTATCTGCAACTCCTGTTACTAATTGAGCATTTTTCACTTTTATTTTATTAAAATAAATATTAGTTTCCGCAACTAATTGAGCGTAAGTCATATTTATTTTATTAAAATAAAAGAATATGCACCATGTATGTACAACTCTTTGACATATCACTGCCTTGCGCATGCGTTTGGATTCACACCTATAGCACCAACACATTTGGACTATGTCGGAAGAGTGGTGGGAAGGACAGAAGATGCCGCAGATAGGCTCCTAATGTAAAAGAGTGAGACTTCCGAGCGAGACAACAATTTTCAGTCGGAAGAAGAAGAAAAGTTGAAACTAAAATAGCTGATCGTAATTGCTCAATCTTGATATCTCAGCATTGAGTGTACCGATTTAGACGTTTGTAGTCTCATTCGAAAGCTTATAATCGATTTATATAATGAAAGTTTCATTAAAATTTTCATTAAATGAACCGATCGGAAAATATATCCATCGGAATAATCGAGTGGTATAGTTTGGTTCAATCTTCGCGTAAAAGTAAGTAGTGTCGCGCGGCTCGTATTTTTTTAATTACTTGCCGCGTAACACTACCGTGTTACTTGATTAACTTCTTTTTGATATTTCAGATATTAATTGAGTTTCAAAATTTTTTCCTGGTGGTTTATTTGATTTCTGCTGGATTTCTTGGAATTTTTTTTTCTTATTATTAATGAGTCGGTTACAGCAACCTATTCCGTTGGATAAAAATATCCAATTTTAAATCTATTATTGATTAATTCGGAAAGGTTGACTGAGATTGGATTGTTGAAAAGTAAGAATTTCTTGTTCTCACACAGCACCAATCTAAACTACTATTATTGTGTTTTACCGTGGTTTCCGTTAGAAATTTCAATCGACGGTTAACTTCACCAGGCATATTTATAGCTTCACACCGGGCCATGGAAATTTATTTTGAGTTTTGTCTTAGATTTTAGGTTTCAGCAACCTCGTGTAGTAAATAATTTTTCATTGTTAATTATCAATTGCAGGTTTTCTTATACCTATATTTTCAATAATTTTTTTTGAGTAATTAGTGGAATTACATTAAACGGACGGTTCTGGTAGATTTTTTTCTTTTCTCGGCGTTCTCTATGTTTTTCAGGTTTCGGCGGCCTTCTTCATGGAACTAGAATATGAATGGTAAATAATCCATGAGCGTCGCTGAAAATTGTGTTGTAAGGGAGTAAGTAATTTTTGTCCCTGTACGGCCACAGTTAAGCCTGAGAGCGGAGATTAGCCGGCATTGCTCTGTTAGGACGTCGCGATTGTTTACATTTTTTTTTGTTTTCGCTCAACAGCTTAGATCGTAAATAGCGCTCTGAGAGGCAGCTACTTGAGACGGATTCCGTTTGTTATAGGCCTTGCCAATAGAAATAATATTTTTAATATCTCACTTTCAAGCTGCTACCGAGAGCTCTACTGGTGATGAGAAAAGAGGATACCTGCCTTCCCAGTAGTTGAATGTTTATTCTTGATTAGAATTGTTGGGATTTTGGCTTGCGATTGTGCTATTGATCCTCTTCTCTGTACTAGTAGATTAATTTATGATTTTGCTATTTTGATTGATTTATGTATTTTCTTTATGTATATTTAATTGCATTTTGATTATATTTCATTGTTTATTGCCATGTTATTGTGTCCCTGCTTTTTCTGCGCTTGCTTTACCAATTTCAGGTCGACGAATGAGTGAGTATCTCGTAGTTTAATTCAACGCGCACAAAAATTAAAATTTTAGGTTCTCCTTCTAACCTGTAGCGAATTCAATTAATAGTTATCTTGGCTTATCCGCATCACCCTATTTCTCTTGCACTTCTTGCTTTATGCTTCACATCATTTGCTTTTGGCTTGCGTGGTGAATAGATAGGGCTGCGTTAGCAAGATTGGCGACTTTTCATCTGTTATTGATTTTGCGGTAATTTGCGAGCAGGAAAGCAGGTCCCGAGGACTTTAGGCGCGTAGCCATTTTAGATCTTCAGGGAATTAATTTTTGACTTTTCACTTTTTTTTATTGGGTAATCATTAGGATTGAAAAAGTTTTTCGGTAGCCCGGAATTACTTATTGTAAAATTAATTCAAGGTAACTCGTGACCTGTCTGCCGTATAGGAAGTGTGTTTTTAAGAAACTGCCTAATTTTAATTCCTATTGGGTAACCATTGATTGCCAAAACTATTGTAACACTTAAAGTTTCCTTGTCCTTGCGAATTTAAGTTAAGATCATACCACTTATTTATTAGCGCGTTATTATAACTTGTTCCCTTTATATTTGCCGAATTAAGAAATACGTAATCTAGTGAACCAGAGATTCTCCCGGTACAGTAACGAGCTGTATCGACCTTGAAGGAGAACTTTAACCAACCATCTAATTAACCAATTTTGCGAGGTGACTTTCCAACCTTCTATTTCGAAGGGCATTACCCCTAAGTTTCTCCGATTGTATATCTCGTTTCCTCATTTATTTCTTCCCTCTATTGACTCACTGCCATCGTCGAAAAAGGTCAACTTCAACGAACTAAAATGGCGTTTTCAACCAGAAACGAACTAGATAGAACCAACCAGGCTCGAGATCAACGAGCACAGCAGCGGGAGGAGTATCGTCAAACGGATCAGAACATCAAGGACTGGCTCAAAACCCTTCAATTCGGCGAATTAATTAGGATCCTGCAGCAAGAACACCTCAATACTAACGGAGGAGTTAATAAGCTGAAGGACCGACTTTATCGGTTCATGAGGAGAAGAGAGCTTGGCATGGATGCTGCTAAATGGAATCCCCTGCACGACGAAGTAGTGCCAACGGCGGTGACTCCTGTCCAATCGGAAGCATCTCGCAACGAAAACATCAATTTGCCTGGACCTAGTCATCAAACTCTAGTGCCTCCGATTGGCGTAGCACCATTACTTGAAATCACGGGAATACAATCTGTTACGTCACCTACTACCGCGGCTTTAACCATCACAACCACTGCTGTGACCGTCACTGATACCAGGCTGGTGTCCACCCTAGTAAGACACATTCCGTCTATTGCTCGACAAATCTCGCCCATAATTTCTACCATGGGCACACCACCCTTGAGAGTGGAGGACCGCAGCGGCCTTAGACCAGGACTGAATCTGACCTTGTGGGCAGAATCACACCAAGCAACAACAGCCAACCTGATCCACACTCGAGAGATCAGTCTCCGAGTTTACCAGTGATTACAGAAGTGCCTGGGACAGGTACGATACGTAGAAGAGAACAGCCCCCTATTTTTGCTACCTCAACTACCAGAAGTGGAGTAACCCCGGCTTAGTGGTTACCTGGAGAACGCGATGGGAGTGACACTGATATCGAGGAAGCAGCTCATTCGGCCTTGGATCACTTCAAGAAACTGACCATTGAAGCACGGCATCGTTGCAGACAACAAAATGAGTAGGTTTTCCATCAACTTGAAAACCAACGCAGAACAGGCCAACCTCTACTTGTACTGCCGAGATTTAAGGCTCAAAATAGGCATCAAGATATACCGATTTCTGCACAAGACGAGCCACGTAGGATGCAGCATGCCTTACCTAGACCTAGTTCCAGAAGAGACCCCCAATCATTAGGAGAGAGCATCCTATCCCAGACAGGTCCAAATCGACAATCGCCAAGACACCGACCTCGACCTAAACCCATCAACTATCGAAGGAGGCGCTATAGAAGGGACTTTGACGATAATGAATCTGATCATGATCGATATGACTCCGACCTCAGACCTAAACATCGACGGGGGAGGTCGTACAGGTCACATAGCTCTTATACAGATGATTCATCCGAACCTCACGACTATTCCACCGATAGAAACACACGTCAACCCCGTCGACACAGGATACAGGACTCCTCAACTGAACGTCATCTTACCAGAAGAGGAACTAAGGCAGTAGACACCTTGCAAAAGTGGCGAATCTTTTTCGACAATGAAAGAAAAGAAAGTGCAGTATCTTTTCTGGAACGCCTGGAAGACTGCATAGAAGGGTCTGGTTTACATAAACGGGAAATACTAACAGCATTACCAGTAGTTCTTACTGGCTCCGCTAAGAAATGTTATAGATTGCATGGACGAGATTCCCAATCATGGTCGGAATTTGAGAGGCAGTTCAAACGAAGGTTCTCAACGAAGTAATACAGAACTGGAGTGAAAGAACAGGCACGCAGTCGCCTTCAGGGAGATCAGAAAGCTATCACCGAGTATATCGAGAATATAGAGACTATCTTTTCCTATCTAGACCCTCCTTTATCCACCAGGAAAAGACTAGATATCATTTACTATAACCTCTTAACGGCTTTTACCCGTCATTTCCTTAGGAGCGACTTCTCCTCTGTGCGAGGCCTCATTCAGCAGGGACGAGAATTGGAATACGAATGGAGCAAGCTTAAGGAGCGACGGACTCCTGGCAATCTAGCGGCGCCATTACCGGTACCTACGGCGGCATATAGCAAACCAACTAAAGCTAATCAAGCTTGTGCCGCAATTGAGGACCCGGGCTCCGCGGATCAATCCGACTCTAATTCGAAGAAAAAGAAAAAGAAGAAGTATCCACAAACAAGAACGAGGCTGAAGCTAAACCGGAGGAAGTTACCGTTGCCAGCATCGAGGTGAAACCACCTAATAGTCCCAAAACGAAAGGCAAAAGAAAAGGGAGCTCGAAAACATCTTCTCCCACCCCACCGACTACCCTGCCTTCAGGATCCCCTCAATACATTGTGTTTCCTACTTGGTGTAACATCCAAGCCGATTATTCTGACTTCTCAGGCGTGCTGATAACTTTAATTTTCTTTTATTATTTTTTTTAAATAGATTTGTTACTCTAGAGTAAATGTAATATTAATTCGAATCTCTTACATCATAACGCTCAGACCGTTCGTTAGCATCCCTTGATGTTGTTTTCTAAGCATTTCGATACATTAATTATTTTTTCTTGCGTTTAAAATTAAATGTCTTATTTATATTTAAGAATGCTATTTTGTATTTCCAATACATGCGCCAGCGACTGCCATTATCTCCGCGCAGCGCTGACCCAGCTCCTATTTCTCCCCCTTCTTTGAAAGGAATTAATTAACTCGATTGTGAAACAATCTTTCTTTTGTTATCATTCTTTTTAGAAAGACTATTTTGTCTCTTTGGTCATTTAAAATGCTGGCGCTTTTCTCTTTGTTCCCCTTAGTCGGGAATAAAAGATTGCAGGCAGCACATTAAATCCAAAGGTTCCTCAACATCCGATATCTTCCTCATCTTACAATTCTCCATATTTTTCCCCCTATTTGGATCAATTTATTTAACAAATACTAATTTTGTTTTTCTTTTCTTTCCTTTTCTTTCTCTCTCTCTCTCTCTTTATTTGCTTTCTCGGAAATCCACCGTTAGTCACGTTACTCGCGATAAGGTTTCTTCTCAGACGCTAGTCAGCGCATCTCACGCTTACTGCCTTATGCCATTCTATTCCATCTTTAATACATCCTGTGTCCCAGTTTTAACCTTTAAATCCGTTCTGTCACCAGCATGGCCCCAAAGGAACTTTTCGTTTGTGAGCGGTTATTATACAAATATGTTAGGACCAATCCAGCCCAAAGGATCTGTGCCTATTGCGAGGCCGCCCTTCACAATACGCCAGCACCGTCTTAGAGCTGCAAAAGATATTAACCACATCTTTTGTAACATCTGTCGCAGATCGCTATTATTTATCGCCCCACTTAACACGTGCCTTTGCTGCAAACATGCTTTTTATTTACATAAAGAAACCCTTCAGCATAAGGAAAATAATCGAAACTTTGTAAATTCCATTATCTACGAAGATAGATATTGGAATTTCGATTTTCCTAACCCCAATAAACCATGGGGAACATAATTGCGACAAAATATTAAGCGTTTTTCCTCCGTAACCATTCGGGCTTATTCTTCACGCTTAACTATTTAACCGTTTTTCTTTTCTCCGTGACCATTCGGACCACCGTCTATATAAGTCCAACCATAGGAGTAAGAAACATTAGGTTATAAGATATCCGGTCCCATGAGCAACGGGATATCGAATCATAAGTAGCCAGTTGCATAATATTTTTAATATAATCTTGCCCTTGGAAGTGGTCAAGCGCTTAACAATTTAATTGTTGTGGGATCTTTAACCCTAAAACGGTGATCGTTTTCCTCTCGCAGTTTTTCCTCCATTTCCTTTTTTTTTATTATTACTTTTCTCTCGCGCCTAGATTAGGACACATTATGCTCATGCGACGGCTAATGCCGTATTAATCATTAAATTTTGTTAATATTTTTTTTTTATATAATTGCGTTTAAGTCATAAGTAAACGATTGTATGCAAAAAGATGCAAGCTCGGCACCCTTTGTCTCCTTCTCTAGCGTACCCAAGCTTAGGCAGTAGCGCCTTCTGATTGGCTGAAGGCGACGTGACGTCCCCCCCCCCCCCCCCCCCCCCGGCTAATTATTTATGAGCAGAGCGGATGGACGCCGCTCTCACTCTTTTTTTCAAGTTAGACTCATTCGCTTTTTCAAAATTACATTCACTCTTCTCGCACGTCTTGATTAAGTAAATTCCAATTCGTTAAATAAATTCTAGAAATTGTGTAAAGTTTGAACCTAGAAAGTGAGACAAAGTTCACGTTCATAATATTGTCAAAAATTCGAGAACATTAGTTGTTTTTTTTTATAAGCGAGTGAAACATTTATTTAAATTAAAGTTCATTTCTCTTTATAATCAATTCAGTGCACATATTCTTTTCACCGTACACTCACAATCATCCCTAGTTCCCTACGCGCGGTGACGACGACCGTAGTCCAAGCAGCAGTTAACAGGAGAGTCTCCCTTCTACCTTCTTCTTTCATTTTTTTTATTGTTGTTCATCACCAGGTAATATTTGGATTATATTTATTTCCAACCCTGAATTTCAGCTTTTCTTCTCATTTTGTACGCCCAGAGAATATTTTTACCTATGACGCCTTATTTAAAAAAAAATAACGCTACCTAAGGTCTCAGCGACAATATAAAATTGTAGTTGAGCATCGAGTATAAATTTAGTAATCGTACAACTCTGGACGTTACATTGGCCACCAGGATCGCCCTGGCCGTCTGGGTCAACTTGGCCGCCTGGAGTATCTTGGCCACCACCACCGGTTATACCCACGAGCCCTCCTACAGAAAATAGACTATAGCCAGCACCTAGGGAGCAGCGCAATAGAACAAATAGTCCTTGTCATAATTGTAGGCAACTGGGTCATTGGATGTCGGAATGCCCTCAACCTAGACTACCAAGGCTATCAAGGACGAATTTAGCATCAAATAGGCAAGAAACGAGTAATTTAACGTTACCTAGTACATCAGCGGGAAACGCCAATCCTGGTGGACCTTCGAGGTCAAGCCCACCATAGCACCCAAAGGAAAGACCCCGAATCCAGGTGACAACCACCTTCCCTTACGCACACTGAGCGTAAACTGTCCAGGTAATAGCCATCTACCCACACGCACAATTAATGAAGACAGAACACACCCGGACATGGCTACCGATTTTAGAGAAATTGATTGTTTTTATGAGAAATCTATTATGGAAGAAAGTGAGGAGGTCATCACACATCAGGAAGAAGAGGATCCAGAAGGTAACGTGAATCTGCTGGACCGACGTTCACAACCAGGTAAGGACTCGGACCATTTGCTAGAGGAACACCCAGAGAAGGAGGTTACCAGCGACCTTAACAAACCGATGATGGCAGTTGAGCCCCTTGAAACCGATTTGGAAACTTTTGTTATTAGGTCTAGGACCATTTTACCGGATTTGGCGGGCATGCAGCCCGAACCTCTTGATTTTCGCAGATTTTTGTACATCCGATTATTTGATAAATTTTTATTGGGATTGATAGATACTGAAGCAGAGCTCAGTTATCTAAGTTTAAAGGCTGCGAATGAAATTAGCCTTTCTGAAAGCTTAGCTCGTCGACTGGCGTGCAGGTGGCAGACGGACGATCTTGCGCGATAGATCGGGATACCATTCTGCAGTTCACCGTTAATGGAAAGTCTGCCAATCTTCAGGTTAGTATAGTACCGACCTTAGCGTTTGATTGCATTTTGGGAGTAGAATTTTTAAAATTGTTCGACTTAGTAGTCGACGTTAATAGGGATATGTGGGGAACTAGAGACGTTCCTCAGTATTCACTACCACTGCCTGGAGTGAATCATTTACCAGCTGATGGATTAGCCGTGGTAGCTAAAGTGGTACAGGACCCAGAAGTAATCAGGCGACCTAGCGTAAGAGACGAACGGCCGTTTTTATGGCTTCCGATTGGCGATATACGAGCCAAAGTTTTGTTAGACACAGGTGCGGTGAGAACCTTCATAGGTGAGCGTCTGATTGATTTAATCCGCCCATCCATAGACGTTACTAGGAGTAGCCTGATGCGACTGGGGGATGGAAGTGTAACTAAAACCGTGGGCGAAGCTTACATCGAATTTGAAATTGATAAGGTGAAGCGAGTGTTAGCGGTTAAAGCGGCGCCTGTATTAGATTATCACTGTATTCTTGGTGTCGATTTTATTAAAGCTTTTGGAATAACAATTAATTTGCGTCGACGATCATGGAAAAGATCCGCGGGAACATGGCGAGAGTTCAAACTTGTAAAAGACTCTAGTAGTTGGAAGTAGGAACCTTTAGATTGTGCGGCATTAGTGGAAATTTCGACGGATCAGATAACTGCGCTCGAAGGACTGAAGAAACGCTATGCGAGACCTCTTTTGGATGAACCAGGGATTACGACATTGGTGAAGCATCATATTGATGTACAAGACCACGCACCTATAAGGCAACGAGCCCGGCGAATTTCTCCAAAGATGTACGAAGTCGCCCATAAAGAAGTGGACAAAATGCTTGCCAATAGAGTGATTGAATGTTCATCGAGTTCCTGGGCGAGCTGCCCTGTGATAGTAGTAGTACAGCTATGCCGATACTGGAACATTGGCGAGGGGGGTGCGGCGCGCGGGGGTCCCCGTCGCAAGGCGGGAGGTGTCCCCACTCCTCTGACGTCATGCCCCCCCCCCCAGAGATGTTAACTTTTGGGAATTCGGTATCCCCACCACGCCACCACTAGCTAGCACGCACACAGTGCCAACGGTACATCGGTGAGCCAACCCCACTACTGTCGCCGCTCGCTGGTCACGCACACAGCTACATCGATACGTGCGTGTCTCGGCTTTCGCCGTTGAAGTTCGGTTAGCTCCGGTGAGGTATGAGTACGAGAGGGATGAATATACTTTTCTCTGACCTCTTTTTCGCTCTCTATTTCTCCCAAGTTTAGCCAACGACTCGCGCCAAACTCCTTTTCCACGGTATCGGCCGGCTCGATGCAATGGGAAAATAAATTTACTTTTTGACAATTATAATTCATGAAAATTTTTAAAGGTTATTACAATTTAACAATTATTCTGAAAATGGTAAAAATTAATAATGAAAAAAAAAATAAAAGTAACAAATAAATAATATGGTCCGTGACAGTAATTGAAAGAAAAAATCCTTGTTATATTGCACAAAATGATCACTGAAGTGTGACATTTAAAATTCATAAAATAAAAAAAAAATATACGAAAATATATTAGAGATTGATTAATTTGAAAAAATGGTTAAAAATTAGGTAAAAACACGACCATTCTCTTACAATATCACTGCACCGATAGCAATTCGGATTTGCAAATATGACCAAATTCATTAATATGTACTATGAAATGCAAAAAACTGACCTAATTTTTATGTTGAGAGCCTAATAACAGAAAATTTGGGGCTTCTCGGAAATTTCTTCGGTTATTTTCCAGTATGGAACACCAAAGCGATCTGAAATATCCTAAAATATATGCAAAAATAATAATAGGAAATAAAAATAGGACTTAATATATCACAATGTGAAATAATGTGAAGAAATAGCTCAAACCAACTATTTTAAAACATTTTTTATGCAAAATTTGAGTGTAGAAGGTACTTCCGCCTTGAAACTTTTGCAAATTCATATATGATTGTTGATAACTAAATAATTATTGCTCCAGAATGTACTTAAAATAAAAGTTTATTGAAATTAAGTTTTACGCTATGATATTGATAAATCTTACTTTATCTCTGCATTGAGAAGCAAATAACTCAATTTCTCATGCTTCTCGGATGTTTCTTCGGCTATAATCTGGTATAATATGTCCGAATTAACACAAATAGATGCTATTAATTATCAATAACTTATGTGCGAATCAAAATTGGGGATTCTAAGCTATGCTACAAAATAATGACCAGAAATGGCTAAAATTGTCTAATTTCAAATTGATTTTCTACAAAAATTGGAGTATCGTAGGCGCTTTCGGTTTGAATTTTTTCCAATTTCAGTTATGTCCGAAGAATCATCCGAGAAATAGGAGAAATTCAGTTATTTGCCTCTGAATATTTGCATGAAGTCAGATTTTTCAATATCATAGGGTAAAACTCAATTTCAATAAACTCACCATTTTAGAGTTTTCAGAATTTCGGGCAACTTCAGCTTTACAAGAAGAGCGACTACCGCTAACCAACCAACACATTTTTATATGTCATCCGTGTAAAGTGATGTAGCGTTTACCAAAAACTCTAAGCAAATCAAAATCCTATTCCTCATTTAATTTTTAATTTTTATAAAATGCTTATATGTAGCCATTAATTATTAAGATTTGGTAATAAATACATAAAATGCGTTCTTATTATATCAAATAATAAGTTGAGGTACAATAAATTCAATGTTTTCGTATTAATCTGCTAACAAATACATTTTTTGTATTTATTTTTGAGTCCAATAAGTTAATGGTTATTAAAAAAAAATTCCTTGTGATGAAAAAAAATGAAAAAATTTTACGGTTCGCCAAGACTCGAACCCGAGCCTGCCGCGTACCAACCGGCTGCCTTACCATCTGCGCTACAGTGCTCACTGGGTATACCAAAAGCAAAACAGCCTTTTAAAGACTGGCTACAATTCTTTCATTAACTCGTCATAAACGATTAAGAAATAGCTGCCATAATAAATACACTTATTTACACAGCATTATTACACTAAATTTATTATGTTTTTAATTTGAAGCATACATTTTGCATGAAGATATGATAGTTTAACGGTAACCATGCAGTACACTAAATACAAAGCTATTCATATGCTACATTGTCGTAAATTATTCGACTACACGTAACATATATTGTAATATTACTTAATTAATTGACGACAATGTAGCATATGAATAGCTTTGTATTTAGTGTACTGCATGGTTACCGTTAAACTAACATATCTTCATGCAAAATGTATGCTTCAAATTAAAAACATAATAAATTTAGTGTAATAATGCTGTGTAAATAAGTGTATTTATTATGGCAGCTATTTTTAATCGTTTATGACGAGTTAATGAAAGAATTGTAGCCAGTCTTTAAAAGGCTGTTTTGCTTTTGGTATACCAAATGAGCACTGTAGCGCAGATGGTAAGGCAGCCGGTTGGTACGCGGCAGGCTCGGGTTCGAGTCTTGGCGAACCTTAAAATTTTTTCATTTTTTTTCATCACAAGGAATTCTTTTTTAATAACCATTAACTTATTGGACTCAAAAATAAATACAAAAAATGTATTTGTTAGCAGATTAATATAAAAACATTGAATTTATTGTACCTCAACTTATTATTTGATATAATAAGAACGCATTTTATGTATTTATTACTAAATCTTATTAATTAATGGCTACATATAAGCATTTTATAAAAATTAAAAACTAAATGAGGAAAAGGATTTTGATTTGCTTAGAGTTTTTGGTAAACGCTACATCACTTTACACGGATGACATATAAAAATGTGTTGGTTGGTTAGCGGTAGTCGCTCTTCTTGTAAAGCTGAAGTTGCCTGAAATTCTGAAAGCTCTAAAATGGTGAGTTTATTGAAATTGAGTTTTACCCTATGATATTGAAAAATCTGACTTCATGCAAATATTCAGAGGCAAATAACTGAATTTCTCCTATTTCTCGGATGATTCTTCGGACATAACTGAAATTGGAAAAAATTCAAACCGAAAGCGCCTACGATACTCAATTTTTGTAGAAAATCAATTTGAAATTAGACAATTTTAGCCATTTCTGGTCATTATTTTGTAGCATAGCTTAGAATCCCCAATTTTGATTCGCACATAAGTTATTGATAATTAATAGCATCTATTTGTGTTCATTCGGACATATTATACCAGATTATAGCCGAAGAAACATCCGAGAAGCATGAGAAATTGAGTTATTTGCTTCTCAATGCAGAGATAAAGTAAGATTTATCAATATCATAGCGTAAAACTTAATTTCAATAAACTTTTATTTTAAGTACATTCTGGAGCAATAATTATTTAGTTATCAACAATTATATATGAATTTGCAAAAGTTTCAAGGCGGAAGTACCTTCTACACTCAAATTTTGCATAAAAAATGTTTTAAAATAGATGGTTTGAGCTATTTCTTCACATTATTTCACATTGTGATATATTAAGTCCTATTTTTATTTCCTATTATTATTTTTGCATATATTTTAGGATATTTCAGATCGCGTAGGTGTTTCATACTGGAAAATAACCGAAGAAATTTCCGAGAAGCCCCACATTTTCTGTTATTAGGCTCTCAACATAAAAATTAGGTCAGATTTTTACATTTCATAGTACATATTAATGAATTTGGTCATATTTGCAAATCCGAATTGCTATCAGTGCAGTGATATTGTAAGAGAATGGTCGAGTTTTTACCTAATTTTTAACAATTTTTTCAAATTAATCAATCTCTAATATATTTTCGTATTTTTTTTTTATTTTATGAATTTTAAATGTCACACTTCAGTGATCATTTTGTGCAATATAACAAGGATTTTTTCTTTTAATTACTGTCACGGACCATATTATTTATTTGTTACCATTATTTTTTTTTTCATTATAATTTTTTACCATTTTCAGAATAATTTTAAATTGTAATAACATTTAAAAATTTTCATGAATTATAATTGTCAAAAAGTAAATTTATTTTCCCATTGCATCGAGCCGGCCGATACCGTGGAAAAGGAGTTTGGCGCGGGTCGTTGGCTAAACTTGGGAGAAATAGATAGCGAAAAAGAGGTCCGAGAAAAGTATATTCATCCCTCTCCTACTCATACCTCACCGGAACTAACCGAACTTCAACGGCGAAAGCCGAGACACGCACGTATCGATGTAGCTGTGTGCGTGACCAGCGAGCGGCGACAGTAGTGGAGTTGGCTCACCGATGTACCGCTGGCACTGTGTGCGTGCTAGCTAGTGGCGGCGTGGTGGGGATACCGAATTCCCACAAGTTAACATCTCTGGCCCCCCCCCCTCATTTGGTTAGCATATGAGTTCCCCCACTCCGCTGACGTCACAGTAATTTTTTAATTGCTTCACGAACGTGTCACAATTTTGATATAATTTTAGGGACTGCATTGACCCCCACCACTTATGAGTCACCCACTCTGATGACGTCAGAGCATATTTTTTTAAATGCTTTAGGAACTGCTGTAATTTTTAAGAGAGAGAGAGAGAGAGTGAGTGAGTGAGAGAATAGCGGTCTCGGATGTGCTATTCGGCTGAGCACAGCGTTTCACGCTCACCGCGACCTACAATGCTTACAAGCATCTTTTAAATATTTTTTCTATATACACTACTACTACTATTAATTGGAACCCTCTATGTAAGGATAATGGGGATGAAGGGACATAGATTGGTAGGAAAATAAAACGATAGATTTAGGGTAACTATCAATGTCTCAACATTTATTAAAATGATTTTAATTTCTAAAATAATAATAAAATATAGGGTTATCATTAGTTCGCAAGTGAAGGCATGCAATCGATGCAGCATTCTCCCATTATATTATAACCGGGAAATTTTCACCTCCATCTTTCCCCCAAACAGAAACAGCATCTATGATTAAACAGAGAAAAATTATTTATTATTTATTAATTATTATTATTAGTCTTGACTTTTATTAACTCTTACCGATTGGTGGTGACTGTCACACAACTCATATGCTCAAATCGGCTGTATATTGCGTAGTCGTAACACAGCAGCAGCAGCAGCATACTGTGGCAGCAAATGTGGTCGCCGTAGTGGTTGCTGCTGCTAAGGTATCCATCGGTTACCTATCTGCACTGCCTGTTGTTGCTCTTCTTCAGGAGGATATGGCTTAACAATTGCCACTGGTATGGATGAATTTTTAAAATCAAATTTTTTATCTGGCAAACTGATTTTTCTAACAGAGCTCATGGTGTAATACTGTTAGAATCACTACTGAAGTGAAAATTTGCTCTCCTCCCCGTATTCAAAAGAATAAAAAACCCTACATTAGCATTATGAAACACTCTATACTTAGTAAGATAATATAAGCTGATGGTATAGAGAGAAAGGGGCTTCAACTTTATTTTCATCTTCTTTTTTTACTGTAAAATAATAACTACTTCAAGGTTGTGATGATACATCACCCAACAATTAGAAATTTAATATACGATCAACAAAATTTCAAAGTGTAACACAAAATTGAGATCTCTGTATGCTTTAAATCTTAAATTTCAATTGACTGGTTTCGATTTCGTACGTGTTGTAACGAAGTTCCCCGTTACGTATACGAGATACCGAATAAAGAACATAAAAGCTACCGAACAGTGGATATTATTAATCCCTACGTTACCGACTCATGAGATAGGCTCACGAGTGGATTATAGCTAACGTCAAGGATAGACCCCGTTCACAGGCAGAGGCCCGGATGAAAAGACCGGCGCTCCAGTAAACGATGTCCAGGTTGTCCTGAGAAGTAAGGCAGGGCCATGCCAAACAACCCAGGCAACCTGAGATAAGGAGAAGCGGCCTCGGGGAGTCCTAAAACAATGACAGTGTCTATAAGTCCCCACGAGGAGGGGAAATAGAACATCGAGTCTGGCTTGAACGCTGGTTACGCGCGTCAAGCAGGCTGCGCGAATGTCGTGCGCAGACTGCCATAGCAGGCAGTCGGGACGCGACCATGGGACTGTGCTGATGTGTCCGTGCGTGCTGGTGAGCGCGTGACGCGGCACTCAGACAGCCATGGGTCGGTTCGCGTACGTGAAGCGTGTGCTATATGCCAGCCTGCACGTACGTCACGACTGGATACCGGCCAATGCATGGTGGGTTGCGCAGGGGCGTAGTTAGCCCGTTGGAATGTGTCCCGGTGCCCTCCGTAATCCCATAGGCTTGCGCTATGGCTGGACGGGCCGTGAACATTGCCTCCGTGGTGGTCCGCTCCTGGCAAAACGCTATGCTTTGGCAATTGATACCGCGTGTTCCCGCACTCCTCACCACCCCCTGTGTGTGGGTGGTGAGGGAGAAATGTATGCCCCTCAGCAGGCAGGTCTGCGAGGCTCGGACTTCCGTAAGGAACCCTCCCCTCTCTCCACGACCTAGTATACTGAGCGACCCTGGCTACCGCTAATGTCCATATGCATGGCCGCAGGGCCGTATAAGATGCATAGAGAATGGGGTCGAAGGACCCAATTGATAACGTAGGGTTGTTGGCCACCCAACTGACCAACTGGCGCCCTGATACCGATAGAAAAGGACGGGCGAAGGTAATGGGAAAACCCGTAGTGTGAGTGGCCCCTCGCACTGACGGGAATAACCTTACAAATGGCGCCCAACGTGGTTTCTGATAATAGATTAATTATTCGGCGAACGAATAATCCACAAGTCCGAGAAGTTACCGGAAGTGTTGGAGTTTTTCAGGGAATAGGTGGCCCACTATTTTCTGGATGCTCGGAAACGCTGAAAAAGCATGAAAAGATCATCTGGTTGTAAAAGGGATCAAATTCTGTTAAGAATTGATAGCCTGATCGAATTGACGTGTTCACGTAGAATTCGAGCAACCCATGCTAAGCTAACGGAAAATTGGATGAGAACCACGGGCGCAAATATAATTTAATATTATATTCGCCCGTGTTAAAATCTAACGCTACCGAAAAGGCTACTTGACTGGGCAAGTGACAGCTGAGCGCTTGTTTGTAAACAAGTCGACCGGCTGAGCTGAGCTATGCTGCCTGGCGGAGCCCGACCGGCTAACTGTCAGAGCAGTTCAATTAGCTAGCTATCGAGATGTTGCCAAACATAATTACCGAATTAAGCGCAGAATCGGAAATTTGGCAACGGATAATAACGCCTCGCTAACGTTCCGCGAGCCGGCAAGTCGCCTCACATCTCATCCTACCCTGGATCCCTACAGAACAAATTGTTCTTCCGTCTCTCTCTCTCTCAGCCTTCCTCGCTCTCTCTCTCTCTCCGCCCTATACAATGGCATCCCAGAACGCCTCGCCCTCGGCTACGACTGTCGCCGCTCGCGACGCTCTCGCTCCTCCTGTGCCTATGGCACAGGATTCCTTCGATGAGGATGCCCTTCTGGCATCCCCATCTCCTGCGGGCCCTATTGAGGGTCCCGCATCCGATCCCGCACCTGTTCCCGTGGCGCAGGTTGACGTTCCGGCGGCAACCTGCGTTGCTGTTACCGAGGTGGGCGGTAGCCCACCTGTTACCGAGGGGTTGACGAAACACCCTGTAGAGTCTGGGCATGAGGAGCTGGGTACGCAGGTACTCAGCGAATTAATGCAACGACACTGCAGGATGCGTTCGGTAACCCCGACGCCTATGGAGGAGAGCAATCGGGGTCTTCCTAGACGTAGTCTAGTGGAGTTGCTGGCTGCTCTCTTTCGAGCGGACCTGGACCTCTACCACGAAGTCGTGGCAGCGGTCGAGGTGGCCGAGGCACCTGTGCTGAGCACCCCTGTCCGTAAGCTCTCCCGAAAGGAGCGCAAGCGGGTCAGGGAGGTCCAGCGGGAGACAGCGGTAGCTGCTCCGGAGACGAAGCGGCCGTCATACGCAGCTATGGCGTCCGTCAAGCCTCCGAAAGGAGTTAAGCAACCGTTGCCGCCTAAGGTGACTCCGGCACCACCGGTGAAGAAGGCGAAGCCTTCCGATCCTGTGGCCACGCGCGCTATCGGCAATTTCGGCATACGTGTATGCTGGAATTGCAAGGGTAAGGGCCATCGGTTTTCCGAGTGTCCTACGCCAATTACAGATGCTTTCTGTAAGGGGTGTGGGCGCACCGGGAAAACGTTGCGCACCTGCCCTGCCTGTGGGCCGCATTGGCAGACAATCGGTCCATACGTGGCGAATGCGGGTACGAACGTACCACGTAAGGTGATAGCGGCAAAACGCAGATCCGAGCGTGGGAAAGTACACGCCCAACCACGGCTTTCCGAGGCGACTCCGAAGGCAGTTCCCCAGGTGGTAACCCCACCGAAGGAAAAACCTTCGAAGCCGCTAAAGACGAAAGCGGCTCGTAAGGAGGTTTGTATGGATAGGGTTTCACAGCTAGTCGAGCCCTAAAAATACTCCTCCTGCAAGTTATCGAATGTTACCGGTACGAGAAATCGTACGATCCCGCACGCTACCGTACACCTCGGTGAATTTCCCATCAATTTCCATCCTATTTTCCTTCCTTTTCATTCCTTTCTTATCCATCCAAAACAAAAACAGAAATTGATGAGCTTGAGCCAGTAAAGGCCAATGTTTTCAGGACGAGGTGAGACAGAGACCACACGTGGACCCTCTGTCGGAAAATGATACCGGTACTGCCATCTAGCGGTAATCGACGGCAAGACGAATCAATAATTCGTCGAAGTGCTGCCGTCGGCCGTGATCGACGGTACTAGAGGTCGATGAACTCGATCCTAGTGCTGCCATCTAGCGGCCCGTAGAGGAAGCAGAGCTATCGAACGCCTGGATCGAAATTCGATTAATCGAGAGGCGATTGTTATCGAGCAGAGGCGATAAGTGAGAATACGAGAATCACTTAGATCGTCTGCGCATGTCTAAAGCTCGGGTGGGGGTAACCTATCCGACGGACGGCTAACGGGGCAAAACAAAATTTTGCCGGATCACTCCAGCGACAACCCTTGGACTGAGCACACGAACAACGCACTATTGATACGTAGATGGCTGAGTCCACGGGACGGAAAAGGAGTACCGGGTCGGGCGACTCTGATGAGTTCGCAGAACCGACAGCTACCGATGCTTCCCAGGTAAACCTGGAGAAGAAGATCTCGAGTCTAGACGAGAGAATGGAAAAACTGGAAGGGTCTTTCCAAGATTTCATTTCTCAAGTCCAGCAGGCTTTTGACAAGCTGCTGAAAAATAAGACTGTTCCCGATGAAGCAGCAGTGGCAGCTGCTTCTGCTACCGAAAAGCGCGCTAGAGGCCGACCGCGAAAGACCGCGGCCGCTCTACCGGCATCGGCCAATCAAGGTCAACCTTTGTTGACAGTGACAAGGCCGAGCGATGATCCCGAATCTCAACCGACATCAGACGATGCTTCGGCTGAGATATTCCAGGGGGCCTACAGGACGAGGGTCCTGAAGGGAAAACCTGGAAAAGTTACCGGCCAAGGGGATGACTGTATGCCCCGTTGGCGTGTTCTCGAATCTCTCCAGAGATCAAACTTGACCTTTGCGGGCGATGGAACGGAGGCGGTTGAGAGTTTTATTTCTCGAACCGAGGCCGTCCTGAACCTTCTCAGGGTAAGAGATTCCGACCTGGTTGACGTCTTTCCCCACATCCTAATAGGTGTGGCGAGGATGTGGTTTGAGGATAATGAATTCTCAACCTGGTCTGATATTAAGTCTGCCTTAAGGTCTTATTTCAGATCACAAACATGGGAGGAAGAACTGGAGACTGAGCTTCTAACAAGAACTCAGGGTGCTAACGAATCTGTGCGAGCCTATTTGCAGACTATACAGTCGTATATTCGGAAAATAGGCAGAGAAAGATCGGATTGGAGCCGAATCGCTATCGCGCACAAAAATATGCTACCGGTGTATAGAAGAGGCATTGCTATACACAAATACATGACGTATCGAGAATTCGAGCGTTTGGCGCTCAATTTCGAAGCCGCTTATAGGCCGTCATTAAAATACCGTCCACCTGCCGCGCCTGAGGAATGTTTAGTTCCTGAGTTGGCGTATACCGGCAGTCATGGAAGATCCCGAGAGTCTAGGCGACACGGTGTGCGTGCCCTAGAAGTGGATAAAACATCCAGCTCTGATACCGACGAATCAACAACGGAAGATTCGAATGATAACGAAGAGCATTTGAAATCCTTTAAATCAACAAGGAACCGACAAGGAACCAGTTCTAAGTCGAAACCTTCGTTAGATAAGGCAGCTGGCAACAATAACAGCCGGCAGGGCTCAAAACGTAAACAACCGGGCCCGAGCGCTACCTGCTTTAATTGCGGGAAAGCTGGACACGGTTGGAGTGCGTGTAAAGAGCAGAGAACAATGTTCTGTTACCGATGTGGCAGCAAAGAGGTTTCTACGGCGGAGTGCCCTAAATGCTTTTCAAAAAACGCCAAGAGGAGTTAGTAAAATTTCCCGAGAATGTTACGACACTCCAAGAGCGGAAAAACATGATACCGAAAATCTTGGGTGAAAACCAAGATAATATATTCCCGGATAATTATGTCGAAGAATATTCAGTACAGCAATGTGTGAATATTAACCATAATTATCGCTCCCGCGACTTCTCAGACCAACATGTTATGTTGGAGACGGAGAATGTAAACAAACACTCAGAGGACACAAGCGCTCGAGTGGTTGCTACCGAAAATTCGAACGATGATCAATCGGTCGATAAGTTATCGGTCGGTGATATTACTGATATAGTAATTACGACGTTTGGCGATAGATCTAGGAAACTAGCATTCTACACCACGATCACCGTACAAGGGGAAAAGCTGCGTGCGCTGGTGGACTCGGGAGCCTCACGCACGTTTGCAGGCAAAGTAGCCATTGAATTGTTTAATTCAATTGGTATACAAGCCAATAAGATAGAACCCTTAAGAGTTACCGTTGGCAACAATTACACATGTAAAGTAATTGAGTCCGCCAAGATCCCGATATTTCTTGAGGGGAAGACAACTATAGTTGACACACTATGGATGCCTTCCTTGTCGAGTAATTTTATTTTGGGACTTGATTTCCTACAAGATGCTCATGTTGTCGTGGACTTCTCCACGGGAGAATGGGCTTACAAGGAAAAACCTCAAAATAAACATTGGTTCTCGAATGCCGAATCACTAAACTGTGTAGTGGTGAATAACGGCTTAATGGTTCCCGATAATGATAACGCTAAGAAATTACAAGAGTTTCTAGAAATTAAACTGCCCCCCATTTCTGGAAAACCTGGAATTTCAAAGTTACCGGCAGTCATAATTGACGTGCAAGATTACGAGCCAATCAGACAGCGAGCTCATAGGTGCACGGATAAAATCCGCCAAGCTATGTGGCAAGAGATTGACGATATGCCAACCAATGGCATTATCGAACTGTCGCAAAGTGATTGGGCGAGCCCGGTAGTCATGGCGAAGAAAGCCAATGGCAAGCTCCGCTTTTGTGTGGATCTCCGGCGGGTTAACGCTGTAACTAAAAAGGATGCGTACCCATTACCGAACATGGCTGCGATCCTAGATGAGTTACGACAGGCCAATTATTTAACAACGATCGACTTGAGTCAAGCGTATTGGCAGGTACCGCTAGCAGAAAAGTCACGTGGTATCACGGCTTTTATTGTTCCAGGCAGAGGCTTATTTCAATTTGAGCGAATGCCTTATGGATTAACTAATGCTCCCGCAATATTCCAGCGTGCTCTGGATAAATTATTGGGTCCCGAATTTTATCCACATGTATTCGTCTATTTGGATGACATTATCATTGTCACCAAAACATTTGACGAACACTTATTATGGTTGGATAAAGTTATCGAAAAGTTAAGGCAAACTGAGCTAACGATAAATAAGGAGAAAAGTTTCTTCTGTAGAACGGAAGTAAAATATCTCGGATTTATCGTAGACAGTCAAGGTCTTCGCGTGGATTCGGCGAAAACAGAAGCCGTAATCACGTTCCCGATACCGAAGAATTTAAAGCAAATTCGTAGATTCTTGGGAATGGCATCTTGGTATAGAATATTCATTCCAGAATTTGCGACAGTTGCTGAACCGCTAACGAAATTGACAAAGAAAAATCAGTCATGGGAATGGACAGCCAATCAGCAGTCAGCATTCGACGCGCTGAAAGGATGTTTAACAAGCGCGCCAACGCTTGCCTGTCCAGATTTTTCGATCCCGTTTGCATTACAGACCGATGCTAGCAATGTTGGCTTAGGTGCTGTTTTGACACAAGTTATCGAAGGTCAAGAAAGAGTAATCGCCTACGCGAGTAGAGCGCTTACGGATCCCGAAAGAAAATATACCGTGACCGAGCAGGAATGCTTGGCAGTGGTGTGGTCGATAAGGAAGTTTCGATGTTACCTTGAGGGTTACCACTTCACTGTAATTACCGACCACAGCAGTCTCCGATGGTTGCATAATTTAAAAGATCCATCTGGAAGACTTGCTCGTTAGGCTCTCGCCTTGATGGAATACGATTTTACGATCGTACATCGTAAAGGAGCTTTAAATCATGTTCCTGATGCTTTGTCAAGAGCACCGGAAAGTTTAAATGCTTTGCTACCGTCTTACGCCGATACCAAGGATGCGTGGTATTTAAAGCGCGTAAAGGATATCGAAAGAACTCCAGAAAAATTTCTTGATTGGAAATTAGATGGAGAGTTGATGTATCATCAACGACGTTCAGATTTGGCAGATGCTGAGCTCGAAGATCTTGATGCTTGGAAACTGGTGATACCCAGGGAGTACAGGCAGAAAGTGCTCGAAGAATGCCATAAGTTACCGCAAGCCGGCCATCAAGGTATCGATCGTACATATCGACGCCTTTCGATAAATTACTTCTGGCCAGGTATGTTCAAAGATGTAACGGCTTACGTCAGTCACTGCGACGAATGTCAGCGTTGCAAGGTAGAACAACAAGCTCCCGTCGGCTTCATGGGACGTCGAATTGTTGAACAGCCGTGGACTGTAATATCGGCAGATATTATGGGCTCACTGACGCCAAGTAAACAAGGGTTCTCGTATGTGTTGGTAATCCAAGACCTATACACAAAATGGATCGAAGTAGCTCCACTTCGACGCGCTAACGGCAAAAAGATTGCAGAAGCTATTGAAAACTTGGTGATTCATAGATGGGGTACACCAAAAGTTTTAGTTACCGACAATGGTACCGAATTTGTAAATAAAGACATAACTGCTTTATTACAATTAACGGGTATGAGGCAAACCACGACACCTCCATATCATCCCCAGGCAAACCCCACCGAAAGGGTGAATAGAAGCCTGAAGATGATGATAAGGGCCTTTCTCGATTCTGATCATCGAGAGTGGGATCAGCATTTGGATGCATTTAGATTTGCATTTAATACTGCCCACCATGGTTCACTGCAAGCTACACCTGCATTTGCTAATCTGGGTAGAGAACCAGAATCGGCAAGGTCGATGCGACGTGAATTAGAAGGCGATACCGAAATCATGCAGCAACCGACAAAAAAGTGGTTGGCACGCATGAAACGCTTGGAAACACTTAGAACAGTTTTCAAGTATGCTCTCGAAGAAGCGCACGAACGACAGGCAAGACCGTATAATCTACGTCGTCGTGAAAAGCACTATGAGGTTGGCGAGTTAGTCTTAGTTCGCAACCGACAGCTCTCGAATGCCGCAAAACACATATCGGCTGCACTGAACAAACCATTCGGTGGACCGTTTATGATTGCGAAGAAGTTATCGGAGACAGTTGTAGAATTGTCTGATTTGGCAGGAAACGTCACTGGCAAAATGTCTACGGCAGACATCAAGCCATACAAGCCTGAGCTACCGCAAGAGTAAACCCAGACTGAAGTGCATCACTGCACGCTTGGGCGTGGCAGCGAAAAACGAACTCGTGTTCGGGCGCTTTCGGTTTCGGGTCGAAACCTCCGTTACGGAGGGGGGTATGTAACGAAGTTCCCCGTTACGTATACGAGATACCGAATAAAGAACATAAAAGCTACCGAACAGTGGATATTATTAATCCCTACGTTACCGACTCGTGAGATAGGCTCACGAGTGGATTATAGCTAACGTCAAGGATAGACCCCGTTGACAGGCAGAGGCCCGGATGAAAAGACCGGCGCTCCAGTAAACGATGTCCAGGTTGTCCTGAGAAGTAAGGCAGGGCCATGCCAAACAACCCAGGCAACCTGAGATAAGGAGAAGCGGCCTCGGGGAGTCCTAAAACAATGACAGTGTCTATAAGTCCCCACGAGGAGGGGAAATAGAACATCGAGTCTGGCTTGAACGCTGGTTACGCGCGTCAAGCAGGCTGCGCGAATGTCGTGCGCAGACTGCCATAGCAGGGCAGTCGGAACGCGACCGTGGGACTGTGCTGATGTGTCCGTGCGTGCTGGTGAGCGGGTGACGCGGCACTCAGACAGCCATGGGTCGGTTCGCGTACGTGAGGCGTGTGCTATAGGCCAGCCTGCACGTACGTCACGACTGGATACCGGCCAATGCATGGTGGGTTGCGCAGGGGCGTAGTTAGCCCGTTGGAATGTGTCCCGGTGCCCTCCGTAATCCCATAGGCTTGCGCTATGGCTGGACGGGCCGTGAACATTGCCTCCGTGGTGGTCCGCTCCTGGCAAAACGCTATGCTTTGGCAATTGATACCGCGTGTTCCCGCACTCCTCACCACCCCCTGTGTGTGGGTGGTGAGGGAGAAATGTATGCCCCTCAGCTGGCAGGTCTGCGAGGCTCGGACTTCCGTAAGGAACCCTCCCCTCTCTCCACGACCTAGTATACTGAGCGACCCTGGCTACCGCTAACGTCCATATGCATGGCCGCAGGGCCGTATAAGATGCATAGAGAATGGGGTCGAAGGACCCAATTGATAACGTAGGGTTGTTGGCCACCCAACTGACCAACTGGCGCCCTGATACCGATAGAAAAGGACGGGCGAAGGTAATGGGAAAACCCGTAGTGTGAGTGGCCCCTCGCACTGACGGGAATAACCTTACAGTGTATATTTTGAATTCTTTAAAGCTAAAAATATGATGTAATTATCAAAACAACAATAATTTTTTTAAATTTCAGCGAAACTTGATATCTGCACACATCTTTAAGATATCCCTACCATCATTATTTTTTACCCCCTCCATTACATTTTTTTATTATAAATTCAAGCAATACTGCATAAGCGTTATTCTTGAAAATCTTCCAACAGTGGTAACTAGTGTCACTTGTATTCAAGCTTCAGTCAACAGTATTAACTAGTATCAGTTAAAATATATACCAGATTAATTCTTTACACAAGTTTCATATATATTTTTTTTGTCTTCTAAAGGTAAGAATACATTATTTAAATCTTTGTTATTTAATAATAATAATAATAATAAGGGTTTTCTTTATAGTATAGAAAAAAAGAATGTCCTTTTTAAGTGGTGTCAATTCAATAGCTTCCGTCCCTGAGATGGATTTTATTAAATTAAACACTGTTGAAGAAAATCAAGAGTACGAAATACTTCAAATTCTGAAAGTTAACACGAAATTTGGGATGAGATTAATAGCTAAACTATTTACTGATAAATGGTTCTATTTACCAGCGCGGATGGCTGCTTTATTGGAATCGAAGGCACAGGACCAATTTGTAGAGCTGCAAAAAGCAGCAAATGAAAATATATTAATAATGAGATATTTGGGAGGAAAATACAATAATCTGGAATTTAAATTGAAAGAATAATGTTTTTGTGTAATAACAGTAATAATGTGTAAATTAATAAATACTTTTATATATGTTTTAAAAAATAATGTTTTATTTATTCTAAACCTTACATTTCTAATTTACATTTCTCACAATATTCGTAAGTGGATTATAGTCTACAATTTTATCATGTATAATTAAACAATACGCTGTAGTATTACTCCGAATGTTTTTCCAACACTCTATCTCAATTTTAACATCAACCGTTCCAGTTTTAATAGATTCATTTTGATATGAACAATCAATTACAAAAAGTGGACCATATTTTAAAAAGTTTAGATAATCAAGCATTGGTTTCGACAGTTTTTCTCCAGCATAATATGAATTAAAGAACTTTACATACATGTCATATAGTACGGAATAGCGAGATTTGGTGAAATCTGTATCGAGACGTTCGTACGGATAAAATTCAGAATTCAGATTGACTTTAACATCACGTACATCACAATCGCTAAATTTAAGTACATCTGAGTATTGATCGATCTTTTTGTTTCTTCTAAAAGCCAGTATCACATATCTAGGCTTCTCCAATTGTGTAGCTGCTTTCACAGCCCACGTATGTCGCTGTGTTTCAGGGAGAAGCGGATATTCGTAGAGCTCCCAGGAACGAAAAGCCATCGTGAGGTTTTTATTCTGCTCGATAATACGTAGAAATTGTAGTTTGGTAAATTCATTCAAAGTCTCATGAGGTATTCTCCATTGCACTCGGTACAGTTCGAATCTTGAATCGGTGAACTTATTCGATGAAAATATTGAATTGATATCATTACGTGCTCGTATCAGAATAAGCTCATGGCGAGCATTGATGATGACACGTTTGTAATCTTCGCAGAATCCTAACAGCATATGCAGGGGAACGCAAAAGTTGAAATTGTTAGTGACATTTTCACGGTCTTGAGTCTCAATAAACCAACCAGAATGACGTAGACTCATACTCTCTTCAGTGCTTAAGGATATGAGATTCTTAATACTGGTAGTAATGCCGACGTTTTTACAATGATCGATTTCAATACTATTCAATTCATACCGAATTTCATCGAGTAAGAATGCCATAGAATTAGCGTCGAGCATAACTTTATCCAACAAAGGTGTATCAGCAGCACGAGTACCTTCAATCAGTTTCCCTTCTATATAGAGGTAACTTCCGCTAGGCAAAAGAATCAAATCTTGTTGTTGTATAGGTATACGAATTTCATCACTATTTCCCAATGATGCATTCGCATATGGATTATAGGCGTGTATTTCCAATTTACTTATGCGATTGTCGTATACAGGCTGTGCGGTAACGTTCAACGGATCCATGATTTTTTTTCTTTACAGTCAAACCCAATGAGTGTAGAAAATCTATATTTTTTCTCGTTAGCACTTTCTTATTACTAATTCCAATTTTATTATTTTGAATATTACTCTGTAATGATGATGATGATGATTATGTATTCAATTCAACTGCAGCTGATTGACTGATTGATTCATCGAGTAATGATTGTTTATAATCATTAATATTCTTGTAAATCAACATTTTCTAATGTGTAACCGTATGGTGCTCTCTTCACTTCCAAAATTTACAGGACGATTGTCTTGATCGAGAATACGTAATGTGAGACGATCGATTACCCTTGCAATGACTGGCAAGTAAATAACGTTCTTCGGTGTTTCAGAGATTTTATAGCCTGGTGGAACGCTTGGGAAAAATTCGTGGATAACATGTCGTGGTCTACCGTTCGTATATGCACCAGCAGTAATGTTACATTCGATACGTAGAATATTTACTTTTAAAATATTCACAGGTTCGTCCGATTCAACCCAAGTGTTTGGTAGGATTACGCGGTCCGACGAAAATCCTAGCAGAGAACCAATATTATTAATTTTTGTAAAATCAATAGAATATTTACACATTATTTCACTTTTCAGTGTGTTATTATTGGCACGCAGAATAATAACATTATCATCATACGGTAACTCCAACCGCATACGCAAGTATTCATTTATCGCACTCAACTCATAACAGCCTGTTGGTATGGTTATTAGTTTATTTTTACCAAAGTAAAAATTATTATTCATCTCATCTACATTGGCGATCGAGTAGAAACTTTGAAAATCTACGAGTCCCAGCTCATAGTGACCATCGTCCAGATTGATCGGTGGGAAAAAATTTGATTCCAACACATGGCCGTGTCCTGATAGCGTAAATGTTAAAGACATTTCGTCTGTTCTCTTAGAAATTTAACACACAACTGACCACAAATTCTCGTATCATACGACTGATATTGGTCATGATTGTAATAAATTGTACTAAGCGGACCGAAGTACCGTACGAGTTCAGTCGGTGGCTTCAGATTGCCGAAAGAATCGAAATAATTTACAAGATTATTGCATTTAACGTAGGCAACCCAGTGAGTGCCTGGACCATTAGAATCGTCAAGGTTAACGATTGCACATTCATTAGACCATGGACCGTTTCGTGGCAGACTTGTACGCATAAAGACTCGACGGAAATTTGGTATATCACAACATACGTGAGATAATTGAATATTAATTGTAGCACTAGATCTTGGTAGACCGTGTACAGTTACTTTTTTGTTCCCTTCTTTAACATTGATTTTTTTGCTATCCCTCCTCCGTTTCGTTTGTACGGTGCGAGATACAGCCCCCGTCCGCCTCTTGCAGTTGTTTTTATCATACGATTGTGACGCTGCATTTCTTCCAACTGTTTTTTCGCAGCTTTGGCATCGTTTACAGCTTTCGCTATACCTGATGCCACACCTGCTAGTGCTCCCACCGCACCTAGCAGTGGGAGCAAAGGCAACAAGCTGCCCCGTTTTTTAGGCACTCGAATTTTCCGTTTTTTTATAGCACTATTTCCAGTTTTTCTCACTGCTGCTTTCCTCACCATATCTGTTTGTAATCCTAAACCAAGTTTACGCTTTGCGTTCATAGACGCCCAGACAGCTGTTGCTGCAGCACGCTCACCCAAGGTTGCGTCACCAGCTGTGATACGTCTACGTGCACGTTTTGCGAGCACTTTATCAGCTTGATGACACTGCGATAGGTCTTTGTATTGCGAATATGCGATATCGTGTTCTAGACAGGCTTCGTCCAGCTGATTCACACCTCGATCACCGCGTGCTAATCGTTTTTGAAGTCGAGTTCCTGGTCCACAGTAATTGTATCCTGGTAAATGAAGCTCAAACGGTAGTTTGTTTATTGTTTTATTGAGGAATGATCCACATCCAACGCACGACATGTATAACAATCTTTTATCAACGGTGGTAGTCCATCCGCATGAGTAGTATTAGGTAGATTGAAATGTTGTAAACAATAGCGATATTTTTGAACCTTAGGATCTGCACGAATATGCTTGGGCAATTTATTCCAATATCTGTCAATACTGTGTGAAAAGTATTTTAAAAGTACAATTTTCAGTACGTATTCCAATTGATCACTGCTTAACTCCTCCAAACTTGTAACATCCAACACAAATGCAGGCATAATGAAAACTGATTGAATTCTCCGATTTCATGCCTATAAATAGCTCATGCAATTACGATTTAACCTCACAGTCATTTGAGAATGCATTTCGTAAAGCAACCATTAAGTATCAATATCTCTAATACCGATTATCACACTGCCACCGTTAGTGATATGAAACGTCATGGATCTTTGCTTCCGTCAACTATACGCTGTATAGTTTGCGGACCCTCAAATTGTGGGAAAACAAACGTATTGCTAAGTCTTATTGAGAGTCTTCACGGTGTAAGATTTGACAACCTGTATGTTTACTCGAAATCGTTACAGCAACCGAAGTACCGTTACTTGGAACAACTATTGACAGACATGGAGGAAATTGGTTATCATCAATTTTCAAATAATAGTGAGGTTATAAATGTGACAGATGCATTACCAACTTCAATCTTTATATTTGATGATGTGGCAAGCGATAAGCAGGACAATATAAGAGACTACTTTTCAATGGATCGGCATTCGAGCATCGATTGCTTCTATCTTTGTCAGACCTAAGCTAAGATCCCAAAACATCTGATTCGTGACAATGCAAATATGTTAATCATTTTTAAGCAGGATGGGACTAACTTGAAGCATGTTAACAAAGATCATGTAAACACTGATATGACATTTAAAAATTTTGTGAATTGTGTTCAAAGTGTTGGCAGGAAGATTATGGATTTTTAGTAATTGATAAGGACAGTGGTATGCAAAATGGTCGATATCGGAAGGGTTTCGATGAATATGCAACCATCGAATAGCATAAAGCATCATATCAGTGCTGAAAAGTGTTAGTCTAACGTAGAGCATTGAACAGTGTAAATACATTATTAAGCAAATCAGTTATAAAGATAAACGGGTCAATTGAATCGCTAAACAGGTTGGTCGAACCGCTAAACCGGTCGATTGAACCGCTGAACTGGTCGATTGAACCGCTAAACAGGTCGGTTGAACCGCTGAACCGGTCATGTGAACCGCTGAACCGGTCGGTCAAACCGCTGAACCGGTCAGGCGAACCGCTAAACCGGTCAAACGAACCGCTGAACAGCTCGATTGAACTGCTAAACAGGTCGGTTGAACCGCTAAACCGGTCAATCGAACCGCTGAACAGCTCGATTGAACGGCTAAACAGGTCGGTTGAACCGCTAAACCGATCAGTCGAACCGCTGAACCGGTCGGTTGAACTGCTAAATTAGTTGATTGAACAGCTAAAAAAATCGATTTAACTAGTACATTGACTAGTTAAACAATAAAAGTGGATGAAAAGTCACTACTTAAGAAGATTGCTGAAACGAGTGAGGTGATTCGTGAAAAACATCGCGCACTGAAATTGGAAAGATCAATGGTGGAAAGTAGATTGAATGAAACTTTTAAACCAATAGTTGATCCACTGAAAAAACTAGTTATGCAAACAGATAATAACAATGAAGAATCTTATGACTTAAACATTAATATAAATCATGACCAGAAGCGGAAGCGTTATCATACTTCAACCTCCAATGAGTATATTATCAAGAAAAAAAAGAAATTACATAACAATGACGGTACTCTTACAAATAAATCATTGATGATCTATGATGATGATGATAATGATGAAAAATCTACTTATGATAAATCAATATTACCATTGAAATCAATGTCAGAATCTGTATCATTACATGCAGAGCCTGGACAAGAGTATGCATCATCACATTCAACATCAAGACAGGAAACCTTAGGATTGCTCAAAAAAACAAATAAATCATTCCATAGATTGGAGATCATTTCCACCTATTGCACGTCATTATATGCAGTTGTTCCTTTTCGGTAGTAAAGATCAAATCGATCATGGTTTCGGAGTTACATTAGATGAAAGGAACCAGTATGTGATAGGAAGATGTACATTTGATATTAGTCATGAAGGTGATATTTTAATTGATAAAAAGCGCTATATTGGTACGAGAGGTCTTTTTGAATTAATCTTCTTGAAAGAGCCTGATAGAAAGCTCTACAGCATTGATGACAAGATCATATATAAGCAAATCCTTGAACAAACTAAATCATATAAAAGAGCAAATGATAGTTACCAACAGGTTCAAGGGAATAAGGATCCAAAGTATAAGAAAATTATTCAACCACTAATTTACAATAAAGTACCATCACAACGAGTGATAGCTGGTAGTGGATTTGTGCGTGTTACTGATGAGCCTGTAAACTATATACATTGGAACGATCCTAATGAATTAGTTGATCGATTGCGACTTTTATTTGCATCAACCACCGCAGGTCATACAAACCACCATAATGAAATACAGTCAATAATAGAAGAGTTGCGTGAAGAGAATCTTATTCTATAAAAGGGTACAGTTTATAAACATTTTCTTCAGTTGCGTACCACACGTCAATATGTCAATTAACAAATTTGGTAGTGGTTTTAACGTAATGAAAGAATTTAATATTGGTACATTAAATGTGACTAAAAGAGCACTGGATTTGAATAATAAAAAAATAGTAAATTTGACTATTGATTCTGATAATAATATATGTGCTGTGAATATAAAGTTCTTGCAACACAGTTTAGCTGAATTGGAGGAGAAAATTGAAGAAAGAATAAATAAAAAATTACAGGAGATTGAGTCAAAACTTTTACAAACAAACAGCAAGATTAATGATGGATCCAAGAAGTGAATGTTTAGGATGCATCGTAAATTTTATACTCATGATAATCAATTGCTTTCGAAAGAAAAAGAATCATGAGTGATGAAAAGAATCAGAAATTATATATGTCTGAGGGAAAGGTTGTAAAAAGAAAATCAGGGAAAATCGTGAGTGAAGAAAAGAAGCAACTGGTGCAAGAGTTACATGTCCCTGCGAGAAGAAATTTTTTACAAAGAAAAGTTATAATACGTGGTTTCGATGATCTCTGGCAGGCTGACCTTGTTGATATGCGTTATTACGTTGATACTGGTCATCACTATATTCTTACAGTAATCGATGCTCTATCAAAATATGGTTGGGCAGTAGCTCTGAAGACCAAGAGTGCTAAAGAAGTAATTGCGGCTATGGATAAAATCTTGAAAAGTGGTAGGTGTCCGAAAAATTTGCAAACTGATAATGGGAAGGAGTTTTATAACAGCGATTTCAAACTGCTTATGAAGAAACGGGGTATAAATCATTACTCTACGTACAGCACGTTAAAAGCATCGATAGTTGAGCGTTGGAATCGAACATTAAAAACTGAAATGTGGAAACGATTTACATTGAACGGTAATTACAAATGGCGAAATATGCTACAACAGCTTGTGGATGATTATAACACACAGAAGCATCGTACTATACGAATGCGTCCAGCTGATGTGAAACCTGAGCATGCTGAGCATCTACTCGCGACTGTATACAACGCAATTAAGATCGTTGGAAGTTCCAAGTTCAAGGTCGGTGATTTTGTGCGAATCAGCAAATACAAGAACGTGTTTGCTAAAGGGTACACAGCGAACTGGACTACTGAAATATTTCAAGTTACAAAAGTGCAAAGGACAAATCCAGCCACATATTTACTTAAAGATTTTCATGGTAAAGATATATATGGAGGATTTTATGAATATGAGCTCCTAAAAACAGCTAATCCTAATGTATACCTAGTAGAAAAATGTTGCGTAAGAAAGGGAACAAGGTTTATGTAAAATGGTTAGGTATGGATAAAACGCATAATTCGTGGATAAATAAGAACAATGTTTTATGATCATTTATGTAATATAAATATTCTTGTATTTAAAATAAATAGGAAAAACATGTTTTTTTTTATATAATATAAAAAATACACAATTATTCTTTTAGTCTAAAATGACCCCAAGGTAGAGTGGCTACAGTACCAGGTGTGACAAAACGCTTATCATCATGCGGACTGAGAGCAAATTTTTTTCTGTGTAATTGAGAAAACTTTATGTAATTTAGATCTAATTGAATTTGGATTGCGGGATTGTACATTGAAATTATTCAAACAATCCTTGTAATCGTTAAAAGTTATGCTTCTATCAACAACATAACCTTTGACGCCTTTAGCTTTTTTGATAATTTTTGTACAACCCTGTACTTTAAAAGTATACATTTTTGATCTCAGTCCATTGAACTCCGTCATGATCTTACCATTATTTTCATCCTTCATTAATCCTGGAACCTTTTTATTAGCCAATGGTAAGCCGAATTGATTATCAGAAGGATAATCGCTACTATCAAATTTCGTAATATCATTTTTCATGACAGAATAAACATCATCACATTCGATACTGTATATCAGACTGTCCGTGTCAGTATACAAAGCTCTACATTTGCTACCAAATGTAGGAAACATATAATCGTAATGAAAATCATACAAAGAAGTCTTAGAGATATCTAAAATACTCATGCCTACGTACACTGGTTTATCAAATTTCGCGGATAATTTCGATAATTGTATTGCAACCAAATTCTCATTGAATATTGTGCGACTGTGAAAATTCGGTTTAGAAATCAATGCTTCTGCCCCGTATCTTCCCTCCCACTTGGTAGTGAGCTTCACGTCAATTCTATTCCTTCCGTTTTCCATAGTTTTACCGAATACTGCGTTGTTCATTAACTTAAAGAGATTCTTTTCAAAATCGTTTTTCGATTCTGTACGTAAACGTGTGTTTAGCTCAATGTATTCGCGTAGCCAGGTGGACTGCTGAAACTCTAAACCTCTGTGTATTCGCGTTAATCTAATACCGTTACGTATACATTGCTGTAATACACGATAGTGTATAACGTAACGTATCTTATCGTTTATAGTTGCAAGCAGTTTCTCCTGACGTGAACCTGGCGGCTTTTCACGCACCGGACAGAACGGTAGGTCGGAATGCTTGTCGTGTAGCTCACGTGGATATTCCAAGTCAACCTCTAAAATGTAACCTATGGATGAATCTTCAGGTACACTATTAATATCAAAATTATCAACATTTTTGATCCATCGGAATCCATGTGTAGGTAGAGGTTGACACATTGCCCAACCATACAAATTATTTACATCGTAGTACATTAAATATTTGCTTGGTTCAGCTGTATCAAAATCCTGCATGTATCGATTGTTGGCTTTTTCATACCGATGGGAACACTGGCTCAAACCACCGCGTATACCACGTTCAATAAAAAGTAACATATCTACACCTGTGAAAAGCTCCAGTTTAATTCCTGTATGCTTAAGCATCGCATCCCAGGTGAAGCCTGGAAGCGTATAATAATGAGCAGGATCCAAATTATAATTTACCATACAGCTATCACGGAAATTCTCGAAAATGTCTGCCAACAATAAAACATCAGTCTTTAAATATAAATCACTGTACTCCCCAAGTGTTCGGATATTGATTTTGGTCCATACATCTTTAGCATGATTATATGCTTCTTCAGTTATATGACTATCAGACAATCTGTTGTAAAACAACTTTCGTGGTGGTAAAGTTGTTTCCCCCAAACGACTTATACTATCTATGTAATCGTAAGGAAAAATACCTTTCCTTGTAAGCATGCGATATTGTTCTTCCGTTAAACCAGGAAACTGTGAAACTAAGTTTTTTAGCTGAGGTTCCTCCAAATATGAGCTCAGTTTATCTAAACTTGATACCATAAATTTAAATGAATCAATAAATCTCAGATGAATATTATAATGACGAAGAAATTTACTAAATGAAATGTATTTTTCCTTATGTACAGGTAGCAGATGTACAGATCCCTCCAACAAATTCGCGATCGCTTCGAAAATAAAATGTGAATCGTAGCCGGACAAATTATGGAAAATTATTGGAATAACATGCGAGTCTTTAAAGTTTAAATTGCAATTATTATGTGCCGGTCCTCTGTATTTATCCGTTAAGTGATCGTGATCGCGAACTCGAAGTTGATTTGGAAGAAACGGCTTTTTGCATATATGACAGTTGGGGTCACTATAATGCCTCAAGCTTTCGCTGACACTAAGGATTGACATAGGTACTACGGTCTTTAACCTATCACTTACAATTTGTGCAACGCTCTCAAGTTCACGTACAAACCACTCGATGCAGTCAGTACCTCGATATGAATTGTAAATTGAGAACGATGAATCACGAGAACTTTTTATATAATACCCTACACTAAATGGTACATGTTTTTGATAACTATTACTATTACTGTTATCATCAGATTGGTCAGTCTTCTCCAATATACACTCTAGGTCTGCATATATGACAAACGGCACTCGTTCACAATTCTTCACGTTCTTAAATGATAGCCAACGGTCTTCACCTTCGCTAGGTAGTACAACACGCAGGTTATCATTGAGTTGCTCACAGTCATGCTCGTGCAACTTTAACTTCTCCACTGTGTGAAAATAGTGTAGACACCTAAAAAAATATTAGAATATATATTAAAATAACTGTACTTTAATATTGGTAGTAAAATAATTGTGCTAATATTTGGCAGTTCAATCATTATAAACCGATCACAAATATGGTGAACGTGTCCTCTCTTCGTAAGCTGCGAATGTAATAATCTGGAGAGGCTTGTTATACACATGAAATGTGCAGTCCCCTCTTCATCTGTGATCATTAAAAGGTTGACATGTCGATCTCTCTTTTTCTTAGTTAATTGTAAAGGTGCGACGTTTACTCTTCCTCTCCCCTGATGATCATCCTGCTCCTCCAAGGTGAAGGTATTGACCGAAACATCATTATCAACTTCAAATTTCGGTATCTGATTTAAAGTGGTGGGAAACGTTATGCTTCCAACCTTTAAAACAGATCGAAAATCAGGATAAGAGGATGATCGACTGACTACAGCAGGTGGTTGCGCGGGATACAACGATGCAGTCACAGACCATGCAAAACAAGCATTATCACTTGTTTTTACATTTATCACAGCTTTTTTGCACATGATAGAAGATGGTAGCTGAATTTGACACCCTGCTTGCAGGGGGTTGTAATGGTTCATGTTTACAATTAGACTGTAAATTTTCTCCAATGCCCATCCACTATCACGTTCTTGGAATTCACTAAGTCTATGCAAAATTACTTGTACGACATTGGACTTGTACCATTCACTAAAGTTATCAGTCTTATATAAGGTACTATTCTTCGTACTAATATGCTTTTCATCAATATTGTCTTTGCATACAAATTGTCCGTTAAATGAACAGTTTACCTTAATACAATTAACACTATTTAATACTATGTTTATATGAGTTTGCAATAGTTCTTCCGCACTTAATAAAAACTCGCGTGGATCAATATAATTACTGTTAACTACCATACCGCTACATATTCAGTTTTTAAATGCTGAATCAAGATTCTCCCAAATAAGTTTATCGTTATCCGCAACAGTAGCAACATTGTTACCACCACCACCGAATTTTATTGAACTTTTATCCCTTGCTGCTCGGTGGAGGAGACACTTCATACGTGCGATTTCGGTAAAATGCTTTTGTCGCGTACCGGGAAGTGTATTCTGTATAACATTTCTCAATTCCTGAATACGATCACGGCACTCGATGACCCACGCACGATAATCACTCTCAGTTTTCACCAAACTGAACTTCTTCTGAAGAGTGTTATTCATTTTGAACTTCGATAATTTCCGAACAAAAAAGAAAATAAAAAAAAATAAGCATAAGAATGTTGGATAACTATCTTGTAACAAAGTATTAAATGAGAATGAAAATTTATTTTCGAACGTGCACGTTTTTATATAAATCAGATGTGATGAGAATGAAACCTGATATATGCTTAGTCTTCATTTTTTACACAAGTGATGGAAAATAATTTATTACAAATTCATCTAAACTGATTTATGGTAGAAAAATATTTATATGTGATATAAATAAAGTTTTTTAATCAATTTTTATTATTTTTATTTATAAAATTTATCATACATAAACTGAATGTAATACACATTTCTCATTGCACATATACGATCATGATTCATGCAAACAGGTAACTGCGATTCATAAATACTATTTTTTAATTTAAATTCACCCCAATTATATTCATCTGCATTATTAATATCTAAATCAGATATTTTTTTAACCATTTCATTTTTTCCAGACCTTTCACAAAAAGCTTGTCTTCCTCGTCCTCATAAGACGTTAGATATTTTTTACTTACTTGTTTATGTTTTAATAGGGTGAATAACCATCCGTCCACTGTAAACCATGGTAATTTAAATACAGCTAACTATAAAATGTATTTTATTAGATAAAAATCAATCAATCATTATAATATTAACAAATTTCACTTACTCTGATTGCTTTCTCTCCCAATCATTAAGCCAAGCGTGCTGGAATGGTGGAGAAAATAGGATATGTTGCACTTCTTTCTTTCGTACAGCTGCAAATTCTTTCACTATGAAAGATTTGTTAGCCAATCTAAACCCTTGAAAATCTACAAAGATAGGAGCAATCCTTTCACACTGATCTTATTAAAATGGTTTGATGCTCCTCTGATCGATTTATATATAAACAAAAATTTTTAGGGTGGGGAGGAGGAATAAGTATGTTCACATATCAATTATATAAACTGATGTATATATGTATGAAATTTTATATTAGAGATGTGTACAGATCTCAATTTTCTCTAGATTTCTGGAATTTGCTGATTATGTACAAAATACTGTATCATCGCAACCTTTATGAAAATATTAATTTACCTCAAGATATAAAATCCACGTGTCATATTGAAAAGATCTTCATGTAAATAAGACATAGAGCGATGTATGCACATCTCAATTTTCTCCAGACTTCTGATTTTTACCGATCGTATGCAATTTCTACAGAGCTCATACGATGTATCATCACAACCTTGATAATAAACTCATTTTACCTCGAAAAATAAAATGTGTGTTATATTTGAAAGATCTTCATGTAACTCTATCAAGAGTAGAGAGAGAAAAGAGATAATACGTCTTCTTTGCATGTTCTGTTGAAACAGCAATTCTTCTACTTGAGTTGGAGAAAACGTGATAATCTTTTAAATCTAATTCTCAGTCTACCAAGTTCACTCAATACTGTCTGTTGTCAGTGATTTAGTAAAAAAAGAAATTGTAATGGGTGTTCCAAACAACAGCAACAACATCAACCGAATGGATACTGAGGGGAATGATATTCCGGTCATTGATTTAGTGAGTGACAGTGATTCGGATATCCTGTTCGATGAGGATGGTGATGATGATCCGGAAAATAATGACGTTTGTAGCTGCTTTCCGAGGTCCGGAGAGACTTAGAGATGGAAGCGAGGATTAATCTGTTATTGGAGGATACGGATATGGAGGAGGATGAAGAGGAGGAGGAGGTGATGCACATACATCAGGAATCTCCACAAACTGTAAATAAATTATTATTATTATTATTATTATTATTTCAATTGAAAAAATTGAGAGTAATATTTTTTTATTTTCAGTATAGACACGAACCACGGCTACACAAACAGAGTCTGTTGTAAATTTGACACCATTTTATTGGTGTCGAAGATGCAGTGATTATGGACATCTGGTCATAACTTGCCCTGCTCCGAGTTGGTGCAGCATTTGTGAAGATTATGGTCATAATACCATAGAATGTGAAATTGATCTATGATAACTGATAAAAATTGTTACAAGTTTAGACTCTTATAATATTATTTAATTAATTAATTAAATTGTGAAAATAATAATAATAAATATTTTTTTTGTTCACAGATGCTGTTCCAATTATTCTTTTTTTTCCTCACGCATAGATAGACTTATTTTGATCGAGCTGCGATAAGTTTTATTATATCATATTATATTATTATTATTATTATATAATTATATTATTTTGAAATGAATTATAAATGTATAATATTTATTTTTTTCTTAAAAATTCGTACAAAATTCTTCACCATCACATTTCTATCTTGAATCTCTATTACGTTCATTCTCACGATGATTTTCGTTCCATTGCTTAGTAAGACATTTGTGCTTCTAGAGGAATTAGAAGAAAGGATGGTATTTTGTCCCTGGAAGAAACTTAATCTCACTTCAAGTCAGAGAGAGACTTTACCGCTGTAGGAACTGGGATGCTACTGAAAAGTCTCATTAGCTCTTCAGAGTGTCTCCAATACACATCATATACATTGAATTAAAAGTGAATTGGGAAGAAGTAATAGGGGAAAGGCCTCCCCTAATACTTCCGGAGGAACCATGGGAGGACTGGGAGGAGAGGCGGAGACCTGGTCCTGGAGGTCTTGTTGGAGGTAAGTTCATTAATATTATTATATTTCGTGAGTAGAAAAGAGTGAGGTTAATAATATTATTAATATTTTTTTTCTGTTTAATAGAGTATACCCGCTTCATGCGTGAGGGTAGACGTCAACAGCAAGAAGAATGGGAAGAAGAAATCCTCCGAGAAGCATCCTACCAGGAGGATTTCGACTTCTTCGGGATCCGCTGGATGCAGGATGGGTGTTGGGGATCACCCAACTTCCAGCATGAGGATCCCGAGAATGAGGATGGATGGCCTCCTACGCGTAGCGAGGAGTTCATCAACAGATTTTTTCATATCTAAATGGTAAGAATTTGACACCCCCCCTTCACACACACACACATAAATACATATATTTAAAAAAATAATTTTCTCTCTTTAATTATAGATGCTGTTGATGTTAACCCTGCAGCCTCCTCCTCCTATTTACCCAAGGTTGTGCCTGTGTGTGTTTGTGTGAGCGTGTCCGTGTGCATGTTGAACTTTGTATTTTTCTTTGTGTTAAATAAACTGGGTTTTTTATGCCTTTGGGCTTTTTCCCTTAAATTTATTGTTTTTATTTCCTGACAATTCCTTAATAATATTAGTAGTAGTAGAGTCATATGCATATAGTGTGCTACTTGACACACTGTGGAGTACACCAAAACTGTTTTAGAGAGTCTTGTGGGGGGGGGGGGGGAGGGGTTAGGTATATTACCTTATGTTAGGACAATGAACTCGGTCTAGAAAAGCGCGAAACGCTGTGCTCAGTTGAATATCGCATCTGACACCGTTACTCTCTCTCTCTCTCTCTCTCTCTCTCTCCAGGAACGCTCTCCAAGGAAGAAAGACAGTCGTAGAAAAAAATATTTAAAAGATGAATGTAGGTCGCGGTGAGGGTGAAACGCTGTGCCCAGCCGAATAGCACATCCGAGACAGCTATTCTCTCTTTCTCTCTCTCTCTCTCCACGGGAGAAAGACTATCGTGGAAAAAAAATATTTAATACATGAATGAAGGTGAGGGGGACTCGTCACGTCCGAATTTCATCGGAAAGTACCAATGGCGAGCTCATGCGCATGTATTGAGAAACATTCGAATACATCGGAGCGTACCAATACATTTAAATAAAAAACATCCATATCTAATCATACTGGTGGGGTGAATGTAGTCCCTAAACTTATTAAAAATTAAAAGCAGTTCCTAAAGCAATTAAAAAAAAATATGCCCTGACGTCATCAGAGTGGAGGACTCATAAGTGGTGGGGGTCAATGCAGTCCCTAAACTTATATCAAAATTGTGACACGTTCGTGAAGCAATTAAAAAATTACAGTGACGTCAGAGGAGTGGGGACACCTCCCGCCTCGCGACGGGGACCCCCGCGCGCCGCACCCCCCTCGCCACCGTTCCAGTATCGGCATAGCTATACTACTGATAGTTCTCAAACCTAACGGAAAATTTCGTTTCTGCATTGATTACCGGGAGGTTAATGCTGTCACCAAAAAGGATGCGTAACCTCTGCCCTACATGGAGGCGATACTGGATAAACTTAGGTCAGCAAAGTACATTTCTACACTGGATCTAAGTCAAGCATATTTTCAGATAGAGCTAGAGGATGCCAGCAAGGAAATGACGGCTTTCATCGTTCCCGGGAAGGGCCTTTTCCAATTTCGGCGGATGCCTTTTGGACTAACTAATGCGCCGGCCACGCTCCAGCGGCTCATTGATCGCTTAATAGGACCAGAGTTGGAGCCTGTAGTATTTGCCTACCTCGACGACATAATTTTGGTAACCTCAAGTTTCTCCGAGCATGTGGAATGGCTCGAGAAAGTGGTAAAAATTATTGAAGGCGCAGGCCTGGAAATCAACTGAGAAACAAGCCAACTCTGCCGTTCTGAAGTGCGTTTCCTGGGATATCTAGTAAACAAGGAGGGATTGGCACCTGATCCAGAAAAGGTCAAACCTATCGTGGAATATCCACCTCCTACTAATCTGAAACAACTTCGCCGATTTTTAGCTATGGTGGGATGGTACGCCAAGTTTTTGCCAAGTTTATCAGAGGATAAGATCCCTTTAATCCAATTATTAAGGAAAAATGCTAAATGGAGTTGGGGGCAGAAGCAAGATGAAGCTTTTGTTAAAATGAAGCAATCGTTGTGTTCTGCACCGATTCTTGCCAGACCGGATTTCTCTTTACCTTTTCTCCTACAGACTGACGCGAGCGATTACGCTATAGGATCCGTTTTAATTCAAAACATAGACGGTAAGGAACATCCTATAGTTTTTATTAATCGGCTTCTTTCAGCAGCTGAAGTCATATACACCGTTACCTAAAAAGAGAGTCTGGCGGTGGTCTGGGCCATTAAAAAGCTGCGACCTTATGTGGAAGGATATCCGTTCACAGTTATAACGGATCACAGCAGTTTGCGATGGCTTAACAACCTCAAGGATCCTACGGGGAGACTAGCGCGATGGGCATTAGCACTCCAAGCTTACGACTACAACGTAATACACCGGAAGGGTGCCTTGCACCATGTACCAGACGCACTATCCAGAGCTTTTGAAGGTACATTAACGACAAAAGCAGAAGGAGAAGAAGGAGCGGTTTCTGTCGTAGCAGTGACTGAGGGGGCAGACCCCTGGTACTATCGAAGGACCGAAGAAATACAGAAATTTCCAGATAAATATCCAACTTGGAAGATTGAGGGCCTGACGATGTATCATCATTTGCCCAACAAAAACCATGCAATATTGGGCCAGGAATTGGACGACTGGAAATTAGTATCACCAAGGGCACAGAGAGTCGAAGCGATTAGGTTGGCGCACGAACAGCCCTCATCAGGACATCTAGGCGTTGCAAAAACCAAGTATCGTTTGGCTACTCGATTTTATTGGCCGGAAATGCAGCGGGACGTTTGGAAATTTGTGCGTTCATATGAAACTTGTCAAAAGACAAAGGTCTCCCAAGCTCCGCCCACTGGGTTAATGATACCGTAAGTAACCGAACACCCGTGGACCGTCGTGTCTGCTGACATTATGGGACCCTTACCCCCAAGCCGATCTCAGCACCGATATATTGTTGTATTCTTAGATAATTTCAGTCGCTGGATCGAAATGAAGCCTCTTCGTAAGGCTGATGCGAAGTCAATCGTATCTGCTTTCGAAGATTTAGTAATTTATCATTGGGGAGCGCCTCGTGTGTTTTTATCAGACAACGGAACAGAGTTTGCGAACCAAGTCTTGCGACAGTGCTTGGAAAAACATGGAGTGAGATATTTTACCATTGCCCCCTATCATCCGCAATCTAATCCTGTGGAGAGAGTGGTGAAAGGATTGATCTCTGCGTTTGTGGGACAGGACCACAAGAATTGGGATGTTAATCTACCACAGTTTCGCTACTCGATAAACAGTTCTTTTCACGTTTCTACTGGAGAGTCTCCAGCTTTCTTAAACTTTGGGCGTGAAGTGGAATGCTTCAGGGATAATTCGGGAGTGACTAACTTAAATAAAGTGGTAGTGAAGAATGACACGGCCAACTTGGCCGAACGCTTAGGAAATATGTCAAAACTATACGAGGTAGTGCGTCGACAAATGCGTAAAGCCAGTGAGCGACAAGCGCAATATTACAATAAAGGTAGAGAAACTGTATTGTATAAGGTCGGAGACCTAGTGTAGCGTCGCAATCATGTACTGTCGTCTGCCGCAGACAATTTTGCGAATAAATTAGCTCCTAAGTTCGAAGGACCTTATAAAATATTGCGTTTTTTGTCTCCTAGCGTTTACGAGTTAGACGATACCAAGTCACGACGCAATCCACAGGCGCATGTGTCAGACTTAAAACCATTCATTGCTATCTATCCCGAACTTGAGTTATTGGAAATGGAAGATACTCAGGAAAGCTCTTCGCCGAAAGAAATTGATCGTAACTCTCAGGTACAGAAGGACGATAAGTTAGCGCTTGGGGATTCTAAAGATCCAGGAGATCGCAGAGACTCCTCAGGCAAGGGAAAGCAATCCGCAGATAAACCAAATTTTTGGACTCAGCGTTTACGTCCCCGCAACCCTAAACCATAGTGTCCCTTTTCATCGTGTAGATTATTGAGGAATTGTTCCTAATTTCGCTTGATGTCTTTTTGGTAAAAATTGTTCTTGTTATAGACAGTGGTTTTATTGTATGAGTTCCTTATCGATTGATTGAATGCCTGTCCTTGATCCTTCTTTTCCTAGTAATCTCCCCGGTGAACAGTTAAGTACAATTTTTTTTAGGATCAACAGTGGGCCAACTTAGTTGCACGGAGTGCGTTGGCCAAGCGCTACGATTAAAAATAAATTCCAATTAAATTTGGCATTATTAATCATCTCTCTCCTTTCACAGGGAGAAGTTAGACCCCTAGAAGCTGCTTAATTTTCCTTTGTTTCTTCGTTTTTCTCATTTAAATTAAAGCCTTTATTAGCAAGAACTTGAGATGGCGGGATACATTTCCTTTGGCCATGGGTCCTATAGGCCCCTTGTTGGGGAATTAGACGGAGTGTACCGAGTGCCGCCGGACACAGAGGACCGATTTGTGGCCCAGCTCGCCAACCCGTACGGACCAAGGGTGGAGTTTGCGGGCGTCAACTGACCCTCCTCATTCCGGGAGCCCTTCAGTCACCGTCATCGAGCCTGGGGCGAACGAGTGGCACTAGCGATGCTTCTGAGGCCATCCCTGCCTCCTCTCCTTCCCATGCTGAAGTTGCGGCCCTTAGGGCGACTACAGCCCTCCCTGGCCCCTCGGACGCCTACAACGCCGGGACGGGAAGCCTGTTGGTGCGGCCTGCCTCATTTATGGTGCCCCGGCCAGAGTAACGACGCCAACTGGAGCAGCAACAGGAAGCTATCCCTGTGTTCCAGCCGAACCGGCAGTGGTGGAGTCAAGGGCCTCTTCCTAAGGATCGATGCTTCCAGTGCCGTCTGACTGGCCACATTTGGAAGGTGTGCTCCCGTCCGGCGCTTTGGGCCTATTGTTATCGCTGCGGATGGCCATTCGAGTCAATATAGTCTTGCCCCAAATGCTCCGGGCTCTACTGGAGGAGCCTGGGACGCCGACCTCCCCCGCGATCCATTACGTTGGAATGGACGCGGGAAATTCCGCAACCTTCCCCGGAATTCACCAGAAGGACACGGTCCCCCAGAGTGATTTAGAGAAGAGACAGGCTTATTGGGAACGGCGTCACCAGGGTCGCTCCCCTCCGTTAGGACCGCGGACTTTGGGAGGCTTAACATTGTTCCCAGGTGGCAGACACCTCCGTAGTTGAATAAGTTGTTTTACATTTTTTCCAGGTGGCAGACACCTCAGTAGCCGATAAGGCAGTTTTTGCGTTTACTTTTCATTTTTTTCAGGTGGAAGACACCTTTTACTCGCTCCGTTGAGTATTTTTCATAGTTCTTTGGTTGGTTAAATTCAGGTGGCAGGCACCTCAGCAGCTCTTGAGAGCATAATTTCTTTTTGTTTGTTCTTCGAGGTGGCGGACATCTCTAGTCAGTTTACTTGATTATTAGATTATTGCTTAAATTTTATTTTATTGCGTAGCTTTAAGTACAGGTGGCATACAGCTATTGTAAACTCGTTGAACCGAGTATAGGTTTCGTTTACCATTTTTTTTATATTCATTCATTACGTGGATTTTTCTTTTGTTCGTGTATCGAACGCTTTATTGGCTCGTGGAGCGACGTTTTGTTTAAATTCTTTCGGCACAGAGTTAATTTTTTCGGTGGCAAGCACCGTTTGCGCTCATTAGAGCTTTGTTTTATTTCTTTATTATTCTTCGTGATCATTCCAGTGTACCTGTTAGAGTGCATTTTTGCAGGTGACAGACACCTATTTGATTGTTGAACTTTTGCTTTTTCATTTATGTTAGGGGAAGCTATCGCTGTCTCATTATTCTTTCCGTCTGCGGCAGTGACGTGTAAAGCTCATTGCTTGTTGTATTCGCTTCAGCACGAATTCTTAAGCTTATGGCAGTCGTCCCTGCTAACACACTTATGCAGTAATGTCTTCTCTTCTCTATGCAATTCTCGATCCTTGAATAGGCCTGTGAGCTTTTTTAATTATATTCCTTGCTGCTAAAGCTTTGGTTATCTTTGATATTATTGTTGTTTAGCAAAAATCCTCTCCCCGCATGTTACTAATTAATTTTATTCTTCGATAGAATTGGTCGTTACCCGTGGTTAGGATTATCCTTTCCGCTAGTGATCGTACCCTCCGTTCCTTTATGCGTGTAAGACATCATTCAGGGTATCCAGTTCATCAGGAACGGGCATGCGAGGACGTGGACAGGGGGTGAGTCATCTACACCTTAGTCGTTGATGCGTCCCTCCTGTAGATAAAGGAGAACTGCGGAGGACACTAAGGATGAGGAACGCACGTCCAGAGTCAAGAGCGTTCTTTCAGTCGAAGGATTAGCAGAGGACACGGATGCTAGGAAGCCCCTTCTGCTGAGGGCATCGGCCAACTAGCTTGCACCCACAGGACCGGGAGGAGAATTGCGGAATATCTCCTATCGTCTTAGATTGGCTGAATCTCTCGTTAATTATTCTTTTCTTGTTGTTTCTGTTTTTGTAGCCCTCGTCACTTGGGGAGACGGGTCTCGCTTAAGGGAGGGGGTGTTGTGACGGAATATTTCCTTGTCACAGAATTTTGTTGTTTGCGGTAAAGCTAGGTGGGCTCGGTCGGTAATTAGGGTTACCGTCGCGCGGCCCACTGGCCTACTTCCGTTAGTGAGTCGCCCGCGGCAGTAGAGGAGCTATGCGGTTCCGATGACAGGGAGTGGGGGAAGCTGTTTTGTGGTGTGGAAGGGGGATGGGTGGGGATAAGACTCTCTTAGTATGGTAGTGGTGGGGATGAGGAAGGAAAGGGTCTTATAGTGGGATCGAGTTTGGTTAGGGAGGGTGGGGGTATTTTTCACCCTATGTCACAGTTGGAAGGTCTTATAGTGGGACCGAGTTTGGTTAGGTAGGGGGTATTTTTCACCCTATGTCACAGTTGGAAGGTCTTATAGTGGGACCGGGTTTGGTTAGGGAGGGGGTATTTTTCACCCTATGGTACCGTTGGTTAGTTATCCTACGGGGGCCTAAGTTATCCTACGGGGCCCTAGTTGAGGCAAGGTTTTTTCACCCTTCGAAGTCGATGGTTAGTTACCTTACGTAGCCTAACTATTTCCGACGGAAACGTCATTGGCTCTAAGAGAGAATATTTTCTGCCCTATGCTACATGTAGTGGGCGGTAATTCTAAGATGCTTTAAGGGTTGACAAAACTTTAGTCCTACGGTGGGGAAATGACTGACCTGCCTCTCTTGGAAGGACGGAAACGTCATTGGTCCTCAAGAAAATATTTATGACTTATGCTACGTATAGTGGGAGATAGTTTTGACCTATGGTGAGGATAGTAGGAGGGATGAAGAACAATTAGCTTGAAGAGAGGGAGAAATTTTCTTGAAACATGCATATTTAAATAGAATTATTTTAGTATAAAAAACGTAGGCATAATGGCACCATCGTTCGTTGATTTTCAAGGATTCCGTTTGACGGATAAGTCATTTATAATCAAAGAATTTTCTGTTATACAAGAACAAAAAGTGTTCCATATTTTATTTTCACCGCCCTATTCATATTCGTGGCTAAGTAAAGAGGAACGAAAGCGGACAGAGTAAGTATATGAAAAAGAAAAATATATATTATTTTTGTTTAATATAATGTTTCTTTTTTAGCTGGTTCTTTCTAAATTATCACGGCTTAAATTGGGCGGATGGCTACTCACCCTACTATAAATATAAAGATATTATAAGGAAGTATATTTATGATGATGAGGATGAGATTTTTGTGAAAGGAATTGAAAATACAAATTGGTTAAGAGATATTTGTAATTTAGAAATAACTAATGTAGATAATTTTATGTGGGGGGATTTTGATTTAGAAGATAGCTTTCATAATTCAAATCCTCCAGCATGTTTGAATCATGAAGGTGTATGTGCCTTAAAAAATGTCTATTATATGAAATATATGTATGAGCTAAAATCTGGAATATATGTATAACTGAAAAACGCTTGCATCTATTTTCTAACATGTCGTTACCTGTCCTCAATGTTCTCTTACCCCCTGAAGTGTTTCAGAGATCCTTTATCTGAAGAGCTCAGTTTCCCACTCACTTTTCCTCAGTTCCTGATTAGTCCTCTCGAAGAAAAGAACAAAAGATATCTCTACGAAATAGAGTTTCGAAAACGCAAGAAGAATATCGCGAGTGGGTACGCGAGTGTCGTGAATATATTCATAAACTCAGAATCTCTAATCGCAACGCACCTATAGGCACGCTGCAGAAAAATTTTGCAGAAATTGCACAAATACAGTGTCTTCTACTTAGAGCAGCTAAGGATAAGAGTTATTGTTTGAATCATCCTCTCAAGAATCCTGACTTAGGAAATCAGCATAATTATCATGAGTAGGTACGCAAGTGTCGTGATTATATTCGAAGTTTAAGAGATGCTAATAGATCTGCAGCTCCCGATACAGTACACAAAAATCTGGCTGAAATAACCACTATCCAACGTCTACTTCTGCATGCGGCAAAAAATAAGAAATCAATTGGAGCGAGAAAGCTTATTTGGAAAGATCTCGAGTCCTCATTTAAATCTCGAATATGTAGCGGAATGGTTGTAAATTATAATTATATAGAACCACGTGATTTTCTAACAGGTGCAAGAGACTTAGTATAGACCTACACAGAAAAAGTGTTTAATAATGTGAACGCAGTTAAGATAAATTGTATCTTTAACGGCCAATTTATTTGTAAAGAGATTACTGATATTAAACATATCTCAACCCGCAATGCAGTCTTATACAAAACTGATAGTTTTAGTGATTGGTACAATACAAATATAATAGACAAAATTCTAAAAGAATTGAGTGAGTTTCAAGAGCGTGATAGTAGATGGGCGTTGGAAAAAATTCTGAATTTAATTATAAATATAAATTATTATTACCCGCTGCATATAGGTTGTGCAGTCGAGCTTCCAGAATATATTAAGAATAAACAGGCTTTGATAAACATTGAAAGTGATGATAATAAATGTTTTGTATGGGCTGTAACGGCTGCACTCTATCCGGCAAAACCGAATACTCATCCCCAACGGAAATCTGCATATCCTCATTTTACAACTGTTTTCGACGTTAGAAGTATAACATTTCCGACTACATTAAAACAGATTCCGAAATTTGAGGAAGATAATGATGTCTCTATTTATATTTGTACTATGGTGGAAGAGACTGAGAGGAACGAGAATACAATCATAGCACCTCTACAATTAACAAAATGCAAGAGGACCAGACACGCTAATCTTCTTCTTCTCGAGCATCAAGGAGCAGCAGCACATTTTATATGCATCAGGAACCTTTCCAGACTGCTAAATGGACAGCTTAATAGAGGAAAACGCTCTCATCTTATTTGTGATCGGTATGTTTTACTGTCTATATATATATATATATATATAATTACTGCTTCTATATTCTAATAGTACTTTTTCCCTTTTATAGTTGCTTACACTATTTCCACAATGATGAGAAACTAAAATCGCATGAACGTGATTGTGCGCAACTCAATAAAAACATCCGAATTGTGCTACCTGACAAGGACCGTTGGGTTTCCTTCAATAACATGAAGAGCAGTGAGAGGGTGCCATTTGTCATATACGCTGACATTGAGTGCTTGCTTGAAAAAGTTGATCAAACGAATGACGATATTGGTATTTATCAAAAACACATACCTTTTAGTATAGGTTATTATTTTAAAAGCGTTCGTGATTCATCGCTCTCAACTTACAAATCATATCGTGGACTCGAGTGTATAGAATGGTGTGCGAGAACTCGATAAAATTGCTAGCATAGCGAGCGAAAAACTAAAGACTGTAGTGCCTATGAGAACGCTAAGTATTAGTGAAAATTCAAGGCATTATACTGAGCCCAACTGTCATATATGTAAAAAGCCGTATCTTCCAGATCAAATACGTGTTCGCGATCATGATTATTTAACTGGTAAATATAGGGGACCTGCTCATAATAATTGTAATTTAAACTTTAACGATTCACATGTAATACCTGTAATTTTTCATAATTTATCAGGTTATGATGCACATTTTATTTTCGGTACAATCGCTAACTTGTATGAAGGTTCAGTACACTTGTTACCTGTACATAAGGAGAAGTATATTTCATTCACTAAATTCATCCGTAAATATAATATACAACTAAGGTTTATCGATTCTTTCAAATTTATGGCATCTAGTTTAGACAAATTGAGTTCATATTTAACGAGATCACATTTTAAAAAATTTAGAGTCAGAATTCTCATATTTAAACATAGAACAATTTAACCTTCTGACAAGGAAAGGTATTTTTCCTTACGATTACAAAAATAGTCTGAACCGTCTGGAAGACACTGCTTTACCTCCACGCGAGATATTCTATAATAGATTATCCGATAGTGATATTAGTGAGGGTGCGTATAATCACGCTAAGGAGGTATGGACCAAATTTCAAATACGAACACTTGGGGAGTATAGCGATCTCTATTTGAAAACTGATGTACTATTGTTGGCTGACGTTTTCGAAAATTTTCGTGATAGCTGCATGCAAACTTATAATTTGGATCCTGCTCATTATTATATACTCCCAGGCTTCACTTGGGATGCAATGCTCAAACATACAGGAATAAGATTAGAACTTTTCACTGACGTAGAAATGCTGCTTTTCGTAGAACGGGGCATACGTGGTGGTTTAAGTCAATGCTCGCACCGCTATGAAAAGGCTAACAATCGGTACATGCAAAACTACAATCCCGAGGAACCTTCTAAGTATTTAATGTACTACGATGTAAATAATTTGTATGGGTGGGCAATGTCTCAACCGCTACCTACTCACGGATTTCGATGGATTGAAAATGTTAATAATTTTGGATATCTCTAATATACCGATAGATTTACCCGAGGGTTATATTTTAGAGATTGACTTAGAGTATCCAAGCATGCTTCACGATAAACATTCCGACCTTCCATTTTGTCCCGTACGTAATGCACCACCGGGTACACGTCAGAAGAAGCTACTTGCAACTTTAGAAAATAAGGAGCGCTATGTTATACACTATCGTGCTTTACAGCAATGTATGCGTAATGGTGTTGTCTTAAAACACATTCATCGCGTCTTAGGATTTCAGCAGTCCACGTGGTTACGTAAATATATCGATCTGAACACTAGTTTGCGTGCAGCATCTAAAAATGAGTTTGAGAAAAATCTTTTCAAATTAATGAACAATGCGGTGTTCGGTAAGACTATGGAGAATGTTAGAAATAGAGTTGATGTGAGACTCGTGAGTAGGTGGGAGGGAAGATATGGTGCTGAAGCAATGATTGCTAAGCCTAATTTTCACAGTCGCACTATATTCAGTGAGAATTTTGTCACGATTGAATTAACAAAATTAGCAGCTAAATTCGATAAGCCTATATACGTAGGTATGAGCATTCTTGATATTTCGAAAACATGTTTGTATGATTTTCATTATGATTATATGCTTCCTACGTTCGGTAGCAAATGTAAAGCGTTATATACCGATACGGATAGTCTAATATACAGCATTGAGTGTGATGATATTTACACTATTATGAGGGAGAATCTTGCTAGATTTGATACAAGCGATTATTCTCCCAACAATCAGTACAATTTACCTCTAGTAAATAAAAAAGTCCCTGGGCTGATGAAAGATGAGAATAATGGGCGGATAATGACAGAGTTTATTGGACTGAGATCAAAAATGTACACATTTAAAGTACAAAATAAAATTATCAAAAAAGCTAAAGGTATTAAGACTTACGTTGTTGCTAGAAACATAACCTTCGAGGACTATAAGGACTGTTTAACAAATTTTACTGTACAAGTCCGCAATCAAAATTTAATTCGCTCAAAATTGCATAATGTTTATTCGATTACGCAACGGAAAGTAGCTCTCAGCCCATACGATGATAAGCATTATATCGTGCACGGAACTGTATCGACTCTACCATGGGGTCATTATAGAATAAATTAATTATATTTTAATTGAATAATTTTATTAATAAATATTGTTTTTACAAAATATTATCTTTATTTATCCATGAATTATGTTTATTATCGAATCCTAACCACTTCACAAAGACCTTATCACCCTTCTTACGTAATACCTTCTCCACTAGATATACATTAGGATTAGCAGTTTTTAAAAGTTCATATTCGTAGAATCCTCCGTATATATCAGTACCACTAGAGTCTCTAAGTAAATATGTAACAGGATTTGTTTTCTGCACTTTTATAATTTCAAATATTTCAGTTGTCCAATTTGGTGTGTATCCCTTTGCGAATACATTCTTGTATTTACTGATTCGTACAAAATCACCTACTTTGAACTTGGCACGACCAACAATCTTTATATTATTGTATACTGTAGTCAGGAGCATATTAGCATGATCTGGCGTCACATCAACTGGTCGCATTCCTATAGTACGATGTTTTCTTGCGTTGTAGTCTTCAACTAGTCGCTGCAGTATGCCTCGCCACTTATAATTTCCATTCAACGTAAATCGTTTCCACATTTCAGTCTTCAACGTGCGATTCCAGCGCTCAACTATCGTAGCTTTCAATACGCTATATGTTGAGTAATGATTTATTCTACGTTTTTTTATAAGCGATTTGAAATCACTATTATAAAACTCCTTGCCATCATCTGTCTGCAAATTTTTGGGACATCTCCCACTTTTCAGAATCTTCGTAAATGCGTCTGTCACTTCCTTGCCAGTTTTGGTTTTTAGTGCTACTGCCCATCCAAATTTCGACAATGCATCAATAACTGTGAGAATATAGTGGTAACCTCCGTCAGTATAATTCTTCATATCAACCAGATCTGCTTGCCAGAGGTCATCGAAGCCTCGTATTATAACTCTTCTACGTTGAAAATTCCGTCTTGCAGGTACATGCAGTTCTTCGACCAATTTTTTCTTTTCTTCACTATCCATAACTCTTCAGGTATGTGTTGGGTTTACAAGGGTACAACGAGCACTGGTGGTAGTAAAAGTTTCTTTTTCCTAATAAAACTCTTTGTCGAATTATTTCAAAAAGAATTCTCCTTAGCATGATTCTCCCCATGAAAAATAGCACTTTTTTTTTTTAATTTCGCATTATCTTCATTATATGTTTCTTTGATTCAGCATCCTCTTTAGTCTGATTCTCCATGAAAATTGATGCATATTTCTTTAAATCTGCATTATCTTCAGCATGTTTCTGCATGAAATTACTCAATTTCACTTGAAAATCATTCAGCCTTAATTCGGTTTCATCCAGTCTTAACGCAATACTTCGTAAAATATCACTGTTTTCTTGCATTTCATTTTTAAGGTTCTCACGTACAGCATTCATATTATCCAGCAGAATACGCATATTCACAGCACATTTCTCATCAGTAGCATCAAATCCTAAATTTGAAATAATATTCCCCTTAGCATTAAATCCATTCATACGTTTATCAAATTTTAATGTTTCATCTTCAGTTTTGCGGAAATATTTTCTCACATTACTGGCAGTGGAAATACCTCCAAATTTATTTATCGACATTGTGAAGTAACACAATCAACTGGGAAATTATGGAAAGTGTAATCTCTTTTATAGGATAATACGTTCTTCATGAAACTCCTCAATTATTGATTGTATCTCATTATGATGATTCGTATGTCCTGCAGCAGATGATGCTATCAATAGTCTCAAACGTTCAACTAATTCGTTCGGATCATTCCAATGTACATAGTTCACTGGTTTATCATTAACACACATATAACTGCTACCTTTTACAAGATTCTTTGGAGGAAATAATGGGCTAATTATTTTCTTCCATTTATAACCCTTATTCCCACGAAGCTTTCCCTCGCTACTGTAATCTGCTCTGTGTACATTACTTTGAGAAAGAATATTCTTATATGTTTTTAAATCATCTTCAGTATAATCATGTGGCTCTTTCATGAAGATCAATTCAAATAGACTAATAGTACCCTGATAATACTCCTCATCAATAATAATAAAATCTCCACGATCTACTTTAAAAGCACATTTTCCAATTCTCATTTTGTTAAGACTACCATCTTGTTCAACTCCAAAATTATAATCAATTATTTCCTTATTTTTACTCATAAACATCTCTATATATTTACGTCCAATTGCTCCATATTCTGACAAAGAACTATTTAAATCTAAGGATCTTTGCAATGGTGATGATGGAGTTTCTTCTTGCATTGGTGATGGTATTGCTAAATCATTAACATCCTTTTCCACTTTCACGCCCTCCTCCTCCTCATCCCCATCCTCTTCCAGAAAAAGGTATGATGTTTCATTAGGTCATGAATTGCCTTGCTGATCATCATCAGATGAAGGGGTTGGAATTTTAATTCTAGAGTTGTATGCGAAATCTTTACGTTGTGGAGCCGATGAGAGATAAGTCCTTTTACGTTTCGATGAAATAATAAAAGAATTATCGCTTACAGTATTCTTCTGTAGCGGTTCCTGTTTATACTCATATTTCGGGGACACGAAGGTCATCTCATTATGTTCAGTGAGCTTCTTCAATGGCTCAACAATTGGTTTAAAAGTTTCATTTAAATTGGTTTCCATCATTTCTCTTCTTGATTTGAGTGCACGATATTTTTCACGAATTACTTTACTTTTCGCGGCAATCTTCTTTAGCAGCATCTTTTCTTCCATTTTCCTGCTTTCCATGTTTTCCACGTTCAATCCACGTTCAATCCACGTTCAATCCACGTTCAATCCACGTTCAATCCACGTTTAATCCACATTCAATCCACGTTCAACCCACGTTCAACCCACGTTCAATCCACGTTTCCACGTTCAAACCACGTTCAATCCATGTTCAATCCACGTTCAATCTAGGTTCAATCCACGTTCAATCCAGGTTCAGTCCACGTTTTTATTTCCACGTTTATACTAGGTTTATTCCCCGCTCATTTGATGTGTGTGTGTTTTGATGGACACTTAGCTCTAAACTGAACAATCTTAAGCAAACGGTATACTATTTAATCTTAGCATACTCATCGAAACCTTTCCGATATCTACCATTTTGAATTGTACTATCCTTGTCGATCACTAGAAATCCATAATCATGGTGCCAGCACTTTGAACACAATTCATTGAATTTTTCAAATGACATATCCGTGCTTACATGATCGTTATAAATATGTTTTAAATTAGTACCATCTTGCTTAAAGATTATGAGAGGGTTTGCATTATCACGAATCATGTGTTTAGGAATTTTAACATAAGTCTGGCAGAGGTAGAAGCAGTCAATATTTGAATGTCTACCCATGGAGAAGTAGTCTCTGATATTATCCTGCTTATCGTTAGCAACATCATCAAATATGAAAATAGAATTGGGTAACGCCTCAGTTACCTTTACAACGTCGCTATTGTTTGAAAATTTAAAATATCCAATACCTTTTAGTTCTTTTAATAACCGTTCAAGGTATTGATACTTGGGTTGTTGAAGCGACTTTGAGTATACATAAATATTTTCAAATCTCACACCGTTAGGACTTTCTACGAGACTAAGCAGTACGTTTGTTTTACCGCAATTCGAGGGTCCGCAAATTATACTACGAATTGTAGATGGAAGTAGGGATCCATGACGTTTACTCGTTCCTCCACAACCCCCACCGACAATAAAACGATCGGAGTTGGAGACACGAATGTGCAGTGGTTGCTTTACGAAATCAATAACTGTAACACTCTATGATCATGCAAGCTATTTATAGGCTCGAAGCAGATTATCTCATCAGTTCTCATTATGTCGTTGTTAATGTTAGATGTGCTACGTTTGGAGGATTTAACTATTGAGCAGCTTCAATACATTCCAAAAATTTTACTATTGAAGCGCTTTCCAAACAGTATTCGACTTGTTTGGTGTAAATTACCTGAGCATATTCGTGCAGATCCTGAAGTGCAACAATATCGTGCTTGTACGGAACATTATAATTTACCTAATCAAGATCATTTTGATGGAATACCGCCTTCAATAAAAAATTGCTGGATGTGCCAACGAACCCGTTAGGAAAGCATGACATGATGAGATATGGTTGTGGATCTTTTTTCAATAAGCTGCTAAATAAACTACCCTTCGAGCTGCATGTACCTGGCTATAATTATTGCGGTCTAGGTACTCGCCTTCATGAACGGTTAGCACGTGGTGATCGAGGAATAAACCCTCTGGATGATGCTTGCCGTGAGCATGATATCGCATATTCAGTATATAAGGACCTACCCTCGCGTCATCATGCTGATAAAGTACTTGCACGCCGTGCACGACAACGTATCATAGCTAGTGACTCATCCGTAGGTGAACGAGCGACAGCGACTGCTGTCTGGGCATCAATGAATGCAAAACGGAAACTCGGCTTAAGACTGCGAGTGCCTAGAAAAAGTACGAAGAAAAGAAAAATTCGTGTGCCGAAAAAATGAAGTGGTTTATTGAGGAAAAAGTCACTTACTAAAACAAAACGGGGGGGTTTATTACCATTGCTTCCGCTGCTGAGTGCGGTGGGCGCATTAGCTGGCGGTGCAGCAGGTATAGCAAAGGCTGTAAACGACACCAAAGCAGCCAAAAAACAATTGGAAGAAATGCATCGACACAATCGCTTAATGGAAGCGAGACGGGGACAAGGTTTATACCTCGCACCATACAGTCGAATAGGAGAGGGAGTGAAAAGGAAAAGGAAAAGAAAATAAATGGACTTCCTAAATCTGGACCTACTAGTAATATGCAATTATCAAACGTCTGCCGTAAAATACCGCGTTTTCGGGGAGTCTTTATGCGTACATCTCTACCTCAAAATGCGCAACGCAATGAGTGCGCAATTGTGAATCTTGATGACGAACAAGGTCCTGGAACACATTGGGTCGCTTACGTTAAACGTAATAAGCACGTTAAGTATTTCGATTCCTTCGGAAATTTAAAACCACCCATTGAACTTGTGGAATATTTTGGACCTTCTGCTATAATCTACTACAACCACGAACAATATCAATCGTATGATTCAAGCATATGCGGTCAATTGTGTGTCAAGTTTCTACGTGAGCAATGTCTTTAACAGTTACACTCTCTGGCCGTGACTCGGTATTGGGGTCAGATTTTTTCCCCCCGATCGATCTTCGAGATGGACATTATGAACTCGGTCTCGTAGACTTTCAGAGCTTCAATTCAATCTCTAATGTTGATGAGACAAACAATATATTTTACGTTGATGATCAGGAGCTAACTATACCTACAGGTTGTTATGAGCTCAATGCTATAAATGACTTTTTACGTGCTCGGATGTTCGAAGGTGATGAAGAAGAAGTAACTGTTCTACGTGCTAATAATAATACATTAAAAAGTGAAATAAAGTGTAAATATCAGATTGATTTTACACAACCTAACAATATAGGCTTTTGTTGGGTTTTTCATCAGATCGTGTTATTCCACCGAACACACTAGCTGAATCAGACGAGCCCGTAAACATTATAAGAGTAAATATTCTACGAATTGAATGCAACATTACAGCTGGTGCGTACACAAACGGTAGACCTCGACATGTTATACATGAATTTTTTCCGAGTGTTCCGCCAGGTTATAAAATCGCAGAAACACCGAAGAACGTCATTTACTTGCCAGTCATTGCGAAAGTAATTGACCGTCTCACCTTGCGTATTCTCGATCAGGAAGATCGTATAGTAAATTTCGGAGGTGAAGAAATCACAATTCGTTTACATATTAGAAAATGTTGATTTACAAGAATACTTATAAATCACCGATACTCGATGAGCCTATCAGTCCAACTGCTGCAGCAGGACAGAATACATTGAGTGAAGGTAACGCTGGAGGACAAAATACATTGAGCGAAGGTAACGTTGGCGCATCATTAACAAGAAGAAATATCACCTTTCTACAATCACTGGGTTTCAACGTTAGAAATAAAAATGGATCCATTAGATGTAACCGCTCAACCGGTGTTCGACAATCGCATCACTAAAATGGAAATGCATGCATACAATCCTTATGCAAATGCCTCATTGGGAAATAGTGATGAAATTCGAATTCCTATACAACAGCAAGATTTAATTCTTCTACCCTGTGAAAGTTATCTCTACATTGAGGGAAAGATAATCGTTGGAACCCGTGCTCCAGATGCAACAGCCCAAGATGTCGTAGGACTTGACTGTAATTCCATGGCATTCTTGTTTGATGAAATTCGTTATGAATTGAATGGTATTGAGATTGATCGCTGTAAGAATGTGGGTATTACTAGCTCCATGAAGAATCTCATCTCCTTAACTGCTGAGGAAAGTGAAAGTCTACGTCATTCAGGATGGTTTCTAACAGATCACAGGTCTACGAATCATTTCAACTTTTGTGTACCATTGCAAATGCTGTTGGGTTTTTGTGAAGACTACAGAAGAGTTACAATAAATGCACGTCATGAACTCGTTCTTATTCGAGCACGTGATTATATAAATTCACTACATTCTTCGAGAAAAATCATCAACTCCAAAATTGATTTGCAAAAAGTGCAATGGAGGATTCCTCATGTATCACTGAATGATTATACAAAACTTAAATTTCTACGTTTGATTGAGCAAAACAAAAGTTTAACCGTGGCTTTTCGTTCCTGGGAACTCTACGAATATCCACTTCTACCTGAAACACAGAGGCATATATGGGCCGTAAAAGCTGCAACACAATTGGAGAAACCTCGATATGTTATACTAGCATTTAGACAAAATAAGAAGAGTACGCAGCATATGGAGGTGCTTAGATTCAATGACAGTTCTGTTCGTGATGTTAAAGTCTATCTGAATTCAGAATTTTATCCATATGACCGAATTGATAGTGATAGCGAAAAAAACCGTTATTCTGTACTATATGATATGTATGTTAAATTTATCCATTCATATTATGCAGGAGAAAAACAGTCGAAACCAATGCTTAATTACAAAAACTTTGTGGAATACGGTCCTCTCTTCGTCATCGATTGTTCGCATCAAAATGAATCTATAAAGTCAGGCACTGTTGATGTTAAAATTGAGATTGATTATACTAGAAATATTCCAAGTAATACTACTGCGTTTTGTTTAATTATACATGATAAAATCGTTGAATATAATCCGCTTACTAGTATTGTTAGAAATGTAAGTTAATAGACTAGATTTATATGTATCTTACTAATGTAGTGAGGGATAAAGAAAAAATATATAAATAAGATATAATAAACATTTATTGATGTCATTCCTTAAAAACATTCCTTACAAACATTTCCAAAATTTATCTTATGATTATTATTGGGTAACTTTAAATTTTAAATTATTGTATCGTCCTCCAACATATAAGATTTTTAATGTATTCGCTGATGCAGCATTTTGAAGTTCTTTGATTAGTTCAGGCGACTCCAGTAATTTCATCATCCTTGAGGGTAGGAAGAACCATTCGTCGGTAGCCAGCTTCGCTATTAATTTCTCTCCATATTTGGTCTTAATTTTCACTAATTCAGTGATTTGATACTCTTTATTCTCCTCAAAAGTATTCAGCTTTACGAAAGTCTTAGGTTCGTAAGTTACACTTGCAAGTGCATTGATCTTGGTTAAATCCATTTTTCTGTGAAAAACATAGAAATTGAGAAAAGAAAAATATTGAAATAGAATAGCAAGAAAAGAGAATAATAATAAAAGAATAATTCTTACCACCCAAAAGAGTTTCTGTGGTACAGCAAGGAAAATATTCGGAATATAGCTTTGCACTGGATCTTTCACCTCCTTGAAGCTTCTAATGAAAACTGACTGACTGAAATTTCCCGATTGCTAACAACAAGGGTTTTAAAAATGGTGGAAGGGATGAGATGCATTCTTATTGGAAGTTAATATTTGGGTGGTTGGGTATTCTTGTCCGCCTACGAAATTTGCGTCAAACAAGTCGTAACACATTACAAGCGGTTTCTCCTGAAATCTTTTAATTGCATAATCATGTTGTAGACTTTTCTAAAGTGAACTGGGGAAAATTAGCGTCAAACAGGTCATGACACGTTACCAGTGATTTCTACAGAATTCTTTTAATTGCATAAACGTGTTGCAGACTTTTCTTAAGTGAAACGGTAAAATTTACGAGCACATTCCTCTCGATAGCTAGGCATATAAAAAATTGAGAGAATATGAAAAAATCGAGGATTTAAAAGGTCATAAATCAAGTAACAAGTCATGACATGACATGATCTCAGGCGTCAGGTACTCGAGCATATCCGTTCTAGAAGATATCAGCACACTCAGCAATCAGTTCTCCAATCGCTAGAATGGTGCCAATACAGCTTCTTAATGTCTAGATAAAAGTTATGTTTTGCTTTACCCTTCAAAAAAATGACGTGCAATGACAACTCTTTCCCTTTCTAATACCTAGCCTGCTTGTTAGATGGATCGTATGATATGCTTACCTGAAAAGCTAAAAATGGCTAAAAGATAAGTCAGGGAAGGCTATAAAAATTCTTAAAACTGTTTTTTTATTCAATAACTAAAGTTTTACTATCAGTTACTCATCCAGTCTCCATGTCTTATCCTCCTCCTCCTCCTTTTTCATCCACATCCTCCTCTTGAAGGCTAGCTTCTCTATAGCCGTATCCCGTGGAACCGCGAATGTATAATTTTAGTCAAACATCTTTTTATCACTTTAACTAATTCGCTCGTAGAAAGGTAAATCATTTCTTGAATGAAAGTCTGGAGAGGGTCCATAGAAGGAGAGAATAGTGGGAGGGTCTAGGATTGGTTCTGAATGGTCAAATAGTACCCTCTAAGGACATACTATAAGTGAGAAGCTGTAAGGCCTAATAAATTGGTGAACCTGACCTGGGTATAGTAACAGCTAGGACTTAATAAGTTGCCCTATCAAAATATTAATATTCCTGAAATTGATGTTAAATTGTTATTCTCCCCAATAGGGGAGACTATTAAAACTATACCCTTTCATTTAAAGGATATTTTAGTGATTCTCTGCATAGGTTTAGTTAAAACCATGCAAAGTTATAATTCCATGCTCGATGGAAAGTTAATTCCTTGCACGATATCAGCAACTTATCACAATAGCTATCTACAATTTAAATAACGAGAAAAGGGGGGGATTGCGGTAGCCACCTAGCGGCAATTACTGGTACTATCAATTAAATTGAACTAGTTCACCCGTGTGTGTAATTACGTAATATTAAAATACCATTAGCGCGAAAGAAGATTAAGGAAGGCAGTCACCTAGCGGTGACTACTGGAACTAGAAATTAACTTAACCTAGTTTATCTGTGTAGCAGAGTCGGAAATAGTTAGGCTACGTAAGGTAACTAACCATCGACTTCGAAGGGTGAAAAAACCTTCCCTCAACTAGGGCCCCGTAGGATAACTAACCAACGGTACCATAGGGTGAAAAATACCCCCTCCCTAACCAAACCCGGTCCCACTATAAGACCTTCCAACTGTGACATAGGGTGAAAAATACCCCCTACCTAACCAAACTCGGTCCCACTATAAGACCTTCCAACTGTGACATAGGGTGAAAAATACCCCCACCCTCCCTAACCAAACTCGATCCCACTATAAGACCCTTTCCTTCCTCATCCCCACCACTACCATACTAAGAGAGTCTTATCCCCACCCATCCCCCTTCCACACCACAAAACAGCTTCCCCCACTCACTGTCATCGGAACCGCATAGCTCCTCTACTTACGATCCGGCGGAATCGTCGAAATATCTCATGTATTACAACGTAAACAATCTGTATGGGTGGGCAATGTGTCAGACGCTACCCACCCATGGATTCCGATGGATCGAGGACGCTGCCAATCTCGATGTCTCCGTTATATCCTCGGATCATCCCGAGGGTTATATTTTGGAGGTCGATTTGGAGCATCCACGCGAGCTTCACGACAAACACGCGGACGTACCGTTCTGCATAGGGCGCGAGAAACCGCCAGGCACGAGGCAGGAGAAGCTGCTGGCTAGTTTAAACGATAAGACTCGTTATATAATACATTATCGCGCTCTGCAACAATTTATGCGTAATGGACTCGTACTGAATCGTATACAAAGCGGTTTAAAGTTTCAGCAGTCCACCTGGCTACGCGATTACATCGAGCTGAACACGTGTTTGCGAACCGCGTCCAATAACGAATTTGAGAAGAATCTCTTCAAGTTGATGAACAACGCGGTTTTCGGTAAAACAATGGAGAACGTGAGGAATAGAGTTGACGTGAGGATTGCAACCAAGTGGGAGGGAAGATACGGGGCGGAAACACTGATTTCCAAATCGAATTTTCATAGTCTCGCGATTTTCAATGAGAATTTGGTCGCGAATCAATTATCGAAATTGTCCGCCAAATTTGATAAACCCATTTACGTGGGAATGAGTATTTTAGATATTTCAACAATTTGCTTATATGAATTTCACTATGACTATATGCTTCCCACATTCGGCAGTAAATGTAGAGCGATGTATACCAACACGGACAGTCTGATATAAAGTGTCGAGTGCGACGACGTTTACTCGTACATGAAACGCAATCTCGCCTGATTCGACATCAGCGATTATCCTGACGATAATCAGTATGACTTGCCACGCGTCAACAAAAAGATACCTGGTCTGATGAAAGATGAGAAGAATGGTCGTATCATGACCGAGTTTGTATGACTGAGGGCAAAAATGTATACTTTCAATGTGCAAGACTGCATGAAAATTACCAAAATAGCCAAAGGTGTCAAAGGTTACGTTATCGCTAGAAATATAACATTTGACGACTGCAAGGATTGTTTGGATAATTTCACCGTACAGTCTCGCAATCAAAATCTAATCCGATCGAAGCTGCACCAAGTTTTCACGTTCAGTCAGAGAAGGATCGCCCTCAGTCCGTACGACGACAAGCGTTTCGTTACACCCGGCAACATAGCGATTCTACCCTGGGGACATTATAGTCAAAAGAATAATTTTTTTTTATTAATCGCTTTATTACTTTTATTTTAAGAATATATATTTTTTTTAATGATACATCTTAATAAAAGTTCTTATAAAACATTGTTCTTATTTATCCAGGAATTGTGCGTCCTGTCGAATCCCAGCCACTTAACAAACACTTTATCGCCCTTTCTACGCAATACTGTCTGCACCAGATACACATCGGGATTGATAGTTTTCGAAAGCTCGTATTCGTAAAATCCACCCAACAGTTCCGTACCCCTGGAATCCTTGAGGAGATACGTAACGGGATTGGTCCTCTGCACTTTCGCCACCTCGAATATTTCGATAGTCCAATTTGGCGTGTAGCCTTTGGCGAACATCTGCTTGTATTTACTAATTCGTACGAAATCGCCGACTTTGAACTTGGCACGACCTGCGACCTTGATGCGACTGTATACTGTCTTGAGTAGCTTATCTGCATGCTAGGGTTTCACATCCACGGGACGCATTCCCGTGGTACGATGCTTTCGCGCATTGTACGCATCCACCAACTCTTGCAGCATAGCGTGCCACTTGTAATTATCGTTCAGCGTAAATCGTTTCCACATTTCCGTCTTCAACGTACGATTCCAGCGCTCGACTATTGACGCTTTCATCACGCTGTAAGTCGAGTAGTGATTTATTCCGCGTTTCTTCATCAACGCATGAAAGTCACTGTTGTAAAACTGCTTGCCGTTGTCGGTCTGTAAATTTGTCGGACATCTGCCGGTCTTTAGGATTCTCGTCATTGCAGTTGTCACTTCTCTGCCACTCTTGGTCTTTAATGCCACCGACCAAGCGTATTTCGAGAGGGTATCGATTACAGTGAGAATGTACTGGTACACCCGCATCGACGTAATTGCGCATATCAACAAGATCGGCCTGCCAGAGATCGTCGAAGCCGTGCACGATGACTCTTCTGCGTGGAAAATTTATCCTCGCCGGTGCATGGAACTCCACCACCAACTGTATCTGTTCTTTGCTCATTTTTTCGAAAAAAAAAAAAAAATTGACAGATTCTTAGCATTTACTATTGATAAGTGTTTCAAGTATCAGATCTTTCCCACTCACTTTCTCACCAAATATTTCACACATTGGTTGCATAGTTTGATTCATATTTTTCTCAAATTGTTCATTATGTTTATTCAATGTCATTGTCAAATATTGTTTAAATTCAAGCAGTAAATATTCAAAATTTGGTTCGTGAAAGTGTTTCCTACTCTCACCATCCAGTCCAATTCCAAATTTATTTATCGACATTTTAAATTAAATGCACTACTATCACTTTTTTTTTCAAAAATCAGTCTCTTATTCCTCCTTATTATTATTCCTCTTTCTGATGGCTCCTAATGTCGAGAGTATACAGTCTGCGATGTATATTAAACAATTGCAAATTTCAGAACAGCAGGAATCGGACATTTAATTTGTTTTACCTCGTGCTACCGAAAGACGTTGATATTACACTGAGGTAAGAATATAACGTGCAACTTTCTTTATACGATAAGATCCTCCTCGCGTAAGGTAGTAGAGAATATGACCTAATAATAATATGACCTAATAAGATTATCGCCTAAAAACGCTAACTTCACATTGGTGAGAAGGCGGTATTACAAATTATTGATTAAATCGTCTGAATGTCTAAAATCGAGAAGCTGGCAACGGTGGGTAGGAGAATGACCTAAAGATAAAATGTCCTAACGATAAAATGACCTAAAAACGCCAGTTTCACATTGGTTAAAAGCCGGTATTGCAGATTACCGACCGAATCGTCCGAATTTCCTAAATTTGAGTAGCTGGCAACGCTGGACTGTCAAACGTCAGTAAATAGAGACAGAGGTTATGCACAGTAGGGAAAAATTCTGGATCTGTCAGATAAGTATTTTAAATGAATAAATGAAAATGAATGAATTACTTTGTGGGTATTTCTTACATTTTACAGAAGAGCTACGAGAGGAAACATTTAAAATATTATGATGTCATGGAAGATGAGGAGGTATTCATAGAATTTGCTAAGCAACATATTTTGAAATATTTAAGAGCCGAACCACAATAGGATTATTTGTTATCCACACTGACAGTCTTTGGAAAAACGAGAGAGAGAAGGTTATGCTACTCGAATAATGTTAGGATATTAATACTGTGCCTGGATTGCATATTGCTGCCAAAAAGTTTTTGGTTTAGCAGCCTTCGTGTTGAATAATGCCTATAAAGAAGGCATGTTTTCAAGAGGTCTATTATATAGGAGAGATCGTTTTTCTCGTGTAATTTTGGTAGTGAGTATAAACTTAAAACTTTTCAATCTGGAACAAGCTTATGCAGGATTAACGCAAATTACTTGTATAGTTATTTGAGCAAATAAATTCTTTTTAGAAGCTCTATCAAACATATACCTTTTGCTTGGATATAATGTTATATGTTTTTTGTAGATTTGTTGAGAAGAAAAGATGTGAGATTACCTTTCGAACAGTCTTTGGAAACTGCAGAAGCTACCTGACAAATGTGGTTGCAATCTCACTGAGGTAAAAGAATGAGATATCTTGGTGAATTTTGTAAAATACAATTCTATAGAAATCTCCCAGTTACTTTTGATAAGAAGAAAGACCAATTAATTTTATTGAAACAATCTGTGTGTGTGTGCTATAATATTTATTACTTTTCTTAGATACAATGATGAAATAAATTTCTGATTGCCTGGCCTCTATTGTGGAGAACCTAATTCAGAAATAACTACTACTAGACTCGAGGAATCGAATATAAACCTTACTAGAAGAAATTGGAATATTAATGTAAAGCATTGCACGCTGTGCATTTCTCTCAAATAGAAATTATTCATTCTATCATGATAAATACTTCATAATTTTAACTGAACTTTGTTAAATGACTGTTTCAATTTTTCATATTATTCTGTAGATTTCACAATTTACCTGATGGAAGAAAAATATGATTAGAGGAATTCTAAACTACTAATAGAAGCATTATAAATTTCCAGTGCTATTATTACACGAATTTCCTGAAATAGCTGCCTATAATTGGGGATATACAGAGTGTCCACATTTTAAATGTTGAAAAATCAGGAATTTTTGGTTCGAAAGTAATGACTTAAAAAGACCCTCGATTAAAAAATACATTTTGTGCATTAAGTGGAACTTAGAAGAGTGTTTGCAGATTAAATTTAAAAAACGCATGTTCCAATATATATAATTGCGGTGTGGCAAATTTATGGTCAGATATATATGAAGGTAAAAGACACAAAGTTTCTTATATATCTGACCATAAAATTGCCACACCGCAATTATAAATATTGGAACATGCGTTTTTTAAATTTAATCTGCAAACACTCTTCTAAGTTCCACTTAATGCACAAAATGTATTTTTTAATCGAGGGTCTTTTTAAGTCATTACTTTCGAACCAAAAATTCCTGATTTTTCAACATTTAAAATGTGGACACTCTGTATATCCCCAATTATAGGCAGCTATTTCAGGAAATTCGTGTAATAATAGCACTGGAAATTTATAATGCTTCTATTAGTAGTTTAGAATTCCTCTAATCATATTTTTCTTCCATCAGGTAAATTGTGAAATCTACAGAATAATATGAAAAATTGAAACAGTCATTTAACAAAGTTCAGTTAAAATTATGAAGTATTTATCATGATAGAATGAATAATTTCTATTTGAGAGAAATGCACAGCGTGCAATGCTTTACATTAATATTCCAATTTCTTCTAGTAAGGTTTATATTCGATTCCTCGAGTCTAGTAGTAGTTATTTCTGAATTAGGTTCTCCACAATAGAGGCCAGGCAATCAGAAATTTATTTCATCATTGTATCTAAGAAAAGTAATAAATATTATAGCACACACACACAGATTGTTTCAATAAAATTAATTGGTCTTTCTTCTTATCAAAAGTAACTGGGAGATTTCTATAGAATTGTATTTTACAAAATTCACCAAGATATCTCATTCTTTTACCTCAGTGAGATTGCAACCACATTTGTCAGGTAGCTTCTGCAGTTTCCAAAGACTGTTCGAAAGGTAATCTCACATCTTTTCTTCTCAACAAATCTACAAAAAACATATAACATTATATCCAAGCAAAAGGTATATGTTTGATAGAGCTTCTAAAAAGAATTTATTTGCTCAAATAACTATACAAGTAATTTGCGTTAATCCTGCATAAGCTTGTTCCAGATTGAAAAGTTTTAAGTTTATACTCACTACCAAAATTACACGAGAAAAACGATCTCTCCTATATAATAGACCTCTTGAAAACATGCCTTCTTTATAGGCATTATTCAACACGAAGGCTGCTAAACCAAAAACTTTTTGGCAGCAATATGCAATCCAGGCACAGTATTAATATCCTAACATTATTCGAGTAGCATAACCTTCTCTCTCTCGTTTTTCCAAAGACTGTCAGTGTGGATAACAAATAATCCTATTGTGGTTCGGCTCTTAAATATTTCAAAATATGTTGCTTAGCAAATTCTATGAATACCTCCTCATCTTCCATGACATCATAATATTTTAAATGTTTCCTCTCGTAGCTCTTCTGTAAAATGTAAGAAATACCCACAAAGTAATTCATTCATTTTCATTTATTCATTTAAAATACTTATCTGACAGATCCAGAATTTTTCCCTACTGTGCATAACCTCTGTCTCTATTTACTGACGTTTGACAGTCCAGCGTTGCCAGCTACTCAAATTTAGGAAATTCGGACGATCCGGTCGGTAATCTGCAATACCGGCTTTTAACCAACGTGAAGTTAGCGTTTTTAGGTAATTTTATCGTTAGGACATTTTATCTTTAGGTTATTCTCCTACCCACCCTGGCAACGTTGGACTGGATGGTTGTCATTTGGTTATGTGTGCGTGAATATCCATGAGTTCTCTTACTCCGAATTTTGAATTTTTGGCGGCGACCGTAATCTTTGAAGACGTCGTTTTTAATAGAATTAAATTTTTGTAAAATAAATGTAGACAAAAACGTGTCAACGTATTTCACGATAATTATCGAATATATTATTATTTAATTTAGGAAGATAGAGTTGTCATTTAAATTGAATAGACTAAAATGTTACACATCTTTAAAATACAAGTATCTACAGAGATTCCATGATCATATTTATTCAGGTTTGAATGTTATAAAACACTCAAACCTGAATAAATATGATCATGGAATCTCTGTAGATACTTGTATTTTAAAGATGTGTAACATTTTAGTCTATTCAATTTAAATGACAACTCTATCTTCCTAAATTAAATAATAATATATTCGATAATTATCGTGAAATACGTTGACACGTTTTTGTCTACATTTATTTTACAAAAATTTAATTCTATTAAAAACGACGTCGTCAAAGATTACGGTCGCCGCCAAAAATTCAAAATTCGGAGTAAGAGAACTCATGGATATTCACGCACACATAACCAAATGACAACCATCCAGTCCAACGTTGCCAGCTTCTCGATTTTAGACATTCAGACGATTTAATCAATAATTTGTAATACCGCCTTCTCACCAATGTGAAGTTAGCGTTTTTAGGCGATAATCTTATTAGGTCATATTATTATTAGGTCATATTCTCTACTACCTCGCGTAACTCTTCGATTATCGACTGTATCTCGTTGTGATGACTCGGATTACCGGCAGCCACCGATGCATTCAAAAGTCTCAAACGATCGATCAATTAATTTGGATCGTTCCAATGTACGTAGTTGATTGGTCCCTCGGTGACATGCATAAGAACTTTACCCCCTTTTTTTTTTTTTTGATGATGATGTTGACGCTTTACTTGCGTCAGATGTTGACGATATTCTTGCGCCTGATGTTGATGGTAACTGATTAGGCGGTAACATTGGTTTTCCCAATAGCAATGGTTTCATAATTTCTGTATATTTTACAGTAGTGTGGCTATGGGGATTCTGGGACCGCGTGGCGAGGAGGTCGGGGTCCAGCGGGTGAAAGGGAAGTAGGGAAATTGCCCCCTCTCCTCGTGCGGTTGTGCGCATTGTGTGTCACCCACGTTACACTCCTTTGGTGTGGGGTACACATGTGACCTTCCCCCCTCTTACGTTAAGCAGTGGACACCTTAGAGAGAGAAAGAGAGAAAACACCCACGTTAAACTACTTTGGTGTGGGGTATACATGTGACCTTCCCCCTCTTACGTTAAGCAGTGTACGCCTTAGAGAGAGAAAGAGAGAAAGAGAAAGAGAATGGGGGGTTGCGAAATGAACGATCGTTGGAGTTTTTAATTAAAATATATATATTTTTAATAATATACACATAATAACAATAATAATAATAATGCTCCTAAACTGCAGCAGCATCTGCGATTAATTGAAATACAATGCTTGTTTTCTAGAAGTTTTTCTTACATTCTATGGCATTTTAATGTGTACTGCACTGTTGAAGTTTTGAAAACTGAATGATGCTCCACAGAGGATATCCCGTCGAGAGAAAGTCTTTATCGATTTTTAAAATATAAAGTTACATGTGATAAGGATTTAATTCTTTCTTAATCAAAATAAGAAGAACCATACCCTCCGAATAATCTCCGTATAGAGATATTTTTTTTTCATATTGTCTTTTACCTATAGGTTACAATCACAATGGAAATTCATCGTAAGTAAGAAAATCTTAGAATATTACTCTTTCCAAGAAATACGATAACATCGTTTTTTTTTCTATTGAGTTATATTGTGATAAACCTATAGGTCAATCACAATGGAAATTCATTGCAAGTAAAAAAAAAAAAATTACCCCTTCCAAACATTGAAATTAAATACGCTTAATATGCGATAATATCGTTCATATAAAAAGTCAGCCTGTTAAACGAGAGCTGCATAGCAGTACCACGGGTGCTTGACGTATTTAAAAATAATAAGTGTGTGTTTAAACGCATTAAAAGGAACTAGTTTGTTACATAAAAAAAAGGTAAGGATATTTTCTTTTTCATTCGATTAGTACATGCATTATTTAATTGAGTTTTTAACTTTAATGAGACTAATCATTTTTTTTTTCATAAAGATAAAAATGAATTTCAATAAAATCAATGCATTGGGAAGCGTCATTCCAAAAAATTTTGTGAAATTAAATAGCTTGACGGAAAATCAAGAGTACGATATTTCCGAAGTGGACAAAATTATGACAAAATATGGAATTAAAATCATTGTAAAGCTGTCAACTGCCGATTGGATATTCTTGCCTGGGAGAATGGCTAAATTGGCGGAAGATACGAAGCAGCTGCAGCAGCTACAAAAGGCAGTAACAGCCAATAATTTTATAATGCTGTACAAAGGAGGAAAATATCACAACGTGGAATTTAAGTCTAAAGTTTGATAGGTATTTTGTATCCAAAAAAAATAATGAATAAATTTGTTGTTTATTATATATTTATTTAATACAAATTGTTTTTCTTATTTTTTTAACATACATTTCTAACAATATTCGTAAGAGGATTATATTGTACAATTTTATCGTGTATGATTAAATAATAGGCTGTAGTATTATCCGGAATGATTTCCATACACTCGATCTCGAGTTTGACGTCGACCGTGCAGGTTTTTATGGACTCGTTCTGATGCGAGCAGTCGATGACGAAGAGCGGCCCGTACGTCAAAAAGTCCGTATAGTCGAGCATGGGTCTCGCGAGTTTCTCACCAGCGTAATAGGAGGTGAAAAACTTTACATATATGTCGTAGAGGACGGAATAGCGGGATTTCGTGAAATCAGTGTCGAGACGATCGTACGGATAAGATTCGAAATTCAGATAGAGTTTGACATCGAGTACTTTGCAATGATTAAATTTGAGCACATCCTCGTGCTGATTACTCTTTTTGTTCGTTCTGAACGCCAGAATGACGTATCGCGGCTTCTCCAATTGCGTGGACGCTTTCACGGACCACGTGTGTCGCTGCGACTTGGGCAGTAGCGGATACTCGTAAAGTTCCCAGGCACGAAAAGCGAGTGACAGACTCTTGTCCTGCTCGACGATACTCAGAAATTGGAGTTTCGTAATTTCGTTCAGGGTCACATGGGGTATTCTTCATTGCACTCGTAGCAGCTTGATCGACGAATTGGTGATTTTGACCGATGAGTAAATGGCATTTGTATCGTCGCGCGCGCGAATGAGAACGAGTTCATGACGCGCGTTAACGACAACTCGCCGATAATCCTCGCAGAATCCCAGCAGCATTTTCAGGGGCACGCAAAAGCTGAAATTCTTAACAGCCTCCTTGAGCCAGTCTTTGGCCGTTGCGACGAACCATCCGGAATGACGTAGACTGGCGCTCTCCTCGGTGCTCAGAGAAACGAGATTCTTCAGAGTGCTGGTAATACCGACGTTTCTGCATCGGTCGATCTCGATAACGTTCAATTCGTAACGAATCTCGTAGAAGAGAAAGGCCGCAGAATTGCAGTCGAGCGTAACTATATCCTCGTTGCTGGCGCTCGCGTCACGCGTGCCCTCCACCAGCTGACCCTCGACGTAGAGATAACTCTCGCACGGCAGGAGTATCAAATCTTGCTTCTGTATGGGAATGCGAATTTCGTCGCTGTTCGACAACGAGGCGTTCGCATACGGATTGTAGGCATGCATCTCCATTTTGGTGAAGCGATTGTCGTAGGTCAGCGGCGTGGTGACGTTCAAGGGATCTGCCATTGTTCCACTATGTACTTTCGCCCAATCTCTTCACGGAAAATCCCAATGATTGTCAAAATTCTATATTTCTTCTCGTTAGCAAGAAGCTCCTCTTATCGCGATTCCTGCTTTCACTCTGATGAACCGGTGTATTCTACTCCACGCAGGACGAATGACTAGCGAACGTTTCATCCAGTTTCACCGCTTTATAATCCTCGTTACTTTTGTAAATTAACATTTTTCTTAATGTGTAATCTTATGGTAATTTCTTCACGTCCAAAATCTACGAGACGATCGTCCTGATCGAGGATACGTAACGTGAAACGGTCGATTACTCTGACGATGACCGGTAGGTAAATGACGGTTTTCGGTACCTCCGAGATTGTATAGCCTGGTGGTACGCTGGGAAAGAACTCGTGAATAATGTGTCGGGGTCTACCGTTGGTGTACGCACCACCCGCAATGTTGCACTCGATGCGTAGAATATTTGTTTTCACAATGTTCACGGTTTCGTCGGATTCTGCCTGGGTGTTCGGTTCGATCACGCGATTCAACGAGAAGCCCAGTGGTGAGTCAATGTTATTCGGTTTTCCAAAGTCAATCGAATATTTACACAATATTTCACTCTTCCGTGTATTATTGTTCGCTCGTAGAAGAATAACGCTGTTAATGTCGTCTTTAATTTCGTGTCTCGCAGAAATTTGAGACTGCAAATACTCATTTATTGCACTCAATTCGTAACAGCCTCTGGGTATTGTGAGTACCTTATCGTTATCGTAGTAAAACTTATTATTCGTCTCGTCCACATTGGCTATTGAGTTGTACGTTTGCAAGTCCACGAGACCGTTCTCGTAGCGATCGTCTTGCAGATTGATCGGGGGAAAGAAATCTGAATTTAATTCTGATTTACGATCCGATAATGTCACGGTGAAAGACATTTTGTTTTCAAAGTATCTGTTCTCGCAGGAATTTCACGCACAACTGACCGCAATTACTTTTATCGTACGATTGATATCGATCATGATTGTAGTAGATTGTAACGTTAGGACCAAAGTAACGCACACATTCTTTCGGCGGTTTCAAATTTCCAAATGAATCGAAATATACGACGATGTCGTTACGCTTGATGTAGGCTACCCAGTGGGTACCAGGGCCGCATTGATCGTCGAGATTCACGATCGCGCACTCGTTGCACCGCGGCCCGTCGAGCGGCAGAGATGTGCGCATAAAGACTCCACGGAAATGTGGTATGCGTCGGCAGATGCGTGCCAATTGTATGTTGCTAGTAGCACCAGAATCCGGAAGGAGAGCTTCTACATTGCGACGAAATTTCCCCTCATTCATTTTCTTCCCGCTCCTCTTCTCCGACCGTTTTTTTTGTCGTTTTTTTTATACCTCCACGGTTCCCCTCTCCGACGACTCACTTGTACGGTTTCAGATAAAGACCTCGGCCTCTCTCGCGATTCGCCGACGCTTCCATCGCTCGATTTTGACGTTGCATTTCCTGCAATCGTTCTCTCTCAGCTTTTGCACGGTTTCCAGCCGTCGCTATACCCGATGCTCCACCTGTCAGTGCTCTGACTGCACCTAGCAGTGGGAGTATAGGTATTATACCGCCCTGTTTCCTACGCACTCGAATTTTTCTCTTCCTCGTAGTAGTACCAATTTTTTTCTTGTTGTTCTTTTTTTTAGCCGCTACTGCTTTCTTCATCCCGACAATATTATTATTATGTAATCCCAAGCCAAGTTTACGCTTAGCATTCATCGATGCCCATACGGCTGTGGCGACCGCGCGTTCATCCAAGGTCGCATCTCTTGCGGTAATACGTTCACGCGCCCTCCTCGCTAGCACTTTATTGGCCGGATGACGCTCCGGTAGATCCTCGTTATGCAAATATGCTAAGTCGTGATCGAGGCAGGCCTCGTCCAGCGGATTTATACCACGATCGCCGCGCTCCAATCTTTCGCGAAGTCGAGTGCTGGCCCGCAATAATTGTAATCGGGCACGTGCAGCTCAAATGGCAATTTTTTTAAGACTTTATTGAAGAACGATCCAGACATTTAGAGCAACTGCTTCTCTCTCTCCTCTTGCTGACAAACGTAACAGTCTTTGATCAGTCTCGGTGGTCCGTCGTGGTGAGTAGTATTAGGTAGATTGTAGTGTTGCAAGCAATATTGATATTGCTGCACATCCGAGTCCGCGCGAATGTGCCGAGGTAATCTTTCCCACACACTCGCGATACTATCTGGAAAGTACTCGAGCAATACGATCTTCGGTATGTGTTCGAGCTGATGATTCGTCAAGTTCTGCAGAGAATCGACGACGACTAGCATGAACGCCATCGTAATGGCAACTGACCGAATAGCTCCGTAATTCTCGAAATATAAATGAACGATACAGCTATATCAGAAAGTTAATAGCGAGGATGCATTTCGTGAAGCACGTGCCAACTATTCGCGCGACAAATTTGGATGCTCACGATGCTACCACGCTAATAAAAAAACGTCACGGATCGCTATTACCATCTACGATACGCTGCATAGTTTGCGGTCCGTCGAATTGCGGTAAGACAAACGTGCTGCTGAGCCTCATAGAGAGTCCGCACGGTGTGAGATTCGAGAACCTGTACGTCTACTCGAAATCGCTGCAGCAACCGAAGTATCGATATCTGGAGCAGCTTCTGCAGGACACGGAGGAAATTGGTTACTTTCAATTTTGAAACAATTGCGAGATTGTGAACGTCGCGGATGCAAAGCCGAATTCCATTTTCATATTCGACGATGTGGCCAACGACAAGCAGGACAATATAAGGGACTACTTTTGCATGGGTAGACATTCCAACATCGATTGCTTCTACCTTTGTCAGACTTATGCGAAAATACCAAAGCATCTGATACGAGATAACGCAAACTTGCTAATAATATTTTAGCAAGATGGAACTAATCTGAAGTATATTTTCAACGAACACGTCAACAGTGATATGTCTAATGAGAAATTTCTCACATTGTGTTCGAACTGTTGGAGTCGCGAATACGGTATCTTAGTAGTAGACAACGATAGCTCTCTGAAGAACTGTCGATATCACAAAGGTTTCAACGAGTACGCCACGATCGAGTGAACGGCCTTGAGGGTCAGTTTTGATCGACGAACAGGTTGGTCGGATCTGTTAAGAAACCGCGTTAGTTTATTATCGAGTGCCAGTTTGAACAGGTCGGTTGGATCTGTTAAAAACCGTGTCAGTTACATCGGTTTATAACTGTTTTGAACAAAACCCCCCCTGCAAAACAGCATCGCGATGGATGAAAAACCGCTTCTGAAGAGGATCGCCAAGACGAGCGAGGTCATTCGCGACAAGCATCGTGCCTTGAAATAGGAGAAGGCGATAATGGAGAGCAGTTTGAACGAGACATTCAAGCCGATAGTCGATTCATTGAAGAAACTCGTTTCGCAAACGGAGGATAGTGATAACATAAATAATAATAATTCTTTTTTCAAATACAACGATAAATTGAGGAGGGGAGCCTACTTCACATCGACACCGCATCGAGTTGCTAAAAGAGCGAAGAATCTTAGTAGTAGTAGTGATGAAACTATTACGAATCCTTTGGATTTCATGACCGACGACGAGTCTTCTATAACCGTTCAATCGTCGCCTGATTAAAAAAAAAGTTTGCTAGATAAATTAAATATTGATGAAAACAAGGAACCAGGCTTGTTACAATATGCCTTTCAACATAATCGAATACATCCGATCCCTGGCAAGTATATTAAATTACTTCTGACCAATAGGGAAAACTTGATTGATCGTGCTTTTGGACCTCGTTATGAAAAAGAACAACTGACGCTTGGTAGATGTAAATTTGATATTAGTCATGAAGGAGATATTATTCTCGATAAGACGCTATAAACCGGTACAGTAGGTACTTATGAACTAGTTTTCATGAGAGAACCCAATCGAGCTATTATAAAACCCGATGATTTGGAACAATACAAGAGTATTCTCAATCAAACTAAGGCGCATAAACTGTTATACGATAGTTTAAAACAAACCAAGGGTAATAAAGTTGTAAAATATGCAGAAATTATGAAACCATTGCTATTGGGAAAACAAATGTTACCGCCTGATCGGTTACCATCAACATCAGGCGCAAGAAAATCGTCAACGTCTGACGCGTCAACATTAGGCGCCAGTAAAGCGTCAACATCATAAAAAAAAGGGGTAAAGGTCTTATGAGCGTCACCGAGGGACCAATCAACTACGTACATTGGAACGATCCTAATGAATTGATCAAACGTTTGAGACTTTTGATCGCATCGGTGGCTGCCGGTAATATGAGTCATTACAACGAGATACAGTCGATAATCGAGGAGTTGCGCGACGAGGATCTTATCGTATAAAGAAAGTTGCACGTTATATTTTTACCTCAGTGTAATATCAACGTCTTTCGGTAGCACGAGGTAAAAAAAAAAATAAAATAAATGTCTGATTCCTGCTGTTGTGAAATTTGCATTTGTTTAACATACATCGTAGACTGTATACTCTCGGCATTACGAGCCATCAAAAAGAGGAATAATAATAACGAGGAACAAGAGACTAATTTTTAAAAAAAAAATTGACAGTTGTGCATTTATTTTGAAATGTCGATAAATAAATTTGAAATTGGACTGGATGGTGAGAGTAGGAAACGCTTTCACGAACCAAATTTAGAATATTTACTGCTTGAAATTAAACAATATTTGACAATGACATTGAATAAACATAATGAATAATTTGAGAAAAATATGAATCAAACTATGCAACCAATGTGTGAAATATTTGGTGAGAAAGTGAGTGGGAAAGATCTGATACTTGAAACACTTATCAATAGTAAATGCTAAGAATCTGTCCATTTTTTTTTTTTTTTTTTGAAAAAATGAGCAAAGAACAGATACAGTTGGTGGTGGAGTTCCATGCACCGGCGAGGATAAATTTTCCACGCAGAAGAGTCATCGTGCGCGGCTTCGACGACCTCTGGCAGGCCGATTTTGTTGATATGGGCAATTACGTCGTTGCGGGTGTACCAGTACATTCTCACTGTAATCGATACCCTCTCGAAATATGCTTGGTCGGTGGCATTAAAGACCAAGAGCGGCAGAGAAGTGACGACGGCAATGACGGGAATCCTAAAGACAGGCAGATGTCCGAAAAATTTTCAGACCGACAACGGTAAGCAGTTTTACAACAGTGACTTTCAGGCGTTGATGAAGAAACGCGGAATAAATCACTACTCGACTTACAGCGTGATGAAAGCGACGATAGTCGAGCGCTGGAATCGTACGTTGAAGACGGAAATGTGGAAACGATTTACGCTGAACGGCAATTACAAGTGGCGCGCTATGCTGCAAGAGTTGGTGGATGCGCACAATGCGCGAAAGCATCGTACCACGGGAATGGGTCCCGAGGATGTGAAACCCTAGCATGCAGATAAGCTACTCAAGACAGTATACAGTCACATCAAGGTCGCAAGTCGTGCCAAGTTCAAAGTCGTCGATTTCGTACGAATTAGTAAATACAAGCAGATGTTCGCCAAAGGCTACACGCCAAATTGGACGACCGAAATATTCGAGGTGGCGAAAGTGCAGAGGACCAATCCCGTTACGTATCTCCTCAAGGATTCCAGGGGTACGGAACTGTTGGGTGGATTTTACGAATACGAGCTTTCGAAAACTATCAATCCCGATGTGTTTCTGGTGGAGAGAATATTGCGCAGAAAGGGCGATAAAGTGTTCGTTAAGTGGCTGGGATTCGACAGGACGCACAATTCCTGGATAAATAAGAACAATGTTCGAGATTGGGAGGAGCAGAAAATGTTGCGAAGTAGATTCCGCATTTCTCTGTTATATCTCCCATCTCTATTGCGCTCACAATAGACGGCTAGACCGACAGCGTATAGCCGCTCTATCTGTCCCTCTCTCCGCGGCGCGCTTGCGCGCTTGGCCACTAGGTGGCCAGCGCCCGCGGCAGCTCTCTCGCTGGCAAGATTAGTGTCGCGTAATTATATAGATGGGTCCTTGATAAGGACCCATCGCACCTCAGCTTTGCTCGACCGCTGACTATCAAGCAGCAACCGCAGCAGTTTTTGCAGCCTTCCTGGCTTTTTGACGCCTCTACGGCTTTTGACGCCTCAACGGCAGCACCTCCAAGGCCATCAAAAGAGCGCCTCCACGGGCGAACTCTACGGGTACATACTTTGGTAAGTATCACCCACCACCCACCGCCTACCAAGAGGGGACTAACCCTCTGCGGCATTTTCCTCCCTCCTATGGGAGATTTCTCCGGGGACTGCCCGGGAGAAGTTAACCCTCTCCTTCCCCTCCACACTGCCTCCGAGGACTACCTCGGACCCAGTGTTCCGACCCTAAACTCCAAGGCTCTCGACAGAGTCGGGTATTGGGAGGGGTAGATTCACCCTAGGGGTTGGGGTGGCTCGGAGCCACCATAGCTCTGGGAGAAGGGGGCTGAGGGGTAAGGGGACTTCCCCTTCCCTAAATCCACCTCTCCTACTTCGCTTCCTCCCGTGGCTGGGGATTTTACTAGGGAATACCCTAGGGAAAATTGTCCAGTCCGGGAGTTTATAAGTCCGCGTGCCTTCCTGGGGAATTCTAGTCTTTGGGGTTCTTGGGAATCTTCGATTACCGAAATTCCCTAGAATTTGACGACAACAAATTCCCTAGGAAGTCGATGATTTTAGTCTAGCGGTTCTTTGTAAATATATTTGTACATTTTATTTATTTAAATAAAAACTCCTTTTACCTCTTATCTTGGGCTTTGAAATATTTTATTCTAGAATAAGACCTTCCCTTCTGACCACAGGTTCGGAGCCAACTTGGGACATTGTTTCGCACAAATTTTTGGTCCTTCGAGCCGGATATCCGGCAAGAAACGTTCGAAGTGCATCAGTGTTCCTGAGTGGGTATTCCGGGCTGTGTTTTAAATTGTGGGTTTGTTCTGGAATAGAGTTTCAAGATGACTACGCCTAGCTCCGGGGAATTACTAGAAGCGATCAATTACGTGCCCATGATTCGGGATGAATTCGTTCGGTTGGTCGTTAACATTAAGAAGCGTGGAGTCCACAACTTCACCCTCCCATTCTTGGAGGATAGGCTTGCGGCCGTCGAGAAGTGGCTTAAGGCGTTGCATAAAACTCACGTTAAGATCACTACTCACACTAAACCGGCCGAATTAGCTAAAATGGAGTACGTAACCGATAGCTGGTATCAAGCGGCCCTTGATGCCCATAGTGACGCGGAAGAATTCATCCTAGGACATCTAGATGAACTTCGACCCAATCAGGTATGTCGGCATCAGGTCCCACTGCGCCTTCAGGCGAAATAAACCACATTAGGCGTCCAGTTATCGATTTACCAAAGTTTTCCGGGGATTACTTAGAATGGAACAACTTTTATGAAACGTTTAGTTCCATTGTTCACGACAAGGTGTATGTCTCCGGTCGGGACAAGTTCCATTACCTAAAATCCTGTCTGCAAGGAGAAGCAGCAACGGTCATTAAATCTTTAGCGATCACCTCCGAGAACTATGAGATAGCATGGGACACTCTGGTAGCTCGGTACACTGACAAACGAATGATCACGGATACGTTCTTAGATCAGATTTCGCAAGTACCCACGCTTCGGGGTGACAATTTTAAAATTCTGAAAGAAGTTAGGGACTCTGTTACGGTTGCTCTCAACGCTCTTAAAACTATGGGTTACGGCGTCGATCATTGGGATCCCATCATTGTTCATTCACTGAAGAACAAACTGGATGACACCCTCCGCTTGGCTTGGGAGATGTATCTAGGAAGCAGCAAGGATTATCCCACCTTTCTTCAATTTTCGGAGTTCTTGACGCGACACATTAACTCATTGCAATCATTAGGTAACAAACCTAAGACTTCCAAAAAGGAATCCAGGAGAACCTTGAAGTCACACGCCGCGAGTGTGAATAGTACCGGTTGCGCTCATTGTGGTAGTAACCATCTCTTGTATCAGTGCAAGGACTACCTTGCATTGACCCCTCAGGCTCGATCAAAGTTTGCATTTTCACAGAACCTCTGCATCAACTGCCTGAGGCCAGGGCATAGTTGCTCCAATTGTTCTTCTTCGTCACGCTGCAGGAAATGTAGTAAAATGCATCATACGTTGTTGCATTTTGACAAATCTGGCACCGGGGGGAGCAAGTCACGGGGGACTACCCCTGCGGCAAACTCCGCTTCCGAGCCTGAACCCTCTAGCTCGCATTCTACAACGCATCTTAGCGTTACCGATACACGTTCAATTCTGTTGGACACGTTCTTTGCTAGAATCGATGCTCCTGACGGTTGTCGTATCATAGTCCGCGGACTTTTTGACACGGGCTCAGAAACTTCCTTTATCTCAGAAAATTTAGCTCAGCAGTTACGAATACCGCGAAAACGTATCAATGCTACCATTCATGGTGTTGCATTGACTTCGGCTCAAAAGGTTCGAGCAGAGACACAGATTACCCTTCATTCTCTCTCAAGACACGGTGTTTCGTTGGATGTAACTGCAATAATCTTACCAACGATTACTCAATATCTCCCTCCGACTTATTCTCGATCTTCTTTTCCTTCGCTTAGTGGAATCGATTTCGCTGATAATTTCGCTTCAACCAAGGTTCCAATTCATGTGCTCATTGGTGCAGATTATCTCACGTCGGTGGTAGAAGGCCCGTACATTAACTCTCCTGATAATTCGTTACGAGCCCAGCGGACTATTTTCGGTTGGATCGTAGCTGGAGTCGTACCTAAGGCGGGTCACTCTCATAGCCTCACGGTTCATCATTGCTTTGACCTAGAGAACACTCTTCGCGACTTCTGGGAACTGGAAGAAGTTCCTGAAGTCAAACCCATGTCCACAGAGGACTCCCTCTGTGAACAACATTTTGTGGATACGGTAACACGCACCCCCTCGGGGCGTTTTGTCGTCGCTTTACCTTTTCGATCCGACATCGAAAAGCATAGTCTAGGTTCTTCTTCTCGGGTAGCAGAGAAAACCTTATCACGGATACTTCGGCGATTGGAAACTTCTCCAGAGCAGGCTGAAAGTTATTCTCAATTCTTACAGGAGTATATTATGTTGGGACATATGTCTCCTGTTCCTATGAACTCTGATTTTTGCGTCTTCCTGCCTCATCATGCAGTATTTAAGACCGATAATCAGAAGACAAAGATTCGCGTTGTATTCAACGCATCATCTAAAACCTCTACTGGCGTCTCGCTTAATGATACGCTATTCATTGGACCCAAACTCCAACAGGATATCACGCGGATCCTGATGAATTGGCGTTCCTTTCGATATGTAGGCGTGACAGACATTGTTAAGATGTTCCGACAGATTCTTGTGCGTTTTGAGGACCGCAAGTTTCAGAACATTTTATGGAAGACTGATTCCGGTGCGCTTCAGGCTTTCGAACTCAACACGGTGACCTACGGTACGGGACCGGCACCGTTCTTATCCTCGCGAGTTTTGCGCGAATTAGCTTACACGGACGGAGCTAACTTCCCTCTCGCACAGGATGTGTTGTTAAATTCTACTTATGTAGACGACATACTTTTTGGGGCCCATGACTTAAAGCAACTTAGTTCGGTCAGGGAACAACTCATCGCTCTACTGGCGAAAGGGGGCTTCTCCTTAAGCAAATGGGCATTCAATTAACCGGGGTCTTCCCCGCTTGAACCTACCGAGCTGCACTCTTTCTTTGAGGATCCTGCTGGATCAAGTAAAGTATTGGGCATATATTGGGATCCAGGGATGATAGCTTCCGCTTCCGTGCTTCTCCTTCTCACATTGGTGTACTAACCAAACGCATCCTCTTATCAGAGAATGCCAAGATCTTCGATCCATTGGGATGGATCTCTCCAATAGTCATCACCTTAAAGCAGTTAATGTAATCCACCTGGTTGTTTAAACTCTCTTGGGATGAAGAAATTCCCGAGCCTATTCAGTCAAAATGGCTCAAGTGCTATGAGCAGCTCCGAGACTTACAGACTTTACGGATCCCACGGTGGACTGGACAATCACTTACTACTGGAAAACGCGAATTAATTGGATTTTGTGACGCCTCAGAGCTTGCGTACGGCGCGGTCGTTTATGAACGCCTCACTGATGAGGACGGTCAACTCTCGATACATTTAGTAATGTCCAAAACAAAGGTCGCTCCGATCAAGACCACTTCAATCCCTCGTCTGGAGTTGATCGCCGCTGCCCTTCTTGTCAAATTATTGGTTCACGTCAAGGGAAGCTTGGTCGGGAGTTGTGATGCGATTCGTTGCTATTCAGATTCGCAGGTCGCTTTAGCTTGGATAGCAAAGCAACCCGTTCATTGGAAGACGTTTGTGGCCAATCGCGTTTCATATATCCAAACACATTTATCGGAAGCCAGCTGGCATTATGTACCCACTAAATCGAATCCTGCAGACTTGTGTTCAAGAGGAACCAGTGCTCAACAGTTATCAGAGGACTCACTTTGTTGGTATGGGCCTGCTTTCCTCCGTGAGCACACCGTAAATCCCGTTCAGATCTTTGAAACCGCGGATGAAAGTCGGAAGGTAGCGTTAACCGCTCAACTAGACACAACTGAGTGTTGGTTTTTTGATAAGTTTTCGTCTTGGTCTAAACTGGTCCGAGTTATGGCCTATGTTCTTCGATTTGTCCAGCGGACCAGGAAAACCGGCCAATGGGAGGACTCCCTCCTGTCTGCATCGGAAATTCGCAGTTCGATTGAAGCCTTGGTAAAGGTTGTGCAATGAACACACTTCGCGATCGAAATCTCAGCCTTGAATCATGGGTTACGTATACCGTCGCGGTCAAAGCTTCTTTCCTTACATCCGGTCATTGATTCACAAGGAATCTTAAGAATAGGGGGACGGCTTCGGAACGCCGAAATTTCTGAACAAATGAAACACCCCATTATTTTACCGGACTGTCATTTAACTGCCATACTCATTAGACAAACCCACCTAGAGACACTTCACGGGGGACTCCAATTAACCTTGTCCACGTTGCGGCAAAGGTTTTGGGTCGTGAATGCGCGAAATCTAGTAAAATCATGTGTTCATAAATGCATCACGTGTGTTCGCGAACGCGCTAAACTCGGTAGCCAACTTATGGGTTCACTTCCTGCCGCTCGGGTTTCTCGCAGTTTCACTTTCGAACACACCGGAGTAGACTATGCCGGGCCCTTTTCGGTGAAATTACATCACGGTCGTAATGCAAAAGCCATAAAATGCTACGTGGCCGTGTTCGTATGTCTATCTACCCGTGCCGTTCACTTGGAACTCGTCTCTCGACTGGATACCGAGGCCTTCCTCGCCGCGCTGTCTCGTTTTATCTCTCGTCGTGGAAAACCCGCCGTCATGTACTCAGACAACGGCCTCAACTTTCAAGGAGCGGACGCAGAACTCAAACGCGCCTACCAATGCGCTGTAGAAGCCGCCTGCGCTCGGAAAACCGATTCTTTCGGCGAAATCGAGTGGAAATTCATTCCGGTCGCCACTCCTCACTGGGGCGGTCTTTGGGAGAGTGCGGTGAAAAGTATGAAGCACCACCTAAAGCGCTCCCTCGGAGTCTTCGTGCCAAATTTCGAAGAAATGACCACACTGCTGACCAAGATTGAGGCCTGCCTTAACTCACGGCCTATTTCGCGGTTACATGATGATCCTGAGTCGTTGGACGTACTCACTCCGGGGCATTTCTTGTCAGGTCGGGCGTTAAATTCTCCACCTGAATTTTCCACATTGGATTTACGCGAATCTTCATTAAACCGTTGGCAAACTGTGACTAGAATCACCGAAACATTCTGGAAGAAGTGGTCTTCCGAATACCTACACACGTTGCAGAATAGGCCAAAATGGCAGAACACGAACTCGGAATTTAGTGAAGGAGATTTGGTCCTGATCAAAGTACCCAACAACCCCCCGCGCATGTGGACCTTGGGGCGGATTCTCAAACTAGTCCCTGGGGTGGATGGGGTAGCTCGCGTAGCTATACTTAAAACCGCGAAAAAAGAGATTCAACGGAGTCTCTCGCAACTTTGTAAACTCCCTTCTTAGCCCTTGCTTTCGGGTCGCATCAGGGTCTATCTTTACCCTGCCTTACGGCATCCTGGGACTCTTCAGGTTGTCATCTCTCCTTCTCAAGCTTCCTGGGACTCTTCAGGTTGCTTAACTTTCTCCTTCTTGACTTCCTGGGACTCTTCAGGTTGTCCATTTTCCTGTTCCAAACCTTCCGGAATACTTATGATCTCCGCCATGTCTTTTCTTCCAAAACTTCAAAAATACTTACTGAGTCTTTGCACTCATCATTTACCTTTTTTGGTGCAGCGAGATTGATCATGGCGGACTATCCGTGGGCCCACATCTTGGGCGTAGGGTACGAAGACGAGGGGGACAATGTCCTCGAGTTACATGCCCCCCGGGAGGAATCTGAGTTTCGGCGGTTGTTCGGCCGTATTCCCCCGGAGGGGCTAAAGGCGCCACCACCACCACCGCCACAGAAACCGCCGGCGACCCCACGACGTCGGAGGCCCGTTGTTGCCGCCCAGAAGCGCATTGCCTCGACGAACTGGGCTGGGAAAGTCTTAGACGATCCCAGCGCCAGGGAACTCGAGCGCAATGCGCAAAAAATTATTGTCCGAGCATTCGGGCAGACGATAGAGGTGCCGCTCTATTCGGCCCTTAAAGTCCGGCGTTGGAAGGCCTGGGCCCCGCAGGGCAAAATCACCCTGCGGTGGTCGCCGGCCTTAGAGCTTCACTCGGCCAAGCTCCATATGAAGCCATGTAAATAGTCGTCTCGTCCCTATCTGTTTTATATCGTTTATTTTATTTTTTTTGTAAATAAATTTGGTTTAAACTGATTACACTCTTTCTTCCTTGTCTTGACGCTATCGCGTCAACGGGGGGAGTTTGTTCGAGATTGGGAGGAGCAGAAAATGTTGCGATGTAGATTCCGCATTTCTCTGTTATATCTCCCATCTCAATTGCGCTCACAATAGACGGCTAGACCGACAGCGTCTAGCCGCTCTATCTGTCCCTCTCTCCGCGGCGCGCTTGCGCGTCTTCTGGCCCTGGCGCGTCGCGGCCGCGAAGCGACACTACTTGCGCGCTTGGCCACTAGGTGGCCAGCGCCCGCGGCAGCTCTCTCGCTTGCAATATTTGTGTCGCGTAATTATATAGATGGATCCTTGATAAGGACCCATCGCACGTCAGCTTTGCTCGACCGCTGACTATCAAGCAGCAACCGCAGCAGTTTTTGCAGCCTTCCTGGCTTTTTGACGCCTCTACGGCTTTTGACGCCTCAACGGCAGCGCCTCCAAGGCCATCAAAAGAGCGCCTCCACCAGCGAACTCTACGGGTACATACTTTGGTAAGTATCACCCACCACCCACCGCCTACCAAGAGGGGACTAACCCTCTGCGGCATTTTCCTCCCTCCTATGGGAGATTTCTCCGGGGACTGCCCGGGAGAAGTTAACCCTCTCCTTCCCCTCCACACTGCCTCCGAGGACTACCTCGGACCCAGTGTTCCGACCCTAAACTCCAAGGCTCTCGACAGAGTCGGGTATTGGGAGGGGTAGATTCACCCTAGGGGTTGGGGTGGCTCGGAGCCACCATAGCTCTGGGAGAAGGGGGCTGAGGGGTAAGGGGACTTCCCCTTCCCTAAATCCACCTCTCCTACTTCGCTTCCTCCCGTGGCTGGAGATTTTACTAGGGAATACCCTAGGGAAAATTGTCCAGTCCGGGAGTTTATAAGTCCGCGTGCCTTCCTGGGGAATTCTAGTCTTTGGGGTTCTTGGGAATCTTCGATTACCGAAATTCCCTAGAATTTGACGACAACAAATTCCCTAGGAAGTCGATCATTTTAGTCTAGCGGTTCTTTGTAAATATATTTGTACATTTTATTTATTTAAATAAAAACTCCTTTTACCTCTTATCTTGGGCTTTGAAATATTTTATTCTAGAATAAGACCTTCCCTTCTGACCACAGGTTCGGAGCCAACTTGGGACATTGTTTCGCACAAACAATGTTTTATAAGAACAATGTCTTAAAGTAACTTTTCTTAAGATGTATCATTACAAAAAATATATATATTCTTAAAATAAATAAATAAATTATTCTTTTAGACTATAATGTCCCCAGGGTAGAGTCGCCGCAGTGACGGGTGTAACGAAACGGTTGTCGTCGTACGGACTGAGGGCAACCGTTCTCTGACGGATCGAGAAAACTTGGTGCAGCTTCGATCGAATTAAATTTTGATTGCGAGATTGTACGGTGAAATTATCCAAACAATCCTTGCAGTCGTCAAATGTTATATTTCTATCGATATCGTAACCTTTGGCACCCTTGGCTTTTTTAACAATTCTCGTGCAGTCCTGCACCTTGAAAGTATACATTTTTGCCCTCAGGCCTACGAACTCGGTCATGATACGACCATTGTTCTCATCCTTCATCAGACCAGGTATCTTTTTGTTGACGCGTGGCAAGTCATACTGATTATCGTCAGGATAATCGCTGGTGTCGAATCGCGCGAGATCGCGTTTCAAGTACGAGTAAACGTCATCGCACTCGACACTGTATATCACACTGTCCGTGTCGGTATTCATCGCTCTACATTCACTGCCAAATGTAGGAAGCATATAGTCATAGTGAAATTCATACAAGCAAATTTTTGAAATATCTAAAACACTCATTCCCACGGAAATGGGTTTATCAAATTTCGCGGACAATTTCGACAATTGAATCGCGACCAAATTCTCATTGTAAATCGCGAGATTGTGAAAATTCGATTTGGAAATCAGGGTTTCCGCCCCGTATCTTCCCTCCCACTTGGTTGCGAGCCTCACATCAACTCTATTCCTCAAGTTCTCCATTGTTTTACCGAAAACCGCGTTGTTCATCAACTTGAAGAGATTCCTCTCAAATTCGTTAGTGGACGCGGTGCGCAAACGCGTGTTCAGCTCGATGTAATCGCGTAGCCAGGTGGACTGCTGAAACTTCAAACCGCGATGTATACGCTTCAGTACGATTCCATTACGCATACATTGTTGCAGTGCGCGATAATGTCTTACGTAACGCGTCTTATCGTTTAAAGTGGCCAGCAGCTTCTCCTGACTCGCGCCTGGCGGTTTCTCGCGCACCATGCAGAACGGTACGTCCGCGTGTTTGTCGTGAAGCTCGCGCGGATACTCCAAAATAAAACCCACGGGATGATCCGAGGGTATAATGGAGACATCGAGATTGGCAGCGTCCTCGATCCATCGGAATCCATGGGTGGGCAGCGACTGACATATTGCTCACCCATACAGATTGTTTACGTCGTAATACATGAGATATTTCGACGGTTCCGCCGGATCGTAGTCCCGAATGCACCGATTGTTGGCCCTCTCGTAGCGATGAGAGCACTAACTCAAACCACCGCGTATACCGCGCTCTACGAACAGCAACATATCAACGTCCAAGAAAAGCTCCAGCCTGATTCCCGTAAGCTTCAACATCGCGTCCCAGGTGAAGCCCGGAAGCGTATAATAATGGGCTGGATCCAAGTTATAATTTAGCATGCAACTATCGCGAATACTTTCGAAAACGTCGGTCAACAATAGGACATCGGTCTTCAAGTACAGGTCACTGTACTCCCCAAGTGTGCGCATCTGGAATTTGGTCCATACCTCTACGGCATGATTGTATGCTTCCTCGCTGATATCGCTGTCGGTCAGTCTGTTGCGAAACGACTGGCGCGGTGGTAAAGCCGTCTCTTCCAATCGAGCCGCACTATCTATATAGACGTAAGGGAAAATACCTTTCCTCGTAAGCAAGTTGAACTGCTCGACGCTCAAGTCCGAAAATTGTGACCTCAATTTTGTCAGCTGAGATTCCGTCAAGTACGAGCTCAATTTGTCCAGACTGGAGGCCAAAAATTTGAACGAATCGATAAATCTCAGCCGTATATTATAATTTCGCAAATATTTGGTGAATGAAATGTATTTTTCCTTATGTACAGGCAGCAGATATACCGATCCCTCGTACAAATTAACGATCGTCTCGAGAATAAAATGTGACTCATAGCTGGAAAAATTGTGGAAAATAACTGGAATCACTTGCGAATCTTTAAAATTTAAATTACAATTATTGTGAGCCGGTCCTCTGTATCTGCCGGTCAGATGATCATCATCGCGAATTCGAACTTGATTCGGAAGAAACGGCTTTTTGCATATATGACAATTGGGGTCATTATAGTGACACGATCGTTCGCTAATACTAAGATTACTCATGGGCACGATAGTACCCAGTTTCTCGCTCGCGATGCGTGCAATCACCTCGAGCTCGCGTACGAACCATTCGATGTAGTCGGCACCCCGATGAGCATCGTATCTCGAGAGTGACGCATCGCGAGCACTTTTCAAATAATAACCAACACTTATAGGTTCATGTTTCTTATAAATATCACTACTGTTCGATTGTTCAACTTTTAATCAAATGTACTCGAGATCCGCGTATACGACGAATGGCACTCGTTCCCCATTTTTGATGTTCTTGAAGGAAACCCAGCGATCCTCGGACTCTCTCGGTAGCATCAATCGGAGATTATCGTTGAGCCGCGCGCAATCCTGCTCATGCGACTCCAGCTTCTCCACTGTGCAAAAGTAGTGGAGACATCTAAAAATAAATCATATGCAGTTATATTTGTATCATTATTATTATTAATACATACCGATCGCATATATAATGTGCAATTTTATTCTTGGTGAATTGACTTCGCACCAATCTCGACAGATTCCTTATGCACATGAAATGTGCTGCTCCCTGTTCATCGTTGACGAGAAGAAGATTAGCATGTCTCGATCTCTTCTTCTTCGTCACCTGAAGAGGTACGATTTTTGCGTCGATATCTTGCTCTTCATTCTCCAAGGTAAAGATACTAACCGACACGTCATTATCCGTTTCGAATTTCGGGATCTGTTTTAGCGTAGTCGGAAAGGTTATGCTAGCGACGTCTAAAATCGTCCGAAAATGTGGATAAGAGGACGTACGATTTGGATGAGCCGTATGTTTTGCCGGATAGAGTGCCGCCGTCACGAACCACGCGAAACATGCATTATCCCTAGTTTCTAAATTTATCAGAGCTTTTCTACTTGTGATAGCGGATGGCAGATTAATTCTACAAACCGCGTGCAACGGGTTAAAACGATTAATATTAACTAGTAAATAATGAATTTTTTGTAAAGCCCATCCACTATCACTCTCTTGAAATTCACTTAATTTTTGTATAATAACGTCTAAAATGTTTTTCTTATACCAATCAGTAAAATTATCAGTCTTATACAATGTAGCATTAGTCGTACTAATGGTTTTTTCATCACTATTGTCCTTAGAGATGAATTGTCCGTTAAATACACAGTTAACCTTAACACTATTTGCACTAACAAATACCTTATCTATACACGTATGCCCTAATACTTCCGCGTCTACTAAAAAATCCTTCGGCTCTATATAATTACTGTTAACTACCATACCGCTGGATATTCGACATCGAAACGCCGAATCAAGCTCCTCCCAGATAAGTCCTTGAACGTCGTTGCTACAACCAGCGCCTGATTTAATATGATTCAGTTCTCTCTGCGCTCGTAGCAATAGACACTTTATAGATGCGATTTCGGCGAAATTCTTTTGACGCGTTCCAACGGGCAAAGCTCGATCCGCGTTGCTCAATCGTCGAATATGCTCGCGACATTCCAATACACATGCATCGTATTCGTTCGCGCTATTGATTGTAAAAAACTTTCTTCGCAATTCAGTAGACATTTTTGTTTCTTTAAAAAATTTAATATTCTGTCATACGGTAGGCAACAATAAATTAATAATTGTGAATGTCTTTCGCGAAGAGTAACGCTCATATATATCGAATAGAAAATGGGAGTAGGGGTGATGTACACATCCCATTGTTTCGTCCAAGATGCAATCGATATTCTTAGATACAGGGTGTAACGAAACGACCGCCTTTTCTCGTAACTGGAGGTTCGGGGTGACCATCCAAATGCACGTGTAAAATTTTGTTCGAATCGTTCAAGGGGTTTAAAAGTTATTTCCATTTAAAACTCACCCTTTTTCGGTCCTTTTCGAACGACTTTAACTGTGCATAATAAAGTGGAGAAAGTGAAAAAACAATTGACGAACACCCCACTAGAATGTGAAAATTATCGATCGCGCGCGATAATACATTTGCTATTTATTTCATTAATTTGGCTATTAGATTAATTTTAAAAATAGCAAAATCCTTTTCATTACAATTCCAAATCAATTCAATACAAGTATCATTGACTGAATTGATGGAAAGAGGGAGAAGATAGAATGAAAAGGAAAGTATCAAAAGCTAAGATGTCACGCGACTGCACTGATAATTTAATAGGAAACACATCAAGGCATTTTCTTTCTACAAACGAAGGTAAAAAGAATGATTTAAAATCAATTCATTGATGATAGAAAAAATAAACTTATCCATTATTGTTCTCCAAGTTCCTTTACACCGAAGTTTTTGAAAAAGCTTCAAACTGGCTCCTCGATGATTTCCAGAATGCACACTTTCATTGATTTTGCATTTAAGAACTCGCGAATTTAAGCAAATTAGGTGTTAACCTACGTTTCTTCAAAACACCGGTTAATTTGACACTTTTTGAACTGTTTGAAGTAGGCTGAAAAGAGAGACACAGAGAGATAGAATAATCAATAATTCGTTTCGACCACTCTTAATCACCCTACTTCAAACAGTTCAAAAGTGTCAAATTCTCCAGTGTTTTGAAGAAACGTAGGTTAATACCTAATTTGTTTAAATTCACAAGTGTTTAAATGCAAAATCAGTGATAGTGTGCTTTCTGGAAATCATCGAAGAGCCAGTTTGAAGCTTTTTCAAAAACTTCGATTTAAAGGAACTTGCAGAACATTTAATGGGTGAGTTTAGTTTTCTCCTTCATCAATGTATTGATTTTGAATCATTCCCTTTAGCTTCGTTAGTAGAAAGAGAATGCCCTCATGCATTGTCTATTAAGTTATCATTGCGCTCGCGCGATATCTTAGTTTTTGATACTTTCCTTTACATTGCGTCAACTCGCTCTTTCCATCAAATCAGTCAATGATGCTTCTACTGAATTGAATTGGAATTGTAATATAAAGGATTTTGTTATTTTTAAAATTAATCTAATAGCCAGATTAAAGAATTAAATAGCAAAAGTATTACCGCACGCGATCGATAATTTTTACATTCTAGCTGGGTGCTCATCAATTGTTTTTCACTTTCTCCACTTTCCATTATGCAGTTAAAGTCGTTCGAAAAGGACTGAAAAAGGGTGATTTTTAAATAGAAATAACTTTTAAACCTCTTGAACGATTCGAACGAAATTTTACACGTGCACTCAGTTTGTCACCCCGAACCTCCAGTTACGAGAAAAGGCGGTCGTTTCGTTACACCCTGTATACATTGTTATCAATTTTTTCACAGAATTCATTTATTTCTTTCATCATATACAGATTTCATAAAGTAGACATTTTGCAGTGAACATATACCATAATGATTCATACACTTGGGTAACGGTGGTTCGAAATTTTTACTGTATCCAAGACTAAATTTACCCCACTCACACTCCTTCACATTGTATATATTTTCTAAGTTGCAAATTTCTCTCAACCAATCATATTTCTCCCGTCCTTTCACGAAAATCCAATCTTCCTCGTATGACGTTACATACTTTCTTATTATATCTTTATACTTGTAATAAGGCGAATGACCTTCGGTCCAATTGTATCCATGTCGATTAAAATAAAGCCAACATTAAAAAAAAAAAATTATATACAAAACATTCCATTTAAAAAAAAAAAAAAAAAATAGTTACTCATTCTGTTCTCTCTCGAGATCGCTCAACCAAGCTTCTTGAAATGGTGGTGAAAATACATTGTGATACACTTCATTATCACGCAACACCGCAAATTCTTTAACTATAAAACTTTTATCGGTCAATACAAAACCTTGAAAATCAACGAATGTCGGTGTCATTGTCGTCAGTCGCTCGATGCAATACTGAACGATCTTTTTTTTTTATCGCATTTAAGAAATTTCTTTTCCCCCTCAATCACGGGAACAGATATGCTAAACGTATAAAAATTCAATGTTTTTTTTACCCCCATTGTGATTGTTATCTATAGTTTAATCACAGTATACTACAATAGGAAAAAAATATCTGACGGAGATTATGCCTAGGGTATATCTTTCTTTGATTAGGAAAGAATGGACTCCTTATCAAATGTAACTTTATATTTTAAAGAAACGATAAAAATTCTTCCTCTCTAAGGGGATTGCTTCGGATGCTTCATTTCAGTTCTTTTCTTCGTCGAGAATAGCGCGAGCGCAACAATGCATAGAATAACTCACATAATGGATATAGAAGGTTTCTTAGTTTATAAAAAAGAATTTAAATATAAAGATATAGCTATAATTGATTTAAAAAGTAACCAAATTTCTTACGCATCTTTTTGTTTGCGTGACACTATAAAGAACCTTAGTGAGAAAGACAAAAAAACTGTGTGGTATTTGCTCAATATGGTGCATGGTATAAAATACAGTGAGACGGGATTCGAGAAATACGAGCAGGAGGATATAGAAGCTTTTATTAGAGATTGCTTAACCTGCGAGAATTCCGTAGTAGCCTACAAGGGAGGGAATATGGAAAAAAATATATTGAATAGGATGAATGTGGAAAATATCAATTTAGAAGTGTATGGTTGTCCTAAGTTTAAGTTTTAATTAAATTATATGATTTTGAAAAAACACCGTGTAATTTACACGTTCGAGAGACGAACTTGGACAATGAACGTATCCACTGTCCGTACGAGGAGGTGTCAGTTTTTGCCAAGTGGAAAAAAGCAAATATGTGATTCTTTAAAAACTATTTAGAGAAATAAAGAGGAGAACAGAAGTCCTCAAATCTTCATTCAATTGTATACCGTCATCGGTGCTGCACACAGCAAAAAAAAAGAATGAGCTGCGAAAAGTGTAAATTAATTATGATTCAAGAGGATATTGTTCCTCTTTCACCCACTCTTCTCAGAGAATTGACAGAGGAATACGTCAATCGAATTAACGATTTTTTCAATCGTTACTTCGAAGAGTATGAAAAGAAACTGCATCTTTATTTGCATAAAAACTGTAAGTATTTATTTTTTACATTTTTTCATAATTATTGTTGGTTTGTTTTTTTTTTAAATAAAGTGAAGAAAGACGAAGAGAAACAGCCTGAGGAAAAAGATATCGAGTCAAAGCAGACGAAGAAGGAAGAGGAGGAAAAAGATATTGAGTCAAAGCAGACGAAAAAGGAAGAGGAGAAAAAAGTAGAGGAGGAAGAATGTAAGTATTTATATTATCTTTTTTTACCTTTTCATAATTATTACCTGTTTGTATTTTTAAAATAAAGTGAAGAAAGACGAAGAGAAAGAGACTAGGGAAGATATTGAGTCAAAGGAGATGAAGAAGGAAGAAGATGAGGAGAAAAAATAGAGGAGGAGGAAGATATTGAGTCAAAGCAAACGAAGAAGGAAGAGGAGAAAAAAGTAGGGGAGAAGGAGGAGGAAAAAGATATTACGTCAAAGCAGACTAAGAGAAAAGAAGAGGAACCACCGCATTTCTTTTTCTTTTACTATTAAATTATTTTATCAAACAAATTGAAAAAATATCATTGTAAATTAACCTTTACTATTTCTTTTATCAAATAAATTGAAAAATATTATTGTTTATATACCTTTTACTAATTCATCTGGAGTTAACGGAAAGAAACCTAATACGTATTGAGAAATGGATATAAACTTCTCTCTGCATTGATAATGAGATGTAAACTTCATCCGAAGTGGAGAGAGAGAAAGCTAATATGTATTGATAAAGAGACGTAAACTTCATCTGAAGTGGAAAGAGAGAAGGCTAATATGTATTGATAAAGATATGTAAACTTCATCTGGAGTAAAGAGAGGAGAGCACTCTTCATTTCAGTCTTCAGTGAGACATCATGAGCTCCACACGGCCAATAAGTTTACCAGAGAAGAAACTGACATTAAAAGACTTAGAAAAAAAATATTCCGAACCAGTGACAATAGTAAGGCCATTTCGGCATAATGAAGAGCAGCAGCAACAGCATCAGCAGCAGCAGGCAGTGCTAAGAGGGTATCGCTTGATACCTGAACAGCAGCAGCCACTGCGTCGACCAAATTCGCTGCCCGTAGCCCTGCAGATGCTGCCTGCAGCGGAGCAACCTGCAGTCTCGCGTAGGCAGCAATTGTTATTACGTTTACGTAATATGCAGCATATGTGAGCTTGTGGGTTGTGTTTGACAGATAGTCACCATCAAATCGGTAAGAGTTAATAAAAGTCAAAGACTAATAAAAAATATAAAAATGGCTTAATAGCGAAGGAATCTCGCATTCACTTTTCCTCTTGCAGCGATTTATTAAATCGTAGTACTACTCAGTGAAGCCAGACTGGGTCTAAAATGCTTCCCCACTCTACCTCCATAGACTCACTAACACATAGAGTTATTGAATCGTCCGTGAGAGCACCCCACTACTGACTCTTCGAACGTTGCACGCATACCATCACTGCAGTACGTGCATGTTTCGGTGTCTTTCGTATAGCTCCGGTATATTTCGAGTACAAGAGAGAGCGGTATACTTTTCTCGGACCTCTCTTTCTCGCGCTCCTTCTTCGCTCGTTTAGCCAACGAGCTTAAACGAGAGAAGCCAAGCTAGCCGAAGGAAATTAAGAAATGTCTTTTTCGCGGTCAGCTATGATAAAAGCTGAATACACTAAATGTGAATGTATTAAGATAAAATATTTATAAGCAACCGTTAACTTATTAGATTTTATAATAAATAAGGAAATGCGATGATATTACGTAACATTGGTCAATTGTCTTAAGACTCATATGTTACGTATTATTGTTAAAAATATTTTATTTTCTTAATTTATTATTTAATCTAGTAGGTTAATGGCAATAAAAAAAAATTATGATGAAAAAAAAAATTAAAAAAGTTTGCATGAGTCTGCGGGAATCGAACCCGAGCCCGCGTAAGTAGGAAGCAAGCGCCTTACCATCGACGCTACGGAACGTATTTGTTAACTCTGAAGCTTAGTGGCCTGATAGAGCAATGGAAGCTGTCTCTATGAAATTCAATTTACAGAATAAAATATCAATTATAATCGTATATATATTCATTTCGTATGTCTTTTCCTAATGAAATAAAATATTTCTTTGCGTATTTCTAATCATTAATCACTTTAACAGCTGTAGCTTTAAAAAGCGACTCCAACATTACGAAGAATATTTTTGATGGCTGTGGAATTAAAAATAAATAACCCAAGATTTGTATTTGGGATCTCTGTTGTACTTACTCAATATGTAAGTTATATATTCTGATAGCCTTTTAATGCAGTATATATGCTATATAAATACTTTGTTTGGCTACATCGTTTCATTTCTGTCAGTCATGCGCGTTTACTTGTCAAGAACGATGAATCATTTTTCTATATATGAGCTATTTCAAAATAAATTGTTTGCAATAAAAATAATAAATTAAATCCCAAATACAAATCTTGGGTTACTTATTTTTAATTCCACAGCCATCAAAAATATTCTTCGTAATGTTGGTTTGGCTTTTTGAAGCTACAGCTGTTAAAGTGATTAATGATTAGAAATATGCAAAAGAAATATTTTATTTCATTAGGAAAAGACATACGAAATAAATATATATACGATTATAATTGATATTTTATTCTGTAAAATGAATTTCATAGAGAAAGCTTCCATTGCTCTATCAGGCCACTAAGCTTCAGAATTAAGAAATACGTTCCGTAGCGCAGATGGTAAGGCGCTTGCTTGCTACTTACGCGGGCGCGGGTTCGATTCCCGCAGACTCATGCAAACTTTTTTAATTTTTTTTTTCGTCATAATTTCTTTTTATTGCCATTAACCTACTAGATTAAATAATAAATTAAGAAAATAAAATATTTTTAACAATAATACGTAACATATGAGTCTTAAGACAATTGACCAATGTTACGTAATATCATCGCATTTCCTTATTTATTATAAAATCTAATAAGTTAACGGCTACTTATAAATATTTTATCTTAATACATTCACATTTAGCGTATTCAGCTTTTATCATAGCTGGCCGCGAAAAAGACATTTCTTAATTTCCTTCGGCTAGCTCGGCTTCTCTCGTTTAAGCTCGTTGGCTAAACGAGCGAAGAAGGAGCGCGAGAAAGAGAGGTCCGAGAAAAGTATACCGCTCTCTCTCGTACTCGAAATATACCGGAGCTATACGAAGGAGACCCAAACATGCACGTACTGCAGTAATGGTATGCGTGCAACGTTCGAGGAGGCAGAAGTGGGGTGCTCTCACGGATGCTTCAGTAGCTCTACGTGTTAGTGAGCCTATGGAGGCAGAGTGGGGAAGCATTTTAGACCCAGTCTGGCTTCACTGGTACTACTTTTGTTCGACATAGAGTGCTTTTAATGTAGCATAGAATCTACTTAAATAATTTTTTTTTTAATTATAGATGCTGTTGCTGTTTTAATTGGGAAGTCATTTGGAATGACCTGAAATATGCAGTCTACTCCATTAAAGTATACTGTTGCTAAGTGGCTGGGATTCGACAGGACGTACAATTCCTGGTTACTTTATATATTTTTATAAGTAAATTTGTATTTCAATAAAGAGGGTTTTTTATGCCGAAAGGCTTTTTCCCTTACATTGGTGTTTCTTCAATTACCTCTCCACCAATCCACTATACCCCGTAATATAAGTATTGCAAATAAAAAAAAAAATAAAAAAATACATATCATAACATAAAACCCTTGAAGATTTCCATTCAACCGACATCGGACGATGCTTCGACTGAGATATTCCAGGGGGATCTACAGCTTGAAAACTGTTCTGAATGTTTTCAAGTGTTTCACATACATCCCAACCACTTTTCTGTAGGTAAGGTCACGTAGGCTCCGCTCTTATTACAGAGCGGATGGTAAGTATCTCCGACGATGGATATACAAATGAATATGACGATCGTCAAAGATACTGTAACATAAATAAGGGGGAGCGATCACTGCATCGCTCTCTACGAATGTTCTTTCTCTCTTTCTCTTTCCAGTACGAGTCCATTACGCATACATTGTTGCAGAGCGCGATAATGTATTAAGTAACGCGTCTTATCGTTTAAAGCTTTCTCTCTTTCTCTCTTTCTCTCTCTAAGGCGTCCACTGCTTAACGTAAGAGGGGGGAGGTCATATGTATACCGCACACCAAAGGAGTTTAACGTGGGTGTTTTCTCTCTTTCTCTCTTTCTCTCTCTAAGGCGTCCACTGCTTAACGTAAGAGGGGGGGGGGGGGGGGGGGAGGTCACATATGTACCCCACACCAAAGGAGTTTAACGTGGGTGACACACAATGCGCAGAACCGCACGAGGAGAGGGGGCAATTCCCCTACTTCCCTTCCATCCGCGGGACCCCGACCCCCTCGCCACGCGGTCCCAGATTCCCCATAGCCACACTACTTTTTACACCTTTAATACCCTTTGTTTGTTAGACTATCGTTTAACAGTTTATGCGCCTTAGTTTGATTGAGAATACTCTTGTATTGTTCCAAATCATCGGGTTTTATAATAGCTCGATTGAGTTCTCTCATGAAAACTAGTTCATAAGTAACTACTGTACCGGTGTATAGCGTCTTATCGAGAATAATATCTCCTTCATGACTAATATCAAATTTACATCTACCAAGCGTCAGTTGTTCTTTTTCATAACGAGGTCGAAAAGCACGATCAATCAAGTTTTCCTTATCGGTCAGAAGTAATTTAATATACTTGACAGGGATCGGATGTATTCGATTATGTTGAAAGGCATATTGTAACAAGCCTGGTTCCTTGTTTTCATCAATATTTAATTTATCTAGCAAACTTTTTTTTTAATCGGCCGACGATTGATCGGTTATAGAAGACTCGTCGTCGGTCATGAAATCCGATGGATTCGTAATAGTTTCATCACTACTACTAAGATTATTTGCTCTTTTAGCAACACGATGCGGTGTCGATGTAAAGTAGGCTCCCCTCCTGAATTTATCGTTATATTTGACAAACGAAATATTGTGTTATCACTATCCTCCGTTTGCGTAACGAGTTTCTTCAATGGATCAACTATCGGCTTGAATGTCTCCTTCAAACTGCTCTCCATTATCGCCTTCTCCGATTTCAAAGCACGATGCTTGTCGCGAATGACCTCGCTCGTCTTGGCGATCCTTTTCAGAAGCGATTTTTAATCCATCGCGATGCTGTTTTGGAGGGTTTTTGTTTAAAACAATTATAAACCGATGTAACTGACACGGTTTTTAACAGATCTAACCGACCTGGTCGTCGATAAACTGGCACTCGATTATCAATTGATAAAATTGACGCGGTTTCTTAACAGATTCAACCGACCTGTTCGTCGATCAAAACTGACACTCAAGTCCGTTCACTCGATCGGGGCGTACTCGTTGAAAGTTCTGCGATATCGACCGTTCTTCAGAGAGCTATCCTTTTCTATTACTAAGAGACCATAATCGCGACTCCAACAGGTCGAACACAATTTTAGAAATTTCTCATACGATATATCACTATTGACGTGATCGTTGAAAATTTGCTTCAGATTAGTTCCATCTTGCTAAAATATTATTAGCAAGTTTGTATTATCTCGTATCAGATGCTTTGGGATTTTCGCATAAGTTTGACAGAGATTGAGGCGATTGATGTTCGAATGTCTACCCATGCTAAAGTAGTCCCTTATATTGTCCTGCTTGTCGTTGGCCACATCGTCAAATATGAAAATAGAATTCGGCTTTGCTTCCGCGACGTTCACAACCTTGCAATTGTTTGAAAATTGAAAGTAACCAATTTCCTCCGTGTCTTGCAGAAGCTGTTCCAGATATCGATATTTCGGTTGCTGCAGCAATTTCGAGTATACGTACAGATTTTTGAATCTCACAACGTGCGGACTCTCTATGAGGCTCAGCAGCACGTTTGTCTTACCGCAATACGACGGACCGCAAACTATGCAGCGTATCGTAGTTGGTAATAGCGATCCGGGAGACGTTTTTTTATTTGCGTGGTAGCATTGTGAGCATGACTATCCAAATTTGACACGCGAATAGTCGGCACATGCTTCACGAAATCCATCCTCGCTATTAACTTTCGGGCACAGCTGTATCGTCCATTTATATTTCGCGAATTACGGAACTAATCAGTCAGTTGCCATTATTATGGCGTTCATGATAGTCGTCTTCGATTCCCTGCAGAACTTGACGAATCATCAGCTCGAACACATATCGAAAATCGTATTACTTAAGTACTTTCCAGATAGTATCGCGAGTGTGTGGGAAAGATTACCTCAGCATATTCGCGCGGACTCGGATGTGCAGCAATATCAATATTGTTTGCAACACTACAATCTACCTAATACCACTCACCACGACGGACCACCGAGACGGATGAAAGACTGTTACGTTTGTCAGCAAGAGAAGCAGTTGCTCTAAATGTCTGGATCGTTCTTGAATAAAGTCTTGACAAAATTGCCATTTGAGCTGCACGTGCCCGGTTACAATTATTGCGGGCCCGGCACTCGACTTCGCGAAAGATTGGAGCGCGGCGATCGTGGTATAAATCCGGTGGACGAGGCCTGCCTCGATCACGACTTAGCATATTGGCACAACGAGGATCTACCGGAGCGTCATCAGGCCGATAAAGTGCTAGCGAGGAGAGCGCGTGAACGTTTTACCGCAAGAGACGCGACCTTGGGTGAACGCGCGGTCGCCGCAGCCGTATGGGCATCGATGAATGCTAAGCGTAAACTTGGCTTGGGATTACATAATATTGTCGCGATGAAGAAAGCAGTAGCGGCTAAAAAAAAGAACAACAACAACAAGAAAAAAATTGGTACTACTACGAGGAAGAGAAGAATTCGAGTGCCGAGGAAACGGGGCGGTATAATACCTATACTCCCACTGCTAGGTGCAGTCGGAGCACTGGCAGGTGGAGCATCGGGTATAACGACGGCTGTAAACCGTGCAAAAGCTGAGAGAGAACGATTGCGGGAAATGCAACGTCACAATCGCGCGATGGAAGCGTCGCGCGAGAGAGGCCGAGGTCTTTATCTGAAACCGTACAAGCGAGTCGTCGGAGAGGGAAACCGTGGAGGTGGAAAAAAAAAACAAAAAAAAAAACGGTTGGATAAGAGGAAGAAAATGAATGAGGGGAAATTTCGTCGTCGCGATGCTCTCCCGGATTCAGGTGCTACTAGTAACATACAATTGGCACGCATCTGCCGACGCATACCATACTTCCGTGGAGTCTTTATGCGCACATCTCTGCCGCTCGACGGGCCGCGGTGCAACGAGTGCGCGATCGTTAATCTCGACGATCAATGCGGCCCTGGTACCCACTGGGTAGCCTACGTCAAGCGTAACGACATCGTCGTATATTTCGATTCCTTCGGAAATTTGAAACCGCCGAAAGAATGTGTGCGTTACTTTGGTCCTAACGTTACAATCTACTACAATCATGATCGATATCAATCGTACGATAAAAGCAATTGCGGTCAGTTGTGCGTGAAATTCCTGCGAGAACAGATACTTTGAAAACAAAATGTCTTTCACCGTGACATTATCGGATCGTAAATCAGTATTAAATTCAGATTTCTTTCCCCCGATCAATCTGCAAGACGATCGGTACGAGATCGGTCTCGTGGACATGCAAACGTACAACTCGATAGCCAATGTGGACGAGACGAATAATAAGTTCTACTACGATAACGATAAGGTACTGACGATACCCAGAGGCTGTTACGAATTGAGTGCGATAAATGAGTATTTGCAGTCTCAAATTTCTGCGAGACACGAAATTCAATACGACATTGAAAGCGTTTTTCTTCTACGAGCGAATAACAATACACTGAAGAGTGAAATATTCTGCAAATATTCGATTGACTTTGGAAAACCCAATAACATTGGCTCACTACTGGGCTTCTCGTCGAATCGCGTGATCGAACCGAACGCCCAGGCTGAATCCGACGAAACCGTGAACATTGTGAAAACAAATATTCTACGCATCGAGTGCAACATTGCGGATGGTGCGTACACCAACGGTAGACCCCGACACATTATTCACGAGTTCTTTCCCTGCGTACCACCGGGCTATAAAATCTCGGAGGTACCGAAAACCGTCATTTATCTACCGGTCATCGTCAGAGTAATCGACAGTCTCACGTTACGTATCCTCGATCAGGACGATCGTCTCGTAGACTTTGGACGTGAAGAAATTACCATAAGATTGCACATTAAGAAAAATGTTAATTTACAAAAGTAACGAGGATTATAAAGCGGTGAAACTGGATGAAACGCTGGCTAGTCGTTCGTCCTACGTGGAGTCGAATACACCGGCTCGGAGTGAAAATCGCGACAAGAGGAGCTTCTTGCTAACGAGAAGAAATATAGAATTTTTACAATCATTGGGATTCACCGTGAAGAGATTGGGCGAAGGTACATAGTGGAACAATGGCAGATCCCTTGAACGTCACCGCACCGCTGACCTACAACAATCGCATCACCAAAATGGAGATGCATGCCTACAATCCGTATGCGAACGCCTCGTTGGCGAACAGCGACGAGATTCGCATTCCCATACAGCAGCAAGATTTGATACTCCTGCCGTGCGAGAGTTATCTCTACGTCGAGGGCCAGCTGGTGGAGGGTACGCGTGACGCGAGCGCCACCAACGATGATACAGTTACGCTCGACTGCAATTCCGCGACCTTTCTCTTCGACGAGATTCGTTACGAATTGAACGGTATCGAGATCGACCGATGCAGAAACGTCGGTATTACCAGCACGCTGAAGAATCTCTTTTCCCTGAGCACCGAGGAGAGCGCCAGTCTACGTCATTCCGGATGGTTCGTCGCTACAGCCAAAGACCGGCTCAAAAAGGAGGCGGCTGTTAAGAAATTCAGCTTTTGCGTGCCCCTGAAAATGCTGCTGGGATTCTGCGAGGATTATCGGCGAGTCTTCGTTAACGCGCGTCACGAGCTCGTTCTCATTCGCGCCCGCGACGATACAAACGCCATTTACTCATCGGTGAAAATCACCGATTCGTCGATCAAGCTGCTACGAGTGCAATGGAGAATACCCCATGTGACCCTGAACGAAATTACGAAACTCCAATTTCTCAGTATCGTCGAGCAGGACAAGAGTCTGTCACTCGCTTTTCGCGCCTGGGAACTTTACGAGTATCCCCTTCTGCCCAAGTCGCAGCGACACACGTGGTCCGTGAAAGCGTCCACGCAATTGGAGAAGCCGCGATACGTCATTCTGGCGTTCAGAACGAACAAACAGAGTAGTCAGCACAAGGATGTGCTGAAATTCAGTCATTGCAAAGTACTCGATGTCAAACTCTATCTGAATTCCGAATCTTATCCGTACGATCGTCTCGACACTGATTTCACGAAATCCCGCTACTCCGTCCTCTACGACATGTGTGTAAAGTTTTTCACCTCCTATTACGCTGGTGAGAAACTCGCGAGACCTATGCTCGACTATACGGACTTCTTGACGTACGGGCCGCTCTTCGTCATCGACTGCTCGCATCAGAACGAGTCCATAAAAACCGGCACGGTCGACGTCAAACTCGAGATCGAGTGTATGGAAATCATTCCGGATAATACTACAGCCTATTGTCTAATTATACACGATAAAATTGTACAATATAATCCTCTTACGAATATTGTTAGAAATGTAAGTTAAAAAAAAAAAAAATTATTGTTAGAAATAAAAGTTTATAAAAAATAAAATACTTTGTTTATTAAAGTTCTTAATGTTTTATTCCTAAATTCTACATTACGATATTGGAAATTAGACGTGGGGAATATATAAATAAATATAATCAGTAATTTAGTTTTATTTCTTAAACAAACAATTTTTAAACAAACAATATTTAATTTTTATTCTTAAATTCTACATTGTGGTATTTACCACCTTTATAGATCATTATTAAATTACTTGCTAACGCAGCATTTTGCAGCTGCTTCAATTCTTCCGGGTCATCTGCCAATTTTGCCATTCTTGCAGGCAAGAATAGCCATTCATCGGTTGTGAATTTTACAATTATTTTTATCCCATATTTAGTTTTAATTTTTTCCACTTCTAAAATTTCGTAATTTTCATCCTCCTTTAAAGTTTCCAATTTCACAAATTGTTTTGGTTTTACATTTCCAAGAGTATTAACTTTTTCAAAATTCATTTTCAATTTATTGATATGTCTATAAAAAATGATTCGTCTTATTAAAGTTAAAGAATCATTTTAAAAAAAAAAATTTCCTTACCTTTATTATGTAAGAAAAACAAAAGAAGTTTTTTTTCAAAAAAACTTATTCTCTTTCTTTTTCAATACGTATGACAATACTGTAACTGCTATGCAGAATACGTCTGACACTACTGTAACTGCTATGCAGAATACGTTTTACAGACTGAAGCTTTTTCTTCTTCTGCTGTTCACTTGACTTCTTTGCAAACGACAATATCGTATGTTAAGCGTATTTAATTTCAATGTTTTGGAAGGGGTAATTTTCTTCTCTTTCTTGCGATGCATTTCCATTGTGACTGACCTATAGGTTTATCACAATATAACACAATAGGAAAAAATATCACAATACGGTGATTATTCAGAGGGTATAGTGTATCCCTTCTCGATGAAGAAAGAATGGACTCCTACGTGTTATCAAATGTAACTTTATATTTAAAAACTGAACGACAAAGAGTTTCTCTTGACGAAATTTCTTCAGAGGCTTCATTCAGTCGTCGAACCTCCATCGGTACAGATTGTACAATAGAAAATTAAAAAAAAAATGGAAAGTGAACGGGGTTTTGTGAAAAAAAATCTAGTAGAGGAGGATGAAAATCCTGCAGAATCGATGCAGGAATACATCAAAAGAATTAACGATTCTCATAATCGTTATTTTGAAGAATATGAAGAGATGCTTCATCATAATAAGCACTTGAACCGTAAGTAATTATTTTTATTTCTTTTAAAGAAAAAAAACCCTGAGATAATGTCAATAAATAGAATCAAAAAAGAATTTTACGACACATATTTTTGAAAACTGTTAACTATCTCACTATTTGACCAATTGTTTTTTTTATTCAAAACGAAGAATAACGAGAAAAAAATTATTTTTTTTATTTTATTTTATACCAGCCATTGATTTAGAGGAGAGGGAGGAAGGGGAGGAGAGAGAGAAAGAAGAAGAGGAGATGGAGGAGGAGGAAGAAGAAGAAGAGGAGGTGATTTTTGTAAGTATACTTGCTTTGTAAAATAGTTATTACAATATAAAAATATAACAAAATGTTTTCAAATATGTCCCAGGTGAAAAATAGTGGTACACAAACGGAACCTATTTCCGTAATAACAGAGGCTACGAAAATGGAACCTGCTATAGATCTAACGCCACATTATTGGTGTACTAATTGTAAAAAGTATGGTCACCTGCATATTAATTGCTCACTTCCAGAGTGGTGTAACATTTGCAGAACATACGTACATCATGCCATAGAATGTAAGAAAAACTTCTAAAGAAACAAGCATTGTATATCAATTAATCGCGGATGCTGCAGTTTTAGGAGCATTATTATTATGTGTATATTATTAAAAATATATATAAATTTTAATTAAAAACTTCAACGATCGTTCATTTCGCAATCTCCCTTTCTCTTTCTCTCTTTCTTTCTTTCTCTTTCTCTGCGTCCACTGCTTAACGTAAGAGGGGGGGAGGCCACTTGTGTACCCTACGAGTTTAACGTCGGGGGAAGAGCCCGCGATAATGGAGGGGGAAGGTCACGTGTGTACCCTACGAGTTTAACGTCGGGGGGGGGGGGGGGAAAGCGATAATGCGCACAACCGCAGAGGGGGCAATTCCCCTACTTCCCCTACCCCCGCGGGACCCCTACCCCCTCGCCACCCGGTCCCAGAATCCTTACAGCTACTCTACTGTCAAATAATTAATTATCTATGAATTTATGACTTTTTAAATTTACCACAAATGGTACTGTTATGTATACAGAATAAGCATACATAACCCTTACTACCATAAACATTACATTATTAATATTATTAATAACATTATCATTTAAAAGCATAGTCGGTAAATCAAAATCTATTAAAAACATGTTAAAATATCAATAGCCCTATTGTAAAGCACAAATACTCCTAAAGCAATAAATTCCTAAAGTGTAACACGAACCGCTTGACGCAGTTCGTTCACATTGTCGCCAAGGCTAGGTCCCGAAACGTGGCCAATGCACTTCGACGACAATCGAACGTTCTAGAACAATGATGCATTTGACCATCGGAACCCACAAATGTTACCATATAAGATAATGTTTGACGCTGCACTTTGAGGGTAAGAGCCCCAATTGTGCAGCCCCAAAAATCAGCTCGAGCCCACTGTTAAGAGGAACAAATTGAATCTTTTAGGACCTTCAGTCCTCCTGCCTCTTAGACTTTTCTAAGCAATCTTTTGCCTTTCTAATACACTATTACTTAGCTCATAACTCTTGGACAACGTATTGTATAAAAGGATAAATTGTAATACTTCATAATATATCTTTATTATACAAAAATTTCTTTAGTTTGTCGTGAATCTGCGAACGAACCACAACAGTAAATTATAAGGAGTTATATTATGACTGTCAAAATATTACACATAATATCGATAACTTTCGTCCAAAGAAAGTGATAATTCCTGGACTTTCGTTTCCGGTGTGATAGGGACAGGTGTGCTGACAGAAGGAGTAGAAGAGATAAAGAGGATTGGAGGTTAGTGGATGGAGAGAAGGAAGGAAAATAGAGGAGGAGGAAGAGTAAAAAGGGAACGTTAAAAGGAGATATAAGGAGGAGAAGGGGAAAAGGGGAAAAGAAAAGGGGAGCCGGAGAAAAAGTTGGGAAGAAAAGTGAGGTTAGGAAGAAAGGCGGGAAGGAGATAGGAGTGAAAAGGAAAGTGTTGGAGAAAGGGGGAAGGGGTGACACCTAGCGGAGAAAGTGGAATAAGAGAAAGGTCGGTAAGGTAGAGTGGAGAAAGCCGAGGAGGAGGTAGGGACGAGCAAGGAAATTAGGGAAACAATGGAAGGAAAGAGAGTGGATAAGAGGTGGGAGGAAGGGAAAGGAGGGATGGGGAGAGGAGGTGTGGAAGGCGTAGGAGAAAAGGAGAAATTAAAGTTAGGGAAGTTAGGAAAGAGGGAGGAAATGGTAGGGAGGTTAAGAAGCGGAAGCATGGGAAGTGTGGAGGAGACGATAAAGGGAAAGAGAAAGGAGAGGGAAGAGGATGAGGGGGAGAAGGAAGGGGAAGGATGGGTATTTCAGAAGAGTGCGAAAGTGGTGAGAACGCCGGAGAGGAAGGAGGAGGGGATGATGGAGAGAGTGATGGGGATGTTAGAGGAGATAAAGGGAAAGATGGATGGGCTAGAAAGGGGGGAGAGGGAGATAATAAAAAGGATGGAGGGGATAAAAGAAGAAATTGAAAGAGATAGGAAGGAATGGAAAGGAGAGATGGAGAAGTTGAAAGGAAGGCTGGAAGAAGTGGAGAGAAAGGAAAAGGAATGGGAAGAAAGGAAGGAGGAGGGAAGAGGGAAGGAGGAGGCGGCGGGGTATGAAGGGATAGAGAAAAGACTAAGGAGACTGGAATGGGAGAGAGAGAGGAAGGAAAGGGAGAGAAGGAGGAATAATGTGGTAATATGGGGAATAGAAAGAATAGGGGGAGATGAAAAGGAGATATTGGAAGAGGTAGAGAAAATAATGAGGATGATAGGAGTGGAGGACGGAGTACAGGAAGTCAGAAAGATTGAGGGAGGGAGGGAGGGAGGAAGAAAAGGAGTAGAAGTAAAGCTGAAGAATAGGGAAGCAAAGAGAAAAGTGATGGAGGGGAAAAGGGGGCTGAGAGGAAGGAAGGAAAGAGTGGAAGATGACCTAACATGGGAAGAAAGGAGGGTGATGGCAGAGGTGAGGAAAGTGGCGGAGGTGGAAAGGAAGAAAGGAAAAAGGGTGAGCGTGGGATATATGAAATTATGGATAGAGAAGGAAGAATGGAGATGGAATGAAGAGGAAGGGAAGTTAAGGAACAAAGAAGGAAAAGAGATAGGGGAGGAGAAAGGGAGAAAGAAAAATTTTGGGGGAAGGATAGGAGGAGTGGGACGAAAAGGATAGAAAGGGAGGTAAGGGATGAAAAGGAGTTGAAGGAGGGGGAAAATGAAGGGGAAAGGAAAGAGAAGAAGGTGGAAGGGAGGAGGGAAAAAGGAAGAGGAGGTTTGAGGGGAGGAAAAGAAGGGAAAGGAGTAAAGATAGCATTTTGGAATGTAGCGGGGGTAGCAAATAAGGACAAAGAGTTTTGGCAGAAAGTTGGGAAATGGGAGGTGGTGTGTTTGGTAGAGACATGGGCGGAGGAGAAGGACTGGAGAAGGATAGAAAGAAGAGTGCCAAGCGGATACAATTGGTGGACGCAATGGGCGGAAAGGAAAGAAAGGAAAGGGAGGGCGATGGGAGGGATAATGATAGGGGTGAGGAGGGAAATAGAAAGCAAGAGAAAGGGAGGCGGCGGTGAGGAAGAGGGAATAATGGAGGTGGAAGTCAAGTTAGGAGGAGAAGAATGGAGAATAATAGCGGTATACATAGGAAATGGGATAAGGAACAAGGAGGAAGGAATAAGGAGAATAGTGGACAGAGAGCAGCAAAAGAGGTGCTTAATAGGAGGGGACTGGAATGCGAGGACGGGGGAGATAGGGACAGGAAAGGAGGATGAAGGAGGGGGGGATGGAAGGGAGTCAAGGGACAAGGTAGTGAATGCGGAAGGAAAGAGAATGTTAGAATTGGTGGGAGAAATGGGTTTAGAAATATGGAATGGAAGGATAGAAAGGGACAGGGAAGGGGATTTTACTTATCTGGGGCATATGGGGAGATCGGTGATAGACTACGTGGTTGGAGACAGAAGGACGAGGAGGGGAGTAAAGAGGATGGAGATAGAGGTGAGGACGGAGTCGGATCACTTGCCGCTGGTGGTAGAGACAAAGGGGAAGAGAGAGAGGGAGGGGAGGAGAGGAGGGAAAGGGTGGATAGAAAAAGGGTGGGGGGAAAGAGTGAAGGAGGAATATAGAAAGAGAACAGAGAAATTAGAGGAGGGGAAGGAGGAGGATATAAGGGAGAGATGGAAAAGGCTGCAAGGAGAAATAAAAGGGATAGTGGAGGAAGTAAGGAAGGAGGAGAAAGGGGAAAGAAAGGAGGGAAAAGGATGGTGGGATGAGGAATGTAGGGAGATGAAGAGGGAATTGAGGAGGAGACTAAGAAGATGGGTGAAAGAGGGAAGGGGGAAGGAGGAGTATGTGAAAGGGAGGAAGGAGTACAAGGAGAAATGTGAGTGGAAAAAGGAAAGAGAAAGGGAGAGGATGAATAAGGTGATAGAAAATGCAAAGTCGGAAGCGGATGTGTGGGAGGTAATAAGAAAATGCAGAGGAAGGGATAGGGGGAGAGCAGGAGAGATAGAGATAGATGAATGGAATAAGTACTTCATAGAGAAGTTGGGAGGAAAAAGGGAAATGGAAAAGAGATTGAATAGGGAGAGGAGGGGAGATGAAATAGGAAGGGAAGGGGGAATAGATGAGAGGGAAGTAGAGGTGCAGATAGAAAAGGCAAAGACGGGAAAAGCAGCGGGAGAAAACGGGATAGAGAGTGAGATATGGAAGTATGGAGGAAGACAGGTAAAGAAGGAATTGTGGAGGATATGTGACGGGGTGTGGAGGGGAAAGGGGTGGCCGGAAGGGTGGGAGGTGGGAATCATAGTACCGATAAAAAAGAAAGGGGAAGGGAGAAAAGTAGATGAATACAGAGGGGTAACGATAATGGACACGGCGGCAAAAATGTATGCAGGAGTGCTAGGGGAGAGGCTGGAGAAGGAAATGGAGAAAAAGAAGATGATAGGGGAAGGACAGGCAGGATTTAGAAAAGGGAGAGGAGTGATGGAGAACGTTTTTGTGTTGAATTACGTAGTGAACAGAGAGATAGAAGGTAGGAATGGGGGGATAGTAGGATGCTTCATCGATCTGAGGGCAGCTTTTGATAGGGTAGACAGAAGAAAATTATGGAAAGTGATGGAAGAGGGCGGGATAAGTGAGAGTTTGAGGGGGGCAATTGAAGAGGTTTATAGAGAAACAGCATGCAAGGTAAAAAGAGGAGGGGAAATGGGAGAAAAATTCTGGACGGATAGAGGAGTAAAACAGGGATGCCCGATGAGCGCGAAGCTGTTCATACTATACATGGCGGGATTGGAAAAAAAGTTGGAGGAAAGGGCGAAGGGAGGAGTGCAAATCGGAGCGAAGAAGCTATACGCACTAATGTACGCGTACGATATAGTAGTGTTGGCAAAAGAGATGGCAGGGTTGAGAATGATGATGGGAGCGATGGAGGAATTTATCGATGAGAAGGGAATGGAGATAAGCACGGAGAAGACAAAGTTGGTGAGGTTTGGCAAAAGAGTGGAAGGAAAGATGAGGGTCAAATGGAAGGGGGGATGGATAGAAGAAGAGAAGGAAGTGACGTACTTGGGGTATAAATTTGGAAGGAACGGAAGGCAGGATGGGCATGTAGCGGAAAGGGTAAGAAGGGCAGGTGGGGTGATGAGGGAGGTTTGGGGCATAGGGAAGAGGGTGTTCAGGAATGATTTCAGGAGGAGGGTATGGTTGTACGACAGGTTGGTGTGGCCAGTTGTGGGGTACGGAGCAGAGATTTGGGGATGGGAAGAAAAAGGAAGGGTAGAGGCAGGGAACGAGAGATATTTGAAGTGGGTATTAGGGCTGGACTGGATGACGCCGGGGTACATGGTGAGGGAAGAGACGAAGAGGGAGAAAGTGAGAATAAGGGCAGCGAAAAGAGCGTGGGTCTATGAGGAAAGATTAAGGGAGGGAAAGGGGAGCTGGTGGGCAAGGGAATGTCTGAGGGAGATAGAGGAAAGGGAAAGGAAAGGCGGAAAAATATCAAGATGGGAGGAAGGGAGAATAAAATTTATGGAAGAGAGAGGGAGAAAGAGAGGAGGGGTAGGTTGGGAAAAGAAAGAGGAAAGGGAGAGGATTTGGAAGGAGGTAGAAGAAGGTGAGAAAGAGAGGGAGATGAAGGAAAGGAGAAGGAGAATAGAGGTATCGAGGTACAATAGGTGGTACAAGATGATAAGGGAGGAAGGGAAGCCGAAATATCTGGCAGGTGGGAGAAAGGAAGGGGAATGGAGAAGGGTGGCGAGATTTAGGATGGGTAACGAGATGAGAGAGGGGAATTATTGGAGAAGAGAGGAGGAAAGGAAGTGTAGGGTTTGTGGGTGGGAGACGGAGGGGTGGGAACATGTTATGGATAGATGTGGGGGGTATGGGGAAAGAGACAGAGGGATAGAAGAGAGAGTAAAGGAGGTTTTGGAAGGGGATGGAAGAGGAATAGGGTGGATGAAGGAATTGGAGAGGAGGAGGGATAGAAAAAGTAACCCGGAAGCGAAGGTCCAAGAGGAATGAATGAGGATGGATGGAGGAGCGAATGGAGCGGAGGTCTCTCTCACTCTCTCGGAATTATTAGATTAAGTTAGAGTAAGATAGGTTAAGAATAAAATGTAAAAAGGAATTGTAAAGAAGAAGAGAAGGGAGGATGTAAGAGAAAAGAGAGGCGAACCCTGAAAAGGCGCCTGGAAAATAAAAAAAAAAAAAAAAAAAGTGATAATTCCTTTTGTAACAATGTATTACATTCTTTTTGCAGACCAGATTAAACTTTTACTGAAAGAAAATAAATTGATTATAAATAAGATACAAAATGGAACTTATGTAGAAAGGGAGAAAAAGAAAATAACCCGAACAAGAGATGATGAAATTAACTAATTATATATACAGTGGCGGCCAAATACTTAAGGACAGTATACTTATAAATACTTTTTTAGGTGTGAGGTAAAAATGATTTTTAATTTAAATTGCTACAATGTTGTATAATGTAAGAATATATATTCATAGTGTATTAAATATTAATGAAACTCTTGTTATATTTATAATTTAATAATAACACTGGGTAATATATATTTAATCACTAAATAAAGTAGTCAATTATTTAAGGACAAGTAACAAATAGTTTTATTACTAAGTTATATATACATCAATAATATTAATATATAAGCAAATTCTATGTAAAAATATGAAAAATAGTTTATGCATAATTAGTATTTGGTTGCTCTTTCTTTAGCAGCAATAACGGCATCACATCGACGAGGCATTGAATCACCTAATCTTGCACATCGGTCAGTAGTAATACTTGACCAGCCTTCTTGAATGACCTTATACAAATCAACTAAATTTTTTTGTTTTCTTAATTTTAATGTAGCTATCGACATCTATCCAAAGCATTTCAACTGGATTGGGGTCTGGGGACTGCGATGGCCACTTTAAAACATCAATTTTTTTGTTCTCTATAAACAATTTTGCTCGTCTCCTGGTATGTTTAGGATCATTATCAGCTTGAAATATGGTTTGAATGTATCTTAACTTTTTTCAGTATAGTAAATATGTGTTATTTAAAATATCTACGTAAACGTGTTGATCCATTATACAATCTACTTTAATTATTGGACCAGGCCCGATACGAATGAATGCACCACATATCATAATAGAGCCTCCACGACCCTTCACTGTGGGTTTAGTGCAACGTTATTCATATTCTTCGTGCTTACGACGTCTTACATATGTTTTACCATCCGAACCCTGTTTATTGAACTTGGATTTATCAGTAAAAATTACCCGAGCCCAATCAGTAGATGTCCAGTAACGATATTTTCTAGCAAATTCTAAGCGTGCTTTACGATTCTTTGCAGAAATAAGAGGCTTTGCTCGACAGACTCTTCCCATCAGACCAAATTCATTAAGGCGTCTTCGAATAGTCCTAGTACTGATATTTTTACCACATTTTTCAAAAAATTCTGTTTGAATATCTGTAGCGGCCTTTTGTCGATCAGCTTCTCAGATTCTATGAATAATTCTATCTTCACGTACAGTTGCCTTACGTTCACGTTTTTTACGGGGAGGTTTTTCTATTTTTCCGTTCTCTTTAATAGATTTCAAAGTTTCAAAAACAGTAGATTTTGAAAGATTAAGTCGTGTTGCAATTTTTCGAATTGTAATTCTTTCTTCACGCAGTGTTTTAATCTGAACACGCTGTGTAGTTGTTAAGTTTCGTTTTCTACTCATTGTTGTTTAAAAAAATAACCAACAATCCTTTGAATATCGACCTGAAAGTTTTAAACGGTTAGTTAGAGATAAATAAATAGTATTATTTTGAAGAAACTCACTGTAATCTAACTGTCCTTAAGTAGGCGTCCCTTGTAAATTGTAAGAGATTTAGCGCAATATTAATTATCGATGAATAGGAAGAATATCGTGACGCGTTAAATGTGAACTTAACTATCTAAAAGTATTTACTATAAATGTAATCAAAGTCATTAGTACTCTCCCTGTTTTTGGTTACCAATTTCAAGTTTTGATTGTAAACAAAATGTGTCCTTAAGTACTTGACCGCCATTGTAAATATAGAAAGTATTACAAAGATTTGTGATGCTCCTATTGAAACGAAGAAAGCAGACGAAATTTTTAAATTATTAGAAAGCATTAAAGAAATTCAAGATTTAAGGATAACAGAAGAAAGAAATATGAAGAATCTTTTGAATAATATAAAATCGAGTAAAACGTGTAACAAGGCAAATTCTTTTGCCTTGCTACATGAATTATTTTTTATTTTTAAACACCGCGCGCAAACAAGGTTTCTCTCGATCCCGGGTGGCGGCGCTGCGCCCGCGCGCATAGCTGCTACGACCGCCTGGGCGAGAGGCAGGTTTGGCGCAGACACACCGCTTTTACCAGGCATCAAGGCAGGACGTATCTTTGTGGAAAATCCAAGGAAAGCTTTAATCGAGTTCGGATACCCATGTAAGTGGACCCCGAGACTGGATTCGATATACTAAGAAGGAAGGAAGGAGGCTAGACAGTGAATTGGGAACTGTCAAGAGGTTCAATTGGGGACTTCACTCCATCCACTACTCCTAACCTTAAATTTGACACTGCTGTGCATGCCTGGCTTATACTTTGCTATATTGTTTATTGCATGAAGGTAAGCGTTGAGGACCGATAGTAGGACTCAACGTTTAAGTATTAATATTCCTTTGTGATTAGCTTGGTGGCTCCAGATCTAGTAGGGCATAGCAGGTCTACGTAGGAAGTATTATTGAATCCAACTCCAAATACAGGAGACATATACAGAGCTCTTCCATTTGCCCTCATATAGTTTAGTATTTCCAATAAGGAAAGTTAACTATTATTAAGAGGATTTGGATTATAGATTCCATAGCCTGTACGATGACAGGATTTAGACTGTAATGCCACATATATATATATATATTGTTAATTTTTTTCTTTACTTATATACTTGTACATAGTTTGATTTCAATCAATTGTTTCCTGACTAGGTGTTGAAAGTATATTATAGTTAACATAAGGTTAATAAATTTGGTGCATACGCACATTAAGAAAGGAGATTTAGAGACTCCGTTGGAAAACCCTAGCCAATTAAACTTTCTGGTGGTGATTTAGATATTGGATGGACTTGGCTACGCCTTACTTGACCTGGTGTCACCTCTTTGCTTGTGCCCTATATTTCCTACAGGGATAGTGCAGCAAATAATTAGGTTCTTGAAGGGCTAGCGTTGGATAAACTTGAAAAGGGTCTTTTGTCCAGTTGGCCTTGCTCATGCCTGGACTGAGAGTCATACGATTGATCCAACTCCTCAGTATTGTCTAATATCCACTCTTTTATTTCTTATTTATAAATATGATTATTTTCTTGTAAATGATTATCATCTTATTGCTCTTATTTTTATAAGTTAACGGTAGAGTTGGGGAGAAATCCCATGTATAATTGTATAGTTATCTTAACTTTATACTTGTAAATTGATAGACAGAGCAGTTATCGAATATAATTTTTATTTTAATTTTTATTATTGTGTACTAGTAATTTTCCAAGAGAATCCACTTTAATTTCACAGCATGCCATGTCCTTGAAAAGTCTCAAGCCGGCAAGCCTCAGGCTGGCTCATATATAAAGTTCATGAGCCTGGCGCTCTTTATAAGTAAAGTCTGTGTGCCTTTGCACTGAATTCTTGTTAAAATTGTGCCTTTCCCACAGTGGCAGGAATTCATGTCGCAAACGGCCAAAGGAATAGAACATAATGCGTCAATACCTGTCATATTTATTGATTGCTATGATGAAAAAGATGTTTTAACCCATATGATTAGTTTAAAAAATAGGTATTTACAAGATCAAACTGAAATAGAGTTTGTTGTAATTAATAAGTGTAAAGATAAATAAATATTTATCTTTACACATAAAAAGAAGTTTTCAAAAAACTTTAAGTCCTATTTACTTGGATTTCAAGAAACAGAATTAGTGAAGTTGCTGTTATTGGGCCCTCGATATTGGAAACCAGTGTTAAATAAAAAATAAAAAATTTCTAATTTTATTGATTTTTTCAATAAAAGCGATGTCTCCTTACAATTTATAGCCATTCTCCTACCACTTAAAAATTTTACCACAACCTGTAAAAAGTATTACAAATTTTCATAAAGATATTTGTTTTTCTTATAGAAATACCAGATGCTTATTACTATAATATAAACTTAATCTGTTGTAGATAATCACAAGACAATAATCTTAAATTATTTGACAATTTGACATGATTTGAAATAGGTACAAGAAATGCTTATTAACTATCTTTCGACCGTATACGATACTATAATTTTACAGTATGCTACAGTGTATGTTGTGTGTAAACTACAGAAAAAGTATACCAAAAATGTGAATTGCCAACCTATGAAAACAAAAAATCCAATACGGCTCTGTAAAGTGTCGTCTTCTCCTTGGGCGTTAATCGGTTAAACGACATTTTTACATAATTAGGCATATCTTTCGGAAATGTTTATTTTCCATCTGAAAGAACAAATTTCAAGCTTCCAAATCATGTTTTGCTTAAATTTTTCTAATGCATATAATATTACTTATAAGCTCTGAAAGACCCCAATAGAGCACCAAATGTCTTAAAGACAACTTTTAGGTGTCTTTTAATCAATTGCATGACTAAAAGATGTCCATAAGCCAACTTTTAGTCAAGTGTGCTGTATGGGCCGATGTACCGAGAGTGGCGCTTTTAGCCAAAACGGGTTAATTTAAACTCAAAATTTTATGCTCATTATACGTACTACTCAGAAGTCGAAAAGCGTTTTAAATTTATATTTTTTTGTTGCAGATTGTGCTTGGAAACTACTTTCACCCATATAAAGTGCTCTTAACGGTTTTGATTGTTGCTCAGAAAGCCGTGGCAGTAATTTTGGCTTTCAGACAATAATCATAACTACGAAAGAGGATAATCTCGTCTCTCATCACAACTTTTGTACATGGTATCAAGAGACAAGGAAAAATCAGTAAGGCAGGTATATATGCCGTCGATTCTACTATTTATCATATGAAGCAAGTGTTGCCACTGCAATTTTGAAATTAATTTATCTTTGCAAATCTTATATTGGTATAACTTAACTAAAGCTTTCTTAACCCATTAACGTCCAAAATGTCAAAATTTCTTGCACGTTTTCAAAGTGATTTTTTCCTATGTAATTGGCGTTGAAAAAATTCTTGAACCACATATTCTGATGTAAAATTGCATGCTCTTTCAGAATCCGTTGCCAGAATCATGATAAAACTCACAGGAAAAGAGATATGCTCGATTAAAACATAAAAAACACCTAAATTTTCGAAAAAAAAAATTTTTAGGATTTTTTTTCGAAGTGTTACGGTGAAAATATCACCTTGCGACCGTGATCGAAGGTGATCACGGGAGTTGAAGTTTAACAGGGAATTTTTTTGTTGACCTTGAACCATCGCTTCTTTACAAAATGGCGGAAAAAACGAATTTTTTTTTTTCAATCTTCATCAACTTTTGTCTCGAAATCTATGGTCTTTAGAAAAAAATTCATAAAAACAAAAATGCCTTAGAATCGCTCGAGGAACACTCTCAAATTTTTTCAGAATTTTTTGAGACAATTTTTGATTTTCCGGGAAACTTGTGAAATGGAATTTTCAAAAATGTCTCCAAAAATTCTGAAAAAATTTGAGAATGTTCCTCGAGCGATTCTAAGGCATTTTTGTTTTTATGAATTTTTTTCTAAAGACCATAGATTTCGAGACAAAAGTTGATGAAGATTGAAAAAAAAAAATTCGTTTTTTCCGCCATTTTGTAAAGAAGCGATGGTTCAAGGTCAACAAAAAAATTCCCTGTTAAACTTCAACTCCCGTGATCACCTTTGATCACGGTCGCAAGGTGATATCTTCACCGTAACACTTCGAAAAAAAATCCTAAAAATTTTTTTTTTCGAAAATTTAGGTGTTTTTTATGTTTCAATCGAGCATATCTCTTTTCCTGTGAGGTTTATCATGATTTTGGCAACGGATTCTGAAAGAGCATGCAATTTTACATCAGAATATGTGGTTCAAGAATTTTTTCAACGCCAATTACATAGGAAAAAATCACTTTGAAAACGTGCAAGAAATTTTGACATTTTGGACGTTAATGGGTTAAACAGGTTATAAAGAAGCTATAAGATAACACCTCTCACACATCAATCACGGTTCACGCAATCCAGAGATAAGTAGTGGTAGCTAGGCGGTCCTTGTGACATGGTGGTAAGGGGGTGCGGGTGTGCGGAGGAAGTGCCTTGGCTGTGGGGAGTGTGTGAGAGAGAGAGAGAGATCCCTCTCACCCTCTCTTTCTCTCTTAGTCTCTCACCCCTCTCCCATCACCCTAGGGCCCGGATGGTTAATTATCCTACGGGTCCACTAGTTCCCTAAGGCTTACCCCTCTCCCATAACCCTAGCGTCCGGATGGTTAGTTATCCTGACAGTTACTCAGAGAACTTTTTTGTATTTTAGTTGGTGAAGGAAAAAGTTTCAATTTTCTCCACTAGGTGGCGATCACGAAAATTACTGGGGCAGCTACACCGCTAGGGGTCCTCAACATCTTACAGACTATCAATTTTTTTCTTAGGCCTGCCCTCGGAGGGGCTTTTCTCCCTCCACATACTTATCCTAGATCCTCCCACTATTTTCCTACTTTGGACCCGCCATTTAACATGATTTCACATTTTTTCTTAAACATTGAGCACTAGGAAAATCTTTTCTTTTATGAGTTAGTAAAAATTATAAAGTAATTTTTTCATTATTTTTCTTTTTTTTCTTTTTTTTTACGGAATAAGTTAAGGGAAATAGGAGTAGGGGAAAAGAAAGACATATTTAAATAAAATTTATCATATAATTAAAAACGTACATGAAACTTATATAAAAACTAATATACAATAATATTTAGCCCATTCAGCTAATAACAGCTTCTGAAACGTAAAAGATTTATTAATATCAAATAAATTGCGAACTTAATTTTTAATATTTAGCTTTTATTTGTTTCCGCACCCACTTTGCGAAAATATCCACTTCTTGGGGCACACAGTGGACTGGCTTGTTCTTTCTCGTATTCAATAATTTATGCAAACTACACATTTGCGTATACGTTCTATAATCATTTATTAATATATCGAATTTGGGACAGTTGTATGCTTCTAAGTTCATACGGATAATCCCCAGTGAATTTAAAACATCTCGTTCAATGTGGTCTCCTTTGTATGCCACTATCGGCGGTTCACAATCGTTGTTGATTTGATTGATAAAATCAAATACGTCATGTTGGTTGTATTTTTCACAACCAACATTTCCGTATTCAATTCCGTGTATATTTATAAACACAAAACTCACTGTCTTTGATCAATCAAATTTAATTTTTCATAGGGCACACTGACCCTAAACGCCCCGCAATGCGTATAATTATTAATCAAATTTTGTATAGCTATTTCTTTGTACATTATTTTTTTATTGACCATAAAGCCATCAATGTCAGTAATGTGTGTAATTTCGTTTAAACGTATCATTGTGGCAGAGTAGCTTAAGAGTCACTAGCTTAACTTGAGCTGAAGATTTTCTGAACTGAAGACTACCCTACACGCTCCTCAAGATTTTTTAAATGCTGTAAGGTATGCGAAAAATTTGATCTGTGGTGGGAGGTGACTAACCAGACACTTTTAGAAACACCATTGGTCCAAAGAGGGAATAGTTAAGGATAGTGGGAGAATTGAAATACTTGGTTTGAAGAGAAGGGGAAAAACTTTAGAGAAACAAAAAAAGAATATATTTAAAATAAAGGCAAAGTGTAATAAATTTAGTATAAAAAACGCTAACATGATGATCCCAACGTTCGTCGATTTTCAAGGATTCTATTTAATGGATAAGACATTTATAGTTAAAGAATTTGCAGTTTTATAAGAACTAAAAGTGCATCGTATTTTATTTTCACCCCCCTTATCACATACTTGGTTAAGTGAAGAGGAAAGAAAGAAAACAGAGTAAGTATATTTTATAACAAACAATAACGAATTATTATTTTCAATGAATAAGAAATTTCTTTTTCAGTTCAATCTTTTTCAATCATCATGGCTTAAATTGGATGGATGGTTATTCACCATATTATAAATATAAAGATATTATAAAAAAATATATATATTAGGATACGGTTTTTGTAAAAGGGGTGGAAAAGTTAAATTGGTTAAGGAGTATTTGTGATTTAGAAATTAGTAATGTAGATGAATATGTGTGGGGAAATTATAATTTAGAAGATGGTTTATATAATTCACAACTTCCTATTTGCATGAATCATGAGGGTATATGCGCACTGAGAAATGTATATTATATGAAATATATGTATGAATCAAAAATCTAGAATATATGTGTATTTTAAACATGAATGCATTCTTTTTCTTCAACGCGAAACCTGATCCGTAAAGTATTTATGTCACTGTAGTGTCTCGGAGACTGATTATTTGAAGGACTCTCCATCTAAGATTTTTCATTAGTTTCACGCTGATCATTTAAACGGAAAGAACTACGATGTAGCTTCTAAATAGAGTTTTAAATAGTCAGGATGAATATCGTGAGTGGGTACGTGATTGTCGTGATTACATTAAAAAATTGAGTGTTGCTAGCCACAATGCACGTATAGGTGCAAGGCAGAAAATTTTTACGGAAATTGCTCAGATACAGTGACTATTAATCAGAGCAGCAAGAGAAAAAAATTATTCTTTAAATCACGCTCTTAAGAATCCCGATTTAAAAACTCAACATGATTATCGCGAGTGGGTTTGCAAGCGTCGTGATTATATTCGAAATTTGAGAGAATCTAACCGGAATGCAACTCCAGATGCTGTACAGAAAAATCTTGCAGAAATAAAATGTATTCGAAAGTTATTTCTCCATGTGGCAAAAAATAAAAATTCAATTGGAGCGGGCATTAATGTGAAAAAGCTTATTTGGAAAGATCTTGATTCATCATTTAAAAGTCGAATGTGTAGTGGTATGATAGTAAACACTAATTATATCGAACCACATGAATTTCTATTGGCAGCATCAGATACGCTGCAATCTTACATGAACAAAGTATTCAGTAAAGTAAGCGCTGTTAAGATAAATATGGTGTTCAACGGACAATTTATTTGCAAGGAAATTAGTGATATCTAACATATTTCCACAAAAAATGTGATATTTTTCAAGACTGATACTTTTAGTGATTGGTATAAAACAAACGTCATAGATAAAATTTTAACAAAATTAGGTGAATTTCAAGAGCGTGATAGTGGGTGGGCTTAGGAAAAAATATTAAATTTAGTTGTGAATATAAATCATTATAATCCACTACATGCAGACTGTACATTCGACGTTCCAAAATATATTAAGAACAAACATGCAGTGATAAACATACAGAGTGATGATAATACATGTTTTGCATGGGCTGTAATGGCTGCACTCTATCCGGCTATTTCAACTAAACACCCACAACGACAATCTTCGTACCCCCATTTTAAATCTGTTTTCAACGTTAGAAGTATAACATTTTAAACCACATTAAGGCAGATACCTAAATTTGAAGAAGATAATGATGTGTCGATTAATGTTTTCTCCATGGTGGATGAGCAGGAAGGACAGGAGAATAAAATTATTGCACCTCTTCAACTCACAAAATGTGAGAAATCGAGACATGCGAATCTTCTTCTTCTCGAACATCAAGGTGCAGCACATTTTTTATGTATCACGAATCTTTCTCGCTTGCTAAATAAACAACTGACTCGAAAAAAACGATCTCATCTTATTTGTAATCGGTATGTTATACTGTTTATATTTTAATATAATTTTATTTAACGTTTACATACTAATATGATTTTTTCTCTTAGATGTTTACACTATTTCTTCAATGAGGATAAACTTCAATCTCATAAACGTGATTGCAGTCAGCTCAATATAAACGTCCGTATACTGCTACCTGAAGAGGACCGTTGGGTGTCCTTTAAAAATGACAAGAACAGTGAGAGGAGCCCATTCGTTGTATATGCAGACATTGAATGTTTATTAGAAAAGGTGAATGAAACGAGCGGTAGTAGTAGTTGTAACGAAGTTCTCCGTTACGTATACGAGATACCGAATAAAGAACATAAAAGCTACCGAACAGTGGATCTTATTAATCCCTACGTTACCGACTCGTGAGATAGGCTCACGAGTGGATTATAGCTAACGTCAAGGATAGATCCCGTTGACAGGCAGAGACCCGGATGAAAAGACCGGCGCTCCAGTAAACGATGTCCAGGTTGTCCTGAGAAGTAAGGCAGGGCCATGCCAAACAACCCAGGCAACCTGAGATAAGGAGAAGCGGCCTCGGGGAGTCCTAAAACAATGACAGTGTCTATAAGTCCCCACGAGGAGGGGAAATAGAACATCGAGTCTGGCTTGAACGCTGGTTACGCGCGTCAAGCAGGCTGCGCGAATGTCGTGCGCAGACTGCCATAGCAGGGCAGTCGGAACGCGACCGTGGGACTGTGCTGATGTGTCCGTGCGTGCTGGTGAGCGCGTGACGCGGCACTCAGACAGCCATGGGTCGGTTCGCGTACGTGAGGCGTGTGCTATAGGCCAGCCTGCACGTACGTCACGACTGGATACCGGCCAATGCATAGTGGGTTGTGCAGGGGCGTAGTTAGCCCGTTGGAATGTGTCCCGGTGCCCTCCGTAATCCCATAGGCTTGCGCTATGGCTGGACGGGCCGCGAACATTGCCTCCGTGGTGGTCCGCTCCTGGCAAACTCTATGCTTTGGCAAATGATACCGCATGTTCCCGCACTCCTCACCACCACCTGTGTGTGGGTGGTGAAGGATAAATGTATGCCCTTCAGCAGATAGGTCTGTGAGGCTCGGACTTCCGTAAGGAACCCTCCCCTCTCTCCACGACCTAGCATACTGAGCAACCCTGGCTACCGCTACCGTCCATATGCATGGCCTCAGGGCTGTATAAGAATGCATAGCAAATGGAGTCGAAAGACTCAAATGATAACGTAGGGTTGTTGGCCACCCAACTGACCAACTGGCGCCCTGATACCGATAGAAAGGACGGGCGAAGGTAATGGGAAAACCCGTAGAGTGAGTGGCCCCTCACACTGACGGGAAAAGCATTACATAGTATTTATCAAAAACATTTACCCTTTAGTGTAGGATATTATTTTAAAATCGTTCGTGATTCATCGCTCTCAACCTATAAATCATATCGTGGACTCGAGTGTATAGAATGGTTTGTGCAAGAACTCGATAAAATTGCTAGCATAGCGAGCGAAAAACTAAAGACTGTAGTGCCTATGAGAATGCTAAGTATTAGTGAAAATTTTCGTCATAACAATGACCACGACTGTCAAATATGTAAAAAGCCATTTCTCCCAAATCAAATACGTGTTCACGATCATGGTCATTTAACAGGTAAATATAGAGCACCCGCTCACAACAATTGTAATTTAAACTATAAATAATCGCACGTTATTCCAGTAATTTTTCATAATTTATCTAATTACAATGCACATTTCACCTTCAATGCGATCGCTAACATGTATGAGGGTTCAGTATACCTGCTACCTGTACATAAGGAAAACTATATTTCATTTACAAAATACATACGGAAATATAATATTCAGCTCAGATTTATTGGTTCATTTAAATTTCTAGCATCAAGTTTAAACAAATTGAGCTCATACTTGGAGAGATCTGAATTGGAAAACTTAGAGTCAGAATTTTCGAATTTAAATACGGAACAATTTAATCTACTAACAAGAAAAGGTATTTTTCCTTATGATTACATAGATAATCTGAATCGTCTGGAAGAAAATGCTTTACCGCCTCGCGAGTCATTCTATAATAAATTAACTGACAGTGATATTAGTGAAGAGGCATATAATCATGCTAAGGAGGTATGGATCAATTTTCAAATACAAACACTTAAGGAGTACAGTGATCTATATTTAAAAACTGACGTATTATTACTGACAGACGTTTTTCAAAATTTTCGCGATAGCTGCATGGAAAATTATAATTTGGATCATGCACATTATTTTACACTCCCAGGCTTCACTTGGGATGCAATGCTTAAATATACAGGAATAAAATTGGAACTTTTCACTGATGTTGAAATGTTGCTTTTCGTAGAGCGCGGAATACGTGGCGGTTTGTGTCAGTGCTCTCACCGCTATGAAAAAGTAAACAATCGGTATATGAATGATTATGACTCAACAAAACCTAGCAATTATTTAATGTACTATGATGTAAATAATCTATACGGATGGGCAATGTGTCAAGCTCTACCTACTCATGGATTTCGCTGGATTGAAGATACTAACAACTTTGATATCTCAAGCATGCCTATAGATTCATCTGAGGGTTTTATTTTAGAGGTAGACTTGGATTATCCAAGCGCACTTCATGATAATCACTCTAACTTGCCATTTTGTGCGGTACGTGAGGCTCCGCCCGGAGCACGACAGAAAAAGCTACTTGCAACTGTCGAAAATAAGGAGCGTTATGTTATACATTATCGGGCTTTACAACAATGTATTCGTCATGGAATGGTACTGAAACGTATCCATCGCGGATTAAGATTCCAGCAATCGGCATGGTTAAACAAATATATAGACTTAAACACACGTTTGCGAGCTGCATCTAAAAATGAGTTTGAGAAAAATCTTTTCAAACTAATGAACAATGCAGTGTTCAATAAGACGATGGAAAATGTAAGAAATAGAGTTGATATGAGGCTTGTTAGTAAGTGGGAAGGAAGATATGGAGCAGAAGCATTGATATCCCAACCAAATTTTCACAGTAGCGCCATATTCAACGAAAATTTGGCTGCGATAGAATTAAAAAAATTAACGGCGAAATCTGATAACCCTATATATGTATGTATGAGTATTCTAGATATTTCAAAAACATGTTTATACGAATTCCATTATGAATACAGGGTGTAACGAAACGACCGCCTTTTCTCGTAACTGGAGGTTCGAGGTGACCAACTGAGTGCACGTGTAAAATTTCGTTCGAATCGTTCAAGAGGTTTAAAAGTTATTTACATTTAAAAATCACCCTTTTTCGGTCCTTTTTGAACGACTTAGACTGCACAATGGAAAGTGGAGAAAGTGAAAAAACAATTGATAAAAACCCCAATAAAATGTAAAAATTATCGATTGCGCGCGATATTACTTTTGCTATTTATTCCATTAATCTGGCTATCAGATAAATTTTAAAAATAGCAAAATCCTTTTCTTTACATATCCAATTCAATTCAGTACAATTATCATTGACTGAATTTATGGAAAGAGCGAGAAGAAGCAATGAAAAGGAAAGTATCAGAAACTAAGATGTCGCGCGAACGCACTGATAATTTAATAAGAAACGCATGAGGGCATTCTCTTTCTACTAACGAAGCTAAAGAGAATGATTCAAAATCAATACATTCATGATAGAGAAAACTAAACTTACCCATTTAATGTTCTCCAAGTTCTTTTACATCGAAGTTTTCGAAAAAGCTTCAAACTGGCTCTTCGATGATTTCCAGAAAGCACACTATCACTGTTTTAGCATTTAAGCACTCGTAAATTTAAACAAATTAGGTATTAACCTACGTTTCTTCAAAACACTGGTTAATTTGACACTTTTGAACTGTTTGAAGTAGGCTGATTAAGAGTAGTCGAAACGAATTACTTATTATATTTCCTCTGTGTGTGTGTCTCTCTCTCTCTCTCTCTCTCTCTTTCTCTTCAGCATACTTCAAACAGTTCAAAAGTGTCAAATTAATCGGTGTTTTGAAGAAACGTAGGTTAATACCTAATTTGCTTAAATTCGCGAGTTTTTAAATGCAAAATCAGTGATAGTGTGCTTTCTGGAAATCATCGAGGAGCTAGTTTGAAACTTTCTCAAAAGCTTCGATCTAAAGGACCTTGGAAAACATTAAGTGGGTAAGTTTAGTTTTCTCTATAATCAATGCATTGATTTTGAATCATTATCTTTAGCTTCGTTAGTAGAAAGAGAATGCCCTCATGCGTTTCCTATTAAATTATCAGTGCGTTCGCGCGACATCTTAGTTTCTGATACTTTCCTTTTCATTGCGTCTTCTCGCTCTTTCCATAAATTCAGTCAATGATAATTGTACTGAATTGAATTGGAAATGTAAAGAAAAGGATTTTGCTATTTTTAAAATTGATCTGATAGCCAGATTAATGGAATAAATAGCAAAAGAATTATCGCGCGCGATCGATAACTTTTACATTCTATTGGGATGTTCACCAATTGTTTTTTCACTTTCTTCACTTTCCATTGTGCAATCAAAGTCGTTCGAAAAGGACCGAAAAAGGGTGATTTTTAAATGTAAATAACTTTTAAACCTCTTGAACGATTCGAACGAAATTTTACATGTGCACTCAGTTTGTCACCCCGTACCTCCAGTACGAGAAAAGGCGGTCGTTTCATTGCACCCTGTATATGCTTCCAACGTTTGATAGTAAATGTAGAGCATTGTATACCGATACAGATAGTTTGATATACAGTATCGAATGCGATTACATTTACACGATCATGAGAGAAAATCTTTCACGATTCGATACTAGTGATTATTCGCCTAATAACCAGTATAATTTACCTCTAGTAAATAAAAAAGTGCCTGGTTTGATGAAAGATGAGAATAACGGGAGAATTATGACTGAGTTTATTGGGCTGAGGTCGAAAATGTATACATTTAAAATACAAGATAAAATTTTTAAAAAAGCTAAGGGCGTTAAGAGTTGCGTTATCGCTAGAAAAATAACGTTTGAAGATTATAGAGACTGCTTACAAAATTTTACTGTTCATATCCATAATCAAAATTTAATTCGTTCAAAATTGCATAATGTTTATTCAATTGTACAGCAAAAAATTTCTCTCAGTCCACATGATGATAAGCGCTATATTGTACAAGGTACTGTATCAACTCTACCATGGGGTCATTATAGGATAAATGAAATAGAATTAAGTGAAGTAGATTTAAATGAAGATTAAATAATTGCTTCTTTATTAATAAATTGTATGTTACAAAATATTGTTTTTATTTATCCATGAATTATGTGTATTATTGAATCCTAACCACTTTACAAAGACTTTGTCCCCCTTCTTACGTAATACCTTCTCAACTAGATATACATTAGGATTAGCAGTTTTTAAAAGTTCATGTTCGTAGAATCCACCATATATATCTGTACCACTAGAATCCCTTAGTAAATATGTAACAGGATTTGTTTTCTGCACTTTTATAATTTCAAATATTTCAGTTGTCCAATTTGGTGTGTAGCCTTTTGCAAATACATTCTTATATTTACTGATTCGTACAAAATCACCGACTTTGAACTTGGCACGACCAACGATCTTTATATTACTGAATACTGTTGCTAAGAGCTTATTAGCATGTTCAGGTTTCACATCGGCTGGACGCATTCCTATAGTACGATGTTTTCTTGAATTGTATTTGTCAACCAGTTGTTGTAGCATAGCTCTCCACTTGTAATTTCCATTCAACGTAAATCCTTTCCATATTTCTGTCTTCAACGTTCGATTCCAACGCTCGACTATGGTTGCTTTCAATACACTGTATGTTGAGTAATGATTTATTCCATGCTTTTTCATAAGCGATTGGAAATCACTATTATAAAATTCCTTGCCATCGTCGGTCTGTAGATTTTTCGGACATCTCCCACTCTTCAGGATTTTCAGCAATGCAGCTGTCACTTCCTTGCCTGACTTGGTTTTCAGGGCTATTGCCCAGCCATATTTCGACAATGTATCAATAACTGTGAGAATGTAGTGGTAGCCTGCGTCTGCATAGTTTCTCATGTCTACCAGGTCTGCTTGCCAGAGGTCATCGAAGCCTCGTATTATTACCCGTCTACGTAAAAAGTTCCGTCTGGCAGGCACATGTAACTCTTCTACCAATTGCTTCTTCTCCTCACTACTCATAATTATTCCACTACGTGTTATGTTTACAGCAGGTCATCAAGCACTGGCGGTAGTATAAGTTTCTTCAAGGCATAATTTATATCGTCTTCTCTATTCTTCTCATTTGCAAAATCTTTTTTTGCCAGCTGATTAGAGAAATATTCTACAACAATTTTCAATCCAACAATCATATCATTTCGTAATTCCTTGTCTTTTCGATCCAATTTATAATCATTATGATCGACTTTATCAACCAATTTATCGATTCTTATACCAATTTCATCAATTTCATCGATTTTTTTCATTAGAGTTGTAAATTTTTCCTCAAGAATGTTACATTTTAGGTAATAGTGAGTTAGCTTCTCACTGTATTCAAACAATTCTCTCATTAAGCTATCACGTACAGTCATCGAATTACGTAACAGAGCAGCCATATTCACCGCACTTGTCTCATCCGTAACATCACATTCTAAGTTTGAAATTATTTTCTTCTTGGCATTAAATGCATTCTTTTGTTTATCAAACTTTAACGTATCATTATCAATTTTGTGGAAATAATTTCTCACTTTACCGGTATTGAAACCAGCTCCAAATTTATTTATTGTCATAGTGAAGTAGTACGTGGAACTGAGAAAATCTTGAAACTGCAATCTCTTTTATATAGAATAACGCTTTCTTCTCTTATTTAGATCCTGCCAATTTGTAACTATTATGATCGATTTTATCATTCAATTTTTCGATTCTTTCATCAATTTCGTCGATACGTTTTTTCAACAGATTTGTCATTTTTTCCTTAAGAATTTCACATTTTAATGCATATTCATTCAGCTTCACACTATATTCATTCATTTCTTTTGTAAAGCTATCACGCAGTGGTGTCAAATTACTCATCAGAACACTGATATTCACCGCACTTGTCTCATCAGTAACATCAGATCCCAAGTTTGAAATTATTTTCTTCTTGGCATTAAATGCATTCTTATATTTATCAAACTTTAACGTATCATCATCAATTTTGTGAAAATAATTTCTCACTTTACCAGTATTGAAACCAGCTCCAAATTTATTTATCGTCATAGTAAAGTAGTACGTTGAACTGAGAAAATCTTGAAACTGCAATCTCTTTTATAAGATGATACCTTCTTCATGGAGCTCCTCAATTATTGACTGTATCTCATTATGGTGATTCGTATGACCAGCAGCAGATGATGCAATTAATAGTTTTAATCGCTCGACCAGTTCGTTTGGATCGTTCCAATGTACATAGCTCACGGGATTATTATTAACACGCATATATCCCTTGCCTTGTACAAGTTTTGTCTTCGGTGGAAATAATTCATTAATTATTTTCTTCCATTTATGTCCCTTATTCCCACGAAGCTTTCCTGTACTAATGTTATCTGCTCTGTGCACATTAGTTTGAGAAAGAATACTTTTATATGTGTCTAAATCATCTTTAGTATAATCTTCAGGTTCTTTCATGAAGATCAATTCAAATAGACCTTTCGTGCCAGGATAATACTCCTTATCGATAATAATAAAATTACTGTAATCATCAACATTAAAAGCACATTTCGCTAGCCACATTTTATTCGTCACTTTATCTAACTTAACTCCAAAATTACTGTCAATTTTATCCTTAGCATTATTCGTCAACAATTCTATATATTTGGATGCAATTGAACCAGACTTTATCGTACTTCGATTAGCATCTTTTACATCCTCGATGGATGTATGCACAGGTAATTCTATTTGTCTCGCTAAATCTTGCGTGCATATTCATTATTCTTCTTCACCTTCTCCTCCTCCTCCTCCTCCTCTTCATCATCTTCCAGAGAAAGGTACTGTGTTTCGTGCGACTGTGGATATTCCTGCTCATCATCCGATGAATGACCTTGAACGTTAATTCTGGAGCTGCGTATGAAATCTTTCCGCTGTGGAGTCGATGTGAGATAAGACTTTCTTCGTTTCATCGGAATTATGAAAGATTCCTCGTGTGAGAGAGATCTCTTTATAGGTTCCATTTTCATCTCATGTTTCGGTGCAACGAAAATTGCTTGATTATTTTCGGTGAGCTTCTTTAATGGTTCAACTATTGGTTTAAAAGTTTCATTTAAACTGTCTTCCATCATTACTCTGTCTGATTTGAGTGCGCGATATTTTTGACGAATTACTTCACTTGCCTCAGCAATCTTCTTTAGAAGCTTTTTCTCCTTTATTTTGTAAAGCTATTCTCTATTCAATATATAGACTTGTTCAACGTTCAAGGTTAAACTAACATTTTTTACCATTAACATCACTCTTTAATCACAGCATATTTATTGAAACCCTTTCGATATCGTCCATTTTGCATTGCACTGTCTTTATCAATTACTAAAAATCCATAATCACGCTTCCAACAATTTGAACACAATTCATAAAATTTTTCAAACGCCATATCTGTATTTACATGTTCGTTATATATATGTTTTAGGTTAGTTCCATCTTGTTTAAAAATAATTAAAAAATTTGCATTATCACGTATTAGATGTTTTGGTATCCTTGCATAAGTCTGACAAAGATAAAAGCAATCAATCTTAGAATGTCTACCCATGGAGAAGTAGTCTCTTATATTGTCTTGCTTATCGGTTGCAACATCATCAAATATGAAAATTGAATTTGGTAGTGCTTCAGCTACTTTTATAACCTCACTATTATTAGAAAATTGAAAATAACTAATTTCTTCATTGTCCGATAATAGTCGCTCCAAGTATCGATATTTTGGTTGCTGCAACGATTTTGAATAAACGTATAGGTTTTCAAATCTCACACCCTGAGGGCTTACTATAAGGCTCAGCAATACATTTGTTTTTCCACAATTTGAAGGGCCACAAACTATACAGCGTATGGTTGATGGGAGTAGAGGTCCGTGACGTCTCATGCATTTATCGGTTGTTCGGTAATCTATATTAGAAACACGAATACCGAGCGGCTGCTTTACGAAGTCCATGACTGAAAACTCTGTGGTCATACAACCTATTTATAGGAATGAAATGAATTGTTTGATCAGTTCTCATCATGCCGTTATTAGTGTTAGATGTGTCAAGTTTGGAGGTATTAACCACTGAGCAGTTTGAATACATACCGAAAATTTTACTTTTAAAGTACTTTCCGCGTAGTATTCAAGAGGTTTGGAATAAATTGCCTGAACATATTCGTGCAGATCCTGAAGTACAACAATATCGCTGGTGTTTTAAACATCATAATCTACCTAATACAGATCACATTGATGGACCGCTCCCTTCAATAAAAGATTGCTGGGCTTGTCAGCAAACTCTGTGTGAGAAACAGAAAGAAAGTTCCACATGGTAAGCTACGGTTGTGGAACTTTTTTCAATAAAATACTGAATAAATTACCGTTCGAAGTACACATACCTGGCTACAATTATTGCGGACCAGGTACTCGACTTCGAGAACGGTTAGCACGTGGTGATCCTGGTATAAATCCTCTAGACGAAGCCTGTCGTGAACACGATATCGCATATTCAATATATAAGGATCTGCCACCACGTCACCAGGCTGATAAATTTCTTGCACAGCGTGCACGAAAACGTATCACAGCTAGTGACTCATCTTTACGTGAACGAGCAGCTGCAGCAGCAGTCTGGGCATCCATGAATGTAAAACGAAAACTTGGCTTAGGCCTACAAGTGCATGTAAGAAGCATGAAGAAAAGAATAATTCGTGTACCGAAGAAACGAGGAGGTTTATTGAGGAAAAAGCAATTTACTCAAAAAAAAAACGGGGGGGTTTATTACCTCTGCTCCCACTGTTGAGTGCAGTGGGCGTATTGGCTGGGGGCGCAGCAGGTATAACAAAAGCTGTAAACGATGCGAAAGCATCCAAGAGACAGTTGGAAGAGATACAGCGTCACAATCGATTAATAGAAGGCAGGCGTGGACATGGTTTATACCTATCCTCTTACGGGCGAAAGGGGGAGGGTTTGAAATGGAGGAAAAAAATCTCGCAAAAAAAAATAAGCAACTTTCCGAAATCTGGAGCTACTAATAATATTCAATTATTACATGCATGGCAGGATATACCACATTTTCGAGGAGGCTTTATACGCACATCTCTACCACAAACCGTACTATGCAATGAGTGTGCAATCGTGAATCTTGACGAAGAAAAAGGTTCTGGTACACATTGGGTTGCCTACGTTAAACGTAATAATTACGTAAAGTATTTCGATTCCTTCGGAAATTTGAAACCTCCAATTGAACTTTTAGATTATTTTGGTCCTTCTGCTATAATCTACTACAACCACGATCAATATCAATCGTATGATACAAGCATATGCGGTCAGTTGTGTGTCAAGTTTCTACGTGAACAATGTCTTTAACGGTTACGCTGTCTAACCGCGAGTCCATATTGGAGACAGATTTTTTCCCACCGAACAATCTACAGGAAGGTCAATATGAACTTGGTCTCGTAGACTTTCAGAGACTCAATTCAATCGCTAATGTTGACGAGTCGAACAATAAGTTTTACTTCGATACCGAAGATCTGACTATACCTACAGGTTGCTATGAGTTGAGTGCTATAAATGATCTTTTGCGTACATTGATGCATGAGGCGGATAATGAAGATGTCATTATTCTACGTGCTAATAATAATACGTTGAAAAGTGAAATAAAGTGTAAATATCTGATCGATTTTACAAAACCTAATAATATAGGCTCTTTATTGGGTTTTTCGTCAGATCGAATTATTCAGCCGAACACTCTAGCCGAATCAGACCAGCCCGTAAACATTATAAGGGTGAATATTTTACGAATTGAATGTAATATTACTGCTGGTGCATATACAAACGGCAAACCTCAACATGTTATACATGAATTTTTTCCAAGCGTGCCACCAGGCTATAAAATCTCGGAAACACCGAAAAACGTCATTTATTTGCCAGTCATTGTGAAAGTAATTGACCGTCTTACTTTGCGCATTCTCGATCAGGAAAACCGTCTAGTAAATTTCGGTGGGGAAGAAATTACAATTCGATTACACATTAGAAAATGCTAATTTACAAGAATACTTATAAATCACCGATACCAGATGAGCCTATCATCAGTCCAACAGTTGCTGCAGGAGCAGATACATTGGGTGGGGATTACGTTAGAAGACCGCTAACAAGAAAAAATATAACCTTTCTTCAATCACTGGGTTTCAAGGTCAGAAATAAAAATGGACCTGTTGGACGTAACCGCACAACCTGTGTACGACAATCGCATTACTAAAATAGAAATACATGCTTACAATCCGTATGCAAATGCATCATTGGGAAATAGTGACGAAATTCGAATTCCAATACAACAGCAAGATTTAATTCTTCTACCATGTGAGAGTTACCTATACATAGAGGGAAAATTAATCGAGGGCACTCGTGCTCAGGGTGCAACAGTTCAAGATACAGTGGGACTTGACTGCAATTCCATGGCATTCTTGTTCGATGAAATTCGCTATGAATTGAATGGTATTGAGATTGACCGCAGTAAGAATGTGGGTATTACTAGTTCCATGAAGAATCTCATTTCTCTGACTGGGGAGGAGAGTACGAGTCAACACCATTCAGGATGGTTTCTATCAGATTATAAGCCTACGAAATATTTAAATTTTTGCCTACCACTGAAAATGCTGTTGGGTTTTTGTGAAGACTACAGAAGAGTCATTATAAATGCACGTCATGAGCTCGTTCTCATTCGAGCGCGTAATGATACGAATTCGATATATTCTTCAACGAAAATCACCGACTCCAAAATTGATGTTCAAAAAGTGCAATGGAGAATTCCTCATATATCATTGAATGAATACACAAAACTTCAATTTCTACGTATTATCGACCAAAACAAAAGCCTCACCATGGCTTTTCGATCCTGGGAACTCTACGAATACCCGCTTCTACCAGAAACACAGAGGCTTACGTGGGCTGTAAAAGCTGCAACACAATTGGAGAAGCCTCGATACGTTATTCTAGCATTTAGAACAAATAAGAAGAATACGCAGCATATGAAGGTGCTTGACTTCGATGATAGTTTTGTTCGTGATATTAAATTCTATCTTAATTCTGAATTTTATCCGTATGATCGACTTGATACTGATACGGAAAAATCACGATTTTCTGTACTATATGATATGTATGTTAAATTTATCCAATCCTATTATGCTGGAGAAAAACCGTCGAAACCAATGCTTGATTACAACAATTTCTTAGAATATGGCCCTCTCTTTGTCATTGATTGTTCGCATCAAAACGAATCTATTAAATCTGGCACAGTTGACGTTAAAATAGAGATCGATTGTTCTAAAAATATTGCAAGTAATACTACTGCGTATTGTTTAATTATACATGATAAAATTGTTGAATATAACCCGCTTACAAGTATTGTTAGAAATGTAAGTTAATCGTTAATAGTTAGAAATGTAAATTAATCGCTAATAGTTAGAAATGTATGTTAATCGCTAATAGACTATAGTTAAGCTTATCATTATAATGAAGGAAAAAAAATAGTAAATAAGATATAATAATCATTTATTTGTGTTTAAATTATTCCTTACAAATGTTTTCTAAATTAATCTTTTGAAATTTGACTAACAATTGCAAATGTCATATTATTGTAATTTCCACCATGATACGTGAATGTTAATATTTGATTTGAAGCTGCATCTTGAAAATTCTTGAATTGTTCTGGTTTTTCCAGTAATGCCATCATCCTCGCAGGCAAGAAGAACCATTCCTTCGTAAGCAGCTTTGCTATTATTCTCTCCCCATATTTGGTTTTAATTTTCGATAATTCAGTTATTCGGTATGACCCCCCAATCTCCAAAGTATTCAGTTTTATAAAAGTTTTTGGTTCTACAGTTGCGAGTTCATTAATCTTAGTTAAATCCATTTCTATAATAATAAAATAATATTAAGAATAGAGAATAACGTAAAAAAGAAAAAATAATTCTTACCTTCTAAAGATTGTCTACGACAATTACGTGACAATAAAAAAATATTCTATCTGCAACGTGAAACTGGTACTTTGCACTGCTTGAAGCTTCAATACTGCTATTACACCACAATAAAATATTATGACTGCAGCGTTACAGACTTGAACTTTCGACTGCTTCACGCTTCTAATCGAGACTGAATGAAATTTCCTAATTGCTAGCGTGGGTGACTTTGAATAATATCCTAGGAGGGAATAAGATATACACACTTGGAAATTGAGAGTAGGGGAAGTGTTGCAGGCAAACGAAACTTGGGTGGCTTTGAATAATATCGTAGGAAGGGATAAGATATACACGCTTATTGGAAATTGAGAGTGGAGGGACTGTTGCAGGCGAACGACATTTTTGATGGGTTACTCACTCATGATTGTAGATTTCAAAGAGAATTCATTATTTTAAACCTGTTGATACATGTATTCTTTAGATCAAGTAGTTGTTAATTAAAATAAATAAATCCATTTAATTATATACACGTTCCTTATATAAAGTCACATCAGTCTAGAATATAAACTTTTCATTGTTTAAAAGCAAGTCGTGAGATACACGTTCTTCAGATCAAATAACCGTCATCTAAAACAAATATATTTAATTCAAACGTGTCATAACACGTACTAGATGGTGCAGATAGTCACGTTCCTCAGATAAAGTAATGACAGTTTAAAATATAAACTTTTCATTATTTAGAAACGAGTCGTGAAATATACGTCCATTATTACTTGGGTTGGGAATACTAGCATCTTAAGGACATATCCTGAGTGCAGCTTAAAATTTACGAGCGCATCAATGGCTTTTCGACAATCTTACGTCACACTGTGACTCTGTTTAGCACGTGGGATCATTTGTCTGCTCTGCTTGTGAGAAAAGTCTTGAGAAAAAAATAGCTAGAGGCTGAATGATTTGTCTGGTCTGCTTGAGGGAGGAAAAGTCACGAAAAAATAGCTAGAGGCTGGTTTAGAGGGTAAAATATGGTCAGAAAGTATCGAGCGCATCAATGGCTTCTTGACAATCTTACTTCACAACTGTGACTCTGTTTAGCACGTGGGCTCATTTATCTGACCTGTTTGTGAGAAAAGTCTCGAGAAAAATAGCTAGAGACTGGTTGAGAGGGTAAAATATGGGCAGAAGGTATCGGGTCAGTTTTAGAGAGCCCTGGGAAAGCTCATAGGAGGAACATTGGGTGGTCCCTAGAATTTCACTCCCCATTGTTTCGCAAAAGGAAAAATAATGTCTGTTAACTATGTGACATGTAGAGCATGCTTACAGGAAGATGTAATGAATAATCTATTCATTTATAATATGTTTACAGTAATTTTTATTCAATATTCAAAAGATTTAACATATAATACTTTTATTCAATATATATATATATATAACTAAAAAGAATTTTAACATATAATATTTTAAAATATCAAGCTATTCTTCTGCCCTTGCTACCTCCATCGTTGTCTTCTCCTCATCCTCCTCCTCCTCCTGCTCCTCCTCCTCTTCCTGCGGAATTATCCCTGCCTCTATCTCAATCATTCTGATACCTCTCATCAACAGTTGTATACAGCGTGTTACTGTAAAAAATCATCAGATTTTAGAAAAATGTATGATGCAATCTCATTCATAATAACTTACTATTTTCATACTCCATTCCATGCATCTCGATTGCTTCTTCATTTACCGCTTGTGATAAATTTTGCATAATTTCATCTATTATTCTTGTAATTATATGAATTACTGGAGAATTCTGTCTATACGCTAAATTAATGATCACTTGATACTGCATATTTTTTCACTTTATATTTATCGACAGCTTGTATAAGAAAAAAGGAATCTGTACCCAAGGTTCATGAAAGGTATAATGTGAAATTAAAAGAAGGACCCAAGGAGGAAAATAGTAGGAGGGAATAGAATGGGTATGTGGAGGGAGAAAAGACCCTCCGAGGGCAGGACTAAGAAAACAAAAATGGCAGTCCGTAAAATGCTTAGGACCCCTAGCGGTGTAGCTGCCCCAGTAATTTTCGTGATCGCCACCTAGTGGAGAAAATTGGAACTTTTTCCTCCACTAACTAAAATACAAAAAAAAGTTATCTGGGTAACTGCCAGGATAACTAACCATCCGGGCCCTAGGGTGATGGGAGAGGGGTAACCCTTAGGGAACTAGTGGACCCGTAGGATAACTAACCATCCGGGTCCTAGGGTCATGGGAGAGGGGGTAAGCCTTAGGGAACTAGTGGACCCGTAGGATAATTAACCATCCGGGCCCTAGGCTGATGGGAGAGGGGTGAGAGACTCTAAGAGAGAAAGAGAGGGTGAGAGGGATCTCTCTCTCTCTCACTCCCCATAGCCAAAGCATTTCCTCCGCACACCCGCACCCTCCTCATCACCCAATAAACCCTAGCTCTTAAGAAGACACTTCCCCCCGCACACCCGCACCCCCCTCACCTCCATGTCACAGGAACCCAAGACACTTCCCCCCCCGCACACCCGCACTCCCCTCACCACCGTGTGACAGGAACCCCCTAGCTACCACTACTAATCATATTTAACGTTTACATCGTAGCAGTAAAATCTAGACCAGGTGATATATATGTCAATAAAGTACGTATGATACTTTCGGTTACGCTTGTCAGTAAGTTTTCTCGCTTCTCATTATTATTCTCATAAACATTTGTGCTGTATTTCTATAATCCTCTGTGCAAGTCACGATTGTTGTTATCACCTAAATACCTAAATCATATTAGCACAAAATATATTTCCACAAAGTAAAATTAGTAATTTAAAAATATAAGCACTTTAAATTATTCAAAAACTTTTACTTATCTAAAATCCGTATTTTTTCCTAATTCCATTTATTTTGCAGTTTTTCATTCTACTTCTTTAATTTGACATTATCTCAAAGATTAGTCGGTTATCTGTTTCTTCAGGTCATGATATCTGAACTAATGCTACAATAAATACGTTACGACACTATAGCAAAATGCCACTAGATTTCGGCCACATTTACTAATCTTATAGATAGTCGACTCACTTCTACAAAAGTTTTTGGACAATCTAGTACCTACCCAGTCGAGCGTAACTATATCCTCATTGCTGGCGCTCGCGTCACGCGTGCCCTCCACCAGCTGACCCTCGACGTAGAGATAACTCTCGCACGGCAGGAGTATCAAATCTTGCTGCTGTATGGGAAAGCGAATTTCGTCGCTGTTCACCAACGAGGCATTCGCATACGGATTGTAGGCATGCATCTCCATTTTGGTGATGCGATTGTCGTAGGTCAGCGGTGCGGTGACGTTCAAGGGATCTGCCATTGTTCCACTATGTACCTTCACCCAATCTCTTCACGGTGAATCCCAATGATTGTAAAAATTCTATATTTCTTCTCGTTAGCAAGAAGCTCCTCTTGTCGCGATTTTCACTCCGAGCCGGTGTATTCGACTCCACGTAGGACGAACGACTAGCGAACGTTTCATCCAGTTTCACCGCTTTATAATCCTCGTTACTTTTGTAAATTAACATTTTTCTTAATGTGCAATCTTATGGTAATTTCTTCACGTCCAAAGTCTACGAGACGATCGTCCTGATCGAGGATACGTAACGTGAGACGGTCGATTACTCTGACGATGACCGGTAGGTAAATGACGGTTTTCGGTGCTTCCGAGATTTTATAGCCCGGTGGTACGCTGGGAAAGACCTCGTGAATAATGTGTCGGGGTCTACCGTTGGTGTACGCACCACCTGCAATGTTGCACTCGATGCGTAGAATATTTGTTTTCACAATGTTCACGGTTTCGTCGGATTCAGCCTGGGCGTTCGGTTCGATCACGCGATTCGACGAGAAGCCCAGTAGTGAGCCAATGTTATTCGGTTTTCCAAAGTCAATCGAATATTTGCAGAATATTTCACTCTTCAGTGTATTGTTATTCGCTCGTAGAAGAATAACGCTGTCAATGTCGTCTTGAATTTCGTGTCTCGCAGAAATTTGAGACTGCAAATACTCATTTATCACACTCAATTCGTAACAGCCTCTGGGTATCGTCAGTACCTTATCGTTATCGTAGTAGAACTTATTATTCGTCTCGTCCACATTGGCTATCGAGTTGTACGTTTGCATGTCCACGAGACCGATCTCGTACCGATCGTCTTGCAGATTGATCGGGGGAAAGAAATCTGAATTTAATACTGATTTACGATCCGATAATGTCACGGTGAAAGACATTTTTTTTTTTTTCAAAGTATCTGTTCTCGCAGGAATTTCACGCACAACTGACCGCAATTGCTTTTATCGTACGATTGATATCAATCATGATTGTAGTAGATTGTAACGTTAGGACCAAAGTAACGCACACATTCTTTCGGCGGTTTCAAATTTCCAAATGAATCGAAATATACGACGATGTCGTTACGCTTGACGTAGGCTACCCAGTGGGTACCAGGGCCGCATTGATCGTTGAGATTCACGATCGCGCATTCGTTGCACCGCGGCCCGTCGAGCGGCAAAGATGTGCGCATAAAGACTCCACGGAAGTAGGTATGCGTCGGCAGATGCGTGCCAATTGTATGTTACTAGTATCACCTGAATCCGGGAGAGCATCGCGACGGCGAAATTTCCCCTCATTCATTTTCTTCCTCTTATCCGACCGTTTTTTTTGTTGTTTTTTTTCCACCTCCACGGTTTCCTTCTCCGACGACTCGCTTGTACGTTTTCAGATAAAGACCACGGCCTCTCTCGCGCGACGCTTCCATCGCGCGATTGTCACGTTGCATTTCCCGCAATCGTTCTCTCTCAGTTTTTGCACGGTTTACAGCCGTCGCTAAACTCGATGCTCCACCTGCCAGTGCTCCCACTGCACCTAGCAGTGGGAGTATAGGTATTATACTGCCCCGTTTCCTCGGCACTCGAATTCTTCTCTTCCTCGTAGTAGTAGTACCAATTTTTTTCTTGTTGTTGTTCTTCTTTTTTTTAGCCGCTACTGCTTTCTTCATCGCGACAATATTATGTAATCCCAAGCCAAGTTTACGCTTAGTATTTATCGATGCCCATACGGCTGCGGCGACCGCGCGTTCACCCAAGGTCACGTCTCTTGCGGTAATACGTTCACGCGCTCACCTCGCTAGCACTTTATCGGCCTGATGACGCTCCGGTAGATCCTCGTTGTGCCAATATGCTAAGTCGTGATCGAGGCAGGCCTCGTCCAGCGGATTTATACCACGATCGCCGCGCTCCAATCTTTCGCGAAGTCGAGTGCCGGGCCCGCAATAATTGTAACCGGGCACGTGCAGCTCAAATGGCAATTTTTTCAAGACTTTATTGAAGAACGATCCAGACATTTAGAGCAACTGCTTCTCTTGCTGACAAACGTAACAGTCTTTCATCCGTCTCGGTGGTCTGTCGTGGTGAGTGGTATTAGGTAGATTGTAGTGTTGCAAGCAATATTGATATTGCTGCACATCCGAGTCCGCGCGAATGTGCCGAGGTAATCTTTCCCACACACTCGCGATACTGTCTGGAAAGTACTCGAGCAATACGATTTTCGGTATGTGTTCGAGCTGACGATTCGTTAAGTTTTGCAGGGAATCAACGACGACTAGCATGAACGCCATCGTAATGGCAACTGACCGAATAGTTCCGTAAATCGCGAAATATAAATGAACGATACAGCTGTTCCCGAAGTTTAATAGCGAGGATGCATTTCGTGAAGCATGTGCCGACTATTCGCGTGAAAAATTTGGATGCTCACGATGCTACCACGCAAATAAGAAAACGCCACGGATCGCTATTACCATCTACGATACGCTGCATAGTTTGCGGTCCGTCGAATTGCGGTAAGACAAACGTGTTGCTGAGCCTCATAGAGAGTCCGCACGGTGTGAGATTCGAGAACCTGTACGTCTACTCGAAGTCGCTGCAGCAACCGAAGTATCGATATCTGGAGCAGCTTCTGCAGGATACGGAGGAAATTGATTACTTTCCATTTTCAAACAATTGCGAGGTTGGGAACATCGCGGATGCAAAGCCGAACTCCATTTTCATATTCGACGATTTGGCCAACGACAAGCAGGACAATATAAGGGACTACTTTTGCATGGGTAGACATTCCAACATCGATTGCTTCTACCTCTGTCAGACTTATGCGAAAATACCAAAGCATCTGATACGAGATAACGCAAACTTGCTAATAATATTTAAGCAGGATGGAACTAATCTGAAGCATATTTTCAACGATCACGTCAACAGTGATATGTGGTATGAGAAATTTCTCACATTGTGTTCGACCTGTTGGAGTCGCGATTACGGTTTCTTAGTAATAGACAAGGATAGCTCTCAGAAGAACGGTCGATATCGCAAAGGTTTCAACGAGTACGCCACGATCGAGTGAACGGCCTTGTGAATGTCGATAATCAGGCCGGTAAGGTTTCAACCCACGATCACGGCCTTGAGTGTCAGTTTGATAGTGGAGAGCAGGCCGTTCGGATCTGTTAAGAAACCGTGTCAGGTCGGTTAAAACCCGTGTCGGTTCGGGGAAAGCTGTTGTATAAAGCATCGCAACAGGTCGGTTAAAAACCGTTCAATTCGAGGAAAGCTGTTGTATACAGCATCGCGATGGATGAAAAATCGTTTCTGAAGAGGATCGCCAATACGAGCAAGGTCATTCGCGACAAGCATCGTGCCTTGAAATCGGGGAAGGCGATAATGGAGAGCAGTTTGAACGAGACATTCAAGCCGATAGTCGATCCATTGAAGAAACTCATTTCGCAAACGGAGGATAACACAAATAATAATAATAATAATAATTCGTTTGTCAAATACAATGATAAATTGAAGAGGGGAGCCTACTTCACATCGACACCGTATAAACGAGCAAAGAATCTTAGTAGTAGTATTAGTGAAACTATTACGAATCCATTGGATTTCATGACCGACGACGACGACGACGAGTCTTCTATAACCGATCAACCGTCGCCCGATTCAAAAAAAAGTTTGCTAGAAAAATTAAATATTGATGAAAAAAATGAACCAGGCTTGTTACAATTTGCCTTTCAACGTAATCTATTACATCCGATCCCTGCCAAGTATATTAAATTACTTCTGACCGATAGGGATAACTTGATTGATCGTGCTTTTGGACCTCTTTATAAAAATGATCAACTGACGCTTGGTAGATGTATATTTGAAATAGGTCATGAAGGAGATATTATTCTCGATAAGACGTTATACACCGGTACAATAGGTACTTATGAACTACTTTTCATGAGAGAACCCAATCGAGCCATTATAAAACCCGACAATTTGGAACAATACAAGAGTATTCTCAATCAAACTAAAGCGCATAAACTGTTAAACGATAGTCTAAAACAAACCAAGGGTAATAAAGGTGCAAAATATAAAGAAATTAAGAAACCATTGCTATTGGGAAAACCTATGTTACCGCCTGATCGGTTACCATCAACATCACGCGCAAGAAAATCGTCAACTTCTGACGCGTCAACATCAGGCGCAAGTAAACCGTCAAGCGCAAGTAAACCGTCGGGCACAAGTAAACCGTCAGGCGCAAGTAAAGCGTCATCATCATCATCATCGAAAAAAAAAATGGTAAAGGTCTTATGCGTGTCACCGAGGGACCAATCAACTACGTACATTGGAACGATCCGAATGAATTGATCGAACGTTTGAGACTTTCGATCGCATCGGTGGCTGCCGGTAATACGAGTCATCACAACGAGATACAGTCGATAATCGAGGAGTTGCGCGACGAGGATCTTATCGTATAAAGAAAGTTGCACGTTATATTCTTACTTCAGTGTAATATCAACGTCTTTCGGTAGTACGAGGTAACAAAAATTAAATGTCTGATTCCTGCTGTTGTGAAATTTACATTTGTTTAACATACATCGTAGAATGTATACTCTCGACATTACGAGCCATCAAAAAGAGGAATAACGAGCAACAACAAGAGATTGATTTTTGAAAAAAAGTGACAGTAGTGCATTTGAAATGTCGATAAATAAATTTGGAATTGGACTGGATGGTGAGAGTAGGAAACACTTTCACGAACCAAATTTAGAACATTTACTGCTCGAATTTAAACAATATTTGACAATAACATTGAATAAACATAATGAACAATTTGAGAAAAAGATGGACCAAATTTTGCAAACAATTTGTGAAAAATTGGATGATAAAGTGAGTAAGGAAGATCTGATACGTGAAACACTTAGCAGTAATTATAAATTCTAAGAATCTGTCCAGTTTTGAAAAAAAATGAGCAAAGAAAAGATACAGTTGGTGGAGGAGCTCCATGCACCGGCGAGGATAAATTTTCCACGCAGAAGAGTCATCGTGCGTGGCTTCGACGATCTCTGGCAGGCCGATCTTGTTGATATGCGCAATTACGTCGATGCAGGTCACCAGTACATTCTCACTGTAATCGATACCCTCTCGAAATACGCTTGGTCGGTGGCATTAAAGACCAAGAGCGGCAGAGAAGTGACGACGGCAATGACGAGAATCCTAAAGACCGGCAGATGTCCGAAAAATTTACAGAGTGACACCGGCAAGGAGTTTTACAACGGTGACTTTCGGGCGTTCATGAGGAAACGCGGGATAAATCACTACTCGACCTACAGCGTAATGAAAGCGACGATAGTCGAGCGCTGGAATCGTACGTTGAAGACGGAAATGTGGAAACGATTTACACTGAACGGCAATTACAAGTGGCGCGCTATGCTGCAAGAGTTGGTGGATGCATACAATGGGCGAAAGCATCGTACCACGGGAATGCGTCCCGTGGATGTGAAACCCGAGCATGCAGATAAGCTACTCAAGACAGTATACAGTCACATCAAGGTCGCAGGTCGTGCCAAGTTCAAAGTCGGCGATTTGGTACGAATCAGTAAATACAAGCAGATGTTCGCCAAAGGCTACACGCCAAATTGGACGACCGAAATATTCGAGGTGGCGAAAGTGCAGAGGACCAATCCCGCTACGTATCTCCTCAAGGATTCCAGGGGCACGGAACTGTTGGGTGGATTTTACGAATACGAGCTTTCGAAAACCATCAATCCCGATGTGTATCTGGTGGAGAGAGAATTGTGCGGAAAGGGCGATAAAGTGTTCGTTATGTGGCTGGGATTCGACAGTACGCACAATTCATGGATAAATAAGAGCAATGTTTTATAAGAACTTTTATTAAGATGTATCGTTGAAATAAAAAAAAAACTATAAAGCGACTAAATAATAACAATAAATAAATTATAATTTTAGACTATAATGTCCCCAGGGTAGAGTCGCCGCGGTGCCGGGTGTAACGAAACGCTTGTCGTCGTACGGACTGGGGGCGACCTTTCTCTGACTGATCGAGAAAACTCGGTGCAGCTTCGATCTAATTAAATTTTAACTGCGAGACTGTACGGTGAAATTGTCCAAACAATCCTTGTAGTCGTCAAATGTTATATTTCTATCGATAACGTAACCTTTGACACCTTTGGCTTTGTTGGTAATTCTCGCACAGTCCTGCACCTTGAAAGTATACATTTTTGCCCTCAATCCTACGAACTCGGTCATGATACGACCATTGTTCTCGTCCTTCATCAAACCAGGTATCTTTTTGTTGACGCGCGGCAAGTCATACCGATTGTCGTCGGGATAATCGCTGGTGTCGAATCGCGCGAGATCGCGTTTCATGTCCGAGTAAACGTCGTCGCACTCCACGCTGTATATCAGACTGTCCGTGTCGGTATACATCGCTCTACATTTACCGCCGAATGTAGGAAGCATATAGTTATAGTGAAATTCGTACAAGCAAATTTTTGAAATATCTAAAATACTCATTCCCACGTAAATGAGTTTATCAAATTTCCCGGACAATTTCGACAATTGAATCGCGACCAAATTCTCGTTGAAAATCGCGAGACTGTGAAAATTCGGTTTGGAAATCAGGCTTTCCGCCCCGTATCTTCCCTCCCACTTGGTTGCGAGCCTCACGTCAACTCTATTCCTCATGTTCTCCATTGTTTTACCGAAAACCGCGTTGTTCATCAACTTGAAGAGATTCCTCTCAAATTCGTTAGTGGACGCGGTGCGCAAACGCGTGTTCAGCTCGATGTAATCGCGTAGCCAGGTGGACTGCTGAAACTTTAAACTGCGATGTATACGCTTCAGTACAAGTCCATTATGCATACATTGTTGCAGCGCGCGATAATGTATTACGTAACGGGTCTTATCGTTTAAAGTGGCCAGCAGCTTCTCCTGGCTCGCGCCCGGCGGCTTCTCGCGCACCATGCAGAACGGTAGGTCCGCGTGTTTGTCGTGAAGCTTGCGCGGATACTCCAAATCGACCTCAAAAATATAACCCTCGGGATGATCCGTGGGTATAGCGGAGACATCGAGATTGGCAGCGTCCTCGATCCATCGGAATCCGTGGGTGGGCAGCGGCTGACACATTGCCCACCCATACAGATTGTTTACTTCGTAATACATGAGATACTTCGACGGTTCCGCCGGATCGTAGTCCAGCATGTACCGATTGTTGGCCCTCTCGTAGCGATGGGAGCACTGACTCAAACCACCGCGTATACCGCGCTCTACGAACAGCAACATATCCACGTCCATGAAAAGCTCCAGCCTGATTCCCGTATGCTTCAACATCGCGTCCCAGGTGAAGCCCGGAAGCGTATAATAATGGGCTGGATCCAACTCATAATTTAGCATGCAACTATCGCGAAAACTTTCGAAAACGTCGGTCAACAATAGGACATCGGTCTTCAAGTACAGGTCACTGTACTCCCCAAGTGTGCGCATCTGGAATTTGGTCCATACATCTACGGCATGATTGTATGCTTCCTCGCTGATATCGCTGTCGGTCAGTCTGCCGTGAAACGACTGTCGGGGTGGTAAAGCCGTCTCTTCCAATCGAGCCGCACTATCTATATAGTCGTAAGGAAAAATACCTTTCCTCGTAAGCAAGTTAAACTGCTCGAAGCTTAAGTCCGAAAATTGTGACCTCAAATTTTTCAGCTGAGATTCCGCCAAGTACGAGCTCAATTTGTCCAAACTGGAGGCCATGAATTTGAACGAATCGATAAATCTCAGCCGTATATTATAATTTCGCAGATATTTGGTGAATGAAATGTATTTTTCCTTATGTACAGGCAGCAAATATACCGATCCCTCGTACAAATTAGCGATCGTCTCGAAAATGAAATGTGAATCATAGCCGGAAAAATTGTGGAAAATAACTGGAATTACATGCGAGTCTTTGAAATTTAAATTACAATTATTGTGAGCCGGTCCTCTGTATCTGCCGGTCAGATGATCGTGATCGCGAATTCGTAGTTGATTCGGAAGAAACGGCTTTTTGCATATATGAAAATTGGGGTCATTATAGTGGCGCGATCGTTCGGTAAGACTAAGATTACGCATGGGTACGATAGTACCCAGTTTCTCGCTCGCGATGCGCGCAATCACTTCGAGCTCGCGTACGAACCATTCGATGCAATCGGCACCCCGATGAGCATCGTATCTCGAGAGTGACGCATCGCGAGCACTTTTTAAATAATAGGCTACACTTATAGGTTCATGCTTCTGATAAATATCACTATTGTTCGATTGTTCAACTTTCGATAAAATGCACTTGAGATCCGCGTATACGACGAATGGCACTCGTTCCCCATTTTTGATGTTCTTGAAGGAAACCCAGCGATCTTCGGACTCTCTCGGTAACATCAATCGGAGATTATCGTTGAGCCGCGAGCAATCCTGCTCATGCGACTCCAGCCTCTCCACTGTGCAAAAGTAGTGGAGACATCTAAAAAAAAAAAAAATAAATAAAACATATGCAGTTATATTTGTATCATTATTATTAATACATACCGATCGCATATATAATGCGCATTTTTTCTCTTGGTGAATTGACTTCGCAACAATCTCGACATATTCCTTATGCACATGAAATGTGCTGCTCCCTGTTCATCGTTGACGAGAAGAAGAAGATTAGCATGCCTCGATCTCTTCTTCTTCGTCACCCGAAGAGGTACGATTTTTGCGTCGATATTTGGCTCTTCATTCTCCAAGGTAAAGATGTTCACCGACACGTCATTATCCGTCTCGAATTTCGGGATCTGTTTCAGCGTAGTCGGAAAGGTTAAGCTACCGACATCTAAAACCGTCCGAAAATGTGGATAAGAGGACGTGCGCTTTGGAATAGCCGTAGGTTTTGCTGGATAGAGTGCCGCCGTCACGGACCACGCGAAACATGCATTATCACTGGTTTCTAAATTTATCAGAGCTTTCCTACTTGTGATAGCGGATGGCAGATTAATTCTACAACCCGCGTGCAACGGGATAAAACGATTAATGTTAACTATTAAATAATGAATTTTGTGTAAAGCCCATCCACTATCACGCTCTTGAAAATCACTCAATTTTTTTATAATAACGTCTAAAATGTTTTTCCTATACCAATCACTAAAATTATCAGTCTTATACAATGTAGCATTAGTCGTACTAATGTTTTTATCATCACTATTGTCCTTAGAGATGAATTGTCCGTTAAATACACAATTAGCCTTAACACTATTTGCAATAACAAATACCTTATCTATACGCGTACGCACTAATACTTCCGCGTCTACTAAAAAATCCTTAAGCTCTTTATAATTACTATTAACTACCATGCCGCTGCATATTCGACTTCGAAACGCCGAATCAAGCTCCTCCCAAGTAAGTCCTTGTACGTCATTGCTACAACCAGCACCTGATTTAATATAATTCACTTCCCTCTGCGCTCGTAGTAACGGACACTTTATACACGCGTTTTCGGCGAAATTCTTTTGACGCGTTCCAACGGGCAAAGCTCGATCAGCGTTGCTCAATCGTCGAATATGCCCGCGACATTCCAGTACCCACGCATCGTATTCATTCGCACTATTAATTTGAAAAAATTTTCTTCGCAATTCGGTAGACATTTTATGTTTTTTCTTAAAGAAATGACTCTGTCATACGGTGAACAACAACAACAATAAATTAATAATTGCAAATGCGTCTCTCGCGAAGAGTAACGCTTATATATATATCGAATAGAGAATGGAAGTAGGGGTATCTACACATCCCATTGTTTCGTCCGAGATGCATACTGACATTGATATACATTGTTTATTCAGAAGTCTTTTATTCCTTTAAATATTGATCATATACAGATTTCATAAAGTAGACATTTTGCAGTGAACATATACCATAATGATTCATACACTTGGATAACGGTGGTTCGAAATTTTTACTCCATCCAAGACTAAATTTACCCCACTCACACTCCTTCGCATTGTATATATTTTCTAAGTTGCAAATTTTTCTCAACCAATCATATTTCTCCCATTCTTTCACGAAAATCCAATCCTCTCCATCGTATGACGTTACATACTTTCTTATTACATCTTTATGCTTGTAATAAGGTGAATGACCGTCGGTCCAATTGAATCCATGGCGATTAAAATAAAGCCAACTTTAAAAAGAAAAAAAATCATATACACAACATTACATGTAAAAAAATAAAATAATACTTACTCATTCTGTTCTCTCTCGAGATCGCTCAACCAAGCTTCTTGAAATGGTGGTGAAAATACTTTGTGATACACTTCATTATCACGCAACACCGCAAATTCTTTAACTATAAAACTTTTGTCGGTCAATACAAAACCTTGAAAATCAACGAATGTCGGTGTCATTATCGTCGTCGTCGTCGTCGTCGTCGTCGTCAATCGCTTGATGCAATAATGAACGATCTTTTTTTGTCGCATTTAAGAAAATTTTGTTCCCCCTCCAACAGGGGAACAAATAACGTATTAAAATTTAATGTTTTTTAAAGGAGGGGATAATTTCTAAAAAAATTTTTTTCCCCCATTGTTACCTATAGTTTTTTCACAGTATAATACAATAGGAAAAAAAAAATATCTTACGGAGATTAAGAAAGAATAGACTTCTTATCAATTGTAACTTTATATTTTAAAGAAACAATAAAATCTTTCTCTCTACGGAGATATTTCTTCGAATGCTTCATTTCAGTTTTTTTCTTCATTGAGAATAGCACGAGCGCAACAATGCATAGAATAATTCACATAATGGATATAGAAGGTTTCTCAGTTTATAAAAAAGAACTTAAATATAAAGATATAGCTATAATTGATTTAAAAAGTAACCAAATTTCTTACGCATCTTTTCGTTTGCGTGACAGTATGAAAAACCTTAGTGAGAAAGACAAAAAAACTGTGTGGTATTTGCTCAATATGGTGCATGGTATAAAATATAGTGATACGGGATTCGAAAAATACGAGCAGGAGGATGTGGAAGATTTTATTAGAGGTTGCCTAACGTGCGAGAATCCCGTAGTAGCCTACAAGGGAGGAGACATTGAAAAAAATCTATTGAATATGATGAATGTGGATAATATTAATTTAGAAGTGTATGGTTGCCCTAAGTTTAAGGATTTAATTAAATTATATGATTTTGAAAAAACTCCGTTCAATTTACACGTTCGAGAGAAGAACTTGAACAATGAACGTATCCACTGTCCGTACGAGGAGGTGTCAGTTTTTGCCAAATGGATAAAAGCAAAAATGTGATTCTTTAAAAATCATAGAGAAATAAAGAGGGGAAAACAAGTCCTCGCAGCCTCATTCAATGTTACAACATCGTCGGTGCTGGAGACACACACACACACACAGTAAGAAAAAATAAGCTGCGAAAAGTGTAAATTAATCATGATTCAAGAGGATATTGTTCCTCTTTCACCCACTCCTCCCAGAGAATTGACAGAGGAATACGTGAATCGAATTAACGATTTTTTCAATCGTTACTTCGAAGAGTATGAACGGAAACTGCATCATTATTTGCATAAAAACTGTAAGTATTTATTTAATAATATTTTTTATATTTTTATATTTATTATTATTTGTTTGTATTTTTCTTTAAAAATAAAGTGAAGAAAGACGAAGAGACTGAGGAAAAAGATATTGAGTCAAAGGAGACGAAGAAGGAAGAAAATAAAGAGGAGAAAAAAAAATAGAGGAGAAGGAAGAATGTAAGTATTTATATGATCTTTTTTTCACCTTTTCATAATTATTACCTGTTTGTATTTTTAAAATAAAGTGAAGAAAGAAGAAGAAGAGAAACAGACCGGGGAAGATATTGAGTCAAAGGAGATGAAGAAGGAAGAAGAAGAAGAAGAAGAGGAGAAAAAAATAGAGGAGGAGGAGGTGGAGGAAGATATTGAGTCAAAGCATACGAAGAAGGAAGAGGAGAACATAGTAGTGGAGAAGGAGAAGGAGGAGGAGGAAAAAGATATTGCGTCAAAGCAGACTAAGAAGGAAGAGGAACCACCACATTTCTTTTTCTTTTACTATTAAATTATTTTATAGAATAGTGAAACATACATTAATGATTCCTTTATCAAATAAATGGAAAAATATTATTGTATATTAACCTTTACTATTTCTGTTATCAAATAAATTGAAATAAATATCATTGTAAATATATCTTTTACTAATTTATCTGGAGTTAATGGAAAGAAACCTAATACGTATTGATAAATGGATATAAACTTCTCTCCGCATTGATAATGAGATGTAAACTTCATCTGACGTGGAGAGAGAGAGAAGGCTAATATGTATTGATAAAGATATGTAAACTTCATCTGGAGTAGAGAGAGGAGAGCACTCTTCACTTTAGTCTTCAGTCAAACACCATGAGCTCCGGACGAAAAATTGTGCTACCACAAAAAAAAATCACTATGTCGGACTTGGAGAAATCCTCTGTGCCAGTGGCAATAGTGAGGCCATTTGTGCAGCAGCAGCAGTAGTCAGTGCGAAGAGGGTATCGCACGATACCCGAACAGCAGCAGCCACTGCGGCGGCCACATTCGCTACCCATAGCCCTGCGGATGCTGCCCGCAGCGGTGCAACCTCCAGCGGAGCAGCCTGCAGCGGAGCAACCTGCAGTCTCGCGTAGGCTACAATTACTATTACGTTTACGTAATATGTAGCCTATGTGAGCTGCTAGGTTGTATGACAGGCAGTCACCAACAAATCGGTAAGAGTTAATAAAAGTCAAAGAGTAATAAAAAAAAAAAATAAATAAATAAATAAATATAAGAAATATAATTTTTTTTTTTAATTATAGATGCTGTTGCTGTTTTTAATGGGAAGTCATCTGGAATGACCTGAAATATGCAGTCTACTCCATTGAAGTACACTGTCGTAACTCCTAACGTTTGGGGCTTGTCTTGCGCAGAAAAGGGTGATAAAGTGTTTGTTAAGTGGCTGGGATTTATATACCTATACATGTGTTTGTATGTGTAGAGGATGTATTTCAATAAAGAGGGTTTTTTATGCCAAAAGGCTTTTTCCCGTAACTTTGTGTTTTTTCAGTTACATTACCTATCCACCAATCCACTTTATCCCGTACTGGAAACAGATACTCCTTGAAAAAGGTTAATTATTTACAAGCATTAAAATTTTGAAAATGAACAATAAATTTAAATAATATACAGATGTAGTAATACTAATGTGAGCAAAATACAGAATTGTGTGATAATATATATTTTAACCTTCGCTTAATTTTAAACGATATACGACTCAATTATTTTAGTTTAACAAAAAAAAAGGAGTATAATAATGATATAAAGAAGCAAACAAATAACAAAATACACCGGATCGCTCTCTACAAACGGGTAGTCGGTCGCGCGGGCACCCAGGAGCGTAAAGACTCGGTTGGGCACCCCCCAACTCTCATCCCAGGAGCGTCGAGATTCGCTTGGGCACCCCCCTTCCGCACTTTAAGGAATTTAAAGTAAAAGGGGGGAGGTCACATGTGTACCACCCAGGAGTTTAAGGGGATGCATTGAGCGACTCAAACCCTTATTCAAGTTTATCATCCAAACTGTTAGGAATATGTACTTTTTTGTAGAGATTAAATTTATTCTTTTGACTGTACTGAACCGCGCTAAAAACTCGGTTTCTCAAAATTATAAAAAAAAATTTCATAAAAATTATAAATACTTGTAATTTTGTTGGTCATAACAATATTCAAAATTAAGCCTTGTAGCCCGCTAGAGAAAAGTTCTATGACTAATTTGAAACCAAGAAGAAACAAATATACCTAAAAATGTGGAAGATTTTTTTGTAAATTAGCTATTGAAAGACAAGTTTTACACTGTTTTACCGACGGAGAAGTTTCTCAGTGCGTTAGACAAGGACAGGCCTATTACTATTAGCTCTCTCGCTTTAGAAGGAGTACCCACTCTCTTCCCACCATTCCCCGCTAAACAAACCAACTCTCCTACACACAGCAAGATAGCTGGCTAACGCTGCCTGTCGGTGTGATTCCGTAGCGCAATGCAAGAATAAATCATTATTTCTAAGTTCTAGGGTTAGGTTTTCAAAAAACCGACCTTTTGCCGCCCTTCCATATCATTTCAAGAGGCTACAGTAAAATTTTCAAAGTATTTTGTCATCTACAAGTCTCAAAAAACTTGAATTAGTTGACGAAAGCGTGACTCGTAGCAGCCGACGGTGATCGCTAAGTTGTGTAGCGCATCAGCGTCGGCTGCTACGAGTCACGCTTTCGTCGACTAATTCAAGTTTTTTGAGACTTGTAGATGACAAAATACTTTGAAAATTTTACTGTAGCCTCTTGAAATGATATGGAAGGGCGGTAAAAGGTCGGTTTTGTTAAAACGTAACCCTAAAACTTAGAAATAATGATTTATTCTTGCATTGCGCTACGGAATCACACCGACAGGCAGCGTTAGCCAGCTATCTTGCTGTGTATAGGAGAGTTGGTTTGTTTAGCGGGGAATGGTGGGAAGAGAGTGGGTACCCCTTCTAAAGCGAGAGAGCTAATAATAATAGGCCTGTCCTTGTCTAACGCACTGTGAAACTTCTCCGTCGGTAAAACAGTGTAAAACTTGTCTTTCAATAGCTAATTTAGTTTTTCAAAAAAATCTTCCACATTTTTAGGTATGTTTGTTTCTTCTTGGTTTCAAATTACTCATAGAACTTTTCTTTAGCGCGCTACAAGGCCTAATTTTGAATGTTGTTATGACCAACAAAATTACAAGTTTTTATAATTTTTATGAAATTTTTTTATATAATTTTAAGAAACCGAGTTTGTAGCGCGCTTCAGTACAGTCAACAGAGTAAATTTAATCTCTACAAAAAACTTTATATTCCTAATAGTTTGGAAGATAAACTTGAATGAGTATTTGAGTCGCTCAATGCATCCCCTTAACTGTCTCTTTCTCTCTTTCTCTGCGTCCACTGCTTAACGTAAGAGGGGGGAGGCCAATTGTGTACCCTACGTGTTTAACGTCGGGGGAGGAGGCCGCGATAATGGAGGGGGAAGGTCACCTGTGTACCCTACGAGTTTAACGCCGGGGGGAGGGGGGTGGGGGGGGGGGGGGAAGCGATAATGCGCACAACCGCAGAGGGGGCAATTCCCCTACTTCCCCTACCCCCGCGGGACCCCGACCCCCTCGCCACCCGGTCATAGAACCCTCTTAGCTACACTACTCTGAGTCAAGTAATCCTCTAGTATTGGCGTTTAGTGAGGTTTGAGTTGTGTTCGACCTCGATTCGGTCTCTTTTTCGTGGGAGGGTAGAGTTGTGACCCTGTACTATTTTAAGATAGTACATGTTCACTAAAACAATATACATGTCTTTCTATAGAACCATGAGACATATTATGGTTACAGTATCAAGGCCATAATACCGTCTCATATACGCTTGGCCTACCTATCCTCTGTAATACAGTAAAAAGTTCGGTGATTGATAGGTCATAAAAGTAGAGTAACGATCGTGGCCCATAAGTCGTGTGTTAAATGGGCCTAACGAACTACGGCTTTCCGCAACTCCCGAACATTCAAGTTGAATTTTCGGAAGAGGTCGGGCCTTGGGTCTGATTGGTGGTACCAATAACTTAATCGGCTCCGCCAATTAGATTTATAGTTATGAAGAGTTGGGGGTAAGGGACCAACAGCTCGTTGCTGGTGTCTCCCGATTTTTGCGACACTCGTTATCTAGTCCTGGAAGAGTTCAGCCACTATTGTTGAGACTCGTAATCTAGTCCTGAAGAAGATTAGTCGCGATTTTGGCAACTCGTAATCTAGTCCTGAAAGAGTTCAGACGCGGATTTAAGGATCGTATCGGAAAGTGTGGCGACTACTCTGCTCAACTCTGCTCTGCTCTGCTCTGCTCGGCTTGGCTCTACTCTGCTCTGCTCAACTCTGCTCTGCTCTGCTCAACGCTGCTTTGCTCTGCTCTTCTCTGCTCTGCTCTGCTCGACGCTGCTCGGCTCTACTCTGCTCTGCTCGACTCTGCTCTGCTTCCGCCGAGGGATCCGGCCGCCTCCGTCAACTTCAGCGGAAAAGGTTAGCGGGAGTCCCCAACTCCTAGAACTCCTTATACTACGAGTAAAATTCGGAAAACGCGCTTACTAGTCGTGAAATCGCCAAAAGTCACGAATTACGAGTTAAATCTACTCCCAAAGTGCGTGAATTGGGAATTAGAGACATGAATTGATGATGGGGACAATAATCTAATATCGAAAAAACTTTGAAATTCGCAATTAATTCAAGGACCAAGTCATCTATGGGCTTCCGGATATGAAATGTATATAATTTTATATGTAACTTCTGTTAAGTTCTTTTATCGATTACCGTGTATATAATGCCGTACTAAAGTCTTGTAGTTTCCGGAAATTTGGATATGCGCTTACAGTATAGTTGATGGGTCGAATTCGGTTATGAAAGAGTGACCGGGATATTCGTTCAGTTTCGAATTTCAGTTACGTTCAGTATAGTTCGTCGCGTTTAACCAGGGGTGCATCCCGAGGTCGAATTCTCCCCTAAAGGAGCTACCTCGTTCGATCACCTCGTGGGAGTACAGTTCGCTTTTCTCGTTGGAAGGAGCCCCGGAGGTGAATTCTCCCCGAAGGGAGCTACTCCGTCCGTTTCCCTTCGAGAAAGTACCGTTTCGTTTTCGGTAAAAGGTCGCAGGAGAGACACCTGCCTTGAGAAGGCATTTAGTTTATTTGTTGGTAGTTTAGTAGAGAAATTCGTTGGAGTGATCCCGAGCACTCCGGAAAACCGTATTCCAGGCCATCCGTAATTATAGTTTTTGTAGAATATGAAGAACGATCTATGCGCTATGAGATCTGACATATACAGCGATGTCTTTACGGAAATATAGAGAAGCTATTATCGAATATATTGTGTATTACTTTGACCCGAAATGCCAAATCCTTTCGTATTTCACGTTTCAGCGACTCACCCACTCTCCGCTTCCGCAATCCTACTCTTATACTCACTGAGCTAGTTGGCATTTTAGTTTGATGATTATAGTATTTTGCGATCACTACAGTACAGTGGTTCTTTCGGGAGCCTGGCGCCCAACTTACGTTTCAGATTTTGATTGAGTTACAGTCTACGAATAGCCAAGGGTCAGCCAAAATTTTTGTAGTGTAGCAGTGTATTATCGAATCCTAACCACTTTACAAAGACTTTGTCGCCCTTCTTACGTAATACCTTCTCAACTAGATATACATTAGGATTAGCAGTTTTTAAAAGTTTATGTTCTCAGAATCCGCCATATATATCCGTACCACTAGAATCCCTTAGTAAATATGTAACAGGATGTTTTCTGCACTTTTATAATTTCAAATATTTCAGTTGTCCAATTTGGTGTGTAGCCTTTTGCAAATACATTCTTATATTTACTGATTCGTACAAAATAACCGACTTTCAACTTGACACGACCAACGATCTTTATATTACTGAATACTGTTGCTAAAAGCTTATTAGCATGTTCAGGTTTCACATCGACTGGACGCATTCCTATAGTACGATGTTTTCTTGCATTGTATTCGTCAACCAGTTGTTGTAAGATAGCTCTCCACATGTAATTTCCATTCGACGTAAATCCTTTTCACATTTCGGTCTTCATTGTTCGATTCCAACGCTCGACTATCATTGCTTTCAATACACTGTATGTCGAGTATTGATTTATTCCATGCTTTTTCATAAGCGATTGGAAATCACTATTATAAAATTCCTTGCCATCGTCGGTCTGTAGATTTTTCGGACATCTCCCGCTCTTCAGGATTTTCAGCAATGCAGCTGTCACTTCCTTGCCTGACTTGGCTTTCAAGGCTATTGCCCAGCCATATTTCGACAATGCATCTATAACTGTGAGAATGTAGTGGTAGCCTGCGTCTGCATAATTTCTCATGTCTATCAGGTCTGCTTGCCAGAGGTCATCGAAGCCTCGTATTATTACCCGTTTACGTAAAAAATTCCGTCTGGCAGGCACATGCAACTCTTCTACCAATTGTTTCTTCTCCTAACTTCCTATGACTATTCCACTACGTGTTATGTTTACAGTAGCTCATCAATCACTGGCGGCAGTATAAGTTTCTTTAGAGCATAATTCCAATCATCTTATCTTTTCTTCTCAATGGCAGTCGTGATTTTCTCTTGTTGGAGCTCATTAGAGAAATAATCTGCAACAATTTTCAATCTAGCATACACGTTTTTCCGTAATGCCTCAACTTTTCGAACCAATTTATTATCAATATAATCAACTTTATCATTCAATTGATTAATTCTTTCACTTATGTTATCAATTTTTTCATTAATTTCATCAATTTCATCAATTTTTTTTCAACAGAGTTGTAACTTTTTCCTCAAGGTGGTTACATTTTAGGTAATAGTGAGTTAGCTTTTCACTGTATTCAAACAATTCCCTCATTAAGCTATCACGTACAGTCATCGAGTTACGTAACAGAGCAGCCATATTCACCGCACTTGTCTCATCCGTAACATCACATTCTAAGTTTGAAATTATTTTCTTCTCGGCATTAAATGCATTCTTTTGTTTATCAAACTTTAACGTATCATTGTCAATTTTGTGAAAATAATTTCTCACTTTACCGGTTTTGAAACCAGTTCCAAATTTATTTATTGTCATATTGAACTAGCAAGTTGAACTGAGAAAATCTAGAAACTGCAATCTCTTTTATATAGAATAACGATTTCTTCTCTTATTTAGGTCCTGTCAATTTATAACTATTATGCTCGATTTTATCATTCAATTTTTCTAATCTTTCATCAATTTCATCGATACGTTATTTCAACAGAGTTGTAACTTTTTCCTCAAGGTGGTTACATTTTAGGTAATAGTGAGTTAGCTTTTCACTGTATTCAAACAATTCCCTCATTAAGCTATCACGTACAGTCATCGAGTTACGTAACAGAGCAGCCATATTCACCGCACTTGTCTCATCAGTAACATCAGATCCCAAGTTTGAAATTATTTCCTTCTTGGCATTAGATGCATTCTTATGTTTATTAAACTTTAACGTATTATCATCAATTTTGTGGAAATAATTTCTTACTGTACCAGTATTGAAACCAGCTCAAAATTTATTTATCGTCATAGTGAAGTAGCACTTTGAACTGAGAAAATCTTGAAACTGCAATCTCTTATATAAGATGATACCTTCTTTGGGAGCTTCTCAATTATTGACTGGTACTCATTATGGTGATTCGTATGACCATCAGCAGATGACGCAATTAAAAGTTTTAATCGCTCGACCAGTTCGTTTGGATCGTTCCAATGTACATAGCTCACTGGATTATTATTAACACGCATATATCCCTTGCCTTGTACAAGTTTTGTCTTCGATGGAAATAATTCACTAATTATTTTCTTCCAGTTATAGCCCTTATTCCCACGAAGCTTTCCTGCACTAATGTTATCTGCTCTGTGCACATTAGTTTGAGAAAGAATACTTTTATATATATCTAAATCATCTTTAGTATAGCCTTCAGGTTCTTTCATGAAGATCAATTCAAACAGACCTTTCGTGCCAGGATAATACTCCTTATCGATAATAATAAAATTACTATAATCATCAACAATAAAAGCACATTTCGCAAGCCACATTTTATTCGTCACTTTATCTAACTTAACTCCAAAATTACTGTCAATTTTATCCTTAGCATTATTCGTCAACAATTCTATATATTTGGATGCAATTGAACCAGACTTTATCGTACTTCGATTAGCATCTTTTACATCCTCGATGGATGTATGCACAGGTAATTCTATTTGTCTCGCTAAATCTTGCGTGCCATATTCATTATTCTTCTTCACCTTCTCCTCCTCCTCCTCCTCCTCTTCATCATCTTCCAGAGAAAGGTACTGTGTTTCGTGCGACTGTGGATATTCCTGCTCATCATCCGATGAATGACCTTGAACGTTAATTCTGGAGCTGCGTATGAAATCTTTCCGCTGTGGAGTCGATGTGAGATAAGACTTTCTTCGTTTCATCAGAATTATAAGAGATTCCTCACGTGAGAGAGATCTCTTTATCGGTTCCTGCTTAATCTCATGTTTCGGTGCAACGAAGATCGCTTCATTATTTTCGGTGAGCTTCTTTAATGGTTCAACTATTGGTTTAAAAGTTTCATTTAAACTGTCTTCCATCATTACTCTGTCTGATTTGAGTGCGCGATATTTTTGACGAATTACTTCATTTGCCTCAGCAATCTTCTTTAGAAGCTTTTTCTCCTTCATTTTGTAAAGCTATTCTCTATTCAATATATAGACTTGTTCAACGTTTAAGGTTAAACTAACATTTTTGACCATTAACATCACTCTTTAATCCAGGGCTCGGAACGGCTTGCAACTTTCGGCTGATTTCCAAGCTCTATCCCCTCCACCAAGTCACGTGGGCTCGCAGTCGCTGGTCTTAGCTGTGCGCGCAAGCCTAAGCCAGGTGCGGCGCACGTAATTATTATGGTTCAGATAAAACACGTGACACCAAATTAATGTTTATCAGCAATAGTATTATTGTTTATGCTGAAAAAATTCCATATGAATAAAAATGTTACATTAGTATAAATTATGTACCATTTTTAGGCTTAACGTCATTTTAAATATACTATTACAAAATAATATAAGTCGAAAGTGTTGCACTAATGTAATTATTTGATTTTAATAAACATTAAATTTATTCGATCTATAAAAGAATAGTGCTATGGCTCTGTGTATTGAATTTGTAACTATTAAAAGTAAGCAAATTGCAGTATTATTTTCTATATTATAGTTCTGCTGCTAAAAATAAAAATGCGTACAAATACAATAATATTTACCATTTTTTTTACATGAAAAGATATACCTGTACTTATATACCTATCTACTTTAATGATGTAGACAGTTTCAATAATCAAATGACAGATTCTTAATAGATTTCCACATCACCCAGGAGGTACTTTTAATGATGCATCTTTTTTAAGTAGTATCCCCAGTAGGTTTAATCCACTATAATTAACAACACGAGAAATTAAAAATTCATTTGGTTTATATGTTGTGATTGGAGGAATTATCAAAGAAGTATCTATCTCATTGTGTTAATCAAATATGTTCTCTTAAGAGTAGCCAATGTGGAATCATTCATGGAAAATCGTAAATCATTTTTAATTTGTTTCAGTTTCGAAAGTGAACATATTCACGCAAATAGGTAGATTTAAACAGAAAAAATTTTGCGCCTAAAATTTCTGAAAAGACATAGAATTGCTTCTTAAAGTTGCAAGTATTTGGAGCAGATTCTTGAAGTAAATATTTACAGACGGCAATGTGAAGAATAATATTAAATACTAAATCATGCCTAAACATACATTAAAATTTGCACCGAAGGAATTAATACGTCTGATCAATTGAGAAATAGACTGTTTTGACGTTTGCAATTAATAAATTGACATTATGAAGGTGATTAGTTAAGCTATTGTTATTAAAGCTAATTCACAAGGAGAATGCATATTTTTTGTTCTATAAGAAATTTTGAAACTTTCGCTGGTTTTTAATGATAAATAAGACGCGATTTTATGAGAATGTGTACAACTGTACGCACACTACTTTAAGCAAATTCACACCTACATGTAATTTTAATTTGATATATCTAGTGAACTGCTATAAGGAATGTTACTTTCATATGGTGTTTTGAAAAGCTCTTGAGATAAGCTAAAAGAATATGCAATAAAAAATAGTAGGTTATTTAAAAAATTCAACGTGACCTTCATATGTTTTTCAAACACAATTTGAAAATCAAACTAATGATAACATTTTATGTCCCCTTTTGAACCATAAAACTTTTGTATGAAACATTTTTTGAAAAATTATTGGATTTCGAAATAATCAACTGGTAACTTTTGTAACGATCACCCTGTGTTGTTATTATACTCAGGAGGTTGACTAGAAGATTTAAATATTTTAGTATTATTTTCAGTCTCCCAACGAACTTTTTCAATATAACAACAATATTATTGACATTGCCAAATATCAGCAGTTGTTCGATAGATGATTATTGCCGTTTAAAGTGTCACAATAAACGGTCATTAGAACGGATTAGTCGATTAGGTCTCCGGTTGTGCGATTTTGTAATTTAGAGGTCGAAATAAATCTTCTCTTCTTTCTTTTGTTCATCAAAAATTGATTTCTTTTGAAAGCAAGTGATATCGATTTCTTCCTTGACTTTGCTGGTTTTGTATTGTGAATTCTCTAATATATTGACAGTTAGAGTGATAAAATGAGTGGAAATCAAAAATATAAGCAGCGTTTCAACAGTTGCTGGGAAGACAAATTCTTCGTTTATATATCCAACAAAACGGTAGGTCTGATTTGCCATTATGAGCCATCCATAGTTTCTAAATTTACTATAGAAAAACATTATTTTTCAAAGCACATGTCAAAATATAATCATTCAATTTATAAGGATGATGAAAGACGAAATTTAATAGAAGAATTGAAATTAGTTCTTAAACAATATTCTGATGAACCTCCAAATTTGGATATTGCTGCCCAAACATCCTCATTTGCTCGTAAAGCTTCCTACGATATTTCTTTGCTTATTGCTCAACGTGGTAAGCCTTTTGTTGATGGCGAATTAATTAAATCGTGTCTTCTTAAAGCAGTAAATGCATTTGGAGGATCTTTGACGGTTGATTATATTCTTCAAATTCCATTGAGCGATAAAACGGTTGCTTCCAGAGTGTAAGTAATAGCTGGTTCTATTGAAGAAAAATTGAAATCTCTGCTACAGTCGTGTGTATATTTTTCATTGTGCCTCGACGAAAGTACTGACAACCGTCATGTCAGTCAATTAAGTATGTTTGTGCGCATTGTACAAGATGACTTTTCTTATACTGAAGAGTTTTTAGATTTCTTCCCGTTACATGGTACAACGACAGGCGCAGATATTTTTAGCGCGATAGAAAACACTTTTGAAAAATTTAATATTAATTTTTCCAAGTGTTCATGCATCGTTACGGATGGTGCACCATCTATGGTAGGAACTAGAATAGGATTTGCTGGGCAGCTATTTCAAAGAAATATAAAAGTTCCTTTAATCCATTGTATTATTCATCAAGAAGCATTATGTGGCAAAGCAATAAAGATTACTGCTGCAATCAAAATGATCACAAAAATTATAAATTTCATTAAAGGAGGAAATAGATCATTAACTCATCGTCAATTTAAATTATTTTTAGCTTAGCATGATTCACTCTATAAGGATATACCTTTATATTCTGATGTTCGTTGGCTTAGTGCAGGGCAATGTTTAGAAAGGTTTTTCGCTTTAAAAAATGAAATAATGATGTTCTTGCATAGTATAGCAATGACATCAGCAATGTATAATGAGTTCAAATCATTCTTAGAAGATATAGATTCCCTTTGTGAGCTAGCACTAATAACAGATTTAACAAATCATCTTAACACCTTGAATTATAAATTGCAAACATCAAAACAATCTATTTCTCAATTAGGCAGTCATATCGATTCCTTCATAGCAAAATTAAATATGCTTACGCATGATTTAATACATAATAGCTTTTATCACTTTCCCGCATGTAAATATTTACTGGAAGAATCTGCTCCAAATACTTGCGACTTTAAGAAACACTTCTATATCCTTCAATCGATTATTGAAGAATTTACTACTCGTTTTAAAGATTTGCAAGCTTTTCGGAAGGAGATAATTTTATATGAAAATGTCTTCTTTGTACCTATTGAAGAGTAAAATGTAACCTTACGGGAAGAACTTTGCGACTTACAAAATGATATTTCTTTGCATTATTTAAAAAATAAATTTCAGAACTCATTAGAAATTTTTAAAACCTTGCCAAAAGACAAATATCCTTTTCTAAGAAGTTTTGGGCTCAGGATATTTTCTATGTTTGGATCCACCTATTTGTGTGAATGTTTGTTTTATAAAATGAAACAAATCAAGAATGATTTACGGTCTTCCATGAATGATTCCATTCTGACTGCTCTTATGAGAACATATTTAACTAACATCGAAATAGATACTTCTTCATTAGTTCCTCCAGTCACAACATATAAACCAAATTAAGTTTTAAATTCTCTTGTTGTCAATTACAGTGGATTAGATCTATTGGGGATACCACTTACAAAAAAAATGCATCATTAATAGTACCTCCTGGGTGATGTGGAAATCTATTAAGAATCTCTCATTTGATCCTTGAAACAGTCTACAATATTAAATCATATATATATAAGAATATAATTACAGGTATAACTTTCGTGCGAAAGGAATGGAAAATAGTATTGTATTCGTACGCATATTTATTTTTTGCAGAAAAACTACAATAGGGAAAATAATACTGCAATTTGCGTACTTTTAATAGTTATAAATTCAACACGCAGGGCCATAGCACTATTCTTTTATAGATCAAATAAATTTAATGTTTATTAAAATCAACTAATTACATTAGTGTAACACACTTTCGACTTATTATTTGGTAATACTATATTTGGAATAACGTTGAGCCAATAAATGGTAAATTTTCTATACTACTGCTGATAAACAGTAATTTGGTCCCATGTATTTTATTTGTTCCAGAATTGCGTGTGCCGCCCCTGGCTATGTTTTACGCGCCCAGCTACGACCAGCGACTGCGAGCCCACTTGACTTGGTGGAGGGGATAGAGCTTGGAAATCAGCCGAAAGTTGCAACCCGTTCCGAGCCCTGCTTTAATCACAGCATATTTATTGAAACCCTTTCGATATCGTCCATTTTGCATTGCACTGTCTTTATCAATTACTAAAAATCCATAATCACGCTTCCAACAATTTGAACACAATTCACAAAATTTTTCAAACGCCATATCTGTATTTACATGCTCGTTATTTATATGTTTTAGGTTAGTTCCATCTTGTTTAAAAATAATTAAAAAATTTGCATTATCACGTATTAGATGTTTTGGTATCGTTGCATAGGTCTGACAAAAATAAAAGCAATCAATCTTAGAATGTCTACCCATGGAGAAGTAGTCTCTTATATTGTCTTGCTTATCGGTTGCAACATCACCGAATATGAAAATTGAATTTGGTAGTGCTTCAGCTACTTTTATAACCTCGCTATTATTAGAAAATTGGAAATAACTAATTTCTTCATTGTCCTATAATAGTCACTCCAAGTATCGATATTTTGGTTGCTGCCACGATTTTGAATAAACGTATAGGTTTTCAAATCTCACACCCTGAGGGCTTTCTATAAAACTTAGCAATACATTTGTTTTTCCACAATTTGAAGGGCCACAAACTATACAGCGTATGGTTGATGAGAGTAGAGGTCCGTGACGTCTCATACATTTATCGGTTGTTCGGTAATCTATATTAGAAACACGAATACCGAGCAGCTGCTTTACGAAGTCCATGACTGAAAACTCTGTGGTCATACAACCTATTTATAAGAATGAAATGAATTGTTTGATCAGTTCTCATCATGCCGTTATTAGTGTTACATGTGTCAAGTTTGGAAGAATTAACCGCTAAGCAGTTTGAATACATACCGAAAATTTTACTTTTAAAGTACTTTCCGCGTAGTATTCAAGAGGTTTGGAATAAATTGTCTGAACACATTCGTGCAGATTCTGAAGTACAACAATATCGCTGGTGTTTTAAACATTATAATCTACCTAATACAGATCACACTGATGGACGGCCCCCTTCAATAAAAGACTGCTGGGCTTGTCAGCAAACTCTGTGTGAGAAACAGAAAGAAAGTTCCACATGGTAAGCTACGGTTGTGGATTTTTTTCAATAAAATACTGAATAAATTACCGTTCGAAGTACACATACCTGGCTCCAATTATTGCGGACCAGGTACTCGACTTCGAGAACGGTTAGCACGTGGCGATCCGGGTGTAAATCCTCTAGACGAAGCCTGTCGTGAACACGATATCGCATATTCAATATATAAAGATCTACCACCACGTCATCAGGCTGATAAAGTTCTTGCACAGCGTGCACGAAAACGTATCACTGCTAGTGACTCATCTTTACGTGAACGAGCAGCTGCAGCAGCAGTCTGGGCATCCATGAATGTAAAACGAAAACTTGGCTTAGGCCTACAAGTGCATGTAAGAAGCATGAAGAAAAGAATAATTCGTGTACCGAAGAAACGAGGAGGTTTATTGAGGAAAAAGCAATTTACTCAAAAAAAAAACGGGGGGGTTTATTACCTCTGCTCCCACTGTTGAGTGCAGTGGGCGTATTGGCTGGGGGCGCAGCAGGTATAACAAAAGCTGTAAACGATGCGAAAGCATCCAAGAGACAGTTGGAAGAGATACAGCGTCACAATCGATTAATAGAAGGCAGGCGTGGACATGGTTTATACCTATCCTCTTACGGGCGAAAGGGGGAGGGTTTGAAATGGAGGAAAAAAATCTCGCAAAAAAAAATAAGCAACTTTCCGAAATCTGGAGCTACTAATAATATTCAATTATTACATGCATGGCAGGATATACCACATTTTCGAGGAGGCTTTATGCGCACATCTCTACCACAAACCGTACTATGCAATGAGTGTGCAATCGTGAATCTTGACGAAGAAAAAGGTTCTGGTACACATTGGGTTGCCTACGTTAAACGTAATAATTACGTAAAGTATTTCGATTCCTTCGGAAATTTGAAACCTCCAATTGAACTTTTAGATTATTTTGGTCCTTCTGCTATAATCTACTACAACCACGATCAATATCAATCGTATGATACAAGCATATGCGGTCAGTTGTGTGTCAAGTTTCTACGTGAACAATGTCTTTAACGGTTACGCTGTCTAACCGCGAGTCCATATTGGAGACAGATTTTTTCCCACCGAACAATCTACAGGAAGGTCAATATGAACTTGGTCTCGTAGACTTTCAGAGCTTCAATTCAATCGCTAATGTTGACGAGTCGAACAATAAGTTTTACTTCGATACCGAAGATCTGACTATACCTACAGGTTGCTATGAGTTGAGTGCTATAAATGATCTTTTGCGTACATTGATGCATGAGGCGGATAATGAAGATGTTATTATTCTACGTGCTAATAATAATACGTTGAAAAGTGAAATAAAATGTAAATATCTGATTGATTTTACGAAACCTAATAATATAGGCTCTTTATTGGGTTTTTCGTCAGATCGAATTATTCAGCCGAACACTCTAGCCGATTCAGACCAGCCCGTAAACATTATAAGGGTCAATATTTTACGAATTGAATGTAATATTACTGCTGGTGCATATACAAACGGCAAACCTCAACATGTTATACATGAATTTTTTCCAAGCGTGCCACCAGGCTATAAAATCTCGGAAACACCGAAAAACGTCATTTACTTGCCAGTCATTGTGAAAGTAATTGACCGTCTTACTTTGCGCATTCTCGATCAGGAAAACCGTCTAGTAAATTTCGGTGGGGAAGAAATTACAATTCGATTACACATTAGAAAATGTTAATTTACAAGAATACTTATAAATCTCCGATACCAGATGAGCCTATCATCAGCCCAACAGTTGCTGCAGGACCAGATACATTGGGTGGGGATTACGTTAGAAGACGGCTAACAAGAAAAAACCAGCCTTTCTTCAATCACTGGGTTTCAAGGTCAGAAATAAAGTTGGACCTGTTGGACGTAACCGCACAACCTGTGTACGACAATCGCATTACTAAAATGGAAATACATGCTTACAATCCGTATGCAAATGCATCATTGGAAAATAGTGACGAAATTCGAATTCCAATACATCAGCAAGATTTAATTCTTCTACCATGTAAGAGTTACCTTTACATAGAAGGAAAATTAATCGAGGGTACTCGTATTTCAACTGCAACAGCTGAAGATACTGTGGGACTTGACTGCAATTCCATGGCATTCTTGTTCGATGAAATTCGCTATGAATTGAATGGTATTGAGATTGACCGCAGTAAGAATGTGGGTATTACTAGTTCCATGAAGAATTTCATTTCCCTGACTGAGGAGGAGAGTACGAGTCTACGCCATTTAAGATGGTTTCTATCAGATTATAAGCCTACGAAATATTTTAATTTTTGCGTAACACTGAAAATGCTGTTGGGTTTTTGTGAAGACTATAGAAGAGTCATAATAAATGCACGTCATGAGATCGTTCTCATTCGAGCGCATAATGATACGAATTCGATATACTCTTCAACGAAAATCACCGATTCCAAAATTGATGTTAAAAAAGTGCAATGGACAATTCCTCATATATCATTGAATGAATACACAAAAATTCAATTTCTACGTATTATCGACCAAAACAAAAGCCTCACCATGGCTTTTCGATCCTGGGAGCGCTACGAATACCCGCTTCTACCAGAAACACAGAGGCATACGTGGGCTGTAAAAGCTGCAACGCAATTGGAGAAGCCTCGATACGTTATTCCAGCATTTAGAAGAAATAAGAAGAATACGCAGCATATGAAGGTGCTTGACTTCGATGATAGTTTTGTTCGTGATATTAAAGTCTATCTTAATTCTGAATTTTATCCGTATGATCGACTCGATACTGATACTGAAAAGTCACGATTTTCTGTACTATATGATATGTATGTTAAATTTATCCAATCCTATTATGCTGGAGAAAAACCATTGAAACCAATGCTTAATTACAAAAATTTCTTAGAATATGGCCCTCTCTTTGTCATTGATTGTTAGCATCAAAACGAATCTGTTAAATATGGCACGGTTGACGTTAAAATAGAGATCGATTGTTCTAAAAATATTGCAAGTAATACTACTGCGTATTGTTTAATTATACATGATAAAATTGTTGAATATAACACGCATACAAGTATTTTTAGAAATGTAAGTTAATCACTAATAGACTATAATTAAGCTTATCATTATAATGAAGGAAAAAAATAATAAATAAGATATAATAATCATTTATTTGTGTTGAAATCATTCCTTACAAATGTTTTCTATATTAATCTTTTGAAATTTGACTAACAATTGCAAATGCATATTATTGTAATTTCCACCATGATACGTGAATTTTAATATTTGATTAGAAGCTGCATCTTGAAAATTTTTGAATTGTTCTGGTTTTTCCAGTAATGCCATCATCCTCGCAGGCAAGAAGAACCACTCCTTCGTAACCAGCTGTGCTATTATTCTCTCTCCATATTTGGTTTTAATTTTCGCTAATTCAGTTATTCGGTATGACCCCCAATCTCCAAAGTATTCAGTTTTATAAAAGTTTTTGGTTCTACAGTTGCGAGTTCATTAATCTTAGTTAAATCCATTTCTATAATAAAATAAAAAAATAATCTTAGTTAAATCTATTTCTATAATAAAATAATATTAAGAAAAGAGAATAACGTAAAAAGAAAAAAATAATTCTTACCTTCTAAAGATTTTCTACGACAATTACGTGATAGTAAAAAAATATTCTGTCTGCAACGTGACACTGGTACTTTGCACTGCTTGAAGCTTCAATACTGCTATTACACACAATAAAATATTCTGACTGCAGTGTTACAGACTTGAACTTTCGACTGCTTCACGCTTCTAATCGAGACTGAATGAAATTTCCTAATTGCTAGCAAGGGTGACTTTAAATAATATCGTAGGAAGGGATAAGATATACACACTTATTGGAAATTGAGAGTAGGGGAAGTGTAGCAGGCGAACGAAATTTGTAATAGGTTACACTCTCATGATTGTAGATTTCAAAGAGAAGTCATTATTTTAATCGTGTTGATACATGTAGTCTTTAGATCAAGTAGTTGTTAATTAAAACAAATAAATCCATTTAATTATATACACGTTCTTTAGATAAAGTGACATCAGTCTAGAATATAAACTTTTCATTGTTTAAAAGTGAGTCGTGAGATACACGTTCTTCAGATCAAATATAACTGTCATCTAAAACAAATATATTTAATTCTCAAACGAGTCATGCACGTACTAGATGGTAAAGATAGTCATGTTCCTCAGATAAAGTATTGACAGTTTAAAATATAAACTTTTCATTATTTAGAAAGGAGTCGTGAGATATACGTTCATTATTACTTGGGTGGGGAATACTAGCTTCTTAAGGACGTATCCTGAGTGCAGCTTAAAATTTACGAGCGCATCAATGACTTCTTGAAAATCTTACTTCACACTGTGACTCTGTTTAGCACGTGGGTTAATTTGTCTGGTCTGCTTGTGAAAAAAGTCTTGAGAATAAAAATAGCTAGAGGCTGAATGATTTGTCTGGTCTGCTTGAGGGAGGAAAAGTCACGAAAAAATAGCTAGAGGCTGGTTGAGAAGGTAAAATATGGTCAGAAAGTATCGAGTGCATCAATGGCTTCATGACAATTTTACTTCACACTGTGACTCTGTTTAGCACGTGGGCTCATTTGTCTGGTTTGTTTGTGAGGAATGTCGAAAAAAGTAGCTAGAGGCTGGTTGAGAGGGTAAAATATGGTCAGAAGGTATCGGGCCAGTTTTAGAGAGCCCTGAGAAAGCTCACAGGAGGAACATTGGGTGGTCCCTAGAATTTCACTTCCCATTGTTTCGCAAAAGGAAAAATAATGTCTGTTAACTATGTGACATGTAGAGCATGCTTGCAGGAAGATGTAATGAATAATCTATTCACTTATAATATGCTTACAGTAATTTTTATTCAATATTCAAAAGATTTAACATATAATACTTTTATTCAATATATATATATACATTGCAGGCCAAAAGTTTAGGACCACTTGGTAAAATTGTGAAAAAGACAGGCTCTCCTTTAAGTGCGTGTAGTTTGGCAACCCTAAGAGGTAGAACAAATTTAAGGATATCGTCGTGAAGCTTATTAAACTCCGCATCCTACTGCATTAATTTGACCTAAGAAAATCAAATGGGTGTCTGTATTCAAGGATAGGAACATGACAAAATTTTCGACGTCTCTTTAATTATTGATATCAATTTTCAATTCTTTGCACCGCTCATAATAATTGTCTGAGGCATTTGAAATTCAAGTAGGTGAAAGATTGAATCTTTAGCTTTCATGCAAGTCCAAAACGTTTATAAATTCTTATTAGGTCCGCAATTATTACATAATTAATGAAGCAGTGTTCGGCCAGCATTTTTCCCGTAAAACATCTGCTCGCTGAGCTCTTGAAGTAAATTCAGGTCTGTATAAATTATGGGTTCAAAAAGGGGGAACCACGTTTAACTTTTCTTTCATTTGATTAACAACTATTCTATGGTTTCAAATAAATCAAAAAAAGTTTAAATACAATTAACATATTTATACTTTTATTGATTGAATTGGAATACGTAGTATTGTTAATAATAAAAATAAAAAAATTAAAAGTGGTACCCATTTGGCACCAATAACTTATACCGACCTGCATTTGTTCTTAGAGCTTAGCGAGCAGATGTTTTCTGGACAAAATGCTGGTCGCACACTGCTCGACTAATTGTCAAATAACTACGGACCAAATAAAAATTTATATATGTTTTTGGTCTTAAATGAAAGCTTAAGTTTCAAGCTTTCACATACTTAAGTTTCAACTTTGTAAGGCTATTACTATACCTGGTGGAAGTCATTGAAATTGAGTATCCATATATAAAGAGACATAAAAAATTGTATGATATCTCTATTCTATAATATAGGCATCTATTGGATTTTTTTAGATCAAATCATTATGGGTGGATGCGGAATTTTATAAGCTTTCCAACGGTATTTTTAAATTTCTTTTATCTCCTAGGGCTGCTAAACCACTCGCACATAAAGAAGAGCATGTCATTCTGACAATTTTGTCAGGTGGTCCTAAACTTTTGGCCTGCAGTGTATATATATAACTAAAAAGAGTTTTAACACAATATTTTAAAATATGAAGCTATTCCTCAGCCCTTGCTACCTCTATAGTTGTCTCCTCATCCTCCTCCTCCTGCTCCTCCTCCTCTTCCTGCGGAATTATCCCTACCTCTACCTTAATCATTCTGATACCGCTCATCAACATTTGCATACAGCGTGATACTGTAAAAAACCATCAGATTTTAGAAAAATGTATGATACAATCTCATTTATAATAACTTACTATTTTCATACTCCATTCCATCCGTCTCGATTGTTTCTTCATTTACCACTCGTGATAAATTTTGCATAATTTCACCCCTTATTCTTGTACTTATAGGAATTACTGAAGAATTCTGTCTATACGCTAAATTAATAACCATTTGATACTGCATATTTTTTCACTTTATATTTTTCGACAGCTTGTGTAAGAAAAAAGGAATCTGTATCCAAGGTTCAAGAAAGGTGTAATGTGAAATTAAAGTAGTAGTCTGGTTGTTTGGGCCAAACAAAATTTCTTTTTTCATATTTCGATAGAATACCAAAATGAGAATATGGTGTATAAATTTTAAACCGATATTTAAAATATTAACAAAGTTATAACATATATTCGAGAGCGCCGCATAATTGAACGCTGTAAGGTGCACGACAGCTGCTAACGGTTATTCCTCACTATTATGACTCATTACCTTTATATTTCCTTGAAGTTTCGTATACCTTTTAATATACGAAAAGATATAACCAGATATACCCGCGTTTGACACGTATGAAGAGACCTAAAGTTTGTTGCACGCACCGGGGATCGACGATTAGTGTGAGGATGAAAGTTCTGTTAGCCAAACTTTAAACGCATTTTTCTCGAAACCACGTTTTCTCGGTCGGCTCGAGGCATAACAGATTTTCTGTTGAACCGATCGGGCTGAAATTTTTACAGGTTGTTCTACACATCTGTAATTCTGGCGGGTATTAGAATCAATGTTTTTCATTCATTACTTTTCAATTTACAGCCCAATTTACACTAAAAAATTGTATCTTTTTCTTTCGAAGTCCACCATTTTATTATTTTTCAACCAAATTTATTTTTTCTAGCACCTGCCAGAATGACAATCCTACTGAACAATAATCCGTTGCATTTTTTTGTTTCCGATTACCCAAACTGGAGATACCTCACGGGTCAGCAGCACATGTTTTTTATTTTTCACCTACTTTGACCCCATATAATTTAAATAAAATATCGTAAAATTAAAAAAAAAAATTTTGTATAATTCAATATAATATTAACAACATATAAGATTTTCAGATTTTTTGCATTTCATTTAGGTAGTCAAAAAAATTCCCGAAAAATACCATACAAAACCGGTCGATTTACCAGACTACTACCTTAAAAGAAGGACCCATAGGAGGAAAATAGTAGGAGGGTCTAGAATGAGTATGTGGAGGAAAAAAGTCCCTTCAATGGCGTAGAGGTCGGTTGAGAGGGGAGAAAAATGGTTAGAGAGTATTAGGGAAGTTTTCAAGAAGAACATTGACTTTAGTTTTAAACAAAGTTTTAATAGATTCGCTTGTTTCATTATTTACTAGTTGTAACATTATATCTCATTCAATTAAATTTTTGTTAACATATAATATGTAAATCTATTCCTCTTCCTCCTCCTCCACCGATCACGTATAAGAATCGTCAATCGTATGTCCTCCGTCCTCAATTTTCCTGATACGTCTTAAAAACATTTGTAAGAAGCATAACACTGTTGATAAAAACAAAAAAATTAGACGATTTTCAAAAAATGTATAATGATGTTATCTATACTAACTTACCATCTATATCCAACATATCTTGTGGATCTTGGTCACTTATTTCAAAGAAATTCAAATGAAACAATTCAATCATTTTCTGTAATATACTGTCCATAGGACGTCCTAAAATAATAGCAATGCTAACTCGCATATTTTTTCAATTTATAATTATTACTAACTTGTAAAAGAAAAAAAAATCTACCTAATGTTCACGGTTTAAGAAAATGTGAAATCAAATTAAATGGCAGGTCCACAGTAGGAAAATAGTGGAAGGGTCTAAGATAAGTATGTGGAGGGAGAAAAGCCCCTCCTAGGGCAGGCCTAAGAAAAAAAATGGTAGTCTGTGTGGCGGCGCAGGCAGTCAATCATGGCGGCATGCAGTGTTACCAAAACAACAGAGATGAAACTGGACGTTATAAGTTGGCAACTGTGATAATTGACAAGACTGCACTTACTGTAGAATTAAGTAAAATGTACCTTATCAGTGCACATGCACTAATTACTTATATATATGTATGCGGCCTTGTAGACATGTAAAACCCTATATAAGGGGCTCTCCCTTGATGATTCTCTCTCTTAGCATGGTCTATAGCTGGACTGTTCCGTGGTCCACCCTAACACTGTGTAATTGGGGGAAGGATTGGGAGTAAAATAAAAAACGCTGAATTGGAGAAGAATTATAGTGAACTTTTATTTCCTTTTCGTGTACATCGTTATCTACAAAGTGGTGACCCCGACGTGATCCGTCCGGATTACGTTTCCTCGGCTAACACGTGGAAAGGAAACATCTGCTCGACCTCGTGGGAATCAACGGCTAAGGCTTAGATCCTTGAAGTCATGCCATTGGAATATTCACCTCAACCTGGGGGAACAACGCAAGACTCATTAATTGATATGGAAAATTTACCGACTTTGCCATCAAATAATGGAGGAGGAGCTCTTGTAGACGAATCGGCGTGTGAAAACAGTCTGCGAACTCCAATTCTTCGCCCAGCGGGAAATGGAGAAATCTCGGCAGTATGGAGGCAGCATCTACCGGCCTTTATGTCTGAGGCTCCCGACATTTGGTTCCTCATAATTGAAGCGGAGTTTTCAGCAGCAAAAATACGGAGTGACGATACCAAGTACTTGGCGGTGCTTAGGGCATTGGATGCCGGTACGCTGCGAAACCTAACGGATGTACTCCGTCATCCTCCTGAAAAGGGTAGATATGGGCCATTCCACGTCAAAACATTTTAAATAGATTTGTGGAGCCCAGGTCCAAACAAGTGGACAACCTCCTCAGGAACCTTACCCTGGGTGATAAGAAGCCCTCTCAACTCCTGCGGGAGATGAGAGACCTGGCAAAAGGTGATATTGGGAAAGATATCCTACATCAGTTATGGTTGGAAAGATTGCCGGCCCACGTTCGACCTCATCTGCTAACCTCTAGCAATCTTGACCTTGACGGCGTTGCGGAGCTAGCAGATCGACTTCTCGAAGTTTTCAGCTCGTCCTATACAGTGGCAGCAACAAGTGGAAGTACCTACAGGGAGTCGAGATTAGAAAAACGCTTGGAGGACATGCAAGCACTGATTCTTAATTGCATGCAAGAAATCAAGGAATTAAGGCTTACTCAGCGAACCTCTGACTCCGAGAACCCCAAGCAGAAATATCGCTCCAGATCTAGGACACCAGCACGGAAGAAGCTATGCTACTACCATGAGCGCTTTGGGAAACAAGCGCAGAAATGTACAGAACCCTGTCTGCTACACGAAGCCTTCAATAAGCAGCAGGAAAACTAAGTCGGCTGTCATCACTGAAAACGAAAGATGACAGCAATATTAACCAAGTAGACCAAGAAACGCGTCTACATGTATATGACAAGAGAACTCACCAGAGTTTCCTGGTAGACTCAGGCTCTGTCATATCAATTGTACCTGTTGGTATTCACAGGAAAAAGGCACGACAGCAAGATCTTATATTGTTCACGGCAAATTCGACGCCCATAGCAACCTTCGGGTACCGGGACAAGGACATAGATCTTGGCCTGAGAAGAAGTCTAAGATGGACGTTCATAGAGGCGGACATCCCAACAGCCATAATTGGAGCAGATTTCCTCACCCATTATGGTTTATTAGTTGATCTAAAAAATAAGAGATTAATAGACTCAATAACAGGCCTTACTACGAAGGGAGAAGTACTTAAAACTAAATTAACCAACATTTCTACGGTTACCAATGATATGCATTATCATGAACTCTTGTCTAGATATGTTGATATCACAAAACCATTCCTACGGCCTAGCCAAGTGGATTTAAGTTTCGCACATAACATAACCACGACTGGTACTCCCATATTTGAAAGGTTCCGGAAGATTTCCGGCGAAAAAGCAACTGCAGCAAAGCTTGAAGTGAACAAGCTCCTAGACATGGGGGTGCTGAGGCCCTCGAGAAGTCCATGGGCGAGCCCCATCCATTTAGTACCTAAAAAAGATGGAAGTTTTAGGATGTGTGGTGACTACAGACGATTAAACTCAGTTACAGTGCCTGACAGATATTCACCTCCTCTAATTCAGGACCTATTTACCATGCTGCATGGAAAGAAAATGTTTTCTTCGTTGGATCTTGCCAAGGCGTATTATCAGATACCCATGGCTCCACAGGATATCCCGAAGACGGCCATCAACACTCCATGGGGGTTGTACGAGTACAAGGTGATGCCTTTTGGGTTGAAAAATGCTACCCAGACTTTCCAACGGTTCATTAATCATATCTTCAGAGGTCTGGATTTTGTATACGCTTACGTGGATGACATCCTGGTAATGTCAGTCGACGAGCAGCAGCATCAACATCACCTCACAGCAATTTTTGAAATCCTAAAAAAACACAACCTGTCAGTCAACTTAACCAAATGTAGGTTAGGAAGAAAAGAAATAGACTACTTAGGATATCGGATCTGTCAGAAAGGCTACGCACCTTCCATGGACAGAGTAGAAAGAATCTTGAACTTCCCTAAACCCAAAAACATATTGGAATTGAGGCGCTTCTTGGGGATGTTAAACTATTACAGACGTTCACTACCAAATGCTGCAAATCTACAGGCACCCCTGAACCAGTTCCTGAAGTCCTCTAAGAAAAAGGACAGGACTCCAGTCAACTGGACCAAGATAGCCGAAGATGCTTTTGAGTCCTGTAAACACACACTAGCACAACACACACTTTTGAGGTTTCTCAGCTGTCAGAGCAGACCTTCGGATAACATGTGATGCTTCTACGGTGGCCCTGGGAGCATCTCTGGAGCAGAAGGAGGACGAGGCATGGCACCCACTTGGTTTCTTCTCCAGGAAAATGAGCAACACTGAACAACACTATTCAACATATGATCGAGAACTTCTGGCAATTTTTGCAGCCATTAAACACTTTGAGTATCTTGTGGAAGGTAGGCACTTTGTCATTTACACTGATCACAAGCCTCTGGTGCACGCATTCAAGCAGAAACAGAAAAAGATGTCAGATCGTCAACTCAGGCAGCTGGAATACATCTCCACACTTAGCACTGACATTCAATATGTCAAGGGAGAAGAAAATCAGGTTGCGGATGCACTGTCACGAATCTGCACAATCCAGATGCCCACAACACTTTCACCAGATGTTATCCAGAGTGCATAAAAGGCTGATCCAGAACTGCAGAAACATCTTGAAGGCCAAACCTCACTTAACCTGCAAAAGATAAAAGTGGAGCATGAAATAGACATATATTGTAACGTGACTGGAGATAGAGTAAAACCCTACTTACCAGGTAACCTGAGAAAACTAGCTTTCAGTGTGGTCCATGATACAGCTCATCCAAGTATTAGGGCGACCTCAAGAATGCTCAGGGAACGGTTTGTCTGGCCAAAAATTGGGAGTGATGCAGCAAGATGGTCACGGGAATGTATAAGCTGTCAACGAGCAAAGATACATAAATACAACAAGCTAGTGCCTATTCACATTGACGTACCTGATTGCCGCTTTAATCACATCCACCTGGACATCATCACTCTGCCAAAGGTCAGCAAATATCAGTATTGTCTTACCATCATTGATAGATTCTCCAGATGGCCAGAAGCTGTTCCATTAACAGACATGACGGCAGAGACAGTCACCCAGGCATTCTTCACAAACTGGATCTCACGGTATGGCACACCACTAACAATCACCACTGACCAGGGGACCCAGTTCGAGTCTTCACTTTTCAATTCACTCACACAAACAGTTGGGGCAAGACGCATTAGGACTACCACGTATCATCCACAATCAAATGGTCTGGTGGAACGTTGGCATCGCACTCTAAAGGCAGCTCTGATGTGCTCACCCACGCCTTGGTTTGAGGCCTTACCAGTGGTTCTCCTAGGACTCAGGACCTCCTTCAAAGAAGATCTAAAAGCTACTCCGGCAGAAATGTTGTATGGTACAACATTAAGGATCCCTGGGGATTTCTTCGTGCAGTCGGATCAACCAGCAGACCCACAGATTTTCTTAGACAGGCATAGAGAATTGATGAGATCACTTCGTCCAACGGCCACTGCACACCACAACAAAGCCAGGATTTTCACTCTGAAGGACATCAACACTTGCACTCACGTTTTCATCAGGAACGACTCTGTAAGGCGACCACTAGAACCACCCTATAATGGACCGTACGAAGTGGCAGAAAGAATCTCGGACAGAGTATACTCTGTTCTCGTCGACGGAGTTAAGAAAAACATCTCCATCGAGAGGTTAAAACCGGCGTACACGAACAAAGAAGACCACGATTGCGAAGGAACTGACGAGCACTTAGAAACGGCAGGTCCTGCGGAACAACAACACTCAACTCTTCATAGGCATTCAACGATGGATCCACCCACGCACACGTACAAGAGGGTGCGATTGAAACTACCGCGCCATGATTAAAACCAAAGTGACACTTTAGTTCAAACCTTCCTTAGGGGGGGGTACTTGTGGCGGCGCAGGCAGTCAATCATGGCGGCATGCAGTGTTACCAAAACAACAGAGATGAAACTGGACGTTATAAGTTGGCAACTGTGATAATTGACAAGACTGCACTTACTGTAGAATTAAGTAAAATGTACCTTATCAGTGCACATGCACTAATTACTTATATATATGTATGCGGCCTTGTAGACATGTAAAACCCTATATAAGGGGCTCTCCCTTGATGATTCTCTCTCTTAGCATGGCCTATAGCTGGACTGTTCCGTGGTCCACCCTAACACTGTGTAATTGGGGGAAGGATTGGGAGTAAAATAAAAAACGCTGAATTGGAGAAGAATTATAGTGAACTTTTATTTCCTTTTCGTGTACATCGTTATCTACATCTGTAAGATGGTGAGGACCCCTAGCGGTGTAGCTGCCGCAGTAATTTTCGTGATCGCCACCTAGTGGAGAAAATTGAAACTTTTTCCTCCACCAACTAAAGTACAAAAAAAAGTTCTCTAGGTAACTGTCAGCATAACTAACCATCCGGACCCTAGGGTGATGGGAGAGGGGTAACCTTTAGGGAACTAGTGGACCCGTAGGATAATTAACCATCCGGGCCCTAGACTGATGGGAGAGGGGTGAGAGACTAAGAGAGAACGAGAGGGTGAGAGGGATCTCTCTCTCTCTCTCACTCCCCACAGCCAAAGCATTTCCTCCGCACACCCGCACCCTCCTCATCATCCCAATGAACCCTAGCTCTTAAGAAGACACTTCCCCCCCGCACACCCGCACTCCCCCTCATCACCCAATATACCCCAGCTCTCTTAAGACACTTCCCCCCGCACAGCCGCACCCCCCTCACCCCCATGTCACAGGAACCCAAGACACTTCCTCCCGCACACCCGCACTCCCCTCACCACAGTGTCACAGGAACCCCCTAGCTACCACTACTAGAATGTGATGAATTTATTGAAAATCTTGTAGAATATTTGAAAAGTGTTGATGAAAAAAAGCATACAATAAGTATAGGATTACAACAACATATTTTGGCGAAAATTACAAAATTGAAAAGTTATAAGAAAATTTTATTATATAATTTTTGGTCTGGTGGTGGTGGTGGTAATAGTAGTAGTGAAAATAAATCATCATTAAATAATGTTTGCCGTTGGGAAAATGTAGAATCTGCTTTTGAACAGAGAATTATTACTGGTTTAATAGTAAATATCCTACATGTAGAACCACATAGATTTTTATTGCATATTAAAGAAATGGTAATTGATAAAATTAAATATTATTTGGAACAATATAATTCCATAAAGGTAAATGCTATTTTTAATGCTGAGTTTATTATATCTAATATGAATAAATCTAATTTGGATGTTAAAAGTTTTCAAACGAGAAATAACATTTTATTGAATACCAGTGATTTGGGGAAATGGTATATGAATAACATTGTGAGTTCAATTTTAACAGCTCTGGAAGAATTTGAAGAACGTGACAGTGGATGGGCCTTATCAAAAATTTTAAATTTAGTAATAAATATTAACAAGTGTAAATTACTAAGAGGAGAACATTGGATGAATCTTCCGTTAGAAATACGAAGAAAACGAGTAATTGTGAATGTTAAATCTAACGATGATAAATGTTTTATGTGGGCTATTGTGGCTGCTTTATATCCAAAACATAACAATGAGTGCAGTTCTTTTAAGGATTATCCTCATTATCTTGATGTTTTGAATTGCGATGGAATAAAATTGCCCATGACTTTAAATCAAATTAAAAAATTTGAAACAAATAACAATTTAACTATTAATGTATTCATATACGACGAAAATGAGAAACAATATTTGCCACTTCGTTTAAGTAAAAATTTTGATGACGACGATGATGATGAAAATCATACGAGAAAAAAACATATTGATTTACTTCTGTGGAAAGATATTCATTTTGTTTGGATTAAAAATTTATCAGGTTTACTATCTAAACAAATAAGCAAGAATAGACGCAAAAAATGTATTCGTAACAGGTAAATATTTCTTATAAAATTAATAATACATATTTTACATTATATATTTATTTTTTTAACAGACGTCTACATTATTTCCAATCAAAGGAGAAATTAAATCATCATTATAAGGATTGTAAAAGACACAACAATTGTATGATACAGCTACCACATGAAGATGAAAAATGGATATATTTTAAAAATTTTTGTCGTAAAATTCAATTACCGTATATTATGTATGCTGATTTTGAATGTATTTTAGAAAAAATAGAGAATATTGATAATGAGAACAACAGTAAAATGAATACCGGTATATAAATATCAAAAACGTATACCATGCAGTATTAGATATTATTTTCATTCAAATGTAAATAAAGAATCATGTATATATCAATTTTATAGAGGAGTTAATTGTGTGAAATGGTTTGTCAATGAGTTAAAAAAAATAACTGAACAATGTATATTTAATATAAACATTCCTATGAATGAATTAACTAAAATAGAAAAATTAGAATTTTTTAAGACAACAAAATGTCATATATGTGGGAAAGATTTTCTTGAAAATGATGAAAAGGTAAAAGATCATTGTCATTTAACTGGTATATTTAGAGGAGCGGAACATAATAAATGTAATTTAAATTATCGTGATTCCAATATTTTACCAATAGTTTTTCATAACTTAAGTAATTATGATGCACATTTTTTAATAGAAGACGTAGCTTTATTATTAAATGGTATTTGTGCGAGACAGTGCCCAAGTAGGCTCCAGCCCTGTGGTCAGAAGGGATGGTTATATCTGAGAATAAATTTCGAAGACAAATGTAGGAGGTAAAAGAGTCTTTATTCAAATAAATAAAATGTACAAATATATTTACAAAGAACCGCTAGACTAAAATGATAGACTTCCTAGGGAATTTGTTGTCGTCAAATTCTACGGAATTTCGGTAATCGAAGATTCCCAAGAACCCCAAAGACTAGAATTCCCCAGGAAGGAACGCGGACTTATCAACTCCCGGACTGGACAATTTTCCCTAGGGTATTCCCTAGTAAAATCCCCAGCCACGGGAGGAAGCGAAGTAGGAGAGGTGGATTTAGGGAAGGGGAAGTCCCCTTACCCCTCAGCCCCCTTCTCCCAGAGCTATGGTGGCTCCGAGCCACCCCAACCCCTAGGGTGAATCTACCCCTCCCACTATCCGACTCGTCGAGAGCCCTGGATTTGAGGGTCGGAACACTGGGTCCGAGGTAGTCCTCGGAGGCAGTGTGGAGGGGAAGGAGAGGGTTGGACTTCTCCCGGGCAGTCCCCGGAGAAATTTCCCTTAGGAGGGAGGAAATGCCGCAGAGGGGTAATCCCCTCTTGGTAGGCAGTGGGTGGTGGGTGATACTTACCAAAGTAGTCGACCCGTAGAGTTCGCCGGTGGAGGCGCTCGTTGGCTGGCCTGGTGGAGGCGTCAAAAAATGCCGTGGAGGCGGTGGTGCCGAAAGGCTCAAAAAGGTGCTGCTGTTGCTGCGGGTAAGGCAGCGGTCGAGCAAGGCTGAGGTGCGATGGGTCCTTATCAAGGACCCATCTATATAATTACGCGACACTAATCTTGCTAGCGAGAGAGCTGCCGCGGGCGCTGGCCACCTAGTGGCCAAGCGCGCAAGTAGTGTCGCTTCGCGGCCGCGACGCGCCAGGGCCAGAAGACGCGCAAGCGCGCCGCGGAGAGAGAGACAGATAGAGCGGCTAGACGCTGTCGGTCTAGCCGTCTATTGTGAGCGCAATAGAGATGGGAGATATAACAGAGAAATGCGGAATCTACTTCGCAACATTTTCTGCTCCTCCCAATCTCGAACAAACTCCCCCCGTTGACGCGATGGCGTCAAGACAAGGAAGAAGAAAGTTAATTCAGTTTAATCACAAGTTTATTTACAAAAAAAAAATGAAAATAAAAGATATAAAACAGATAAGGACGAGACGACTATTTACATGGCTTCATATGGAGCTTGGCCGAGTGAAGCTCTAAGGCCGGCGACCACCGCAGGGTGATTTTGCCCTGCGGGGCCCAGGCCTTCCATCTCCGCAGTTTTAGGACGGAATATAGGGGCACTTCAATTTCTTGCCCGAATGCGCGGACCCTGATTTGTTGAGCATTGCGCTCGAGCTCCCTGGCGCTGGGATCGTCTAGGACTTTCCCAACCCAGTTCGCCGAGGCAATGCTCTTCTTAGAGGCGATGACGGGCCTCTGCCGTCTCGCCCGTGTTCGGGTTGCTGGAGGTGGAGGTGGTGGCGGTGCCGGCTCCTCATTCGGCCCCGCCGGGAGGACATGGCCGAACAGCCGCCGAAATTCACTTTCCTCCCGGGTGGCATGTAATTCTAGGACGTCGTCCCCCTCGTCTTCATATCCTACGCCCAGTAGGTGGGCCCATGGATAATCCGCCATGCTCAAATATCGCTGCACCAAAAAAAAGCAAATGATGAGTACGAAGACTCAGTAAGTATTGTTGGAGTTTTGGAAGAAAAGACATGGCGGAGAGCATAAAGTGTTCCTGAAGGTTTGGAACAGGTAACAGGACGACCTGAAGAGTCCCAGGACGCCCGAGAGAGGAGGTGGTAACCTGAAGAGTCCCAGGAAACCAGGAAAAGAAAGTTAAGCAACCTGAAGAGTCCCAGGAAGCTTGAGAAGGAGAGATGACAACCTGAAGAGTCCCAGGATGCCGGAAAGCAGGGTGAAGATAGACCCTGATAAGACCCAAAGTGAGGGCTAAGAGGGGAGTTTACAGAGTTGCGAGAGACTCCGTTGAATCTCTTTTCTCGCGGTTTTAAGGACAGCTACGCGAGCTACTCCGTCCACCCCAGGAACTAGTTTGAGAATCCGCCCCAATGTCCACATACGGGGAGGATTGTTAGGTACTTTGACAAGCACCAAATCTCCTTCACCGAATTCCGAGTTAGAGTTCTGCCATTTCGGCCTATGTTGCAGAGTGTGTAAGTATTCGGAAGACCACTTCTTCCAAAAGGTCTCGGTGATTCGATTTACGGTTTGCCAACGGTTTAATGATGATTCTCGTAAATCCAAGGTGGATAATTCAGGTGGGGAATTTAACGCCCGTCCTGACAAAAAATGCCCCGGAGTGAGTACGTCCAACGACTCTGGATCATCATGTAACCGCGATATAGGTCGTAAATTTAAACAGGCCTCAATCTTGGTCAATAGTGTGGCCATTTCCTCGAAATTAGGCACGAAAACTCCGAGGGAGCGCTTCAGGTGGTGCTTCATGCTTTTTACGGCACTTTCCCAAAGACCGCCCCAGTGGGGAGTAGTGACCGGAATGAATTTCCACTCGATTTTACTGATGGAATCGGTGTTCTGAGCGCGTGCAGCTTCTAAGGAGCATCGGTAGGCGCGTTTGAGTTCTGCGTCCGCTCCTTGAAAGTTGAGGCCGTTGTCTGAATATATGACGGCGGGTTTTCCACGACGAGAGATAAATCGAGTCAGCGCGGCGAGGAAGGCCTCGGTGTCCAGTCTGGAGACGAGTTCCAAGTGAACAGCACGGGTAGATAGACACACGAACACGGCCACGTAGCATTTTATGGCTTTTGCATTACGACCGTGATGTAATTTCACCGAAAAGGGCCCGGCATAGTCTACTCCGGTGTGTTCGAAAGTGAAACTGCGAAAAACCCGAGCGGCAGGAAGTGAACCCATAAGTTGGCTACCGAGTTTAGCGCGTTCGCGAACACACGTGATGCATTTATGAACACATGATTTTACTAGATTTCGCGCAATCACGACCCAAAACCTTTGCCGCAACGTGGACAAGGTTAATTGGAGTCCCCCGTGAAGTGTCTCTAGGTGGGTTTGTCTAATGAGTATGGCAGTTAAATGACAGTCCGGTAAAATAACGGGGTGTTTCATTTGTTCAGAAATTTCGGCGTTCCAAAGCCGTCCCCCTATTCTTAAGATTCCTTGTGAATCAATGACCGGATGTAAGGAAAGAAGCTTTGACCGCGACGGTATACGTAACCCATGATTCAAGGCTGAGATTTCGCTCGCGAAGTGTGTTCGTTGAACAACCTTTACCAAGGCTTCAATCGAACTGCGAATTTCCGATGCAGACAGGAGGGAGTCCTCCCATTGGCCGGTTTTCCTGGTCCGCTGGACAAATCGAAGGACATAGGCCATAACTCGGACCAGTTTAGACCAAGACGAAAACTTATCAAAAAACCAACACTCAGTTGTGTCTAGTTGAGCGGTTAACGCTACCTTCCGACTTTCTTCCGCGGTTTCAAAGATCTGAACGGGATTTACGGTGTGCTCACGGAGGAAAGCAGGCCCATGCCACCAAAGTGAGTCCTCTGATAACTGTTGAGCACTGGTTCCTCTTGAACACAAGTCTGCAGGATTCGATTTAGTGTGTACATAATGCCAGCTGGCTTCCGATAAATGTGTTTGGATATATGAAACGCGATTGGCCACAAACGTCTTCCAATGTACGGGTTGCTTTGCTATCCAAGCTAAAGCGACCTGCGAATCTGAATAGCAATGAATCGCATCACAACTCCCGACCAAGCTTCCCTTGACGTGAACCAATAATTTGACAAGAAGGGCAGCGGCGACCAACTCCAGACGAGGGATTGAAGTGGTCTTGATCGGAGCGACCTTTGTTTTGGACATTACTAAATGTACCGAGAGTTGACCGTCCTCATCAGTGAGGCGTTCATAAACGACCGCGCCGTACGCAAGCTCTGAGGCGTCGCAAAATCCAATTAATTCGCGTTTTCCAATAGTAAATGATTGTCCAGTCCACCGTGGGATCCGTAAAGTCTGTAAGTCTCGGAGCTGCTCATAGCACTTGAGCCATTTTGACTGAATAGGCTCGGGAATTTCTTCATCCCAAGAGAGTTTAAACAACCAGGTGGATTGCATCAACTGCTTTAAGGTGATGACTATTGGAGAGATCCATCCCAATGGATCGAAGATCTTGGCATTCTCTGATAAGAGGATGCGTTTGGTTAGTACACCAATGTGAGAAGGAGAAGCACGGAAGCGGAAGCTATCATCCCCGTGATCCCAATATATGCCCAAGACTTTACTTGATCCAGCAGGATCCTCAAAGAAAGAGTGCAGCTCGGGAGGTTCAAGCGGGGAAGACCCCGGTTGATTGAATGCCCATTTGCTTAAGGAGAAGCCCCCTTTCGCCAGTAGAGCGATGAGTTGTTCCCTGACCGAACTAAGTTGCTTTAAGTCATGGGCCCCAAAAAGTATGTCGTCTACATAAGTAGAATTTAACAACACATCCTGTGCGAGAGGGAAGTTAGCTCCGTCCGTGTAAGCTAATTCGCGCAAAACTCGCGAGGATAAGAACGGTGCCGGTCCCGTAACGTAGGTCACCGTGTTGAGCTCGAAAGCCTGAAGCGCACCGGAATCAGTCTTCCATAAAATGTTCTGATACTTGCGGTCCTCAAAACGCACAAGAATCTGTCGGAACATCTTAACAATGTCTGTCACGCCTACATATCGAAAGGAACGCCAATTGATTAGGATCCGCGTGATGTCCTGTTGGAGTTTGGGTCCAATGAATAGCGTATCATTAAGCGAGACGCCAGTAGAGGTTTTAGATGATGCGTTGAATACAACGCGAATCTTTGTTTTCTGGTTCTCGGTCTTAAAAACTGCATGATGAGGCAGAAAGACGCGAAAATCAGAGTTCAAAGGAACAGGAGACATATGTCCTAACACTTGATACTCCTGTAAGAATTGAGAATAACTTTCAGCTTGTTCTGGAGAGGTTTCCAATCGCCGAAGTATTCGTGTTAAGGTTTTCTCTGCTACCCGAGAGGAAGAACCTAAGCTGTGCTTCTCGATGTCGGATCGAAAAGGTAAAGCAACGACAAAACGACCTGAAGAGGTGCGTGATACCGTATTCACAAAATGTTGTTCACAAAGGGAGTCCTCTGTGGACATGGGTTTGACTTCCGGAACTTCTTCCAGTTCCCAGAAGTCGTGAAGAGTTTTTTCTACCTCAAAGCAATGATGCACCGTGACACTATGAGAGCGACCAGCCCTGGGTACGACCCCCGAAACGATCCAACCGAAAATAGTCCGCTGAGCAAGCAACGTATGATCAGGAGAATGCATGTACGGGCCTTCCATCAATGCTGCAAGATAGTCTGCACCAATGAGCACATCAATTAAAGCCCTGGTTGAAGCGAAGTTATCAGCCAGGTCAATTTTGCTAAGTGCTGGAAAGGACGACGGAGAATAAGTCGGAGGCATATACTGAGTAATCCTTGGTAAGATCAATGCAGTTACGTCCAACGAGACACCGTGTCGTGATAGAGAATGAAGCGTAATCTGTACCTCTGCTCGAACGTTTTGAGCCGAATTCAGAGAGACGCCATGAATGGTTGCGTTGACACGTTTTCGTGATACCCGTAGTTGCTGAGCTAGATTTTCCGAAATAAAGGAAGTTTCGGAGCCCGTGTCAACTAAACCGCGGACTATAATACGAGAACCGTCATGAGCGTCGATTCTGGCAGAAAAGGTGGCCAATAGCACTGATCGGGTGTCGGAAACACTAAGATGTGTTGTAGTATTCGAGCTAGAGGGTTCTGGCTCGGAAAAGGAGTTGACCGCGGGGGTAGACCCCCGTGCCTTGCTCCCCCCGGTGCCAGATTTGTCAAAATGTAATAAGGTATGATGCATTTTACTACATTTCCTGCATCGTGACGAAGAAGAGCAATTGGAGCAACTATGCCCGGGCCTCAGACAGTTGATGCAAAGATTCTGTGAAAATGCGAACTTTGAACGGGCCTGAGGGGTCAATGCAAGGTAGTCCTTGCACTGATACAAGAGATGGTTACTACCACAGTGAGCGCAACCGGTACTATTCACGCTAGTAGCGTGTGACTTCAAGGATCTCCCCGATTCCTTTTTGCAATTTTTAGGTTTGTTACCTAATGATTGCAAGGAGTTAATATGACGCGTTAGAAACTCAGAGAATTGAATGAACGAGGGATAATCCTTGCTGCTTCCTAGATACATTTCCCAGGCTAAACGAAGGGTGTCATCCAGTTTGTTCTTCAGCGAATGAACAATTATGGGATCCCATTGATCGACGCCGTATCCCATAGTTTTGAGGGCGTTGAGAGCAACCGTAACTGAGTCCCTGACTTCTTTCAGAACCTTAAAATTGTCACCCCGAAGCGTGGGTACTTGCGAGATTTGATCTAAGAACGTATCCGTGATCATCCGTTTGTCAGTGTACCGAGCAACAGAGTGTCCCATGCTATCTCATAGTTCTCGGAAGTGATCGCTAAAGATTTAATGACCGTAGCTGCTTCTCCTTGCAAACAGGATTTTAGATAATGGAACTTGTCCCGACCCGAGACATACACTTTGTCGTGAACAATGGAACGGAACGTCTCATAAAAGTTGTTCCATTCTAAATAATCCCCGGAAAACTTCGGTAAATCAATAACTGGAAGCCTAATGTGGTTTATTTCGCCTGAAGGCGCAGTGGGACCTGATGCCGACATGCCCTGATTGAGTCGAAGTTCATCTAGATGTCCTAGGATGAATTCTTCCGCGTCACTATGGGCATCAAGGGCCGCTTGATACCAATTATCGGTTACGTACTCCATTTTAGCTAATTCGGCCGGTTTAGTGTGAGTAGTGATCTTAACGTGAGTTTTATGCAACACGTTAAGCCACTTCTCTAATGCTGCTAGCCTATCCTCCAAGAAGGGAAGGGTGAAATAGTGCACTCCACGCTTCTTGATGTTAACGACCAACCGAACGAATTCACCCCGAATCATGGGCACGTAATTGATTGCTTCTAATAATTCCCCTGCGCTAGCCATTTCGAAACTCTATTCCAGAACAAACCACAATCCAAAACACAGTCCGGAATGCCCACTCAGGAACACTGATGCACTTCGAACGTTTTTTGCCGGATATCCGGCTCGAAGGACCAAAAATTTGTGCGAGACAGTGCCCAAGTAGGCTCCAGCCCTGTGGTCAGAAGGGAAGGTTATATCTGAGAATAAATTTCGAAGACAAATGTAGGAGGTAAAAGAGTCTATATTCAAATAAATAAAATGTACAAATATATTTACAAAGAACCGCTAGACTAAAATGATAGACTTCCTTGGGAATTTGTTGTCGTCAAATTCTAGGGAATTTCGGTAATCGAAGATTCCCAAGAACCCCAAAGACTAGAATTCCCCAGGATGGAACGCGGACTTATCAACTCCCGGACTGGACAATTTTCCCTAGGGTATTCCCTAGTAAAATCCCCAGCCACGGGAGGAAGCGAAGTAGGAGAGGTGGATTTAGGGAAGGGGAAGTCCCCTTACCCCTCAGCCCCCTTCTCCCAGAGCTATGGTGGCTCCGAGCCACCCCAACCCCTAGGGTGAATCTACCCCTCCCACTACCCGACTCGTCGAGAGCCCTGGATTTGAGGGTCGGAACACTGGGTCCGAGGTAGTCCTCGGAGGCAGTGTGGAGGGGAAGGAGAGGGTTGGACTTCTCCCGGGCAGTCCCCGGAGAAATTTCCCTTAGGAGGGAGGAAATGCCGCAGAGGGGTAGTCCCCTCTTGGTAGGCAGTGGGTGGTGGGTGATACTTACCAAAGTAGTCGACCCGTAGAGTTCGCCGGTGGAGGCGCTCGTTGGCTGGCCTGGTGGAGGCGTCAAAAAATGCCGTGGAGGCGGTGGTGCCGAAAGGCTCAAAAAGGTGCTGCTGTTGCTGCCGGTAAGGCAGCGGTCGAGCAAGGCTGAGGTGCGATGGATCCTTATCAAGGACCCATCTATATAATTACGCGACACTAATCTTGCCAGCGAGAGAGCTGCCGCGGGCGCTGGCCACCTAGTGGCCAAGCGCGCAAGTAGTGTCGCTTCGCGGCCGCGACGCGCCAGGGCCAGAAGACGCGCAAGCGCGCCGCGGAGAGAGAGACAGATAGAGCTGCTAGACGCTGTCGGTCTAGCCGTCTATTGTGAGCGCAATAGAGATGGGAGATATAACAGAGAAATGCGGAATCTACTTCGCAACATTTTCTGCTCCTCCCAATCTCGAACAGTATTACTAAAGTAATTGCTTTAAACACTGAAAGATATGTTGGAATTATGAAAACAGTTAAGATTCATGAAAACAAAAAAAATTTACAAATACGATTTATTGATTCATACAGATTCCTAAATACATCGCTTAGTAAACTATCGCAAACATTGTGTAAAAGTGATATGAAAATTGTGAGAGAAAATTGTATTAATAATACCGAGTTTGAATTAGTTACGCAAAAAGGTGTATTTCCATATGATTATCTTGACAATTGGGATAAATTTGAAGATACTACATTACCAAAATATGAAGATTTTTATAGTGAATTAAGTTTATGTAATATAACTTTAGAGGAATATGAACATGCAAAAAAAGTATGGAAAATTTTTAACATTAAAAATTTAGGTGAATATAGTGATCTCTATTTAAAAACTGATGTTCTTCTATTAGCCGATATATTTCAAACTTTTAGAATGAATTGTTTATCAAGTTATGGATTAGATCCTGCTTATTATTTTACTCTCCCGAGTTTTACCTGGGATGCAATGTTAAAGTTTACAAATATAAAACTAGAACTATTAACAGATGTTGATAAGGTAATGTTTATTGAGCGAGGTATACGAGGTGGTATTAGTCAATGTTGTAAAAGACATTCTGTGGCAAATAATAAGTATATGCATGATCTTTATGATCCTATGAAAGATGATGTTTATTTAATGTATTTTGATGTTAATAATTTATATGGATGGGCAATGTCACAAGCATTACCATATGCGGAATTCAAATTGGTTGATAATTGTGAGAATTTTGATGTTAATAACATAGACACAAATTCTACATTAGCTTATATATTAGAAATCGATTTAAATTATCCGCAAAGTATTCATAATTCTCATATAGATTTACCATTTTGTCCTACTCATGATTTATCACCGGTAAATAGTAAACATATGAAGCTTTTAACAACGTTATACGATAAGAAAAGATACGTTATACACATTAGAATGTTGAGAAAATTCTTAAAACATGGTCTTCAACTGGATAAAATACATCGTATTTTACAATTTAAGCAAAAAGAATGGTTACGCATTTACATTGAATTGAACACGGAGTTACGTGTAAAAGCTAATAATGATTTTGAAAAAAACTTATATAAATTAATGAATAATGCCGTTTTTGGTAAAACAATGGAAAATGTTCGAAATCATGTGGATGTAAAATTGTGTACTGTATGGGACGGTCGTTACGGTGCTAATTCATATATTTCAAAACCTAATTTTCATAGTAGAGTTATTTTTAATGAAAACTTAATGGCGATTAAAATGAATAAATTATGTGTAACGAGTAATAAACCCATTTACGTTGGTATGTCAATATTAGATATTTCAAAAATTTGTTTATACGATTTTCACTATAATTATATGAAAACGAGCTTTAATGATTGCGCTAAAATTTTATATATGGATACTGATAGCTTGATTAACGAGATCAAACATTTTGATATTTATGAAACTATTAAAAGAGATTGTAGAACAATGCTTGATACCAGTGATTATTCAACAAATAATATTTATAAAATACCATTGGTTAATAAAAAAGTGTCTGGGCTGATGAAAGATGAAAATAATGGATATATAATGAAAGAATTTATTGGTTTAAGATCAAAAATGTATGCCATATAAGTTTTCGATAAATGTGACATAAAGAAAATTAAGGGAATTTCATCAAATGTTGTAAAAAGAAATATTACTATTCAAGATTATTTCGATTGTCTATTCAATCAAGATATTAAAGTAAGTTTACAAGGTAGAATAAATTCTAAACTGCACAAAGTGTATAGTATTTTAGAAGAAAAAATAGCTTTAAATCCATACGATGATAAACGTTTTATAATGGATGATTTTATAAATACACTACCATGGGGACATTTTAAAACTAACGAAAAAAAAAAATGCAAAGATAGAAAATAATATGTATGTTAAAATTTATTTTGTAAAACAATTTTAAAGAATAATAAAAAATACATATATCAAATTAGAAATATAATTATAACAAAATTTTTTAAAATTATTACTTATTATCTATTACCCAATTTCTAAATATTTGAACTTCCTCGAATGGAGAATATACTCTTGTATTTCTTATAGTGTACATTCTAGCATGTAATTTACATTTTGTTTCTTGAAAATTATATAATTCTATAAGATCATTGAATTTAGGACATCCAAATTTTTCAATATTCACATACTCCATACCTAAATTTTTCAATATTTTTTGCTCAATGATACCTCCTTTGTAGCCAATTATTGCAGACTCTATGTCATAAAAATTTTTTTTACAATTACTTAAAATATTATCATTCATATCACTTTGTTCATATTCCTCAAAACCATAATCTTTATATAACATTCCATGTAAATTTAAATATAAATATCGTGCACTTATTTGATCTTCTTTACGTAATGCATAGTAATTATAATTTAAATTAAAATTAGCTGTATATATAAAGCCAGTATTAATATCTATAAGAGCTGCATCTTTAAATTTAATTTCATTATCCACGTTAAAACCATCTACATCAAATATATGTGTAATTCTAAAATAATGAATAAATATTAGTTATTAAAAAATAATATTTTGATAGAAAATAACACTTACTTATCCATTTTGAAATTAGTAGGTGAAGAAAGGGAAAGAGAGAGAGAGACACGATTAAAAGTTTTATAGAACTGTTTAAAAAAATTAGTTATAGAATAGATATTATTGACGGTAATGGAGGTATTGATATAGAAAGAGTTACTTCATGTCTTTATACGCTATTCTCCCCACTCCAACGTTTTAGATATATATATCACAATCGTTGTGGTTAATGAAAGAAAGGAAAAGAATAGGAGAAAAAGTAGTTTGAAAATAAAACTTAAATATATATATTTAAGTAATAAAATATTTTTTATTTCATAATTGTTTACAATACATTATCTTTATCTATCCATGAATTATTTGATTTTTCAAAACCTAACCATTTTACAAAAACTTTATTTCCCTTTTTACGCAATATTTTCTCCACAAGATATAAATTTTTATCTTTAACTTCTGATAATTCTTGCTCATAAAATGCTCCTTTAATATCATTATTACTCAAATCTTGCAACAGATAACTAACTGGATTAGTTTTTTGAATAACTTTTACTTTAAACACTTCAGTAGTCCAATTTGGTGTATATCCTTTCTCAAATAACATCTTATATTTACTTAAACGCACAAAATCACCAACTTTAAATTTTCTTGGAGCAGCAATTTTTATATTACTGTACACTGTATTCAATAAATGTGTTGAATTTTTTGCATTAATATCAATAGGTTTCATGCCAGTAGTACGATGTTTTCTTCTATTATAGTCGTTAATTATTGTTATAAGAATATTTATCCATTTATAGCTTCCATTCATTGTAAATAATTTCCACATATCATTTTTTAAAGTTCGAGTAAAGCGTTTGACAATACTTGCTTTCATAATACTATATGTTGAATAATGATTGATTGTATGTTTCTTCATGAGATCTTGAAATGTTTTGTTATAACACTTTACCATCGTCAGTCTGTAAATTTTTTGGTTTTCTACTTTTTATAATTTTACCAAATGTTTTAGTCACTTCATTTCCTGTTTTTTTTTATCGGTTCTGCCCATGCATATTTTGAAAAAGTATCAATAACAACCAAAATATATTGATTACCCTTATTTTGATGAGTGTAAGCTCGCATATCAACTAAGTCTGCTTGCCATAAATCATCATATCCCTTTATTATTACTCGACGTCGTGGAAAATTTTTTCTTGCCGATCTATGAAGTTCTTTTACTAGTTGAACTTTCTCCTTACTCATTGTAGATATTATTATTATTGTTGTTGTTTAATCAAAACTCTTTTCATTACTATTCATCTTAAAAAAAAATCCTTTTAAATTTACTCACCTTATTTATTCTCCTTTTTCATTGTTTTTTGCGTCAGGTATAATTTTTTTTAGTGGAATTGATCCTGAAGTCATTATTCCTGTTCCAAAGAAAGGTCGATGATTTTCCAATCTTAATTGATTTTTCAATTGTTTATTTTCATTATTTTGCGTGTTTGAGATTGATTTTAAATGATCAATTTGTTTATTCAATACTTCTTTTGGATTAGGTATAACTTTTAGTGGAATTGATCCTGAAGTTATTCCTGTTTCAGAGAAAGACTGATTTTCTTGTAGTAATTGTGTTTTCAATGGTTTATTAATATCTTTTAGTTTCTCATTAAATTCTTTCACAAGTGCATTTATTTTTTCATTAACTTCTTCCTCAGTCAATACTTTCGCTTTCTCATCAATCTTCACCTCTAAGGATTTTATTGTTTTTTCAAAATTATTTATCTGTGAATTAACTATTGTTCTTAAATCTTTAAAGGAATTACTTAATTTAGTCAATTCTTCGTTTGAATATGTTAAAATATCATTCTTTACTTTATTCAACTTGATATCATTCGTCTCGTTATGTATATTTATTTCATCAGAAAGATTTCTTATTTCAGTTAATATGTGATCGCGAAGATCTTTGAATTTTCCTTTAATTAGCGAATAAATTTTTTCAACATTTGTGATCTTGCTATTAAGTTGTGATAATATTGTAGTATTAAGATCTTGTAATTCACTTTGTATATGTTTACGAAGATCAACATCTTTTTCATTAATCTTTGAAAGTGTATTCTCATGAATATGTGATAAATTTTATCATTGTTTTCCGAAATTAGATTATATAAATATTTTAAAGTAACAGCATCATTAATATTCTCAGGATCGAATACATTAATAATTTTTTTATTTTGAGCGTCGAAAGAACGCTCTGAATAATAGAAATTCATTGATATTTCTCTTTTTCTTTTATACTGTAAATGATCTTTATATCTACTACTATCACTAGTACCACCAAACTTATTAATAGACATTCTCACTACTTCTATAAAACGAACTTATGACTTGCTTCGTTGAGTTATGAACAAACACTGGCAAAATTTTTCAAGAATATAATGTTTTAAGCAATGACACCATCCTCGCGCAGTTCTTCAATAATAGATATGATTTCATTATCATGATTAGTATGACCAGCGTTTTTTGATGCTATTAATAATTTCAATCTATCGACAAGTTCATTTGGATTGTCCCAGTAAACATAATCTTTTACATGATTATTTAATAACATTTTAGATGGTATCAATTGATTTTGATCGTTGTCATCATCATCATCATCATCACTAGATAAATAATTTCTTTTTTATATAAGGATGATTGAAATCCTCTCCCCGAAAATGAATGTGATCTTGGTCTTGTATTTAACTGTTTAGTAGAATTTTCCAAAGAAGAAGATGCTTTTACTCTTGATTGATTTTCAGACGAACTTGGTAATGTTTTAGCTACTCTTGTTCTTGATTGATTTTCAGATGAGCTTGATAATGTTTTAGATGCTCTTGTTCTTGATTGATTTTCAGATAAACCAGATAATGTTTTAGATGTTGTTGATTTTGTTGCGGATTTTTTCGTTATTAAATTAGAAATAATATTTTTATACTTACTACTTCTACTACGTTTAATTTGATCTTCAGATGACCTATTTCGCCGATATGCATTAGTTTTTAATAATATTTTTTTATAATTCTTCTCATCATCCTTAGTGTATTCGATCGGTTGTTTCATGAAAATAAGCTCGTAAAGCCCACATGTACCAGGATATTTATTTTCACCAATAATAATATCATCATTTTCATCGGTATTAAATAATACATTTCCTAACATTAATTGATTCGAAATAGGATCCATATACACTCCATATGTACGATCAACGTCAACATTTTTATTATTATAAAATTTTTGAATATACTCAAAGGATAAATTTCCAATACTATTATCATTATCGAAAAAAACTTCCGGATCATCAATTAACATCGATTGGTTTGATTTTTCTGCAAGAGATTTATCTGACACATTTTCCAAACTTTCCTCCCCATTTTTTTCCTCTTCTTTTTATCCACTTTAAATTTATTTTCCATATCTTCTTCTTCATCATCGTATTCTTCATTTTTAATCTTTTCTTTTTTCACTTGTAATGAATTATGAACTAACTTTTTTAATGGTTCAACTATGGGTTTATATGCTTCTTCAGCAGATTTTTCAGCATCTGCTATTCCCATTTTTAAGTCCTTATATTTTTTTTTAATCACTCGACTTGCTTTCGCAATTTTAGCTAAAACTTTTTTATTGGTAAAGTCCATGATTTTTTTTTTTTTTACCGAACAATGTAATGTACACGCGTACACAAAATCAACTGATTTTCAAATCAAACATCTCCACTATTATAAAACACACAGAACTGATCAAAATTTTTACGATAACGTCCTTTAACACTTGAACTATCCTTATCTATTACCAAAAAGTTGTAATTATTTCGCCAACAATGATTACATAATTTTAAAAATGTTTCATAAGACATTTCTGTATTTACAAGATCGTTATATATATGTTTTAAATTTGTTCCATCTTGTTTGAATAAAATTAAAAAATTTGCATTATCACGAATCAAATGTTTTGGTATTTTTGCATATGTTTGACACAGATAAAAACTATCAATATTAGAATGCCTACCCATAGAAAAATATTCTTTCACAAGATTTTGTTTATCACATGCTATATCATCAAATATAAAAATAGAGTTTGGTAATGCATCATTTATCGATATAACATCGGTATTATTCGAATATGTAAAATAACCAATATTATTGATTGTTGACAAAACCTCTTCTAAATACTTATATTTAGGTTGTTGTAGAGATTTAGAATATACATAAATATTTTAAATCTTAAACCATTTGGACTTTCTATTAAACTTAATAAAACATTAGTTTTACCACAATTTGATGGTCCACAAATAATTCCACGTATTGTATTTGGTAATAAAGCACCATGTCTACGTTGTTCTTTAATCGTTTTATAGTCTAAATTATAAATTGGTATTGTTAAACGTTGTTTTATAAAACGCATTTTTTAAATTCAAAATAGACAATTCATTAATTACACACAGCAGTAATGTTACTATGAGGAAAGAGATAACAAATCACATATATATATATATATAAATCATATTAAAAAGAACTTAGTTTCATTGAAATCTTTCACTGAATCATATGAGATTTCTTAAACAAAAAAAAAAAATTTTTTCGAAAAATAACATTGAATTGTGGTTATATATTATTAATAAAGAAAGGTAAAGGATTTGTTAATAGTGTAATAAACAATCTTCCCTTGAACTTCACGTACAAGGATATCAATTTTGCGGACCCGAAACACGATTACGGGAAAGATTATCACGCGGTTAAAAAGGTATAAATCAACTTGATGCTGCATGTCGAGAACATGATATTGCATATTCTCAAAGTAAAGAATTATTGAAAAGACACGAAGCAGATAAAATTTTAGCAAAGAAGGCTAAAAAAATAGTTTTTTCTAAAGACACTAAATTTGGCGAACGACTTGCTTCAGCAACAACTTGGGCTGCAATGAATGTAAAAAGAAAAGTAGGAATGGGTTTGAAAAAAAGAAAGAAGACAAGAAAACTAAAAGTTGCAAAACGAGGTGGATTCTTACCTATTCTACCAATTTTCGGTGTATTAGGATCATTAGTTGGAGGAGCAGCTGGTGTAGCGAATGCAGTGAATAAAGCAAAGCAGGCTCGTAAACAGTTGGATGAATTACAACGTCATAATAGAGCCATGGAAGGTCGTGGTCTTTATCTAACACCTTATAAACGTGGTAGTGGTATAAAGCATGGCAAAAAAAAGTTAAGAGTGAGAAAAAGAAGAAAGAACTAATAAGCGAATTAACAACAAATATTCAATTACTCGATATGTGTAAAAATATACAACATTTTCGTGGTGTATTTATGCGCAATAAACTTCCACCGTTTCCATTCAAACATGAATGTGGAATTATCAATTTAGATAATTACGAAGGTTTAGGTACTCATTGGGTGAGTTATATTAAACATGGTAAAATCATAGATTATTTTGATTCTTTTGGAAATTTGCAGCCACCAATAGAATTAATACAGTATTTCCATCGTGATAAAAATGGGTACAATAAAGACATAAAAATTGAATATAATTATAATAAATATCAGTCGTACAAGCAAACAATATGTGGTCAGTTGTGTGTTAAATTTAAAAAAAAATAATTAAGTAATTAGAGTTGGTGTATATATATATATATATATATATATTATTTTAATAATGAATTCTTTAACAATTACGCTTTCGGGTAATTCTTCAATATTGAACGCTAATTTTTATCCACCAATAGATATTAGTGATGGGAAATATGAGCTTGGCTTGATTGATTTGCAAACTTTTAATACGATTCAAAATATAAATTTATCGAATAATACATTGTTTAGAGTTTATGGAATATTCGACAACGTCGAATATTCCCATCATCGCGCGCGCCGAAAATTCTCGCATTCCAGAACTCGTACACGAGTGTATACAAGAGGAGAGAGCAAGTCGCGTGTTTTGAACGGAAAATCCCCGCGAGGAGCGGTTAGGATTCGGCCGGCGCTTTCTCGGAAATGCGCCGTAGCTCGTTAGCCGCGCGACTCTCTCTCTCCCCCCTTTTTTTTTTTTTTTTGTTGTTTTTGTTTTGTTTCCCTCTCTTCGAAGGTGACTCGCGAGTCAGGCCACGCGACTAATTACGCGGCGCGAGCTCGCTCTCTCGCTTTTCGGCGGTCGTCGAGAACACACGTACGCACCTATCAAATTCATAACACGAATAATTCGACACGTGCTTGCAAATTCCTCGTTCGATGATCGTTGCAGTGGTAGACTTCGTTACCACATTATTCAGCGATCCCTCTCGCGAGTTTGTGACGACGTTGCTTTTATTGCAACAACGCGGGCAGCGTGCATTTAGTGTCGTTCGGTGATTGTTGCAGCGGTGCTTCCAACCGCGTTTTTCAGCAACATCGACGTGCGCTCGACAGAGCATCATCAGCGCAACGCAATTGTTCAATCATAGTGTTAATTGTAGAACGGCAAGAGTGTTAAACAAGGAGTGTAAATAAAGTTTTATCATTTCTTATTCCGGCTCAACATTACTATCCAACATCCATCCAAACGCCAACTATCCGAGTGCTCCAACTCATGACACAGCAGCGCAGCTGTGGGAGTTGTCATCATTTTTTGGTAGCAGAGCGTGGTTCCAGCCTCGAATACTTTAACGTTTGGAATACGTTGATCATCGTCGACTTCGTCAACACTCTACAAGCCATTGATCTACTAGTCACGCTTATCCTATTTGTCGTCTCGTTCTCGTCTTCGTCGTTAAAGCGGAAGGTCATCGCCCCTCCGCCGTCGTCGTCGTAGAAACTACTCATCGCCGTGCAGCAGTCGTCGCCGCGGCCGAAGGTCTTCGCCTCGCAGCCGCCGTTGTCTACGCTTCAGGCCATCATCTCGCTGTCGTCGTCGTCGCAGCCGAAGGTCATCGCCTCGCAGCCGTCGTCGTCGCAGCTACCTAGGAGGAAGCTACTCATCAAGCATCTGCGCATTAATCCACGAGGTAGGATAAGTGCGAAATTGCGTGCGTTATACCTATATGTCGTTTCGCGTACATTTCTTTCGTTCTCGTTGTGTGCGTTGAAACTATACGTTTCATTTCGTATCTAAATTTTATCGTGTGCGTTGCGTGCTCATCATGTCCCAAAAAGACGTCGATGCCTTACTCGTTGCGCAAATTCGCGTCACAAATAACATTATAAATTTTATCAAAAATACTAAAGCGAAAAAAGGCCCTGCCATTCAGGGAGCAGCGTATTTTGAGGCGCGATTGCAGTTACTGCATAAGTACTTCGATGATTTGTACGCACGTCACCAATTGTTACTACCGCACGAAACTACCAAAGCCGACCATGAATATTTTAAAAGGGACGGTTTCAATTTAGCTGAATCTAGTTATGTCGAGGCAATCGCCGAATTATCCGACGATATTGATAGGTTGCGCAAATCGTCGCGAAGTCCCGTGTCTGATACGCAATCCGGTCAAAACGCAGACAAGATTGACCGCATCAAAATCCCTCGCGTGCCACTTCCAAAATTCTCTGGAAAGTCAAGCGAATGGGAATCGTTCAAACAACGTTTTTCGTCCCTCGTAGTAGATAACCATACCTATTCTGACGTAGATAAACTCCAATTTCTACTTAGCTCTCTCGAAGATCAAGCTGCCGCGCGCGTTCAAAACGTCGAAGTAATCGGCGAAAATTTCAAGGTCGTTTGGGACCAGTTAGAAAAGCGCTTTGGCAATCAGCGTCGACGGCTAGAGGATTTACTAGAGGGATTAATTCAATTAAAATCTGTCCGATCTCGAAACGCGCAGGATATATCGAATCTTCTCGATACTGTATTAGTCTCCGTTCGTTCTTTGCACAAACTCGGTTGCAATATCGATGAGTATAACCATTGGCTCGTCCACTGTATACTTAGGAAGCTTGATTCTCACACACGCGAAACCTGGAAAATTTCCAAAGAAAAATCGCAGGACTTTTACAAATATTCTGAACTTGTTTCTTTTCTCGAAAATCGAGTCGAATCGCTCGAATTAGATCCCAATGCGGGAAAAAGCGACTCTCGCACGGCGGGCGGTTCGTCAACCAAATCCAATTCTAAATCGAAAGTTCAAAATGCTTCGTCGACTTCAGCTTATACGGCCGGGATAGCAAATCCGGATTCCCAATCCAACAAAACTTCGTTCTCGTGCTTCCTGTGCCAGGCTAATCATAAATTGAATTCGTGTCCGCAATTCAATTCGATGACTCCGCGGCAACGTTACGATTGGTGCAAGAAATCGAAATTATGCTTGAATTGCCTACACAAATCGCATTCAATTTCGGAATGCAAATCAACCTTTCGTTGTCTGACGTGCAAGGCGAAGCACCATTCAAAACTACACTTTGGTACCAAAAACCAAAATTCCCCTTCGCCAAATGACGATGGGTCTCGGAAAGATGCTTCACTGGATCCCGCACCGGACAACCCTATTAGCGCAAATCTAGCTACAGTAACAAGAGCAGTGTTGCTCGCTACTGCACAAATTCTAGTTTCTGACTCGTTCGGCAAAACAATCTCGGCTCGAGCGCTGATTGATCCCGGCGCCAGCGCACGTTCATTACCGAACGTTTAGCCAATCAACTAACATTAGATCGTCGTTCTTCGTCGGTCGCCATTCTTGGTGTTGGCGGCCAGATTACTTCCCAAGCTCGTGGTGAAGCTTCTATATCCATTCTATCTCGATCGAGTACGTCATTCAAGTGCTCATGTTTCGCTCTCATTCTTAACAAACTGACATGCTTGTTGCCCCCGCGCGATTTGCATGCGAAGGAATGGCATCATCTAAGCAAGCTACAGTTAGCCGATCCAGATTTCGCATCTCCAGGAACAATCGATGTAATTCTTGGTGCAGATGTATATGGATCAATTCTCCAAGAAGGATTCATTCGTGGCCCAACGGACGCTCCTGTAGCTCAAAAAACAGTTTTCGGCTGGATTCTGACGGGCGTCGTTGATTCTCGACCCCTCTCAAATCATTCGACAGCGGTTAATGCGTATCACACGATAGCCGATTCAACTTTGTCAGATTTCCTGACTAAATTTTGGCAGCTCGAAGAAGTGCCTGCTGCAACCAAGCACCTTTCGCCTGAAGAAGAATACTGCGAACAGTACTTTTCCTCAACGTACTATCGCAATTCTGAAGGTCGTTTCGTAGTCCGCCTCCCTTTCGTTAGGCGTGAACCGTTTATCGATTCCAGAGACATCGCAGTCTCATGCCTCGTTCGATCAGAAAAACGTCGAAGTCGCAATCCAGAAATTCAAAATGCATATTGTTCATTTATGCAAGAGTACGAACAACTCGGACACATGCGAGTTGTGAGCTCGAAAGAGGACAATGATTTCTCATTTTATATGCCTCATCATGCTGTAATGCGAGCAGACTCAAATAAAATTCGAGTCGTATTCAACGCATCTCAACAGGGTTCTAATGGTTATTCGTTAAACGATCTTCTTCATTCTGGACCGAAATTACAATCCGAGATAACTAGTGTGATAACGGATTGGCGCTTCGATCGTATAGTAATCGTGACTGATATCGTCAAAATGTATCGCCAAACATTGATTCATCCAGACGATTTAGACTGGCAACGTTTGATTTGGCGAGAACTCCCCAACATTCCGATTCGAGATTATCAAGCGCTCACGGTGACGTACGGCACAAAAAGTGCTCCGTTTTTGGCGTTGTGCGTCCTCCAGCAATTAGCCCGAGATGGACGTCTTACTCACCCCCGAGCCTCTCAATTACTTTCAAAGAAATCCTATATAGATGACATATTTTTGGGCGAGGATAACGAATCCGAGGTCCAAGCCCAACGAGACGAACTCATCGGTCTATTGGCCACCGCTGGCATGGAATTAGGGAAATGGTCAAGTAATCGATCCTCATTATTGCAAGGACTATGCAATGAGGAGGCCATTGAACTTCCCACTACGTCCGGCGAAATCGTTGGCGCATTGGGTCTCAAATGGGATACCAAAACGGATACTTTTCGCTTCCGACCCTCGCTACCTCCAATTTCGCACATTGTTACGAAAAGGACTGTGTTATCGGACACAGCCCGATTGTTCGATCCCTTGGGATTTATCGCTCCGATCTTGGTCAGAGCAAAAATTTTATTGCAAGACCTTTGGATCAACCAACTCGACTGGGACATCCCACTACCTACTGAGTTACTCGAGCGTTGGCTCTCCTTTCGATCTGCCCTTCCTCAGTTGACAGAAATTCAAATAACTCGGTGGGTTGGAGTCACCCGTAGCACGGAGTGGCATCTCCATGGCTTCGCTGACGCATCCAAGCGAGCCTACGCTGCGGCAGTCTACGCTGTCGTGCCTGGAGCTTCATCGGTCCTTTTAATGGCCAAAACTCGAATATCACCGATCAATGTCGAGTCCATTCCAAGACTCGAGCTTTGCGGAGCCACTCTTTTGGTGCTCCTATCCAGACACATACTTGATAACCTATCACAAGTACCTGCATCGATAACTTTTTGGAGCGATTCCAAAGTGGTTCTTGATTGGCTCAAGAGCCACCCATCCAGATGGCCAACATTTGTGGCCAATCGCGTGAGCAAAATTGCAACAACAATTCCTAACGCAGTCTGGCGCCACGTTCCAACCAAGGACAACCCCGCCGATTGCGCTTCGCGTGGAACGACCCCTCTCGAGCTTGCCAAGCTCGACTTATGGTGGCATGGCCCTGCATGGATCACTCAACCTAATTCTGAATGGCCGTCGCAAACGGCGTCGCAGATTCTCGCTGCCGCCGCGATAAACGACGATAACCCCCATGACGAAATCCTCGATTCGCTAGAGCGATTTTCAAACTTTCCTCGAGTAGTACGAATTATTGCGTATTGTATTCGTTGGAAAACCTTGTACTCTAACAAGGATACCCCTCTCTCTATAGGGCCCTCGCTTCACGAACTCGCTTATTCGAAGCGTTGTCTATTCAAACTAGTTCAATTCAGATTCTTTTCGGCTGAGGTAACGTTGCTCTCGAAAGGTCAAGCTGTGCGATCCGGGAGTGCGCTGGCTCGTTTGGCACCTTTCATCGACGAACACGGACTCATCCGAGTTGGAGGTCGGCTCCACAATGCTGACTTGCCGTATAATGAACGTCACCCCATCATTCTACCCAAAGCCTGCTTTTTAGTACGGTTATTAGTTGAAGACGTTCACCGTGTTACATTACACGGAGGTGTGCAACTCATGAAGAGTGTTCTTTTTCGACATTTTTGGATCATTCATGGACATCGACTAATCGTTTCTATATATCGAACGTGCGTCAAATGTCTTCGATTCGGCGCCACTCCAATTCAGCAGCAAATGGCTCCCTTACCCGCAGACCGATTGATTCCAAGGCGTCCTTTCGCCATCACCGGTCTCGATTTCGCGGGACCTTTCCCCATACTCTTTTCTAAAGGGCGAGGAGCCAAATCAACCAAAGGCTATGTTGCTATTTTTATTTGTTTTACTATCAAGGCCGTTCATATGGAGGTAGTGTCCGATATGACCACTGAAACCTTCCTGGCCGCCTTTTCGCGATTTACTGCTCGACGTGGTCTCTGTTCAACTCTCTATTCCGACAATGGGACCACGTTCAAGGGTGCGGCTTCAGAGTTGAAGCAATTGTTTGCTCAGACATCAGGCTTCACTCAGGAGATCTTCCCACAATTGGCTGCTCAAGGTACAGAATGGAAGTTCATCCCCCCGAGAGCCCCACACTTTGGCGGATTATGGGAAGCCGCAGTCCGATGCTTCAAGCATCATTTACGCCGAGCCGTTGGCCAGGCGACTTTCACGTTCGAAGAGTTTAGTACGTTGGTTATTAAAATCGAAGTTTGCTTAAACTCGCGACCTATTTGTCCATTGAGCAACGAGGCAAATGACCCTGTCGCCCTAACTCCAGGGCATTTTCTCGTTGGATCCGCACCACTTGCTTATCCCGAGCCCATACAGGAAACCAACGCAAAACTCAGCGCGAATCAGCGCTGGAAACTTATATCTCAGATCCGAAATTCTTTCTGGGTACGCTGGAGAAAAGAAGTTTTCCATCTTCTTCAACAGCGCAACAAATGGCGCAAACTTCAACCCAACTTGTCAAAGGGTGATCTGGTAATCCTTACCGAAGAATTGGCTCCACCTGCGGCATGGCCGTTAGCGATCGTTACTAAAACCCACCCAGGGAAAGATAATTTAGTGCGAGTAGTTACATTAAGGACGGCTACAACCGAATTAGTCCGTTCGGTAACGAAGTTAATCCGATTGCCTGTCGAGGCTGATGCCGAAGACACGTTTGCTCATTTTTCACGTTCCATCGATCTGTAATCTAAACATTGTATTTTTTTTTCTTTTTCAAATTTTGTATTTTAGATCTTAAGTAACTTTTCGTAGTTGTATTTTGCGATAAACTTACCATTTTGTTTCGGTTATACTTTTGCGATCACGACAAACACTACTCTGTAATATGGGAATGCAGTATGATTGTATGTCAACTCTCGGTATGTTCGCTCATAATTGTACAGTGGAGTACAGAATACAGTATGCGTGATAATCTAGATGTACCATGTATGAAGGATGTTCCGAATCCGGTCTGATACTCTCGCGGTATGTAACGCATTTTGTATGACTTTCGTTGCCGCAGTCGCGACAAGGCGGGCGGTATGTTTAGAGTTTATGGAATATTCGACAACGTCGAATATTCCCATCATCGCGCGCGCCGAAGATTCTCGCATTCCAGAACTCGTACACGAGTGTATACAAGAGGAGAGAGCAAGTCGCGTGTTTTGAACGGAAAATCCCCGCGAGGAGCGGTTAGGATTCGGCCGGCGCTTTCTCGGAAACGCGCCGTAGCTCGTTAGCCGCGCGACTCTCTCTCTCCCCCCTTTTTTTTTTGTTGTTTTTGTTTTGTTTCCCTCTCTTCGAAGGTGACTCGCGAGTCAGGCCACGCGACTAATTACGCGGCGCGAGCTCGCTCTCTCGCTTTTCGGCGGTCGTCGAGAACACACGTACGCACCTATCTAATTCATAACACGCATAATTCGACACGTGCTTGCAAATTCCTCGTTCGATGATCGTTGCAGTGGTAGACTTCGTTACCACATTATTCAGCGATCCCTCTCGCGAGTTTGTGACGACGTTGCTTTTATTGCAACAACGCGGGCAGCGTGCATTTAGTGTCGTTCGGTGATTGTTGCAGCGGTGCTTCCAACCGCGTTTTTCAGCAACATCGACGTGCGCTCGACAGAGCATCATCAGCGCAACGCAATTGTTCAATCATAGTGTTAATTGTAGAACGGCAAGAGTGTTAAACAAGGAGTGTAAATAAAGTTTTATCATTTCTTATTCCGGCTCAACATTACTATCCAACATCCATCCAAACGCCAACTATCCGAGTGCTCCAACTCATGACACAGCAGCGCAGCTGTGGGAGTTGTCATCATACATTTTATTATGAAAAAAATAAAATTGAGGAAAAAGTCGAAATTCCACATGGATCGTATGAGCTTCGCGCTATTAATGAATATCTACAAGATGCTCTTTTTGATCAGTTAAATGATGATGATGCGGATAATAGTATAGATGATATATTAATCATACGTGCTAATAATAATACATTGAAAAGTGAAATTAAATGTAAATATGATGTTAACGTTAGTAAAATAATAATATAGGAAAATTGTTGGGTTTTTCGGAAAAAAGAGGAGTCTTCAAAGCTAATGAATTACATGCATCTGACATGCCTGTGAATATATTGAAAATAAATATTATACGAATAATGACGAATATAACTGCAGGAGCCTACAATAATGGTGAACTTGTGCACACTATTCATGAATTTGTTCCAAACGTTGAGCCGGGATATAAAATCTCGGAAACGCCAAATAATGTCATTTATCTGCCGATAATCGTGAAGGTAATTGATAATTTAACTGTTTCCATTGTCGACCAAGATAACGATATTGTAGATCTCAGTGGTGAAGATATTACAATTAGACTCCATCTACGAAAATGTTAATTTACAACAAAGATTTTACATATAAATTACAATCTCCACGAACTTCAGGAATTAGTTGGAATAAAACTTCGAAATCAACACAACAACGACGTGGACGACGAAGAAATATCAAAAAACGACAGAGTAAGCTGAATATTAAAAATAAAAAGTTTTTAAAATCAATTGGTTTAAAAGTGTTGAAATAAGAAGAAATAATGGTTGATTTATTAAACATTATCGAAGACCTCATTACGATAACCGTATCAATAACATTGAAATACACTCTTACAATCCATATGTGAATTCATCACTCAACCACAACGACGAAATACGCATTCCTATCCAACAACAGGACCTCGTTGTGTTACCAAGCGAAAGTTTCTTGTTTATTGAAGGAGATGTATCTGCAATCGCTGCTAATAATGCCACTATTGATGAGAATAAATTATTCTTGGATTCAAATGGAGCTGCTTTTTTGTTTAATGAAATACGTTATGAATTGAATGGTGTTGAAGTGGATCGTTGTAAAAATGTAGGTATTACTACTACATTGCGAAACTATGCATTATTATCATCACATGAGAGTACAACTTTGAAATCAGCATCGTTTGATATTAATAGTAAAAATCCAATTAAGAATTTCCACTACTTCAGCTTTTGCATACCGTTGAACAAACTAATGGGATTTTTTGATGATTATAAACGTGTTATCGTAAATGCACGTCATGAACTCATACTAATAAGATCACGCAATGATTCTAATGCTGTTTACTGTACAATGGATAATATTAATGTTAAAGTAGACTTAGTACTATCGAAAATTCAGTGGAAAATACCTCATATTACGTTGGAAGAATATACAAAATTACAATTTTTAAACATTATTGAAAAAGATCATCCTATTACAATGACGTATCGTTCATGGGAATTGTATGAATATCCTATGCTTCTCGAAACTCAAAACCATTCTTGGTCAGTAAAAGTTTCAACAAAATTAGAAAAGCCACGTTTTATAGTATTTGCATTTCAAACCAATAGGAAAGATAATGTAAAGAAGAGTATGGCTAAATTTGATCATTGTAATTTGAGAAATTTAAAATTATATTTAAATTCCGCATCATATCCCTACGATAAATTAAATCTTAATTTTGCCAATAATAACTATGCTATTTTATATGATTTGTATTATCAATTTATTAATTCGTATTATAATACTGAATCAAAGTATATTATGTCTATGCTTAATTTCGAAAAATTTATAGACTATGGTCCATTTGTTGCGATTGACTGTTCTCATCAAAACGAATCAATTAAAAGTGGTACTGTAGATATTAAGATAGAATTTGAGTGTGATTCTAATATACCTGAGAATACTAGCGCATATTGTTTAATTATTCATGATCAGATTATTGAATATAAACCATTAAGTGGTATTGTACGTAAATTAATATAAAAAAGGATGATGTAATATGTATTTTTTTTATGAGAAAAGATAGGTAAAAAAAATGTCTTGAATATGTAATATTTATTCATGTATTTAATACAATATATTTATGTATAAATATATATTTACGTGTTTTTTTTATGATTAAATCATTCTCTTTTTCATCATTGATACTATTAACTTCATTCTATTCCGTATTCATTCTCAATACATCATTTGATAAAATTACGATCTTCGTCATTGTCAATTAAAAAATAATATGTATCTACAGCACTGTATCCATCCTGTAAAAAAATCAGTTTCGATTATACAAAAAAAAATTGATATTAAAAAAAAAATTTTTAATATTTTCTCTTTTATATTTACCGTCCGCATTATATGCTCTGGACTTAAAAATTTGTAATAAGCTCCAAATTTATAATAACGGAAAAATTGCTGTAGATTATTATCGCAATAAAATGTAAGAATTTTCTTCAATATCTCCATATCTTCAGATTTTAATTGACTTAATTCATAAGGTATATTAAAAGTTTTATCATTTATATTAAAATTCACATTTTTAGTATGGTCTTTTATCTATGAACAGAAAAAATATTTATGTATAAAAATTATTTGCATATAATGATTTTTTTACTTATTAGCTTTCGAAAATTGATTTCATCATTTTCCTTCACTAACTGATATATCCCAATACCAGATCTATAATAAAACATTTTATCATGAGACAAATCGCTAAGCCATAACTCTATTAAAAATTCTAATTCATTGATTATACACCGCTGTTCATTGTTAAATATTTCCGTTGGTAAATTGACAATTGTACCATCAATCAACATAAATGCCATTTTTTAAAGAAAAAAAATGTAAAAACAAAAATATATACACACATACACAAACTTTTATTTCTCTCTTTCAGAAGAGGTTCGACAAGTTAATGTGAGGAAGAGAGGGAGAAAGGTCAAAGGAGACAAAATGATTGAAGAGTAGGCTTTGTGGAATGGGTAAACTAGATTGTTTGAGCTAGAACTGAGTTTTTTATCTACGGTCATATGCTATTATACTTGACAATTTTTCCCCATATTCTTGTAGTAAGATTTAGGATAAGAAGGAGTAGGGAGAAGGATGAATATAGTGCAAAGGAAGTAGAGGGGAAAGAGTAGGGATATACCACCTACTTTATATATATAGTAATTCAATACCACTTTTTCCTCAGTCTATCAATTAAAACGAAAGCTGTGTGTGTTTTAGTAAAGAATAAAGTATAGAGAAAAATAATTCTTCTACATACATCATCATGAAGTGGTTTGAAGAGATTAACAATACTCTCAGTAGCATGAAATCGTATTTGCCTAATAAAGGATGGTCTGATTTAAACGAAGGTGAATATATAATCAACGATATAAAAAATGTGAAAACTAAATTTGGTGATAAATCAATTTTTGAATTGAATAATGATTATTCGCTATTTCTACCAATGAGGTTGCAAAATATTCTTATGTGCAAAGATCAGGATTTATTGAATAAATTGATAAACATTTTGCATGAATGTAAAAAAGATATAGTCATGTATGTTGATTCTACAAAAAGTATGACTCCAAATATATTGACGAAAAAGCGAGTTATTAATAAGAGAAACTGTCGACAAAGTAAAGTAAACGTTGAAAATGGTGACGACGACGACGACGATTGTGACAACGGTGGTGCTGGTGGTGCTGATGATGATGATGATGATACAGCAGAGGATGACACAGAAGAGGTAGAATACATTAATCCCGAAGACGAAGTATTGCTATATGAGGAAAATAAGAATAAAATTGTTGAAGAAAATAAAAATAATTCTATTGCTGGAAAATATCGTAAGAGAAATCCAAAAACTGTATTATCAAGAAATAAACCATCGTCATCGGTAAAAAAACAAAAAAAATAAAGATAAATTAAAAAATATCTGATTTTTAAGACATACTATTTTTTCTTATGTAATATTGATTCAAACAGATAAATTAATATATATGTCTATAAACAATGTATGTAATTTTTTTCACTTTATCAATGTAAATCACACACGCATAATCTAAAAAATATATATAATCAATTCTATTCAAGTTTTAAATTACTTAATCTCTTTTTCCTACTCCTCCTCACTCCCCCCTTTCCTTTCTTTTTACTTACTTTTAGAAAACTAACTTAAGATGTTGATGGTAGTGGTGGTGGTGGTGGTGGTTGTGAAGAAGATGGAATTCTTAATTCCGATGATATTGATTGTGTGGTGAAGGAGATGGAATTGGTAATTTCCATAATATTGGCGATGGTTGCGAATGAAATTCAAATGATAGCCCTCGTGGCATTGGTGTTGGTGGTCGTGGAGGTGGAGTTGGTGGATTTATTAAAGGTAATGATTCTTCTGGTATTTCCAGCGAAGGTAATGGTTCTTCTTCCAATAGTTCCAATGATGTTGTATCATACGTTGGTAGGTTCCATAGATTCACCATGTTCAACTTTATACAATAATATTCAGCGATAGACTGAATCAAAACCGTAAAGCTATGGATTTTCATCCTATAGGTCTGATCAAAGAGCTACAGAATTAATTTACTTAATATTTTGCCGAATCAATCAGCAGTAAAACTAAATTTGAAATTATTCAATTAAATCACTGTTCACAAGTAGAGGAGCAATGCGGTTCCGATGACAGGGAGTGGGGGAAGCTGTTTTGTGGTGTGGAAGGGGGATGGGTTGGGATAAGACTCTCTTAGTATGGTAGTGGTGGGGATGAGGAAGGAAAGGGTCTTATAGTGGGATCGAGTTTCGTTAGGGAGGGTGGGGGTATTTTTCACCCTATGTCACAGTTTGAAGGTCTTATAGTGGGACCGGGTTTGGTTAGGTAGGGGGTATTTTTCACCCTATGTCACAGTTGGAAGGTCTTATAGTGGGACCGAGTTTGGATAGGGAGGGGGTATTTTTCACCCTATGGTACCATTGGTTAGTTATCCTACGGGGCCCTAGTTGAGGGAAGGTTTTTTCACCCTTCGAAGTCGATGGTTAGTTACCTTACGTAGCCTAACTATTTCCGACTCTGCTACACAGATAAACTAGGTTGAGTTAATTGCTAGTTCCAGTAGTCACCGCTAGGTGATTGCTTTCCTTAATCTTCTTTCGCGCTAATGGTATTTTAATATTACGTAATTACACACACGGGTGAACTAATTCAATTTAAAAAAGATGTTTGACTAAAATTATACATTCGCGGTACCACGGGATACGGCTATAGAAAAGCTAGCCTTCAAAAGGAGGATGTGGATGAAAAAGGAGGAGGAGGAGGAGGATGAGACATGGAGACTGGATGAGTAACTGATAGTAAAACTTTAGTTATTGAATAAAAAACAGTTTTAAGAAATTTTATAGCCTTCCCAGACTTATCTTTTAGCCATTTTTAGCTTTTCAGGTAAGCATATCATACGATCCATATAACAAGCAGGCTAGGTATTAGAAAGGGAAAGAGTTGTCAGTGCACTTCATTTTTTTGGAGGGGTAGGTAAAGCAAAAAAAAAACATAACATTTACCTAGACTTTAAGAAAGTGTATTGGCACCATTCTAGCGATTGGAGAACTGATTGTAGAGTGTGCAGATATCTTCTAGAACGGATATGCTCGAGCACCGGACGTCTGAGATCGTGCCATGACTTGTTCAAAACAAACGTCTAGACTAATGTTACTTGATTTATGACCCCTTTAGAGCCCCGATTTTTTCATATTCTCTCATTTTTTTATATGTCTAGCTATCCAGAGGAATGTGCTCCTAAATTTTCACGTTTCACTTTTCACTTAAGAAAAGTCTGCAACACGTCAGCGTTGCCAACTCCGCCATTTTGATTATACTACGGTGTACAGTGATGTCAGTGATGCCAGAATCAAGTTTCTAGCAACAAAAATAAAGTTAACCGCTAGCCAGCAGCAGTATAGAAAATTTGAAGGGAAGGGATATATACCTCTTCCCTTCGAATTTTCTATACTGCTGCTGGCTAGCGGTTAACTTTATTTTTGTTCCTAGAAACTTGATTCTGGCATCACTGACATCACTGTACACCGTAGTATAATCAAAATGGCGGAGTTGGTAACGTTGCAACACGTTTATGCAATTAAAAGAATACTGGAGAACCCACTGGTAACGTGTCATAACTTGTTTAACGCAAATTTTCCCTAGTTCACTTTAGAAAAGTCTACAACATGATTATGCAATTAAAAGAATCCAGGAGAAACCGTTTGTAACGTGTTACGACTTGTTTGACGCAAATTTCGTAGGCGGGCAAGAATACCCAACCACCCAAATATTAACTTCCAATAAGAATGCATCTCATCCCCTTCCATGAATGCATCTCATCCCTTCCACCATTTTTAAAACCCTTGTTGTTAGCAATTGGGAAATTTCAGTCAGTCAGTTTTCATTAGAAACTTCAAGGCGGTGAAAGATCCAATGCAAAGCTATATTCCGAATATTTTCCTTGCTGTACCACAGAAACTCTTTTGGGTGGTAAGAATTATTCTTTTATTATTATTCTCTTTTCTTGCTATTCTATTTCAATGTTTTTCTTTTCTCAATTTCTATGTGTTTTCACAGAAAAATGGATTTAACCAAGATGAATGCACTTGCAAGTGTAACTTACGAACCTAAGACTTTCGTAAAGCTGAATACTTTTGAGGAGAATAAGGAGTATCAAATCACTGAATTAGTGAAAATTAAGACCATATATGGAGAGAAATTAATAGCGAAGCTGGCTACAGACGAATGGTTCTTCCTACCCTCAAGGATGATGAAATTACTGGAGTCGCCTGAACTAATCAAAGAACTTCAAAATGCTGCATCAGCGAATACATTAAAAATCTTATATGTTGGAGGACGATACAATAATTTAGAATTTAAAGTTACCCAATGATAATCATAAGATAAATTTTGGAAATGTGTGTAAGGAATGTTTTTAAGGAATGACATCAATAAATGATTATTATATCTTATTTATTTATTTTTTCTTTATCCCTCACTACATTAGTAAAATACATATAAATCTAGTCTATTAACTTACATTTCTAACAATACTATTAAGCGGGTTATATTCAACGATTTTATCATGTATAATTAAACAAAACGCAGTAGTATTACTTGGAATATTTCTAGTACAATGAATCTCAATTTTAACGTCAACAGTGCCTGACTTTATAGATTCATTTTGATGCGAACAATCGATGACGAAGAGAGGACCGTATTCCACAAAGTTTTTGTAATTAAGCATTGGTTTCGACTGTTTTTCTCCTGCATAATATGAATGGATAAATTTAACATACATATCATATAGTACAGAATAACGGTTTTTTTCGCTATCACTATCAATTCGGTCATATGGATAAAATTCTGAATTCAGATAGACTTTAACATCACGAACAGAACTGTCATTGAATCTAAGCACCTCCATATGCTGCGTACTCTTCTTATTTTGTCTAAATGCTAGTATAACATTTCGAGGTATCTCCAATTGTGTTGCAGCTTTTACGGCCCATGTATGCCTCTGTGTTTCAGGTAGAAGTGGATATTCGAAGAGTTTCCAGGAACGAAAAGCCATGGTTAGACTTTTGTTTTGCTCAATCAAACGTAGAAATTTAAGTTTTGTATAATCATTCAGTGATACATGAGGAATCCTCCACTACACTTTTTGCAAATCAATTTTGGAGTTGATGATTTTTCTCGAAGAATGTAGTGAATTTATATCATCACGTGCTCGAATAAGAACAAGTTCATGACGTGCATTTATTATAACTCTTCTGTAGTCTTCACAAAAACCCAACAGCATTTGCAATGGTACACAAAAGTTGAAATGATTCGTAGACCTGTGATCTGTTAGAAACCATCCTGAATGACGTAGACTTGCACTTTCCTCAGCAGTTAAGGAAATAAGATTCTTCATGGAGCTAGTAATACCCACATTCTTGCAGCGATCAATCTCAATATCATTCAATTTATAACGAATTTCATCAAACAAGAATGCCATGGAATTACAGTCAAGTCCTACGACATCTTGGGTTGCTGCATCCGCAGCACGGGTTCCAACGATTATCTTTCCCTCAAAGTAGAGATAACTATCACAGGGTAGAAGAATTAAATCTTGCTGTTGTATAGGAATTCGAATTTCATCACTATTTCCCAATGAGGCATTTGCATAAGGATTGTATGCATGCGTTTCCATTTTAGTGATGCGATTGTCGAACACCGGTTGAGCGGTTACATCTAATGGATCCATTTTTATTTCTAACGTTGAAACCCAGTGATTGTAGAAAGGTGATATTTCTTCTTGTTAATGATGCTCCAACGTTACCTTCGCTCAATGTATTTTGTCCTCCAGCGCTACCTTCACTCAATGTATTCTGTCCTGCTGCAGCAGTTGGACTGATAGGCTCATCGAGTATCGGTGATTTATAAGTATTCTTGTAAATCAACATTTTCTAATATGTAAACGAATTGTGATTTCTTCACCTCCGAAATTTACTATACGATCTTCTTGATCGAGAATACGCAAGGCGAGACGGTCAATTACTTTCGCAATGACTGGCAAGTAAATGACGTTCTTCGGTGTTTCTGCGATTTTATAACCTGGCGGAACACACGGAAAAAATTCATGTATAACATGTCGAGGTCTACCGTTTGTGTACGCACCCGCTGTAATGTTGCATTCAATTCTTAGAATATTTACTCTTATAATGTTTACGGGCTCGTCTGATTCAGCTTGTGTGTTCGGTGGAATAACACGATCTGATGAAAATCCCAACAAAGAGCCTATATTGTTAGGTTGTGTAAAATCAATCTGATATTTACACTTTATTTCACTTTTTAATGTATTATTATTAGCACGTAGAACAATTACTTCTTCTTCATCACCTTCGAACATCCGAGCACGTAAAAAGTCATTTATAGCATTGAGCTCATAACAACCTGTAGGTATAGTTAGCTCCTGATCATCAACGTAAAATATATTGTTTGTCTCATCAACATTAGAGATTGAATTGAAGCTCTGAAAGTCTACGAGACCGAGTTCATAATGTCCATCTCGAAGATTGATCGGGGGGAAAAAATCTGACCCCAATACCGAGTCACGGTCAGAGAGTGTAACTGTTAAAGACATTGTTCACGTAGAAGCTTCACACACAACTGACCGCATATGCTTGAATCATACGATTGATATTGGTCGTGGTTGTAGTAGATTATAGCAGAAGGTCCAAAATATTCCACAAGTTCAATTGGAGGTTTTAAATTTCCGAAGGAATCGAAATACTTAACGTGCTTATTACGTTTAACGTAAGCGACCCAATGTGTTCCAGGACCTTGTTCGTCATCAAGATTCACAATAGCGCACTCATTGCGTTGCGCATTTTGAGGTAAGATGTACGCATAAAGACTCTCCGAAAATGCGGTATTTTACGGCAGACGTTTGATAATTGCATATTACTAGTAGGTCCAGATTTAGGAAGTCCATTTATTTTCTTTTCCTTTTCCTTTTCACTCCCTCTCCTATTCGACTGTATGGTGCGAGGTATAAACCTTGTACCCGTCTCGCTTCCATTAAGCGAATGTGACGATGCATTTCTTCCAATTGATTTATGGCTGCTTTGGTGTCGTTTACAGCCTTTGCTATACCTGCCGCACCACCAGCTAATGCGCCCACCGCACTCAGCAGCGGAAGCAATGGTAATAAACCCCCCCCCCCCCCGTTTTGTTTTAGTAAGTGACTTTTTCCTCAATAAACCACCTCGTTTTTTCGGTACACGAATTTTTCTTTTCTTCGTACTTTTTCTAGACACTCCCAGTCCTAAGCCGAGTTTCCGTTTTGTATTCATTGATGCCCTGACAGTAGTCGCTGTCTCTCGTTCACCTACGGAGGAGTCACTAGCTATGATACGTTGTCATGCACGGCGTGCAAGTACTTTATCAGCATGATGACGCGAGGGCAGGTCCTTATATTCTGAATATGCGATATCATGCTCACGGCAAGCATCATCCAGAGAGTTTATTCCTCGATCACCACGTGCTACCCGTTCATGAAGGCGAGTACCTGGACCGCAATAATTGTAGCCAGGTACATGCAGCTCGAAGGGTAGTTTATTTAACAGCTTATTGAATAAAGATCCACAACCAAATCTCATCATGTCATGCTTTCCTAACGGGTTCGTTGACACATCCAGCAATTTTTTATTGAAGGCGGTATTCCATCAAAATGATCTTGATTAGGTAAATTATAAGGTTCCGTACACGCACGATATTGTTGTACTTCAGGATCTGCACGAATGTGCTCAGGCAATTTACACCAAACAAGTCGAATACTGTTTGGAAAGCGCTTCAATAGTAAAAGTTTTTGGAATGTATTCAAGCTGCTCAATAGTTAAATCCTCCAAACGTAGCACATCTAACATTAACAACGACATAATGAGAAATGGTGAGATAATCTGCTTCAAGCCTATAAATAGCTTGTATGATCATAGAGTTTTACAGTTATGGATTTCGTAAAGCAACCACTGCACATTCGTGTCTCCAACGCCGATCGCTTTATTGTCGGTGGGGGTTGTGGAGGAAGGAGTAACCGTCATGGATCCCTACTTCCATCTACAATTCGTAGTATAATTTGCGGACACTCGAATTGCGGTAAAACAAACGTACTGCTTAGTCTCGTAGAAAGTCCTAACGGTGTGAGATTTGAAAATATTTATGTATACTCAAAGTCGCTTCAACAACCCAAGTATCAATACCTTGAACGGTTATTAAAAGGACTAAAAGGTATTGGATATTTTAAATTTTCAAACAATAGCGACGTTGTAAAGGTAACTGAGGCGTTACCCAATTCTATTTTCATATTTGATGATGTTGCTAACGATAAGCTTGATAATATCAGAGACTACTTCTCCATGGGTAGACATTCAAATATTGACTGCTTCTACCTCTGCCAGACTTATGCTAATATTCCTAAACACATGATTCGTAATAATACAAATCTTCTCATAATCTTTAAGCAAGATGGTACTAATTTAAAACATATTTATAACGATCATGTAAACACGGATATGTCATTTGAAAAATACAATGAATTGTGTTCAAAGTGCTGGCACCATGATTATGGATTTCTAGTGATCGACAAGGATAGTACAATTCAAAATGGTAGATATTGGAAAGGTTTCGATGAGTATGCTAAGATTAAATAGTATACCGTTTGCTTCAGATTGCTCAGTTTAGAGTTAAGTGTCCATCAAAACACACACACATCAATTGAGCGGGGAATAAACCTAGTATAAACGTGGAAATAAAAACGTGGACTGAACCTGGATTGAACGTGGATTGAACCTAGATTGAACATGGATTGAACGTGGATTGAACGTTGATTGAACGTGGAAAACATGGAAAGCAGGAAAAAGGAAGAAAAGATGCTGCTTAAGAAGATTGCTGCGAAAAGTAAAGTAATTCGTGAAAAATATCGTGCACTCAAATCGGGAAGAGAAATGATGGAAACCAATTTAAATGAAACTATTAAACCAATTGTTGAGCCATTGAAGAAGCTCACTGAACATAATGAGATGACTTTCGTGTCCCCGAAATATGAGTATAAACAGGAACCGCTACAGAAGACTACTGTAAAAGATAATTCTTTTATTATTCCATCGAAACGTAAAAGGACTTATCTCTCATTGGCTCCACAACGTAAAGATTTCGCATACAACTCTAGAATTAAATTCCAACCCCTTCATCTGATGATGATGAGCAAGGAAATTCACGACCTAATGAAACATTAACCTTTCTCTGGAAGAGGATGGTGATGAGGAGGAGGAGGAGGGAGTGAAAGTGGAAAAGGATGTTAATGATTTAGCAATACCATCACCAATGCAAGCAGAAACTCCATCATCGCCATTGCAAAGATCCTTAGATTTAAATAGTTCTTTGTCAGAATATGGAGAAACTGGACATAAATATATAGAGATGTTTATGAGTAAAAAGAAGGAAATAATTGATTATAATTTCGGAGTTGAACAAGAGGTAGTCTTAACAAAATGAGAATTGTAAAATGTGCTTTTAAAGTAGAGCGTGGAGATTTTATTATTATTGATGAGGAGTATTATCAGGGTACTATTGGTCTATTTGAATTGATCTTCATGAAAGAGCCACATGATTATACTGAAGATGATTTAAAAACATAAGAATATTCTTTCTCAAACTAATGTACTGTGACGAGACGCTTGCTTTGTCGCTGCCCCATGCACGATACCGCGTGGTGGGGAGAGCTGTGGCGTACGTGCCGATACCGCGGTCTATACTGTAGCGTGCGCAAAGTATAGGGTCCTCGTCATGCCCCTCCCTAACTACCCAGAACGGCCGCTCCGCAGCGCCGATTCCGTTTTCGGCGGCTCAACTGGGTATATAAGACCGAGCTCCGACCCAGTTGAGCATTCCGTACCCAGGAGCTCTCCGGGTATATTCCACCTATCCTACGCAGGAGTTCTCCGCGTACACCCATCCCTGGCTCAGGAGTTCTCCGAGCACTTCCTGGCGCAGGAGTTCTCCGCGTCATCCACACCGATCCCGCCGCCTATGCCATGCTAACGGCCGTGTCCAGGAGTTCTCCGGACCAACGGCCATTTTCTTTCAGCCGCTAACGTTCTTACTTTGCAGCTCCTCCGTTGACCGCCATATTGGCTACCGCCATATTGGCTCCCCGGGCCGTCCCGTGAGGCCACCTACCGTCGCGCCGCCTACCGGTCCGTTCCGAGCCCTACCGAGAGGCTACCGACCGTCGCGCCGCCTACCCGAGCCCTTCCGTGTGGCTACCGAGCGCAGCGCCGCCAGCGGGCGATCATTGTACCTGCGAGATAGCGACCGACACATTTGCGTACACACCTGCAGCGGCAGTACATGAACAACATAAACACAATAGATTAAGGTTATTGTGTACAAAAACATTGTAAATACTATATGTCTTTTATTTATCCTGAATAAACACTTTTTATTATCTACATTAAACTCGTCCAAATTTATTTTGATCCTTCTCGGTCAAGCGAACCGAACGGTTTTGCGACGACTAAACTCGTCGGCAAAACACGTTACAAATTGGCGCCCGAACAGGGACCGAGAGCGATCAAAAGGACGGTTTAATGCCCCGACCGAAAACATCGACCGGCTTCATTTATAAGCTCAGCAAGGCGGATTTAGCAAAGAAACTTGCTTCACTGCAATTGTCCACCGAGGGAAACCGAGACGAACTACGCGCCCGGCTAGTGGAATATCACTTGGCGAATATTGAACCGAATACTTCGGCAGCTAGCACCATGGACGAAGAGCCCGATTTTAACCCGCGCCAAGCGCTAGAGTGGGCACGTAAGTCTGGTATTCGTTTTGAAGGGAAAGATCCCCTAAGTTTCCTAGAAAAAATCGAGGAATTGCAGGAAAGTTACCAGATTTCGGAAGCCGAGTTGCTTGCCTGTGTACCGGTCCTTTTGGCAGGACAACCTCTTTTATGGTATCGTTTAGTGAAAGAGGAAATAAACACGTGGAAAGAGTTTAACACTCTCTTCCGCAGGCAATACTTACCGGCACGATTTCTTGTCGCCATGGAGGAAAGTATCCACCAGCGATTACAAAAACCGCAGGAAAGAATCCTAGATTACATCACGGGATTAGGAACTCTTATGCACCGCCATGGAGAAATGTCCAAAGCCTCGCAATTGGATCGTTACTATAACAACCTCCAACCGGCTTATAGGAACTATATCAAGCGAAGGGAGGTACACACCTTAGCCGACCTAATCGAGCTTGGACAAGAATTCGAGATTAACCTAGATTTGAACAAGGCATTCTCCAGCAAATCCGAATCTAGGAAACCTCGATCCGAAAAAGCAGTGGCCACCGCTAGCCCTGCTTATAACTCTAAAGACTGTTGTTGGAATTGCGGACAACGAGGACATAACCGCAAGAATTGCAAACGACCTCGGAAGTTGTTCTGTTCCCGTTGCGGAAAAGAAGGAGTATACTCCCGTGAATGTCCGTGTCCGGGAAACCCCGTTGCGGGCCGAGAGGGAACCGGAGCCTCCCGGCCCCCTACCGAAGATTGAGAGACCCGCGTCCTCATATCTTACTCCGTATTAATAACCGGAATTACCGAGCCCTGATTGATACAGGAGCTACACACTCCTATATTGGAACAAAAGTATTCCAAGAATGCACACCATTAACCAATCCCTTGCAGGAAGCGACGCGATTGGCTAATGGCGAGAAAATTCCGGTTACGAAAACCGCCCGCTTAAAGATCCGGATAGGAAAAGTGAAGTTAAATCACATCTTCCGCATCTTACCGACCTTACCAGTAGACGTCTTGTTAGGACTAGACTTTCTGAACCGTATCGGATTCCAATGGAATACCTCTGTTCCAGTAAAAGCATGCCTTATCGCCTCCGAGGCGAGTCGAGGCCTGCACAAATGTTCTCCCGCTGAGAAAGAAAAACTGGACAAAATGGTACAAGAAGAGCTCCGGACTACCGAACCTTCCAAGAAGCACACCACTTGGACTCAACATTGCATCCGGGTAAAAACTGGACAAGAACCCATCCGTCAACGCTATCGGACCTACAATCCTAAACTACAGGGTATCATTGACCAGGAACTGGACAAAATGTTAGCTGAGGACGTAATAGAGCCTTCCGACAGTCCATGGAATTCAGGGATCGTTCTAGCCAGAAAAAAAGACGGAAAATACCGCTTCTGTATTGACTTCCGACAAGTCAATACTGTTACCGAACGGGATGCATACCCGTTACCGCCGGTCCAAAATATTTTGGACAAACTTAAGGGGGCCAGATATCTTTCAACGATTGACTTGAAAAACGGATACTGGCAAATTCCCCTAGATCCGGAAAGTCGACCGATTACGGCTTTCGCTATACCAGGCAGAGGCCATTACCAATTCAAGGTAATGCCTTTTGGCCTACATTCCGCACCGGCTACCTTCCAAAGGCTTTTGGACAGAGTAATAGGTCCAGCTATGGAACCTTATGCCTTCGCGTACCTCGATGACATAATCGTGCTCGGGAGTACGTTCGAGGAACACTTTCAAGCCTTAATAGAAGTATTACGCCGGCTAAAAGAGGCAAATCTCCAAATAAATCCAGAAAAATGTAAATTTGGACAAACAAGCCTCAGATATCTGGGCCATATAATTGACCAGAATGGACTACACACCGACCCGAACAAGGTAGAAGCAATCACAGCCATAGACACACCGACCAATCTACACGAACTCCGAAGATTCCTCGGTATGGTGTCATGGTACCGCCGTTTCCTACCAAACGTCGCCACCACGTCCGAACCGCTGAATAAACTCCTTAAGAAGAAGCAACCCTGGAATTGGGAATCCGAACAAGAAAACGCCTTCCAGCAACTTAAACAACAGTTAACCAAGGCCCCCATCCTGACTTGTCCAGATTTCTCAAAGGAGTTTACACTACAAATGGACGCCAGTGACGTTGGTTAGGAGCAGTCCTCACTCAGGATTCAGAAGGCGAAGAACACGTGGTTGCTTACGCAAGTCGAACGCTAAGAGGAGCCGAAATTAACTACTCCGCCACCGAAAAGGAATGTCTAGCCGTCATTTGGGGAATTGAGAAGATGCGACCTTACCTGGAAGGATATCACTTCACGGTAATCACCGATCACTTTTCGTTAAAATGGCTTCGCAATCTCTCCGCACCCAATGGCCGACTAGCCAGATGGTCCGTGGCTCTCCAACAATACGACTTTGAAGTAAAATACCGAAAAGGCGCTTCCAACCACGTACCAGACGCCTTATCCCGAGCATCCGTTAAAACTAACTTGGATCCTGAGATATACCAGTTAGAAGGGGTCACTTGTCCCTGGTACAGCCGGATAATCAAAAATTTGTCCAAAGAACCCGAGAAATTGTCCAATTATCTAGTGGACAAAAACGTACTGTACCACCACCATCCTCAGCATGGCTGGTGTCAATGCGTTCCGACCGAACTCCGCCCGCGAGTATTAGAAGAGTGTCACGACCAACCAACGGCCGGACATCAAGGGGTTGCCCGTACCCAGGCTCGCTTAGCCGAACAATATTTCTGGCCCGGAATGTTGCGAGAAGGAAAAAGACATGTACAGAAATGTACCTCCTGCCAGCAACATAAAATTGACCAACGAGGAGTAGCCGGAAAAATGTTCACTAAACACAGCACCGAACCGTGGGTTTCGGTCTCCATGGATTTGGTCGGGCCACTACCTAGGTCAAAAACAGGTAATAATACCCTGTTGGTTATTCAGGACCGTTTCACTCGCTGGGTAGAAGTTAAACCCCTCCGAACCGCTACCGCTAAAAATTGCCTAAAAGCCCTCCAAGAGCTGGTAATTTTCCGCTTTGGGTGCCCTAAAGTCCTTACGACTGACAATGGTCGACAATTCATTAGCCATGAATTCAGCGAAGGTCTTCAAAAACTCGGGATTCAGCACAGACGGACGCCGCCATATTCCCCGCAGTGCAATCCCGTAGAAAGGGCAAACCGGACGATCAAAACAATGATCTGTCAATATGTCGGTAAAGATCACCAAAAATGGGATGAAAAGCTGTCCGAGCTCATATTTGCTCTAAATACGGCTAAACAAGCCAGTACTGGCTTTAGTCCAGCTTTCCTAAATTTTGGGAGATCATTGAACGCACCCGGAGCGCTTCATACCGAACACACCGACATTACCGACCGAGAAACCACCGGGGAGGACGTTCAGGCCCATGAACAAAAATTGATGCGTTTAGGAACGTCGAGGGAAGAGGCCCACAAACGGCAACGAGAAGCCACGCATGCGCAGGAACGGCATTATAATCTCCGTCGCCGAAAGTGGCGCCCCAAGCCGGGCGACAAAGTAATGAAACGCGAGCACCACCTATCGGACGCGTCCAAAAACTACGCAAGTAAACTGGCCCCTCGATAGTCCGGCCCATACACGATAGTGGCAGCACCATCACCTGTCATTTTTAGGCTCCGCAGTATAGATGGTCGGACTATAGGTGACCATCATATAAAGGAGTTAAAACCCTGTCCGGAAATGCAGGTGGAAGGGGAAGTACATCTTTCCCCTATCGCGTCAATGAGCTATATAAGGCCGGAGCCGATGCCCAAAAAAGCATACCCTGGTCGATCATGGACCAGCACCGGCAAGCTCGTCGCGTTCGCGAGATGTTCCCTCCGACTCCCCCGCAGCAACCCACGTTAGGCGTCGAGAGACGGGTGATTCCCGTCCCCCGACACCCACCGCCGAACCGGCCGAAGAGGCCAACGCCACCGGCACCATCGAGCCACAGGCCCATCCATCGGGTCTCCCCTCGTCCCAGCCCGGCTTCGCTGCCGTCATCGAAGCCGGTGCCGCCTCCTACAACCGCCGTGGAGATCCCTCGGGACACCTCCAGGGTCGGGATCCCCGAGGAGATACGGCACCGTGTGGAGATGCGGCAGCTGAAGCAGCACAACGCTCGCCTCCGCGTCGAGACCGATGCTGGTTGCTGGATCCTGCGACGACGAGGGTCGCAAATTCACTCCTACTTCAGGCCTAAAAACCTGAAGTAGTGAGCATTTTTCAGTGCTCGGAATTTATTCCGGGCCGTAAGAATCCCAAACATAACCCCTAGGTCCGCACAGAGGCTGGGAGGCCTAAAAACATCCATCTTATACCGTTTCTCCGAAGTTGACGGGTCGCACGTGGTGACAGCTCACCGCCATCCCGCCATAAGTCCGAGTCACCAGGCCTGCCAACTGCCGTGAAAAAGTCCCTAGGGGAAATTTTGGACAAGACGGGCCCCACCATCCGGCCAATCCGAGAGCAAGGAAGAATAAGAGACCGAACCACCATCTTTTCGGTCTGGTAAGGAGGGGGGAGGTGTGACGAGACGCTTGCTTTGTCGCTGCCCCATGCACGATACCCCGTGGTGGGGAGAGCTGTGGCGTACGTGCCGATACCGCGGTCTATACTGTAGCGTGCGCAAAGTATAGGGTCCTCGTCATGCCCCTCCCTAACTACCCAGAACGGCCGCTCCGCAGCGCCGATTCCGTTTTCGGCGGCTCAACTGGGTATATAAGACCGAGCTCCGACCCAGTTGAGCATTCCGTACCCAGGAGCTCTCCGGGTATATTCCACCTATCCTACGCAGGGGTTCTCCGCGTACACCCATCCCTGGCTCAGGAGTTCTCCGAGCACTTCCTGGCGCAGGAGTTCTCCGCGTCATCCACACCGATCCCGCCGCCTATGCCATGCTAACGGCCGTGTCCAGGAGTTCTCCGGACCAACGGCCATTTTCTTTCAGCCGCTAACGTTCTTACTTTGCAGCTCCTCCGTTGACCGCCATATTGGCTACCGCCATATTGGCTCCCCGGGCCCTCCCGTGAGGCCACCTACCGTCGCGCCGCCTACCGGTCCGTTCCGAGCCCTACCGAGAGGCTACCGACCGTCGCGCCGCCTACCCGAGCCCTTCCGTGTGGCTACCGAGCGCAGCGCCGCCAGCGGGCGATCATTGTACCTGCGAGATAGCGACCGACACATTTGCGTACACACCTGCAGCGGCAGTACATGAACAACATAAACACAATAGATTAAGGTTATTGTGTACAAAAACATTGTAAATACTATATGTCTTTTATTTATCCTGAATAAACACTTTTTATTATCTACATTAAACTCGTCCAAATTTATTTTGATCCTTCTCGGTCAAGCGAACCGAACGGTTTTGCGACGACTAAACTCGTCGGCAAAACACGTTACAGTACACAGAGCAGATTACAGTAGCGAGGGAAAGCTTCGTGGGAATAAGGGTCATAAATGGAAGAAAATAATTAGTCCATTATTTCCTCCAAAGAATATTGTAAAAGGCAGCGGTTATATGTGTGTTAATGATAAACCAGTGAACTATGTACATTGGAATGATCCGAACGAATTAGTTGAACGTTTGAGACTTTTGATATTATCATCTGCTGCAGGACATACGAATCATCATAATGAGATACAATCAATAATTGAGGAGCTTCATGAAGAACGTATTATCCTATAAAAGAGATTACACTTTCCATAATTTCCCAGTTGATTGTGTTACTTCACAATGCCGATAAATAAATTTGGAGGTATTTCCACTGCAAGTAATGTGAGAAAATATATCCGCAAAACTGAAGATGAAACATTAAAATTTGATAAACGTACGAATGCATTTAATGCTAAGGGGAATATTATTTCAAATTTAGGATTTGATGCTACTGATGAGAAATGTGTTGTGAATATGCGTGTTCTGCTGGATAATATGAATGTTGTACGTGAGAACCTTATAAATGAAATGCAAGAAAACAGTGATATTTTACGAAGTATTGCGTTAAGACTGGATGAAACCGAGTTAAGGCTGAATGATTTTCAAGTGAAATTGAGTAATTTCATGCAGAGACATGCTGAAGATAATGCAGATTTAAAGAAATACGCATCAATTTTCATGGAGAATCAGGCTAAAGAGGATGCTGAATCAAAGAAACATATAATGAAGATAATGCGAAATTAAAAAAAAAAGTGCTATTTTTCATGGGGAGTATCATGCTAAGGAGAATTCTTCTTGAAATAATTCGACAAAGAGTTTTATTAGGAAAAAGAAACTTTTACTACCATCAGTGCTCGTTGTACCATTGTAAACCCAACACATACCTGAAGAGTTATGGATAGTGAAGAAAAGAAAAAATTGGTCGAAGAACTGCATGTACCTGCAAGACGGAATTTTCAACGTAGAAGAGTTATAATACGAGGCTTCGATGACCTCTGGCAAGCAGATCTGGTTGATATGAAGAATTATACTGACGGAGGTTACCACTATATTCTCATAATTATTGATGCATTGTCGAAATTTGAATGGGCAGTAGCACTAAAAACCAAAACTGGCAAGGAAGTGACAGACACATTTACGAAGATTCTGAAAAGTGGGAGATGTCCCAAAAATTTGCAGACAGATGATGGCAAGGAGTTTTATAATAGTGATTTCAAATCGCTTATAAAAAAACGTAGAATAAATCATTACTCAACATACAGCGTATTGAAAGCTACGATAGTTGAGCGCTGGAATCGCACGCTGAAGACTGAAATGTGGAAACGATTTACGTTGAATGGAAATTATAAGTGGCGAGGCATACTGCAGCGACTAGTTGAACACTACAACGCAAGAAAACATCGTACTATAGGAATGCGACCAGCTGATGTGACGCCAGATCAAGCTAATATGCTCCTGACTACAGTATACAATAATATAAAGATTGTTGGCCGTGCCAAGTTCAAAGAAGTAATTTTGTACGAATCAGTAAATACAAGAATGTATTCGCAAAGGGATACACACCAAATTGGACAAATGAAATATTTGAAATTATAAAAGTGCAGAAAACAAATCCTGTTACATATTTACTTAGAGACTCTAGTGGTACTGATATATACGGAGGATTCTACGAATATGAACTTTTAAAAACTGCTAATCCTAATGTATATCCAGTGGAGAAGGTATTACGTAAGAAAGGTGATAAGGTCTTTGTGAAGTGGTTAGGATTCGATAATAAACATAATTAATGGATAAATAAAGATAATATTTTGTAAAAACAATATTTATTAATAAAATTATTAAATTTAAATATAATTAATTTATTTTATAATGACACCATGGTAGAGTCGATACAGTTCCGTGCACAATATAACGCTAATCATCGTATGGGCTGAGAGTTAGTTTCCGTCGCGTAATCGAATAAACATTATGCAATTTTGAGCGAATTAAATTTTGATTGCGGACTTGTACAGTAAAATTTGTTAAACAGTCCTTATAGTCCTCGAAGGTTATGTTTCTAGCAACAACGTAAGTCTTAATACCTTTAGCTTTTTTGATCATTTTATTTTGTACTTTAAATGTGTTCATTTTTTATCTCAGTCCAATAAACTCTGTCATTATCTACCCATTATTCGGGTCGGCGACACTTTACCACCCAATGTTGGAGATTTCATTTCGTTAGGTTGGCGGCACTCGAATCATGGAAAGAATAAACCAAGATTCGAACCTTATAGTAAATTATATACTACACTAATACATAGAAGACGAGTAATTGAAATAATTAACATTATGGTATACAGTCACAATACACCATTTATAGAACAAATATTTCCAATTAAGAAAATAAGGCTGCTTTTCATGTTGTATTAGTTTCTAAAGAGAAAGTTTTGTAAATTATAATGATAGGAAAGGTAAATACTTAAAAATAAAAAGTTTTGACCATCGATACTGTTCAGTAAAATGTTTTTCTTTTTACAATTATATTAGTTGTTAATAATAGCAGCAGTGGAAGTGCTCGCATATGCAATTATTAAGTATGCCAGATGATAAATTGGGGCAGAGTTAAGTTTAACCGCAAGGAAATGATATCAGATAAGTTGTTACATGTTTTTATATCTATCTTATAAAAAAATTAAATGAGTAGAGAAATATTCTTTGTTGAAATGTTGGTTCTATTACAGGTTATTTTTAATAAAAAAAAATACACTACTCCCAGTGGATTCTTTGGCAGAAAAGCATCAGTTCTTCAGTATTAAAATATAGGAAAACAAAAAGAAACTGTGCAGTTGAGGCAGTATACCGTTATCAATGAAACTCAGTTTAGTTTAGTTAACTGTCACCAATGTAAGTCATATTTATGCTGGAATCAAGTATTCTGATTTACCTTGTTTATCTTGGCTATGATTGAGTTTATTGTGCTTTCTTTCGTGTCCAACATAGTACTTTGTACAATTGTATTTTATCTACCGAAATCCAAAAACCTGATAAATATTTCACAAACAAAGCTCAGTAAAGTTTTAGAAGTCATTCGGCAAGAATTAAGATACATCTTCAATTTTCAATTTTTATTTCAGGTTGTAAATTAACTAGCACAGAGGCAGTAAACATCATAAGTTATTCTATTGTAAATGCATGCAAAATTAGTTAGCAGTATATTTACTCCTGCTAATTTTAATCACTTTATAATTGGATATCGATGAATGCTTTTTACATATCGCATAGTCAAAAAGTGAAATAATATATATATACTCTTTATATTGCAGCTTGAAAAGAAGAGGCACTAAATAAACAACAATTGGATAGTGAAAAGATGAAATAATAGTCAAAGATTGTATACTGTGTTCAGCATTATTTATTATTAATAACTGCAAATGTGATTTCATTGTCCTTTTACAGGTATTTATTTTTTAATTTTATAAAATCACAAAGTGTATTTTTAGATGTTTGCTTATCTATTCTAATCACTGGTATGTTAGCATGGTCATTAATTTCAATTTTTTCCTTTCTTTTACCCATTGTTAGTAAGGTGTTTACCATATTTAACTTTTCTTGTTCAATTAACTCTCTTACACTGTTAAAATTTTCCATTAAAAGTAGGATTCTTAAATTTCTGTCTTCATTATTTGCAATTTGGTTTAATTTCGTGTTGAATTCAATAATTTCATTATTAAAATCTATAGTTTTCTTTTTCTTCTCTCGTAGTTTAAATGTCATATCATTCATTTGATTGAGTTCGATGTTAGTTTCTTTTATCTACATCTTTATATGGCCTAAAAAATTACATAGAAATAAAAATTATGTTTTCATTTAGGTTTTGCAGATAATGCTTGATGGAAACAAAAGAAATAAGTAACATCTATTCATAAAGAGAAAAAGTACACAGATTGTGGAATGTAGGATGCAAAATGTATATTACTTGATCTTCACACAGCAACTACTTTAAATACAGCTTCTTAAACATTCAAAAATTCAAGTTATTTCACTTACTGATGAACGAGTTGATGTGTGGCTTCTTCCCCAAATGTGCATTTAATTGTTTATTGTAGGATTCAGAGAAGTTATTTGTTCTATTATTTAAGTTAAAAACAGAAAAATTTTCTGCCTTTATTTCTTTCAACCAAAATTTCTCATAATAGTAAAAATATTTTTCAAGAATTTTCCAAATTGAGATTCTGTTTGAGTTTTTAATAAGTAAAATACATCGGAAATATAAGAAGATGGTAATAAGGCTAAAAGTGTTAATTTCCTTATGACTATAAATCTTTCTGGGTAAAAGCTTTTGTGTTTCTTTTTATTTATAATTGAAAGGCTTTGAGCCTTCTTCATTAATGTCTTAAAAAATAAATAAAATGGATTTAGTTTTCGTGACACACAAAGCTTACATTTTATATTACCAAGATATTAACGATTTTTGTGTTTTCAGAATTCGTATAAAGTCGACGACAACGATGATTTGTTTGGTATTGGATTCTTCATATGGTATTTCATTATACCTACACTATGACCAAGATATGGCAGGATTTGAAACTTATGTTGTCGCCCACTTTACATTTAGAGATACGCAAGAGTATCTTACTTGAGAGTAGTGGAAGAAACAATGTGATATTTGTACTTCAGGATAAACTAACTGCATTGCATTCGTCATAGCCCGTTCGTAATCAAACATAGCGAGTTTAGGTTTAAAACAAGTAAAATTATATTTTAAAAAATTTAGTATTTCTACGTAATCTGATGTGCGCCTATTTTTCATTAATATCCAGAAACATGGGATAGCCTGAAGTAGATTAATTAAATATGCTTAGTTTCATTTAATTTATGTTACGAAAATAATGCGGTGTAAGGACTAATAATGTATGCTTTTACGTTTCGCATCTTAACTATTTACTTCTGGCAAATTAATGTATTCTGTAATTGATTCTCTTGACTTATCTAAACCTTTCCAAATTTTGATTCCGCAATGTGTAAACCTGTTTCCTTTTACAAAATAACTGTGTTACGTTGTTTAAAATCAATGTAAATACGTGAATATTCGAAACGTATGTAGCTGCAATAGATCTAATCTTACCTTTTCTGCATAATCAACAATTGTAATCAAAATGCTAAGTAACTGTAAATTCTTATCTTTCAAATTTGGCACAACTTGGAATGTTCCATCAATAAACATATTTTCTGCAGATGGAAGTATATGTTGTATAAATTCTGTATCATATAATACTATGTTTAACATATTTTCATCATCATTTTTCAAAATTTTAGTGCTGAGCGTAATTTCTCCATGATCTTGTGTTAGATAGCGTGCTAAGCTTGAAAGATCGTTTTCATCTAAAATAATATTCGGTCTATTGTTTGCCTTCTTAATATACCGTTGAACCGTTCGTCTGCATGTATTAAACGGGGTTACAACTTCAATTTTGGGATTACTATATTTTAGAAACAGTGCAAATATATATATATATATATATTGTAACGCGCGGAAAGGAATTCCGGGTTAAAATAATTAATAACTACACGGCCAAAATCCAAGGACACAATCTTTATTTATCACTAAAAAATCTCGGGGGGAGAGGCCTCCCGCGATGTCCTGGCACACTTATTATACGCGCACAATGATTTCATTAACACTACTAAAGGGAAAACTAGGGAAAAGCTCAGGGAAAGCGACGGGCTAGAAGGCGGCACGGGAAAAGCGAAAGGGGGAAGGGAATGGGGCGAGGAAAATTCTCCGGCGGCCCCGACGATGACATCCGGCGATCCCACGACGTCCGCCACGGAAAACTCCACAAAAACTTCGTAATAATGATGGCGGGGGCCTGCGATATTGAAATTCGGCGTATTTCAATATTCACAGCGACGACCCAGCTCTCTATTAAATCCAAGTACTGATGCTCCAAGAGTAGAACAAGGTGTAGTCCAAATTGACGGATATTCCTCTGTTCTCCCAATTATTCCCCTCATTCCGGGGTGTCATGGTTATGATCGGGATCCAGGGACCAATCATTAATTAGGTATGGATCCGCGATCCATATTTCTCGCCGTTCCGGCTAATCACCCATATACTTGGCATGATAGCCGGCTGGCTAGCTCCTGCGCGAGAATCCTGCGTGATCGTCCTTAGCAGCAGACGACACCATGGCTTCGTGGTTTGGCAGCGGGGCGATGCGGTGCGAGGTCGGCGACGATGGGTCGGTAGTGGCGCGGGCAGGGGAGAACGCAGCTAGGCGCGCGAGGCGTCAGCGCGGTAAGGAGAGGGGACGGGACTCGCTGCTAGGCGCTCGCGGCGCGAAGCGCGGTAAGGGGAATTGGGGACTACGCTGCTAGGCGCTCGCGGCGCGAAGCGCGGTAAGGGGAAGGATAGAGCGACGCGTAAACATACGCGGACGGAACAATGGGTGCGAGGGAGATAGACTTATGTGGATCGGGTATGGGCTAGAAAAGGATAGACGGACAACAGTTTTCAAGCTCTTGTTGGAGCAGGGAAATCGGTCTTATAAGCTACTAATAAAATTTACCATTGGGAATATAATATGTAATTCTAAATAAACTATAACCTAGAAACATTCACTCAATCCTCAATCATACCATTTCCTAAAAACATTTACTCTCCTTCCGTGGATGGCAATTACAATATCCCTTAGGCGGGTAACTACATTACCATCACACGGAAGGTTCATCTATCCTCACTCACTCACTCACAAGCATACTCAAGGGGACGGGAGGCACTAAGGGGGAGACCTGAGAAGAACTAAAAAATGTGTACATTTCTGTAACGTGATTTCACCACGTTACAATATATAGAGGTAAGTAGAGAGGGAGATATATGCAGTTGTATAAAATTGGTTAGTTTATTATATTGTTAATTAATTAGGCAAAATTGCTAAACCTATAACATTTAATAATAAGGATTCTGATCAACATTATATTACACTTACTTCAAAATTACTGAATTATATATTTGTTTTGGCTTGATACCCCTGATAGTCGCTTTATCCTTCATTTGCTTATAAAATAATGATTTTTTATTACTTAAAAATTGGGATCATGATTATGGGGAATAACAGTTGGATGAAATTGGTCATTATAAAATTGTCCACTAGCTTTGCAACCAAGATTTTTATTATTTATGCAATACAAGTATCTAAAACGATAATAAGAACTTAAAGAAATGTAAAAAAGGTGATACCTGATTATTGTACACAAAGCTATAAGTACAATTTATCATTTTTTCTTTTCTTAATATAGTATCTGTAATTATTAAATAGCCACAATTTCCTGTCTGCTCTAGTTGAACTAATTGCAAAAGATTTCTTTCAAAGCGTTTACAGCCAATACGAATGAAAACTTCTTTTTTGACAGTTCACACAATTGCATCATAGAAAACAATTTTTTGTTTTGAAATTTATATACAACAACAACAGAAACCACAAAAGTCAGTGAGGAATAGTATTTATTTTAAAAGTTTTCTATATTACTTTTTCTAAAAATTAAGTCTTTACACAAATAAAAGTATACAAAATTTATTATTAAAAAATTATGACTAACTTTTCCAGATTGTTTAAATGACAAAATTGAAGTTATTACTTAAAAGTGATACTGTCTGAATATCAAGAAGCTTTACTTCTTTTTTGTGTTTTTAAAAAAAGCTTAAGGACAAAATTCATGAAAGAATGTTATAGGGATTGCGCATACCATACATTTTATTAAAATAATTTAATATGTTTGTAAATTATTGACTTGAGCTATATTTTTCTCTTTTCGACATTATATAACATTTTTTTTAAACTAAATAATGGTAATTTCTTTCCTTTACACTTATTTCTTCTCCCTCAATTAATAATAATAATTGTTAAACAACAAGAAATTGCAATTGCATTGTATTAAACAACAAATTTGCAGCATAAAATGTTACATATATATATATACATATACATGACTAAAATTGTATCATTAAAATATTATTAAAATAAGCAAGAGTGAATATAATATTCAAAGTATTGTTGTACGCATTTGCTACATAAATTTATCAATCTATAGTTTAGTAGTTATAGCATTTAAGACTGATGCATTTCTCCACATGATTATAAATTAATATATAAGCAAATATGTAGCTGATTATGACAAAAAGATACAATTAAGATATGCATACTTTTTTTGGGTAATGGTATTTTGATTTGACTGCAACATTAACAGTAATGCCAATTAATTTTTAATGAAGTGTGTATCTAAATTTGAATTTGTACAGTGAAGTCCTTAAGTTACTAGTAATTAAGTTTAATATTAGCGCTATCTACAAAATCTATGTTATTTGCAGACACCCATTTGCTACTACCCCCCACTTCAATACCTAGATAATAAATTCATTTATAACTTTCCTGCTATTGCTTTGGTTGATCATTATAAAAGTGAGTACTACGATGAATACCATTTGGAAGTTTTTTATCTGACACATTCTTCACATATGTTTTCTACTTCACAAGTATCTTGCCGAAGCCTTGGTTGTTTCATTATGAACGAGATTTGACAATTGCAATGCAATTAGTTTATCTTGAAGTACAAATATCACATTGTTTCTTCCACTACTCTCAAATAAGATACTCTTGCGTATCTCTAAATGTAAAGTGGGCGACAACATAAGTTTCAAATTTTACCATATCTTGGTCACAGTGTAGGTATAATGAAATACCATATGAAGAATCCAACACCAAACAAATCATCGTTGTCTTCGACTTTATACGAATTCTGAAAACACAAAAATCGTTAATACCTTGGTAATATAAAATGTAAGCTTTGTGTGTCACGAAAACTAAATTCATTTTATTTATTTTTTAAGGCATTAATGAAGAAGGCTCAAAGCCTTTCAATTATAAATAAAAAGAAAAACAAAAGCTTTTACCCAGAAAGATTTAGTCATAAGGAAATTAACACTTTTAGCCTTATTACCATCTTCTTATATTTCCGACGTTTTTACTTATTAAAAACTAAAACAGAATCTCAATTTGGAAAATTCTTTGAAAAATATTTTCACTCTTACACAAAATTTTGATTGAAAGAAATAAAGCCAGAAAATTTGTTAGTCTACAATTTTAAAAATAAAACGAATTGCTTTTCTGAATCGTATAATAAACAATTAAATGTAAGTTTATACTGCTAACTAATTTTGCATGCATTTACAATAGAATAACTTATGATGTTTACTGCCTCTGTGCTAGTTAATTTACAACCTGAAATAAAAATTGAAAATTGAAGATGTATCTTAATTCTTGCCGAATGACTTCTAAAACGTTACTGAGCTTTGTTTGTGAAATATTTATCAGGTTTTTGGATTTCGGTAGATAAAATACAATTGTACAAAGTACTATGTTGGACACGAAAGAAAGCACAATAAACTCAATCATAGCCAAGATAAACAAGGTAAATCAGAATACTTGATTCCAGCATAAATATGACTTACATTGGTGACAGTTAAATAAACTAAACTGAGTTTCATTGATAACGGTATACTGCCTCAACTGCACAGTTTCTTTTTGTTTTCCTATATTTTAATACTGAAGAACTGATGCTTTTCTGCCAAAGAATCCACTGGGAGTAGTGTATTTTTTTTTATTAAAAATAACCTGTAATAGAACCAACATTTCAACAAAGAATATTTCTCTACTCATTTAATTTTTTTATAAGATAGATATAAAAACATGTAACAACTTATCTGATATCATTTCCTTGCGGTTAAACTTAACTCTGCCCCAATTTATCATCTGGCATACTTAATAATTGCATATGCGAGCACTTCCACTGCTGCTATTATTAACAACTAATATAATTGTAAAAAGAAAAACATTTTACTGAACAGTATCGATGGTCAAAACTTTTTATTTTTAAGTATTTACCTTTCCTATCATTATAATTTACAAAACTTTCTCTTTAGAAACTAATACAACATGAAAAGCAGCCTTATTTTCTTAATTGGAGATATTTGTTCTATAAATGGTGTATTGTGACTGTATACCATAATGTTAATTATTTCAATTACTCGTCTTCTATGTATTAGTGTAGTATATAATTTACTATAAGGATCGAATCTTGGTTTATTCTTTCCATGATTCGAGTGCCGCCAACCTAACGAAATGAAATCTCCAACATTGGGTGGTAAAGTGTCGCCGACCCCATTATTCTCATCTTTCATCAGTCCAGGGACATTTTTATTCACTATAGGTAAATTGTATTGATGGTTGGGAGAATAATCGCTTGTATCGAATCTAGCAAGATTCTCCCTCATACTAGTGTAAATATCATCACACTCAATGCTGTATATTAGACTATCCGTATCGGTATATAACGCTTTACATTTGCTACCGAACGTAGGAAGCATATAATCATAATGAAAATCATACAAACATGTTTTCGAAATATCAAGAATGCTCATACCTACGTATATAGGCTTATCGAGTTTAGCTGCTAATTTTGTTAATTCAATCGTGACCAAATTCTCACTGAATATAGTGCGACTGTGAAAATTAGGCTTAGCAATCATTGCTTCAGCACCATATCTTCCCTCCCACCTACTCACGAGTCTCACATCAACTCTATTTCTAACATTCTCCATAGTCTTACCGAACACCGCATTGTTCATTAATTTGAAAAGATTTTTCTCAAACTCATTTTTAGATGCTGCACGCAAACTAGTGTTCAGATCGATATATTTACGTAACCAGGTGGACAGCTGAAATCCTAAAACGCGATGAATGTGTTTTAAGACAACACCATTACGCATACATTGCTGTAAAGCACGATATTGTATAACATAGCGCTCCTTATTTTCTAAAGTTGCAAGTAGCTTCTTCTGACGTGTACCCGGTGGTGCATCACGTACGGGACAAAATGGAATGTCGGAATGTTTATCGTGAAGCATGCTTGGATACTCAAAGTCAACCTCTAAAATATAACCCTCGGGTGAATCTATCGGTATATTAGAGATATCCAAGTTATTTACATTTTCAATCCAGCGAAATCCGTGAGTAGGTAGCGGTTGAGACATTGCCCACCCATACAAATTATTTACATCGTAGTACATTAAATACTTAGAAGGTTCCTCGGGATTGTAGTTTTGCATGTACCGATTGTTAACCATTTCATAGCGGTGCGAGCATTGGCTTAAACCACCACGTATGCCCCGTTCTACGAAAAGCAGCATTTCTACGTCAGTGAAAAGTTCTAATCTTATTCCTGTATGTTTGAGCATTGCATCCCAAGTGAAGCCTGGGAGTGTATAATAATGAGCAGTATCCAAATTATAAGTTTGCATGCAGCTATCACGAAATTTTTCGAAAACGTCAGCCAACAATAGTACATCAGTTTTCAAATAGAGATCGCTATACTCCCCAAGTGTTCGTATTTGAAATTTGGTCCATACCTCCTTAGCGTGATTATACGCACCCTCACTAATATCATTATCGGATAATCTATTATAGAATATCTCGCGTGGAGGTAAAGCAGTTTCTTCCAGACCGTTCAGACTATCTATGTAATCGTAAGGAAAAATACCTTTCCTTGTCAGAAGGTTAAATTGTTCTATGTTTAAATATGAGAATTCTGACTCTAAATTTTTTAACTGTGATCTCGTTAAATATGAACTCAATTTGTCTAAACTAGATGCCATAAATTTGAAAGAATCGATAAACCTTAGTTGTATATTATATTTACGGATGAATTTAGTGAATGAAATATACTTCTCCTTATGTACAGGTAACAAGTGTACTGAACCTTCATACAAGTTAGCGATTGTACCGAAAATAAAATGTGCATCATAACCTGATAAATTATGAAAAATTACTGGTATTACATGTGGATCTTTAAAGTTTAAATTACAATTATTATGAGCAGGTCCCCTATATTTACCAGTTAAATGATCATGATCGCGAACACGTATTTGATCTGGAAGAAACGGCTTTTTACATATATGACAGTTGGGTTCAGTATAATGCCTTGAATTTTCACTAATACTTAATTTATGCATAGGTATTACTGTTTTCAGGTTTTCACTCGCTATACTAGACATTTTATCAAGCTCATGTACAAACCATTCGATACAATTAAGTCCTCGATATGATTTATAATTAGAAAGCGTTGAATCACGAACGCTTTTAAAATAATAACCTATACTAAAAGGTATGTGTTTTTGATAAATACCAATATCGTCATCCGTTTGCTCAACTTTTTCAAGCAAGCATTCAATGTCAGCGTATATGACAAATTGCACCCTCTCACTGTTCTTCATGTTATTGAAGGAAACCCAACGGTCCTTGTCAGGTAGCACAATTCGGATGTTTTTATTGAGTTGCGCACAATCATGTTCATGCGATTTTAGTTTCTCATCATTGTGGAAATAGTGTAAGCAACTATAGGAGGGAAAAAGTAATATTAGAATATAGAAGCAGTAATTATATATATATATACAGTAAAACATACCGATCACAAATAAGATGAGAGCGTTTTCGTCTAGTAAGCTGTCCATTTAGCAGTCTGGAAAGGTTCCTGATGCATATAAAATGTGCTGCTGCTCCTTGATGCTCAAGAAGAAGAAGATTTGCGTGTCTGGTCCTCTTGCATTTTGTTAATTGTAGAGGTGCTATGATTGTATTCTCATTCGTCTCAGTCTCTTCCACCATAGTAAAAATATTAATAGAGACATCATTATCTTCCTCAAATTTCGGAATCTGTTTTAATGTAGTCGGAAACGTTATACTTCTAACGTCGAAAACAGTTGTAAAATGAGGATATGAAGATTTTCGTTGTGGATGAGTATTCGGTTTTGCCAGATAGAGTGCAGCCGTTACAGCCCATGCAAAACATGTATTATCATCACTGTGTATGTTTACCACAGCCTCTTTATTCTTAATAGATTCTGGAAGCTCGATTGCACAACCTATATGCAGTGGGTTATAATAATTTATATTTATAATTAAATTCAGAATTTTTCCAACGCCCATCCACTATCACGCTCTTGAAACTCACTCAATTCTCTTAGAATTTTGTCTATTATATTTGTATTGTACCAATCACTAAAACTATCAGTTTTGTATAAAACTGCATTGCGGGTTGAGATATGTTTAATATCACTTATCTCTTTACAAATAAATTGTCCGTTAAAGATGCAATTTATCTTAACTGCGTTCACGTTATTAAACACTTTTTCTGTGTAGGTCTGTACTAAGTCTTTTGCACCTGTTAGAAAATCACGTGGTTCTATATAATTATAATTTACAACCATTCCGCTACATATTCGAGATTTAAATGAAGACTCGAGATCTTTCCAAATAAGCTTTCTCGCTCCAATTGATTTCTTATTTTTTGCCGTATGCAGAAGTAGACGTTGGATAGTTGTTATTTCAGTCAGATTTTCGTGTACTGTATCGGGAGCTGCAGATCTATTAGCATCTCTTAAACTTCGAATATAATCACGACACTTGCGTACCCACTCATGATAATTATGCTGATTTCCTAAATCAGGATTCTTGAGAGCATGACTCAAACAATAACTCTTATCCTTAGCTGCTCTAAGTAGAAGACACTGAATTTGTGCAATTTCTGCAACATTTTTCTGCAGCGTGCCTATAGGTGCGTTGCGATTAGAGATTCTGAGTTTATGAATATATTCACGACACTCGCGTACCCACTCGCGATATTCTTCTTGCGTTTTCAAAACTCTATTTCGTAGAGACATCTCTTGTTCTTTTCTTCGAGAGGGCTAATCAGGAACTGAGGAAAAGTGGGTGGGAAACTGAGCTCTCTTTAGATAAAGGATCTCTGAAACACTTCAGGGGGTAAGAGAACATTGAGGACAGGTGTAACGACATGTTAGAAAATAGATGCAAGCGTTTTTTCAGTTATACATATATTCCAGATTTTTGCTCATACATATATTTCATATAATAGACATTTTTTAAGGCACATACACCTTCATGATTCAAACATACTGGAAGATGTGAATTATGTAAGCTATCTTCTAAATCGAAATCCCCCTACATAAAAATATCTACATTAGTTATTTCTAAATTACAAATATATCTTAACCAATTTGTATTTTCAATTCCTTTCACAAAAATCTCATCCTCATCATCATTGATATACTTCCTTATAATATCTCTATATTTATAGTAGGGTGAGTAGCCATCCGCCCAATTTAAGCCGTGATAATTTAGAAAGAACCAGCTAAAAAGAAACATTATATTAAACAAAAATAATATAAATTTTTTCTTTTTCATATACTTACTATGTCCGCTTTCGCTCCTCTTCACTTAGCCATGAATATGAATAGGGAGGCGAAAATAAAATATGGAACGCTTTTTGTTCTTGTACAACAGCAAATTCTTTGATTATAAATGACTTATCCGTCAAACGGAATCCTTGAAAATCAACGAACGTTGGTGCCATTATGCCTACGTTTTTTATACTAAAATAATTCTATTTAAATATGCATGTTTCATGAAAATTTCCCCCTTTCTTCAAGCTAATTGTTCTTCATCCCTCCTACTATCCTCACCATAGGTCAAAACTATCTCCCACTATACGTAGCATAGGTCATAAATATTCTCTTGAGGACCAATGATGTTTCCGTTCTTCCAAGAGTGGCAGGTCAGTCATTTCCCCACCGTAGGACAAAAGTTTTGTCAACGCTTAAAGCATCTTAGAATTACCGCCCACTACATGTAGCATAGGGCAGAAAATATTCTCTCTTAGAGCCAATGACGTTTCCGTTCTTCTTCTAAGAGTAGTATAGGCATCTTCCTACCGTAGATTAAAAAAATGTTGACACCTCCCTAACAGTGCTTAAAAAGCTCGAAGAAATCGTAGGACAGGCATCAGTATTGCTTGAACGTTTGCTTCGTACGACAAATAACATTCCATTTTAAAAATGCCTTCACTGTTACATATTACACATATAATTGATTTTGACGGGTTTATGATAAACAGAAAGTTTGTGCAAAAAGAAGTGGCAATTAAAAACTTAACTACGGGAAATACGAAATACGGTGCATTTCGTGTTCATGAGCCGTATAAAAGTTTATCAATTAAGGACCAAAAAAGCGTAAATATCGTCTTCAAAAATATTCACGGGATAAAATATTGCAACACAGGATATGAACATTATAATCAAGAAGATATTTACAAATTTGTGAATAGCATAAAATTGGATTTTGAATACCCCCTAGTAGCTTATAAATGGGGGCATGTAGAAGGGGATTTTCTGAATTACTTGGATATACCAAATACAAATTTGGAAAGGTTTGGTTGTACCAAATTTGATAATTTGATAGCCACTATAAAACCTTGCAACACCCCGTGTAAACTACACGTAAAAATGTTCACCAATCATACGAGAAAGTCTATACATTGTGTATATCAAGAGGTAAACGTTTTCGCACGATGGGTACATCAACAAATAGATGTGAGTATCAAATGTTAAACTTACAATTTGTAAAATATTAACTGGATTTCTCTGTTTCAGATGATTGAATAAAATATATATATATATATATATACATCTTATTTTTACAAAGGCAAATAGTTAAATATATATTCAATTAATTTACAGTAATTTGTTTATAACTATATCAATATACTGAATACTGTAATAAGTAAAAATGGGAAAAATGAAAAATGCGAGATTATTACTTCTAACACAACATTGTATGATTTCATACCTTTTGTATGTACGAAAAAAAAACAAATAAGGTGAATTAACAGGAGATGGCGAACCAGGCCTTTTAATTTAACAAGAGATATACATGTAGATTACAATACTTTATTCCAGGATATAAAAAATGATTCGGAGGTATTTTACCGTTATACGAGGATGTCAAAAATACATTTTGAGAAATTATTATCTATGATTGAACCTTTTTTAAAGAAAAAGAGTTCACGTGCACTAAATCCTGAATTACGACTTCTCATTACTTTGTGGTAGGTATTTTCCTCGTGTAATTTTTCTAATATGCTATATTCACCATGCAGCGTGTTTATCCCAATATTATTAATTTGATCAATTCAATGAATATGAAAGCTTTCATATGATTTTTGAAGTCTTCAGTGCTTATAGTCATATTCAATATAACATTTTTGTTGGATTTTTGACATTTTGACTTTTTTCAAAGAATATTCCTAATATGAAGTTTCTACATACCATTTTTTCCTACCATTTCTTTATTGTTTTCTTTCTAAGTTATTATAAGATGTACTATTCAATTTTACCATTTTGCAGATATCTAGCTACTGGTGTATCATATTTTACTATCGCGCTTGCATTTTGTGTTGGAGAATCAACTGTTAGATCAATAATGAAGGAAGTTTGTAGCGTTTTAGTATCTATTTTGCAACCGATGTACCTGTCATCGCCAGAAAAAGGAGATTGGAAAAAGAAGACTGAAGGGTTTTGGGCACGCTGGAATATGCCAAATTGTCTAGGATCTATCGATGGAAAACATATCCGGATACGTTGCCCTCCACATTCTGGTAGCCTCTACTTTAATTATAAAAAGTATTACAGTATTGTGCTATTAGCGATAGCGGACCATTTATATAGATTTACACTTGTCGATGTAGGGTCATATGGAGGTAAGATATAAAATTCGTAAGTTTTTATTTATGTTTAACAATATTTAATTTTGTTATAGGCAACAGTGATGGAGGAATATTTAATAACAACGATATTAGTGTCCATGTAAACAATAAATTAAATATACCTCATGGAGATATAAATCTCCCTGGTAGTGAATTAAAGACCTCTTTGTTTTTTATTGCTGATGATGCATTCAAGCTCTCTAAATGGATTATGAAACCGTTTTCATACGAAAATCTAAATTACGAAAAACAGATATTTAATTATAGAATATCTAGAGCACGAAGAACAGTCGAGAGTGCCTTTGGCATATTAGCTAACAAATGGAGGATATTACATACAGCTATCTGTGTATTACCTCAAACTGCGGATTTAATGGTTTATGCATCAATTTGTCTGCACAATTTTATTCTGAAAGAGGAAGTACATTCTGGATACAAAGATTTCAGTAACGTATGTAGTGCAAGTATTGAAGAGGTAAATATTGTGGTTTTCTGTATAATTTGCACTAAATGTTTAATTTCTTGACAAACTTGAATTTAAAATATATTAAATATGATCAAATAATCATTTCACAATTCTATTTGGATAAATACAACCCCTAATTTTGAAGAAGGTAATACCGCTATAAGTGGAGAAACGCAAAGGTGTATTTTAAAAGATTATTTTCAATCTGCAGCAGGTGAAGTAGAATGGCAGCATGAGTATGTGCAACGAGTAACATTTAGAGACAATAAAGAATGAACAACTTTCTTATCTACAGCAGTAGTCTCAACATTCTAAAGCAAGTGCATACAGTATAACATAAAATGTGATACACATTGCAATTTCGCAATTGATATAGACTGTTAAAAGAATAATATTTATATACTTCTACTGTAAATATTTATTAACTTTTACATAGTGTGTGTTAGTATTTTAAATTATTCAACCTATGTATTTAGCAGCCCAGAAATACAAAGAAGGCTAAAAATATTTATATTGTTTTCTGTAGCTTCATTTGAATTTACGTTGTCTAGAAAGTTCATCTCCTTCGGAGCTTAATTGAAAGTACTAGAAAATAAAACATTCCTTTTTCTACTCTTGAGAAACGAATTATATGAAAGAAATTTCTTTATTACTATCAGAAGTCATTAATTATATACACTAGCCCAATATAGTTAATGAAGGTAAAGGTACTTTTATGAAATGTAATGCACATCATATAATCGAAAAATTTCTAACAGCGTGATTATTCAGTTTTAATGCTCTACATTATAAATTAAACATTTTTAGAATATCCACTATACAGTTCGATCTCTTTGCGTTAAAATTCTATCGTCAGTATAATTAATATAACTTGCTCCTTTGGAATCAGTGGACTTTATCTCCAAAGTCCAGCACCAATTTTGCAAACAGCGCAGACCGATATTTAAAATATACGTTTATATATTCTACATCATATTAATGTATATACCTAAGTGTATTCTTCCTTCTCTTATTTTGTCAGTTTTTTTTGTTAATCTTACATAGTATTAATGATAACAAAAATATCATGTATTTCTTACTCACGCATAATATTTTATTAATAATACATGTTGAGCTGTAAAAAAAAATATATATATATATATATATTGCTTCGAAATAACACATGCCTCTTAAGTATTACCGAAAGTACAAAAGTATTTGTTGAATGTTGTTTATTACAATCAGATAATTCAAGTATCATTCAAATAAGCTTCTCTTAACGTTACAACGCGATTAGATGATTATGTCACTTACCGCGCATAAGTTCTATATGTAGAATGAAATAAAAATCTTAATATTGAATTGAACTTAGTCATAGCAACTTATACAGAGTGTAACAATGATGTCCTGCAACCACCCTTAAATTTTGGCCGGACATCATTATTAGACCTTTTATATGTATCTTATTTGTATACAAAGAAGGTTTAACATAAAATTAAATAACTGAAACTTATAATATTTATAAGAAAAATCTAGGAAAAATCTAACAAAAATAAATTTTTCATATCATAGATTTAACAATGAAAAACATATTACGGATAAATTGAAAAAACATTGTATTGAATAATTAATCCTTAAATGTGTTTAAAAATAGTTTTCAAAACGTTAAAATTACGTTTAGCTTAAGGTAGAAGTTAATGATTCCAAAAGTAGCTTTCTTCTAATATCTTTATCCTTATCTGGAATATCATTAAATTTAGCTCGCAAAAAGTCGAAGAAGGAATCATCTGCATCTGAAGGATTTCTTTCAACAAAATTTGATATTCTTTGACTCAATTAAATGATTGTTTGTTCCAACTCTTTTGTCTCATTCAACTTCTTTTTTTTAATGACTGGTCTAATATTATTTTCTTTGTTCCCATTTCTATCGTATGCAGTATTTTCGTTTGATCTTACATTCTCCTCATTCTCAGAATGTGTGCTTGATCCCTCGTTTCTATCATCATTATCTTGTATATTATTAGAGCTACTGTTTCTATATTTTTTCGACAGATGCAATTACTGTAGGTACTGTAAATATTAATAATGAAAGTAAAAACATTATACTAATAATGTTATTAAATAATTAATTAATAATAACAATATTAAACCTTCGTCTAATAATACAACAATCCAAAAAAGACATCTGTTTAAACAAAGGAAATCTATCACGTTTTATTACACCATTTCCACTTTTGCATTCAGCTTCTACCTTTTTTTCTCTTTTACATACTGATCCCGTAAATTTGTACAACGTTTTTGACAATATTTTGCAGTATACATATTATCTATTAAAAATATATCATATTTGTGATTTTAGTGTCTGGTTATGCATATTTAAATTTAAATTTTAATACTCACCTTTACAGACTTCTATCATTATAGTTGATATTTCGACCCATGCATTATTTTTCATCAGTCTATCTTTAAAATATTTATTAGTTTTATCATATAAAAATTGCCGTTCCCTATACAATTCGATCAGCAATTCATCTCCAGTTTTTACATTTGAAGAAATATTCTCTGGACACCCAGAAAAAAAAATATCAGCTTCTTCTTCAAAATAATCATTTACCTAATCATGATCCGACATATTGATTTTTTGTTAAAAAAACAAGTAAATATAAACAATATGTGCTCAGAAATATTATTGCAAAATATTAAACTATTTGCCTGTGAAGTTTCAAAATTTCCTGTTCTTCCTTCGTCTATTTCTTACAGTGTGCAGCTGCCCCATTAAATTTCACTTTTACGATTTACGTTTTTCTCTGCCTTAGATTACGTTACGTTACGGAAACCGTAAAGTACTTACGGACTGTTACAGACAATTCTCTGCCATCGCCCTTAATCTCTTTCACAAGATTCTCGTAGCTATTACATGCGAGTTTATCCTCGAGGTTCCTAAGGGCGCGATCTTTGTTGGCAGCGTCAGAAAACGTCACTTTGATCGCGCTATTAGACCGCACAATAATATTACCACTGTTATTTCAAGATTTGGAGCGTACCGACCTTAATTTTTCCCCCGTTAGGTTGCCAACCTGATTTACAGTTGACGTATCCCCGTCCGGGTTGATTGCAGCCAAATTGATGCTCAGGTTTTTCGCTGTTACGTTGGCACCCTGCTTTGTCGCCGTTGTGTTGCCAACCTACCTGGAGTTTTTCGCCGTGCGGTTGCATCCCTGAATTCGCGAATTTGAGCGTTCCCGCGATGCAATTCGACTCTCCGACATGTGCGATGCGTTTCTAACCCTTTTTTTCAGGTTTTTCCTCCTATTTACAGGTTCCCAAGTACCAGAGGACGTCCCAGGACCGCGATTTTCCCCGCCAAGGACCACGCGTTGCCGACCGTTGCCAGAAGGGTTAGGAAGAGAAGAAACAACCTTAGAAGTGCTTGCGTCGAGGACTTTAGCCCCGGGCAAGCACAGGGGAACAAAATTACATTTATTTACAGAGTTATTAGTGGAAATAGAGATAGCTGGATATTGCTGCAAAAGTGATGCCCCTGATGTTGCGGAGCTGGAAGCTGTCCGAGCCACGCTGGCGTAGGTAGCTGGTGGTCTGCTCGTTGTGGCTGTTACTTCCTAGTGAGCCCGAGTAGAGTCTTGATTTTTGGAGTTTCGCCTATGCACCCTGAGCAACTTCCTAAACTTCTCGTTATTCGCGAACAGCCTGTCAATCGTTTGCGCATATTTATTAATCCTATCGAGATAGATATGAGGTGTCACAATTAGGTTGGGTCTGTCCAACAGTTCGTTGGACAAACCTATTGCCTAGTTCCTAATAACCTGGTTCTCATGGTTGAGAATCACGTCATTAGCCTCAATGATATCAAGCGCGTCTACAAAGAATTTATTACCCGAGCTAGTCAGTTCCGACTGACATGTATCTACAAGCGATGATTTGGGATTTTTACAGTACCTTTTATACCGGGCAGAGGTTACCGAGGTAAGCGATGATCCCCCGATGGATGTTGCAGAGCCGTCGGTGTCCGTGCCAGAGGTCCTCGTGTTGCGTCTCCGCTTGCCAGGCAGGATTCCAGGTCCGGATGGTCGAGCTGTCAATGTTGAGCGTCCATCTTGTTTACCTAGCAACCGGACGTTGGTTGTTAGCCGGTCGGCTTGAGCTTCGGGCTGGTTCTCGACGACTAAGCAGTCGCTCGCAGCGCTCGACTCTTGCTGGATGATTTGCTCAGCACAATCCATAGCGTTTACAGAAACGTCAACCGGGGCTGCCTCCTGTTGGAGGGAGGCTCCGGGAGTGTATTTATCGCCATCTTTGGTGTTTTTAGGCGTTTTCTTTACAGAAATGGAGCAGCTGGCATTTTTTAACGATGTGGCGACGGACTGCTCGGCCGTCGCCATCATCGGAGCAGAGTTTACAGTCCCCTGCTCAGAGACGGATTTTTGGGTCTCCATATGGTTCCCACGAGTACGGTGGAAGAGAGGTCGACCCGGGCAGAGACACCATTGCCCGGGCAAGCCTACATACACTGCAGGGTGCAGCAGGTACCTTCAGAAAAATGTTTTTTATAGAGGTTGCACGTCCTCACGGACCGGGTGGTTAAGCCAAGCCCCCGAACCCGTCGCGAGCAACGTACCCGGGTCACGCATGAACCAAGGTTGTTGGAGCCCGCGGCGAGTCTTACGGTATTCGGATAAGGTTGCGCTTCCCTTCCCCATCTCAGGTGACCCCGGGGTCACCATGCCCGTACTTTCTGCAAGCAGAAAGCCCTTGAGGCGCCTGGGATTCGTTTAGCCGCCCCGCAGAGGGTTACCAACGGCACCGCGTGGAGGTAGAATCCAGACTTGGACAGGAGAGGCAATGTTTTTCGCATCCTGCCCCGGCGACAGAGTCTCTGAAGGATCTCCAGTGCAGACGCGACTCAAAGTAAAGCCGACCGTCACCTTCATTGATCAGAGAGAGACAGTGCAGCCACCGTCAACACCCTAACACCCTAACGCTAATGGTTATAACAGCGGTGATGAATACACTGGCAGAACTGGCAATAATCTCAGTTTGGCTGAATGGCAAGAGGTTTGTGTAATGTGCATTAAATTGTATTGAATTAATTTTCTAAAAGGAATCGATTAGCCCCGCCCTCAGAGGATCTTTCTTCCTATCACAGATCTCCAACTTAGGCCCTGATTTTCTCAGTTCAACGTGCTACTTCAGTATGACGATAAATAACTGAGCCCCTTACGGACAAAAGGGAGAGGGCTTGAAAAGGAAAAAAAATATAAGCAATATATATTAAATTCAACATATAATTAAAGACGAATGACAAAACAATTTTAAAATACATGACTATTCTTCCTAAAATTCAACATATAATATATTTGTCAAATAACTAAACAATTTTAATTTTAAAATACATAATTATTCTTCCGCCCTTATCCTTGCTCTTTTTATTGAATACTGCGCCCGCATCACATCCTCATCGTCATCCTCTTCCTCATTGTCATCCTCTCTCCTCTCATTCTCCTCCTCCTCCTCGCCTCCACATTAACAGAGGCGATGCCTACCATCAGCATTTGTGCATAGGATAATATTGTAAAAATAAACGGATTTTAGTAAAATGCACGACACAAGTTCACATTTATAATAAATTACTATTTTCAAATACTGCTTCGTCCCTGTCACTTAATTCACCACTTAACGGGAATCCGTATACCGACATTACAGGGCGAAAATTATTTCGCATGCAGCGTCGTCATTTGTTGACGGATTGTAAAGTTATTACAGGTTTTTGGAAATGCCAGAAGCTTATCTACTAAGTTACGTTAGGACAATTAACAACAAATGAAAAAAAATTTTTGTTTAAACAAATAAATTAACATTATTGAGAAACAACAATTAAATCGAAAAATCCCCCAACGTACTTTACTAGATGATGTTCATACGTTTCCAAAAAGTCCACATAAATGCAAATCCGTCAAGAAATGACGATGCTGCATGCGAAATAAATAATGGAAGAATTTCGTGTTAGCGACTTCCCGAACACGAAATTCTTCCATTATTTATTTCACATGCAGCATCGTCATTTCTTGACGGATTTGCATTTATGTGGACTTTTTGGAAACGTATGAACATTATCTAGTAAAGTACGTTGGGGGATTTTTCGATTTAATTGTTGTTTCTCAATAATGTTAATTTATTTGTTTAAACAAAAATTTTTTTTCATTTTTTGTTAATTTTCCTAACGTAAATTAGTAGATAAGCATCTGGCATTTCCAAAAACCTGTAATAACTTTGCAATCCGTCAACAAATAACGAAGCTGCATGCGAAATAGTTTTTGCTCTGTAATGTCGGTATACGGATTCCCGTTAATAGTCCTATTAAAATTGTCGTAATATCGTCTAATAGAGTTTCAATAGGAATTAGAGGGTTCTCCTCGGCATACATTAAATTAATCACTAATTTATAGTTCATTTTCACTTGTTCCATACAAAAAAAATCGACCGAATTGAATGGTGAAGAAAACTATAATGTCGTTTTTAATGGAAGGCCCATAGGAAGAAAATAGTAGGAGGGGCTAGGATGGATATGTGGTGGGAAAAAAGACCCTTTAAGAGTGTAGAGGTCGGTTGAGAGGGCGAAAAGATGGGTAGAAAGTTTTTAAGAAGAACATTAACGTTAAATAAAATTTTAATTTATTCACTAGTTTTATATATAATTATAATATATGAATTTATTCCTCTTACCACATATGTTAATGTCCATTCGCGTGTCCTCCCTCAATTTCTCTAGCACGTCTTAGAAACATTTGTAATCAGCGAAACACTGTTGATAATTACAACAAATTAGAGGATTTTCAGAAAATACATAATGAGCTTATTTATATATATATATAATAAATCACTATTTATATCTAAAAAACCTTCTTCCTTCTCTCGGTCATTTCTTTCAGTGAAACATAAACTAAAAACATCTATTATTTCATCTAATTTAATTTCTATTGGGCGCCCTAATAAATCTTCAATATCGTGTCCTTCTTCCATAGTCTCTTTAACACCTATTAAAAATCTTCGTACAAAGGTTAATGCTATTGAGATAAATTCAAAAAATTAGAGGATTTTCGAAATAATGCATATAATAACTTACCATCTATGCTCATCATTTCTTGGGTCCGGCTGTCACTTATTTCAATAAAATTGAATTCAAGCAATTCTATCAGGTCTACTACTGCACTGACCGTAGGATTTCCCAAAACAATAGAAATGTGAGGCTGCATATTTTTATCACTCTCTAAATACCACTGTCTTGTAAAATAAAAAAATCTGACTAGTGATCAAGGCATACAGTGTCTTATAAAATAAAAAATCTAACTAGTAATAAAGGCCCAAGAAAAATTTGATATGAAATTAAAGGGAAGACTCATAAGAGGAAAATAGTGGGAGGGCCTAAGTTAGAGATCTGTGGTAGGAAGAAAGATTCTCTGAGGGCGGGGCTAATCGAATGGTACACTTCCTACGAATATTCGTATACCATTACTAATACATGAGTACACTAGATTTTTTTTTATTATATCTAGAGATCCTCTAATAATTAAATGATACATTTCCTGCTAATATTCGTATACCATTGATAATATATGAGTACACTAGATATTTTTACTACATTTTCTTGCAAGCAGACCTTACAACCAGAGACCCCCCACATATCCTCATAAGAGCTTTCCCAAAACTTTCTAACCATATTTTATCCTTCTCAACCACCCTCTAGCTATTTTTTCCCACATGCTAAACAGAGTCACAGTGTGAAGTAAAACTGTTAAGTAGCCATTGATGCGCTCGTAAATTCAAAGCTGTTTAACTTAGGAGACGACCGTAAGATTCTAGCCAGACCAAACTGAGTAATATAAATAAAAGAATCATATAGCAGATATGTGTGTGGGTGATTACTTCTCGCTTTAAATAATGAATAGTTTGTATTTTAAACACAGTCATCGCTTTATCATTTGGCGCATGTTATGACACGTTTGAATTAAATGGATTTATTTAATTTAAACAATGAACACTTTATATTCCAGACTGCTATCATTTTATCTAAGGAGCGTGTATATAATTAACGTATATATAATTAACGTGTATTTGAAGAACGTGTATTAACACGTTTAAATCTTCAATCACGAGTGGAGTAATCTTTCAGGCGCATAGGATATTTCAGTCAGTTTCAATTAGAAGCGTCAAGTGTTTAACACTACATGCAGAATATTTCATTATAGCTCCAAAGTAGTGCAAAGTATCAGTGTCACGTAATTGACGTAGAAAATCTTTACAAGATAAGAATTATTTTTTTTACGTTATTAGGTATGCGTTGTTCTTTATTCTTAATATTATTTTTTTTATTTTAGAAATGGATTTATCTAAGATTAATGAACTCGCAATTGTACAACCTAAAACGTTTATAAAGCTGAAGACATTTGAGGTGAATAAGGAGTACCAGATACCTGATTTATCGATAAATAAAACCAAATATGGAGAGAGAATAATATCAAAGGTGTTAATAGGCGAATGGTTTTCCTTGCCTGCGAGGATGATGATGTTACTGGATACACCAGGCCAATTCGAGAAACTTCAAGATGCAGCTTCAAAACATATATTAAAATTCACTTATCTGGGGGGAGTATACAACAATATGGTATTTACAGCTATTCAACCAGTTTCGCAAGAATAATGTATAAAACATTTGTGAGGAATGATTAAAAAAATGAACACACAAATAAATGATTATTGTATATCTTATATAACTTATTTATTTTTTCCTTCATTACAATAATAAGTTTAACTAGTCTTTTAGCGATTAACTTACATTTCCAACAATACTTGAAAGCGGGTTATATTCAATAATTTTATCATGTATAATTAAACAATACGCCGTAGTATTACTTTCAATATTTTTAGCACAATCGATCTCAATTTTAACGTCAACCGTGCCCGATTTAATAGATTCGTTTTGATACGAGCAAGCAATAACAAAGAGAGGACCATATTCTAAGAAGTTTTTGTAATCAAGCATTGGTTTCGATGGTTTTTCTCCAGCATAATATGATTGAATAAATTTAACATACATATCATTTAGTACAGAAAATCGAGAATTTTCAGTATCAGTATCGAGTCGATCATATGGATAAAATTCAGGATTCAGATAGACTTTAACATCACGAACAAAGCTGTCGTCGAAGTCAAGCACCTTCATATACTGCGTATTCTTCTTATTTCTTCTAAATGCTAGAATAACGTATCGAGGCTTCTCCAATTGTGTTGCAGCTTTTACAGTTCACGTATGCCTCTGTGTTTCCGGTAGAAGCGGGTATTCGTAGAGCTCCCAGGATCGAAAAGCCATGGTGAGGCTCTTGTTTTGCTCGATAATACGTAGAAATTGAAGTTTTGTGTATTCATTTAATGTTATATGAGGACTTCTCCATTGAACTTTTTGCACACCAATTTTGGAGTCGGTGATTTTCGTTGAAGAGTATATCGAATTCGTATCATTACGCGCTCGAATAAGAACGAGCTCATGACGTGCATTTATTATGACTCTTTTATAATCTTCACAAAAACCCAATAGCATTTTCAGTGGTACACAAAAATTGAAATATTTCGTAGGCTTATAATCTTATACAAACCATCCTGAATGGTGTAAACTTGTACTCTCCTCCCCAGTCAGGGAAATGAGAGTTTTAATGGAACTAGTAATACCCATATTCTTACTGCGATCAATCTCAATACCATTCAATTCATAGCGAATTTCATCGAACAAGAATGCCATGGAATTGCAGTCAAGTCCCACAGTATCTTGAGTTGTTGCACCCTAAGCAGGAGTGCCCTCGATTAATTTTCCCTCTATGTATAGGTAATTCTCACATGGTAGAAGAATTAAATCTTGCTGTTGTATTGGAATTCGAATTTCATCACTATTTCCCAATGATGCATTTGCATACGGATTGTAAGCATGCATTTCCATTTTAGTAATGCGATTGTCGTATACAGGTTGTGCGGTTACGTCCAAAAGGTCCATCTTTATTTCTAACCTTGAAACCCGGTGATTGAAGAAAGGCTATATTTTTTCCTGTAAGTGATGGTATTCTAACGTAGTCCCCACTTAATGTATCTGGTCCTGCAGCAGCTGTTGGACTGATGATAGGCTCATCAAGTATGGGTGATTTATAAGTATTTTTGTAAATTAGCATTTTCTAATATGTAATCGAATTGTAATTGCTTCCCCACCGAAATTTACTAAACGGTTTTCCTGATCGAGAATGCGCAAGGTAAGACGGTCAATTACTTTCACAATGACTGGCAAGTAAATGACGTTTTTCGGTGTTTCCGAGATTTTATAGCCAGGTGGGACACTTGGAAAAAATTCATGTATAAGATGTTGAGGTTTGCCGTTTGTATATGCACCAGCAATAATATTACATTCAATTCGTAAAATATTGACCCTTATAATGTTTACGGGCTGGTCTGATTCGGCTAGAGTGTTCGGCTGAATAATTCGATCTGACGAAAAACCTAATAATGATCCTATATTATTAGGTTTAGTAAAATCAATCAGATATTTACACTTTATTTCACTTTTCAACGTATTATTATTAGCACGTAGAATAATAACATCTTCATTATCCGCTTCATGCATTAATGTGCGCAAAAGATCATTTATAGCACTCAGCTCATAACAACCTGTAGGTATAGTCAGATCTTCGATATCGTAGTAAAACTTATTGTTCGACTCATCAACATTAGCGATTGAATTGAAGCTCTGAAAGTCTACGAGACCAAGTTCATATTGCCCCTCCTGAAGATTGATCGGTGGGAAAAAATCTGTCTCCAATATGGATTCGCAGTCAGACAGCGTAACCGTTAAAGACATTGTTCAAGTAGAAACTTGACGCACAACTGACCACATATGCTTGTATCATACAATTGATATTGATCATAGTTGTAGTAGATTATAGCAGGAGGTCCTAAATATTCTACAAGTTCAATTGGGGGTTTCAAATATCCGAAGGAGTCGAAATACTTTACACACTTATTACGTTTAACGTAGGCAACCCAATGTGTGCCGAAACCATTCTCGTCATCGAGATTTACGATTGCACACTCATTGCGTAGCACGGTTTGTGGTAGAGATGTACGCATAAAGATTCCACGAAAGTGCGGTATGTCATGACATTCATGTAATAATTGAATATTACTAGTAGCTGCAGATGCTGGAAGGTTGCTTATTTTTTTTCCTTTTTAAGCCTTCTCCCTTTTGCCCGTAAGGGGCTAGGTATAAACCGTGTCCACGTCTGCCCTCTATTAAACGATTGTGACGCTGTATTTCCTCCAATTGTCTCTTGGACGCTTTCGCGTCGTTTACAGCTTTTGTTATACCTGCTGCGCCTCCAGCTAATGCGCCCACTGTACTAAAAAGTGGGAACAGAGGTAATAAGCCCCACCGTTTTTTTTGGATTAAATTGCTTTTTCCTCAATAAACCTCCTCGTTTCTTCGGTACACGAATTTTTCTTTTCTTCATGCTTCTTACATGCACTTGTAGGCCTAAGCCAAGTTTTCGTTTTACATTCATAGATGCCCAGACCGCGGCTGCAGCTGCTCGTTCACGTAAAGATGAGTCACTAGCTGTGATGCATTTTCGTGCACGCTGTCCAAGCACTTTGTCAGACTGGTGACGTGGAGGTAGATCCTTATATATTGAATATGCGATATCGTGTTCACGACAGGCTTCGTCCAGAGCATTTACGCCCCGATCACCACGTGCTAACCGCTCCTTAAGTCGAGTACCTGGCCCACAATAATTGTAGCCAGGAATATGTAGCTCGTACGGTAGTTTATTCAGTATTTTATTGAAAAAGGCGCCACAGCCATAGCTCACCATGTGGACCTTCCTTTCTCTCTTCCTCTCTCTCACTGAGTTTGTTGACACGCCCAGCAATCTTTTATTGCGGGGGGCAATCCATCATTATGATCTTGATTAGGAAGATTATAATGTTTGAAACACCAGTAATATTGTTGTACTTCAGGATCTGCGCGAATGTGTTCAGGTAATTTATTCCAAACCTCTTTAATACTATTTGGAAAGTGCTTTAAAAGTATAATTTTCGGTATATATTCAAACTGTTCAGCAGTTAACTCCTCCAATTTTGACACGGCTAACACTGAGAACGACATAATGAGAACTGATCGATCAATTCGTTTCATTCCTATAAATAGGTTGTATATCTATAAGATAATCAGTCATGGATTTCGTAAAGCAACCGCTCGGTATTCGCGTCTCTAATATAGATTACCGAACAACCGATAAATGCATGAGACGTCACGGCCTTCTACTCCCATCAACCATTTGCTGTATAGTTTGTGGACCTTCAAATTGTGGAAAAACAAACGTATTACTGAGCCTTATAGAAAGTCTTCACGGTGTAAGATTTGAAAACCTATATGCTTATTCAAAATCATTGCAGCAACCGAAATATCGATACTTGGAGCGGCTACTATCGGAAACTGAAGAAATTGGTTACTTTCAATTTCCTAATAATAGCGAGGTTATAAAAGTAGCACAAGCACTACCAAATTCGATTTTCATATTTGATGATGTCGCAAACGATAAGCAGGATAATATAAGAGACTACTTCTCCATGGGTAGGCATTCTAAGATTGATTGTTTTATCTTTGTCAGACTTATGCAAGGATACCAAAACATCTAATACGTGATAATGCAAATTTTTTAATTATTTTTAAACAAGATGGAACTAATCTAAAACATATATACAATGAACATGTAAATACAGATATGGAGTTTGAAAAATTTTGTGAATTGTGTTCAAATTGTTGGAAACGTGATTATGGATTTTTAGTAAATGATAAAGACAGTGCAATGCAAAATGGAGGATATCGAAAGGGTTTCAATAAATATGCTGTGATTAAAGAGTGATGTTAATGGTTAAAAATGTTAGTTTAACCTCGAACGTTGAACAAGTCTATATACTGAATTCAGAATAATTCTACAAAATGAAGGAGAAAAAGCTTTTAAAGAAGATTGCTGAGACAAGTGAAGTAATTCGTAAGAAATATCGCGCACTCAAATCAGACAGAGTAATGTTGGAAGACAGTTTAAGTAAAACTTTTAAACCGATAGTTGAACCATTAAGGAAGCTCACCGAACATAATGAAGCGATCTTCGTTGCACCGAAACATGAGATTAAGCAGGAACCGATAAAGAGATCTCTCTCACGTGAGGAATCTCTTATAATTCTGATGAAACGAAGAAAGTCTTATCTCACATCGACTCCACAGCGGAAAGATTTCATACGCAGCTCCAGAATTAACGTTCAAGGTCATTCATCGGATGATGAGCAGGAATATCCACAGTCGCACGAAACACAGTACCTTTCTCTGGAAGATGATGAAGAGGAGGAGGAGGAGGAGGGGGAGGGGGAGGAGGAGGGGAGAAGGTGAAGAAGAATAATGAATATGGCACGCAAGATTTAGCGAAACAAATAGAATTACCTGTGCATACATCCATCGAGGATGTAAAAGATGCTAATCGAAGTACGATAAAGTCTGGTTCAATTGCATCCAAATATATAGAATTGTTGACGAATAATGCTAAGGATAAAATTGACAGTAATTTTGGAGTTAAGTTAGATAAAGTGACGAATAAAATGTGGCTTGCGAAATGTGCTTTTAATGTTGATGATTACAGTAATTTTATAATTATCGATAAGGAGTATTATCCTGGCACGAAAGGTCTATTTGAATTGATCTTCATGAAAGAACCTGAAGATTATACTAAATATGATTTAGGCACATATAAGAGTATTCTTTCTCAAACTAATGTGCACAGAGAAGATAACACTAGCACAGGAAATCTTCGTGGGAATAAGGGTCATAAATGGAAGGAAATAATTAGTACATTATTTCCATCGAAGGCAAAACTTGTGCAAGGCAATGGATACATGCGTGTTACTAATAATCCAGTGAGCTATGTAGATTGGAACGATCCAAACGAACTGGTCGAGCGATTAAAACTATTAATTGCATCATCTGCTGCTGGTCATACGAATCACCATAATGAGATACAGTCAATGATTGAGGTGCTCCATGAAGAAGGTATCGTCTTATAAAAGAGATTGTGGTTTCAAGATTTTTCCAGTACAGCGTTCTACTTCACTATGACGATAAATAAATTTGGAGCTGGTTTCAATACTGGTACAGTAAGAAATTATTTTCACAAAATTGATGATGATACGTTAAAGTTTGATAAACATAAGAATGCATCTAATGCCAAGAAGAAAATAATTTCAAACTTGGGATCTGATGTTACTGATGAGACAAGTGCGGTGAATATCAGTGTTCTGATGAGTAATTTTACACCTCTGCGTGATAGCTTTACAAAGGAAATGAATGAATACAGTCTAAAGCTGAATGAATGTGTATCAAAATGCGAGATCCTTGAGGAAAAAATTACAGCTCTGCTGAAAAAACATACCGATGAAATTGAAGAGAAAATCGAAAAATTGAATCATAAAATTAAGCAAAATATTCGCAAATTGCCAGGATCTAAATGAGAGAAGAAAGCATTATCGTATATAAAAGATATTGTAGTTTCCAGATTTTCTCAGTTCAACGTACTACTTCACTATGACAATAAATAAATTTGGAGCTGGTTTCAATACCGGTAAAGTGAGAAATTATTTCCACAAAATTGATAATGATACGTTAAAGTTTGATAAACAAAAGAATGCATTTAATGCCAAGAAGAAAATAATTTCAAACTTAGAATGTGATGTTACGGATGAGACAAGTGCGGTGAATATGGCTGCTCTGTTACGTAATTCGATGACTGTACGTGATAGCTTAATGCGAGAATTGTTTGAATACAGTGAGAAGCTAACTCACTATTACCTAAAATGTAACATTCTTGAGGAAAAATTTACAACTCTAATGAAAAAAATCGATGAAATTGATGAAATTGGTATAAGAATCGATAAATTGGTTGATAAAGTCGATCATAATGATTATAAATTGGATCGAAAAGACAAGGAATTACGAAATGATATGATTGTTGGATTGAAAATTGTTGTAGAATATTTCTCTAATCAGCTGGCAAAAAAAGATTTTGCAAATGAGAAGAATAGAGAAGACGATATAAATTATGCCTTGAAGAAACTTATACTAACGCCAGTGCTTGATGACCTGCTGTAAACATAACACGTAGTGGAATAATTATGAGTAGTGAGGAGAAGAAGCAATTGGTAGAAGAGTTGCATGTGCCTGCCAGACGGAACTTTTTACGTAGACGGGTAATAATACGAGGCTTCGATGACCTCTGGCAAGCAGACCTGGTAGACATGAGAAACTATGCAGACGCAGGCTACCACTACATTCTCACAGTTATTGATGCATTGTCGAAATATGGCTGGGCAATAGCCCTGAAAACCAAGTCAGGCAAGGAAGTGACAGCTGCATTGCTGAAAATCCTGAAGAGTGGGAGATGTCCGAAAAATCTACAGACCGACGATGGCAAGGAATTTTATAATAGTGATTTCCAATCGCTTATGAAAAAGCATGGAATAAATCATTACTCAACATACAGTGTATTGAAAGCAACCATAGTCGAGCGTTGGAATCGAACGTTGAAGACAGAAATGTGGAAAGGATTTACGTTGAATGGAAATTACAAGTGGAGAGCTATGCAACAACAACTGGTTGACAAATACAATTCAAGAAAACATCGTACTATAGTAATGCGTCCAGCCGATGTGAAACCTGAACATGCTAATAAGCTCTTAGCAACAGTATTCAGTAATATAAAGATCGTTGGTCGTGCCAAGTTCAAAGTCAGTGATTTTGTACGAATCAGTAAATATAAGAATGTATTTGCAAAAGGCTACACACCAAATTGGACAACTGAAATATTTGAAATTATAAAAGTGCAGAAAACAAATCCTGTTACATATTTACTAAGGGATTCTAGTGGTACAGATATATATGGTGGATTCTACGAACATGAACTTTTAAAAACTGCTAATCCTAATGTATATCTAGTTGAGAAGGTATTACGTAAGAAGGGGTCAAAGTCTTTGTAAAGTGGTTAGGATTCAATAATACACATAATTCATGGATAAATAAAAACAATATTTTGCAACATACAATTTATTAATAAAGAAGCAATTATTTAATCTTCATTTAAATCTACTTCACTTAATTCTATTTCATTTATCCTATAATGACCCCATGGTAGAGTTGATACAGTACCTTGTACAATATAGCGCTTATCATCATGTGGACTGAGAGAAATTTTTTGCTGTACAATTGAATAAACATTATGCAATTTTGAACGAATTAAATTTTGATTATGGATATGAACAGTAAAATTTTGTAAGCAGTCTCTATAATCTTCAAACGTTATTTTTCTAGCGATAACGCAACTCTTAACGCCCTTAGCTTTTTTAAAAATTTTATCTTGTATTTTAAATGTATACATTTTCGATCTCAGCCCAATAAACTCAGTCATAATTCTCCCGTTATTCTCATCTTTCATCAAACCAGGCACTTTTTTGTTTACTAGAGGTAAATTATACTGGTTATTAGGCGAATAATCACTAGTATCGAATCTTGAAAGATTTTCTCTCTTGATGGTGTAAATGTCATCGCATTCGATACTGTATATCAAACTATCTGTATCGGTATACAATGCTCTACATTTACTACCAAACGTTGGAAGCATATATTCATAATGGAATTCGTATAAACATGTTTTTGAAATATCTAGAATACTCATACCTACATATATAGGTTTATCAAATTTCGCCGTTAATTTTTTTAATTCTATCGCAACCAAATTTTCGTTGAATATGGCGCTACTGTGAAAATTTGGTTGGGATATCAATGCTTCTGCTCCATATCTTCCTTCCCACTTACTAACTAGCCTCACATCAACTCTATTTCTTACATTTTCCATCGTCTTACCGAACACTGCATTGTTCATTAGTTTGAAAAGATTTTTCTCAAACTCATTTTTAGATGCAGCTCGCAAACGTGTGTTTAAGTCTATATATTTGTTTAGCCAGGCAGATTGCTGGAATCTTAATCCGCGATGGATACGTTTCAGTACCATTCCATGACGAATACATTGTTGTAAAGCCCGATAATGTATAACATAACGCTCCTTATTTTCGACAGTTGCAAGTAGCTTCTTCTGTCGTGCTTCGGGCGGAGCCTCACGTACCGGACAAAATGGCAAGTCAGAGTGATTATCATGAAGTACGCTTGGATACTCCAAGTCTACCTCTAAAATAAAACCCTCAGATGAATCTATAGGTATGCTAGAGATATCAAAGTTGTTAGTATCTTCAATCCAGCGAAATCCATGAGTAGGTAGAGCTTGACACATTGCCCATCCGTATAGATTATTTACATCATAGTACATTAAATATTTGCTTGGTTTTGTTGAGTCATAATCATTCATATACCGATTGTTTGCTTTTTCATAGCGGTGAGAGCACTGACTCAAACCACCACGTATTCCGCGTTCTACGAAAAGCAACATTTCAACATCAGTGAAAAGTTCCAATTTTATTCTAGTATATTTAAGCATTGCATCCCAAGTGAAGCCTGGGAGTGTAAAATAATGTGCAGGATCAAAATTATAATTTTCCATGCAGCTATCGCGAAAATTTTCAAAAACGTCTGTCAGTAATAATACGTCAGTTTTTAAATAGAGATCGCTGTACTCCCCAAGTGTTTGTATTTGAAAATTGATCCATACCTCCTTAGCATGATTATATGCCTCTTCACTAATATCACTGTCAGTTAATTTGTTATAGAATAACTTGCGAGGCGGTAAAGCATTTTCTTCCAGACGATTCAGATTATCTACGTAATCATAAGGAAAAATACCTTTTCTTGTTAGTAGATTAAATTGTTCCGTATTTAAAATCGAAAATTCTGACTCTAAGTTTTGCAATTGAGATCTCTCCAAGTATGAGCTCAATTTGTCTAAACTTGATGCAAGAAATTTAAATGAATCAATAAATCTGAGCTGAATATTATATTTCCGTATGTATTTTGTAAATGAAATATACTTTTCCTTATGTACAGGTAGCAGGTATACTGAACCCTCATACATGTTAGCGATCGCATTGAAGATGAAATGTGCATCGTAATTAGATAAATTATGAAAAATTACTGGAATAACGTGCGAATCTTTATAGTTTAAATTACAATTGTTGTGAGAGGGTCCTCTATATTTACCTGTTAAATGATCATGATCGCGAACACGTATTTGATTTGGAAGAAATGGCTTTTTACATATATGACAGTCGGGATCATTGTTATGACGAAAATTTTCGCTAATACTTAGCGTTCTCATAGGCACTACAGTCTTTAGTTTTTCGCTCGCTATGCTAGCAATTTTATCGAGTTCTCGCACAAACCATTCTATACACTCGGGTCCACGATATGATTTATAGGTTGAGAGCGATGAATCACGAACGCTTTTAAAATAATATCCTACACTAAAGGGTAAATGTTTTTGATAAATACTACTATTACCGCTCGTTTCATTCACTTTCTCTAATAAACATTCAATGTCTGCATATACGACGAATGGGGTCCTCTCATTGTTCTTGTCATTTTTAAAGGACACCCAACGGTCCTCTTCAGGTAGCAGTATACGGACGTTTATATTGAGCTGACTGCAATCACGTTTATGAGATTGAAGTTTATCCTCATTGAAGAAATAGTGTAAACATCTAAGAGAAAAATCATATTAGTATATAAACATTAAATAAAATTATATTAAAATATAAACAGTATAACATACCGATTACAAATAATATGAGATTGTTTTTTTCGAGTCAGTTGTTTCTTTAGCAAGCGAGAAAGATTCGTGATACATAAAAAATGTGCTGCACCTTGATGTTCGAGAAGAAGAAGATTCGCATGTCTCGATTTCTCACATTTTGTGAGTTGAAGAGGTGCAATAATTTTATTCTCCTGCCCTTCCTGCTCATCCACCATGGTAAAAACATTAATCGACACATCATTATCTTCTTCAAATTTAGGTATCTGCCTTAATGTGGTTGGAAATGTTATACTTCTGACGTTGAAAACAGATTTAAAATGGGGGTATGAAGATTGTCGTTGTGGGTTTTTAGTTGAAATAGTCGGATAGAGTGCAGCCGTTACAGCCCATGCAAAACATGTATTATCATCACTCTGTATGTTTATCACTGCATGTTTGTTCTTAATATATTTTGGAAGGTCGATTCCACAGCCTGCATGTAGTGGATTATAGTGATTAATATTCACAATTAAATTTAATATTTTTTCCAAAGCCCACCCACTATCACGCTCTTGAAATTCACCTAATTTTGTTAAAATTTTATCTATGACGTTTGTTTTATACCAATCACTAAAAGTATCAGTCTTGAATAAAATCACATTTTTTGTGGAAATATGTTTGATATCACTAATTTCCTTGCAAATAAATTGTCCGTTGAATACCATATTTATCTTAACAGCGCTTACTTTACTGAATACTTTGTTCATGTAGGATTGCAGCATTTCTGATGCTGCCAATAGAAATTCATGTGGTTCGATATAATTAGTGTTTACTATCATACCACTACACATTCGACTTTTAAATGATGAATCAAGATCTTTCCAAATAAGCTTTTCCGCATTAATGCCCGCTCCAATTGAATTTTTATTTTTCGCCGCATGGAGAAGTAACTTTCGAATACATTTTATTTCTGCAAGATTTTTCTGTATAGCATCTGGAGTTGCATTCCGGTTGGAATCTCTCAAATCTCGAATATAATCACGACACTTGCAAACCCACTCGCGATAATCATGCTGAGTTCTTAAATCGGGATTCTTAAGAGCGTGATTTGAAGAATAACTTTTTTCTCTTGCTGCTCTGATTAATCGACACTGTATCTGAGCAATTTCCGTAAATATTTTCTGCCTTGCCCCTATACGTGCATTGCGGCTAGCAACTCTCAATTTTTTAATGTAATCGCGACAATCACGTACCCACTCACGATATTCATCCTGGCTATTTAAAACTCTATTTAGAAGCGACATCGTAGTTCTTTCCGTGTAAATGATCAGCGTGAAACTAATGAAAAATCTTAGATGGAGAACCCTTCAAATAATCAGTCTCCGAGACACTTCAGTAACATAAATACTTTACGGATCAGGTTTCGCGTTGAAGTAAAAAGAATGCATTCAAGTTTAAAATATACATATATTCTAGATTTTTGATTCATACATATATTTCATATAATATACATTTCTCAGTGCGCATATACCTTCATGATTCATGCAAATAGGAAGTTGTGAATTATATAAACCATCTTCTAAATTATAATTTCCCCACACATATTCATCTACATTACTAATTTCTAAATCACAAATACTCTTTAACCAATTTAACTTTTCCACCCCTTTTACAAAAACCGTATCCTCATATACATATTTTTTTATAATATCTTTATATTTATAATATGGTGAAAAACCATCCATCCAATTTAAGCCATGATGATTGAAAAAGATTGAACTGAAAAAGAAATTCCTTATTCATTGAAAATAATAATTCGTTGTTTTTTATAAAATATACTTACTCTGTTTTCTTTCTCTCCTCTTCACTTAACCAAGTATGTGGAAAGGGGGGTGAAAATAAAATATGATGCACTTTTAGTTCTTGTAAAACTGCAAATTCTTTAACTATAAATGTCTTATCCATTAAATGGAATCCTTGAAAATCGACGAACGTTGGGATCATCATGTTAGCGTTTTTATTACTAAATTTATTACACTTTGCCGTTATTTTAAATATATTCTTTTTTTGTTTCTCTAAAGTTTTCCTCTTCTCTTCAAACCAAGTATTTCAATTCTCCCACTATCCTTAACTATTCTCTCTTTGGACCAATGGTGTTTCTAAAAGTGTCTGGTTAGTCACCTCCCACCACAGACCAAATTTTTCACATCCCTTACAGCATTTAAAAGATCTTGAGGAGCGTGTAGGGTAGTCTTCAGTTCAGTTCTAGCTTTAGAATATTGAATACTACTTTATTTTTTCGCTCAAGTTAGAAAATGTTCAGTTTAAACAGTATCACCCATATAATAGATATTGATGGATTTATGGTGAACAAGAAAATATAATATAAAGAAGTAGCCATAAAAGATGTAAAAACTGATTACACATATTACGCCTCGTTTAAAGTGAATAACACATTTCATGATTTAAGTATTAAAGATCAAAAAAGTGCTAACTATGTGTATAGAAATGTACATGGCATAGAATATGGAAATATGGGTTTTGAAAAGTATATACAAAGTGAAATATATGACTTCATAAGAATTGTGCAACGAGACTATATGTATCCAGTAGTTGCATACAAAGGGGGCACTATAGAACGTGATATTCTAAATTTAATGGGCATTGAATGCATTAATTTAGAATATTACAAGTGCCCCAAGTATGACAATTTAAGGCAACATTTTACAACTTTCAACCTCCCATGCGAACTGCATAAATTAAAATTCAGTGGCAGATCAGGAAAAACAATCCACTGTGTCTACCAGGAGGTGGATGTTTTCGCAAAGTGGGTGCGAAAACAAATAGAAGGTAAATAATAAAAATTAAGTTCGCAATTTACTTGATATTAATAACTTTTTTGTATGTTTCAGAGTCTGTTATTAGCTGAATGGGCTAAATATTAGTTTAATTTGTATTAGTTTTTTATATAAGTTTAATTTGTATTAGCTTTTATATAAGTTTCATTTGTATTAGTTTTTATATAAGTTTCATGTTCGTTTTTAATTATATGATAAATTTTATTTAAAAGATTCTTTCTTTTCCTCTACTCCTATTTCCCTTAATTTAATCTGTAAAAAACAAAAAAAACAAAAAAAACAAAAAAAAACAGAAAAAAGGAAATAAATTTGACATGATTTCACCTATTATTCTTGTAATTATAGGAATTACTTGAGAATTCTGTCTATACGCTAAATTAATAACCATTTGATACTGCATATTTTTTCACTTTATATTTATCGACAGCTTGTATAAGAAAAAAGGAATCTGTATCCAAGGTTCAAGAAAGGTACAATGTGAAATTAAAAGAAGGACCCAAGGAGGAAAATAGTAGGAGGGAATAGAATGGGTATGTGGAGGGAAAAAGACCCTTCAATGGTGTAGAGATAGGTTGAGTGGGAAGAAAAAAGGTTAAATGTGAAATCAAGTTAAATGGCGGGTCCATAGTAGGAAAATAGTGGGAGGGTCTAGGATAAGTATGTGGAGGGAGAAAAGACCCTCCGAGGGCAGGACTAAGAAAACAAAAATGGCAGTCCGTAAGATGCTTAGGACCCCTAGCGGTGTAGCTGCCCCAGTAATTTTCGTGATCGCCACCTAGTGGAGAAAAAAGAAACTTTTTCCTCCACCAACTAAAATACAAAAAAAAGTTCTCTGGGTAACTGTCAGGATAACTAACCATCCGGGCCCTAGGGTGATGGGAGAGGGGTAACCCTTAGGGAACTAGTGGACCCGTAGGATAACTAACCATCCGGACCCTAGTGACATGGGAGAGGGGGTAAGCCTTAGAGAACTAGTGGACCCGTAGGATAATTAACCATCCGGGCCCTAGGCTGATGGGAGAGGGGTGAGAGACTCTAAGAGAGAAAGAGAGGGTGAGAGGGATCTCTCTCTCTCTCTCTCTCTCACTCCCCATAGCCAAAGCATTTCCTCCGCACACCCGCACCCTCCTCATCACCCAATAAACCCTAGCTCTTAAGAAGACACTTCCCCCCGCACACCCGCACCCCCCTCACCACCATGTCACAGGAACCCAAGACACTTCCCCCCGCACACCCGCACTCCCCTCACCACCGTGTCACAGGAACCCCCTAGCTACCACTACTTGTGGTTGGAAATGTTATACTTTTAACGTTGAAAACAGATTTAAAATGAGGGTATGAAGATTGTCGTTGTAGGTTTTTATTTGGATTTGCAGGATAGAGTGTAGCCGTTAAAGCCCATGCAAAACGTGTATTATCATCACTCAGAATGTTTATCACTGCTTGTTTGCCCTTAATAGATTTTGGTAGGACGATTCCACAGCCTGCGTGTAGCGGATTATAATAATTTATATTCACAATTAAATTTAGTATTTTTTCCAAAGCCCACCCACTATCACCCTCTTGAAATTCACTTAATTCTTTTAAAATTTTATCTATAACGTTTGTTTCATACCAATCACTAAAAGTATCAGTCTTGTATAAAATCACATTTTTAGTGGAAATATACTTTATATCACTAATTTCCTTGCAAATAAATTGTCCGTTGAATACCGTGTTTATCTTAACAACGCTTACTTTACTGAATACTTTGTTCATGTAAGACTGCACCATATCTTTTGTTGCCAATAGAAATTCATGTGGTTCGATATAATTAGTGTTTACTATCATACCGCTACATATTCGACTTTTAAGTGATGAATCAAGATCCTTCCAAATAAGCTTTTCCACATTAATACCCGCTCCAATTGAATTTTTATTTTTTGCTGCATGCAGAAGTAACTGTTGAATACGTGTTATTTCAGCAAGATTTTTCCGTACGGTATCTGGAGTTGCATTCCGGTTGGATTCTCTCAAACTTCGAATGGAATCACGACGCTTGCATACTCACTCACGATAATCATGCACAGTTCTGAAATCAGGATTGTTAAGAGCATGATTTGAAGAATAACATTTTTCTTTTGCTGCTCTGATCAATAGGCATTGTATTTGCGCAATTTCCGCAAAAATTTTTTGTTTTGTCTCTGTACGTGCATTGTTGCTAGCAATTCTCAATTTTTTTATGTAATCGCGACATTCGCGTACCCACTTACAATATTCCTCCTGGTTATTTAATACTCTATTTCGGAGGGACATCGTTCTTCTTTCCGTTTAGATGCTCAGTGCGAAACTAATGAATAATCATAGATGCAGAACTCATTAAATAATCAATCTCAGAATCACATTTCAGTATGATAAATATTTAAAGTAACAGATTAGTACATTCAAGTTTCGACCAGTGTGAAATTAATGAATAGCCTTTGATCCAGCGCTTATTAAATAATCAACCTCAGAATCAGTTCAGTATAATAAATATTTATAGAATCAGATTACTTGGTGGAGTAAGAGAATAACACATTCAAGGGTTTCAACTATATATATTCTAGATATTTGTTTCATACATGTATTTCATATAATAGACATTTCTCAGTGCACATATGCCATCATGATTCAGACAAATAGGAAATTGTGAATTATATAAACCATCTACTAAACTATAATTTCCCCATGCATATTCGTCTACATTACTAATTTCTAAATTACAAATATTCCTTAACCACTTTAACTTCTCTTCCCCTTTTACAAAAACCGCATCCTCATATACATATTTTCTTATAATATCTTTATATTTATAATATGGTGAGTAGCCATCCATCCAATTTAAGCCATGATGATTGAAAAAGATTGAACTGAAAAAGAAATGCCTTATTAATTGAAAATAATAAATTGTTTTTTATAAAATATACTTACTCTGATTGCTTTCTCTCCTCTTCACTTAACCAAGTGTGTGGAAAGGGGGGTGAAAATAAAATATGATGCACTTTTAGTTCTTGTAAAACTGCAAATTCTTTAACTATAAATGTCTTATCCATTAAATAGAATCCTTGAAAATCGACGAACGTTGGTGTCATCATGTTAGCGTTTTTTTTATACTAAATTTATTACACTTTGCATTTATTTTAAATATATTTTTTTTTATTTGTCTAAAGTTTTCCCCCTCTCTTCAAACCAAGTATTTCAATTCTCTCTTTGGACCAACGGTATTTCTAAGAGTGTCTGATTAATCACCTCCCACCACAAATCAAATTTTTCATATCCCTTTCAGCATATAGGGTAGTCTTCAGTTCAGTTCTAGCTTTAGAATATTGAATACTACTTTATTTTTTCGCTCGTTAGAAAATGTTCAATTTAAACAGTAACCCCAAAAAACAGACTTCGCCTGTAAAAAAAGGTGGCAAGTACATAAACCATTTAGCATAAATAATATAGTAAAATTATCCAATTAAAAAAAGGAGTGAAATCCAAATATTAGGCAAGTGTATTTTTTCACCTTAGAAAAAGTTAAATTTTTGAAAAAAAAAAGGAACAAAAATGTTACTTGCCGGGCCCGTAATGTCCATGCACAGTGAGAAATAGAATCGTCTGTGGTTCGGCTAACTTCATTCTGTATTTTAACATGAAATTTGCTGTACTACGCTAAAGTTTAATCTCACACACGATTCATTTCCCACTGTTCATAGACATTACGGGCCCGGCAAGTAACTTTTTTGATCCTTTTTTTTCAAAAATTTAAATTTTGCTAAGGTGAAAAAATACACTTGCCTAATATTTGGATTTCACTCCTTTTTTTAATTGGATAATTTTACTATATTATTTATGCTAAATGGTTTATGTACTTGCCGCCTTTTTTTACAGGCGAAGTCTGTTTTTTGGAGGATTTCATAAGGTTTTTAAGAGAATATATATATAAAAAATTAAATTATTCTTTTAAATTCTACAGAATTTAAAGAAAATTTCCACATTTCTCATGTTTTGAAACAACAGCGCTTAACTAATAAAAAAAAAATATATATATTAATATTGAAAAAATATCACAGTCAACACATGGAATTTATTGATATTTGTAATTCATTTTACATAAATGAACTTCATAATTAATGCGCAGGCTACTTTTTAAATGTTTTCAGTTTCACTATAATAAAAATTTGATCAAATTTTTCATAATCAATAAACATACTTTCAACATATAAAAATAATTAAGTGAAATGCATATTTTTATTAATTTACATTTTTTCAAGAAATAATATGTAAATATTTTTCGCATTACGAGGCCAATTTGTATTGGTAATCTTTTCATCATCTACAACTATCCAAGAAGAACCACTATGACGTAACATAGAAATGTAGTATCCTTCGTCAATAGTGGTACCATTATGAAAGATTGCGCTAATAATTTTATAAGTATTGTCATTAATGCGCAATTTTGTAGTTGGAATACTTTTAATTCCACATTGCTAAATTTTTGTAAATTGATCATTTACTTGTTTAAAAAGTACCAGCTGAACAATAAGCACCTTACTTGTCGTGGTTATTTCAACTTTTTTAAGCTGTTCCATGCCATTACAATATTGACAACGTATCTCTTCTTTAATCCATATTGAATAATTCTGTTTTATTAATTCAGTCAAATCATATGTCTTTTTTGGGTATGTTAAGTAGAATGGAAAAGTTCGAAGAATGATACAGTTTTGTGTTATCACATGTAAGACACCGTGAAGTTGTAGTAAAGTTATTTTCTACTATTAACTTCATAAAATGAAATTAGCTGCAAAAATCTGTAATAAATGTACCAGCATCTTGTTTAAGATTATTAAGATACGTATTTCCTAAGCATTGCCTAACTTCATCAAGGGTAACAATACTTTTGTTAGTCTGATAGACTTTTATAAAACGTCTTATAACATCCTTATCATCCAAACTAAATATGGTACTGCTAATGGAAGAACAATATAACATACACTGCATAGTAGCATTTGCATAAGAATAAATTTTATTATTATTTAAAATGCCTCTAACATTCCACATTAAATTCTTAGGTATTTCACTTTCAATTATTTGACATTCTTGAATATTCTTTGGAATCATCCACATAGTGTCAATCATTTTTCTAGTATTTCCTTCAAAAATACTTATATCCTTTAATTCAGGTCTAAACTGTTTTCGAAGCCTGTTGTACTCTATTATGGCTAATCTACTAGCTTTCACAGAAGCTGGGTCATAATTAATCATGTACAGACCTTCTAATGGTGTTACTCGTGAAAGAGCAACGTATGCTTGACCGCAAGGAAAGATATAATTACCTACATCTGCAACTGCAGTCTTCAAACTTAATCCTTGACTTTTATGAACCGTCATGCCATAACTGAGACATATAGGAAATTGCTTTCTTATAACGTAAACTCTATCAATTACCTCAAATTTAACACTTACGCGTTCAATCGTAAACTCTACTCCGGTGGACAATATGATTTGCACTTTTTCAATATCGTTCTTATTATCAACGGATCGTGTTACTGATTTAACCGTAGCTATCGTTCCATTGACAAGACCTAACGTAATGTCAATATTTCTTCTTAACATTACACGAGATCCTAATTTAATACGTATTATTCTGCATAATCCAGCTGTTCGAGAACTATCTTCATCCTCAGTATTTAATACTTGTAACACTTTTTTCTTTAAATACATTGGACAATCTGTTGCATCATGAGCAATCAGTTGTATCTCGTCAGTCATTAATCTGTTTAGCATTGCTTCGTTCAAAGTATCGCACTGGCTACAGGTTGGTAGTGTTGTGTCAAAGGGGAAATCCCACGATTTGGCTACGGAGATATCCCTCAGTACGACAACATAGGGTTTTTGGGCCGCTGTCACCAGTTAATTTTTTAAAGAATTAACAAACTTAGTTCCCTCCCGAAAATAGAAGGGTTGCGGTGGTCCGCACTGCCCCTGGTTTGTTCTAACACAACTGGGTTGCGGTGTTCCGCACTGTCCCGTTGTGGGCCTATTTGAGATTTGCGGTGGTCCGCACTGTCTCAATAAGATTCCCTTTTCTTTCAAAAAATTCTTTATTTGTTCCCAGTCGTATGGGTAACGATTCAAGGAGGTAATGGAATTAGTTTTACAGCGATGTGGCATCGTCTTATAAACCCGAGGATGGACCATGGAGAGAGACCGCTCAAGAATTTGTACGTTCCACTAGCAGCACCAATCAGGAAGCAGGGATCCTCTCTCATGTTATTTCCTTTGGTTTTTACATTTAATACTTATTCTAGTTTACATAGGAAGTGTCTAACCTATTTTATTTTAAGTAGGTTATCCTATTGTTGACTATTTATTATCAACCTCCGAAGTGTCTCTAGGTAGTCCTTCAACATTACTGTAGCTACATGAAAGTTAACATAAACAATCTTTCAACAACGTATATACTCTCTACTTAATATCAGTTCAATATCTTAATTAATTGTTTAGTTATTAACATTTAAAGTTCCGACACGGTTTGGGATAGCTCCCCACCATCAAACCTCGGACCAATCACAGACGAGATCATAAACATTGTTATAACTTAATGAAATTCAACATAACCAATCCTTCAACAATGTTGATAAACCCTGCCAAATATCAATTTAATATCTTAACTAATTATTTATTTATTAACACGCAAAGTTTCGATATGGTTTGGGATAGTTCCCCCACCATCTGGATTCGAGCCAATCACAGGCGAGAGCTTAAACATTGTTATAACTTAATAAAATTCAACATAAACAATCCTTCAACAATGTTGATAAACCCTGCCAAATATCAACTTAATATCCTAACTAATTCCCTAGTTATTAATATTTAAAATTTCGAAGTGGCTTCGGATAGTTCCCCCACCACTCATCTCTTAGTCCCGGTCTCCGAAAGATGGGATGACTTCTTTTGCCTATAACTTCTAAACGGTAAACAATATCCATTTTTAAACTGGACATTATATAATCTGCAGGTTTCCAGCTTCCTGTTGGTCCACTTGGTATCTTCAGATCTCTTCTGGGTGTTGAGATATAGGCATTTCCGTGGGCTGAGTCCCTTTGGTAAGCGTATCCCTTGATCCGGCTACTTGGGGCCTCGTGGTCCAGTGTGATCGTTTTGGGGGAAAAATAATCCCAGTGTCCCATCAGGACACAACAGTAGTAAGCAAACAGTATCAGACGATAAAGTAGAAATTAAATCACATAATTCTTGCATTCGATTTTCAATTTTAATACTTTTGAAATTTATCTTTTTTGAAAGTAAAATCTTAGTATCCGAATCTTGTACAATACCAATTCTAATTTTCGATAAAATATCTTTATAAGTATTGTCAGCCTTTTGTCGCATATTAATTGTCAATTCATCATAGGAAAATAAATTTGTCCAGAAGTCATAAGAACCTATAGTGCCTATGTAATTTTCAATATCGACATTTCATAATTTTATGAAAGGTTGTTTATCACGTACAGGTGGCAATTGTAACAAATCACCAAATAATAATATGTGTTTTCCTCCAAACCAACCATTATCTAAGTCTTTAGTATTGAATATTTCTACTAATCTAAGATGTATATACATTAACGTTACATTTGAAATCATGGATATTTCATCAATAATTATTAATGTAACATTTTTAAGTTCTTCACGAATAACTTTAATTGCTACGTCTGATAATTCTGTATATTTAGCTGTACGTCCATGTTCTACCGGCAGTTGAAACACTCTATGAATCGTTAGACCATCCATGTTAAAAGCTGCTATTCCCGTGGGAGCACTGACAATGACATCTTTTTTCATGATTTTCTTTATCCAACATCTTATAGTTTTTATTAAGAAACTTTTACCCGTACCACCTTCACCACTAACGTAAAGTGTAAGAATTTCATGATCGGTAGATAGAGTTTTTGTCACTTTATTAAAAACCCTTTCTTGATCAGAATTCAACTCTGATATCATTTGTGAAACATCTAAATCTTCGTACTTATTTTGTACATCTTGAAAGTCTTTCATTGCGCCTTCTACTTCTATAGGTACACATTCTAATGATAAATCAATTGAACATTTAGCACCTTCATTACTTTCTTCAATATTTTTATTAATTAATTCTTTCATGTAATCCATTCCTTTCTGAATTTCTAAAATACGTTCATGATTTTATTAATCCATCTACAAGTTCTGACTGTACTGACACGAACGCTCCTGCGTATGTATCACATCCACACTTCTATTTATCAGTATTTCGCCATGGTTTGAACAATAATAGTAATGCATAGAAATATGCTTCTGGTTGCGTTTGTATGTTATAATGATAATGATTAATTAAGCAGCCAATTGAACGTTTTTTCAAATATAAATTATCATTTGTTTCGTAATGCTCCACTTTTCTAATAGGTGCCTGTTTAACTGTATCATACCATTTTACAAAATCATACAGACATGTAGATTCAAGTTTCTCAGGCCTGGTTGGATAATAATAATCTATCATTGAGTGACAAAATATGTCCGTGGAATCGGGACTCAAAGCTTCAATTTCCTTACGAGTTTTTAATTTTCTCCTACTTATCATATGAACATCTACCCATCGAATAGTGGTTTTTGGATCCATTATAAATAACGGAATTCCTAACAAGCAATCTGCAGCTTCTAACGCACCACACTCCCTATTATTTAACATTCGCATTCCAATATTCCATAAATTACTACGTATAGATTTAGTAGAATTTATAACGTCCAGTGTGTCTGTTATGTTACTTTTTCCTGATTTAGATACATATTTAGTAGTGTACCACGTTAAAAAAAGCCGATTTTTCTCCGACGTATTGTATATCCATATTTCCTTCTCATGCACAAAGAATTGCAGGATTATAATCGTTAATGTTAACTTCTTCTTGTGATCGTGGTAAGTCGTAAAGTCTATTCTTTGTTTTCAATTGTTTTCGGCGCCCCATGGATACAGCTACGTCTCTGATTAATAACGTATCAGTAATTGGTCTAGAAAAACCAAATTTGCAAATCCGACTAGTCTTATTTTTGTTTTTTTTAGCACGTAAACAATAACTGTTATGTTTGTGTCGTTGGTGTTTATCAACGCGTCTATATAATTCGGGAGAAATGTTTTGGGAAGGCATTCTGCAAGTAATATATTTTAAAATAAAAGCTGCTACATCTTCATTAGAAGATTCATTAATTATTGGAGCATCTTTTATCCAAATTAACATATGAAAATGTTGAGTACCTCTACCTTGTTACTCTCTACGTATAAAGTAATGCGAGACTTCTCCAATAGGATTGTCAGGTAAAGTTATAAATTCAATTATTGCTTGTAATTTATTTTTAACAAATCTAGATACTGATATCGGATCGGAAGCAATAAGCTCATTTATTGACATGGTTTTCGATTTGGCACTATTTATTTCACGAAGATATTCAATCATATCTGATCAAAGCCATTCACTCGAACTAAGTGTCAAAAACCATGTAGCAGGTCCGTAGTTATGAATCATACATTTCAACATACATCTTGGTCTAACCCAAAATTGCGGCGTATTACGTAACCTATTAAAAATAGTGTTTAAATCAGTTTCCAGTTGATGTTTAGACAACTTTTCTAAATAACTAGAGGCCGTATACTTTTCACGAGGATTCGTAATATTTAATTTATGAAATATACCAGCATTAATGTTTCGTATGTTACAGTCATGTAATAAATAAAATAAGTACTGTATATTTAAACGAAATCGTGAATGTTTAGACATAAGCCTTGATTTAATAAATTCGAAATCACTAAGACGAACACTTCGGTTTTCACGTTGTCCATTAATTCCATCCGGAAATAAATCTGGAAAGCACATTACGTCTAATAGTTTATAATTACAGTCCAAAGGACGATCATGAACCTTCAGCATTTGATATAGCTCAGTTGCCGATTTATCAGTTCTACCTTCATACATTGGATAAATTGTATACTGATCATAATATGAATCAGATTGAGACTCTTTTGTGTCACTAAAGCATTGTTTTCTTTTTCTTTATCATTTATTTCTTCAAATATTTCATCATCTTCTCTCAAGTCATTATCTATTTGGAATTCAGTGTCTTTCAAACTAGACTGTACTAGCAAGCCATCAGAAGACATAGGTAGGACTATTTCCGAATATAAAGGATTATTATCCTTCAACCATAATAAAGCGTTCCATACTTTATTTACATCCACTAAATTTTCCCATACAATATTTGATTTAGTAGGAATTCCTCTTACTAATATGTACAATTCATGATTTACATTTATTGGTACATGCGAAGGACAGATTTTTTAAAATATTTCTTCCAATGGCAAAGGCAGATGGAATGCTCTACCTTTAACTTTAGGAATCATACCCCTATGTGGTAAATTTTTATTCATAACAATTCCCATTCGCAAAACAGTTTGAAATGTTTTAGCTCTTTGAATCAGGATTCGTTCATAATCATTTAAGGTCTTTATTTCTTCTGGCGTATCCCGTGCATCTAGATTATTTAAGATACACGTAGGTGGCATAATATTAAAACGAATTTTACTCTTACAAAATTCACAAATATAAGCAGTATCATTCTCTTTATAATCTATATGCTGCAGTAGTTTACTCCAAAGGTTTGAGCCATACGTTTTACTGCAAATTTTTATTCTTGTTATGTTCCTCTCAAAACATAACTTTTCGCAAGAAATGCATGGCCATTTCGGTATATCGATAGAACGTTTTGTAAAAGCTTTGAAAGCAAGAAAATATTGAGATTTTATGTCGTCTTCATTTAAATTAATTTCTGTAAACTTTTCTTTATGTGCTACAGCATTTTCTTGAGCTTCCATCGATATCTCTTGAAGTACATTGACATAATTTTCATTCAAAGCTTTGTCCAAATTATTAATTTTTACATCTAAAGCTATCAAATCGTATAACAATCTTTTAATGTACCTCACTTCAGGAAAATGAGACGACAATATTTGTGTTGCTATAAACTTTGACCTACAAAGCTTATAATTTATATAACAACCATGTGAATGGACGAGTTTGTTATAATTAACTTTATTAGAACAACGGTTTATATCTGTTATAAATTTATGTAACTTTTTTAAGGTACACTATAATAAATTTTCATAAAATTCTTTTAAATCATTTATTAAATTAGCATCTTTAATTTTACAAAGAAAATTACAATGCCATGTCTTCTTCGTTTTATTTTTTGATTCCAATAAAGGCATGATATTAATACATTTACCCTCAGAATTCATGATAATTTCAGTAATATTTCTTTCTAAATCTCTTCTAGTAGTAGGAAAATCTTCTCCTGTGCTCACAGACAAATCTAAATTTGCTTCAACAATTTCACTCATTGCATAGTAAGAAGCTTCATAGAAATATTGTTCCGAGGAAGCAATATGTTTCGACAATCCACATAAAGAATTCACTTTATTCATAATATCTATAGAAGTACATTGTTTAGACCAAGTTACAGAAACCTCTGTCTTTTGTTTAATTTCTTTTAAATTTTTCTTCATGCTCGTAATATACAAATTTCGAGTATATAAACACCATTTTATTATGCGTTCAGCTTCCATTCTACTTTCTGTTAGCGAAGGAATGCCGAGGGTTTTTGTTAAATTTTGTATGTACCATTCAGCAGTAAATTTTAACGCTATATTATTGTTTTGTCTATTAATATGATTGTATTCATTAATAATTTTCTTTGCAACATAAAGTTTTGCTGACTTATTAGTTTCGTAGTATATTTTTCTTTTTTCAGTATAGTTTCTTTATTGTATTTATATAATTTTTTTTCTTTTCTAATATAGCTTCTCTATTAATATCATATGATAATTTCATTTTCTTTAGTCTAGCCTCTCTATTTGTTTCATACGATATTTTTTTTTTAATTTAGCTTCTTTATTTGATTCATACGATACTTTCCGTTGTTTTAATGTAGCTTCTTTATTTGATTCATACGATACTTTTCGTTGTTTTAATGTAGCTTCTTTATTTAATTCATATAATACTTTCCGTTGTTTTAGTCTAGCTTCTTTATTTGATTCATAATATCTTTTTCTTTTTCTTATAATATTTTTTTTATTTAATTCATAATATATTTTTTTCGCAATTGCTTTATTACTATATCTATCAACACAATTAAGTGAATAATTATTAAATTTAAACAGTTTCGGATGTGAAGAAATTTCATATTCACAAATATTTGACAAAGCGTGTTTCTTAAATGTAGAATTCAAATTGGAAATATTTTCAGATACATTAATTTATGTATTTTCGGTATTTAAACTGAAATAATTTAATTCTTTTTGTACATCGATATCTGTACTCTTGGCATTTTTATACATGTTATCTACCCTTTCAATTTTCTTATATTTATTATTTTTGAAATATTGAATGTTAGCTTCTTGGTCTTTTTTGTAAGTATCATCATTCGTTTCTTCTCCTTGAAACGATATTTCACCTTTATTAATCATTAAAATACTATCGTCCGTATCAATACTTAAACTTATTCTCAAATTATTTTCATTATCACATACCTTTTTACTATCACCAATAGCTTTGTTTTCTTTATCGGTTTTTCGCTTTTCTTTGATATAAGTAACAGCTTTTTTCAACCGATCTAAACGTTGTTCTTCACTTTCCTTTTTTCTTAATTCCCTTTTTCGAGAAGCTGCTTTATGACGATTTTGTAATACCTCAAACGTAACAATTTTAGCTTTTTCATTTTGTCTCTGTATAATTGGAAAATGATCTAAGCGATTCGATTTTAAAATCTGTATCAAATGTTGACGCATTAACTTTTGATCATATAAAACTTCATTAGGTTTAATATTGTATAAAAGAGACATTGCGAATGCTATAGCAAATACTCCACAATCATTTCCAATTCTTTGCGATTGCACTACTGGAAATATAACTGATTCATTGTCCAAATTATAATATGGGAACAATCTTTTAAGAAATGTTTTATGATGGGCATGCAACCTTTTCATATTCAATGAATTATACATATATATTGATTTACCATCATAATAAGATCAAACCCAATGGCCGCTTTGATTAGATTTAAAATCATCACAGCTATATAATATTTGAATATGTTTTACATTTTTTGGTACACTTTCAATATTATTAGGAATCTGAACTAATAGTGTACTTTGAGGATTATAATTGGAACATGATTTTAATATATGAAAAAAATGATTCATGTGCTCATCCTCCAACCACTGGCCATTTTTAATAATTTCTTCATTTCTAGCGCAAAGCTTCATGATTGCTGTTATCAACAATTTGTATATTATACCAGTAAATGGTGATAATATTTAATATTAGTAAAAAATACGTAATATTATGAATCTTTATTTGGCGCTTTTTAGCAAACCAATTCATGCTTTTCAATAGGTGTATAGCCGCTTTTCAGCAGGCAAAAAGAGAGAGAGAGAGAGAGAGAGAGAGAGAATAAAAAGACAGATGACTGGGAGCAAGCAAAAGAAGGAGAAAATAAAAAAAATACCTTCCCCAAAATTTGTCTGAGGATCTGAAAAAAATTGCAAAAGAATACTTTGATTAAAAAACAACAATATAGAAGGTTATTGGATTACTACTATTGTACTAAAAACATATACTGTCCATATTTTTATACAATAATAAACAATTTATAAATTATAGAAAATATATATCGTTTTGGGTGGGTACTGAGGCTAAAAATTTTCATTAAAGTTACAGTACACGGGGTCAGCCTAGTATACACAAACATTGCAATAAATAGCATTCTGGTTTCTTGCGAAGAACCAAATGACGCAAAGTTATCTTTTAATCGTGTTTTAGTCAATTAGATGATAAAAAAGTGTCTATAAAATGACTTTTAATGAAGTATACTGTATGGATTTGTATATTTTTACAAAACATATGTTTGCCAATCGTAATTTGAAATTTAATTTTTCAAGAACGGATTGGTAATTAACTGTAGGTAGATATATCTTTTTCCTCACAATCACAGGATTAATTGGGCAAAATGGAGATCAATGATTTGTAATAGCTGATTTAATTATATCAAATAAGTCTGATACCTTTATTAGTATTTTGGAAAAATCTTGGAATATATGCTAAAAGAATACGTAATAAAAATAGGGTGAACTATTGAAAAAATGGATGTGACCTTGAAATGACCTACACAACGCAATTTAAGGTTATATACTTATAAAGCGTGCCGATACTCTTTAAAGCCATACAGTTTTTGTCTGAAATATTTTTTACTGAAATGAATAATTTCCACAAGATATTTAATGGTTTCCACATACTTTTTCTATTTGACGAAATACTTGATTGCAGGGTACAAGTAATGTTTCATATAATTTTAAATTAAAATTCATTTAATAAAAATAAAAAATTATTTGAAACATATAATGCATTATTTTATATTAATGAAGGAATCATTTAATTCAGGAGCAATGTTGATTATATTGAAGAACGATGTTGCTGATTTAAAAGTTGCAAAGTAATTTAAAAAAAGATTTCAGTTTAAACAAATATTAATGTTCATCGAACGAATATAAGTTTGTATGCAGTCAATATAAAATTTTAAAACAGTTAAGCCTTTTGTTTGAGTTAAACATATATTAATTTCAAACAAATGCAATCTGTTTTAATTTGATATATCAATGTTCTTGATTAAGCATAACTATCGTCTTGCATTGAATACGAAATTTAATTGATGTGGAACCGAGAATAATAAAACTACAATTGTTCGTTTGATGCAAGAAATAAAATGTTTTATTTCAAGATAATGTGTTATTGAATTCAGAAATTTATGACAATGCGTTTCAACGATTTCATTAGAGTATTTAGTTTCATTAATCGAAATAAATATGTTTATATGTAAAGAATATATTATTTACTAACTCTAACACTATTAGTTTTCAGTGAAATATTTCTATTAAATGAATGTTAATTTGAAATTAAATGAAAAGTTACTTTTACCTTGTAATCAGATATTTAATCAAAAAGAAAACATTTATTTCATTCAATAACACAACAATTTGAAACAAAGACATTGATTTATCTGATTCTAATATCTATTATTTATACATTTTGGCAAAACAAATAATTATTTTGTTTCAACCAAATAAATAAATATTTAAATGAATACCATGAAAATTGCCTTTCAGATAAATCAGTTTATTTCAGCCAAATAAACGAAGATTTTATTTCAATTAATTTTTTTAATCAACTAAATTCAAATATTTGTTGGTTTTTAATTAAAAATATTAAATTCAAATAAACAAGAATACAAATAAATGTGTTCATTATATCCAAACGATTTTCCGCTCAGTGTGTGTAACCGAAAGATATACTAAAGTATAGAACGCCTTTTCTGCCATTGCCTGTATACTAACTTACTAACTGGGCGTACAGACACCGCCACATATGGCGTTCCAATTCAGTATATTTTCCGCACAAATTTTGTATATTATGTGTATGCAGATAGTATAGTAAAGTACACTGTTCAAAACTGAATCATGTACAGGTATAGTTTCTGCTTCCCTATACTATCTTGTGGCAAAAATGCTTCTCGCAAAATTAGTTGCTTTCCTTTTACTCCTAAAGTGAGTCTGATCGACTCATTTGTATACAATTTAAGTAACATAAACTGTACTAAACTGAGTCACATAACTGAGATTTAACTGAGTTTTGATGTAAAAGGAAAGTGACAATTGATTCATATCCTCAACTCCTCTATACTATCTTATAGCAAAAATTTAAAGACAACAGCAGACGAAACGCGACATCGACAAATATGAAGATGACGTTTTGGACGTAGTAAAAGTATTATCCAGAAAGCATATTATTTATGTTGGAAATGTAGGGATGTCGAAAAATGGAATGGAAAATAATGCAAATATGGTGCATATACAGGGTGTAACGAAACGACCGCCTTTTCTCGTAACTGGAGGTTCGGGGTGACCATCCAAATGCACGTGTAAAATTTTGTTCGAATCGTTCAAGGGGTTTAAAAGTTATTTCCATTTAAAACTCACCCTTTTTCGGTCCTTTTCGAACGACTGTAACTGTGCATAATAAAATGGAGAAAGTGAAAAAACAATTGACGAACACCCCACTAGAATGTAAAAATTATCGATCGCGCGCGATAATACATTTGCTATTTATTTCATTAATTTGGCTATTAGATTAATTTTAAAAATAGCAAAATCCTTTTCATTACAATTCCAAATCAATTCAATACAAGTATCATTGACTGAATTGATGGAAAGAGGGAGAAGATAGAATGAAAAGGAAAGTATCAAAAGCTAAGATGTCACGCGACTGCACTGATAATTTAATAGGAAACACATCAAGGCATTTTCTTTCTACAAACGAAGGTAAAAAGAATTATTTAAAATTAATTCATTGATGATAGAAAAAATTAAACTTACCCATTATTGTTCTCCAAGTTCCTTTACACCGAAGTTTTTGAAAAAGCTTCAAACTGGCTCCTCGATGATTTCCAGAATGCACACTTTCATTGATTTTGCATTTAAGAACTCGCGAATTTAAGCAAATTAGGTGTTAACCTACGATTCTTCAAAACACCGGTTAATTTGACACTTTTTGAACTGTTTGAAGTAGGCTGAAAAGAGAGACACAGAGAGATAGAATAATCAATAATTCGTTTCGACCACTCTTAATCACCCTACTTCAAACAGTTCAAAAGTGTCAAATTCTCCAGTGTTTTGAAGAAACGTAGGTTAATACCTAATTTGTTTAAATTCACAAGTGTTTAAATGCAAAATCAGTGATAGTGTGCTTTCTGGAAATCATCGAGGAGCCAGTTTGAAGCTTTTTCAAAAACTTCGATTTAAAGGAACTTGCAGAACATTTAATGGGTGAGTTTAGTTTTCTCCTTCATCAATGTATTGATTTTGAATCATTCCCTTTAGCTTCGTTAGTAGAAAGAGAATGCCCTCATGCATTGTCTATTAAATTATCATTGCGCTCGCGCGATATCTTAGCTTTTGATACTTTCCTTTACATTGCGTCAACTCGCTCTTTCCATCAAATCAGTCAATGATGCTTGTACTGAATTGAATTGGAATTGTAATATAAAGGATTTTGTTATTTTTAAAATTAATCTAATAGCCAGATTAAAGAATTAAATAGCAAAAGTATTACCGCACGCGATCGATAATTTTTACATTCTAGCTGGGTGCTCATCAATTGTTTTTCACTTTCTCCACTTTCCATTATGCAGTTAAAGTCGTTCGAAAAGGACTGAAAAATGGTGATTTTTAAATAGAAATAACTTTTAAACCTCTTGAACGATTCGAACGAAATTTTACACGTGCACTCAGTTTGTCACCCCGAACCTCCAGTTACGAGAAAAGGCGGTCGTTTCGTTACTCCCTGTATATAATATTATTTATCAAGTGTAAAAGGGAAGAGATCGGATACAATTTTCAGCCTATAAAGAGGAAAAAGCATCAGATAAGTATCGGTAGCAGCAAGTCAGAAGAAAGATTAATTTAACAAAGCAAAATATTTTTTAATCTTTCTTTTGATTTACTGCTCCCGATACTTATCTGATGCTTTTTCCTCTTTATAGGCTGAAAATTACATCCGATCTCTTCCTTTTTATACTTGATAAATAATATTATATATATATGCACCATATTTGCATTATTTTCCATTCCATTTTTCAACATCCCTACGTTTCCAACATAAATAATATGCTTTCTGGATAATACTTTTACTACGTCCAAAACGTCATCTTCATATTTGTCGATGTCGCGTTTCGTCTGCTGTTGTCTTTAAATTTTTGCTATAAGATAGTATATAGTTGAGATGGACATGAATCAATTTTGCGAGAAGCATTTTTGCTACAAGATAGTTTAGGGAAGCAGAAACTATACCTGTACATGATTCAATTTTGAACAGTGTAGAACGCCATGACTAACGGTGTCTGTACGTATAACTGTCTTTGTCTCTTTCCTCTCAGTCTACCCTTCGCCATTTTCTCACCATTACGCTGCTGTAGCCACAAATTGAGCTAACGATGGAACTTTTAAGCATGTTTATTTGTTAAGATTGTGATTGATTTTTAAAATGAGTGTAATATAATCATATGTTAAATAATATATTAATTATTAGATTGTGTAAAATGACCATATTTGTGAATAGTTATCTTAGACAATACTGAAAACAGTTTGAACACCGATGTGTACATCAACAGTGAAAAAAGAGGTTAAAAATCAAAAAGAATCTCCAATTATTAGATAAGTAAAAATTTACTAAAGATAAATGGTACACGTGATTCGAACTCAAAACTATGTATACTTTGTGGCCTTTTTTGATGTTTCAGGTATTAAAATTTATCTTTTAATAGTGAAACAAGGACGCACATATAGACGCTATTGAATATTATCATTACAAGAGTAAGTTAAATAAAAAAAACAAATAATATTATTAAAATCGTAGTAATTTGTAACAATTTTGGATTTGAGGAAATCATGCTAGTCATCAATCTTAAAAAGATTGCTAAGTATCTTATATCTTAACTCTTAAAAGGTACATCTCCCTAAAATTGCATAAATAGCAAGCAGAGTTTTCGGCATCTAGGGGTATTCCAATGTCTACATTTTTGCAGATATGGAATATCCATTTGCTGGGAAACGGTAGAATGAAGATTTGTATAAATACTATAAGAATATAAATTCATATCCTGGCGATGAAATATCTGGGACAATTTTAATTTAGTACAATTAACTAGTATACTCAACTTTTATTGTACGTGTTAAAAGCTCATACGATAGTTTAAAAGTTAATTGCCGTAAAAGTTAAATGGTATCAAAAATCATGCCAATCTATATATACATATAAATCATGAAATATTACCAATTGCAATTTATTCTGAAGTTAAAGTGGCCGAACTTATTGAAAAAGAGAAGGTAGCGTCCCGTTGGTTATATATGAACTTACCGTCGAGACACTATCATTTCTCTTGATATTTAGTTTTAAGCAAATAATTCTTAAAAAATAAATTCATTCGGTGGTTCAAAACCAAATAATATGTCTCTAAAGATATGAAGTATATTTTCAAAAATTTTGACTATGAATATTATTAATTTATAATAAGAAATATTAGTCTCCTTCTATACAATAGAATTCAAAACTAATGAACACATGATGGTGTATTATCAGGTAGCTTATAAATTTGTACACAAAAAGGTAAAAAATATTACAACAAAGATGTATAAAAAATGAATTCATCAATTATATCATCAAAAAGGATGTTTTTATATATGAAAATCTAAAAAGCATCATTTTAAATAGATTTGTGGAGCCCAGGTCCAAACAAGTGGACAACCTCCTCAGGAACCTTACCCTGGGTGATAAGAAGCCCTCTCAACTCCTGCGGGAGATGAGAGACCTGGCAAAAGGTGATATTGGGAAAGATATCCTACATCAGTTATGGTTGGAAAGATTGCCGGCCCACGTTCGACCTCATCTGCTAACCTCTAGCAATCTTGACCTTGACGGCGTTGCGGAGCTAGCAGATCGACTTCTCGAAGTTTTCAGCTCGTCCTATACAGTGGCAGCAACAAGTGGAAGTACCTACAGGGAGTCGAGATTAGAAAAACGCTTGGAGGACATGCAAGCACTGATTCTTAATTGCATGCAAGAAATCAAGGAATTAAGGCTTACTCAGCGAACCTCTGACTCCGAGAACCCCAAGCAGAAATATCGCTCCAGATCTAGGACACCAGCACGGAAGAAGCTATGCTACTACCATGAGCGCTTTGGGAAACAAGCGCAGAAATGTACAGAACCCTGTCTGCTACACGAAGCCTTCAATAAGCAGCAGGAAAACTAAGTCGGCTGTCATCACTGAAAACGAAAGATGACAGCAATATTAACCAAGTAGACCAAGAAACGCGTCTACATGTATATGACAAGAGAACTCACCAGAGTTTCCTGGTAGACTCAGGCTCTGTCATATCAATTGTACCTGTTGGTATTCACAGGAAAAAGGCACGACAGCAAGATCTTATATTGTTCGCGGCAAATTCGACGCCCATAGCAACCTTCGGGTACCGGGACAAGGACATAGATCTTGGCCTGAGAAGAAGTCTAAGATGGACGTTCATAGAGGCGGACATCCCAACAGCCATAATTGGAGCAGATTTCCTCACCCATTATGGTTTATTAGTTGATCTAAAAAATAAGAGATTAATAGACTCAATAACAGGCCTTACTACGAAGGGAGAAGTACTTAAAACTAAATTAACCAACATTTCTACGGTTACCAATGATATGCATTATCATGAACTCTTGTCTAGATATGTTGATATCACAAAACCATTCCTACGGCCTAGCCAAGTGGATTTAAGTTTCGCACATAACATAACCACGACTGGTACTCCCATATTTGAAAGGTTCCGGAAGATTTCCGGCGAAAAAGCAACTGCAGCAAAGCTTGAAGTGAACAAGCTCCTAGACATGGGGGTGCTGAGGCCCTCGAGAAGTCCATGGGCGAGCCCCATCCATTTAGTACCTAAAAAAGATGGAAGTTTTAGGATGTGTGGTGACTACAGACGATTAAACTCAGTTACAGTGCCTGACAGATATTCACCTCCTCTAATTCAGGACCTATTTACCATGCTGCATGGAAAGAAAATGTTTTCTTCGTTGGATCTTGCCAAGGCGTATTATCAGATACCCATGGCTCCACAGGATATCCCGAAGACGGCCATCAACACTCCATGGGGGTTGTACGAGTACAAGGTGATGCCTTTTGGGTTGAAAAATGCTACCCAGACTTTCCAACGGTTCATTAATCATATCTTCAGAGGTCTGGATTTTGTATACGCTTACGTGGATGACATCCTGGTAATGTCAGTCGACGAGCAGCAGCATCAACATCACCTCACAGCAATTTTTGAAATCCTAAAAAAACACAACCTGTCAGTCAACTTAACCAAATGTAGGTTAGGAAGAAAAGAAATAGACTACTTAGGATATCGGATCTGTCAGAAAGGCTACGCACCTTCCATGGACAGAGTAGAAAGAATCTTGAACTTCCCTAAACCCAAAAACATATTGGAATTGAGGCGCTTCTTGGGGATGTTAAACTATTACAGACGTTCACTACCAAATGCTGCAAATCTACAGGCACCCCTGAACCAGTTCCTGAAGTCCTCTAAGAAAAAGGACAGGACTCCAGTCAACTGGACCAAGATAGCCGAAGATGCTTTTGAGTCCTGTAAACACACACTAGCACAACACACACTTTTGAGGTTCCCAGCTGTCAGAGCAGACCTTCGGATAGCATGTGATGCTTCTACGGTGGCCCTGGGAGCATCTCTGGAGCAGAAGGAGGACGAGGCATGGCACCCACTTGGTTTCTTCTCCAGGAAAATGAGCAACACTGAACAACACTATTCAACATATGATCGAGAACTTCTGGCAATTTTTGCAGCCATTAAACACTTTGAGTATCTTGTGGAAGGTAGGCACTTTGTCATTTACACTGATCACAAGCCTCTGGTGCACGCATTCAAGCAGAAACAGAAAAAGATGTCAGATCGTCAACTCAGGCAGCTGGAATACATCTCCACACTTAGCACTGACATTCAATATGTCAAGGGAGAAGAAAATCAGGTTGCGGATGCACTGTCACGAATCTGCACAATCCAGATGCCCACAACACTTTCACCAGATGTTATCCAGAGTGCACAAAAGGCTGATCCAGAACTGCAGAAACATCTTGAAGGCCAAACCTCACTTAACCTGCAAAAGATAAAAGTGGAGCATGAAATAGACATATATTGTAACGTGACTGGAGATAGAGTAAAACCCTACTTACCAGGTAACCTGAGAAAACTAGCTTTCAGTGTGGTCCATGATACAGCTCATCCAAGTATTAGGGCGACCTCAAGAATGCTCAGGGAACGGTTTGTCTGGCCAAAAATTGGGAGTGATGCAGCAAGATGGTCACGGGAATGTATAAGCTTTCAACGAGCAAAGATACATAAATACAACAAGCTAGTGCCTATTCACATTGACGTACCTGATTGCCGCTTTAATCACATCCACCTGGACATCATCACTCTGCCAAAGGTCAGCAAATATCAGTATTGTCTTACCATCATTGATAGATTCTCCAGATGGCCAGAAGCTGTTCCATTAACAGACATGACGGCAGAGACAGTCACCCAGGCATTCTTCACAAACTGGATCTCACGGTATGGCACACCACTAACAATCACCACTGACCAGGGGACCCAGTTCGAGTCTTCACTTTTCAATTCACTCACACAAACAGTTGGGGCAAGACGCATTAGGACTACCACGTATCATCCACAATCAAATGGTCTGGTGGAACGTTGGCATCGCACTCTAAAGGCAGCTCTGATGTGCTCACCCACGCCTTGGTTTGAGGCCTTACCAGTGGTTCTCCTAGGACTCAGGACCTCCTTCAAAGAAGATCTAAAAGCTACTCCGGCAGAAATGTTGTATGGTACAACATTAAGGATCCCTGGGGATTTCTTCGTGCAGTCGGATCAACCAGCAGACCCACAGATTTTCTTAGACAGGCATAGAGAATTGATGAGATCACTTCGTCCAACGGCCACTGCACACCACAACAAAGCCAGGATTTTCACTCTGAAGGACATCAACACTTGCACTCACGTTTTCATCAGGAACGACTCTGTAAGGCGACCACTAGAACCACCCTATAATGGACCGTACGAAGTGGCAGAAAGAATCTCGGACAGAGTATACTCTGTTCTCGTCGACGGAGTTAAGAAAAACATCTCCATCGAGAGGTTAAAACCGGCGTACACGAACAAAGAAGACCACGATTGCGAAGGAACTGACGAGCACTTAGAAACGGCAGGTCCTGCGGAACAACAACACTCAACTCTTCATAGGCATTCAACGATGGATCCACCCACGCACACGTACAAGAGGGTGCGATTGAAACTACCGCGCCATGATTAAAACCAAAGTGACACTTTAGTTCAAACCTTCCTTAGGGGGGGGTACTTGTGGCGGCGCAGGCAGTCAATCATGGCGGCATGCAGTGTTACCAAAACAACAGAGATGAAACTGGACGTTATAAGTTGGCAACTGTGATAATTGACAAGACTGCACTTACTGTAGAATTAAGTAAAATGTACCTTATCAGTGCACATGCACTAATTACTTATATATATGTATGCGGCCTTGTAGACATGTAAAACCCTATATAAGGGGCTCTCCCTTGATGATTCTCTCTCTTAGCATGGCCTATAGCTGGACTGTTCCGTGGTCCACCCTAACACTGTGTAATTGGGGGAAGGATTGGGAGTAAAATAAAAAACGCTGAATTGGAGAAGAATTATAGTGAACTTTTATTTCCTTTTCGTGTACATCGTTATCTACATCTGTAAGATGGTGAGGACCCCTAGCGGTGTAGCTGCCGCAGTAATTTTCGTGATCGCCACCTAGTGGAGAAAATTGAAACTTTTTCCTCCACCAACTAAAGTACAAAAAAAAGTTCTCTAGGTAACTGTCAGCATAACTAACCATCCGGACCCTAGGGTGATGGGAGAGGGGTAACCTTTAGGGAACTAGTGGACCCGTAGGATAATTAACCATCCGGGCCCTAGACTGATGGGAGAGGGGTGAGAGACTAAGAGAGAACGAGAGGGTGAGAGGGATCTCTCTCTCTCTCTCACTCCCCACAGCCAAAGCATTTCCTCCGCACACCCGCACCCTCCTCATCATCCCAATGAACCCTAGCTCTTAAGAAGACACTTCCCCCCCGCACACCCGCACTCCCCCTCATCACCCAATATACCCCAGCTCTCTTAAGACACTTCCCCCCGCACAGCCGCACCCCCCTCACCCCCATGTCACAGGAACCCAAGACACTTCCTCCCGCACACCCGCACTCCCCTCACCACAGTGTCACAGGAACCCCCTAGCTACCACTACTAGAATGTGATGAATTTATTGAAAATCTTGTAGAATATTTGAAAAGTGTTGATGAAAAAAAGCATACAATAAGTATAGGATTACAACAACATATTTTGGCGAAAATTACAAAATTGAAAAGTTATAAGAAAATTTTATTATATAATTTTTGGTCTGGTGGTGGTGGTGGTAATAGTAGTAGTGAAAAAAAAATCATCATTAAATAATGTTTGCCGTTGGGAAAATGTAGAATCTGCTTTTGAACAGAGAATTATTACTGGTTTAATAGTAAATATCCTACATGTAGAACCACATAGATTTTTATTGCATATTAAAGAAATGGTAATTGATAAAATTAAATATTATTTGGAACAATATAATTCCATAAAGGTAAATGCTATTTTTAATGCTGAGTTTATTATATCTAATATGAATAAATCTAATTTGGATGTTAAAAGTTTTCAAACGAGAAATAACATTTTATTGAATACCAGTGATTTGGGGAAATGGTATATGAATAACATTGTGAGTTCAATTTTAACAGCTCTGGAAGAATTTGAAGAACGTGACAGTGGATGGGCCTTATCAAAAATTTTAAATTTAGTAATAAATATTAACAAGTGTAAATTACTAAGAGGAGAACATTGGATGAATCTTCCGTTAGAAATACGAAGAAAACGAGTAATTGTGAATGTTAAATCTAACGATGATAAATGTTTTATGTGGGCTATTGTGGCTGCTTTATATCCAAAACATAACAATGAGTGCAGTTCTTTTAAGGATTATCCTCATTATCTTGATGTTTTGAATTGCGATGGAATAAAATTGCCCATGACTTTAAATCAAATTAAAAAATTTGAAACAAATAACAATTTAACTATTAATGTATTCATATACGACGAAAATGAGAAACAATATTTGCCACTTCGTTTAAGTAAAAATTTTGATGACGACGATGATGATGAAAATCATACGAGAAAAAAACATATTGATTTACTTCTGTGGAAAGATATTCATTTTGTTTGGATTAAAAATTTATCAGGTTTACTATCTAAACAAATAAGCAAGAATAGACGCAAAAAATGTATTCGTAACAGGTAAATATTTCTTATAAAATTAATAATACATATTTTACATTATATATTTATTTTTTTAACAGACGTCTACATTATTTCCAATCAAAGGAGAAATTAAATCATCATTATAAGGATTGTAAAAGACACAACAATTGTATGATACAGCTACCACATGAAGATGAAAAATGGATATATTTTAAAAATTTTTGTCGTAAAATTCAATTACCGTATATTATGTATGCTGATTTTGAATGTATTTTAGAAAAAATAGAGAATATTGATAATGAGAACAACAGTAAAATGAATACCGGTATATAAATATCAAAAACGTATACCATGCAGTATTAGATATTATTTTCATTCAAATGTAAATAAAGAATCATGTATATATCAATTTTATAGAGGAGTTAATTGTGTGAAATGGTTTGTCAATGAGTTAAAAAAAATAACTGAACAATGTATATTTAATATAAACATTCCTATGAATGAATTAACTAAAATAGAAAAATTAGAATTTTTTAAGACAACAAAATGTCATATATGTGGGAAAGATTTTCTTGAAAATGATGAAAAGGTAAAAGATCATTGTCATTTAACTGGTATATTTAGAGGAGCGGAACATAATAAATGTAATTTAAATTATCGTGATTCCAATATTTTACCAATAGTTTTTCATAACTTAAGTAATTATGATGCACATTTTTTAATAGAAGACGTAGCTTTATTATTAAATGGTATTTGTGCGAGACAGTGCCCAAGTAGGCTCCAGCCCTGTGGTCAGAAGGGAAGGTTATATCTGAGAATAAATTTCGAAGACAAATGTAGGAGGTAAAAGAGTCTTTATTCAAATAAATAAAATGTACAAATATATTTACAAAGAACCGCTAGACTAAAATGATAGACTTCCTAGGGAATTTGTTGTCGTCAAATTCTACGGAATTTCGGTAATCGAAGATTCCCAAGAACCCCAAAGACTAGAATTCCCCAGGAAGGAACGCGGACTTATCAACTCCCGGACTGGACAATTTTCCCTAGGGTATTCCCTAGTAAAATCCCCAGCCACGGGAGGAAGCGAAGTAGGAGAGGTGGATTTAGGGAAGGGGAAGTCCCCTTACCCCTCAGCCCCCTTCTCCCAGAGCTATGGTGGCTCCGAGCCACCCCAACCCCTAGGGTGAATCTACCCCTCCCACTATCCGACTCGTCGAGAGCCCTGGATTTGAGGGTCGGAACACTGGGTCCGAGGTAGTCCTCGGAGGCAGTGTGGAGGGGAAGGAGAGGGTTGGACTTCTCCCGGGCAGTCCCCGGAGAAATTTCCCTTAGGAGGGAGGAAATGCCGCAGAGGGGTAATCCCCTCTTGGTAGGCAGTGGGTGGTGGGTGATACTTACCAAAGTAGTCGACCCGTAGAGTTCGCCGGTGGAGGCGCTCGTTGGCTGGCCTGGTGGAGGCGTCAAAAAATGCCGTGGAGGCGGTGGTGCCGAAAGGCTCAAAAAGGTGCTGCTGTTGCTGCGGGTAAGGCAGCGGTCGAGCAAGGCTGAGGTGCGATGGGTCCTTATCAAGGACCCATCTATATAATTACGCGACACTAATCTTGCTAGCGAGAGAGCTGCCGCGGGCGCTGGCCACCTAGTGGCCAAGCGCGCAAGTAGTGTCGCTTCGCGGCCGCGACGCGCCAGGGCCAGAAGACGCGCAAGCGCGCCGCGGAGAGAGAGACAGATAGAGCGGCTAGACGCTGTCGGTCTAGCCGTCTATTGTGAGCGCAATAGAGATGGGAGATATAACAGAGAAATGCGGAATCTACTTCGCAACATTTTCTGCTCCTCCCAATCTCGAACAAACTCCCCCCGTTGACGCGATGGCGTCAAGACAAGGAAGAAGAAAGTTAATTCAGTTTAATCACAAGTTTATTTACAAAAAAAAATGAAAATAAAAGATATAAAACAGATAAGGACGAGACGACTATTTACATGGCTTCATATGGAGCTTGGCCGAGTGAAGCTCTAAGGCCGGCGACCACCGCAGGGTGATTTTGCCCTGCGGGGCCCAGGCCTTCCATCTCCGCAGTTTTAGGACGGAATATAGGGGCACTTCAATTTCTTGCCCGAATGCGCGGACCCTGATTTGTTGAGCATTGCGCTCGAGCTCCCTGGCGCTGGGATCGTCTAGGACTTTCCCAACCCAGTTCGCCGAGGCAATGCTCTTCTTAGAGGCGATGACGGGCCTCTGCCGTCTCGCCCGTGTTCGGGTTGCTGGAGGTGGAGGTGGTGGCGGTGCCGGCTCCTCATTCGGCCCCGCCGGGAGGACATGGCCGAACAGCCGCCGAAATTCACTTTCCTCCCGGGTGGCATGTAATTCTAGGACGTCGTCCCCCTCGTCTTCATATCCTACGCCCAGTAGGTGGGCCCATGGATAATCCGCCATGCTCAAATATCGCTGCACCAAAAAAAAGCAAATGATGAGTACGAAGACTCAGTAAGTATTGTTGGAGTTTTGGAAGAAAAGACATGGCGGAGAGCATAAAGTGTTCCTGAAGGTTTGGAACAGGTAACAGGACGACCTGAAGAGTCCCAGGACGCCCGAGAGAGGAGGTGGTAACCTGAAGAGTCCCAGGAAACCAGGAAAAGAAAGTTAAGCAACCTGAAGAGTCCCAGGAAGCTTGAGAAGGAGAGATGACAACCTGAAGAGTCCCAGGATGCCGGAAAGCAGGGTGAAGATAGACCCTGATAAGACCCAAAGTGAGGGCTAAGAGGGGAGTTTACAGAGTTGCGAGAGACTCCGTTGAATCTTTTTTCTCGCGGTTTTAAGGACAGCTACGCGAGCTACTCCGTCCACCCCAGGAACTAGTTTGAGAATCCGCCCCAAGGTCCACATACGGGGAGGATTGTTAGGTACTTTGACAAGCACCAAATCTCCTTCACCGAATTCCGAGTTAGAGTTCTGCCATTTCGGCCTATGTTGCAGAGTGTGTAAGTATTCGGAAGACCACTTCTTCCAAAAGGTCTCGGTGATTCGATTTACGGTTTGCCAACGGTTTAATGATGATTCTCGTAAATCCAAGGTGGATAATTCAGGTGGGGAATTTAACGCCCGTCCTGACAAAAAATGCCCCGGAGTGAGTACGTCCAACGACTCTGGATCATCATGTAACCGCGATATAGGTCGTAAATTTAAACAGGCCTCAATCTTGGTCAATAGTGTGGCCATTTCCTCGAAATTAGGCACGAAAACTCCGAGGGAGCGCTTCAGGTGGTGCTTCATGCTTTTTACGGCACTTTCCCAAAGACCGCCCCAGTGGGGAGTAGTGACCGGAATGAATTTCCACTCGATTTTACTGATGGAATCGGTGTTCTGAGCGCGTGCAGCTTCTAAGGAGCATCGGTAGGCGCGTTTGAGTTCTGCGTCCGCTCCTTGAAAGTTGAGGCCGTTGTCTGAATATATGACGGCGGGTTTTCCACGACGAGAGATAAATCGAGTCAGCGCGGCGAGGAAGGCCTCGGTGTCCAGTCTGGAGACGAGTTCCAAGTGAACAGCACGGGTAGATAGACACACGAACACGGCCACGTAGCATTTTATGGCTTTTGCATTACGACCGTGATGTAATTTCACCGAAAAGGGCCCGGCATAGTCTACTCCGGTGTGTTCGAAAGTGAAACTGCGAAAAACCCGAGCGGCAGGAAGTGAACCCATAAGTTGGCTACCGAGTTTAGCGCGTTCGCGAACACACGTGATGCATTTATGAACACATGATTTTACTAGATTTCGCGCAATCACGACCCAAAACCTTTGCCGCAACGTGGACAAGGTTAATTGGAGTCCCCCGTGAAGTGTCTCTAGGTGGGTTTGTCTAATGAGTATGGCAGTTAAATGACAGTCCGGTAAAATAACGGGGTGTTTCATTTGTTCAGAAATTTCGGCGTTCCAAAGCCGTCCCCCTATTCTTAAGATTCCTTGTGAATCAATGACCGGATGTAAGGAAAGAAGCTTTGACCGCGACGGTATACGTAACCCATGATTCAAGGCTGAGATTTCGCTCGCGAAGTGTGTTCGTTGAACAACCTTTACCAAGGCTTCAATCGAACTGCGAATTTCCGATGCAGACAGGAGGGAGTCCTCCCATTGGCCGGTTTTCCTGGTCCGCTGGACAAATCGAAGGACATAGGCCATAACTCGGACCAGTTTAGACCAAGACGAAAACTTATCAAAAAACCAACACTCAGTTGTGTCTAGTTGAGCGGTTAACGCTACCTTCCGACTTTCTTCCGCGGTTTCAAAGATCTGAACGGGATTTACGGTGTGCTCACGGAGGAAAGCAGGCCCATGCCACCAAAGTGAGTCCTCTGATAACTGTTGAGCACTGGTTCCTCTTGAACACAAGTCTGCAGGATTCGATTTAGTGTGTACATAATGCCAGCTGGCTTCCGATAAATGTGTTTGGATATATGAAACGCGATTGGCCACAAACGTCTTCCAATGTACGGGTTGCTTTGCTATCCAAGCTAAAGCGACCTGCGAATCTGAATAGCAATGAATCGCATCACAACTCCCGACCAAGCTTCCCTTGACGTGAACCAATAATTTGACAAGAAGGGCAGCGGCGACCAACTCCAGACGAGGGATTGAAGTGGTCTTGATCGGAGCGACCTTTGTTTTGGACATTACTAAATGTACCGAGAGTTGACCGTCCTCATCAGTGAGGCGTTCATAAACGACCGCGCCGTACGCAAGCTCTGAGGCGTCGCAAAATCCAATTAATTCGCGTTTTCCAATAGTAAATGATTGTCCAGTCCACCGTGGGATCCGTAAAGTCTGTAAGTCTCGGAGCTGCTCATAGCACTTGAGCCATTTTGACTGAATAGGCTCGGGAATTTCTTCATCCCAAGAGAGTTTAAGCAACCAGGTGGATTGCATCAACTGCTTTAAGGTGATGACTATTGGAGAGATCCATCCCAATGGATCGAAGATCTTGGCATTCTCTGATAAGAGGATGCGTTTGGTTAGTACACCAATGTGAGAAGGAGAAGCACGGAAGCGGAAGCTATCATCCCCGTGATCCCAATATATGCCCAAGACTTTACTTGATCCAGCAGGATCCTCAAAGAAAGAGTGCAGCTCGGGAGGTTCAAGCGGGGAAGACCCCGGTTGATTGAATGCCCATTTGCTTAAGGAGAAGCCCCCTTTCGCCAGTAGAGCGATGAGTTGTTCCCTGACCGAACTAAGTTGCTTTAAGTCATGGGCCCCAAAAAGTATGTCGTCTACATAAGTAGAATTTAACAACACATCCTGTGCGAGAGGGAAGTTAGCTCCGTCCGTGTAAGCTAATTCGCGCAAAACTCGCGAGGATAAGAACGGTGCCGGTCCCGTACCGTAGGTCACCGTGTTGAGCTCGAAAGCCTGAAGCGCACCGGAATCAGTCTTCCATAAAATGTTCTGATACTTGCGGTCCTCAAAACGCACAAGAATCTGTCGGAACATCTTAACAATGTCTGTCACGCTTACATATCGAAAGGAACGCCAATTGATTAGGATCCGCGTGATGTCCTGTTGGAGTTTGGGTCCAATGAATAGCGTATCATTAAGCAAGACGCCAGTAGAGGTTTTAGATGATGCGTTGAATACAACGCGAATCTTTGTTTTCTGGTTCTCGGTCTTAAAAACTGCATGATGAGGCAGAAAGACGCGAAAATCAGAGTTCAAAGGAACAGGAGACATATGTCCTAACACTTGATACTCCTGTAAGAATTGAGAATAACTTTCAGCTTGTTCTGGAGAGGTTTCCAATCGCCGAAGTATTCGTGTTAAGGTTTTCTCTGCTACCCGAGAGGAAGAACCTAAGCTGTGCTTCTCGATGTCGGATCGAAAAGGTAAAGCAACGACAAAACGACCTGAAGAGGTGCGTGATACCGTATTCACAAAATGTTGTTCACAAAGGGAGTCCTCTGTGGACATGGGTTTGACTTCCGGAACTTCTTCCAGTTCCCAGAAGTCGTGAAGAGTTTTTTCTACCTCAAAGCAATGATGCACCGTGACACTATGAGAGCGACCAGCCCTGGGTACGACCCCCGAAACGATCCAACCGAAAATAGTCCGCTGAGCAAGCAACGTATGATCAGGAGAATGCATGTACGGGCCTTCCATCAATGCTGCAAGATAGTCTGCACCAATGAGCACATCAATTGGAGCCCTGGTTGAAGCGAAGTTATCAGCCAGGTCAATTTTGCTAAGTGCTGGAAAGGACGACGGAGAATAAGTCGGAGGCATATACTGAGTAATCCTTGGTAAGATCAATGCAGTTACGTCCAACGAGACACCGTGTCGTGATAGAGAATGAAGCGTAATCTGTACCTCTGCTCGAACGTTTTGAGCCGAATTCAGAGAGACGCCATGAATGGTTGCGTTGACACGTTTTCGTGATACCCGTAGTTGCTGAGCTAGATTTTCCGAAATAAAGGAAGTTTCGGAGCCCGTGTCAACTAAACCGCGGACTATAATACGAGAACCGTCATGAGCGTCGATTCTGGCAGAAAAGGTGGCCAATAGCACTGATCGGGTGTCGGAAACACTAAGATGTGTTGTAGTATTCGAGCTAGAGGGTTCTGGCTCGGAAAAGGAGTTGACCGCGGGGGTAGACCCCCGTGCCTTGCTCCCCCCGGTGCCAGATTTGTCAAAATGTAATAAGGTATGATGCATTTTACTACATTTCCTGCATCGTGACGAAGAAGAGCAATTGGAGCAACTATGCCCGGGCCTCAGACAGTTGATGCAAAGATTCTGTGAAAATGCGAACTTTGAACGGGCCTGAGGGGTCAATGCAAGGTAGTCCTTGCACTGATACAAGAGATGGTTATTACCACAGTGAGCGCAACCGGTACTATTCACGCTAGTAGCGTGTGACTTCAAGGATCTCCCCGATTCCTTTTTGCAATTTTTAGGTTTGTTACCTAATGATTGCAAGGAGTTAATATGACGCGTTAGAAACTCAGAGAATTGAATGAACGAGGGATAATCCTTGCTGCTTCCTAGATACATTTCCCAGGCTAAACGAAGGGTGTCATCCAGTTTGTTCTTCAGCGAATGAACAATTATGGGATCCCATTGATCGACGCCGTATCCCATAGTTTTGAGGGCGTTGAGAGCAACCGTAACTGAGTCCCTGACTTCTTTCAGAACCTTAAAATTGTCACCCCGAAGCGTGGGTACTTGCGAGATTTGATCTAAGAACGTATCCGTGATCATCCGTTTGTCAGTGTACCGAGCAACAGAGTGTCCCATGCTATCTCATAGTTCTCGGAAGTGATCGCTAAAGATTTAATGACCGTAGCTGCTTCTCCTTGCAAACAGGATTTTAGATAATGGAACTTGTCCCGACCCGAGACATACACTGTCGTGAACAATGGAACGGAACGTCTCATAAAAGTTGTTCCATTCTAAATAATCCCCGGAAAACTTCGGTAAATCAATAACTGGAAGCCTAATGTGGTTTATTTCGCCTGAAGGCGCAGTGGGACCTGATGCCGACATGCCCTGATTGAGTCGAAGTTCATCTAGATGTCCTAGGATGAATTCTTCCGCGTCACTATGGGCATCAAGGGCCGCTTGATACCAATTATCGGTTACGTACTCCATTTTAGCTAATTCGGCCGGTTTAGTGTGAGTAGTGATCTTAACGTGAGTTTTATGCAACACGTTAAGCCACTTCTCTAAGGCTGCTAGCCTATCCTCCAAGAAGGGAAGGGTGAAATAGTGCACTCCACGCTTCTTGATGTTAACGACCAACCGAACGAATTCACCCCGAATCATGGGCACGTAATTGATTGCTTCTAATAATTCCCCTGCGCTAGCCATTTCGAAACTCTATTCCAGAACAAACTACAATCCAAAACACAGTCCGGAATGCCCACTCAGGAACACTGATGCACTTCGAACGTTTTTTGCCGGATATCCGGCTCGAAGGACCAAAAATTTGTGCGAGACAGTGCCCAAGTAGGCTCCAGCCCTGTGGTCAGAAGGGAAGGTTATATCTGAGAATAAATTTCGAAGACAAATGTAGGAGGTAAAAGAGTCTATATTCAAATAAATAAAATGTACAAATATATTTACAAAGAACCGCTAGACTAAAATGATAGACTTCCTTGGGAATTTGTTGTCGTCAAATTCTAGGGAATTTCGGTAATCGAAGATTCCCAAGAACCCCAAAGACTAGAATTCCCCAGGATGGAACGCGGACTTATCAACTCCCGGACTGGACAATTTTCCCTAGGGTATTCCCTAGTAAAATCCCCAGCCACGGGAGGAAGCGAAGTAGGAGAGGTGGATTTAGGGAAGGGGAAGTCCCCTTACCCCTCAGCCCCCTTCTCCCAGAGCTATGGTGGCTCCGAGCCACCCCAACCCCTAGGGTGAATCTACCCCTCCCACTACCCGACTCGTCGAGAGCCCTGGATTTGAGGGTCGGAACACTGGGTCCGAGGTAGTCCTCGGAGGCAGTGTGGAGGGGAAGGAGAGGGTTGGACTTCTCCCGGGCAGTCCCCGGAGAAATTTCCCTTAGGAGGGAGGAAATGCCGCAGAGGGGTAGTCCCCTCTTGGTAGGCAGTGGGTGGTGGGTGATACTTACCAAAGTAGTCGACCCGTAGAGTTCGCCGGTGGAGGCGCTCGTTGGCTGGCCTGGTGGAGGCGTCAAAAAATGCCGTGGAGGCGGTGGTGCCGAAAGGCTCAAAAAGGTGCTGCTGTTGCTGCCGGTAAGGCAGCGGTCGAGCAAGGCTGAGGTGCGATGGATCCTTATCAAGGACCCATCTATATAATTACGCGACACTAATCTTGCCAGCGAGAGAGCTGCCGCGGGCGCTGGCCACCTAGTGGCCAAGCGCGCAAGTAGTGTCGCTTCGCGGCCGCGACGCGCCAGGGCCAGAAGACGCGCAAGCGCGCCGCGGAGAGAGAGACAGATAGAGCTGCTAGACGCTGTCGGTCTAGCCGTCTATTGTGAGCGCAATAGAGATGGGAGATATAACAGAGAAATGCGGAATCTACTTCGCAACATTTTCTGCTCCTCCCAATCTCGAAAAGTATTACTAAAGTAATTGCTTTAAACACTGAAAGATATGTTGGAATTATGAAAACAGTTAAGATTCATGAAAACAAAAAAAATTTACAAATACGATTTATTGATTCATACAGATTCCTAAATACATCGCTTAGTAAACTATCGCAAACATTGTGTAAAAGTGATATGAAAATTGTGAGAGAAAATTGTATTAATAATACCGAGTTTGAATTAGTTACGCAAAAAGGTGTATTTCCATATGATTATCTTGACAATTGGGATAAATTTGAAGATACTACATTACCAAAATATGAAGATTTTTATAGTGAATTAAGTTTATGTAATATAACTTTAGAGGAATATGAATATGCAAAAAAAGTATGGAAAATTTTTAACATTAAAAATTTAGGTGAATATAGTGATCTCTATTTAAAAACTGATGTTCTTCTATTAGCCGATATATTTCAAACTTTTAGAATGAATTGTTTATCAAGTTATGGATTAGATCCTGCTTATTATTTTACTCTCCCGAGTTTTACCTGGGATGCAATGTTAAAGTTTACAAATATAAAACTAGAACTATTAACAGATGTTGATAAGGTAATGTTTATTGAGCGAGGTATACGAGGTGGTATTAGTCAATGTTGTAAAAGACATTCTGTGGCAAATAATAAGTATATGCATGATCTTTATGATCCTATGAAAGATGATGTTTATTTAATGTATTTTGATGTTAATAATTTATATGGATGGGCAATGTCACAAGCATTACCATATGCGGAATTCAAATTGGTTGATAATTGTGAGAATTTTGATGTTAATAACATAGACACAAATTCTACATTAGCTTATATATTAGAAATCGATTTAAATTATCCGCAAAGTATTCATAATTCTCATATAGATTTACCATTTTGTCCTACTCATGATTTATCACCGGTAAATAGTAAACATATGAAGCTTTTAACAACGTTATACGATAAGAAAAGATACGTTATACACATTAGAATGTTGAGAAAATTCTTAAAACATGGTCTTCAACTGGATAAAATACATCGTATTTTACAATTTAAGCAAAAAGAATGGTTACGCATTTACATTGAATTGAACACGGAGTTACGTGTAAAAGCTAATAATGATTTTGAAAAAAACTTATATAAATTAATGAATAATGCCGTTTTTGGTAAAACAATGGAAAATGTTCGAAATCATGTGGATGTAAAATTGTGTACTGTATGGGACGGTCGTTACGGTGCTAATTCATATATTTCAAAACCTAATTTTCATAGTAGAGTTATTTTTAATGAAAACTTAATGGCGATTAAAATGAATAAATTATGTGTAACGAGTAATAAACCCATTTACGTTGGTATGTCAATATTAGATATTTCAAAAATTTGTTTATACGATTTTCACTATAATTATATGAAAACGAGCTTTAATGATTGCGCTAAAATTTTATATATGGATACTGATAGCTTGATTAACGAGATCAAACATTTTGATATTTATGAAACTATTAAAAGAGATTGTAGAACAATGCTTGATACCAGTGATTATTCAACAAATAATATTTATAAAATACCATTGGTTAATAAAAAAGTGTCTGGGCTGATGAAAGATGAAAATAATGGATATATAATGAAAGAATTTATTGGTTTAAGATCAAAAATGTATGCCATATAAGTTTTCGATAAATGTGACATAAAGAAAATTAAGGGAATTTCATCAAATGTTGTAAAAAGAAATATTACTATTCAAGATTATTTCGATTGTCTATTCAATCAAGATATTAAAGTAAGTTTACAAGGTAGAATAAATTCTAAACTGCACAAAGTGTATAGTATTTTAGAAGAAAAAATAGCTTTAAATCCATACGATGATAAACGTTTTATAATGGATGATTTTATAAATACACTACCATGGGGACATTTTAAAAGTAACGAAAAAAAAAAATGCAAAGATAGAAAATAATATGTATGTTAAAATTTATTTTGTAAAACAATTTTAAAGAATAATAAAAAATACATATATCAAATTAGAAATATAATTATAACAAAATTTTTTAAAATTATTACTTATTATCTATTACCCAATTTCTAAATATTTGAACTTCCTCGAATGGAGAATATACTCTTGTATTTCTTATAGTGTACATTCTAGCATGTAATTTACATTTTGTTTCTTGAAAATTATATAATTCTATAAGATCATTGAATTTAGGACATCCAAATTTTTCAATATTCACATACTCCATACCTAAATTTTTCAATATTTTTTGCTCAATGATACCTCCTTTGTAGCCAATTATTGCAGACTCTATGTCATAAAAATTTTTTTTACAATTACTTAAAATATTATCATTCATATCACTTTGTTCATATTCCTCAAAACCATAATCTTTATATAACATTCCATGTAAATTTAAATATAAATATCGTGCACTTATTTGATCTTCTTTACGTAATGCATAGTAATTATAATTTAAATTAAAATTAGCTGTATATATAAAGCCAGTATTAATATCTATAAGAGCTGCATCTTTAAATTTAATTTCATTATCCACGTTAAAACCATCTACATCAAATATATGTGTAATTCTAAAATAATGAATAAATATTAGTTATTAAAAAATAATATTTTGATAGAAAATAACACTTACTTATCCATTTTGAAATTAGTAGGTGAAGAAAGGGAAAGAGAGAGAGAGACACGATTAAAAGTTTTATAGAACTGTTTAAAAAAATTAGTTATAGAATAGATATTATTGACGGTAATGGAGGTATTGATATAGAAAGAGTTACTTCATGTCTTTATACGCTATTCTCCCCACTCCAACGTTTTAGATATATATATCACAATCGTTGTGGTTAATGAAAGAAAGGAAAAGAATAGGAGAAAAAGTAGTTTGAAAATAAAACTTAAATATATATATTTAAGTAATAAAATATTTTTTATTTCATAATTGTTTACAATACATTATCTTTATCTATCCATGAATTATTTGATTTTTCAAAACCTAACCATTTTACAAAAACTTTATTTCCCTTTTTACGCAATATTTTCTCCACAAGATATAAATTTTTATCTTTAACTTCTGATAATTCTTGCTCATAAAATGCTCCTTTAATATCATTATTACTCAAATCTTGCAACAGATAACTAACTGGATTAGTTTTTTGAATAACTTTTACTTTAAACACTTCAGTAGTCCAATTTGGTGTATATCCTTTCTCAAATAACATCTTATATTTACTTAAACGCACAAAATCACCAACTTTAAATTTTCTTGGAGCAGCAATTTTTATATTACTGTACACTGTATTCAATAAATGTGTTGAATTTTTTGCATTAATATCAATAGGTTTCATGCCAGTAGTACGATGTTTTCTTCTATTATAGTCGTTAATTATTGTTATAAGAATATTTATCCATTTATAGCTTCCATTCATTGTAAATAATTTCCACATATCATTTTTTAAAGTTCGAGTAAAGCGTTTGACAATACTTGCTTTCATAATACTATATGTTGAATAATGATTGATTGTATGTTTCTTCATGAGATCTTGAAATGTTTTGTTATAACACTTTACCATCGTCAGTCTGTAAATTTTTTGGTTTTCTACTTTTTATAATTTTACCAAATGTTTTAGTCACTTCATTTCCTGTTTTTTTTTATCGGTTCTGCCCATGCATATTTTGAAAAAGTATCAATAACAACCAAAATATATTGATTACCCTTATTTTGATGAGTGTAAGCTCGCATATCAACTAAGTCTGCTTGCCATAAATCATCATATCCCTTTATTATTACTCGACGTCGTGGAAAATTTTTTCTTGCCGATCTATGAAGTTCTTTTACTAGTTGAACTTTCTCCTTACTCATTGTAGATATTATTATTATTGTTGTTGTTTAATCAAAACTCTTTTCATTACTATTCATCTTAAAAAAAAATCCTTTTAAATTTACTCACCTTATTTATTCTCCTTTTTCATTGTTTTTTGCGTCAGGTATAATTTTTTTTAGTGGAATTGATCCTGAAGTCATTATTCCTGTTCCAAAGAAAGGTCGATGATTTTCCAATCTTAATTGATTTTTCAATTGTTTATTTTCATTATTTTGCGTGTTTGAGATTGATTTTAAATGATCAATTTGTTTATTCAATACTTCTTTTGGATTAGGTATAACTTTTAGTGGAATTGATCCTGAAGTTATTCCTGTTTCAGAGAAAGACTGATTTTCTTGTAGTAATTGTGTTTTCAATGGTTTATTAATATCTTTTAGTTTCTCATTAAATTCTTTCACAAGTGCATTTATTTTTTCATTAACTTCTTCCTCAGTCAATACTTTCGCTTTCTCATCAATCTTCACCTCTAAGGATTTTATTGTTTTTTCAAAATTATTTATCTGTGAATTAACTATTGTTCTTAAATCTTTAAAGGAATTACTTAATTTAGTCAATTCTTCGTTTGAATATGTTAAAATATCATTCTTTACTTTATTCAACTTGATATCATTCGTCTCGTTATGTATATTTATTTCATCAGAAAGATTTCTTATTTCAGTTAATATGTGATCGCGAAGATCTTTGAATTTTCCTTTAATTAGCGAATAAATTTTTTCAACATTTGTGATCTTGCTATTAAGTTGTGATAATATTGTAGTATTAAGATCTTGTAATTCACTTTGTATATGTTTACGAAGATCAACATCTTTTTCATTAATCTTTGAAAGTGTATTCTCATGAATATGTGATAAATTTTATCATTGTTTTCCGAAATTAGATTATATAAATATTTTAAAGTAACAGCATCATTAATATTCTCAGGATCGAATACATTAATAATTTTTTTATTTTGAGCGTCGAAAGAACGCCCTGAATAATAGAAATTCATTGATATTTCTCTTTTTCTTTTATACTGTAAATGATCTTTATATCTACTACTATCACTAGTACCACCAAACTTATTAATAGACATTCTCACTACTTCTATAAAACGAACTTATGACTTGCTTCGTTGAGTTATGAACAAACACTGGCAAAATTTTTCAAGAATATAATGTTTTAAGCAATGACACCATCCTCGCGCAGTTCTTCAATAATAGATATGATTTCATTATCATGATTAGTATGACCAGCGTTTTTTGATGCTATTAATAATTTCAATCTATCGACAAGTTCATTTGGATTGTCCCAGTAAACATAATCTTTTACATGATTATTTAATAACATTTTAGATGGTATCAATTGATTTTGATCGTTGTCATCATCATCATCATCATCACTAGATAAATAATTTCTTTTTTATATAAGGATGATTGAAATCCTCTCCCCGAAAATGAATGTGATCTTGGTCTTGTATTTAACTGTTTAGTAGAATTTTCCAAAGAAGAAGATGCTTTTACTCTTGATTGATTTTCAGACGAACTTGGTAATGTTTTAGCTACTCTTGTTCTTGATTGATTTTCAGATGAGCTTGATAATGTTTTAGATGCTCTTGTTCTTGATTGATTTTCAGATAAACCAGATAATGTTTTAGATGTTGTTGATTTTGTTGCGGATTTTTTCGTTATTAAATTAGAAATAATATTTTTATACTTACTACTTCTACTACGTTTAATTTGATCTTCAGATGACCTATTTCGCCGATATGCATTAGTTTTTAATAATATTTTTTTATAATTCTTCTCATCATCCTTATTGTATTCGATCGGTTGTTTCATGAAAATAAGCTCGTAAAGCCCACGTGTACCAGGATATTTATTTTCACCAATAATAATATCATCATTTTCATCGGTATTAAATAATACATTTCCTAACATTAATTGATTCGAAATAGGATCCATATACACTCCATATGTACGATCAACGTCAACATTTTTATTATTATAAAATTTTTGAATATACTCAAAGGATAAATTTCCAATACTATTATCATTATCGAAAAAAACTTCCGGATCATCAATTAACATCGATTGGTTTGATTTTTCTGCAAGAGATTTATCTGACACATTTTCCAAACTTTCCTCCCCATTTTTTTCCTCTTCTTTTTATCCACTTTAAATTTATTTTCCATATCTTCTTCTTCATCATCGTATTCTTCATTTTTAATCTTTTCTTTTTTCACTTGTAATGAATTATGTACTAACTTTTTTAATGGTTCAACTATGGGTTTATATGCTTCTTCAGCAGATTTTTCAGCATCTGCTATTCCCATTTTTAAGTCCTTATATTTTTTTTTAATCACTCGACTTGCTTTCGCAATTTTAGCTAAAACTTTTTTATTGGTAAAGTCCATGATTTTTTTTTTTTTTACCGAACAATGTAATGTACACGCGTACACAAAATCAACTGATTTTCAAATCAAACATCTCCACTATTATAAAACACACAGAACTGATCAAAATTTTTACGATAACGTCCTTTAACACTTGAACTATCCTTATCTATTACCAAAAAGTTGTAATTATTTCGCCAACAATGATTACATAATTTTAAAAATGTTTCATAAGACATTTCTGTATTTACATGATCGTTATATATATGTTTTAAATTTGTTCCATCTTGTTTGAATAAAATTAAAAAATTTGCATTATCACGAATCAAATGTTTTGGTATTTTTGCATATGTTTGACACAGATAAAAACTATCAATATTAGAATGCCTACCCATAGAAAAATATTCTTTCACAAGATTTTGTTTATCACATGCTATATCATCAAATATAAAAATAGAGTTTGGTAATGCATCATTTATCGATATAACATCGGTATTATTCGAATATGTAAAATAACCAATATTATTGATTGTTGACAAAACCTCTTCTAAATACTTATATTTAGGTTGTTGTAGAGATTTAGAATATACATAAATATTTTAAATCTTAAACCATTTGGACTTTCTATTAAACTTAATAAAACATTAGTTTTACCACAATTTGATGGTCCACAAATAATTCCACGTATTGTATTTGGTAATAAAGCACCATGTCTACGTTGTTCTTTAATCGTTTTATAGTCTAAATTATAAATTGGTATTGTTAAACGTTGTTTTATAAAACGCATTTTTTAAATTCAAAATAGACAATTCATTAATTACACACAGCAGTAATGTTACTATGAGGAAAGAGATAACAAATCACATATATATATATATATATATAAATCATATTAAAAAGAACTTAGTTTCATTGAAATCTTTCACTGAATCATATGAGATTTCTTAAACAAAAAAAAAAAATTTTTTCGAAAAATAACATTGAATTGTGGTTATATATTATTAATAAAGAAAGGTAAAGGATTTGTTAATAGTGTAATAAACAATCTTCCCTTGAACTTCACGTACAAGGATATCAATTTTGCGGACCCGAAACACGATTACGGGAAAGATTATCACGCGGTTAAAAAGGTATAAATCAACTTGATGCTGCATGTCGAGAACATGATATTGCATATTCTCAAAGTAAAGAATTATTGAAAAGACACGAAGCAGATAAAATTTTAGCAAAGAAGGCTAAAAAAATAGTTTTTTCTAAAGACACTAAATTTGGCGAACGACTTGCTTCAGCAACAACTTGGGCTGCAATGAATGTAAAAAGAAAAGTAGGAATGGGTTTGAAAAAAAGAAAGAAGACAAGAAAACTAAAAGTTGCAAAACGAGGTGGATTCTTACCTATTCTACCAATTTTCGGTGTATTAGGATCATTAGTTGGAGGAGCAGCTGGTGTAGCGAATGCAGTGAATAAAGCAAAGCAGGCTCGTAAACAGTTGGATGAATTACAACGTCATAATAGAGCCATGGAAGGTCGTGGTCTTTATCTAACACCTTATAAACGTGGTAGTGGTATAAAGCATGGCAAAAAAAGTTAAGAGTGAGAAAAAGAAGAAAGAACTAATAAGCGAATTAACAACAAATATTCAATTACTCGATATGTGTAAAAATATACAACATTTTCGTGGTGTATTTATGCGCAATAAACTTCCACCGTTTCCATTCAAACATGAATGTGGAATTATCAATTTAGATAATTACGAAGGTTTAGGTACTCATTGGGTGAGTTATATTAAACATGGTAAAATCATAGATTATTTTGATTCTTTTGGAAATTTGCAGCCACCAATAGAATTAATACAGTATTTCCATCGTGATAAAAATGGGTACAATAAAGACATAAAAATTGAATATAATTATAATAAATATCAGTCGTACAAGCAAACAATATGTGGTCAGTTGTGTGTTAAATTTAAAAAAAAATAATTAAGTAATTAGAGTTGGTGTATATATATATATATATATATTATTTTAATAATGAATTCTTTAACAATTACGCTTTCGGGTAATTCTTCAATATTGAACGCTAATTTTTATCCACCAATAGATATTAGTGATGGGAAATATGAGCTTGGCTTGATTGATTTGCAAACCTTTAATACGATTCAAAATATATATTTATCGAATAATACATTGTTTAGAGTTTATGGAATATTCGACAACGTCGAATATTCCCATCATCGCGCGCGCCGAAAATTCTCGCATTCCAGAACTCGTACACGAGTGTATACAAGAGGAGAGAGCAAGTCGCGTGTTTTGAACGGAAAATCCCCGCGAGGAGCGGTTAGGATTCGGCCGGCGCTTTCTCGGAAATGCGCCGTAGCTCGTTAGCCGCGCGACTCTCTCTCTCCCCCCCTTTTTTTTTTTTTTTTGTTGTTTTTGTTTTGTTTCCCTCTCTTCGAAGGTGACTCGCGAGTCAGGCCACGCGACTAATTACGCGGCGCGAGCTCGCTCTCTCGCTTTTCGGCGGTCGTCGAGAACACACGTACGCACCTATCTAATTCATAACACGAATAATTCGACACGTGCTTGCAAATTCCTCGTTCGATGATCGTTGCAGTGGTAGACTTCGTTACCACATTATTCAGCGATCCCTCTCGCGAGTTTGTGACGACGTTGCTTTTATTGCAACAACGCGGGCAGCGTGCATTTAGTGTCGTTCGGTGATTGTTGCAGCGGTGCTTCCAACCGCGTTTTTCAGCAACATCGACGTGCGCTCGACAGAGCATCATCAGCGCAACGCAATTGTTCAATCATAGTGTTAATTGTAGAACGGCAAGAGTGTTAAACAAGGAGTGTAAATAAAGTTTTATCATTTCTTATTCCGGCTCAACATTACTATCCAACATCCATCCAAACGCCAACTATCCGAGTGCTCCAACTCATGACACAGCAGCGCATCTGTGGGAGTTGTCATCATTTTTTGGTAGCAGAGCGTGGTTCCAGCCTCGAATACTTTAACGTTTGGAATACGTTGATCATCGTCGACTTCGTCAACACTCTACAAGCCATTGATCTACTAGTCACGCTTATCCTATTTGTCGTCTCGTTCTCGCCTTCGTCGTTAAAGCGGAAGGTCATCGCCCCTCCGCCGTCGTCGTCGTAGAAACTACTCATCGCCGTGCAGCAGTCGTCGCCGCGGCCGAAGGTCTTCGCCTCGCAGCCGCCGTTGTCTACGCTTCAGGCCATCATCTCGCTGTCGTCGTCGTCGCAGCCGAAGGTCATCGCCTCGCAGCCGTCGTCGTCGCAGCTACCTAGGAGGAAGCTACTCATCAAGCATCTGCGCATTAATCCACAAGGTAGGATAAGTGCGAAATTGCGTGCGTTATACCTATATGTCGTTTCGCGTACATTTCTTTCGTTCTCGTTGTGTGCGTTGAAACTATACGTTTCATTTCGTATCTAAATTTTATCGTGTGCGTTGCGTGCTCATCATGTCCCAAAAAGACGTCGATGCCTTACTCGTTGCGCAAATTCGCGTCACAAATAACATTATAAATTTTATCAAAAATACTAAAGCGAAAAAAGGCCCTGCCATTCAGGGAGCAGCGTATTTTGAGGCGCGATTGCAGTTACTGCATAAGTACTTCGATGATTTGTACGCACGTCACCAATTGTTACTACCGCACGAAACTACCAAAGCCGACCATGAATATTTTAAAAGGGACGGTTTCAATTTAGCTGAATCTAGTTATGTCGAGGCAATCGCCGAATTATCCGACGATATTGATAGGTTGCGCAAATCGTCGCGAAGTCCCGTGTCTGATACGCAATCCGGTCAAAACGCAGACAAGATTGACCGCATCAAAATCCCTCGCGTGCCACTTCCAAAATTCTCTGGAAAGTCAAGCGAATGGGAATCGTTCAAACAACGTTTTTCGTCCCTCGTAGTAGATAACCATACCTATTCTGACGTAGATAAACTCCAATTTCTACTTAGCTCTCTCGAAGATCAAGCTGCCGCGCGCGTTCAAAACGTCGAAGTAATCGGCGAAAATTTCAAGGTCGTTTGGGACCAGTTAGAAAAGCGCTTTGGCAATCAGCGTCGACGGCTAGAGGATTTACTAGAGGGATTAATTCAATTAAAATCTGTCCGATCTCGAAACGCGCAGGATATATCGAATCTTCTCGATACTGTATTAGTCTCCGTTCGTTCTTTGCACAAACTCGGTTGCAATATCGATGAGTATAACCATTGGCTCGTCCACTGTATACTTAGGAAGCTTGATTCTCACACACGCGAAACCTGGAAAATTTCCAAAGAAAAATCGCAGGACTTTTACAAATATTCTGAACTTGTTTCTTTTCTCGAAAATCGAGTCGAATCGCTCGAATTAGATCCCAATGCGGGAAAAAGCGACTCTCGCACGGCGGGCGGTTCGTCAACCAAATCCAATTCTAAATCGAAAGTTCAAAATGCTTCGTCGACTTCAGCTTATACGGCCGGGATAGCAAATCCGGATTCCCAATCCAACAAAACTTCGTTCTCGTGCTTCCTGTGCCAGGCTAATCATAAATTGAATTCGTGTCCGCAATTCAATTCGATGACTCCGCGGCAACGTTACGATTGGTGCAAGAAATCGAAATTATGCTTGAATTGCCTACACAAATCGCATTCAATTTCGGAATGCAAATCAACCTTTCGTTGTCTGACGTGCAAGGCGAAGCACCATTCAAAACTACACTTTGGTACCAAAAACCAAAATTCCCCTTCGCCAAATGACGATGGGTCTCGGAAAGATGCTTCACTGGATCCCGCACCGGACAACCCTATTAGCGCAAATCTAGCTACAGTAACAAGAGCAGTGTTGCTCGCTACTGCACAAATTCTAGTTTCTGACTCGTTCGGCAAAACAATCTCGGCTCGAGCGCTGATTGATCCCGGCGCCAGCGCACGTTCATTACCGAACGTTTAGCCAATCAACTAACATTAGATCGTCGTTCTTCGTCGGTCGCCATTCTTGGTGTTGGCGGCCAGATTACTTCCCAAGCTCGTGGTGAAGCTTCTATATCCATTCTATCTCGATCGAGTACGTCATTCAAGTGCTCATGTTTCGCTCTCATTCTTAACAAACTGACATGCTTGTTGCCCCCGCGCGATTTGCATGCGAAGGAATGGCATCATCTAAGCAAGCTACAGTTAGCCGATCCAGATTTCGCATCTCCAGGAACAATCGATGTAATTCTTGGTGCAGATGTATATGGATCAATTCTCCAAGAAGGATTCATTCGTGGCCCAACGGACGCTCCTGTAGCTCAAAAAACAGTTTTCGGCTGGATTCTGACGGGCGTCGTTGATTCTCGACCCCTCTCAAATCATTCGACAGCGGTTAATGCGTATCACACGATAGCCGATTCAACTTTGTCAGATTTCCTGACTAAATTTTGGCAGCTCGAAGAAGTGCCTGCTGCAACCAAGCACCTTTCGCCTGAAGAAGAATACTGCGAACAGTACTTTTCCTCAACGTACTATCGCAATTCTGAAGGTCGTTTCGTAGTCCGCCTCCCTTTCGTTAGGCGTGAACCGTTTATCGATTCCAGAGACATCGCAGTCTCATGCCTCGTTCGATCAGAAAAACGTCGAAGTCGCAATCCAGAAATTCAAAATGCATATTGTTCATTTATGCAAGAGTACGAACAACTCGGACACATGCGAGTTGTGAGCTCGAAAGAGAACAATGATTTCTCATTTTATATGCCTCATCATGCTGTAATGCGAGCAGACTCAAATAAAATTCGAGTCGTATTCAACGCATCTCAACAGGGTTCTAATGGTTATTCGTTAAACGATCTTCTTCATTCTGGACCGAAATTACAATCCGAGATAACTAGTGTGATAACGGATTGGCGCTTCGATCGTATAGTAATCGTGACTGATATCGTCAAAATGTATCGCCAAACATTGATTCATCCAGACGATTTAGACTGGCAACGTTTGATTTGGCGAGAACTCCCCAACATTCCGATTCGAGATTATCAAGCGCTCACGGTGACGTACGGCACAAAAAGTGCTCCGTTTTTGGCGTTGTGCGTCCTCCAGCAATTAGCCCGAGATGGACGTCTTACTCACCCCCGAGCCTCTCAATTACTTTCAAAGAAATCCTATATAGATGACATATTTTTGGGCGAGGATAACGAATCCGAGGTCCAAGCCCAACGAGACGAACTCATCGGTCTATTGGCCACCGCTGGCATGGAATTAGGGAAATGGTCAAGTAATCGATCCTCATTATTGCAAGGACTATGCAATGAGGAGGCCATTGAACTTCCCACTACGTCCGGCGAAATCGTTGGCGCATTGGGTCTCAAATGGGATACCAAAACGGATACTTTTCGCTTCCGACCCTCGCTACCTCCAATTTCGCACATTGTTACGAAAAGGACTGTGTTATCGGACACAGCCCGATTGTTCGATCCCTTGGGATTTATCGCTCCGATCTTGGTCAGAGCAAAAATTTTATTGCAAGACCTTTGGATCAACCAACTCGACTGGGACATCCCACTACCTACTGAGTTACTCGAGCGTTGGCTCTCCTTTCGATCTGCCCTTCCTCAGTTGGCAGAAATTCAAATAACTCGGTGGGTTGGAGTCACCCGTAGCACGGAGTGGCATCTCCATGGCTTCGCTGACGCATCCAAGCGAGCCTACGCTGCGGCAGTCTACGCTGTCGTGCCTGGAGCTTCATCGGTCCTTTTAATGGCCAAAACTCGAATATCACCGATCAATGTCGAGTCCATTCCAAGACTCGAGCTTTGCGGAGCCACTCTTTTGGTGCTCCTATCCAGACACATACTTGATAACCTATCACAAGTACCTGCATCGATAACTTTTTGGAGCGATTCCAAAGTGGTTCTTGATTGGCTCAAGAGCCACCCATCCAGATGGCCAACATTTGTGGCCAATCGCGTGAGCAAAATTGCAACAACAATTCCTAACGCAGTCTGGCGCCACGTTCCAACCAAGGACAACCCCGCCGATTGCGCTTCGCGTGGAACGACCCCTCTCGAGCTTGCCAAGCTCGACTTATGGTGGCATGGCCCTGCATGGATCACTCAACTTAATTCTGAATGGCCGTCGCAAACGGCGTCGCAGATTCTCGCTGCCGCCGCGATAAACGACGATAACCCCCATGACGAAATCCTCGATTCGCTAGAGCGATTTTCAAACTTTCCTCGAGTAGTACGAATTATTGCGTATTGTATTCGTTGGAAAACCTTGTACTCTAACAAGGATACCCCTCTCTCTATAGGGCCCTCGCTTCACGAACTCGCTTATTCGAAGCGTTGTCTATTCAAACTAGTTCAATTCAGATTCTTTTCGGCTGAGGTAACGTTGCTCTCGAAAGGTCAAGCTGTGCGATCCGGGAGTGCGCTGGCTCGTTTGGCACCTTTCATCGACGAACACGGACTCATCCGAGTTGGAGGTCGGCTCCACAATGCTGACTTGCCGTATAATGAACGTCACCCCATCATTCTACCCAAAGCCTGCTTTTTAGTACGGTTATTAGTTGAAGACGTTCACCGTGTTACATTACACGGAGGTGTGCAACTCATGAAGAGTGTTCTTTTTCGACATTTTTGGATCATTCATGGACATCGACTAATCGTTTCTATATATCGAACGTGCGTCAAATGTCTTCGATTCGGCGCCACTCCAATTCAGCAGCAAATGGCTCCCTTACCCGCAGACCGATTGATTCCAAGGCGTCCTTTCGCCATCACCGGTCTCGATTTCGCGGGACCTTTCCCCATACTCTTTTCTAAAGGGCGAGGAGCCAAATCAACCAAAGGCTATGTTGCTATTTTTATTTGTTTTACTATCAAGGCCGTTCATATGGAGGTAGTGTCCGATATGACCACTGAAACCTTCCTGGCCGCCTTTTCGCGATTTACTGCTCGACGTGGTCTCTGTTCAACTCTCTATTCCGACAATGGGACCACGTTCAAGGGTGCGGCTTCAGAGTTGAAGCAATTGTTTGCTCAGACATCAGGCTTCACTCAGGAGATCTTCCCACAATTGGCTGCTCAAGGTACAGAATGGAAGTTCATCCCCCCGAGAGCCCCACACTTTGGCGGATTATGGGAAGCCGCAGTCCGATGCTTCAAGCATCATTTACGCCGAGCCGTTGGCCAGGCGACTTTCACGTTCGAAGAGTTTAGTACGTTGGTTATTAAAATCGAAGCTTGCTTAAACTCGCGACCTATTTGTCCATTGAGCAACGAGGCAAATGACCCTGTCGCCCTAACTCCAGGGCATTTTCTCGTTGGATCCGCACCACTTGCTTATCCCGAGCCCATACAGGAAACCAACGCAAAACTCAGCGCGAATCAGCGCTGGAAACTTATATCTCAGATCCGAAATTCTTTCTGGGTACGCTGGAGAAAAGAAGTTTTCCATCTTCTTCAACAGCGCAACAAATGGCGCAAACTTCAACCCAACTTGTCAAAGGGTGATCTGGTAATCCTTACCGAAGAATTGGCTCCACCTGCGGCATGGCCGTTAGCGATCGTTACTAAAACCCACCCAGGGAAAGATAATTTAGTGCGAGTAGTTACATTAAGGACGGCTACAACCGAATTAGTCCGTTCGGTAACGAAGTTAATCCGATTGCCTGTCGAGGCTGATGCCGAAGACACGTTTGCTCATTTTTCACGTTCCATCGATCTGTAATCTAAACATTGTATTTTTTTTTCTTTTTCAAATTTTGTATTTTAGATCTTAAGTAACTTTTCGTAGTTGTATTTTGCGATAAACTTACCATTTTGTTTCGGTTATACTTTTGCGATCACGACAAACACTACTCTGTAATATGGGAATGCAGTATGATTGTATGTCAACTCTCGGTATGTTCGCTCATAATTGTACAGTGGAGTACAGAATACAGTATGCGTGATAATCTAGATGTACCATGTATGAAGGATGTTCCGAATCCGGTCTGATACTCTCGCGGTATGTAACGCATTTTGTATGACTTTCGTTGCCGCAGTCGCGACAAGGCGGGCGGTATGTTTAGAGTTTATGGAATATTCGACAACGTCGAATATTCCCATCATCGCGCGCGCCGAAGATTCTCGCATTCCAGAACTCGTACACGAGTGTATACAAGAGGAGAGAGCAAGTCGCGTGTTTTGAACGGAAAATCCCCGCGAGGAGCGGTTAGGATTCGGCCGGCGCTTTCTCGGAAACGCGCCGTAGCTCGTTAGCCGCGCGACTCTCTCTCTCCCCCCTTTTTTTTTTTTTTTTTTTTTTTTTGTTGTTTTTGTTTTGTTTCCCTCTCTTCGAAGGTGACTCGCGAGTCAGGCCACGCGACTAATTACGCGGCGCGAGCTCGCTCTCTCGCTTTTCGGCGGTCGTCGAGAACACACGTACGCACCTATCTAATTCATAACACGCATAATTCGACACGTGCTTGCAAATTCCTCGTTCGATGATCGTTGCAGTGGTAGACTTCGTTACCACATTATTCAGCGATCCCTCTCGCGAGTTTGTGACGACGTTGCTTTTATTGCAACAACGCGGGCAGCGTGCATTTAGTGTCGTTCGGTGATTGTTGCAGCGGTGCTTCCAACCGCGTTTTTCAGCAACATCGACGTGCGCTCGACAGAGCATCATCAGCGCAACGCAATTGTTCAATCATAGTGTTAATTGTAGAACGGCAAGAGTGTTAAACAAGGAGTGTAAATAAAGTTTTATCATTTCTTATTCCGGCTCAACATTACTATCCAACATCCATCCAAACGCCAACTATCCGAGTGCTCCAACTCATGACACAGCAGCGCAGCTGTGGGAGTTGTCATCATACATTTTATTATGAAAAAAATAAAATTGAGGAAAAAGTCGAAATTCCACATGGATCGTATGAGCTTCGCGCTATTAATGAATATCTACAAGATGCTCTTTTTGATCAGTTAAATGATGATGATGCGGATAATAGTATAGATGATATATTAATCATACGTGCTAATAATAATACATTGAAAAGTGAAATTAAATGTAAATATGATGTTAACGTTAGTAAAATAATAATATAGGAAAATTGTTGGGTTTTTCGGAAAAAAGAGGAGTCTTCAAAGCTAATGAATTACATGCATCTGACATGCCTGTGAATATATTGAAAATAAATATTATACGAATAATGACGAATATAACTGCAGGAGCCTACAATAATGGTGAACTTGTGCACACTATTCATGAATTTGTTCCAAACGTTGAGCCGGGATATAAAATCTCGGAAACGCCAAATAATGTCATTTATCTGCCGATAATCGTGAAGGTAATTGATAATTTAACTGTTTCCATTGTCGACCAAGATAACGATATTGTAGATCTCAGTGGTGAAGATATTACAATTAGACTCCATCTACGAAAATGTTAATTTACAACAAAGATTTTACATATAAATTACAATCTCCACGAACTTCAGGAATTAGTTGGAATAAAACTTCGAAATCAACACAACAACGACGTGGACGACGAAGAAATACCAAAAAACGACAGAGTAAGCTGAATATTAAAAATAAAAAGTTTTTAAAATCAATTGGTTTAAAAGTGTTGAAATAAGAAGAAATAATGGTTGATTTATTAAACATTATCGAAGACCTCATTACGATAACCGTATCAATAACATTGAAATACACTCTTACAATCCATATGTGAATTCATCACTCAACCACAACGACGAAATACGCATTCCTATCCAACAACAGGACCTCGTTGTGTTACCAAGCGAAAGTTTCTTGTTTATTGAAGGAGATGTATCTGCAATCGCTGCTAATAATGCCACTATTGATGAGAATAAATTATTCTTGGATTCAAATGGAGCTGCTTTTTTGTTTAATGAAATACGTTATGAATTGAATGGTGTTGAAGTGGATCGTTGTAAAAATGTAGGTATTACTACTACATTGCGAAACTATGCATTATTATCATCACATGAGAGTACAACTTTGAAATCAGCATCGTTTGATATTAATAGTAAAAATCCAATTAAGAATTTCCACTACTTCAGCTTTTGCATACCGTTGAACAAACTAATGGGATTTTTTGATGATTATAAACGTGTTATCGTAAATGCACGTCATGAACTCATACTAATAAGATCACGCAATGATTCTAATGCTGTTTACTGTACAATGGATAATATTAATGTTAAAGTAGACTTAGTACTATCGAAAATTCAGTGGAAAATACCTCATATTACGTTGGAAGAATATACAAAATTACAATTTTTAAACATTATTGAAAAAGATCATCCTATTACAATGACGTATCGTTCATGGGAATTGTATGAATATCCTATGCTTCTCGAAACTCAAAACCATTCTTGGTCAGTAAAAGTTTCAACAAAATTAGAAAAGCCACGTTTTATAGTATTTGCATTTCAAACCAATAGGAAAGATAATGTAAAGAAGAGTATGGCTAAATTTGATCATTGTAATTTGAGAAATTTAAAATTATATTTAAATTCCGCATCATATCCCTACGATAAATTAAATCTTAATTTTGCCAATAATAACTATGCTATTTTATATGATTTGTATTATCAATTTATTAATTCGTATTATAATACTGAATCAAAGTATATTATGTCTATGCTTAATTTCGAAAAATTTATAGACTATGGTCCATTTGTTGCGATTGACTGTTCTCATCAAAACGAATCAATTAAAAGTGGTACTGTAGATATTAAGATAGAATTTGAGTGTGATTCTAATATACCTGAGAATACTAGCGCATATTGTTTAATTATTCATGATCAGATTATTGAATATAAACCATTAAGTGGTATTGTACGTAAATTAATATAAAAAAGGATGATGTAATATGTATTTTTTTTATGAGAAAAGATAGGTAAAAAAAATGTCTTGAATATGTAATATTTATTCATGTATTTAATACAATATATTTATGTATAAATATATATTTACGTGTTTTTTTTATGATTAAATCATTCTCTTTTTCATCATTGATACTATTAACTTCATTCTATTCCGTATTCATTCTCAATACATCATTTGATAAAATTACGATCTTCGTCATTGTCAATTAAAAAATAATATGTATCTACAGCACTGTATCCATCCTGTAAAAAAATCAGTTTCGATTATACAAAAAAAAATTGATATTAAAAAAAAAATTTTTAATATTTTCTCTTTTATATTTACCGTCCGCATTATATGCTCTGGACTTAAAAATTTGTAATAAGCTCCAAATTTATAATAACGGAAAAATTGCTGTAGATTATTATCGCAATAAAATGTAAGAATTTTCTTCAATATCTCCATATCTTCAGATTTTAATTGACTTAATTCATAAGGTATATTAAAAGTTTTATCATTTATATTAAAATTCACATTTTTAGTATGGTCTTTTATCTATGAACAGAAAAAATATTTATGTATAAAAATTATTTGCATATAATGATTTTTTTACTTATTAGCTTTCGAAAATTTATTTCATCATTTTCCTTCACTAACTGATATATCCCAATACCAGATCTATAATAAAACATTTTATCATGAGACAAATCGCTAAGCCATAACTCTATTAAAAATTCTAATTCATTGATTATACACCGCTGTTCATTGTTAAATATTTCCGTTGGTAAATTGACAATTGTACCATCAATCAACATAAATGCCATTTTTTAAAGAAAAAAAAATGTAAAAACAAAAATATATACACACATACACAAACTTTTATTTCTCTCTTTCAGAAGAGGTTCGACAAGTTAATGTGGGGAAGAGAGGGAGAAAGGTCAAAGGAGACAAAATGATTGAAGAGTAGGCTTTGTGGAATGGGTAAACTAGATTGTTTGAGCTAGAACTGAGTTTTTTATCTACGGTCATATGCTATTATACTTGACAATTTTTCCCCATATTCTTGTAGTAAGATTTAGGATAAGAAGGAGTAGGGAGAAGGATGAATATAGTGCAAAGGAAGTAGAGGGGAAAGAGTAGGGATATACCACCTACTTTATATATATAGTAATTCAATACCACTTTTTCCTCAGTCTATCAATTAAAACGAAAGCTGTGTGTGTTTTAGTAAAGAATAAAGTATAGAGAAAAATAATTCTTCTACATACATCATCATGAAGTGGTTTGAAGAGATTAACAATACTCTCAGTAGCATGAAATCGTATTTGCCTAATAAAGGATGGTCTGATTTAAACGAAGGTGAATATATAATCAACGATATAAAAAATGTGAAAACTAAATTTGGTGATAAATCAATTTTTGAATTGAATAATGATTATTCGCTATTTCTACCAATGAGGTTGCAAAATATTCTTATGTGCAAAGATCAGGATTTATTGAATAAATTGATAAACATTTTGCATGAATGTAAAAAAGATATAGTCATGTATGTTGATTCTACAAAAAGTATGACTCCAAATATATTGACGAAAAAGCGAGTTATTAATAAGAGAAACTGTCGACAAAGTAAAGTAAACGTTGAAAATGGTGACGACGACGACGACGATTGTGACAACGGTGGTGCTGGTGGTGCTGATGATGATGATGATGATACAGCAGAGGATGACACAGAAGAGGTAGAATACATTAATCCCGAAGACGAAGTATTGCTATATGAGGAAAATAAGAATAAAATTGTTGAAGAAAATAAAAATAATTCTATTGCTGGAAAATATCGTAAGAGAAATCCAAAAACTGTATTATCAAGAAATAAACCATCGTCATCGGTAAAAAAACAAAAAAAATAAAGATAAATTAAAAAATATCTGATTTTTAAGACATACTATTTTTTCTTATGTAATATTGATTCAAACAGATAAATTAATATATATGTCTATAAACAATGTATGTAATTTTTTTCACTTTATCAATGTAAATCACACACGCATAATCTAAAAAATATATATAATCAATTCTATTCAAGTTTTAAATTACTTAATCTCTTTTTCCTACTCCTCCTCACTCCCCCCTTTCCTTTCTTTTTACTTACTTTTAGAAAACTAACTTAAGATGTTGATGGTAGTGGTGGTGGTTGTGAAGAAGATGGAATTCTTAATTCCGATGATATTGATTGTGTGGTGAAGGAGATGGAATTGGTAATTTCCATAATATTGGCGATGGTTGCGAATGAAATTCAAATGATAGCCCTCGTGGCATTGGTGTTGGTGGTCGTGGAGGTGGAGTTGATGGATTTATTAAAGGTAATGATTCTTCTGGTATTTCCAGCGAAGGTAATGGTTCTTCTTCCAATAGTTCCAATGATGTTGTATCATACGTTGGTAGGTTCCATAGATTCACCATGTTCAACTTTATACAATAATATTCAGCGATAGACTGAATCAAAACCGTAAAGCTATGGATTTTCATCCTATAGGTCTGATCAAAGAGCTACAGAATTAATTTACTTAATATTTTGCCGAATCAATCAGCAGTAAAACTAAATTTGAAATTATTCAATTAAATCACTGTTCACAAGTAGAGGAGCAATGCGGTTCCGATGACAGGGAGTGGGGGAAGCTGTTTTGTGGTGTGGAAGGGGGATGGGTTGGGATAAGACTCTCTTAGTATGGTAGTGGTGGGGATGAGGAAGGAAAGGGTCTTATAGTGGGATCGAGTTTCGTTAGGGAGGGTGGGGGTATTTTTCACCCTATGTCACAGTTTGAAGGTCTTATAGTGGGACCGGGTTTGGTTAGGTAGGGGGTATTTTTCACCCTATGTCACAGTTGGAAGGTCTTATAGTGGGACCGAGTTTGGATAGGGAGGGGGTATTTTTCACCCTATGGTACCATTGGTTAGTTATCCTACGGGGCCCTAGTTGAGGGAAGGTTTTTTCACCCTTCGAAGTCGATGGTTAGTTACCTTACGTAGCCTAACTATTTCCGACTCTGCTACACAGATAAACTAGGTTGAGTTAATTGCTAGTTCCAGTAGTCACCGCTAGGTGATTGCTTTCCTTAATCTTCTTTCGCGCTAATGGTATTTTAATATTACGTAATTACACACACGGGTGAACTAATTCAATTTAAAAAAGATGTTTGACTAAAATTATACATTCGCGGTACCACGGGATACGGCTATAGAAAAGCTAGCCTTCAAAAGGAGGATGTGGATGAAAAAGGAGGAGGAGGAGGAGGATGAGACATGGAGACTGGATGAGTAACTGATAGTAAAACTTTAGTTATTGAATAAAAAACAGTTTTAAGAAATTTTATAGCCTTCCCAGACTTATCTTTTAGCCATTTTTAGCTTTTCAGGTAAGCATATCATACGATCCATATAACAAGCAGGCTAGGTATTAGAAAGGGAAAGAGTTGTCAGTGCACTTCATTTTTTTGGAGGGGTAGGTAAAGCAAAAAAAAACATAACATTTACCTAGACTTTAAGAAAGTGTATTGGCACCATTCTAGCGATTGGAGAACTGATTGTAGAGTGTGCAGATATCTTCTAGAACGGATATGCTCGAGCACCGGACGTCTGAGATCGTGCCATGACTTGTTCAAAACAAACGTCTAGACTAATGTTACTTGATTTATGACCCCTTTAGAGCCCCGATTTTTTCATATTCTCTCATTTTTTTATATGTCTAGCTATCCAGAGGAATGTGCTCCTAAATTTTCACGTTTCACTTTTCACTTAAGAAAAGTCTGCAACACGTCAGCGTTGCCAACTCCGCCATTTTGATTATACTACGGTGTACAGTGATGTCAGTGATGCCAGAATTAAGTTTCTAGCAACAAAAATAAAGTTAACCGCTAGCCAGCAGCAGTATAGAAAATTTGAAGGGAAGGGATATATACCTCTTCCCTTCGAATTTTCTATACTGCTGCTGGCTAGCGGTTAACTTTATTTTTGTTCCTAGAAACTTGATTCTGGCATCACTGACATCACTGTACACCGTAGTATAATCAAAATGGCGGAGTTGGTAACGTTGCAACACGTTTATGCAATTAAAAGAATACTGGAGAACCCACTGGTAACGTGTCACAACTTGTTTAACGCAAATTTTCCCTAGTTCACTTTAGAAAAGTCTACAACATGATTATGCAATTAAAAGAATCCAGGAGAAACCGTTTGTAACGTGTTACGACTTGTTTGACGCAAATTTCGTAGGCGGGCAAGAATACCCAACCACCCAAATATTAACTTCCAATAAGAATGCATCTCATCCCTTCCACCATTTTTAAAACCCTTGTTGTTAGCAATTGGGAAATTTCAGTCAGTCAGTTTTCATTAGAAACTTCAAGGCGGTGAAAGATCCAATGCAAAGCTATATTCCGAATATTTTCCTTGCTGTACCACAGAAACTCTTTTGGGTGGTAAGAATTATTCTTTTATTATTATTCTCTTTTCTTGCTATTCTATTTCAATGTTTTTCTTTTCTCAATTTCTATGTGTTTTCACAGAAAAATGGATTTAACCAAGATGAATGCACTTGCAAGTGTAACTTACGAACCTAAGACTTTCGTAAAGCTGAATACTTTTGAGGAGAATAAGGAGTATCAAATCACTGAATTAGTGAAAATTAAGACCATATATGGAGAGAAATTAATAGCGAAGCTGGCTACAGACGAATGGTTCTTCCTACCCTCAAGGATGATGAAATTACTGGAGTCGCCTGAACTAATCAAAGAACTTCAAAATGCTGCATCAGCGAATACATTAAAAATCTTATATGTTGGAGGACGATACAATAATTTAGAATTTAAAGTTACCCAATGATAATCATAAGATAAATTTTGGAAATGTGTGTAAGGAATGTTTTTAAGGAATGACATCAATAAATGATTATTATATCTTATTTATTTATTTTTTCTTTATCCCTCACTACATTAGTAAAATACATATAAATCTAGTCTATTAACTTACATTTCTAACAATACTATTAAGCGGGTTATATTCAACGATTTTATCATGTATAATTAAACAAAACGCAGTAGTATTACTTGGAATATTTCTAGTACAATGAATCTCAATTTTAACGTCAACAGTGCCTGACTTTATAGATTCATTTTGATGCGAACAATCGATGACGAAGAGAGGACCGTATTCCACAAAGTTTTTGTAATTAAGCATTGGTTTCGACTGTTTTTCTCCTGCATAATATGAATGGATAAATTTAACATACATATCATATAGTACAGAATAACGGTTTTTTTCGCTATCACTATCAATTCGGTCATATGGATAAAATTCTGAATTCAGATAGACTTTAACATCACGAACAGAACTGTCATTGAATCTAAGCACCTCCATATGCTGCGTACTCTTCTTATTTTGTCTAAATGCTAGTATAACATTTCGAGGTATCTCCAATTGTGTTGCAGCTTTTACGGCCCATGTATGCCTCTGTGTTTCAGGTAGAAGTGGATATTCGAAGAGTTTCCAGGAACGAAAAGCCATGGTTAGACTTTTGTTTTGCTCAATCAAACGTAGAAATTTAAGTTTTGTATAATCATTCAGTGATACATGAGGAATCCTCCACTACACTTTTTGCAAATCAATTTTGGAGTTGATGATTTTTCTCGAAGAATGTAGTGAATTTATATCATCACGTGCTCGAATAAGAACGAGTTCATGACGTGCATTTATTATAACTCTTCTGTAGTCTTCACAAAAACCCAACAGCATTTGCAATGGTACACAAAAGTTGAAATGATTCGTAGACCTGTGATCTGTTAGAAACCATCCTGAATGACGTAGACTTGCACTTTCCTCAGCAGTTAAGGAAATAAGATTCTTCATGGAGCTAGTAATACCCACATTCTTGCAGCGATCAATCTCAATATCATTCAATTTATAACGAATTTCATCAAACAAGAATGCCATGGAATTACAGTCAAGTCCTACGACATCTTGGGTTGCTGCATCCGCAGCACGGGTTCCAACGATTATCTTTCCCTCAAAGTAGAGATAACTATCACAGGGTAGAAGAATTAAATCTTGCTGTTGTATAGGAATTCGAATTTCATCACTATTTCCCAATGAGGCATTTGCATAAGGATTGTATGCATGCGTTTCCATTTTAGTGATGCGATTGTCGAACACCGGTTGAGCGGTTACATCTAATGGATCCATTTTTATTTCTAACGTTGAAACCCAGTGATTGTAGAAAGGTGATATTTCTTCTTGTTAATGATGCTCCAACGTTACCTTCGCTCAATGTATTTTGTCCTCCAGCGCTACCTTCACTCAATGTATTCTGTCCTGCTGCAGCAGTTGGACTGATAGGCTCATCGAGTATCGGTGATTTATAAGTATTCTTGTAAATCAACATTTTCTAATATGTAAACGAATTGTGATTTCTTCACCTCCGAAATTTACTATACGATCTTCTTGATCGAGAATACGCAAGGCGAGACGGTCAATTACTTTCGCAATGACTGGCAAGTAAATGACGTTCTTCGGTGTTTCTGCGATTTTATAACCTGGCGGAACACACGGAAAAAATTCATGTATAACATGTCGAGGTCTACCGTTTGTGTACGCACCCGCTGTAATGTTGCATTCAATTCTTAGAATATTTACTCTTATAATGTTTACGGGCTCGTCTGATTCAGCTTGTGTGTTCGGTGGAATAACACGATCTGATGAAAATCCCAACAAAGAGCCTATATTGTTAGGTTGTGTAAAATCAATCTGATATTTACACTTTATTTCACTTTTTAATGTATTATTATTAGCACGTAGAACAATTACTTCTTCTTCATCACCTTCGAACATCCGAGCACGTAAAAAGTCATTTATAGCATTGAGCTCATAACAACCTGTAGGTATAGTTAGCTCCTGATCATCAACGTAAAATATATTGTTTGTCTCATCAACATTAGAGATTGAATTGAAGCTCTGAAAGTCTACGAGACCGAGTTCATAATGTCCATCTCGAAGATTGATCGGGGGGAAAAAATCTGACCCCAATACCGAGTCACGGTCAGAGAGTGTAACTGTTAAAGACATTGTTCACGTAGAAGCTTCACACACAACTGACCGCATATGCTTGAATCATACGATTGATATTGGTCGTGGTTGTAGTAGATTATAGCAGAAGGTCCAAAATATTCCACAAGTTCAATTGGAGGTTTTAAATTTCCGAAGGAATCGAAATACTTAACGTGCTTATTACGTTTAACGTAAGCGACCCAATGTGTTCCAGGACCTTGTTCGTCATCAAGATTCACAATAGCGCACTCATTGCGTTGCGCATTTTGAGGTAAGATGTACGCATAAAGACTCTCCGAAAATGCGGTATTTTACGGCAGACGTTTGATAATTGCATATTACTAGTAGGTCCAGATTTAGGAAGTCCATTTATTTTCTTTTCCTTTTCCTTTTCACTCCCTCTCCTATTCGACTGTATGGTGCGAGGTATAAACCTTGTACCCGTCTCGCTTCCATTAAGCGAATGTGACGATGCATTTCTTCCAATTGATTTATGGCTGCTTTGGTGTCGTTTACAGCCTTTGCTATACCTGCCGCACCGCCAGCTAATGCGCCCACCGCACTCAGCAGCGGAAGCAATGGTAATAAACCCCCCCCCCCCGTTTTGTTTTAGTAAGTGACTTTTTCCTCAATAAACCACCTCGTTTTTTCGGTACACGAATTTTTCTTTTCTTCGTACTTTTTCTAGACACTCCCAGTCCTAAGCCGAGTTTCCGTTTTGTATTCATTGATGCCCTGACAGTAGTCGCTGTCTCTCGTTCACCTACGGAGGAGTCACTAGCTATGATACGTTGTCATGCACGGCGTGCAAGTACTTTATCAGCATGATGACGCGAGGGCAGGTCCTTATATTCTGAATATGCGATATCATGCTCACGGCAAGCATCATCCAGAGAGTTTATTCCTCGATCACCACGTGCTACCCGTTCATGAAGGCGAGTACCTGGACCGCAATAATTGTAGCCAGGTACATGCAGCTCGAAGGGTAGTTTATTTAACAGCTTATTGAATAAAGATCCACAACCAAATCTCATCATGTCATGCTTTCCTAACGGGTTCGTTGACACATCCAGCAATTTTTTATTGAAGGCGGTATTCCATCAAAATGATCTTGATTAGGTAAATTATAAGGTTCCGTACACGCACGATATTGTTGTACTTCAGGATCTGCACGAATGTGCTCAGGCAATTTACACCAAACAAGTCGAATACTGTTTGGAAAGCGCTTCAATAGTAAAAGTTTTTGGAATGTATTCAAGCTGCTCAATAGTTAAATCCTCCAAACGTAGCACATCTAACATTAACAACGACATAATGAGAAATGGTGAGATAATCTGCTTCAAGCCTATAAATAGCTTGTATGATCATAGAGTTTTACAGTTATGGATTTCGTAAAGCAACCACTGCACATTCGTGTCTCCAACGCCGATCGCTTTATTGTCGGTGGGGGTTGTGGAGGAAGGAGTAACCGTCATGGATCCCTACTTCCATCTACAATTCGTAGTATAATTTGCGGACACTCGAATTGCGGTAAAACAAACGTACTGCTTAGTCTCGTAGAAAGTCCTAACGGTGTGAGATTTGAAAATATTTATGTATACTCAAAGTCGCTTCAACAACCCAAGTATCAATACCTTGAACGGTTATTAAAAGGACTAAAAGGTATTGGATATTTTAAATTTTCAAACAATAGCGACGTTGTAAAGGTAACTGAGGCGTTACCCAATTCTATTTTCATATTTGATGATGTTGCTAACGATAAGCTTGATAATATCAGAGACTACTTCTCCATGGGTAGACATTCAAATATTGACTGCTTCTACCTCTGCCAGACTTATGCTAATATTCCTAAACACATGATTCGTAATAATACAAATCTTCTCATAATCTTTAAGCAAGATGGTACTAATTTAAAACATATTTATAACGATCATGTAAACACGGATATGTCATTTGAAAAATACAATGAATTGTGTTCAAAGTGCTGGCACCATGATTATGGATTTCTAGTGATCGACAAGGATAGTACAATTCAAAATGGTAGATATTGGAAAGGTTTCGATGAGTATGCTAAGATTAAATAGTATACCGTTTGCTTCAGATTGCTCAGTTTAGAGTTAAGTGTCCATCAAAACACACACACATCAATTGAGCGGGGAATAAACCTAGTATAAACGTGGAAATAAAAACGTGGACTGAACCTGGATTGAACGTGGATTGAACCTAGATTGAACATGGATTGAACGTGGATTGAACGTTGATTGAACGTGGAAAACATGGAAAGCAGGAAAAAGGAAGAAAAGATGCTGCTTAAGAAGATTGCTGCGAAAAGTAAAGTAATTCGTGAAAAATATCGTGCACTCAAATCGGGAAGAGAAATGATGGAAACCAATTTAAATGAAACTATTAAACCAATTGTTGAGCCATTGAAGAAGCTCACTGAACATAATGAGATGACTTTCGTGTCCCCGAAATATGAGTATAAACAGGAACCGCTACAGAAGACTACTGTAAAAGATAATTCTTTTATTATTCCATCGAAACGTAAAAGGACTTATCTCTCATTGGCTCCACAACGTAAAGATTTCGCATACAACTCTAGAATTAAATTCCAACCCCTTCATCTGATGATGATGAGCAAGGAAATTCACGACCTAATGAAACATTAACCTTTCTCTGGAAGAGGATGGGGATGAGGAGGAGGAGGAGGGAGTGAAAGTGGAAAAGGATGTTAATGATTTAGCAATACCATCACCAATGCAAGCAGAAACTCCATCATCGCCATTGCAAAGATCCTTAGATTTAAATAGTTCTTTGTCAGAATATGGAGAAACTGGACATAAATATATAGAGATGTTTATGAGTAAAAAGAAGGAAATAATTGATTATAATTTTGGAGTTGAACAAGAGGTAGTCTTAACAAAATGAGAATTGTAAAATGTGCTTTTAAAGTAGAGCGTGGAGATTTTATTATTATTGATGAGGAGTATTATCAGGGTACTATTGGTCTATTTGAATTGATCTTCATGAAAGAGCCACATGATTATACTGAAGATGATTTAAAAACATAAGAATATTCTTTCTCAAACTAATGTACTGTGACGAGACGCTTGCTTTGTCGCTGCCCCATGCACGATACCGCGTGGTGGGGAGAGCTGTGGCGTACGTGCCGATACCGCGGTCTATACTGTAGCGTGCGCAAAGTATAGGGTCCTCGTCATGCCCCTCCCTAACTACCCAGAACGGCCGCTCCGCAGCGCCGATTCCGTTTTCGGCGGCTCAACTGGGTATATAAGACCGAGCTCCGACCCAGTTGAGCATTCCGTACCCAGGAGCTCTCCGGGTATATTCCACCTATCCTACGCAGGAGTTCTCCGCGTACACCCATCCCTGGCTCAGGAGTTCTCCGAGCACTTCCTGGCGCAGGAGTTCTCCGCGTCATCCACACCGATCCCGCCGCCTATGCCATGCTAACGGCCGTGTCCAGGAGTTCTCCGGACCAACGGCCATTTTCTTTCAGCCGCTAACGTTCTTACTTTGCAGCTCCTCCGTTGACCGCCATATTGGCTACCGCCATATTGGCTCCCCGGGCCCTCCCGTGAGGCCACCTACCGTCGCGCCGCCTACCGGTCCGTTCCGAGCCCTACCGAGAGGCTACCGACTGTCGCGCCGCCTACCCGAGCCCTTCCGTGTGGCTACCGAGCGCAGCGCCGCCAGCGGGCAATCATTGTACCTGCGAGATAGCGACCGACACATTTGCGTACACACCTGCAGCGGCAGTACATGAACAACATAAACACAATAGATTAAGGTTATTGTGTACAAAAACATTGTAAATACTATATGTCTTTTATTTATCCTGAATAAACACTTTTTATTATCTACATTAAACTCGTCCAAATTTATTTTGATCCTTCTCGGTCAAGCGAACCGAACGGTTTTGCGACGACTAAACTCGTCGGCAAAACACGTTACAAATTGGCGCCCGAACAGGGACCGAGAGCGATCAAAAGGACGGTTTAATGCCCCGACCGAAAACATCGACCGGCTTCATTTATAAGCTCAGCAAGGCGGATTTAGCAAAGAAACTTGCTTCACTGCAATTGTCCACCGAGGGAAACCGAGACGAACTACGCGCCCGGCTAGTGGAATATCACTTGGCGAATATTGAACCGAATACTTCGGCAGCTAGCACCATGGACGAAGAGCCCGATTTTAACCCGCGCCAAGCGCTAGAGTGGGCACGTAAGTCTGGTATTCGTTTTGAAGGGAAAGATCCCCTAAGTTTCCTAGAAAAAATCGAGGAATTGCAGGAAAGTTACCAGATTTCGGAAGCCGAGTTGCTTGCCTGTGTACCGGTCCTTTTGGCAGGACAACCTCTTTTATGGTATCGTTTAGTGAAAGAGGAAATAAACACGTGGAAAGAGTTTAACACTCTCTTCCGCAGGCAATACTTACCGGCACGATTTCTTGTCGCCATGGAGGAAAGTATCCACCAGCGATTACAAAAACCGCAGGAAAGAATCCTAGATTACATCACGGGATTAGGAACTCTTATGCACCGCCATGGAGAAATGTCCAAAGCCTCGCAATTGGATCGTTACTATAACAACCTCCAACCGGCTTATAGGAACTATATCAAGCGAAGGGAGGTACACACCTTAGCCGACCTAATCGAGCTTGGACAAGAATTCGAGATTAACCTAGATTTGAACAAGGCATTCTCCAGCAAATCCGAATCTAGGAAACCTCGATCCGAAAAAGCAGTGGCCACCGCTAGCCCTGCTTATAACTCTAAAGACTGTTGTTGGAATTGCGGACAACGAGGACATAACCGCAAGAATTGCAAACGACCTCGGAAGTTGTTCTGTTCCCGTTGCGGAAAAGAAGGAGTATACTCCCGTGAATGTCCGTGTCCGGGAAACCCCGTTGCGGGCCGAGAGGGAACCGGAGCCTCCCGGCCCCCTACCGAAGATTGAGAGACCCGCGTCCTCATATCTTACTCCGTATTAATAACCGGAATTACCGAGCCCTGATTGATACAGGAGCTACACACTCCTATATTGGAACAAAAGTATTCCAAGAGTGCACACCATTAACCAATCCCTTGCAGGAAGCGACGCGATTGGCTAATGGCGAGAAAATTCCGGTTACGAAAACCGCCCGCTTAAAGATCCGGATAGGAAAAGTGAAGTTAAATCACATCTTCCGCATCTTACCGACCTTACCAGTAGACGTCTTGTTAGGACTAGACTTTCTGAACCGTATCGGATTCCAATGGAATACCTCTGTTCCAGTAAAAGCATGCCTTATCGCCTCCGAGGCGAGTCGAGGCCTGCACAAATGTTCTCCCGCTGAGAAAGAAAAACTGGACAAAATGGTACAAGAAGAGCTCCGGACTACCGAACCTTCCAAGAAGCACACCACTTGGACTCAACATTGCATCCGGGTAAAAACTGGACAAGAACCCATCCGTCAACGCTATCGGACCTACAATCCTAAACTACAGGGTATCATTGACCAGGAACTGGACAAAATGTTAGCTGAGGACGTAATAGAGCCTTCCGACAGTCCATGGAATTCAGGGATCGTTCTAGCCAGAAAAAAAGACGGAAAATACCGCTTCTGTATTGACTTCCGACAAGTCAATACTGTTACCGAACGGGATGCATACCCGTTACCGCCGGTCCAAAATATTTTGGACAAACTTAAGGGGGCCAGATATCTTTCAACGATTGACTTGAAAAACGGATACTGGCAAATTCCCCTAGATCCGGAAAGTCGACCGATTACGGCTTTCGCTATACCAGGCAGAGGCCATTACCAATTCAAGGTAATGCCTTTTGGCCTACATTCCGCACCGGCTACCTTCCAAAGGCTTTTGGACAGAGTAATAGGTCCAGCTATGGAACCTTATGCCTTCGCGTACCTCGATGACATAATCGTGCTCGGGAGTACGTTCGAGGAACACTTTCAAGCCTTAAAAGAAGTATTACGCCGGCTAAAAGAGGCAAATCTCCAAATAAATCCAGAAAAATGTAAATTTGGACAAACAAGCCTCAGATATCTGGGCCATATAATTGACCAGAATGGACTACACACCGACCCGAACAAGGTAGAAGCAATCACAGCCATAGACACACCGACCAATCTACACGAACTCCGAAGATTCCTCGGTATGGTGTCATGGTACCGCCGTTTCCTACCAAACGTCGCCACCACGTCCGAACCGCTGAATAAACTCCTTAAGAAGAAGCAACCCTGGAATTGGGAATCCGAACAAGAAAACGCCTTCCAGCAACTTAAACAACAGTTAACCAAGGCCCCCATCCTGACTTGTCCAGATTTCTCAAAGGAGTTTACACTACAAACGGACGCCAGTGACGTTGGTTAGGAGCAGTCCTCACTCAGGATTCAGAAGGCGAAGAACACGTGGTTGCTTACGCAAGTCGAACGCTAAGAGGAGCCGAAATTAACTACTCCGCCACCGAAAAGGAATGTCTAGCCGTCATTTGGGGAATTGAGAAGATGCGACCTTACCTGGAAGGATATCACTTCACGGTAATCACCGATCATTTTTCGTTAAAATGGCTTCGCAATCTCTCCGCACCCAATGGCCGACTAGCCAGATGGTCCGTGGCTCTCCAACAATACGACTTTGAAGTAAAATACCGAAAAGGCGCTTCCAACCACGTACCAGACGCCTTATCCCGAGCACCCGTTAAAACTAACTTGGATCCTGAGATATACCAGTTAGAAGGGGTCACTTGTCCCTGGTACAGCCGGATAATCAAAAATTTGTCCAAAGAACCCGAGAAATTGTCCAATTATCTAGTGGACAAAAACGTACTGTACCACCACCATCCTCAGCATGGCTGGTGTCAATGCGTTCCGACCGAACTCCGCCCGCGAGTATTAGAAGAGTGTCACGACCAACCAACGGCCGGACATCAAGGGGTTGCCCGTACCCAGGCTCGCTTAGCCGAACAATATTTCTGGCCCGGAATGTTGCGAGAAGGAAAAAGACATGTACAGAAATGTACCTCCTGCCAGCAACATAAAATTGACCAACGAGGAGTAGCCGGAAAAATGTTCACTAAACACAGCACCGAACCGTGGGTTTCGGTCTCCATGGATTTGGTCGGGCCACTACCTAGGTCAAAAACAGGTAATAATACCCTGTTGGTTATTCAGGACCGTTTCACTCGCTGGGTAGAAGTTAAACCCCTCCGAACCGCTACCGCTAAAAATTGCCTAAAAGCCCTCCAAGAGCTGGTAATTTTCCGCTTTGGGTGCCCTAAAGTCCTTACGACTGACAATGGCCGACAATTCATTAGCCATGAATTCAGCGAAGGTCTTCAAAAACTCGGGATTCAGCACAGACGGACGCCGCCATATTCCCCGCAGTGCAATCCCGTAGAAAGGGCAAACCGGACGATCAAAACAATGATCTGTCAATATGTCGGTAAAGATCACCAAAAATGGGATGAAAAGCTGTCCGAGCTCATATTTGCTCTAAATACGGCTAAACAAGCCAGTACTGGCTTTAGTCCAGCTTTCCTAAATTTTGGGAGATCATTGATCGCACCCGGAGCGCTTCATACCGAACACACCGACATTACCGACCGAGAAACCACCGGGGAGGACGTTCAGGCCCATGAACAAAAATTGATGCGTTTAGGAACGTCGAGGGAAGAGGCCCACAAACGGCAACGAGAAGCCACGCATGCGCAGGAACGGCATTATAATCTCCGTCGCCGAAAGTGGCGCCCCAAGCCGGGCGACAAAGTAATGAAACGCGAGCACCACCTATCGGACGCGTCCAAAAACTACGCAAGTAAACTGGCCCCTCGATAGTCCGGCCCATACACGATAGTGCCAGCACCATCACCTGTCATTTTTAGGCTCCGCAGTATAGATGGTCGGACTATAGGTGACCATCATATAAAGGAGTTAAAACCCTGTCCGGAAATGCAGGTGGAAGGGGAAGTACATCTTTCCCCTATCGCGTCAATGAGCTATATAAGGCCGGAGCCGATGCCCAAAAAAGCATACCCTGGTCGATCATGGACCAGCACCGGCAAGCTCGTCGCGTTCGCGAGATGTTCCCTCCGACTCCCCCGCAGCAACCCACGTTAGGCGTCGAGAGACGGGTGATTCCCGTCCCCCGACACCCACCGCCGAACCGGCCGAAGAGGCCAACGCCACCGGCACCATCGAGCCACAGGCCCATCCATCGGGTCTCCCCTCGTCCCAGCCCGGCTTCGCTGCCGTCATCGAAGCCGGTGCCGCCTCCTACAACCGCCGTGGAGATCCCTCGGGACACCTCCAGGGTCGGGATCCCCGAGGAGATACGGCACCGTGTGGAGATGCGGCAGCTGAAGCAGCACAACGCTCGCCTCCGCGTCGAGACCGATGCTGGTTGCTGGATCCTGCGACGACGAGGGTCACAAATTCACTCCTACTTCAGGCCTAAAAACCTGAAGTAGTGAGCATTTTTCAGTGCTCGGAATTTATTCCGGGCCGTAAGAATCCCAAACATAACCCCTAGGTCCGCACAGAGGCTGGGAGGCCTAAAAACATCCATCTTATACCGTTTCTCCGAAGTTGACGGGTCGCACGTGGTGACAGCTCACCGCCAGCCCGCCATAAGTCCGAGTCACCAGGCCTGCCAACTGCCGTGAAAAAGTCCCTAGGGGAAATTTTGGACAAGACGGGCCCCACCATCCGGCCAATCCGAGAGCAAGGAAGAATAAGAGACCGAACCACCATCTTTTCGGTCTGGTAAGGAGGGGGGAGGTGTGACGAGACGCTTGCTTTGTCGCTGCCCCATGCACGATACCGCGTGGTGGGGAGAGCTGTGGCGTACGTGCCGATACCGCGGTCTATACTGTAGCGTGCGCAAAGTATAGGGTCCTCGTCATGCCCCTCCCTAACTACCCAGAACGGCCGCTCCGCAGCGCCGATTCCGTTTTCGGCGGCTCAACTGGGTATATAAGACCGAGCTCCGACCCAGTTGAGCATTCCGTACCCAGGAGCTCTCCGGGTATATTCCACCTATCCTACGCAGGAGTTCTCCGCGTACACCCATCCCTGGCTCAGGAGTTCTCCGAGCACTTCCTGGCGCAGGAGTTCTCCGCGTCATCCACACCGATCCCGCCGCCTATGCCATGCTAACGGCCGTGTCCAGGAGTTCTCCGGACCAACGGCCATTTTCTTTCAGCCGCTAACGTTCTTACTTTGCAGCTCCTCCGTTGACCGCCATATTGGCTACCGCCATATTGGCTCCCCGGGCCCTCCCGTGAGGCCACCTACCGTCGCGCCGCCTACCGGTCCGTTCCGAGCCCTACCGAGAGGCTACCGACTGTCGCGCCGCCTACCCGAGCCCTTCCGTGTGGCTACCGAGCGCAGCGCCGCCAGCGGGCGATCATTGTACCTGCGAGATAGCGACCGACACATTTGCGTACACACCTGCAGCGGCAGTACATGAACAACATAAACACAATAGATTAAGGTTATTGTGTACAAAAACATTGTAAATACTATATGTCTTTTATTTATCCTGAATAAACACTTTTTATTATCTACATTAAACTCGTCCAAATTTATTTTGATCCTTCTCGGTCAAGCGAACCGAACGGTTTTGCGACGACTAAACTCGTCGGCAAAACACGTTACAGTACACAGAGCAGATTACAGTAGCGAGGGAAAGCTTCGTGGGAATAAGGGTCATAAATGGAAGAAAATAATTAGTCCATTATTTCCTCCAAAGAATATTGTAAAAGGCAGCGGTTATATGTGTGTTAATGATAAACCAGTGAACTATGTACATTGGAATGATCCGAACGAATTAGTTGAACGTTTGAGACTTTTGATATTATCATCTGCTGCAGGACATACGAATCATCATAATGAGATACAATCAATAATTGAGGAGCTTCATGAAGAACGTATTATCCTATAAAAGAGATTACACTTTCCATAATTTCCCAGTTGATTGTGTTACTTCACAATGCCGATAAATAAATTTGGAGGTATTTCCACTGCAAGTAATGTGAGAAAATATATCCGCAAAACTGAAGATGAAACATTAAAATTTGATAAACGTACGAATGCATTTAATGCTAAGGGGAATATTATTTCAAATTTAGGATTTGATGCTACTGATGAGAAATGTGTTGTGAATATGCGTGTTCTGCTGGATAATATGAATGTTGTACGTGAGAACCTTATAAATGAAATGCAAGAAAACAGTGATATTTTACGAAGTATTGCGTTAAGACTGGATGAAACCGAGTTAAGGCTGAATGATTTTCAAGTGAAATTGAGTAATTTCATGCAGAGACATGCTGAAGATAATGCAGATTTAAAGAAATACGCATCAATTTTCATGGAGAATCAGGCTAAAGAGGATGCTGAATCAAAGAAACATATAATGAAGATAATGCGAAATTAAAAAAAAAAGTGCTATTTTTCATGGGGAGTATCATGCTAAGGAGAATTCTTCTTGAAATAATTCGACAAAGAGTTTTATTAGGAAAAAGAAACTTTTACTACCATCAGTGCTCGTTGTACCCTTGTAAACCCAACACATACCTGAAGAGTTATGGATAGTGAAGAAAAGAAAAAATTGGTCGAAGAACTGCATGTACCTGCAAGACGGAATTTTCAACGTAGAAGAGTTATAATACGAGGCTTCGATGACCTCTGGCAAGCAGATCTGGTTGATATGAAGAATTATACTGACGGAGGTTACCACTATATTCTCATAATTATTGATGCATTGTCGAAATTTGAATGGGCAGTAGCACTAAAAACCAAAACTGGCAAGGAAGTGACAGACACATTTACGAAGATTCTGAAAAGTGGGAGATGTCCCAAAAATTTGCAGACAGATGATGGCAAGGAGTTTTATAATAGTGATTTCAAATCGCTTATAAAAAAACGTAGAATAAATCATTACTCAACATACAGCGTATTGAAAGCTACGATAGTTGAGCGCTGGAATCGCACGCTGAAGACTGAAATGTGGAAACGATTTACGTTGAATGGAAATTATAAGTGGCGAGGCATACTGCAGCGACTAGTTGAACACTACAACGCAAGAAAACATCGTACTATAGGAATGCGACCAGCTGATGTGACGCCAGATCAAGCTAATATGCTCCTGACTACAGTATACAATAATATAAAGATTGTTGGCCGTGCCAAGTTCAAAGAAGTAATTTTGTACGAATCAGTAAATACAAGAATGTATTCGCAAAGGGATACACACCAAATTGGACAAATGAAATATTTGAAATTATAAAAGTGCAGAAAACAAATCCTGTTACATATTTACTTAGAGACTCTAGTGGTACTGATATATACGGAGGATTCTACGAATATGAACTTTTAAAAACTGCTAATCCTAATGTATATCCAGTGGAGAAGGTATTACGTAAGAAAGGTGATAAGGTCTTTGTGAAGTGGTTAGGATTCGATAATAAACATAATTAATGGATAAATAAAGATAATATTTTGTAAAAACAATATTTATTAATAAAATTATTAAATTTAAATATAATTAATTTATTTTATAATGACACCATGGTAGAGTCGATACAGTTCCGTGCACAATATAACGCTAATCATCGTATGGGCTGAGAGTTAGTTTCCGTCGCGTAATCGAATAAACATTATGCAATTTTGAGCGAATTAAATTTTGATTGCGGACTTGTACAGTAAAATTTGTTAAACAGTCCTTATAGTCCTCGAAGGTTATGTTTCTAGCAACAACGTAAGTCTTAATACCTTTAGCTTTTTTGATCATTTTATTTTGTACTTTAAATGTGTTCATTTTTTATCTCAGTCCAATAAACTCTGTCATTATCTACCCATTATTCGGGTCGGCGACACTTTACCACCCAATGTTGGAGATTTCATTTCGTTAGGTTGGCGGCACTCGAATCATGGAAAGAATAAACCAAGATTCGAACCTTATAGTAAATTATATACTACACTAATACATAGAAGACGAGTAATTGAAATAATTAACATTATGGTATACAGTCACAATACACCATTTATAGAACAAATATTTCCAATTAAGAAAATAAGGCTGCTTTTCATGTTGTATTAGTTTCTAAAGAGAAAGTTTTGTAAATTATAATGATAGGAAAGGTAAATACTTAAAAATAAAAAGTTTTGACCATCGATACTGTTCAGTAAAATGTTTTTCTTTTTACAATTATATTAGTTGTTAATAATAGCAGCAGTGGAAGTGCTCGCATATGCAATTATTAAGTATGCCAGATGATAAATTGGGGCAGAGTTAAGTTTAACCGCAAGGAAATGATATCAGATAAGTTGTTACATGTTTTTATATCTATCTTATAAAAAAATTAAATGAGTAGAGAAATATTCTTTGTTGAAATGTTGGTTCTATTACAGGTTATTTTTAATAAAAAAAAATACACTACTCCCAGTGGATTCTTTGGCAGAAAAGCATCAGTTCTTCAGTATTAAAATATAGGAAAACAAAAAGAAACTGTGCAGTTGAGGCAGTATACCGTTATCAATGAAACTCAGTTTAGTTTAGTTAACTGTCACCAATGTAAGTCATATTTATGCTGGAATCAAGTATTCTGATTTACCTTGTTTATCTTGGCTATGATTGAGTTTATTGTGCTTTCTTTCGTGTCCAACATAGTACTTTGTACAATTGTATTTTATCTACCGAAATCCAAAAACCTGATAAATATTTCACAAACAAAGCTCAGTAAAGTTTTAGAAGTCATTCGGCAAGAATTAAGATACATCTTCAATTTTCAATTTTTATTTCAGGTTGTAAATTAACTAGCACAGAGGCAGTAAACATCATAAGTTATTCTATTGTAAATGCATGCAAAATTAGTTAGCAGTATATTTACTCCTGCTAATTTTAATCACTTTATAATTGGATATCGATGAATGCTTTTTACATATCGCATAGTCAAAAAGTGAAATAATATATATATACTCTTTATATTGCAGCTTGAAAAGAAGAGGCACTAAATAAACAACAATTGGATAGTGAAAAGATGAAATAATAGTCAAAGATTGTATACTGTGTTCAGCATTATTTATTATTAATAACTGCAAATGTGATTTCATTGTCCTTTTACAGGTATTTATTTTTTAATTTTATAAAATCACAAAGTGTATTTTTAGATGTTTGCTTATCTATTCTAATCACTGGTATGTTAGCATGGTCATTAATTTCAATTTTTTCCTTTCTTTTACCCATTGTTAGTAAGGTGTTTACCATATTTAACTTTTCTTGTTCAATTAACTCTCTTACACTGTTAAAATTTTCCATTAAAAGTAGGATTCTTAAATTTCTGTCTTCATTATTTGCAATTTGGTTTAATTTCGTGTTGAATTCAATAATTTCATTATTAAAATCTATAGTTTTCTTTTTCTTCTCTCGTAGTTTAAATGTCATATCATTCATTTGATTGAGTTCGATGTTAGTTTCTTTTATCTACATCTTTATATGGCCTAAAAAATTACATAGAAATAAAAATTATGTTTTCATTTAGGTTTTGCAGATAATGCTTGATGGAAACAAAAGAAATAAGTAACATCTATTCATAAAGAGAAAAAGTACACAGATTGTGGAATGTAGGATGCAAAATGTATATTACTTGATCTTCACACAGCAACTACTTTAAATACAGCTTCTTAAACATTCAAGTTATTTCACTTACTGATGAACGAGTTGATGTGTGGCTTCTTCCCCAAATGTGCATTTAATTGTTTATTGTAGGATTCAGAGAAGTTATTTGTTCTATTATTTAAGTTAAAAACAGAAAAATTTTCTGCCTTTATTTCTTTCAACCAAAATTTCTCATAATAGTAAAAATATTTTTCAAGAATTTTCCAAATTGAGATTCTGTTTGAGTTTTTAATAAGTAAAATACATCGGAAATATAAGAAGATGGTAATAAGGCTAAAAGTGTTAATTTCCTTATGACTATAAATCTTTCTGGGTAAAAGCTTTTGTGTTTCTTTTTATTTATAATTGAAAGGCTTTGAGCCTTCTTCATTAATGTCTTAAAAAATAAATAAAATGGATTTAGTTTTCGTGACACACAAAGCTTACATTTTATATTACCAAGATATTAACGATTTTTGTGTTTTCAGAATTCGTATAAAGTCGACGACAACGATGATTTGTTTGGTATTGGATTCTTCATATGGTATTTCATTATACCTACACTATGACCAAGATATGGCAGGATTTGAAACTTATGTTGTCGCCCACTTTACATTTAGAGATACGCAAGAGTATCTTACTTGAGAGTAGTGGAAGAAACAATGTGATATTTGTACTTCAGGATAAACTAACTGCATTGCATTCGTCATAGCCCGTTCGTAATCAAACATAGCGAGTTTAGGTTTAAAACAAGTAAAATTATATTTTAAAAAATTTAGTATTTCTACGTAATCTGATGTGCGCCTATTTTTCATTAATATCCAGAAACATGGGATAGCCTGAAGTAGATTAATTAAATATGCTTAGTTTCATTTAATTTATGTTACGAAAATAATGCGGTGTAAGGACTAATAATGTATGCTTTTACGTTTCGCATCTTAACTATTTACTTCTGGCAAATTAATGTATTCTGTAATTGATTCTCTTGACTTATCTAAACCTTTCCAAATTTTGATTCCGCAATGTGTAAACCTGTTTCCTTTTACAAAATAACTGTGTTACGTTGTTTAAAATCAATGTAAATACGTGAATATTCGAAACGTATGTAGCTGCAATAGATCTAATCTTACCTTTTCTGCATAATCAACAATTGTAATCAAAATGCTAAGTAACTGTAAATTCTTATCTTTCAAATTTGGCACAACTTGGAATGTTCCATCAATAAACATATTTTCTGCAGATGGAAGTATATGTTGTATAAATTCTGTATCATATAATACTATGTTTAACATATTTTCATCATCATTTTTCAAAATTTTAGTGCTGAGCGTAATTTCTCCATGATCTTGTGTTAGATAGCGTGCTAAGCTTGAAAGATCGTTTTCATCTAAAATAATATTCGGTCTATTGTTTGCCTTCTTAATATACCGTTGAACCGTTCGTCTGCATGTATTAAACGGGGTTACAACTTCAATTTTGGGATTACTATATTTTAGAAACAGTGCAAATATATATATATATATATATTGTAACGCGCGGAAAGGAATTCCGGGTTAAAATAATTAATAACTACACGGCCAAAATCCAAGGACACAATCTTTATTTATCACTAAAAAATCTCGGGGGGAGAGGCCTCCCGCGATGTCCTGGCACACTTATTATACGCGCACAATGATTTCATTAACACTACTAAAGGGAAAACTAGGGAAAAGCTCAGGGAAAGCGACGGGCTAGAAGGCGGCACGGGAAAAGCGAAAGGGGGAAGGGAATGGGGCGAGGAAAATTCTCCGGCGGCCCCGACGATGACATCCGGCGATCCCACGACGTCCGCCACGGAAAACTCCACAAAAACTTCGTAATAATGATGGCGGGGGCCTGCGATATTGAAATTCGGCGTATTTCAATATTCACAGCGACGACCCAGCTCTCTATTAAATCCAAGTACTGATGCTCCAAGAGTAGAACAAGGTGTAGTCCAAATTGACGGATATTCCTCTGTTCTCCCAATTATTCCCCTCATTCCGGGGTGTCATGGTTATGATCGGGATCCAGGGACCAATCATTAATTAGGTATGGATCCGCGATCCATATTTCTCGCCGTTCCGGCTAATCACCCATATACTTGGCATGATAGCCGGCTGGCTAGCTCCTGCGCGAGAATCCTGCGTGATCGTCCTTAGCAGCAGACGACACCATGGCTTCGTGGTTTGGCAGCGGGGCGATGCGGTGCGAGGTCGGCGACGATGGGTCGGTAGTGGCGCGGGCAGGGGAGAACGCAGCTAGGCGCGCGAGGCGTCAGCGCGGTAAGGAGAGGGGACGGGACTCGCTGCTAGGCGCTCGCGGCGCGAAGCGCGGTAAGGGGAATTGGGGACTACGCTGCTAGGCGCTCGCGGCGCGAAGCGCGGTAAGGGGAAGGATAGAGCGACGCGTAAACATACGCGGACGGAACAATGGGTGCGAGGGAGATAGACTTATGTGGATCGGGTATGGGCTAGAAAAGGATAGACGGACAACAGTTTTCAAGCTCTTGTTGGAGCAGGGAAATCGGTCTTATAAGCTACTAATAAAATTTACCATTGGGAATATAATATGTAATTCTAAATAAACTATAACCTAGAAACATTCACTCAATCCTCAATCATACCATTTCCTAAAAACATTTACTCTCCTTCCGTGGATGGCAATTACAATATCCCTTAGGCGGGTAACTACATTACCATCACACGGAAGGTTCATCTATCCTCACTCACTCACTCACAAGCATACTCAAGGGGACGGGAGGCACTAAGGGGGAGACCTGAGAAGAACTAAAAAATGTGTACATTTCTGTAACGTGATTTCACCACGTTACAATATATAGAGGTAAGTAGAGAGGGAGATATATGCAGTTGTATAAAATTGGTTAGTTTATTATATTGTTAATTAATTAGGCAAAATTGCTAAACCTATAACATTTAATAATAAGGATTCTGATCAACATTATATTACACTTACTTCAAAATTACTGAATTATATATTTGTTTTGGCTTGATACCCCTGATAGTCGCTTTATCCTTCATTTGCTTATAAAATAATGATTTTTTATTACTTAAAAATTGGGATCATGATTATGGGGAATAACAGTTGGATGAAATTGGTCATTATAAAATTGTCCACTAGCTTTGCAACCAAGATTTTTATTATTTATGCAATACAAGTATCTAAAACGATAATAAGAACTTAAAGAAATGTAAAAAAGGTGATACCTGATTATTGTACACAAAGCTATAAGTACAATTTATCATTTTTTCTTTTCTTAATATAGTATCTGTAATTATTAAATAGCCACAATTTCCTGTCTGCTCTAGTTGAACTAATTGCAAAAGATTTCTTTCAAAGCGTTTACAGCCAATACGAATGAAAACTTCTTTTTTGACAGTTCACACAATTGCATCATAGAAAACAATTTTTTGTTTTGAAATTTATATACAACAACAACAGAAACCACAAAAGTCAGTGAGGAATAGTATTTATTTTAAAAGTTTTCTATATTACTTTTTCTAAAAATTAAGTCTTTACACAAATAAAAGTATACAAAATTTATTATTAAAAAATTATGACTAACTTTTCCAGATTGTTTAAATGACAAAATTGAAGTTATTACTTAAAAGTGATACTGTCTGAATATCAAGAAGCTTTACTTCTTTTTTGTGTTTTTAAAAAAAGCTTAAGGACAAAATTCATGAAAGAATGTTATAGGGATTGCGCATACCATACATTTTATTAAAATAATTTAATATGTTTGTAAATTATTGACTTGAGCTATATTTTTCTCTTTTCGACATTATATAACATTTTTTTTAAACTAAATAATGGTAATTTCTTTCCTTTACACTTATTTCTTCTCCCTCAATTAATAATAATAATTGTTAAACAACAAGAAATTGCAATTGCATTGTATTAAACAACAAATTTGCAGCATAAAATGTTACATATATATATATACATATACATGACTAAAATTGTATCATTAAAATATTATTAAAATAAGCAAGAGTGAATATAATATTCAAAGTATTGTTGTACGCATTTACTACATAAATTTATCAATCTATAGTTTAGTAGTTATAGCATTTAAGACTGATGCATTTCTCCACATGATTATAAATTAATATATAAGCAAATATGTAGCTGATTATGACAAAAAGATACAATTAAGATATGCATACTTTTTTTGGGTAATGGTATTTTGATTTGACTGCAACATTAACAGTAATGCCAATTAATTTTTAATGAAGTGTGTATCTAAATTTGAATTTGTACAGTGAAGTCCTTAAGTTACTAGTAATTAAGTTTAATATTAGCGCTATCTACAAAATCTATGTTATTTGCAGACACCCATTTGCTACTACCCCCCACTTCAATACCTAGATAATAAATTCATTTATAACTTTCCTGCTATTGCTTTGGTTGATCATTATAAAAGTGAGTACTACGATGAATACCATTTGGAAGTTTTTTATCTGACACATTCTTCATATATGTTTTCTACTTCACAAGTATCTTGCCGAAGCCTTGGTTGTTTCATTATGAACGAGATTTGACAATTGCAATGCAATTAGTTTATCTTGAAGTACAAATATCACATTGTTTCTTCCACTACTCTCAAATAAGATACTCTTGCGTATCTCTAAATGTAAAGTGGGCGACAACATAAGTTTCAAATTTTACCATATCTTGGTCACAGTGTAGGTATAATGAAATACCATATGAAGAATCCAACACCAAACAAATCATCGTTGTCTTCGACTTTATACGAATTCTGAAAACACAAAAATCGTTAATACCTTGGTAATATAAAATGTAAGCTTTGTGTGTCACGAAAACTAAATTCATTTTATTTATTTTTTAAGGCATTAATGAAGAAGGCTCAAAGCCTTTCAATTATAAATAAAAAGAAAAACAAAAGCTTTTACCCAGAAAGATTTAGTCATAAGGAAATTAACACTTTTAGCCTTATTACCATCTTCTTATATTTCCGACGTTTTTACTTATTAAAAACTGAAACAGAATCTCAATTTGGAAAATTCTTTGAAAAATATTTTCACTCTTACACAAAATTTTGATTGAAAGAAATAAAGCCAGAAAATTTGTTAGTCTACAATTTTAAAAATAAAACGAATTGCTTTTCTGAATCGTATAATAAACAATTAAATGTAAGTTTATACTGCTAACTAATTTTGCATGCATTTACAATAGAATAACTTATGATGTTTACTGCCTCTGTGCTAGTTAATTTACAACCTGAAATAAAAATTGAAAATTGAAGATGTATCTTAATTCTTGCCGAATGACTTCTAAAACGTTACTGAGCTTTGTTTGTGAAATATTTATCAGGTTTTTGGATTTCGGTAGATAAAATACAATTGTACAAAGTACTATGTTGGACACGAAAGAAAGCACAATAAACTCAATCATAGCCAAGATAAACAAGGTAAATCAGAATACTTGATTCCAGCATAAATATGACTTACATTGGTGACAGTTAAATAAACTAAACTGAGTTTCATTGATAACGGTATACTGCCTCAACTGCACAGTTTCTTTTTGTTTTCCTATATTTTAATACTGAAGAACTGATGCTTTTCTGCCAAAGAATCCACTGGGAGTAGTGTATTTTTTTTTATTAAAAATAACCTGTAATAGAACCAACATTTCAACAAAGAATATTTCTCTACTCATTTAATTTTTTTATAAGATAGATATAAAAACATGTAACAACTTATCCGATATCATTTCCTTGCGGTTAAACTTAACTCTGCCCCAATTTATCATCTGGCATACTTAATAATTGCATATGCGAGCACTTCCACTGCTGCTATTATTAACAACTAATATAATTGTAAAAAGAAAAACATTTTACTGAACAGTATCGATGGTCAAAACTTTTTATTTTTAAGTATTTACCTTTCCTATCATTATAATTTACAAAACTTTCTCTTTAGAAACTAATACAACATGAAAAGCAGCCTTATTTTCTTAATTGGAGATATTTGTTCTATAAATGGTGTATTGTGACTGTATACCATAATGTTAATTATTTCAATTACTCGTCTTCTATGTATTAGTGTAGTATATAATTTACTATAAGGATCGAATCTTGGTTTATTCTTTCCATGATTCGAGTGCCGCCAACCTAACGAAATGAAATCTCCAACATTGGGTGGTAAAGTGTCGCCGACCCCATTATTCTCATCTTTCATCAGTCCAGGGACATTTTTATTCACTATAGGTAAATTGTATTGATGGTTGGGAGAATAATCGCTTGTATCGAATCTAGCAAGATTCTCCCTCATACTAGTGTAAATATCATCACACTCAATGCTGTATATTAGACTATCCGTATCGGTATATAACGCTTTACATTTGCTACCGAACGTAGGAAGCATATAATCATAATGAAAATCATACAAACATGTTTTCGAAATATCAAGAATGCTCATACCTACGTATATAGGCTTATCGAGTTTAGCTGCTAATTTTGTTAATTCAATCGTGACCAAATTCTCACTGAATATAGTGCGACTGTGAAAATTAGGCTTAGCAATCATTGCTTCAGCACCATATCTTCCCTCCCACCTACTCACGAGTCTCACATCAACTCTATTTCTAACATTCTCCATAGTCTTACCGAACACCGCATTGTTCATTAATTTGAAAAGATTTTTCTCAAACTCATTTTTAGATGCTGCACGCAAACTAGTGTTCAGATCGATATATTTACGTAACCAGGTGGACAGCTGAAATCCTAAAACGCGATGAATGTGTTTTAAGACAACACCATTACGCATACATTGCTGTAAAGCACGATATTGTATAACATAGCGCTCCTTATTTTCTAAAGTTGCAAGTAGCTTCTTCTGACGTGTACCCGGTGGTGCATCACGTACGGGACAAAATGGAATGTCGGAATGTTTATCGTGAAGCATGCTTGGATACTCAAAGTCAACCTCTAAAATATAACCCTCGGGTGAATCTATCGGTATATTAGAGATATCCAAGTTATTTACATTTTCAATCCAGCGAAATCCGTGAGTAGGTAGCGGTTGAGACATTGCCCACCCATACAAATTATTTACATCGTAGTACATTAAATACTTAGAAGGTTCCTCGGGATTGTAGTTTTGCATGTACCGATTGTTAACCATTTCATAGCGGTGCGAGCATTGGCTTAAACCACCACGTATGCCCCGTTCTACGAAAAGCAGCATTTCTACGTCAGTGAAAAGTTCTAATCTTATTCCTGTATGTTTGAGCATTGCATCCCAAGTGAAGCCTGGGAGTGTATAATAATGAGCAGTATCCAAATTATAAGTTTGCATGCAGCTATCACGAAATTTTTCGAAAACGTCAGCCAACAATAGTACATCAGTTTTCAAATAGAGATCGCTATACTCCCCAAGTGTTCGTATTTGAAATTTGGTCCATACCTCCTTAGCGTGATTATACGCACCCTCACTAATATCATTATCGGATAATCTATTATAGAATATCTCGCGTGGAGGTAAAGCAGTTTCTTCCAGACCGTTCAGACTATCTATGTAATCGTAAGGAAAAATACCTTTCCTTGTCAGAAGGTTAAATTGTTCTATGTTTAAATATGAGAATTCTGACTCTAAATTTTTTAACTGTGATCTCGTTAAATATGAACTCAATTTGTCTAAACTAGATGCCATAAATTTGAAAGAATCGATAAACCTTAGTTGTATATTATATTTACGGATGAATTTAGTGAATGAAATATACTTCTCCTTATGTACAGGTAACAAGTGTACTGAACCTTCATACAAGTTAGCGATTGTACCGAAAATAAAATGTGCATCATAACCTGATAAATTATGAAAAATTACTGGTATTACATGTGGATCTTTAAAGTTTAAATTACAATTATTATGAGCAGGTCCCCTATATTTACCAGTTAAATGATCATGATCGCGAACACGTATTTGATCTGGAAGAAACGGCTTTTTACATATATGACAGTTGGGTTCAGTATAATGCCTTGAATTTTCACTAATACTTAATTTATGCATAGGTATTACTGTTTTCAGGTTTTCACTCGCTATACTAGACATTTTATCAAGCTCATGTACAAACCATTCGATACAATTAAGTCCTCGATATGATTTATAATTAGAAAGCGTTGAATCACGAACGCTTTTAAAATAATAACCTATACTAAAAGGTATGTGTTTTTGATAAATACCAATATCGTCATCCGTTTGCTCAACTTTTTCAAGCAAGCATTCAATGTCAGCGTATATGACAAATTGCACCCTCTCACTGTTCTTCATGTTATTGAAGGAAACCCAACGGTCCTTGTCAGGTAGCACAATTCGGATGTTTTTATTGAGTTGCGCACAATCATGTTCATGCGATTTTAGTTTCTCATCATTGTGGAAATAGTGTAAGCAACTATAGGAGGGAAAAAGTAATATTAGAATATAGAAGCAGTAATTATATATATATATACAGTAAAACATACCGATCACAAATAAGATGAGAGCGTTTTCGTCTAGTAAGCTGTCCATTTAGCAGTCTGGAAAGGTTCCTGATGCATATAAAATGTGCTGCTGCTCCTTGATGCTCAAGAAGAAGAAGATTTGCGTGTCTGGTCCTCTTGCATTTTGTTAATTGTAGAGGTGCTATGATTGTATTCTCATTCGTCTCAGTCTCTTCCACCATAGTAAAAATATTAATAGAGACATCATTATCTTCCTCAAATTTCGGAATCTGTTTTAATGTAGTCGGAAACGTTATACTTCTAACGTCGAAAACAGTTGTAAAATGAGGATATGAAGATTTTCGTTGTGGATGAGTATTCGGTTTTGCCAGATAGAGTGCAGCCGTTACAGCCCATGCAAAACATGTATTATCATCACTGTGTATGTTTACCACAGCCTCTTTATTCTTAATAGATTCTGGAAGCTCGATTGCACAACCTATATGCAGTGGGTTATAATAATTTATATTTATAATTAAATTCAGAATTTTTCCAACGCCCATCCACTATCACGCTCTTGAAACTCACTCAATTCTCTTAGAATTTTGTCTATTATATTTGTATTGTACCAATCACTAAAACTATCAGTTTTGTATAAAACTGCATTGCGGGTTGAGATATGTTTAATATCACTTATCTCTTTACAAATAAATTGTCCGTTAAAGATGCAATTTATCTTAACTGCGTTCACGTTATTAAACACTTTTTCTGTGTAGGTCTGTACTAAGTCTTTTGCACCTGTTAGAAAATCACGTGGTTCTATATAATTATAATTTACAACCATTCCGCTACATATTCGAGATTTAAATGAAGACTCGAGATCTTTCCAAATAAGCTTTCTCGCTCCAATTGATTTCTTATTTTTTGCCGTATGCAGAAGTAGACGTTGGATAGTTGTTATTTCAGTCAGATTTTCGTGTACTGTATCGGGAGCTGCAGATCTATTAGCATCTCTTAAACTTCGAATATAATCACGACACTTGCGTACCCACTCATGATAATTATGCTGATTTCCTAAATCAGGATTCTTGAGAGCATGACTCAAACAATAACTCTTATCCTTAGCTGCTCTAAGTAGAAGACACTGAATTTGTGCAATTTCTGCAACATTTTTCTGCAGCGTGCCTATAGGTGCGTTGCGATTAGAGATTCTGAGTTTATGAATATATTCACGACACTCGCGTACCTACTCGCGATATTCTTCTTGCGTTTTCAAAACTCTATTTCGTAGAGACATCTCTTGTTCTTTTCTTCGAGAGGGCTAATCAGGAACTGAGGAAAAGTGGGTGGGAAACTGAGCTCTCTTTAGATAAAGGATCTCTGAAACACTTCAGGGGGTAAGAGAACATTGAGGACAGGTGTAACGACATGTTAGAAAATAGATGCAAGCGTTTTTTCAGTTATACATATATTCCAGATTTTTGCTCATACATATATTTCATATAATAGACATTTTTTAAGGCACATACACCTTCATGATTCAAACATACTGGAAGATGTGAATTATGTAAGCTATCTTCTAAATCGAAATCCCCCTACATAAAAATATCTACATTAGTTATTTCTAAATTACAAATATATCTTAACCAATTTGTATTTTCAATTCCTTTCACAAAAATCTCATCCTCATCATCATTGATATACTTCCTTATAATATCTCTATATTTATAGTAGGGTGAGTAGCCATCCGCCCAATTTAAGCCGTGATAATTTAGAAAGAACCAGCTAAAAAGAAACATTATATTAAACAAAAATAATATAAATTTTTTCTTTTTCATATACTTACTATGTCCGCTTTCGCTCCTCTTCACTTAGCCATGAATATGAATAGGGAGGCGAAAATAAAATATGGAACGCTTTTTGTTCTTGTACAACAGCAAATTCTTTGATTATAAATGACTTATCCGTCAAACGGAATCCTTGAAAATCAACGAACGTTGGTGCCATTATGCCTACGTTTTTTATACTAAAATAATTCTATTTAAATATGCATGTTTCATGAAAATTTCCCCCTTTCTTCAAGCTAATTGTTCTTCATCCCTCCTACTATCCTCACCATAGGTCAAAACTATCTCCCACTATACGTAGCATAGGTCATAAATATTCTCTTGAGGACCAATGATGTTTCCGTTCTTCCAAGAGTGGCAGGTCAGTCATTTCCCCACCGTAGGACAAAAGTTTTGTCAACGCTTAAAGCATCTTAGAATTACCGCCCACTACATGTAGCATAGGGCAGAAAATATTCTCTCTTAGAGCCAATGACGTTTCCGTTCTTCTTCTAAGAGTAGTATAGGCATCTTCCTACCGTAGATTAAAAAAATGTTGACACCTCCCTAACAGTGCTTAAAAAGCTCGAAGAAATCGTAGGACAGGCATCAGTATTGCTTGAACGTTTGCTTCGTACGACAAATAACATTCCATTTTAAAAATGCCTTCACTGTTACATATTACACATATAATTGATTTTGACGAGTTTATGATAAACAGAAAGTTTGTGCAAAAAGAAGTGGCAATTAAAAACTTAACTACGGGAAATACGAAATACGGTGCATTTCGTGTTCATGAGCCGTATAAAAGTTTATCAATTAAGGACCAAAAAAGCGTAAATATCGTCTTCAAAAATATTCACGGGATAAAATATTGCAACACAGGATATGAACATTATAATCAAGAAGATATTTACAAATTTGTGAATAGCATAAAATTGGATTTTGAATACCCCCTAGTAGCTTATAAATGGGGGCATGTAGAACGGGATTTTCTGAATTACTTGGATATACCAAATACAAATTTGGAAAGGTTTGGTTGTACCAAATTTGATAATTTGATAGCCACTATAAAACCTTGCAACACCCCGTGTAAACTACACGTAAAAATGTTCACCAATCATACGAGAAAGTCTATACATTGTGTATATCAAGAGGTAAACGTTTTCGCACGATGGGTACATCAACAAATAGATGTGAGTATCAAATGTTAAACTTACAATTTGTAAAATATTAACTGGATTTCTCTGTTTCAGATGATTGAATAAAATATATATATATATATATATATACATCTTATTTTTACAAAGGCAAATAGTTAAATATATATTCAATTAATTTACAGTAATTTGTTTATAACTATATCAATATACTGAATACTGTAATAAGTAAAAATGGGAAAAATGAAAAATGCGAGATTATTACTTCTAACACAACATTGTATGATTTCATACCTTTTGTATGTACGAAAAAAAAACAAATAAGGTGAATTAACAGGAGATGGCGAACCAGGCCTTTTAATTTAACAAGAGATATACATGTAGATTACAATACTTTATTCCAGGATATAAAAAATGATTCGGAGGTATTTTACCGTTATACGAGGATGTCAAAAATACATTTTGAGAAATTATTATCTATGATTGAACCTTTTTTAAAGAAAAAGAGTTCACGTGCACTAAATCCTGAATTACGACTTCTCATTACTTTGTGGTAGGTATTTTCCTCGTGTAATTTTTCTAATATGCTATATTCACCATGCAGCGTGTTTATCCCAATATTATTAATTTGATCAATTCAATGAATATGAAAGCTTTCATATGATTTTTGAAGTCTTCAGTGCTTATAGTCATATTCAATATAACATTTTTGTTGGATTTTTGACATTTTGACTTTTTTCAAAGAATATTCCTAATATGAAGTTTCTACATACCATTTTTTCCTACCATTTCTTTATTGTTTTCTTTCTAAGTTATTATAAGATGTACTATTCAATTTTACCATTTTGCAGATATCTAGCTACTGGTGTATCATATTTTACTATCGCGCTTGCATTTTGTGTTGGAGAATCAACTGTTAGATCAATAATGAAGAAAGTTTATAGCGTTTTAGTATCTATTTTGCAACCGATGTACCTGTCATCGCCAGAAAAAGGAGATTGGAAAAAGGAGACTGAAGGGTTTTGGCCACGCTGGAATATGCCAAATTGTCTAGGATCTATCGATGGAAAACATATCCGGATACGTTGCCCTCCACATTCTGGTAGCCTCTACTTTAATTATAAAAAGTATTACAGTATTGTGCTATTAGCGATAGCGGACCATTTATATAGATTTACACTTGTCGATGTAGGGTCATATGGAGGTAAGATATAAAATTCGTAAGTTTTTATTTATGTTTAACAATATTTAATTTTGTTATAGGCAACAGTGATGGAGGAATATTTAATAACAACGATATTAGTGTCCATGTAAACAATAAATTAAATATACCTCATGGAGATATAAATCTCCCTGGTAGTGAATTAAAGACCTCTTTGTTTTTTATTGCTGATGATGCATTCAAGCTCTCTAAATGGATTATGAAACCGTTTTCATACGAAAATCTAAATTACGAAAAACAGATATTTAATTATAGAATATCTAGAGCACGAAGAACAGTCGAGAGTGCCTTTGGCATATTAGCTAACAAATGGAGGATATTACATACAGCTATCTGTGTATTACCTCAAACTGCGGATTTAATGGTTTATGCATCAATTTGTCTGCACAATTTTATTCTGAAAGAGGAAGTACATTCTGGATACAAAGATTTCAGTAACGTATGTAGTGCAAGTATTGAAGAGGTAAATATTGTGGTTTTCTGTATAATTTGCACTAAATGTTTAATTTCTTGACAAACTTGAATTTAAAATATATTAAATATGATCAAATAATCATTTCACAATTCTATTTGGATAAATACAACCCCTAATTTTGAAGAAGGTAATACCGCTATAAGTGGAGAAACGCAAAGGTGTATTTTAAAAGATTATTTTCAATCTGCAGCAGGTGAAGTAGAATGGCAGCATGAGTATGTGCAACGAGTAACATTTAGAGACAATAAAGAATGAACAACTTTCTTATCTACAGCAGTAGTCTCAACATTCTAAAGCAAGTGCATACAGTATAACATAAAATGTGATACACATTGCAATTTCGCAATTGATATAGACTGTTAAAAGAATAATATTTATATACTTCTACTGTAAATATTTATTAACTTTTACATAGTGTGTGTTAGTATTTTAAATTATTCAACCTATGTATTTAGCAGCCCAGAAATACAAAGAAGACTAAAAATATTTATATTGTTTTCTGTAGCTTCATTTGAATTTACGTTGTCTAGAAAGTTCATCTCCTTCGGAGCTTAATTGAAAGTACTAGAAAATAAAACATTCCTTTTTCTACTCTTGAGAAACGAATTATATGAAAGAAATTTCTTTATTACTATCAGAAGTCATTAATTATATACACTAGCCCAATATAGTTAATGAAGGTAAAGGTACTTTTATGAAATGTAATGCACATCATATAATCGAAAAATTTCTAACAGCGTGATTATTCAGTTTTAATGCTCTACATTATAAATTAAACATTTTTAGAATATCCACTATACAGTTCGATCTCTTTGCGTTAAAATTCTATCGTCAGTATAATTAATATAACTTGCTCCTTTGGAATCAGTGGACTTTATCTCCAAAGTCCAGCACCAATTTTGCAAACAGCGCAGACCGATATTTAAAATATACGTTTATATATTCTACATCATATTAATGTATATACCTAAGTGTATTCTTCCTTCTCTTATTTTGTCAGTTTTTTTTGTTAATCTTACATAGTATTAATGATAACAAAAATATCATGTATTTCTTACTCACGCATAATATTTTATTAATAATACATGTTGAGCTGTAAAAAATATATATATATATATATATATATTGCTTTGAAATAACACATGCCTCTTAAGTATTACCGAAAGTACAAAAGTATTTGTTGAATGTTGTTTATTACAATCAGATAATTCAAGTATCATTCAAATAAGCTTCTCTTAACGTTACAACGCGATTAGATGATTATGTCACTTACCGCGCATAAGTTCTATATGTAGAATGAAATAAAAATCTTAATATTGAATTGAACTTAGTCATAGCAACTTATACAGAGTGTAACAATGATGTCCTGCAACCACTCTTAAATTTTGGCCGGACATCATTATTAGACCTTTTATATGTATCTTATTTGTATACAAAGAAGGTTTAATATAAAATTAAATAACTGAAACTTATAATATTTATAAGAAAAATCTAGGAAAAATCTAACAAAAATAAATTTTTCATATCATAGATTTAACAATGAAAAACATATTACGGATAAATTGAAAAAACATTGTATTGAATAATTAATCCTTAAATGTGTTTAAAAATAGTTTTCAAAACGTTAAAATTGCGTTTAGCTTAAGGTAGAAGTTAATGATTCCAAAAGTAGCTTTCTTCTAATATCTTTATCCTTATCTGGAATATCATTAAATTTAGCTCGCAAAAAGTCGAAGAAGGAATCATCTGCATCTGAAGGATTTCTTTCAACAAAATTTGATATTCTTTGACTCAATTAAATGATTGTTTGTTCCAACTCTTTTGTCTCATTCAACTTCTTTTTTTTAATGACTGGTCTAATATTATTTTCTTTGTTCCCATTTCTATCGTATGCAGTATTTTCGTTTGATCTTACATTCTCCTCATTCTCAGAATGTGTGCTTGATCCCTCGTTTCTATCATCATTATCTTGTATATTATTAGAGCTACTGTTTCTATATTTTTTCGACAGATGCAATTACTGTAGGTACTGTAAATATTAATAATGAAAGTAAAAACATTATACTAATAATGTTATTAAATAATTAATTAATAATAACAATATTAAACCTTCGTCTAATAATACAACAATCCAAAAAAGACATCTGTTTAAACAAAGGAAATCTATCACGTTTTATTACACCATTTCCACTTTTGCATTCAGCTTCTACCTTTTTTTCTCTTTTACATACTGATCCCGTAAATTTGTACAACGTTTTTGACAATATTTTGCAGTATACATATTGTTATGGGTTCACACCGTGACAAACTAATTCAAGTACTTTTGGTACAACTAAATTTATTCAGTCCTTGTAGAATTATTTTACAATGTTCGTTTATAAAATAAATTAATAGTTATACAAGTTTTTAGAGGGTTTTGATTAAATGGTTATCTAATTGAAGTTAGAATGAATTTAGGGTAACTAGAGAGCTAATGCTCGGATCAAGTCGGATGACTTGTTCTAGTTACTGCTGGGCCTGGACTGATCGGTCAGGAACCGAGCAGTCAAGTCGTTGCCTCAAAAAATGCATCGATTCTCATGACCATATATGGTATGGTTTTAGGGAATCGATCGTGCGTCAGTGGTTACTAAGTCAACCGTGCGTCAATAAGACGATTGTTCTAATAGCTGACTAAGATTTTTAACCACGCGCGCTCTGAGGCCCTGGCAACAGAGAAGTACTGTTGCCTAAGAAAGAGGTTCAGGTTGCATACGAATGACGCCACACGGCGCTTGGAAGAATGCAACCGGAGCCTTTTTGAATTTAACTAATTTTAATTAATTAAATATTTTAATACTAGTTATAGGCTAGTTATTGGCTAGGTTCTAGGTTAATAGAGAAAGTAATAGAAGTAGTTATGTGAATATAACACCCCTCCCCCCCCTGGGGGAAGAGTACCACAAGGGACTCTTAATTTGTTACAGCACGGACATATGATCGGAGTTTTGAGAGTTAGCATCCTCTTGCATCTCCATAGTTTCTTTTTTTATTACTCTGGTCCTTGGCTTGGGTGTGGGCCTACGTTGATAATGGCGCCATAATGCGTAGAGTCCTATTCCAAGTAGAAGTAAAACCAAGGCTGAGTAAGAAGATACTGTATGGTGAAACAGGTAGTGACCCGTCCCTTGACCCTTTTTTTCTAGATCCTTCTCAAGGTCCTTTAGTTGAACGCTGAGGGTGTTAAGTTCGTTCACTTTGCTTAACACATTGTGAAGTCGAGGTATCTTGTTGGTGTCCGCTGTATTTATGCTGTTTTTGGGATCAATTGTATTTAAAGAAAAGTTATAGTTTGGAATGTAATTCCTTCGCTTGCTTATTCTATAGGTTTGTACGGTTTCCAATACAAAATCAGTAGCTGTTAGCAAACAATTATTGTGTAGGTGAATTGTCCCGGAGCCCATTAAATCTACGCTAAATTTCGGTTTATTTTTACAAATTATCTCTATTATTTCTTTATGCGGAGTCGTAAATATCCATGATGATGGATTGTTCATTGGTATCAGCATTGGCTGAACCAGGTGTATTGCTTTATGTTCGCATGTATCTGTTTCTATCGCTTTTAAATATAAAGCAATTTCACACGGGTTTACGCTTTTTATCTTTATCATCGGTTTTTCTAACGGGCAAAAATATTGGTCGTTAATTATATTACACTTTTCTAATTCTTTTAGGTCATATTCCGTGTATCTTTCTGTTGTACTATCTATTGCTAGGTATTCTCTTTTCAGGTTTATTATTGTAAAGAGTGTTTTTGAAAAGTTTGTTGGAATCGGAATAGGATATAAGTGTATAAGCTCGTACTCTTTTGGTGTAACTAATGGTATACTTAATATTACTATTAGTTTATTGGTTTTAGACCAAATTGTCGGTTTCATTAATTTTGCTATTAAGTGTATGTTTAAATTGTCTAATGTTATTGGGAATTGCGTACCCGATGGAATGTGTTGTACCGCATCTTTTAAATATTGTAAAATTTTTGAATGTGGGATAACCTTTGGATTGATTATTCCATCTGTTGCCTGTATTGCAAAATTTAGGAGATGATCGGTATCTATCATTAACTGTTCCGCGGCAAAATCTACATTGTATAAGGTTTCTTTTTCCGCTTGCTGCGTAAGCACACTATTCACCGTGCGTGATAGAATTTCTTCGTTCGCGTACAAATTTCTTACGCTACTGTTAAATATTTCTAAATTTCTATCAATAATTTGTATTTGGCTTTTTAACGCTTTTTTGTTAGTATCTACTTCATTATCTAGATCTTCTAAATGTTTATTTATTTTTTCTTCATCTTCGCTATCCATTGTTCCGAATAACGATTTTCCTAATGAACCAATCGCATTAATTAAACCTCGCTTTGACCTATCTGTGTGTTCTGTTATTTCGGAAAGTTCTTGTAAGTTTCGTTTTGTCGTGTTTAGTTTGTAGTCTATGTCGTTTATCGTGTTCATGCAAGTTTGCTTGTTGTTGTCGTTAGTACAAAATCGTTGTTGCGACATTATTTTTTCTAGTGTCCTGTGTCTCGTATAGTATTCAGTGACGTCCGTTGTAATTACTAGTTTCCATTTTTCTTTATAATAGTTTATAGTTCCAATACGTTCGTAAAAGAGTCCTGGTTGTCCAACTATAGGGTTTATTTTGACTTGTTGTTTCGTCCGTCCAATATGGATGATTGTTAATAACAATAGGAACCTAAAAATGAATTTTTTACTTATTAGTAAGTGAAAGATTTCTCTCCTTTCTTTTTTTTTTCTATATTTTACGACCCGTGGCTTGAACGTTCAGTCGCCAGGTCAGCTTTTTTTCTATATGTGTTCTTAAGTGGGGATTTTCCTATATAATGTGCGTTTTTCGGACGAAGAGTCATTTTCGTTCCTTGTTTCGAAGTGCACAGTTGCTCTACGTTTTTAAAAGAAAATATGGTTAGTGCAAGAAAGCAACAGTTGGCTAAGTACCGGCCTCATGATCGGGGATTATGCAACGAGCATGGCGTTCCCCTGTTTGGATTTTTTGGTGGTTGTAAGTATTTAAAGAATTACTTTTATTATATATTTGGTTGTAACTTTTCCGTTTTTAATATCGTTGTCTGTTTTGTTTTAGTTTTATGGAAAAATCTCCGAGCCGTCACTGCGCGGAAACAATATCGTCGGCAGGAGCGGTACTTCGCGGAGGCTCACGCGGACTTCGCGGAGCAAGACAACGACTTCCATGAAGTCTTTGACTACTACGGGATCCGGTGGTTGCAGTACACCGGCGTGGTACCCCAACGTGGCTGGGGGTACACTAATCGTCAAGTGGAGTATCCGGAGGAATGGTATCCACATGCCCCCTCGGATGACTATGTCCTGTGGTTCCACGGGCTTATTAATTAAGAGGATAAAAAAAAAAATTTTTTGTATAACTTTATGTTTTAATTCTTTTCTTTTTATAATAAATTGAAAATTTTTACTCGATTTTGTGATTCTCCCTTATATTTTCCTTTCCCAAACCAATTTTTTGAATAAATTATTGATTTTACCTAATTTCTTTTTGTATTTTATTTGTATTTTCCTTCCTTTTAGTATGTATTTAATATAAGATAGCTCAGGTTTAATTTTAATTACGATTGGTTGCTAATTTGCAGTAGAGTAGATTTGTTAATTATTTTAAAAAAAAAATTATAGTGTTAATTATTAAAACTACGCGATTAATTATTATACTTATTTGACTATTCACATAATATAGGGTTTTAATCTGTTTACGTGTACATTCACGAATTTTTTTCCGGTTAATATTTCGTAGTTTAAGTCGTTTCGTTTCCTTGTAACCGTATAGGGACCATCGTAGATAGGTTCAAGCTTCTTCGGTCTACCGTGCCGAATCATTTCCCTTTTTAATAATACTTTATCTCCTATATTAAAGTCAATTTCTCGCGTGTTTTTATCGTATTGTAATTTAGATTTTTCTTTTTCTTTTATAAGATGATCTTTCATCATGATACCTGCCGAACGCATTCTTTCGCGTAATTCTTCACGGTAATCTCCGTATGTATATGATGGTTTCGGCGGTGTTTCTAGCGATGTTGGGAGTTCTATTTCTCTCCCAAATAATAATGAAAATGGAGTTTCATTTGTTGCTGTATGAGGGGTTGTATTGTATGCAAACATAGCGTATGGTAACCACTCATCCCAATTGTTTAAATCGTCATTAACGTAGCTTTTTAAGTATGACGTTAGTGTTCGATGCGAACGTTCTAGAGCTCCATTTGATTGTGGGTGGTATGCAGTTGTTTGGATTTTCTCAATTTTTAACAATTTGCATACGTTTTTGAAGAGTTGACTGACAAAGTTAGTACCTTGATCAGTTAATACTTTTTGTGGGATTCCAAATATAAAAAGTATTTTTTCCACAAAGTATTTAGCCACTGTAGAAGCTGACTGGTCTGGTATTGGTAAGGCAATACTATACCTCGTAAATAAGTCTTGAAACGTCAGCGCATATTTATTTCCACGTGGTGTTGGCGGGTAGGGTCCAATGATGTCGAGTGCTACCTTTTCAAAGGGTTCTAACGGTGTATCCGTAATAAGCATTGGAGCCCTTTTTACTCCCCCTGTCTTGTTCCTTTGGCATTTGTCGCATTTTGCGATGTATTCCTGTATATCTTTTTTCATGTTGGGCCAGGTATGTCGGAGTTTAATTCTTTTTAATGTTCTGTGTATACCTTCATGACCTCCAAAGGGTGTGTCATGGTATTCGTACAGTATGCGAGCTATTTTTTCGGCGGAATATGTCTCTTCTTTTTCCAATATTTCTGACTCGCTTTCTTCCTCTGATTCGCTTTCTTCTGGCCTTGACGAGTCAGCTGTGTCGGCGTCAACGTTCGGCGTCTCCTGTTCTGGGTCCACGTTCGGTGTCGCTAGTGATGTAACAGTTTCAGCTGTCGTCTCCTCTTTGCTGATTTTTTGTTTCTCCTGTATCAACTTAGGATCTGCTATTGGAGATTTTATCTTATTATTTGTTAGCGGCTCTGAGGGTATCATTTTCGCTGTAGCTCTTGTAACAACATGTATTCTACTAAGAGCATCTGCATTGGTGTTTTGTTTTCCTGGTTTATATTTTATTTCGTAATCGTATTCTTCAAGTTTTAGTCTCCACCTCATGAGTCTTGATCCTGGATCTTGTATATTGAATAACCATGTCAGAGGTTGATGATCTGTAACTATAGTGAATTTTGTTCCATATAAGTATGGTCTGAAGTTTTGAGCTGCCCAAACTATGGCTGCTAGTTCTTTTTCGGTTGTACTATAGTTTATTTCTGCTTTGTTTAATGTTCTGCTGGCGTATGCCACTGGCAGATCTTCTCCCAGAATTCCTTGTGACAATACGGCTCCTACTGCTAATTCAGATGCGTCCGTAGTTAAAATGAAAGGTTTTTTAAAATCTGGGTATTGTAATATAGGTGCACTTACGAGTTTCCTTTTCAGTGTATTAAAAGCAGTTTCTTCCGCTGTAGTCCAATGGAAATTTTTTCCCTTTTTTAAGAGTTCTGTTAGCGGTTTGGCTAGGTCAGCAAATTGGTCTATAAAACGTCTGTAGTAGCCTGCTAATCCTAGGAATGATTGAATGTCTTTTACATTTTGGGGTCGTGGATATTTTTCCACAGCTGATGTTTTGCTTGGATCAGGGTAGATTCCTTTATCCGAAATTATGTGTCCCAGATAACATGTTTCTTTTCTCAAAAAACGACATTTTTCTGGTTGTAGTTTTAGTGTATTTTCCCTTAATCTGGTAAACACTTCTTGTAGCCTCTTATTATGTTCTGTTAAAGTTGGTGCATGAATTACTATATCATCCAGATACACGTAACATTTGATTCCATGCAGTCCTGACAACACTGAGTTCATCATACGCTGGAATGTTGCGGGTGCATTTTTCAATCCGAATGGCATACGATTATATTCGTAGTGTCCCATTGGTGTAGAGAATGCTGTTTTCTCCTTATCTTTTTCTGCCATTTCTATCTGATGGAAGCCTGATGCCAAATCTAATGTTGTGAAATATTTAGAATATCCTAGTTGATCTAGTATTTCCGTTATATTTGGTAAAGGGAATGCATCTCCTACTGTTACTTCGTTTAGTTTACGAAAGTCTACGACTATGCGCATCTTCGCATTTCCCTGGGCATCGGGTTTCTTAGGAACTACCAGGAGTGGTGCATTCCATTGACTTTTACTCGTACGTACGATGCCTTCTTTTTCCATCTGATTTATTTGTTTATCTATTTCGTTTTTATGTTTTTCTGGCAGACGGTAAGGTTTCTTGAAGATTGGGGTGGTCCCTTCTTTTAGGGTAAGTGTGTGTTTTACTGCTTTTGTAGTCAAAAGACGATCCCCTTCTATTTGGAATATATCGCTGAAGCTTTTACAAATCATGTATAATTTCCGTTTTTCCTCTTCATTGAGATGGGCTACATCTATGAGATTTGTCAGTTTGTCAATTCTATCCTCGTTGTAATTGTTTATGTGATAGATTGCTGGAGGTTGAGAGTGCTCAGTGTTTTCTTCGGGTGGGTCGGGAATTTTTTCTAGTTCCACTATTGGGGTATCTATTTCCTGCTCGTCTTCTGTAACATTGATTATGCTGACGCAGCAGGTAGACTCAGACGGCCTGGTGACACAGTTTCCCATGTATACGCCTGGTCTAATCTCTTGAGCTGTCGCTAGCCCCTCACTCGTGCTATGTGTTATCGCCGCCACTAAAGTTTCGGTTCTTGGTTTCAGGGTCACTGTCCGGGGAACTGAGTAGTGCATTTGCCAGCTGTGTCCTAGCATTGTAATTGAATGATCTCGGTTTACCGTGTAAACATTTTTCTCCCAGAAATCTACACCTAAGATTCCGTCTGCGATTAATGGGAATGAACTAGGTATTACCTGGAATGGATGCAAAATTACGTGTTTCCCTATTTTCACATGTAGTTCCACTGTTCCTGCAGTGGTGAATGGGTAGTTTCCTAATCCAGTAACGGTGTTTTCCTTTTGGTTGATCATCGTTTTTCCTTGGAGAACTCCTGCCTTGATGATAGAAATATCAGCTCCCGTGTCAAAAAGTAACATAGCTGTTCGTTTTTTAAATTCTTCAGCTTGAACTTCTATTAAATTTTTATGTGAAGAGTTCTGTAATACGTTTAGTCTCGTTGTGTCGAGTCGTACTCGTTCCTCTATTTGTGACTCTGCGGCACTTGTTTGTTGAGTGGATTCCCTTTGTTTTTTCCTTTTTAAGGTTCGGCACTCTTGGACTGTATGTCCAGGTTTTTTGCAATAATTGCATACATCTGACGCTTTGATTATGGATACTCTCTTTTCTTGAGGTCTTTTTGCAGTAGTTAATCGTGCGTAGCAATTTTTTGCGAGGTGTCCCTTTCTGTCGCACCTTTCGCAATGTAGATTATCGTTTTTCTTATTGTTACCTGTATGGGAACCTTGTTGAATTCCTCTCTTATTGTGATTAGGTTCATGATAAGATGGGTAGGTACTATCTTCTTCGATAGCCATGGATATAGCTTCTTGTAGAGTGAGGCATTTAGAAGCCTTCACTATCGTTGCAATACGCGGATTTAAACCGTGATTAAATTGAATCAATGCTTGTTTTCTCAGCAATCCTTCTATTGCGGCATTACTATCTGCTGAGTTTCCTGGGTCTAGGCTTAACTGTAATAGCTCAGTTAGCAATCCTTCTATTCGGTTAGCGTATGCTTTAACTGGCTCGTCCTTTCTTTGACGGCTAGTATATAGGTCGTTTTGTACGACTGCTACTGATCGTTTAGGCCTGAATATGGCTTCTAATTCTACGACTAAATCGTCGATTGTATCTATGGCCCTATGTTTAAGTTCATGGAACGCTCTGCCTTTTAGACTTGAGAATCTAATGAATTGTAATAAGTCGCTCCGATCTCTAGGTGCAATACCGTCGTGAATAAGGTATGCTGTACTTATAAATGGATCTAATCCATCTGGACTTCCTGAGAAAGTGGGTAACATTTTCATAGCTGTTTCGAACGAGAATCGGGGTTTCGGTTCGTCTTCGTTATGAGTTAATTCTTCCCGTTCGTGGTTTGAACCATGGTTTAATGGTTTAGAGAAGGTCCTCCGTGAAGGTCTCCTTATTGTGGAACTTCCGCAAGGTCGCGGTTCGTTTTCTGTTGCATAATAAATCGCATCCTGCCGGAAACGTAGTTGTCTAAGTTCTTCTCTTAGCCTAGCATTCTCTTCTTCGAGAGGGTTGACCTCCCGTCGTAAGGTTTCAGATAATCTGTTTATTTCGGTCGTTATTGGCGACTGAGACACCCTTGGGGCAGGTGTAACAGGTAATCTGGTATCCAGAGTTCTCTCTGGATTTTGTTCAGGGACCAAACTTGGGTCATGAAAAACAACACGATCGCGATTTGCCATAATGGAGCTTCCGCGCCTACGAATAGTAACGTTGCGTCTAAGAGCACTGCGGTCTACGCTCCCAACTAATGGATTTCGGTTTGTGTTTGTATTTGATGTGCTAGGAAATGCAACAGTATCGGTCACTTCTGGGCTTTCTGAATCGAATAATGCACGTTCGGTATTTTCCTGCACTTCGTGCAAGAAGGAAGTTACTTCGTCACTGATAGAAACTTGATTAAATAAACGCCTAGAAGTTGCTGTGAGATTTGGAACCGATTGAGTCCGGTCAAGGTTTCGGTCGTCTTGACTCATGAGAAAATTTTTCCTCTAAATTTTAATTTCGCTCGCGGGGCTCGCGTTTACAATGATTCGCAAAGTAAATGTTTGCTACTGATTTTTTACAAGTTGGAACCGTACTCACCAAAGATCCATTCTTCTTCAGTTGAGTCCTGATGTTGTAGGTCCTCTTGTAGATTCCTTGAGTAAGCTGGTCGGTGATGTTGAATCCTCTAGGATAGGCAGTGATCTTCTGAATGAACGAGGTCGAAGTGTTGAGACTGCGATAATGATCGATGAGTCCCTTGAGGACTGGAGTACTGAGGGGTTGATTTGAAGTGAGAATTCCTCCAGTTATTGCCGTCGTAGTAGTTGATGAGCGTAAGGAAATCTCCTTTCTTTTTCCTGCTGCTTCACCAGTCGATAGATCTTTCAGCCTATCCCACCGCTGCCACCACTTTTGTTATGGGTTCACACCGTGACAAACTAATTCAAGTACTTTTGGTACAACTAAATTTATTCAGTCCTTGTAGAATTATTTTACAATGTTCGTTTATAAAATAAATTAATAGTTATACAAGTTTTTAGAGGGTTTTGATTAAATGGTTATCTAATTGAAGTTAGAATGAATTTAGGGTAACTAGAGAGCTAATGCTCGGATCAAGTCGGATGACTTGTTCTAGTTACTGCTGGGCCTGGACTGATCGGTCAGGAACCGAGCAGTCAAGTCGTTGCCTCAAAAAATGCATCGATTCTCATGACCATATATGGTATGGTTTTAGGGAATCGATCGTGCGTCAGTGGTTACTAAGTCAACCGTGCGTCAATAAGACGATTGTTCTAATAGCTGACTAAGATTTTTAACCACGCGCGCTCTGAGGCCCTGGCAACAGAGAAGTACTGTTGCCTAAGAAAGAGGTTCAGGTTGCATACGAATGACGCCACACGGCGCTTGGAAGAATGCAACCGGAGCCTTTTTGAATTTAACTAATTTTAATTAATTAAATATTTTAATACTAGTTATAGGCTAGTTATTGGCTAGGTTCTAGGTTAATAGAGAAAGTAATAGAAGTAGTTATGTGAATATAACAATATTATCTATTAAAAATATATCATATTTGTGATTTTAGTGTCTGGTTATGCATATTTAAATTTAAATTTTAATACTCACCTTTACAGACTTCTATCATTATAGTTGATATTTCGACCCATGCATTATTTTTCATCAGTCTATCTTTAAAATATTTATTAGTTTTATCATATAAAAATTGCCGTTCCCTATACAATTCGATCAGCAATTCATCTCCAGTTTTTACATTTGAAGAAATATTCTCTGGACACCCAGAAAAAAAAATATCAGCTTCTTCTTCAAAATAATCATTTACGTAATCATGATCCGACATATTGATTTTTTGTTAAAAAAACAAGTAAATATAAACAATATGTGCTCAGAAATATTATTGCAAAATATTAAACTATTTGCCTGTGAAGTTTCAAAATTTCCTGTTCTTCCTTCGTCTATTTCTTACAGTGTGCAGCTGCCCCATTAAATTTCACTTTTACGATTTACGTTTTTCTCTGCCTTAGATTACGTTACGTTACGGAAACCGTAAAGTACTTACGGACTGTTACAGACAATTCTCTGCCATCGCCCTTAATCTCTTTCACAAGATTCTCGTAGCTATTACATGCGAGTTTATCCTCGAGGTTCCTAAGGGCGCGATCTTTGTTGGCAGCGTCAGAAAACGTCACTTTGATCGCGCTATTAGACCGCACAATAATATTACCACTGTTATTTCAAGATTTGGAGCGTACCGACCTTAATTTTTCCCCCGTTAGGTTGCCAACCTGATTTACAGTTGACGTATCCCCGTCCGGGTTGATTGCAGCCAAATTGATGCTCAGGTTTTTCGCTGTTACGTTGGCACCCTGCTTTGTCGCCGTTGTGTTGCCAACCTACCTGGAGTTTTTCGCCGTGCGGTTGCATCCCTGAATTCGCGAATTTGAGCGTTCCCGCGATGCAATTCGACTCTCCGACATGTGCGATGCGTTTCTAACCCTTTTTTTCAGGTTTTTCCTCCTATTTACAGGTTCCCAAGTACCAGAGGACGTCCCAGGACCGCGATTTTCCCCGCCAAGGACCACGCGTTGCCGACCGTTGCCAGAAGGGTTAGGAAGAGAAGAAACAACCTTAGAAGTGCTTGCGTCGAGGACTTTAGCCCCGGGCAAGCACAGGGGAACAAAATTACATTTATTTACAGAGTTATTAGTGGAAATAGAGATAGCTGGATATTGCTGCAAAAGTGATGCCCCTGATGTTGCGGAGCTGGAAGCTGTCCGAGCCACGCTGGCGTAGGTAGCTGGTGGTCTGCTCGTTGTGGCTGTTACTTCCTAGTGAGCCCGAGTAGAGTCTTGATTTTTGGAGTTTCGCCTATGCACCCTGAGCAACTTCCTAAACTTCTCGTTATTCGCGAACAGCCTGTCAATCGTTTGCGCATATTTATTAATCCTATCGAGATAGATATGAGGTGTCACAATTAGGTTGGGTCTGTCCAACAGTTCGTTGGACAAACCTATTGCCTAGTTCCTAATAACCTGGTTCTCATGGTTGAGAATCACGTCATTAGCCTCAATGATATCAAGCGCGTCTACAAAGAATTTATTACCCGAGCTAGTCAGTTCCGACTGACATGTATCTACAAGCGATGATTTGGGATTTTTACAGTACCTTTTATACCGGGCAGAGGTTACCGAGGTAAGCGATGATCCCCCGATGGATGTTGCAGAGCCGTCGGTGTCCGTGCCAGAGGTCCTCGTGTTGCGTCTCCGCTTGCCAGGCAGGATTCCAGGTCCGGATGGTCGAGCTGTCAATGTTGAGCGTCCATCTTGTTTACCTAGCAACCGGACGTTGGTTGTTAGCCGGTCGGCTTGAGCTTCGGGCTGGTTCTCGACGACTAAGCAGTCGCTCGCAGCGCTCGACTCTTGCTGGATGATTTGCTCAGCACAATCCATAGCGTTTACAGAAACGTCAACCGGGGCTGCCTCCTGTTGGAGGGAGGCTCCGGGAGTGTATTTATCGCCATCTTTGGTGTTTTTAGGCGTTTTCTTTACAGAAATGGAGCAGCTGGCATTTTTTAACGATGTGGCGACGGACTGCTCGGCCGTCGCCATCATCGGAGCAGAGTTTACAGTCCCCTGCTCAGAGACGGATTTTTGGGTCTCCATATGGTTCCCACGAGTACGGTGGAAGAGAGGTCGACCCGGGCAGAGACACCATTGCCCGGGCAAGCCTACATACACTGCAGGGTGCAGCAGGTACCTTCAGAAAAATGTTTTTTATAGAGGTTGCACGTCCTCACGGACCGGGTGGTTAAGCCAAGCCCCCGAACCCGTCGCGAGCAACGTACCCGGGTCACGCATGAACCAAGGTTGTTGGAGCCCGCGGCGAGTCTTACGGTATTCGGATAAGGTTGCGCTTCCCTTCCCCATCTCAGGTGACCCCGGGGTCACCATGCCCGTACTTTCTGCAAGCAGAAAGCCCTTGAGGCGCCTGGGATTCGTTTAGCCGCCCCGCAGAGGGTTACCAACGGCACCGCGTGGAGGTAGAATCCAGACTTGGACAGGAGAGGCAATGTTTTTCGCATCCTGCCCCGGCGACAGAGTCTCTGAAGGATCTCCAGTGCAGACGCGACTCAAAGTAAAGCCGACCGTCACCTTCATTGATCAGAGAGAGACAGTGCAGCCACCGTCAACACCCTAACACCCTAACGCTAATGGTTATAACAGCGGTGATGAATACACTGGCAGAACTGGCAATAATCTCAGTTTGGCTGAATGGCAAGAGGTTTGTGTAATGTGCATTAAATTGTATTGAATTAATTTTCTAAAAGGAATCGATTAGCCCCACCCTCAGAGGATCTTTCTTCCTATCACAGATCTCCAACTTAGGCCCTGATTTTCTCAGTTCAACGTGCTACTTCAGTATGACGATAAATAACTGAGCCCCTTACGGACAAAAGGGAGAGGGCTTGAAAAGGAAAAAAAATATAAGCAATATATATTAAATTCAACATATAATTAAAGACGAATGACAAAACAATTTTAAAATACATGACTATTCTTCCTAAAATTCAACATATAATATATTTGTCAAATAACTAAACAATTTTAATTTTAAAATACATAATTATTCTTCCGCCCTTATCCTTGCTCTTTTTATTGAATACTGCGCCCGCATCACATCCTCATCGTCATCCTCTTCCTCATTGTCATCCTCTCTCCTCTCATTCTCCTCCTCCTCCTCGCCTCCACATTAACAGAGGCGATGCCTACCATCAGCATTTGTGCATAGGATAATATTGTAAAAATAAACGGATTTTAGTAAAATGCACGACACAAGTTCACATTTATAATAAATTACTATTTTCAAATACTGCTTCGTCCCTGTCACTTAATTCACCACTTAACGGGAATCCGTATACCGACATTACAGGGCGAAAATTATTTCGCATGCAGCGTCGTCATTTGTTGACGGATTGTAAAGTTATTACAGGTTTTTGGAAATGCCAGAAGCTTATCTACTAAGTTACGTTAGGACAATTAACAACAAATGAAAAAAAATTTTTGTTTAAACAAATAAATTAACATTATTGAGAAACAACAATTAAATCGAAAAATCCCCCAACGTACTTTACTAGATGATGTTCATACGTTTCCAAAAAGTCCACATAAATGCAAATCCGTCAAGAAATGACGATGCTGCATGCGAAATAAATAATGGAAGAATTTCGTGTTAGCGACTTCCCGAACACGAAATTCTTCCATTATTTATTTCACATGCAGCATCGTCATTTCTTGACGGATTTGCATTTATGTGGACTTTTTGGAAACGTATGAACATTATCTAGTAAAGTACGTTGGGGGATTTTTCGATTTAATTGTTGTTTCTCAATAATGTTAATTTATTTGTTTAAACAAAAATTTTTTTTCATTTTTTGTTAATTTTCCTAACGTAAATTAGTAGATAAGCATCTGGCATTTCCAAAAACCTATAATAACTTTGCAATCCGTCAACAAATAACGAAGCTGCATGCGAAATAGTTTTTGCTCTGTAATGTCGGTATACGGATTCCCGTTAATAGTCCTATTAAAATTGTCGTAATATCGTCTAATAGAGTTTCAATAGGAATTAGAGGGTTCTCCTCGGCATACATTAAATTAATCACTAATTTATAGTTCATTTTCACTTGTTCCATACAAAAAAAATCGACCGAATTGAATGGTGAAGAAAACTATAATGTCGTTTTTAATGGAAGGCCCATAGGAAGAAAATAGTAGGAGGGGCTAGGATGGATATGTGGTGGGAAAAAAGACCCTTTAAGAGTGTAGAGGTCGGTTGAGAGGGCGAAAAGATGGGTAGAAAGTTTTTAAGAAGAACATTAACGTTAAATAAAATTTTAATTTATTCACTAGTTTTATATATAATTATAATATATGAATTTATTCCTCTTACCACATATGTTAATGTCCATTCGCGTGTCCTCCCTCAATTTCTCTAGCACGTCTTAGAAACATTTGTAATCAGCGAAACACTGTTGATAATTACAACAAATTAGAGGATTTTCAGAAAATACATAATGAGCTTATTTATATATATATATAATAAATCACTATTTATATCTAAAAAACCTTCTTCCTTCTCTCGGTCATTTCTTTCAGTGAAACATAAACTAAAAACATCTATTATTTCATCTAATTTAATTTCTATTGGGCGCCCTAATAAATCTTCAATATCGTGTCCTTCTTCCATAGTCTCTTTAACACCTATTAAAAATCTTCGTACAAAGGTTAATGCTATTGAGATAAATTCAAAAAATTAGAGGATTTTCGAAATAATGCATATAATAACTTACCATCTATGCTCATCATTTCTTGGGTCCGGCTGTCACTTATTTCAATAAAATTGAATTCAAGCAATTCTATCAGGTCTACTACTGCACTGACCGTAGGATTTCCCAAAACAATAGAAATGTGAGGCTGCATATTTTATCACTCTCTAAATACCACTGTCTTGTAAAATAAAAAAATCTGACTAGTGATCAAGGCATACAGTGTCTTATAAAATAAAAAATCTAACTAGTAATAAAGGCCCAAGAAAAATTTGATATGAAATTAAAGGGAAGACTCATAAGAGGAAAATAGTGGGAGGGCCTAAGTTAGAGATCTGTGGTAGGAAGAAAGATTCTCTGAGGGCGGGGCTAATCGAATGGTACACTTCCTACGAATATTCGTATACCATTACTAATACATGAGTACACTAGATTTTTTTTTATTATATCTAGAGATCCTCCAATAATTAAATGATACATTTCCTGCTAATATTCGTATACCATTGATAATATATGAGTACACTAGATATTTTTACTACATTTTCTTGCAAGCAGACCTTACAACCAGAGACCCCCCACATATCCTCATAAGAGCTTTCCCAAAACTTTCTAACCATATTTTATCCTTCTCAACCACCCTCTAGCTATTTTTTCCCACATGCTAAACAGAGTCACAGTGTGAAGTAAAACTGTTAAGTAGCCATTGATGCGCTCGTAAATTCAAAGCTGTTTAACTTAGGAGACGACCGTAAGATTCTAGCCAGACCAAACTGAGTAATATAAATAAAAGAATCATATAGCAGATATGTGTGTGGGTGATTACTTCTCGCTTTAAATAATGAATAGTTTGTATTTTAAACACAGTCATCGCTTTATCATTTGGCGCATGTTATGACACGTTTGAATTAAATGGATTTATTTAATTTAAACAATGAACACTTTATATTCCAGACTGCTATCATTTTATCTAAGGAGCGTGTATATAATTAACGTATATATAATTAACGTGTATTTGAAGAACGTGTATTAACACGTTTAAATCTTCAATCACGAGTGGAGTAATCTTTCAGGCGCATAGGATATTTCAGTCAGTTTCAATTAGAAGCGTCAAGTGTTTAACACTACATGCAGAATATTTCATTATAGCTCCAAAGTAGTGCAAAGTATCAGTGTCACGTAATTGACGTAGAAAATCTTTACAAGATAAGAATTATTTTTTTTACGTTATTAGGTATGCGTTGTTCTTTATTCTTAATATTATTTTTTTTATTTTAGAAATGGATTTATCTAAGATTAATGAACTCGCAATTGTACAACCTAAAACGTTTATAAAGCTGAAGACATTTGAGGTGAATAAGGAGTACCAGATACCTGATTTATCGATAAATAAAACCAAATATGGAGAGAGAATAATATCAAAGGTGTTAATAGGCGAATGGTTTTCCTTGCCTGCGAGGATGATGATGTTACTGGATACACCAGGCCAATTCGAGAAACTTCAAGATGCAGCTTCAAAACATATATTAAAATTCACTTATCTGGGGGGAGTATACAACAATATGGTATTTACAGCTATTCAACCAGTTTCGCAAGAATAATGTATAAAACATTTGTGAGGAATGATTAAAAAAATGAACACACAAATAAATGATTATTGTATATCTTATATAACTTATTTATTTTTTCCTTCATTACAATAATAAGTTTAACTAGTCTTTTAGCGATTAACTTACATTTCCAACAATACTTGAAAGCGGGTTATATTCAATAATTTTATCATGTATAATTAAACAATACGCCGTAGTATTACTTTCAATATTTTTAGCACAATCGATCTCAATTTTAACGTCAACCGTGCCCGATTTAATAGATTCGTTTTGATACGAGCAAGCAATAACAAAGAGAGGACCATATTCTAAGAAGTTTTTGTAATCAAGCATTGGTTTCGATGGTTTTTCTCCAGCATAATATGATTGAATAAATTTAACATACATATCATTTAGTACAGAAAATCGAGAATTTTCAGTATCAGTATCGAGTCGATCATATGGATAAAATTCAGGATTCAGATAGACTTTAACATCACGAACAAAGCTGTCGTCGAAGTCAAGCACCTTCATATACTGCGTATTCTTCTTATTTCTTCTAAATGCTAGAATAACGTATCGAGGCTTCTCCAATTGTGTTGCAGCTTTTACAGTTCACGTATGCCTCTGTGTTTCCGGTAGAAGCGGGTATTCGTAGAGCTCCCAGGATCGAAAAGCCATGGTGAGGCTCTTGTTTTGCTCGATAATACGTAGAAATTGAAGTTTTGTGTATTCATTTAATGTTATATGAGGACTTCTCCATTGAACTTTTTGCACACCAATTTTGGAGTCGGTGATTTTCGTTGAAGAGTATATCGAATTCGTATCATTACGCGCTCGAATAAGAACGAGCTCATGACGTGCATTTATTATGACTCTTTTATAATCTTCACAAAAACCCAATAGCATTTTCAGTGGTACACAAAAATTGAAATATTTCGTAGGCTTATAATCTTATACAAACCATCCTGAATGGTGTAAACTTGTACTCTCCTCCCCAGTCAGGGAAATGAGAGTTTTAATGGAACTAGTAATACCCATATTCTTACTGCGATCAATCTCAATACCATTCAATTCATAGCGAATTTCATCGAACAAGAATGCCATGGAATTGCAGTCAAGTCCCACAGTATCTTGAGTTGTTGCACCCTAAGCAGGAGTGCCCTCGATTAATTTTCCCTCTATGTATAGGTAATTCTCACATGGTAGAAGAATTAAATCTTGCTGTTGTATTGGAATTCGAATTTCATCACTATTTCCCAATGATGCATTTGCATACGGATTGTAAGCATGCATTTCCATTTTAGTAATGCGATTGTCGTATACAGGTTGTGCGGTTACGTCCAAAAGGTCCATCTTTATTTCTAACCTTGAAACCCGGTGATTGAAGAAAGGCTATATTTTTTCCTGTAAGTGATGGTATTCTAACGTAGTCCCCACTTAATGTATCTGGTCCTGCAGTAGCTGTTGGACTGATGATAGGCTCATCAAGTATGGGTGATTTATAAGTATTTTTGTAAATTAGCATTTTCTAATATGTAATCGAATTGTAATTGCTTCCCCACCGAAATTTACTAAACGGTTTTCCTGATCGAGAATGCGCAAGGTAAGACGGTCAATTACTTTCACAATGACTGGCAAGTAAATGACGTTTTTCGGTGTTTCCGAGATTTTATAGCCAGGTGGGACACTTGGAAAAAATTCATGTATAAGATGTTGAGGTTTGCCGTTTGTATATGCACCAGCAATAATATTACATTCAATTCGTAAAATATTGACCCTTATAATGTTTACGGGCTGGTCTGATTCGGCTAGAGTGTTCGGCTGAATAATTCGATCTGACGAAAAACCTAATAATGATCCTATATTATTAGGTTTAGTAAAATCAATCAGATATTTACACTTTATTTCACTTTTCAACGTATTATTATTAGCACGTAGAATAATAACATCTTCATTATCCGCTTCATGCATTAATGTGCGCAAAAGATCATTTATAGCACTCAGCTCATAACAACCTGTAGGTATAGTCAGATCTTCGATATCGTAGTAAAACTTATTGTTCGACTCATCAACATTAGCGATTGAATTGAAGCTCTGAAAGTCTACGAGACCAAGTTCATATTGCCCCTCCTGAAGATTGATCGGTGGGAAAAAATCTGTCTCCAATATGGATTCGCAGTCAGACAGCGTAACCGTTAAAGACATTGTTCAAGTAGAAACTTGACGCACAACTGACCACATATGCTTGTATCATACAATTGATATTGATCATAGTTGTAGTAGATTATAGCAGGAGGTCCTAAATATTCTACAAGTTCAATTGGGGGTTTCAAATATCCGAAGGAGTCGAAATACTTTGCACACTTATTACGTTTAACGTAGGCAACCCAATGTGTGCCGAAACCATTCTCGTCATCGAGATTTACGATTGCACACTCATTGCGTAGCACGGTTTGTGGTAGAGATGTACGCATAAAGATTCCACGAAAGTGCGGTATGTCATGACATTCATGTAATAATTGAATATTACTAGTAGCTGCAGATGCTGGAAGGTTGCTTATTTTTTTTCCTTTTTAAGCCTTCTCCCTTTTGCCCGTAAGGGGCTAGGTATAAACCGTGTCCACGTCTGCCCTCTATTAAACGATTGTGACGCTGTATTTCCTCCAATTGTCTCTTGGACGCTTTCGCGTCGTTTACAGCTTTTGTTATACCTGCTGCGCCTCCAGCTAATGCGCCCACTGCACTAAAAAGTGGGAACAGAGGTAATAAGCCCCACCGTTTTTTTTGGATTAAATTGCTTTTTCCTCAATAAACCTCCTCGTTTCTTCGGTACACGAATTTTTCTTTTCTTCATGCTTCTTACATGCACTTGTAGGCCTAAGCCAAGTTTTCGTTTTACATTCATAGATGCCCAGACCGCGGCTGCAGCTGCTCGTTCACGTAAAGATGAGTCACTAGCTGTGATGCATTTTCGTGCACGCTGTCCAAGCACTTTGTCAGACTGGTGACGTGGAGGTAGATCCTTATATATTGAATATGCGATATCGTGTTCACGACAGGCTTCGTCCAGAGCATTTACGCCCCGATCACCACGTGCTAACCGCTCCTTAAGTCGAGTACCTGGCCCACAATAATTGTAGCCAGGAATATGTAGCTCGTACGGTAGTTTATTCAGTATTTTATTGAAAAAGGCGCCACAGCCATAGCTCACCATGTGGACCTTCCTTTCTCTCTTCCTCTCTCTCACTGAGTTTGTTGACACGCCCAGCAATCTTTTATTGCGGGGGGCAATCCATCATTATGATCTTGATTAGGAAGATTATAATGTTTGAAACACCAGTAATATTGTTGTACTTCAGGATCTGCGCGAATGTGTTCAGGTAATTTATTCCAAACCTCTTTAATACTATTTGGAAAGTGCTTTAAAAGTATAATTTTCGGTATATATTCAAACTGTTCAGCAGTTAACTCCTCCAATTTTGACACGGCTAACACTGAGAACGACATAATGAGAACTGATCGATCAATTCGTTTCATTCCTATAAATAGGTTGTATATCTATAAGATAATCAGTCATGGATTTCGTAAAGCAACCGCTCGGTATTCGCGTCTCTAATATAGATTACCGAACAACCGATAAATGCATGAGACGTCACGGCCTTCTACTCCCATCAACCATTCGCTGTATAGTTTGTGGACCTTCAAATTGTGGAAAAACAAACGTATTACTGAGCCTTATAGAAAGTCTTCACGGTGTAAGATTTGAAAACCTATATGCTTATTCAAAATCATTGCAGCAACCGAAATATCGATACTTGGAGCGGCTACTATCGGAAACTGAAGAAATTGGTTACTTTCAATTTCCTAATAATAGCGAGGTTATAAAAGTAGCACAAGCACTACCAAATTCGATTTTCATATTTGATGATGTCGCAAACGATAAGCAGGATAATATAAGAGACTACTTCTCCATGGGTAGGCATTCTAAGATTGATTGTTTTATCTTTGTCAGACTTATGCAAGGATACCAAAACATCTAATACGTGATAATGCAAATTTTTTAATTATTTTTAAACAAGATGGAACTAATCTAAAACATATATACAATGAATATGTAAATACAGATATGGAGTTTGAAAAATTTTGTGAATTGTGTTCAAATTGTTGGAAACGTGATTATGGATTTTTAGTAAATGATAAAGACAGTGCAATGCAAAATGGAGGATATCGAAAGGGTTTCAATAAATATGCTGTGATTAAAGAGTGATGTTAATGGTTAAAAATGTTAGTTTAACCTCGAACGTTGAACAAGTCTATATACTGAATTCAGAATAATTCTACAAAATGAAGGAGAAAAAGCTTTTAAAGAAGATTGCTGAGACAAGTGAAGTAATTCGTAAGAAATATCGCGCACTCAAATCAGACAGAGTAATGTTGGAAGACAGTTTAAGTAAAACTTTTAAACCGATAGTTGAACCATTAAGGAAGCTCACCGAACATAATGAAGCGATCTTCGTTGCACCGAAACATGAGATTAAGCAGGAACCGATAAAGAGATCTCTCTCACGTGAGGAATCTCTTATAATTCTGATGAAACGAAGAAAGTCTTATCTCACATCGACTCCACAGCGGAAAGATTTCATACGCAGCTCCAGAATTAACGTTCAAGGTCATTCATCGGATGATGAGCAGGAATATCCACAGTCGCACGAAACACAGTACCTTTCTCTGGAAGATGATGAAGAGGAGGAGGAGGAGGAGGGGGAGGGGGAGGAGGAGGAGGAGAAGGTGAAGAAGAATAATGAATATGGCACGCAAGATTTAGCGAAACAAATAGAATTACCTGTGCATACATCCATCGAGGATGTAAAAGATGCTAATCGAAGTACGATAAAGTCTGGTTCAATTGCATCCAAATATATAGAATTGTTGACGAATAATGCTAAGGATAAAATTGACAGTAATTTTGGAGTTAAGTTAGATAAAGTGACGAATAAAATGTGGCTTGCGAAATGTGCTTTTAATGTTGATGATTACAGTAATTTTATAATTATCGATAAGGAGTATTATCCTGGCACGAAAGGTCTATTTGAATTGATCTTCATGAAAGAACCTGAAGATTATACTAAATATGATTTAGGCACATATAAGAGTATTCTTTCTCAAACTAATGTGCACAGAGAAGATAACACTAGCACAGGAAATCTTCGTGGGAATAAGGGTCATAAATGGAAGGAAATAATTAGTACATTATTTCCATCGAAGGCAAAACTTGTGCAAGGCAATGGATACATGCGTGTTACTAATAATCCAGTGAGCTATGTAGATTGGAACGATCCAAACGAACTGGTCGAGCGATTAAAACTATTAATTGCATCATCTGCTGCTGGTCATACGAATCACCATAATGAGATACAGTCAATGATTGAGGTGCTCCATGAAGAAGGTATCGTCTTATAAAAGAGATTGTGGTTTCAAGATTTTTCCAGTACAGCGTTCTACTTCACTATGACGATAAATAAATTTGGAGCTGGTTTCAATACTGGTACAGTAAGAAATTATTTTCACAAAATTGATGATTATACGTTAAAGTTTGATAAACATAAGAATGCATCTAATGCCAAGAAGAAAATAATTTCAAACTTGGGATCTGATGTTACTGATGAGACAAGTGCGGTGAATATCAGTGTTCTGATGAGTAATTTTACACCTCTGCGTGATAGCTTTACAAAGGAAATGAATGAATACAGTCTAAAGCTGAATGAATGTGTATCAAAATGCGAGATCCTTGAGGAAAAAATTACAGCTCTGCTGAAAAAACATACCGATGAAATTGAAGAGAAAATCGAAAAATTGAATCATAAAATTAAGCAAAATATTCGCAAATTGCCAGGATCTAAATGAGAGAAGAAAGCATTATCGTATATAAAAGATATTGTAGTTTCCAGATTTTCTCAGTTCAACGTACTACTTCACTATGACAATAAATAAATTTGGAGCTGGTTTCAATACCGGTAAAGTGAGAAATTATTTCCACAAAATTGATAATGATACGTTAAAGTTTGATAAACAAAAGAATGCATTTAATGCCAAGAAGAAAATAATTTCAAACTTAGAATGTGATGTTACGGATGAGACAAGTGCGGTGAATATGGCTGCTCTGTTACGTAATTCGATGACTGTACGTGATAGCTTAATGAGAGAATTGTTTGAATACAGTGAGAAGCTAACTCACTATTACCTAAAATGTAACATTCTTGAGGAAAAATTTACAACTCTAATGAAAAAAATCGATGAAATTGATGAAATTGGTATAAGAATCGATAAATTGGTTGATAAAGTCGATCATAATGATTATAAATTGGATCGAAAAGACAAGGAATTACGAAATGATATGATTGTTGGATTGAAAATTGTTGTAGAATATTTCTCTAATCAGCTGGCAAAAAAAGATTTTGCAAATGAGAAGAATAGAGAAGACGATATAAATTATGCCTTGAAGAAACTTATACTAACGCCAGTGCTTGATGACCTGCTGTAAACATAACACGTAGTGGAATAATTATGAGTAGTGAGGAGAAGAAGCAATTGGTAGAAGAGTTGCATGTGCCTGCCAGACGGAACTTTTTACGTAGACGGGTAATAATACGAGGCTTCGATGACCTCTGGCAAGCAGACCTGGTAGACATGAGAAACTATGCAGACGCAGGCTACCACTACATTCTCACAGTTATTGATGCATTGTCGAAATATGGCTGGGCAATAGCCCTGAAAACCAAGTCAGGCAAGGAAGTGACAGCTGCATTGCTGAAAATCCTGAAGAGTGGGAGATGTCCGAAAAATCTACAGACCGACGATGGCAAGGAATTTTATAATAGTGATTTCCAATCGCTTATGAAAAAGCATGGAATAAATCATTACTCAACATACAGTGTATTGAAAGCAACCATAGTCGAGCGTTGGAATCGAACGTTGAAGACAGAAATGTGGAAAGGATTTACGTTGAATGGAAATTACAAGTGGAGAGCTATGCTACAACAACTGGTTGACAAATACAATTCAAGAAAACATCGTACTATAGTAATGCGTCCAGCCGATGTGAAACCTGAACATGCTAATAAGCTCTTAGCAACAGTATTCAGTAATATAAAGATCGTTGGTCGTGCCAAGTTCAAAGTCAGTGATTTTGTACGAATCAGTAAATATAAGAATGTATTTGCAAAAGGCTACACACCAAATTGGACAACTGAAATATTTGAAATTATAAAAGTGCAGAAAACAAATCCTGTTACATATTTACTAAGGGATTCTAGTGGTACAGATATATATGGTGGATTCTACGAACATGAACTTTTAAAAACTGCTAATCCTAATGTATATCTAGTTGAGAAGGTATTACGTAAGAAGGGGTCAAAGTCTTTGTAAAGTGGTTAGGATTCAATAATACACATAATTCATGGATAAATAAAAACAATATTTTGCAACATACAATTTATTAATAAAGAAGCAATTATTTAATCTTCATTTAAATCTACTTCACTTAATTCTATTTCATTTATCCTATAATGACCCCATGGTAGAGTTGATACAGTACCTTGTACAATATAGCGCTTATCATCATGTGGACTGAGAGAAATTTTTTGCTGTACAATTGAATAAACATTATGCAATTTTGAACGAATTAAATTTTGATTATGGATATGAACAGTAAAATTTTGTAAGCAGTCTCTATAATCTTCAAACGTTATTTTTCTAGCGATAACGCAACTCTTAACGCCCTTAGCTTTTTTAAAAATTTTATCTTGTATTTTAAATGTATACATTTTCGATCTCAGCCCAATAAACTCAGTCATAATTCTCCCGTTATTCTCATCTTTCATCAAACCAGGCACTTTTTTGTTTACTAGAGGTAAATTATACTGGTTATTAGGCGAATAATCACTAGTATCGAATCTTGAAAGATTTTCTCTCTTGATGGTGTAAATGTCATCGCATTCGATACTGTATATCAAACTATCTGTATCGGTATACAATGCTCTACATTTACTACCAAACGTTGGAAGCATATATTCATAATGGAATTCGTATAAACATGTTTTTGAAATATCTAGAATACTCATACCTACATATATAGGTTTATCAAATTTCGCCGTTAATTTTTTTAATTCTATCGCAACCAAATTTTCGTTGAATATGGCGCTACTGTGAAAATTTGGTTGGGATATCAATGCTTCTGCTCCATATCTTCCTTCCCACTTACTAACTAGCCTCACATCAACTCTATTTCTTACATTTTCCATCGTCTTACCGAACACTGCATTGTTCATTAGTTTGAAAAGATTTTTCTCAAACTCATTTTTAGATGCAGCTCGCAAACGTGTGTTTAAGTCTATATATTTGTTTAGCCAGGCAGATTGCTGGAATCTTAATCCGCGATGGATACGTTTCAGTACCATTCCATGACGAATACATTGTTGTAAAGCCCGATAATGTATAACATAACGCTCCTTATTTTCGACAGTTGCAAGTAGCTTCTTCTGTCGTGCTTCGGGCGGAGCCTCACGTACCGGACAAAATGGCAAGTCAGAGTGATTATCATGAAGTACGCTTGGATACTCCAAGTCTACCTCTAAAATAAAACCCTCAGATGAATCTATAGGTATGCTAGAGATATCAAAGTTGTTAGTATCTTCAATCCAGCGAAATCCATGAGTAGGTAGAGCTTGACACATTGCCCATCCGTATAGATTATTTACATCATAGTACATTAAATATTTGCTTGGTTTTGTTGAGTCATAATCATTCATATACCGATTGTTTGCTTTTTCATAGCGGTGAGAGCACTGACTCAAACCACCACGTATTCCGCGTTCTACGAAAAGCAACATTTCAACATCAGTGAAAAGTTCCAATTTTATTCTAGTATATTTAAGCATTGCATCCCAAGTGAAGCCTGGGAGTGTAAAATAATGTGCAGGATCAAAATTATAATTTTCCATGCAGCTATCGCGAAAATTTTCAAAAACGTCTGTCAGTAATAATACGTCAGTTTTTAAATAGAGATCGCTGTACTCCCCAAGTGTTTGTATTTGAAAATTGATCCATACCTCCTTAGCATGATTATATGCCTCTTCACTAATATCACTGTCAGTTAATTTGTTATAGAATAACTTGCGAGGCGGTAAAGCATTTTCTTCCAGACGATTCAGATTATCTACGTAATCATAAGGAAAAATACCTTTTCTTGTTAGTAGATTAAATTGTTCCGTATTTAAAATCGAAAATTCTGACTCTAAGTTTTGCAATTGAGATCTCTCCAAGTATGAGCTCAATTTGTCTAAACTTGATGCAAGAAATTTAAATGAATCAATAAATCTGAGCTGAATATTATATTTCCGTATGTATTTTGTAAATGAAATATACTTTTCCTTATGTACAGGTAGCAGGTATACTGAACCCTCATACATGTTAGCGATCGCATTGAAGATGAAATGTGCATCGTAATTAGATAAATTATGAAAAATTACTGGAATAACGTGCGAATCTTTATAGTTTAAATTACAATTGTTGTGAGAGGGTCCTCTATATTTACCTGTTAAATGATCATGATCGCGAACACGTATTTGATTTGGAAGAAATGGCTTTTTACATATATGACAGTCGGGATCATTGTTATGACGAAAATTTTCGCTAATACTTAGCGTTCTCATAGGCACTACAGTCTTTAGTTTTTCGCTCGCTATGCTAGCAATTTTATCGAGTTCTCGCACAAACCATTCTATACACTCGGGTCCACGATATGATTTATAGGTTGAGAGCGATGAATCACGAACGCTTTTAAAATAATATCCTACACTAAAGGGTAAATGTTTTTGATAAATACTACTATTACCGCTCGTTTCATTCACTTTCTCTAATAAACATTCAATGTCTGCATATACGACGAATGGGGTCCTCTCATTGTTCTTGTCATTTTTAAAGGACACCCAACGGTCCTCTTCAGGTAGCAGTATACGGACGTTTATATTGAGCTGACTGCAATCACGTTTATGAGATTGAAGTTTATCCTCATTGAAGAAATAGTGTAAACATCTAAGAGAAAAATCATATTAGTATATAAACATTAAATAAAATTATATTAAAATATAAACAGTATAACATACCGATTACAAATAATATGAGATTGTTTTTTTCGAGTCAGTTGTTTCTTTAGCAAGCGAGAAAGATTCGTGATACATAAAAAATGTGCTGCACCTTGATGTTCGAGAAGAAGAAGATTCGCATGTCTCGATTTCTCACATTTTGTGAGTTGAAGAGGTGCAATAATTTTATTCTCCTGCCCTTCCTGCTCATCCACCATGGTAAAAACATTAATCGACACATCATTATCTTCTTCAAATTTAGGTATCTGCCTTAATGTGGTTGGAAATGTTATACTTCTGACGTTGAAAACAGATTTAAAATGGGGGTATGAAGATTGTCGTTGTGGGTTTTTAGTTGAAATAGTCGGATAGAGTGCAGCCGTTACAGCCCATGCAAAACATGTATTATCATCACTCTGTATGTTTATCACTGCATGTTTGTTCTTAATATATTTTGGAAGGTCGATTCCACAGCCTGCATGTAGTGGATTATAGTGATTAATATTCACAATTAAATTTAATATTTTTTCCAAAGCCCACCCACTATCACGCTCTTGAAATTCACCTAATTTTGTTAAAATTTTATCTATGACGTTTGTTTTATACCAATCACTAAAAGTATCAGTCTTGAATAAAATCACATTTTTTGTGGAAATATGTTTGATATCACTAATTTCCTTGCAAATAAATTGTCCGTTGAATACCATATATATCTTAACAGCGCTTACTTTACTGAATACTTTGTTCATGTAGGATTGCAGCATTTCTGATGCTGCCAATAGAAATTCATGTGGTTCCATATAATTAGTGTTTACTATCATACCACTACACATTCGACTTTTAAATGATGAATCAAGATCTTTCCAAATAAGCTTTTCCGCATTAATGCCCGCTCCAATTGAATTTTTATTTTTCGCCGCATGGAGAAGTAACTTTCGAAAACATTTTATTTCTGCAAGATTTTTCTGTATAGCATCTGGAGTTGCATTCCGGTTGGAATCTCTCAAATCTCGAATATAATCACGACACTTGCAAACCCACTCGCGATAATCATGCTGAGTTCTTAAATCGGGATTCTTAAGAGCGTGATTTGAAGAATAACTTTTTTCTCTTGCTGCTCTGATTAATCGACACTGTATCTGAGCAATTTCCGTAAATATTTTCTGCCTTGCCCCTATACGTGCATTGCGGCTAGCAACTCTCAATTTTTTAATGTAATCGCGACAATCACGTACCCACTCACGATATTCATCCTGGCTATTTAAAACTCTATTTAGAAGCGACATCGTAGTTCTTTCCGTTTAAATGATCAGCGTGAAACTAATGAAAAATCTTAGATGGAGAACCCTTCAAATAATCAGTCTCCGAGACACTTCAGTAACATAAATACTTTACGGATCAGGTTTCGCGTTGAAGTAAAAAGAATGCATTCAAGTTTAAAATATACATATATTCTAGATTTTTGATTCATACATATATTTCATATAATATACATTTCTCAGTGCGCATATACCTTCATGATTCATGCAAATAGGAAGTTATGAATTATATAAACCATCTTCTAAATTATAATTTCCCCACACATATTCATCTACATTACTAATTTCTAAATCACAAATACTCTTTAACCAATTTAACTTTTCCACCCCTTTTACAAAAACCGTATCCTCATATACATATTTTTTTATAATATCTTTATATTTATAATATGGTGAAAAACCATCCATCCAATTTAAGCCATGATGATTGAAAAAGATTGAACTGAAAAAGAAATTCCTTATTCATTGAAAATAATAATTCGTTGTTTTTTATAAAATATACTTACTCTGTTTTCTTTCTCTCCTCTTCACTTAACCAAGTATGTGGAAAGGGGGGTGAAAATAAAATATGATGCACTTTTAGTTCTTGTAAAACTGCAAATTCTTTAACTATAAATGTCTTATCCATTAAATGGAATCCTTGAAAATCGACGAACGTTGGGATCATCATGTTAGCGTTTTTATTACTAAATTTATTACACTTTGCCGTTATTTTAAATATATTCTTTTTTTGTTTCTCTAAAGTTTTCCCCTTCTCTTCAAACCAAGTATTTCAATTCTCCCACTATCCTTAACTATTCTCTCTTTGGACCAATGGTGTTTCTAAAAGTGTCTGGTTAGTCACCTCCCACCACAGACCAAATTTTTCACATCCCTTACAGCATTTAAAAGATCTTGAGGAGCGTGTAGGGTAGTCTTCAGTTCAGTTCTAGCTTTAGAATATGGAATACTACTTTATTTTTTCGCTCAAGTTAGAAAATGTTCAGTTTAAACAGTATCACCCATATAATAGATATTGATGGATTTATGGTGAACAAGAAAATATAATATAAAGAAGTAGCCATAAAAGATGTAAAAACTGATTACACATATTACGCCTCGTTTAAAGTGAATAACACATTTCATGATTTAAGTATTAAAGATCAAAAAAGTGCTAACTATGTGTATAGAAATGTACATGGCATAGAATATGGAAATATGGGTTTTGAAAAGTATATACAAAGTGAAATATATGACTTCATAAGAATTGTGCAACGAGACTATATGTATCCAGTAGTTGCATACAAAGGGGGCACTATAGAACGTGATATTCTAAATTTAATGGGCATTGAATGCATTAATTTAGAATATTACAAGTGCCCCAAGTATGACAATTTAAGGCAACATTTTACAACTTTCAACCTCCCATGCGAACTGCATAAATTAAAATTCAGTGGCAGATCAGGAAAAACAATCCACTGTGTCTACCAGGAGGTGGATGTTTTCGCAAAGTGGGTGCGAAAACAAATAGAAGGTAAATAATAAAAATTAAGTTCGCAATTTACTTGATATTAATAACTTTTTTGTATGTTTCAGAGTCTGTTATTAGCTGAATGGGCTAAATATTAGTTTAATTTGTATTAGTTTTTTATATAAGTTTAATTTGTATTAGCTTTTATATAAGTTTCATTTGTATTAGTTTTTATATAAGTTTCATGTTCGTTTTTAATTATATGATAAATTTTATTTAAAAGATTCTTTCTTTTCCTCTACTCCTATTTCCCTTAATTTAATCTGTAAAAAACAAAAAAAACAAAAAAAACAAAAAAAAACAGAAAAAAGGAAATAAATTTGACATGATTTCACCTATTATTCTTGTAATTATAGGAATTACTTGAGAATTCTGTCTATACGCTAAATTAATAACCATTTGATACTGCATATTTTTTCACTTTATATTTATCGACAGCTTGTATAAGAAAAAAGGAATCTGTATCCAAGGTTCAAGAAAGGTACAATGTGAAATTAAAAGAAGGACCCAAGGAGGAAAATAGTAGGAGGGAATAGAATGGGTATGTGGAGGGAAAAAGACCCTTCAATGGTGTAGAGATAGGTTGAGTGGGAAGAAAAATGGTTAAATGTGAAATCAAGTTAAATGGCGGGTCCATAGTAGGAAAATAGTGGGAGGGTCTAGGATAAGTATGTGGAGGGAGAAAAGACCCTCCGAGGGCAGGACTAAGAAAACAAAAATGGCAGTCCGTAAGATGCTTAGGACCCCTAGCGGTGTAGCTGCCCCAGTAATTTTCGTGATCGCCACCTAGTGGAGAAAAAAGAAACTTTTTCCTCCACCAACTAAAATACAAAAAAAAGTTCTCTGGGTAACTGTCAGGATAACTAACCATCCGGGCCCTAGGGTGATGGGAGAGGGGTAACCCTTAGGGAACTAGTGGACCCGTAGGATAACTAACCATCCGGACCCTAGTGACATGGGAGAGGGGGTAAGCCTTAGAGAACTAGTGGACCCGTAGGATAATTAACCATCCGGGCCCTAGGCTGATGGGAGAGGGGTGAGAGACTCTAAGAGAGAAAGAGAGGGTGAGAGGGATCTCTCTCTCTCTCTCTCTCTCACTCCCCATAGCCAAAGCATTTCCTCCGCACACCCGCACCCTCCTCATCACCCAATAAACCCTAGCTCTTAAGAAGACACTTCCCCCCGCACACCCGCACCCCCCTCACCACCATGTCACAGGAACCCAAGACACTTCCCCCCGCACACCCGCACTCCCCTCACCACCGTGTCACAGGAACCCCCTAGCTACCACTACTTGTGGTTGGAAATGTTATACTTTTAACGTTGAAAACAGATTTAAAATGAGGGTATGAAGATTGTCGTTGTAGGTTTTTATTTGGATTTGCAGGATAGAGTGTAGCCGTTAAAGCCCATGCAAAACGTGTATTATCATCACTCAGAATGTTTATCACTGCTTGTTTGCCCTTAATAGATTTTGGTAGGACGATTCCACAGCCTGCGTGTAGCGGATTATAATAATTTATATTCACAATTAAATTTAGTATTTTTTCCAAAGCCCACCCACTATCACCCTCTTGAAATTCACTTAATTCTTTTAAAATTTTATCTATAACGTTTGTTTCATACCAATCACTAAAAGTATCAGTCTTGTATAAAATCACATTTTTAGTGGAAATATACTTTATATCACTAATTTCCTTGCAAATAAATTGTCCGTTGAATACCGTGTTTATCTTAACATCGCTTACTTTACTGAATACTTTGTTCATGTAAGACTGCACCATATCTTTTGTTGCCAATAGAAATTCATGTGGTTCGATATAATTAGTGTTTACTATCATACCGCTACATATTCGACTTTTAAGTGATGAATCAAGATCCTTCCAAATAAGCTTTTCCACATTAATACCCGCTCCAATTGAATTTTTATTTTTTGCTGCATGCAGAAGTAACTGTTGAATACGTGTTATTTCAGCAAGATTTTTCCGTACGGTATCTGGAGTTGCATTCCGGTTGGATTCTCTCAAACTTCGAATGGAATCACGACGCTTGCATACTCACTCACGATAATCATGCACAGTTCTGAAATCAGGATTGTTAAGAGCATGATTTGAAGAATAACATTTTTCTTTTGCTGCTCTGATCAATAGGCATTGTATTTGCGCAATTTCCGCAAAAATTTTTTGTTTTGTCTCTGTACGTGCATTGTTGCTAGCAATTCTCAATTTTTTTATGTAATCGCGACATTCGCGTACCCACTTACAATATTCCTCCTGGTTATTTAATACTCTATTTCGGAGGGACATCGTTGTTCTTTCCGTTTAGATGCTCAGTGCGAAACTAATGAATAATCATAGATGCAGAACTCATTAAATAATCAATCTCAGAATCACATTTCAGTATGATAAATATTTAAAGTAACAGATTAGTACATTCAAGTTTCGACCAGTGTGAAATTAATGAATAGCCTTTGATCCAGCGCTTATTAAATAATCAACCTCAGAATCAGTTCAGTATAATAAATATTTATAGAATCAGATTACTTGGTGGAGTAAGAGAATAACACATTCAAGGGTTTCAACTATATATATTCTAGATATTTGTTTCATACATGTATTTCATATAATAGACATTTCTCAGTGCACATATGCCATCATGATTCAGACAAATAGGAAATTGTGAATTATATAAACCATCTACTAAACTATAATTTCCCCATGCATATTCGTCTACATTACTAATTTCTAAATTACAAATATTCCTTAACCACTTTAACTTCTCTTCCCCTTTTACAAAAACCGCATCCTCATATACATATTTTCTTATAATATCTTTATATTTATAATATGGTGAGTAGCCATCCATCCAATTTAAGCCATGATGATTGAAAAAGATTGAACTGAAAAAGAAATGCCTTATTAATTGAAAATAATAAATTGTTTTTTATAAAATATACTTACTCTGATTGCTTTCTCTCCTCTTCACTTAACCAAGTGTGTGGAAAGGGGGGTGAAAATAAAATATGATGCACTTTTAGTTCTTGTAAAACTGCAAATTCTTTAACTATAAATGTCTTATCCATTAAATAGAATCCTTGAAAATCGACGAACGTTGGTGTCATCATGTTAGCGTTTTTTTTATACTAAATTTATTACACTTTGCATTTATTTTAAATATATTTTTTTTTATTTGTCTAAAGTTTTCCCCCTCTCTTCAAACCAAGTATTTCAATTCTCTCTTTGGACCAACGGTATTTCTAAGAGTGTCTGATTAATCACCTCCCACCACAAATCAAATTTTTCATATCCCTTTCAGCATATAGGGTAGTCTTCAGTTCAGTTCTAGCTTTAGAATATTGAATACTACTTTATTTTTTCGCTCGTTAGAAAATGTTCAATTTAAACAGTAACCCCAAAAAACAGACTTCGCCTGTAAAAAAAGGTGGCAAGTACATAAACCATTTAGCATAAATAATATAGTAAAATTATCCAATTAAAAAAAGTAGTGAAATCCAAATATTAGGCAAGTGTATTTTTTCACCTTAGAAAAAGTTAAATTTTTGAAAAAAAAAAGGAACAAAAATGTTACTTGCCGGGCCCGTAATGTCCATGCACAGTGAGAAATAGAATCGTCTGTGGTTCGGCTAACTTCATTCTGTATTTTAACATGAAATTTGCTGTACTACGCTAAAGTTTAATCTCACACACGATTCATTTCCCACTGTTCATAGACATTACGGGCCCGGCAAGTAACTTTTTTGATCCTTTTTTTTCAAAAATTTAAATTTTCCTAAGGTGAAAAAATACACTTGCCTAATATTTGGATTTCACTCCTTTTTTGAATTGGATAATTTTACTATATTATTTATGCTAAATGGTTTATGTACTTGCCGCCTTTTTTTACAGGCGAAGTCTGTTTTTTGGAGGATTTCATAAGGTTTTTAAGAGAATATATATATAAAAAATTAAATTATTCTTTTAAATTCTACAGAATTTAAAGAAAATTTCCACATTTCTCATGTTTTGAAACAACAGCGCTTAACTAATAAAAAAAAAAATATATATATTAATATTGAAAAAATATCACAGTCAACACATGGAATTTATTGATATTTGTAATTCATTTTACATAAATGAACTTCATAATTAATGCGCAGGCTACTTTTTAAATGTTTTCAGTTTCACTATAATAAAAATTTGATCAAATTTTTCATAATCAATAAACATACTTTCAACATATAAAAATAATTAAGTGAAATGCATATTTTTATTAATTTACATTTTTTCAAGAAATAATATGTAAATATTTTTCGCATTACGAGGCCAATTTGTATTGGTAATCTTTTCATCATCTACAACTATCCAAGAAGAACCACTATGACGTAACATAGAAATGTAGTATCCTTCGTCAATAGTGGTACCATTATGAAAGATTGCGCTAATAATTTTATAAGTATTGTCATTAATGCGCAATTTTGTAGTTGGAATACTTTTAATTCCACATTGCTAAATTTTTGTAAATTGATCATTTACTTGTTTAAAAAGTACCAGCTGAACAATAAGCACCTTACTTGTCGTGGTTATTTCAACTTTTTTAAGCTGTTCCATGCCATTACAATATTGACAACGTATCTCTTCTTTAATCCATATTGAATAATTCTGTTTTATTAATTCAGTCAAATCATATGTCTTTTTTGGGTATGTTAAGTAGAATGGAAAAGTTCGAAGAATGATACAGTTTTGTGTTATCACATGTAAGACACCGTGAAGTTGTAGTAAAGTTATTTTCTACTATTAACTTCATAAAATGAAATTAGCTGCAAAAATCTGTAATAAATGTACCAGCATCTTGTTTAAGATTATTAAGATACGTATTTCCTAAGCATTGCCTAACTTCATCAAGGGTAACAATACTTTTGTTAGTCTGATAGACTTTTATAAAACGTCTTATAACATCCTTATCATCCAAACTAAATATGGTACTGCTAATGGAAGAACAATATAACATACACTGCATAGTAGCATTTGCATAAGAATAAATTTTATTATTATTTAAAATGCCTCTAACATTCCACATTAAATTCTTAGGTATTTCACTTTCAATTATTTGACATTCTTGAATATTCTTTGGAATCATCCACATAGTGTCAATCATTTTTCTAGTATTTCCTTCAAAAATACTTATATCCTTTAATTCAGGTCTAAACTGTTTTCGAAGCCTGTTGTACTCTATTATGGCTAATCTACTAGCTTTCACAGAAGCTGGGTCATAATTAATCATGTACAGACCTTCTAATGGTGTTACTCGTGAAAGAGCAACGTATGCTTGACCGCAAGGAAAGATATAATTACCTACATCTGCAACTGCAGTCTTCAAACTTAATCCTTGACTTTTATGAACCGTCATGCCATAACTGAGACATATAGGAAATTGCTTTCTTATAACGTAAACTCTATCAATTACCTCAAATTTAACACTTACGCGTTCAATCGTAAACTCTACTCCGGTGGACAATATGATTTGCACTTTTTCAATATCGTTCTTATTATCAACGGATCGTGTTACTGATTTAACCGTAGCTATCGTTCCATTGACAAGACCTAACGTAATGTCAATATTTCTTCTTAACATTACACGAGATCCTAATTTAATACGTATTATTCTGCATAATCCAGCTGTTCGAGAACTATCTTCATCCTCAGTATTTAATACTTGTAACACTTTTTTCTTTAAATACATTGGACAATCTGTTGCATCATGAGCAATCAGTTGTATCTCGTCAGTCATTAATCTGTTTAGCATTGCTTCGTTCAAAGTATCGCACTGGCTACAGGTTGGTAGTGTTGTGTCAAAGGGGAAATCCCACGATTTGGCTACGGAGATATCCCTCAGTACGACAACATAGGGTTTTTGGGCCGCTGTCACCAGTTAATTTTTTAAAGAATTAACAAACTTAGTTCCCTCCCGAAAATAGAAGGGTTGCGGTGGTCCGCACTGCCCCTGGTTTGTTCTAACACAACTGGGTTGCGGTGTTCCGCACTGTCCCGTTGTGGGCCTATTTGAGATTTGCGGTGGTCCGCACTGTCTCAATAAGATTCCCTTTTCTTTCAAAAAATTCTTTATTTGTTCCCAGTCGTATGGGTAACGATTCAAGGAGGTAATGGAATTAGTTTTACAGCGATGTGGCATCGTCTTATAAACCCGAGGATGGACCATGGAGAGAGACCGCTCAAGAATTTGTACGTTCCACTAGCAGCACCAATCAGGAAGCAGGGATCCTCTCTCATGTTATTTCCTTTGGTTTTTACATTTAATACTTATTCTAGTTTACATAGGAAGTGTCTAACCTATTTTATTTTAAGTAGGTTATCCTATTGTTGACTATTTATTATCAACCTCCGAAGTGTCTCTAGGTAGTCCTTCAACATTACTGTAGCTACATGAAAGTTAACATAAACAATCTTTCAACAACGTATATACTCTCTACTTAATATCAGTTCAATATCTTAATTAATTGTTTAGTTATTAACATTTAAAGTTCCGACACGGTTTGGGATAGCTCCCCACCATCAAACCTCGGACCAATCACAGACGAGATCATAAACATTGTTATAACTTAATGAAATTCAACATAACCAATCCTTCAACAATGTTGATAAACCCTGCCAAATATCAATTTAATATCTTAACTAATTATTTATTTATTAACACGCAAAGTTTCGATATGGTTTGGGATAGTTCCCCCACCATCTGGATTCGAGCCAATCACAGGCGAGAGCTTAAACATTGTTATAACTTAATAAAATTCAACATAAACAATCCTTCAACAATGTTGATAAACCCTGCCAAATATCAACTTAATATCCTAACTAATTCCCTAGTTATTAATATTTAAAGTTTCGAAGTGGCTTCGGATAGTTCCCCCACCACTCATCTCTAGTCCCGGTCTCCGAAAGATGGGATGACTTCTTTTGCCTATAACTTCTAAACGGTAAACAATATCCATTTTTAAACTGGACATTATATAATCTGCAGGTTTCCAGCTTCCTGTTGGTCCACTTGGTATCTTCAGATCTCTTCTGGGTGTTGAGATATAGGCATTTCCGTGGGCTGAGTCCCTTTGGTAAGCGTATCCCTTGATCCGGCTACTTGGGGCCTCGTGGTCCAGTGTGATCGTTTTGGGGGAAAAATAATCCCAGTGTCCCATCAGGACACAACAGTAGTAAGCAAACAGTATCAGACGATAAAGTAGAAATTAAATCACATAATTCTTGCATTCGATTTTCAATTTTAATACTTTTGAAATTTATCTTTTTTGAAAGTAAAATCTTAGTATCCGAATCTTGTACAATACCAATTCTAATTTTCGATAAAATATCTTTATAAGTATTGTCAGCCTTTTGTCGCATATTAATTGTCAATTCATCATAGGAAAATAAATTTGTCCAGAAGTCATAAGAACCTATAGTGCCTATGTAATTTTCAATATCGACATTTCATAATTTTATGAAAGGTTGTTTATCACGTACAGGTGGCAATTGTAACAAATCACCAAATAATAATATGTGTTTTCCTCCAAACCAACCATTATCTAAGTCTTTAGTATTGAATATTTCTACTAATCTAAGATGTATATACATTAACGTTACATTTGAAATCATGGATATTTCATCAATAATTATTAATGTAACATTTTTAAGTTCTTCACGAATAACTTTAATTGCTACGTCTGATAATTCTGTATATTTAGCTGTACGTCCATGTTCTACCGGCAGTTGAAACACTCTATGAATCGTTAGACCATCCATGTTAAAAGCTGCTATTCCCGTGGGAGCACTGACAATGACATCTTTTTTCATGATTTTCTTTATCCAACATCTTATAGTTTTTATTAAGAAACTTTTACCCGTACCACCTTCACCACTAACGTAAAGTGTAAGAATTTCATGATCGGTAGATAGAGTTTTTGTCACTTTATTAAAAACCCTTTCTTGATCAGAATTCAACTCTGATATCATTTGTGAAACATCTAAATCTTCGTACTTATTTTGTACATCTTGAAAGTCTTTCATTGCGCCTTCTACTTCTATAGGTACACATTCTAATGATAAATCAATTGAACATTTAGCACCTTCATTACTTTCTTCAATATTTTTATTAATTAATTCTTTCATGTAATCCATTCCTTTCTGAATTTCTAAAATACGTTCATGATTTTATTAATCCATCTACAAGTTCTGACTGTACTGACACGAACGCTCCTGCGTATGTATCACATCCACACTTCTATTTATCAGTATTTCGCCATGGTTTGAACAATAATAGTAATGCATAGAAATATGCTTCTGGTTGCGTTTGTATGTTATAATGATAATGATTAATTAAGCAGCCAATTGAACGTTTTTTCAAATATAAATTATCATTTGTTTCGTAATGCTCCACTTTTCTAATAGGTGCCTGTTTAACTGTATCATACCATTTTACAAAATCATACAGACATGTAGATTCAAGTTTCTCAGGCCTGGTTGGATAATAATAATCTATCATTGAGTGACAAAATATGTCCGTGGAATCGGGACTCAAAGCTTCAATTTCCTTACGAGTTTTTAATTTTCTCCTACTTATCATATGAACATCTACCCATCGAATAGTGGTTTTTGGATCCATTATAAATAACGGAATTCCTAACAAGCAATCTGCAGCTTCTAACGCACCACACTCCCTATTATTTAACATTCGCATTCCAATATTCCATAAATTACTACGTATAGATTTAGTAGAATTTATAACGTCCAGTGTGTCTGTTATGTTACTTTTTCCTGATTTAGATACATATTTAGTAGTGTACCACGTTAAAAAAAGCCGATTTTTCTCCGACGTATTGTATATCCATATTTCCTTCTCATGCACAAAGAATTGCAGGATTATAATCGTTAATGTTAACTTCTTCTTGTGATCGTGGTAAGTCGTAAAGTCTATTCTTTGTTTTCAATTGTTTTCGGCGCCCCATGGATACAGCTACGTCTCTGATTAATAACGTATCAGTAATTGGTCTAGAAAAACCAAATTTGCAAATCCGACTAGTCTTATTTTTGTTTTTTTTAGCACGTAAACAATAACTGTTATGTTTGTGTCGTTGGTGTTTATCAACGCGTCTATATAATTCGGGAGAAATGTTTTGGGAAGGCATTCTGCAAGTAATATATTTTAAAATAAAAGCTGCTACATCTTCATTAGAAGATTCATTAATTATTGGAGCATCTTTTATCCAAATTAACATATGAAAATGTTGAGTACCTCTACCTTGTTACTCTCTACGTATAAAGTAATGCGAGACTTCTCCAATAGGATTGTCAGGTAAAGTTATAAATTCAATTATTGCTTGTAATTTATTTTTAACAAATCTAGATACTGATATCGGATCGGAAGCAATAAGCTCATTTATTGACATGGTTTTCGATTTGGCACTATTTATTTCACGAAGATATTCAATCATATCTGATCAAAGCCATTCACTCGAACTAAGTGTCAAAAACCATGTAGCAGGTCCGTAGTTATGAATCATACATTTCAACATACATCTTGGTCTAACCCAAAATTGCGGCGTATTACGTAACCTATTAAAAATAGTGTTTAAATCAGTTTCCAGTTGATGTTTAGACAACTTTTCTAAATAACTAGAGGCCGTATACTTTTCACGAGGATTCGTAATATTTAATTTATGAAATATACCAGCATTAATGTTTCGTATGTTACAGTCATGTAATAAATAAAATAAGTACTGTATATTTAAACGAAATCGTGAATGTTTAGACATAAGCCTTGATTTAATAAATTCGAAATCACTAAGACGAACACTTCGGTTTTCACGTTGTCCATTAATTCCATCCGGAAATAAATCTGGAAAGCACATTACGTCTAATAGTTTATAATTACAGTCCAAAGGACGATCATGAACCTTCAGCATTTGATATAGCTCAGTTGCCGATTTATCAGTTCTACCTTCATACATTGGATAAATTGTATACTGATCATAATATGAATCAGACTGAGACTCTTTTGTGTCACTAAAGCATTGTTTTCTTTTTCTTTATCATTTATTTCTTCAAATATTTCATCATCTTCTCTCAAGTCATTATCTATTTGGAATTCAGTGTCTTTCAAACTAGACTGTACTAGCAAGCCATCAGAAGACATAGGTAGGACTATTTCCGAATATAAAGGATTATTATCCTTCAACCATAATAAAGCGTTCCATACTTTATTTACATCCACTAAATTTTCCCATACAATATTTGATTTAGTAGGAATTCCTCTTACTAATATGTACAATTCATGATTTACATTTATTGGTACATGCGAAGGACAGATTTTTTAAAATATTTCTTCCAATGGCAAAGGCAGATGGAATGCTCTACCTTTAACTTTAGGAATCATACCCCTATGTGGTAAATTTTTATTCATAACAATTCCCATTCGCAAAACAGTTTGAAATGTTTTAGCTCTTTGAATCAGGATTCGTTCATAATCATTTAAGGTCTTTATTTCTTCTGGCGTATCCCGTGCATCTAGATTATTTAAGATACACGTAGGTGGCATAATATTAAAACGAATTTTACTCTTACAAAATTCACAAATATAAGCAGTATCATTCTCTTTATAATCTATATGCTGCAGTAGTTTACTCCAAAGGTTTGAGCCATACGTTTTACTGCAAATTTTTATTCTTGTTATGTTCCTCTCAAAACATAACTTTTCGCAAGAAATGCATGGCCATTTCGGTATATCGATAGAACGTTTTGTAAAAGCTTTGAAAGCAAGAAAATATTGAGATTTTATGTCGTCTTCATTTAAATTAATTTCTGTAAACTTTTCTTTATGTGCTACAGCATTTTCTTGAGCTTCCATCGATATCTCTTGAAGTACATTGACATAATTTTCATTCAAAGCTTTGTCCAAATTATTAATTTTTACATCTAAAGCTATCAAATCGTATAACAATCTTTTAATGTACCTCACTTCAGGAAAATGAGACGACAATATTTGTGTTGCTATAAACTTTGACCTACAAAGCTTATAATTTATATAACAACCATGTGAATGGACGAGTTTGTTATAATTAACTTTATTAGAACAACGGTTTATATCTGTTATAAATTTATGTAACTTTTTTAAGGTACACTATAATAAATTTTCATAAAATTCTTTTAAATCATTTATTAAATTAGCATCTTTAATTTTACAAAGAAAATTACAATGCCATGTCTTCTTCGTTTTATTTTTTGATTCCAATAAAGGCATGATATTAATACATTTACCCTCAGAATTCATGATAATTTCAGTAATATTTCTTTCTAAATCTCTTCTAGTAGTAGGAAAATCTTCTCCTGTGCTCACAGACAAATCTAAATTTGCTTCAACAATTTCACTCATTGCATAGTAAGAAGCTTCATAGAAATATTGTTCCGAGGAAGCAATATGTTTCGACAATCCACATAAAGAATTCACTTTATTCATAATATCTATAGAAGTACATTGTTTAGACCAAGTTACAGAAACCTCTGTCTTTTGTTTAATTTCTTTTAAATTTTTCTTCATGCTCGTAATATACAAATTTCGAGTATATAAACACCATTTTATTATGCGTTCAGCTTCCATTCTACTTTCTGTTAGCGAAGGAATGCCGAGGGTTTTTGTTAAATTTTGTATGTACCATTCAGCAGTAAATTTTAACGCTATATTATTGTTTTGTCTATTAATATGATTGTATTCATTAATAATTTTCTTTGCAACATAAAGTTTTGCTGACTTATTAGTTTCGTAGTATATTTTTCTTTTTTCAGTATAGTTTCTTTATTGTATTTATATAATTTTTTTTCTTTTCTAATATAGCTTCTCTATTAATATCATATGATAATTTCATTTTCTTTAGTCTAGCCTCTCTATTTGTTTCATACGATATTTTTTTTTTAATTTAGCTTCTTTATTTGATTCATACGATACTTTCCGTTGTTTTAATGTAGCTTCTTTATTTGATTCATACGATACTTTTCGTTGTTTTAATGTAGCTTCTTTATTTAATTCATATAATACTTTCCGTTGTTTTAGTCTAGCTTCTTTATTTGATTCATAATATCTTTTTCTTTTTCTTATAATATTTTTTTTATTTAATTCATAATATATTTTTTTCGCAATTGCTTTATTACTATATCTATCAACACAATTAAGTGAATAATTATTAAATTTAAACAGTTTCGGATGTGAAGAAATTTCATATTCACAAATATTTGACAAAGCGTGTTTCTTAAATGTAGAATTCAAATTGGAAATATTTTCAGATACATTAATTTATGTATTTTCGGTATTTAAACTGAAATAATTTAATTCTTTTTGTACATCGATATCTGTACTCTTGGCATTTTTATACATGTTATCTACCCTTTCAATTTTCTTATATTTATTATTTTTGAAATATTGAATGTTAGCTTCTTGGTCTTTTTTGTAAGTATCATCATTCGTTTCTTCTCCTTGAAACGATATTTCACCTTTATTAATCATTAAAATACTATCGTCCGTATCAATACTTAAACTTATTCTCAAATTATTTTCATTATCACATACCTTTTTACTATCACCAATAGCTTTGTTTTCTTTATCGGTTTTTCGCTTTTCTTTGATATAAGTAACAGCTTTTTTCAACCGATCTAAACGTTGTTCTTCACTTTCCTTTTTTCTTAATTCCCTTTTTCGAGAAGCTGCTTTATGACGATTTTGTAATACCTCAAACGTAACAATTTTAGCTTTTTCATTTTGTCTCTGTATAATTGGAAAATGATCTAAGCGATTCGATTTTAAAATCTGTATCAAATGTTGACGCATTAACTTTTGATCATATAAAACTTCATTAGGTTTAATATTGTATAAAAGAGACATTGCGAATGCTATAGCAAATACTCCACAATCATTTCCAATTCTTTGCGATTGCACTACTGGAAATACAACTGATTCATTGTCCAAATTATAATATGGGAACAATCTTTTAAGAAATGTTTTATGATGGGCATGCAACCTTTTCATATTCAATGAATTATACATATATATTGATTTACCATCATAATAAGATCAAACCCAATGGCCGCTTTGATTAGATTTAAAATCATCACAGCTATATAATATTTGAATATGTTTTACATTTTTTGGTACACTTTCAATATTATTAGGAATCTGAACTAATAGTGTACTTTGAGGATTATAATTGGAACATGATTTTAATATATGAAAAAAATGATTCATGTGCTCATCCTCCAACCACTGGCCATTTTTAATAATTTCTTCATTTCTAGCGCAAAGCTTCATGATTGCTGTTATCAACAATTTGTATATTATACCAGTAAATGGTGATAATATTTAATATTAGTAAAAAATACGTAATATTATGAATCTTTATTTGGCGCTTTTTAGCAAACCAATTCATGCTTTTCAATAGGTGTATAGCCGCTTTTCAGCAGGCAAAAAGAGAGAGAGAGAGAGAGAGAGAGAGAGAATAAAAAGACAGATGACTGGGAGCAAGCAAAAGAAGGAGAAAATAAAAAAAATACCTTCCCCAAAATTTGTCTGAGGATCTGAAAAAAATTGCAAAAGAATACTTTGATTAAAAAACAACAATATAGAAGGTTATTGGATTACTACTATTGTACTAAAAACATATACTGTCCATATTTTTATACAATAATAAACAATTTATAAATTATAGAAAATATATATCGTTTTGGGTGGGTACTGAGGCTAAAAATTTTCATTAAAGTTACAGTACACGGGGTCAGCCTAGTATACACAAACATTGCAATAAATAGCATTCTGGTTTCTTGCGAAGAACCAAATGACGCAAAGTTATCTTTTAATCGTGTTTTAGTCAATTAGATGATAAAAAAGTGTCTATAAAATGACTTTTAATGAAGTATACTGTATGGATTTGTATATTTTTACAAAACATATGTTTGCCAATCGTAATTTGAAATTTAATTTTTCAAGAACGGATTGGTAATTAACTGTAGGTAGATATATCTTTTTCCTCACAATCACAGGATTAATTGGGCAAAATGGAGATCAATGATTTGTAATAGCTGATTTAATTATATCAAATAAGTCTGATACCTTTATTAGTATTTTGGAAAAATCTTGGAATATATGCTAAAAGAATACGTAATAAAAATAGGGTGAACTATTGAAAAAATGGATGTGACCTTGAAATGACCTACACAACGCAATTTAAGGTTATATACTTATAAAGCGTGCCGATACTCTTTAAAGCCATACAGTTTTTGTCTGAAATATTTTTTACTGAAATGAATAATTTCCACAAGATATTTAATGGTTTCCACATACTTTTTCTATTTGACGAAATACTTGATTGCAGGGTACAAGTAATGTTTCATATAATTTTAAATTAAAATTCATTTAATAAAAATAAAAAATTATTTGAAACATATAATGCATTATTTTATATTAATGAAGGAATCATTTAATTCAGGAGCAATGTTGATTATATTGAAGAACGATGTTGCTGATTTAAAAGTTGCAAAGTAATTTAAAAAAAGATTTCAGTTTAAACAAATATTAATGTTCATCGAACGAATATAAGTTTGTATGCAGTCAATATAAAATTTTAAAACAGTTAAGCCTTTTGTTTGAGTTAAACATATATTAATTTCAAACAAATGCAATCTGTTTTAATTTGATATATCAATGTTCTTGATTAAGCATAACTATCGTCTTGCATTGAATACGAAATTTAATTGATGTGGAACCGAGAATAATAAAACTACAATTGTTCGTTTGATGCAAGAAATAAAATGTTTTATTTCAAGATAATGTGTTATTGAATTCAGAAATTTATGACAATGCGTTTCAACGATTTCATTAGAGTATTTAGTTTCATTAATCGAAATAAATATGTTTATATGTAAAGAATATATTATTTACTAACTCTAACACTATTAGTTTTCAGTGAAATATTTCTATTAAATGAATGTTAATTTGAAATTAAATGAAAAGTTACTTTTACCTTGTAATCAGATATTTAATCAAAAAGAAAACATTTATTTCATTCAATAACACAACAATTTGAAACAAAGACATTGATTTATCTGATTCTAATATCTATTATTTATACATTTTGGCAAAACAAATAATTATTTTGTTTCAACCAAATAAATAAATATTTAAATGAATACCATGAAAATTGCCTTTCAGATAAATCAGTTTATTTCAGCCAAATAAACGAAGATTTTATTTCAATTAATTTTTTTAATCAACTAAATTCAAATATTTGTTGGTTTTTAATTAAAAATATTAAATTCAAATAAACAAGAATACAAATAAATGTGTTCATTATATCCAAACGATTTTCCGCTCAGTGTGTGTAACCGAAAGATATACTAAAGTATAGAACGCCTTTTCTGCCATTGCCTGTATACTAACTTACTAACTGGGCGTACAGACACCGCCACATATGGCGTTCCAATTCAGTATATTTTTCGCACAAATTTTGTATATTATGTGTATGCAGATAGTATAGTAAAGTACACTGTTCAAAACTGAATCATGTACAGGTATAGTTTCTGCTTCCCTATACTATCTTGTGGCAAAAATGCTTCTCGCAAAATTAGTTGCTTTCCTTTTACTCCTAAAGTGAGTCTGATCGACTCATTTGTATACAATTTAAGTAACATAAACTGTACTAAACTGAGTCACATAACTGAGATTTAACTGAGTTTTGATGTAAAAGGAAAGTGACAATTGATTCATATCCTCAACTCCTCTATACTATCTTATAGCAAAAATTTAAAGACAACAGCAGACGAAACGCGACATCGACAAATATGAAGATGACGTTTTGGACGTAGTAAAAGTATTATCCAGAAAGCATATTATTTATGTTGGAAATGTAGGGATGTCGAAAAATGGAATGGAAAATAATGCAAATATGGTGCATATACAGGGTGTAACGAAACGACCGCCTTTTCTCGTAACTGGAGGTTCGGGGTGACCATCCAAATGCACGTGTAAAATTTTGTTCGAATCGTTCAAGGGGTTTAAAAGTTATTTCCATTTAAAACTCACCCTTTTTCGGTCCTTTTCGAACGACTTTAACTGTGCATAATAAAATGGAGAAAATGAAAAAACAATTGACGAACACCCCACTAGAATGTAAAAATTATCGATCGCGCGCGATAATACATTTGCTATTTATTTCATTAATTTGGCTATTAGATTAATTTTAAAAATAGCAAAATCCTTTTCATTACAATTCCAAATCAATTCAATACAAGTATCATTGACTGAATTGATGGAAAGAGGGAGAAGATAGAATGAAAAGGAAAGTATCAAAAGCTAAGATGTCACGCGACTGCACTGATAATTTAATAGGAAACACATCAAGGCATTTTCTTTCTACAAACGAAGGTAAAAAGAATTATTTAAAATTAATTCATTGATGATAGAAAAAATTAAACTTACCCATTATTGTTCTCCAAGTTCCTTTACACCGAAGTTTTTGAAAAAGCTTCAAACTGGCTCCTCGATGATTTCCAGAATGCACACTTTCATTGATTTTGCATTTAAGAACTCGCGAATTTAAGCAAATTAGGTGTTAACCTACGATTCTTCAAAACACCGGTTAATTTGACACTTTTTGAACTGTTTGAAGTAGGCTGAAAAGAGAGACACAGAGAGATAGAATAATCAATAATTCGTTTCGACCACTCTTAATCACCCTACTTCAAACAGTTCAAAAGTGTCAAATTCTCCAGTGTTTTGAAGAAACGTAGGTTAATACCTAATTTGTTTAAATTCACAAGTGTTTAAATGCAAAATCAGTGATAGTGTGCTTTCTGGAAATCATCGAGGAGCCAGTTTGAAGCTTTTTCAAAAACTTCGATTTAAAGGAACTTGCAGAACATTTAATGGGTGAGTTTAGTTTTCTCCTTCATCAATGTATTGATTTTGAATCATTCCCTTTAGCTTCGTTAGTAGAAAGAGAATGCCCTCATGCATTGTCTATTAAATTATCATTGCGCTCGCGCGATATCTTAGCTTTTGATACTTTCCTTTACATTGCGTCAACTCGCTCTTTCCATCAAATCAGTCAATGATGCTTGTACTGAATTGAATTGGAATTGTAATATAAAGGATTTTGTTATTTTTAAAATTAATCTAATAGCCAGATTAAAGAATTAAATAGCAAAAGTATTACCGCACGCGATCGATAATTTTTACATTCTAGCTGGGTGCTCATCAATTGTTTTTCACTTTCTCCACTTTCCATTATGCAGTTAAAGTCGTTCGAAAAGGACTGAAAAAGGGTGATTTTTAAATAGAAATAACTTTTAAACCTCTTGAACGATTCGAACGAAATTTTACACGTGCACTCAGTTTGTCACCCCGAACCTCCAGTTACGAGAAAAGGCGGTCGTTTCGTTACTCCCTGTATATAATATTATTTATCAAGTATAAAAGGGAAGAGATCGGATACAATTTTCAGCCTATAAAGAGGAAAAAGCATCAGATAAGTATCGGTAGCAGCAAGTCAGAAGAAAGATTAATTTAACAAAGCAAAATATTTTTTAATCTTTCTTTTGATTTACTGCTCCCGATACTTATCTGATGCTTTTTCCTCTTTATAGGCTGAAAATTACATCCGATCTCTTCCTTTTTATACTTGATAAATAATATTATATATATATGCACCATATTTGCATTATTTTCCATTCCATTTTTCAACATCCCTACGTTTCCAACATAAATAATATGCTTTCTGGATAATACTTTTACTACGTCCAAAACGTCATCTTCATATTTGTCGATGTCGCGTTTCGTCTGCTGTTGTCTTTAAATTTTTGCTATAAGATAGTATATAGTTGAGATGGACATGAATCAATTTTGCGAGAAGCATTTTTGCTACAAGATAGTTTAGGGAAGCAGAAACTATACCTGTACATGATTCAATTTTGAACAGTGTAGAACGCCATGACTAACGGTGTCTGTACGTATAACTGTCTTTGTCTCTTTCCTCTCAGTCTACCCTTCGCCATTTTCTCACCATTACGCTGCTGTAGCCACAAATTGAGCTAACGATGGAACTTTTAAGCATGTTTATTTGTTAAGATTGTGATTGATTTTTAAAATGAGTGTAATATAATCATATGTTAAATAATATATTAATTATTAGATTGTGTAAAATGACCATATTTGTGAATAGTTATCTTAGACAATACTGAAAATAGTTTGAACACCGATGTGTACATCAACAGTGAAAAAAGAGGTTAAAAATCAAAAAGAATCTCCAATTATTAGATAAGTAAAAATTTACTAAAGATAAATGGTACACGTGATTCGAACTCAAAACTATGTATACTTTGTGGCCTTTTTTGATGTTTCAGGTATTAAAATTTATCTTTTAATAGTGAAACAAGGACGCACATATAGACGCTATTGAATATTATCACTACAAGAGTAAGTTAAATAAAAAAAACAAATAATATTATTAAAATCGTAGTAATTTGTAACAATTTTGGATTTGAGGAAATCATGCTAGTCATCAATCTTAAAAAGATTGCTAAGTATCTTATATCTTAACTCTTAAAAGGTACATCTCCCTAAAATTGCATAAATAGCAAGCAGAGTTTTCGGCATCTAGGGGTATTCCAATGTCTACATTTTTGCAGATATGGAATATCCATTTGCTGGGAAACGGTAGAATGAAGATTTGTATAAATACTATAAGAATATAAATTCATATCCTGGCGATGAAATATCTGGGACAATTTTAATTTAGTACAATTAACTAGTATACTCAACTTTTATTGTACGTGTTAAAAGCTCATACGATAGTTTAAAAGTTAATTGCCGTAAAAGTTAAATGGTATCAAAAATCATGCCAATCTATATATACATATAAATCATGAAATATTACCAATTGCAATTTATTCTGAAGTTAAAGTGGCCGAACTTATTGAAAAAGAGAAGGTAGCGTCCCGTTGGTTATATATGAACTTACCGTCGAGACACTATCATTTCTCTTGATATTTAGTTTTAAGCAAATAATTCTTAAAAAATAAATTCATTCGGTGGTTCAAAACCAAATAATATGTCTCTAAAGATATGAAGTATATTTTCAAAAATTTTGACTATGAATATTATTAATTTATAATAAGAAATATTAGTCTCCTTCTATACAATAGAATTCAAAACTAATGAACACATGATGGTGTATTATCAGGTAGCTTATAAATTTGTACACAAAAAGGTAAAAAACATTACAACAAAGATGTATAAAAAATGAATTCATCAATTATATCATCAAAAAGGATGTTTTTATAGAACTAAAATATTTACAATCATCACAAGTAATAATGATGATAAATTTATAAATTATTTGAAAATATTGTCAAATAAAGATATTATTTAATTTAATCAATAATGAGATTGACATTACTCTGTACAAATAATTAATTTTGGTAGAGATAATAGCAAAAAAGGATATGAAACTCTTGATTAAGTCTTCGAAGCAATTTAGAAGGGTTATACATTTTAGAGTTTCAATCCTTGTGATTTTTAAAGCACTATGACATGAGGTTAATCAGATTTTGAAACTCTCTTATGGTAAGCATTCCTTATAAACTTTGCTTCCTATACTTAACCAGGAGACTCAAACACTATTAATAAATACTAACACTAATAATTAATTGCATGTAATAATGATAATCTGAATACTTATGAGATACATAACTAATAACTTTAATTTCATAGAGTTCTTGCACAATCCATAAAAGAGTATTATCCTAAGATTTAATTAAAAAGATACATAGTAAAATTATATATCTCATAAGACTGTCGAATTGAAAGCAGGCCATTTTGAGTAGACTATGGAGCTGTTAAAATTGACAAGACTATATATGTTAAACATTATTAATACCCAATAATAATACCAATTGACAACTATTGATATTTTATAAAATATTTATTATAAAAAATATATACTTATAAACATTCTGACCAATGCCATCCTATAGAGCACCTAGTAGCTTTAAGACAACTTTTAGGTGTCTTTTAGTCAATTGGATGACTAAAAGAAGTCTATAAGACAACGTTTAGTCAAATGTGCTGTATGGGATGATATACACAAAATGGCTTAATTTTAATAATAATTGTCTTATAAAAAATATGATGATACTACGTACATGCTTTAAGTGAATTTCATCATAAATACTGTCTATGAATTGTCTCAAATTAAAGTTTCTAGTAACTTAGTTACAAATATCTACACATAGATAAATGAAAACTTTTGTTTAAATTAAACACAATATTTGCAAGAAAAACTTATCATACGAATTTCAATTCTTGTAACTATTAAAGCATTTCGACAGCTTGCTACTGCACTAATCAGACACATTTTACAATTGATATAAACAAACTCTTCATCACTAACTGAAAAATTAATGCTGAAATTTTAAACAATATTTAAAATGTTAAGTCAAGCAAAATATTTTACTTTTATTTTTGAATTCCATGTCATTTTATTACCTGTATTTATCAATGACTCCTCAAAGAATAGATTCAACTAAAGAAAGAAATAATTTCACAGTAAAAATCTAATTCAAAATTGAATGAATAAATACAAGTAATAAAATGACGTGCAATTCAAATATAAAACTGAAATATTTTGCTAGATTTAAAGTTTTGCCTGTTTTTTAAAACGTCAGCATTAAAATTCTGGTTAGTAATTATAGGAGTTTTGGTTATATCAATTTGAAAATATTGTGAGTAGTACAATAAAAAACTGCTGAACTACTTTAAGGGTTAAATAATTAGTTGGTTACATTTTAGTTTTACCAATTGTTTTTCAGTCGAAGGACAAGATTAACCATTTCATCTAATAGACTTGTACAGTAACTGTAAAATACTAAATGATGACACTACGAATAAGTTTAAAACCAATTGAGTCGAAGGACAAGATTAATCGTTTTATCTAATAGACTTGCACAGTACCTGCAAAATACTAAAAAATAACGCTACGAGTAAGCTTAAAATCAAGTGAGTCAAAGGACAAGATTAACCGTTTTATCTAATAGACTTGCACAGTGACTATAAATACTAAATGATAACACTACGAGAAAGCTTAAAATTAATTGAATCGAAGGACTTAGATTAACCGTTTTATCTAATAGAGTTGCACAATAACTATAAAATATTAACTGATGGCACTAAGAGTAAGCTTAAAATCAAATTGATTGTTTAACAATCTGTGAATTCTTCAATAAAAATGAATTAAAGGAACAGGAATCATCTAATTTACTTACCAATATTGTAACTTTCTATCTGGAATTGCTCTATTTCTGGATGAACAATGGTCTTTTCTTGACTAAGGGTTTGTATTGAAAATATGGAGAGAAAACTAATAGGCACTCACTTCTACCCTTATTTTTAAAATTGTATATATATATATATATATATATATAGGGGTACAAAGTTTTAAACTACCAATGCCAAATAATTTTCGTAGCACACAATATTAATATTCACAATGTTTAGCACACATTATCCTTCTACTATATGCAAAATTGATACGATGTCTCTTGATTTAATGACTAACCTAGGGCTGGTGTAAGACGGAAAAATTCAGGGCTAGCAACCTCAGAATTTGAAGACTAAAAAACAGTAATCATCCTAGGTAGACGCCAATTCCTTGTGAAGGAGATAAATTATCATATAATTTATCTAGTTTTTCTTCAGAGCGCCTTCATTTCAAGCTCTCGAACAAGAAAACTGCTTTTTTGTCTTCAAATTCTGAGCTTTCTAGCCCTGAATTTTTCCATCATTTACAGACTCTAAGATAAAATTTGGCAGGATTGCCAATTAGCTATGAATTAACCAATTAGAGCACATATTTTCGAAAAATTGGCAATTCTATATGGTAAAATTTTACTTTACAGAATTTGGTGGAAAAGACCCTTGTCCAATGTATTCACCTATATGAAGTTGGCGGCTAAAAAGTGGAGTTAGACTTTCAAACTTTACAAATTGTTTGACAGTCGTTTGACGGTGTTGATAGTCACCAAAAAATGTTTGACACTTTTTCGCATCTTCATAAATTTGAAAATAAAATTATGCGTGAACTTAGCAACAAGTTTCTGTTTCTTGTAGAAAAATCATTTTGGAATATATGATTCGTAGAGAATCATTTGACTATTGCAAAAAAGGAATTGAAACGTTTGACAGTAATTAGTTTCGTAAAAGAAAAAATTGAAAATTTTTCTAAACGAAGGTTCGCTTACATACAGAATCTTTACTTGGATTTGTTAATTTTACATATCAGTTATTTTTTCAAGTACAGTTCGATAGAGAATCGTTTGACGGTTGTAAAAATACCACTTACAACGTTTGACAGTAATTAGTTTCGTCATAAAATAAAATTATAGATTTCTTTCAATAAATGTTTGATCACCCGACGGAGCATCAATGTCTGCGATTACGCCTCAGTGCTCAAAAGAAGCGCTAGTATAAAAAAAGTGTTGTGATTGATCAAATTAACTAAATTAAAGAAACATTTTACGTCACATATACTTTAGCATAATTAACTTTAACCGACTTAGGCCGCATTCCGAGTCACGAATAAACGCGTTTAAAACTCTCAAATTCTATACAAACGTAACGTAAACTATATACTCTGAATGCTTTATACGCGACTCGGAATGCGGCCCAAGTCGGTTTAAGTTAATTATGCTAAATTATATACGACGTAAAATGTTCCTTAATTTAGTTAATTTGGGCAATCACAACACTTCCTTTATACTAGCGCTTATTTTGAGCACTTAGGCGTAATCGCAGACCTTGATACTTCGTCGTGTGATCAAACCTTTATTGAAAGAAATCTATAATTTTATTTTTTGACGGAATTTATTACTGTCAAACGTTGCAATTGCTATTTTTAAACCCGTCAGACGATTCTCTGTCTAAATGTATTCGAAGAAATACCTGATATGTAAAATTAACAAACCCAAGTTAAGTTTTCGCATGTAAACGAACCTTGTTTGAGAGAAATCTATAATTTTATTTTTTGACGAAACTAATTATTGTTAAACGTTGCAATAGCTATTTTTACAACCGTCAAACGATTCTCTATCGAACTGTACTTGTAAAAATAACTGATATGTAAAATTAACAGACCCAAGTGAAGCTTTCGCATGTAAACTAACCTTTATTGAGAGAAATCTTTAATTTTATTTTTTGACGAAATTAATTACTTTCAAGCGTTATCATTGCTTTTTTTGCAACCGTCAAACGATTCTCTATCGAATCATATCTACAAGAAACAAAAACTTGCCGCTAAGTTCACGCATAATTATTATAATTTCCGAACTTATGAAAAAACTAAAATGTCAAACATTTTTTTCTGACTGTCAAACACCGTCAAACGATTTGTAAAGTTTGAAAGTAATATTCCACTTTTTAACCGCCAACTTCATATAGGTAATGTATTTGTTCAAATTTCATTATAACGAACCTTATTGCTTCGGGACACAAATACAGGGTTTTTCTGTAAAAGCAGAACATAGGAAATTTCGTGTTATTTGATTATAGCACTTTTAACTACAGTAAAATTACTGCTTTCCATTTAATTTAAGTATTAAACATAGTGACCGAGGTTAATTGAGTAAAATCATTTTGATTATGAATAATAGAAGTAATTAAACTAAAATAATTATTCAAACTTAATTATGTTCGTTTTTATTTATTATAATAATGTATAGTAAGTGTTTCAGTGCTATAGTCAAATAAGACAAACCTATGTTCCCATAATCGAGAAAACCCCTATAGGAGTGTTATTTGACTATAGCACTGAAGCACTTACTATACATTATCATAATTAATAAAAGCGTAGATATAGTTAAGTTTTAATGGTTATTTTAAGTTAATTGCTTCTATTATTCATTATAAATACCATTTTACTCAATTAAACTCGGTCATCATGTTTAATACTTAAATTATATGGAAAGCAATAATTTTACTGTAATTGAAAGTGCTATAGTCTAAGAACACGAAATATATGATAAGTGCACCATCTATTAAAAATTAAACTTTATAGAGAAAGGCACTATAGCCTATGCAATTGCAAAGATGTCTGACCCCGCGGCGTTGTACGACGAGGAGGTAAGTTCTTAATTTTATTTAATTTTGATTATGTTTAATTAAACACATATATAAATGATTAATTTATGCTTTTTGTATTTACAGAGAATGCTGGAGGAAATGGACCTAGACGGTATGTAGCTAATTTATACAAATTAAATAAGTAAAATTGAAAATATATGCACGTGGTTAATGTGATAGGTTAAAATTAATACTTTTATAATTTTTTCAGATCCAATGCCAGGTCCATCCCAACGAAATCGGAGGGGGGCTAGGGCTACCCATCCCCCAACCCAAAGAATGGTGCCAACGCAAAATAATGGTAAGTTTAAAAACAACAACAAAATTCAAAAATAATTTTTATTTTTCATTTTTTTAACAGCACCAATGCCTGCTGTGCCACCACCGGCACCACCGGCACCACCGGCACCACCACCAGTGGGTGTGGGACGAGGAGAAGGTAAGCTACTCAATTGTTTTATTCAATGACAATTTTAAATAAAAAATTTCTTTTTGCAGGTAGGAGACAACACCGCCGCTCTCGTAGAGCGAGACCAGGGCGGTACAAGCAGCAAAACATAAATTTGTGACCATGTACTATTTTAAGATAGTACATGTTCACTAAAAAGATATATATATATCTATCTATGGAACATTGAGACATATTATGGTCATATTATCAAGGCCATAATATCATGTCATATACGGTTGGCCTACCTATCATCCGAAATATAGTATAAAGTTCGATAATTGATAGGTCATAAAGTAGAGTAACGATCGTGGCCCATAAGTCGTATGTTAAATGGGTCTAACGAACTACGGCCTTCCGCGGCTCCCGAATATTCAAGTTGAATTTTCGGAAGAAGTCGGACCTTGGATCTGATTGGTGGTACCAATAGCTTAATCGGCTCCGCCAATTAGATTTAGAGTTACGAAGAGTTGGGGATAAGGGACCAACAGCTCGTTGCTGGTGTCTCCCGATTTTTGCGACACTCGTATCTTAGTCCTGAAGAGGATCAGACGTATTTTCGGACACTCGTATCTTAGTCCTGAAGAGGATCAGACGTATTTTCGGCGACTCGTTATTTAGTCCTGAAGAAGATCGGACGTGATTTTCGGCAACTCGTATTCTGGAAAAGACGTAGTGAATAACTGTGGAAGCTGCTCTGTTCTGCTCCTCGCTACTCTGCTCTGCTCTGCTTCGACCTGCCCTGCTCATCTCGGCTCTACGCTGTCCTGCTCTGCTCTGCCCTGCTCTGCTCTGCTCCGATCTGCTCTGCCCTGCTCTGCTCTGCTCGACGCTGCTCTGCTCTGCTCCGATCTGCTCTGCCCTGCTCTGCTCTGCTCTGCTCCGATCTGCTCTGCTCCGATCTGCTCTGCTCTACTCCGATCTGCTCTGCTCAGCTCTGCTCGACGCCGCTCTGCTCTGCTCTGCTGTATCCTGCTCAGCCGTCGTTCTCCAGCTCCAACGGAAAAGGTTAGCGGGAGTCCCAGCTCCTAGAAATCCTTACATCACGAGTAAACTTCGGAAAACGCGCTTAATAGCCGTGAAATCGTCAAAAACCACGAATTACGAGTTAAACATACTCCCAAAGTGCGTGGATTGGGAATTAGGGACACAAATGAGAAATTGGAACAATGGTCGAATATCGAGAAACTTTGAGATTCGCTAGTAATTCAAGGACACAGTCGTCTTTGGGTTTTAGGATATGAAATGTACATAGTTTTTATCTATAACTTACGTTAAGTCCTTTTATCGATTACCGTGTATATAATGTCGTATTAAAGTATTGTATTTTCCGAGAAATTGGTTATGCGCTTACAGTATAGTTGATGGGTCGAATTCGGGTATAAAGAGTGACCGGGATATTCGTTCAGTTTCGAATTTCAGTACAGTTCGTCGCGTTTAACCAGGGGTGCATCCCGAGGTCGAATTCTCCCCGAAAGGAGCTACCTCGTTCGATCACCTCGTGGTCATACAGTTCGTTTTCTCGTCAGAAGGAACCCCGGAGGTGAATTCTCCCAGAAAGAGCTACTCCGTTCGGTTCTCTTCGCGAGAGTATAGTTTCGTTTAGTTAAAAGGTCGCAGGAGAAACACCTGCCTTGGGTAGGCCTTTATTTGATTAGTTAGTTGTTTAGTGAAGAAATTCGTTGGATTGATCCCGAGCACTCCGGAAAACCGTTTTCTACGCCATTTCGAGTTACAGTTTTGTAGAATACGAATAACGATCTATGCGCTATGAAGTCTGACAAATACAGCAATGTCTTTTTGGAAATATAGACACTTTATTATCGAATATAGTATGTAGTGATTTGACCCGAACTGCCAAATCCTTTTGCATTTTACGTTTCAGGAACTCACCCACTCTCCGCTTCCGCAATCCTACTCTTATATTCACTGAGCTAGTTGGCATTTTAGTTTGACGAATACAGTATTTTGCAGTCACTACAGTACAGTGGTTCTTTCGGGAACCTGGCGCCCAACTTACGTTACAGATTTTGATTTAGTTACAGCTTACGAATATCTTAGGGTATGCCAAAATTTTTGTAGTGTAGCAAACTTCACAAATGCTGCAAAAATGCTATGTTTAATGGCCAGCGAAGCCTACGGGCAAGGGAAAGGAGGGGGGGGGGTAGAGGCCGTGGTCGTGGTGGACACTAATGAAACCCCCCCTTTTCCCAAAAATAAATAAATAAATATAAATAGATATTATGTTATTAAACCCCATGTTCACTTCCTATTTATCCCATTTTACACCTTTTTCAGGTATTACCAAACAAGATTCTGAATGTGGTATTTAATTTTACAATTAACTTGATAATTAGTATTCTCCGATTACCAATTCATACAACGAATGCATCTGTTTTTAAAATATACTGCTTTCGGTTTCCAACATTTATTCAACGAATGCCTGTAAGATAAGAAATATTAAATAAATGTTTTTTTTAATAATTATATTATCCTATAGACTTTTATCACAATATTTATTAATAATTAGCCTTATAATCCAATACATTTCAGCCCAAACTCACTAACAGTCCTTAAATTTTTGAGGTTTTGACTTTAAATACTTACAACTTTCTTGATATTAATATGAATTGCAGGTCCCAACATGACCATTGAGTTCTGGTATACCTTGTGCCAAACCAAAGTCGTTTTTATCTTCTTCTGGAAATTCTGTATTAGGAAATATCACAGAGAATATCATTGCAGCCTCTGCTTCTTCGATATTCTGTTTTTAATTTCCTACTTTTATCTAACGTATGCCTGTAATATGCAAAATGATAAATTGGTAATATTTTCATAATTATAAGCTTCTAGATGTTCTGGTCATAGTATTGTAAACTATTAGCCTCATATTCTAAAGAATTTCTGTCCAAACTGAGTTGCAAGACCTTGTTTTCTCAAGATTTGACTTTAAATTTACTACTTTTTTTATATTTTTATGAACTCTAGGTTTCAACATCACCATTGAATTCTGGTGTATCCTCTGCCAAACCAAGATTATTTTTATCTTGCTCAGGACATTCTGTATTAAAAAATACCACAGAGAATATCATTGAACCCTCACAGTTTCTAAGAAATTCTGCTGTCAATTTCCTACTTTTATCTACCGTATGCCTGTAATATGAAAAATGAATGGTAGTATTTTCATAATTATAAGCTTCTAGATGTTTTGGTCATAATATTTGTAAACTATTAGCCTCATATTCTAAAGAATCAGTCCAAACTGAGTTGCAAGTCCTTCTTTTCTCAAGATTTGACTTTAAATTTACTCGTTTTTTCATATTATTATATACTCTAGGTCTCAACATCACCAAAGAGTTCTAACATATCCTCTGCCAAACTAAGATCATTTTTATCTTCCTCTGCACATTCTGTATCAGGAAATACCACAGATAAGATGATTGAAGCCTCTGGTTCATAGATATTCTGCTGCCAATTTCCTATTTTCATCCACTGTATGCCTGCAATTTAAAAATTTACAATCTTACACGACAAATTGATCAGTTTGTAAACTGATATATATCTTAAGATTGTTCAAATGAAGTAATATTTTTATTTAATCTAATTAATTGTTACAAAGCATTCAATATTTGTTCTTGACATATATATTATATGTTGTTTCTTTTGTAAAATGTACTATCATATAATTAGCTCAAATGCAAGCACTGTTCAACTTGTATTCTACGTAAATAATATTTTTTTAGAATTTCACATCATCCAAATAAGCATTTTTTTTACCTTAATCTAATCTGAAACCTATTAAACAGTTGATATCCTCATCACTTTAAAGAAAAGAAATAGCTAAACATGTATTTTGTTAATGATTTCAGTACCTGGAAGTTTAGCATATGATTTTCAAATACCTTACCAATTTCTTGCAATCTTGGCAATCACCGATGCACATAAATATTGAAAGTATACTTCTCCTTGGCACAGTCTTGAAAATTAATCTTACTTCATCCCGTCAGCTTTATCCTCAGCAATGATACAATAAACACATCACAATAATTTAATCTGAAATAAAATTCCACAAAGTACCACAAAATATATTACATTTTATATCATAAAATTCATTGTTATACTTATCTAATCTGTTGCTTCCTTTATTTAATTAAAAATTCTTTTAATGAGTATAACCTTATCGGGTTCAAATAGGAAAATTCTAATATTGTTTTTTCATTTATTCATAACGAAATTTGGTTCAAATTATTTTAAGGTTAATACTGTCAAACTTGCAGCTTAACCTGATTTATATCGTAATAAACAAAGTAAATATATACCGCTGAGATATACACACGGACACACTGTTTACAATTGTGTGCAACTATATTTACGTTTACGTCTACTGACGTCACTAAACCTACGTTAAGCAGCCAACTTCAGCCCGAGACATACACTCTGGCTGGAGAAGAAGAAGAAGATTATGAAGGAGAAGAATCTCAATTTTCGATATATATATACACTGCCGGTCAAAAGTTTAAGACCACTTGAGAAATTTGGCTGCAAAACAGTTGCTTCTTTAAACGCGCATAGCTTGATAATGAAGAAAGATAAAAGAAAATTCGAAACACCATTTGAAAGGTGATGAAATTCTGCATACGATGGAATTAGATTCATTTCCTAGAAGCTGATAATTACAGAATTGCAATTTAATAAAAATGCTGCTAAATTAAAAAATTTTAATTTTTCGTTATGTCAATTCAACCTGCTGCAGCACTTGTAATAATTATGGTAACTATGTGAAACTTTGGTGAGATAAAGCTCAAAGTTTTAGCTTTAATTTGAGCCATCAAACATAACGATATTCATCGTATTTCCTTATTTTCATAACGTTTTTCTGAGTAATGTCGAGAAAAATTTTAGACCGAAAAACAACTGCCCAAGCATTTAAGACAATTTCAGATCGAAGAATCCGTCGGTATATTAACGACTTATTCTACTTATTCCATATTGCACTTTTATTCAATTAAAAGAAATATGATAATTGTAAAGCTTCGAATTAATAAAATAGATTTGGTTAATTATTACTATACATTTTTTTATTTAATTTAAAATTGAATAGTGCTTTGTGTTAATTAAATAAAAGTGCAATATGGAATAAGTAGAATAAGTCGTTAATATATACCGACGGATTCTTCGATCTGAAATTGTCTTAAATGCTTGGGCAGTTGTTTTTCGGTCCAAAATTTTTCTCGACATTACTCAGATAAACGTTATGAAAATAAGGAAATACGATGAATATCGTTACGTTTGATGGCTCAAATTAAAGCTAAAACTTTGAGCTTTATCTCACCAAAGTTTCACATAGTTACCATAATTATTACAAGTGCTGCAGCAGGTTGAATTGACATAACGAAAAATTAAAATTTTTTAATTTAGCAGCATTTTTATTTAATTGCAATTCAGTAATTATCAGCTTCTAGGAAATGAATCTAATTCCATCGTATGCAGAATTTCATCACCTTTCAAATGGTGTTTCGAATTTTCTTTTATCTTTCTTCTTCATCAAGCTATGCGCGTTTAAAGAAGCAACTGTTTTGCAGCCAAATTTCTCAAGTGGTCTTAAACTTTTGACCGGCAGTGTAGCTAACTCAGTATGAGATCTCTGGATTGCATGAACCGTTTTTAATGTTCATGGTCTTAAATGAAAGCTTGTTCCAAACTAGTTTAAGGAAAGCTTTACTTAAATCATGACAGTGGATCATTCACGGAAATAAATCGGTTTGAAAATTGAGGCGGCCAAACCTACTGTATAAGTTAACGGTAGCACTCGGCGGTATAGACATTTCATTATCTACTTTTATATGTACTTGCCGTCGAGACACTACCGTGTCTCTTGATCACCCATATAATAGATATTGACGGATTTATGGTGAACAAGAAAATAGTATATAAAGAAGTAGCCATAAAAGATGTAAAAACTGATTACACATATTACGCATCGTTTAAAGTGAATAATACATTTCATGGTTTAAGTATTAAAGATCAAAAAAGTGCTAGTTATGTGTATAGAAATGTACAATGACCGGCAGAAATGGCGTCCCTTGATGCGTTTAGGAACCGCATTTTAGGATCCTTCACTGTATACTCTATTCTGCTAGGCGGAGATAGGGGAATGGAACGCGATAACTATAGTAGTTAGTTTATCTCGCTCTAAATGCGTGAGTGCGAGAGAGAGAGCTTTATACGGCATAGCAGGGCAAGCCAGGCGTCCCGAGGCTTATCTCTATCTGTGCCATTGCCTATGGCTATCTCTCTCGCTCGGTAAGAATCATTCGTCCGTCCTTGTTTAGGTCAGTTCTACGCCGATGGATACTCTCTAAAGAAGATTTTCTCAGGCGACACACTTGAAGACTGCGATTACAGCGGGGATTTTAAAATACTGTGCACCTGTCACTGTCAACCGTTAGTATGAAAGATTATTGTCGCTTACAGCGTTTGGTGCAATTAACATTATAAGTCTGGATTATTATGTGATATTCTGTAATGCACATATATATATACATATGTTAATTTACTTTTAATTTTTTAAACCAATAAGTTATTGGCATTATAGAAGAAACTCATTTAAATATAAGAATGTACTGGTTTCCACTTATGTAACTTTTCTTGTAAATATAACATAATTTTAATTAATAAAATTCACTCGTTTATTAATCAGACTAAGAAGAGTTATTTCTTTTAAATTTTAACATGTCTAGAATAATATCCTAAACGCGCACACTTAACTAATTATTATTAGAGAAATATTTTTATAATCGTTACACATTGATAATAATATATCTCAATATCCTTCAGTTTAAAATATCATTTACATTGAAGAAATCTTGATCAATGGTCATGAAGAGTTCGTGGCTCAATGGCTAGGTCGCTTGCCTCGAAGATTAGTTAAAGCGCTTTTGTCGGTGGTTCGAGTCCCGCGGGAGATATTTTTTTTTTCGTTTTAAAAGCATTATTATCTTTTCTTTTTGTTAATTATTTGGAAGCATTGCTACTGCCTCCAAACATATTTTTGCAAACCTTAAAATATACAATGTTATATTTATGCTTTTTTTGTAATCTAATCCATATGAGCAGGAGCTCGCTTCTTCGGCATTTGTTTTGATCGGAAGTGCATGTAAACAAACCACTGAATAGCTTGTTTCTTTTTGATAAACTGTTTCATTGCAGTCTAGGTGGTTAGAGCTCGCGCATCGCTATTAGTTTTCGCGTATAATGGCACCGAATATCGAAGTTTGGTTGAGGGGGCGAATTGTAGGCCTTTGGGAGGCTGGAAAATCTAATTTAGAAATTGCAGCGCTTACAGGTGTTTCGGTGAAAACCGTTCGCCGGTGGATTACCGCTTTTCAGCGCGACGGTGGTAACGCATTGCGTGATCACCGTGCAAATAATCATAGACCTGCTGGTTCACAACCGGTAGAGGACCAACTCCTAGTGGACTACATTTCGCGAGACCCCTTCGGGAACGTAGTTGACGGAATTGTTGAGAAGGGATTTCCTTTATCCGAACGATCGGGTAGGCGGCGACTTAACGCGGCCGGCATTAATTGCTATCGTCCAGCCCGCAAGATTACTCTTAATCCTCAGCACCGAGAACAAAGAGTCGCGTTTGCATTAGAAAATTTAGCGACCAGTCGTGAAACGTGGGAAACGGTGATCTGGACCGATGAAAAGGTTTTTGTATCATCCGTTGACCGACGTTTTCTTCATGTCTGGAGGCCCAGCGATTCTCGGATGAACCCCGAATACGTCGTTCAGAGTGATCGCTCTGGACGAATCACGTGTGGCGTTTGGGGGTGGGTGTCAGGAGGCACGATAGGTGAATTGGTTGAGGTTCCTCCTAAGATGTCTTCTGCAGACTACATTACGATCCTTGAAGAGGTGCTTCTTCCAAGTGTTCGTGCTGTGTATTCTGCCGAAGATATGCCAATAATCCGTGTAGTGCAGGATAATTCTGCAGTTCACACTTTACACGCCACTCGTGATTGGTTAGGGGATCATCCGGAAATCCAACTGGTCCAGTGGCCGGCCAAGAGTCCGGATTTAAATATTATAGAAAACGTTTGGGCGAGAATGACCAAAAAATGGGTCGCGCCAAGGGAGAGGACGAAAGCAGCAGTGCTTGAGAATGCAAGAGCTGTGTGGGAAGGCCTACGGCATGAACCACAGTTTCTTGAAAACTTAATTGAATCGATTCCAAATCGACTCAATCAAGTTATTGACCGGCGCGGATATTGGACTGACTACTAGACGAACTGACGTTACGTAGGACATACAATTTTGACAAAAATTAGGAAGCTCTAGCCGTGTCTGACTAACTGCCCTTTTCAGGGCAAAATAAACTTTTCAAAATATGTTTGGAAGCAGTAGCAATGCTTCCAAATAATTAACAAAAAAAAAGATAGTAATGCTTTTAAAACGAAAAAAAAAATATCTCCCGCGGAATTCGAACCACCGACAAAAGCGCTCTAACTAATTTTCGAGGCAAGCGACCTAGCCACTGAGCCACGAACTCTTCATGACCATTGATCAAGATTTCTTCAATGTAAATGATATTTTAAACTGAAGGATATTGAGATATATTATTATCAATGTGTAACGATTATAAAAATATTTCTCTAATAATAATTAGTTAAGTGTGCGCGAGTAGGATATTATTCTATACATGTTAAAATTTAAAAGAAATAACTCTTCTTAGTCTGATTAATAAACGAGTGAATTTTATTAATTAAAATTATGTTATATTTACAAGAAAAGTTACATAAGTGGAAACCAGTACATTCTTATATTTAAATGAGTTTCTTCTATAATGCCAATAACTTATTGGTTTAAAAAATTAAAAGTAAATTAACATATGTATATATATATGTGCATTACAGAATATCACATAATAATCCAGACTTATAATGTTAATTGCACCAAACGCTGTAAGCGACAATAATCTTTCATACTGACGGTTGACAGTGACAGGTGCACAGTATTTTAAAATCCCCGCTGTAATCGCAGTCTTCAAGTGTGTCGCCTGAGAAAATCTTCTTTAGAGAGTATCCATCGGCGTAGAACTGACCTAAACAAGGACGGACGAATGATTCTTACCGAGCGAGAGAGATAGCCATAGGCAATGGCACAGATAGAGATAAGCCTCGGGACGCCTGGCTTGCCCTGCTATGCCGTATAAAGCTCTCTCTCTCGCACTCACGCATTTAGAGCGAGATAAACTAACTACTATAGTTATCGCGTTCCATTCCCCTATCTCCGCCTAGCAGAATAGAGTATACAGTGAAGGATCCTAAAATGCGGTTCCTAAACGCATCAAGGGACGCCATTTCTGCCGGTCATTGTACCTTCATCCCAAACGCCTGCCTTCCTATAACAACACTCGGGACCAACGATGGGGTAACATATAGTTTCCTTTCATTGCTTTCATTTCTAAACCGACAACCATGCCTTAAATATATATATAACTATAATATAGCTTATCAGAGAAGTATTTTTCACGCACGCACTCTAGCGGGAAAGATTTAAACTAACTGTTTTGTCCAGCTATTTCAGTACCCAAAAAAGAAAAAGTTCTGTAGGTAACTATCTGTAATGGTGTAAGCCCTAGGGAATTAGTGGACTCGGAGGAAAACAAACCATCAGGGCCCTAGGCAGTGATGGGAACTTGTGGGAATTCGGTATCCCCACCACGCCGCCACTAGCTAGCACGCACACAGTGCCAGCGGTACATCGGTGAGCCAACCCCACTACTGTCGCCGCTCGCTGGTCACGCACACAGCTACATCGTTACGTGCGTGTCTCGGCTTTCGCCGTTGAAGTTCGGTTAGCTCCGTTGAGGTATGAGTACGAGAGGGATGAATATAATTTTTTCTCGGACCTCTCTTTCGCTCTCTATTTCTCCCAAGTTTAGCCAACGAGCCGCGCCAAACTCCTTTTCCACAGTATCGGCCGGTTCGATGCAATGGGAAAATAAATTTACTTTTTGACAATTATAATTCATGAAAATTTTTAAATGTTATTACAATTTGATAAATATTTTGAAAATGGTAAAAAATTATTGTGGAAAAAAAAATAAAAGTAACAAATAAATAATATTGTCCGTGACAGTAATTGAAAGAAAAAATCCTTGTTATATTGCACAAAATTATCACTGAAGTGTGACATTTAAAATTCATTAAACAAACAAAAATTATACGAAAATACATTAAAGATTGATTAGTATGAAAAAATGGTTAAAAATTAGGTAAAAACTCGTACATTCTCTTGCAATATCACTGCATCGATAGCAATTCGGATTTGTAAATATGACCAAATTCATTAATATATACTATGAAATGCAAAAATCTGACCTAATTTCTATGATGAGAGCCTAATAACAGAAAATGTGAGGCTGCTCAGAAATTTCTTCGGTTATTTTCCAATATGGAACACCTAAGCGAACTGAAATATCCTAAACTATATGCAAAAATAATAATAGGAAATAAAATTAGGACTTAATATATCAAAATGTGAAATAATGTCAAGAAATAGCTCAAACCCACTATTTTCAAATTTTTTTTTATGCAAAATTTGAGTCTAGAAGGTTCTTCTGCCTTGAAACTTTTGCAAATTCATATATAATTGTTAATAACTAAATAATTATTGCTCCAGAATTTACTTAAAATAAAAGTTTATTGAAATTGAGTTTTACGCTATGATATTGATAAATCTGACTTTATCTCTGCATTGAGAGGCAAATAACTCAATTTCTTATGCTTCTCGGATGTTTCTGCGGCTATAATCTGGTATAATATGTCCGAATGAACACAAATAGATGCTATTAATTATCAACAAATTATGTGGGAATCAAAATTGGGGATTCTAAGCTATGCTACAAAATAATGACCAGAAATGGCTAAAATTGTCCAATTTCAAATTGATTTTCTACAAAATTGGAGTATCGTAGGCGCTTTCGGTTTGAATTTTTTGCAATTTCAGTTATGTCCGAAGAATCATCCGAGAAATACGAGAAATTTAATTATTTGCATCTGAATATTTGCATAAAGCCAGATTTTTCAATATCATAGGGCAAAACTCAATTTCAATAAACTCACCATTTTAGAGCTTTCAGAATTTCGGGCAACATCAGCTTTAGAAGAAGAGCGACTACCGCTAACCAACACACTTTTATATGTCATCCGTGTAAAGTGATGTAGCGTTTACCCAAAAACTCTAAGCAAATCAAAATCTTTTTCCTCATTTAGATTTTAATTTTTACAAAATGCTTGTATATAGCCATTAATTAATTACATTTGGTAATAAATACATATAAAATGCATTCTTATTATATCAAATAATAAGTTGAGGTACAATAAACTCAATGTTTTTATATTAATCTGCCAACAAATACATTTTTTGTGTTTATTATAGAGTCCAATAAGTTAATGGTTATTAAAAAAAAAATCCTTGTAATGAAAAAAATGAAAAAATTTTAAGCTTCGTCAAGACTCGAACCCGAGCCTTCCGCGTGACAAACGGCTGCCTTACCATCTGCACTTCAGTGCTTACTTGGTGTACCAAAAGCAAAAGAGCCTTTTAAAGACTGGCTACAATTCTTTCATTAACTTGTCATAAACGATTAAGAAATAGCTGCAATAATAAATACACTTATTTACACAGCATTATTACACTAAATTTATTATGTTTTTAATTTGAAGCATACATTTTGCATGAAGATATGATAGTTTAACGGTAACCATGCAGTACACTAAATACAAAGCTATTCATATGCTACATTGTCGTAAATTAATTAAGTAATATTACAATATATGTTACGTGTACTCGAATTATTTACGACAATGTAGCATATGAATAACTTTGTATTTAATGTACTGCATGGTTACCGTTAAACTATCATATCTTCATGCAAAATGTATGCTTCAAATTAAAAACATAATAAATTTAGTGTAATAATGCTGTGTAAATAAGTGTATTTATTATTGCAGCTATTTCTTAATCGTTTATGACAAGTTAATGAAAGAATTGTAGCCAGTCTTTAAAAGGCTCTTTTGCTTTTGGTACACCAAGTAAGCACTGAAGTGCAGATGGTAAGGCAGCCGTTTGTCACGCGGAAGGCTCGGGTTCGAGTCTTGACGAAGCTTAAAATTTTTTCATTTTTTTCATTACAAGGATTTTTTTTTTAATAACCATTAACTTATTGGACTCTATAATAAACACAAAAAATGTATTTGTTGGCAGATTAATATAAAAACATTGAGTTTATTGTACCTCAACTTATTATTTGATATAATAAGAATGCATTTTATATGTATTTATTACCAAATGTAATTAATTAATGGCTATATACAAGCATTTTGTAAAAATTAAAATCTAAATGAGGAAAAAGATTTTGATTTGCTTAGAGTTTTTGGGTAAACGCTACATCACTTTACACGGATGACATATAAAAGTGTGTTGGTTAGCGGTAGTCGCTCTTCTTCTAAAGCTGATGTTGCCCGAAATTCTGAAAGCTCTAAAATGGTGAGTTTATTGAAATTGAGTTTTGCCCTATGATATTGAAAAATCTGGCTTTATGCAAATATTCAGATGCAAATAATTAAATTTCTCGTATTTCTCGGATGATTCTTCGGACATAACTGAAATTGCAAAAAATTCAAACCGAAAGCGCCTACGATACTCCAATTTTGTAGAAAATCAATTTGAAATTGGACAATTTTAGCCATTTCTGGTCATTATTTTGTAGCATAGCTTAGAATCCCCAATTTTGATTCCCACATAATTTGTTGATAATTAATAGCATCTATTTGTGTTCATTCGGACATATTATACCAGATTATAGCCGCAGAAACATCCGAGAAGCATAAGAAATTGAGTTATTTGCCTCTCAATGCAGAGATAAAGTCAGATTTATCAATATCATAGCGTAAAACTCAATTTCAATAAACTTTTATTTTAAGTAAATTCTGGAGCAATAATTATTTAGTTATTAACAATTATATATGAATTTGCAAAAGTTTCAAGGCAGAAGTACCTTCTAGACTCAAATTTTGCATAAAAAAAATTTGAAAATAGTGGGTTTGAGCTATTTCTTGACATTATTTCACATTTTGATATATTAAGTCCTAATTTTATTTCCTATTATTATTTTTGCATATAGTTTAGGATATTTCAGTTCGCTTAGGTGTTCCATATTGGAAAATAACCGAAGAAATTTCCGAGCAGCCTCACATTTTCTGTTATTAGGCTCTCATCATAGAAATTAGGTCAGAGAGATTTTTGCATTTCATAGTATATATTAATGAATTTGGTCATATTTACAAATCCGAATTGCTGTCGATGCAGTGATATTGCAAGAGAATGTACCAGTTTTTACCTAATTTTTAACCATTTTTTCATACTAATCAATCTTTAATGTATTTTCGTATAATTTTTGTTTGTTTAATGAATTTTAAATGTCACACTTCAGTGATAATTTTGTGCAATATAACAAGGATTTTTTCTTTCAATTACTGTCACGGACAATATTATTTATTTGTTACTTTTATTTTTTTTTCCACAATAATTTTTTACCATTTTCAAAATATTTATCAAATTGTAATAACATTTAAAAATTTTCATGAACTATAATTGTCAAAAAGTAAATTTATTTTCCCATTGCATCGAACCGGCCGATACTGTGGAAAAGGAGTTGGGCGCGGCTCGTTGACTAAACTTGGGAGAAATAGAGAGCGAAAGAGAGGTCCGAGAACAAATTATATTCATCCCTCTCGTACTCATACCTCAACGGAGCTAACCGAACTTCAACGGCGAAAGCCGAGACACGCACGTAACGATGTAGCTGTGTGCGTGACCAGCGAGCGGCGACAGTAGTGGGGTAGGCTCACCGATGTACCGCTGGCACTGTGTGCGTGCTAGCTAGTGGCGGCGTGGTGGGGATACCGAATTCCCACAAGTTCCCATCACTGGCCCTAGGGTGATGCGAGAGGGGGACGAGACTAAGAGAGAAAGAGAGGGCAAATGGAGTGACGCAGACATACAGCAAACCCCCCACTCCTTAAGAAAACTCCCCCGCACACCCGCACCCCCCTCACCCCTCCCCCGGTAACCATATTCACACCTCGCCCCTCCCCTCTACCCCCTCCCCCTCAACTCCCCGCCGCACACCCGCACCCCCCCTCACCCCCTGTCGTCGGAGCCCCCTACTACTTGTACTTTCATTTACAATTAAAAGTGAGATTTCTTCCTTGTCTTGAAGGTATTTATTTTTTGTTTCAATTAATTTATGAATAAGCATTTCAATTGAATTTTGATCAATATTTATAGTTGGAATAGACTCAATATCAACTATTTCGTCTTCTGTGTCTCTGCTACCTAGATTTATTAAGCTATTTAATATATTCGTTTTCCCAGTTTGTAGTAATTCTTTTATGCATGTAAACATTTCCATTAATTGAAGTATCTGAGATTCTATCTCTTCGCAGTTATTATTTTTTCCAAGTTTTTATAAAATTCATGAATTTCATAATTTAATATTAATATTTTCTTATACTTCTCTCTTAGCTTTGCAACATGATTCCTGTTATTGTGGGGAAGACGCAATTTTAACAAGAAATCATTGCAAAGGCACACAAACTTTACTTATAAAGAGCGCCAGGCTCATGAACCTTATGTCTGAGCTAGTCTGAGGCTTACCGGCTTGAGACTTTTCAAGGACGTGGCATGCTGTGAAATTAAAGTGGATTTTCTAGGAAAATTGCCAGTACACATTAATAAAAATCAAAATAAAAATTATATTTTACAACAGCTCTGTCTATCAATTTACAGGTATAAAGTTAAGATAATTATACAGTTATACATGGGATTTCTCCCCAAATCTACCGTTAACTTATAAAGACAAGAGCAATGAAGTTATGATTATTCACAAGAAAAGTAATTATGTATAAATAAGAAAATTAACTATTAAATAATATTGAGGATGTGGGATAATCGAAGGACCCTCAGTCCATGTATGAATAAGTCTGATCAGATAGAAGGCTCCTTCTCAATTTATCCAACGCTAGCCCTTCAAGAACCTAATTACTTGCTGTACTAGTCCTGTAGGAAATATAAGTAGTGTAGCAATGCAGTTCCGATAACAGAGAGTGGGGGAAGCTGTTTTGTGGTGTGGAAGGGGGATGGGTGGGGATAAGACTCTCTTTGTATGGTAGTGGTGGGGATGAGGAAGGAAAGGGTCTTATAGTGGGATCGAGTTTGGTTAGGGAGGGAGGGGGTATTTTTCACCCTATGTCACAATTGCAAGGTCTTATAGTGGGACCGAGTTTGGTTAGGTAGGGGTATTTTTCACCCTATGTCACAGTTGGAAGGTCTTATAGTGGAACCAAGTTTGGTTAGGGAGGGGATATTTTTCACCCTATGGTACCGTTGGTTAGTTATCCTACGGGGACCCTAGTTGAGGGAAGGTTTTTTCACCCTTCGAAGTCGATGGTTAGTTACCTTACGTAGCCTAACTATTTCCGACTCTGCTACACAGATAAACTAGGTTAAGTTAATTTCTAGTTCCAGTAGTCACCGCTAGGTGACTGCCTTCCTTAATCTTCTTTCGCGCTAATGGTATTTTAATATTACGTAATTACACACACGGGTGAACTAGTTCAATTTAATTGATAGTACCAGTAATTGCCGCTAGGTGGCTACCGCAATCTCCCCTTTTCTCGTTAGTTAAATTGTAGATAGCTATTGTAATAAGTTGCTGATATCGTGCAAGGAATTAACTTTCCATCGAGCATGGAATTATAACTTTGCATGGTTTTAACTAAACCGATGCAGCGCATAACAAAATATCCTTTAAATAAAAGGATACAATTTTAATAGTCTCCCCTATTGGGGAGAATAACAATTTAACATCAATTTCAGGAATATTAACATTTTTACTAGGACAACTTATTTAGTCCTAGCTCTTACTACACCCAGGGCAGGTTTACCCTTTTGATGGAGGATCTCCATTGTATTAATATTTTGATAGGGCAACTTATTAAGTCCTAGCTCTTACGAAACCTAGGTATCTTATAAAAGAGATTGCAGTTTCAAGATTTTCTCAGTTCAACGTGCTACTTCACTATGTCGATAAATAAATTTGGATCTGGTTTCAATACAGGTGAAGTGAGAAATTATTCCCACAAAATTGACAATGATACGATAAAGTTTGATAAAAGAAGGAATGCATTTAATGCCAAGAAGAAAATAATTTCAAACTTAGAATGTGATGTTACTGATGAGACAAGTGCTGTGAATATGGCGGCTCTGTTACGTAATTCGATGACTGTATGTGGTAGCTTAATGAGGCAATTGTTTGAATACAGTGAAAAGATAACTCACTATTACCTAAAATGTAACCGCCTTGAGGAAAAAGTTACAACTCTGTTGTAAAAAACTGAGGAAATTGATGAAAAAATTAATGATATTAGTGAAAGAATTAATCAATTGAATGATAAAGTCGATTATATTGAAAAAAAATGGGATCGAAAAGTTGAGGCATTACGGAAAGCTATGTATGGTAGATTGAAAATTGTTGCAAATTATATCTCTACTGAGCACCAAAAAGAGGAAATCACGACTGCCAATGAGAAGAAAAGAGAAAATGATTGGAATTATGCTCTAAAGAAATTTATATTACCGCCAGTGATTAATGAGCTAGTGTAAACATAATACGTAGTGGAATAGTCATGGGAAGTGAGTAGAAGAAACAATTGGTAGAAGAGTTGCATGTACCTGCCAGATGGAATTTATTTATATATACAAATATATATAATGTTTTTACAATTAAACTTATAATTAAACAAATATACATAAAATTTATATAAATGATAGAATCTTATAATTGTTCGGATATACAAAAATGAAGGAAATATACATAAATTTATACAAATATATAAAATTAAATGTTTACAATTAAACTAATAATTAAACTTATATCAATATATATTTTATTCAATCATCTGAAACAGAGAATTCCAGTTAATATTTTACAAATTGTAAGTTTAACATTTGATACTTACATCTATTTGTTGATGTACCCATCGTGCGAAAACGTTTACCTCTTGATATACACAATGTATAGACTTTCTCGTATGATTGGTGAACATTTTTACGTGTAGTTTACACGGGGTGTTACAAGGTTTTATAGTGGCTATCAAATTATCAAATTTGGTACAACCAAACCTTTCCAAATTTGTATTTGGTATATCCAAGTAATTCAGAAAATCCCGTTCTACATGCCCCCATTGTAAGCTACTAGGGGGTATTCAAAATCCAATTTTTTGCTATTCACAAATTTGTAAATATCTTCTTGATTATAATGTTCATATCCTGTGTTGCAATATTTTATCCCGTGAATATTTTTGAAGACGAAATTTACGCTTTTTTGGTCCTTAATTGATAAACTTTTATACGGCTCATGAACACGAAATGCACCGTATTTCGTATTTCCCGTAGTTAAGTTTTTAATTGCCACTTCTTTATACACAAACTTTGTGTTTATCATAAACCCGTCAAAATCAATTGTATGTGTAATATGTAACAGTGAAGACATTTTTAAAATGTAATGTTATTTGTCGTACGAAGCAAACGTTCAGGCAATACTGATGCCTGTCCTACGATTTCTTCGAGCTTTTAAGCACTGTTAGGGAGGTGTCAACAATTTTTTTAATCTACGGTAGGAAGATGCCTATACTACTCTTAGAAGTACGGAAACGTCATTGGCTCTAAGAGAGAATATTTTCTGCCCTATGCTACATGTAGTGAGCGGTAATTCTAAGATGCTTTAACGGTATCCCTCAAGCGTTGCGCGACCGCGACGGAGTTATCACGCGCTGCAGTTTCGCCCGAAATTGAAAGGAGTGCCATCTAGTGGTATACGCGCGATGCCGCTAACGAGTAGCACGCTGGAGGGGAAAGAGTTCCCCCACCCACTGCGCGAGAGGAGAGTAGCCTTGCGGGGAATAAGCCGGGCGCTTACAGACATTTTCCACTGCGAGCAGCGGTTGCCTCTCCCCTTTCGCCCAGCTGACTACTCGCGCGCGGCTCGCGGCTCGTGGCTTGTGGCTCGTGGTGTTTCACGGCTCACGGCTGAAGGCTCGCGCCTCGTGGTTCGCGGTGTCTCGCGGCTCACGGCCAACGGCTCGCGCGTGGAAACCTTCAGAAAACAGTTCACCTGAAACAAAAATGAAGGCTTATGAGTAGATAGGCTAGGATGGTTCTATGACCGCGTGGCGAGGGGGTCGGGGTCCCGCGGGGACAAGGGAAGTAGGGGAATTGCCCCCTCTCCTCGTGTGGTTGTGCGCATGCGGTTGTGCGCATTATCGCGTTCCCCCGACGTTAAACTCGTAGGGTACACAAGTGGCCTCCCCCCTCTTACGGTAAGCAGTGAACGCCTTAGAGAGAGAAGGAGAGAAACCGCCATGTGCGAGCCAAGAGAAGCAGTTGGTTACTTTAAACGATAAGACGCGTTACTTAATACATTATCGCGCTCTGCAACAATGTATGCGAAATGGACTCGTACTGGAAAGAGAAAGAGAGAAAGAACATTCGTAGAGAGCGATGCAGTGATCGCTCCCCCTTATTTATGTTACAGTATCTTTGACGATCGTCATATTCATTTGTATATCTATCGTCGCAGATACTTACCATCCGCTCTGTAATAAGAGCGGAGCCTACGTGACCTTAACTTCAGAAAAGTGGTTGGGACGTATGTGAAAAACACGACAACATTCAGAACAGTTTTCAAGCTGTAGATCCCCCTGGAATATTTCAGTCGAAGCATCGTCCGATGTCGGTTGAATGGAAATCTTCAAGGGTTTTATGTTATGATTTACATTTTTTTTTTTTCTTTTTTATTTGCAATACTTATATATTACAGGGTACAGTGGATTGGTGGAGAGGTAATTGAAGAAACACCAATGTAAGGGAAAAAGCCTTTCGGCATAAAAAACCCTCTTTATTGAAATACAAATTTACTTATAAAAATATATAAATAAACCAGGAATTGTACGTCCTGTAGAATTCCAATAAAAACAGCAACAGCAACAGCAACAGCATCTATAATTAAAAAAAATTATTTAAGTAGCTTCTATACTACATTAAAAGCACTCTTTGTCGAACAAAAGTAGTACTACGATTTAATAAATCGCTGCGAGAGAAAAAGTGAATGCGAGATTCCTTCGCTATTAAGCCATTTTTTTTTTTTTTTTTTTATATTTTATTAGTCTTTGACTTTTATTAACTCTTACCGATTTGGTGGTGGTGACTGTCTGTCATACAACCCACAAGCTCACATAGGCTGCATATTACGTAACCGTAATAACAATTGCCTCCTACGCGAGACTGCAGGTTGCTCCCCTGCAGGTTGCTCCGCTGCAGGTTGGTCCGCTGCAGGTTGGTCCGCTGCAGGTTGGTCCGCTGCAGGTTGCACCGCTGCGGGCGGCATCTGCAGGGCTACGGGCAGCGAATGTGGTCGCCGCAGTGGCTGCTGGTGCTGCTGCTGTTCAAGTATCAAGCGATACCCTCTTAGAACTGATTGCTGCTGCTGCTGCTGCGGCTGCTGCTGCTGTTCTTCATTATGCCGAAATGGCCTTACTATTGCAACTGGTTTGCAATATTTTTTTTCTAAATCCTTTAATGTTAGTTTCTTGTCAGGTAAGCTTATTGGTCGTGTGGAACTCATGATGTCTCACTGAAGACTGAAGTGAAGAGTGCTCTCCTCTACGTATTCCAGATGAAGTTTACATATCTTTATCAATACATATTAGCTTTCTCTCTCCACTTCGGATGAAGTTTACATCTCATTATCAATGCGGAGAGAAGTTTATATCCATTTCTCAATACGTATTAGGTTTCTTTCCGTTAACTCCAGATGAATTAGTAAAAGGTATATTTACAATAATATTTTTCAATTTATTTGATAAAAGAAATAGTAGAGGTTAATTTACAATGATATTTTTTCAATTTGTTAGATAAAATAATTTAATAGTAAAAGAAAAAGAAATGTGGTGGTTCCTCTTCTTCTTCTCTCTTAGTCTGCTTTGAAGCAATATCTTTTTCCTCCTCCTCCTTCTCCACTACTTTTTTCTCCTCTTCCTTCTTCGTTTGCTTTGACTCAATATCTTTCTCCTCCTCCTCCTCCATTTTTTTCTCCTCTTCTTCTTCCTTCTTCATATCCTTTGACTCAATATCTTCCCTAGTCTCTTTCTCTTCGTCTTTCTTCACTTTATTTTAAAAATACAAACAGGTAATAATAATAATAATTATGAAAAGGTAAAAAAAAAAGATAAAATAAATACTTACATTCTTCCTCCTCTACTTTTTTCTCCTCTTCCTTCTTCGTCTGCTTTGACTCAATATCTTTTTCCTCCTCCTCTTCCTTCTTCGTCTCCTTTAACTCAATATCTTTTTCCTCAGCCTGTTTTTCTTCGTCTTTCTTCACTTTATTTAAAAAAAAAAAAAAACAAAGAAACAAACAATAATTATGAAAAAAATGTAAAAATAAATACTTACAGTTTTTATGCAAATAAAGATGCAGTTTCCGTTCATACTCTTCGAAGTAACGATTGAAAAAATCGTTAATTCGATTGAGGTATTCCTCTGTCAATTCTCTGGGAAGAGTGGGTGAAAGAGGAACAATATCCTCTTGAATCATGATTAATTTACACTTTTCGCAGCTCATTTTTTTTTCCTGTGTGCAGCACCGACAACGGTATAAGATTGAATGAAGAATTGAGGACTTGTGTTCTCCTCTTTATTTCTCTAAATAGTTTTTAAAGAATCACATATTTGCTTTTATCCACTTGGCAAAAACTGACACCTCCTCGTAAGGACAGTGGATACGTTCATTGTCCAAGTTCTTCTCTCGAACGTGTAAATTGCACGGAGTTTTTTCAAAATCATATAATTTAATTAAATCCTTAAACTTAGGACAACCATACACTTCTAAATTAATATTATCCACATTCATCCTATTCAATAGATTTTTTTCAATGTTCCCTCCCTTGTAGGCTACTACGGGATTCTCGCACGTTAGGCAACCTCTAATAAAATCTTCCACATCCTCCTGCTCGTATTTCTCGAATCCCGTATCACTATATTTTATACCATGAACCATATTGAGCAAATACCACACAGTTTTTTTGTCTTTCTCACTAAGATTTTTCATACTGTCACGCAAACGAAACGATGCGTAAGAAATTTGGTTACTTTTTAAATCAATTATAGCTATATCTTTATATTTAAGTTCTTTTTTATAAACTAAGAAACCTTCTACATCCATTATGTGAGTTATTCTATACATTGTTGCGCTCGTGCTATTCTCGATGAAGAAAAAAACTGAAATGAAACATTCGAAGAAATATCTCCGTAGAGAGAAAGATTTTATCGTTTCTTTAAAATATAAAGTTACATTTGATAAGAAGTCCTTTCTTTCTTAATCTCTAGAAGATATTTTTTTTCCTATTGTATTATACTGTGAAGAAACTATAGGTAACAATGGGGAAAAAATTTTCTTAGAAATTATCCCCTCCTTTTAAAAACATTAAATTTTAATACGTTATTTGTTCCCCTGTTGGAGGGGGAAAAAAATTTTCTTAAATGCGACAAAAAAAAGATCGTTCATTCTTGCATCGAGCGATTGACGACGACGACGACGACGATAATGACACCGACATTCGTTGATTTTCAAGGTTTTGTATTGACCGACAAGAGTTTTATAGTTAAAGAATTTGCGGTGTTGCGTGATAATGAAGTGTATCACAATGTATTTTCACCACCATTTCAAGAAGCTTGGTTGAGCGATCTCGAGAGAGAACAGAACGAGTAAGTATTTTTTTTTAAAAATGTAATGTTTTGTATATAATTTTTTCTTTTTTAAAGTTGGCTTTATTTTAATCGACATGGATTCAATTGGACCGACGGTCATTCACCTTATTACAAGCATAAAGATGTAATAAGAAAGTATGTAACGTCGTACGAGGGAGAGGATTGGATTTTCGTGAAAGGACGGGAGAAATATGATTGGTTGAGAAAAATTTGCAACTTAGAAAATATATACAATGCGAAGGAGTGTGAGTGGGGTAAATTTAGTCTTGGATGGAGTAAAAATTTCGAACCACCGTTACCCAAGTGTATGAATCATTATGGTATATGTTCACTGCAAAATGTTTACTTTATGAAATCTGTATATGATCAATATATAAAGGAATAAAAGACTTCTGAAAAAAAAAAAAAAAAAAAACAATGTATATCAATGTCAGTATGCATCTCGGACGAAACAATGGGATGTGTAGATACCCCTACTTCCATTCTCTATTCGATATATATAAGCGTTACTCTTCGCGAGAGACGCATTCGCAATTATTAATTTATTGTTGTTGTTGTTCACCGTATGACATAGTCATTTCTTTAAGAAACACACAAAATGTCGACGGAATTGCGAAGAAAATTTTTTACAATTAATAGTGCGAATGAGTACGACGCGTGGGTACTGGAATGTCGCGAGCATATTCGACGATTGAGCAGCGCGGATCAAGCTTTACCCGTTGGAACGCGTCAGAAGAATTTCGCCGAAATCGCGTGTATAAAGTGTCTGTTGCTACGAGCGCAGAGAGAATTGAATTATATTAAATCAGGGGCTGGTTGTAGCAATGACGTACAAGGACTTACCTGGGAGGAGCTTGATTCAGCGTTTCGAAGTCGAATATGCAGCGGCATGGTAGTTAATAGTAATTATATAGAGCCTAAGGATTTTTTAGTAGACGCGGAAGTATTAGTGCGTACGCGTATAGATAAGGTATTTGTTAGTGCAAATAGTGTTAAGGTTAATTGTGTATTTAACGGACAATTCATCTCTAAGGACCAGAGTGATGATAAAAACATTAGTACGACTAATGCTACATTGTATAAGACTGATAATTTTAGTGATTGGTATAGGAAAAACATTTTAGACGTTATTATACAAAAATTAAGTGAATTTCAAGAGCGTGATAGTGGATGGACTTTGCACAAAATTCATTATTTACTAGTTAACATTAATCGTTTTAACCCGTTCCACGCCGGTTGTAAAATTAATCTACCATCCGCTATCACGAGTAGGAAAGCTCTGATAAATTTAGAAACCAGTGATAATGCATGTTTCGCGTGGTCCGTGACGGCGGCACTCTATCCGGCAAAACCTACGGCTAATCCAAAGCGCACGTCCTCTTATCCACATTTTCGGACGGTTTTAGACGTCGGTAGCCTAACCTTTCCGACTACGCTAAAACAGATTCCGAAATTCGAGGTGGATAACGACGTGTCGGTGAACATCTTCACCTTGGAGAATGAAGAGCAAAATAGCGACGCAAAAAGCAGAATTGTGCCTCTTCAGGTGACGAAGAAGAAGAGATCGAGGCATGCTAATCTTCTTCTCGTCAACGATGAACAGGGAGCTGCACATTTTATGTGCATAAGGAATCTCTCGAGACTGGTGCGAAGCCAATTCACCAAGAGAGAAAATGCTCATTATGTATGCGATCGGTATGTATTAATAATAATAATAATACTGAAAAAATACAAATATAACTGCATATGTTTTATATTAAATTTTTTAGATGTCTCCACTACTTCCGCACAGTGGAGAGGCTCGAGTCGCACGAGCAGGATTGCGCGCAGCTCAACGATAATCTCCGCTTGATGTTGCCGAGCAAAGCCGAGGATCGCTGGGTTTCCTTCAAGAACATCAAAAATGGGGAACGAGCGCCATTCGTCGTATACGCGGATCTCGAGTGCATATTATTGAAAGTTGAACAATCGAACAGTAGTAGTAGTAGTAGTGATATTTATCAGAGACATGAACCTATTAGTGTAGGCTATTATTTAAAAAGTGCTCGCGATGCGTCACTCTCGAGGTACGACGCTCGTCGGGGTGCCGACTGCATCGAATGGTTCGTACGCGAGCTCGAGAACATTGCGCGCATCGCGAGCGAGACGCTAAGTACTATCGTGCCCATGCATAATCTTAGTCTTAGCGAACAATTGCGTCACTATAATGACCCCAATTGTCATATATGCAAAAAGCCGTTTCTTCCGAATCAACTACGAATTCGCGATCACGATCATCTGACCGGCAGATACAGAGGACCGGCTCACAATAATTGTAATTTAAATTTCAAAGATTCGCATGTCATTCCAGTAATTTTTCACAATTTATCCGGCTATGATTCGCATTTTATCTTCGAGACGATCGCTAATTTGTACGAGGGATCGGTATATCTGCTGCCTGTACATAAGGAAAAATACATTTCATTTACCAAATATTTGCGAAAATATAATATACAGTTGAGATTTATCGATTCGTTCAAATTTATGGCCTCCAGTTTGAACAAATTGAGCTCGTACTTGGCGGAATCTCAGCTGACAAATTTGAGGTCACAATTTTCGGAATTGAGCGTCGAGCAGTTCGACTTGCTTACGAGGAAAGGTATTTTTCCTTACGACTATGTAGATAGTGCGGCTAGATTGGAAGAGACGGCTTTACCACCGCGCCAGTCGTTTCACAACAGACTGACCGACAGCGATATCAGCGAGGAAGCATACAATCATGCCGTAGAGGTATGGACCAAATTCCACATGCGCACACTTGGGGAGTACAGTGACCTGTACTTGAAGACCGATGTCCTATTGTTGGCCGATGTTTTCGAAAGTTTTCGCGATAGTTGCATGCTAAATTATGAGTTGGATCCAGCCCATTATTATACGCTACCGGGCTTCACCTGGGACGCGATGTTGAAGCATACGGGAATCAGGCTGGAGCTTTTCACGGACGTGGATATGTTGCTGTTCGTAGAGCGCGGTATACGCGGTGGTTTGAGTCAGTGCTCCCATCGTTACGAGAGGGCCAACAATCGGTACATGCGGGACTACGATCCGGCGGAACCGTCGAAATATCTCATGTATTACGACGTAAACAATCTGTATGGGTGGGCAATGTGTCAGCCGCTGCCCACCCATGGATTCCTATGGATCGAGGACGCTGCCAATCTCGATGTCTCCGCTATACCCACGGATCATCCCGAGGGTTATATTTTGGAGGTCGATTTGGAGTATCCGCGCGAGCTTCACGACAAACACGCGGACCTACCGTTCTGCATGGTGCGCGAGAAACCGCCGGGCGCTAGCCAGGAGAAGCTGCTGGCCACTTTAAACGATAAGACCCGTTACGTAATACATTATCGCGCTCTGCAACAATGTATGCGTAATGGACTGGTACTGAAGCGTATACATCGTGGTTTAAAGTTTCAACAGTCCACCTGGCTACGCGATTACATCGAGCTGAACACGCGTTTGCGCACCGCGTCCACCAATGAATTTGAGAAGAATCTCTTCAAATTGATGAACAACGCGGTTTTCGGTAAAACAATGGAGAACGTGAGGAATAGAGTTGACGTGAGGCTCGCAACCAAGTGGGAGGGAAGATACGGGGCGGAAAGCCTGATTTCCAAACCGAATTTTCACAGTCTCGCGATTTTCAAGGAGAATTTGGTCGCGATTCAATTATCGAAATTGTCCGCGAAATTTGATAAACCCATTTACGTGGGAATGAGTATTTTAGATATTTCAAAAATTTGCTTGTATGAATTTCACTATGACTATATGCTTCCTACATTCGGCGGTAAATGTAGAGCGATGTATACCGACACGGACAGTCTGATATACAGTGTCGAGTGCGACGACGTTTACTCGGTCATGAAACGCGATCTCGCGCGATTCGACACCAGCGATTATCCTGACGATAATCGGTATGACTTGCCACGCGTCAACAAAAAGATACCCGGTCTGATGAAGGACGAGAACAATGGTCGTATCATGACCGAGTTCGTAGGACTGAGGGCAAAAATGTATACTTTCAAGGTGCAGGACTGTGCGAGAATTACCAAAAAAGCCAAAGGTGTCAAAGGTTACGTTATCGATAGAAATATAACATTTGACGACTACAAGGATTGTTTGGACAATTTCACCGTACAGTCTCGCAGTCAAAATTTAATAAGATCGAAGCTGCACCGAGTTTTCTCGATCAGTCAGCGGAAGGTCGCCCTCAGTCCGTACGACGACAAGCGTTTCGTTACACCCGACACCGCGGCGACTCTACCCTGGGGACATTATAGTCTAAAATTATAATTTATTTATTGTTTTTATTTATTCGCTTTATTTAGTTATTTATGTATTTATTCTATATTTTGATACATCTTAATAAAAGTTTTTATAAAACATTGCTCTTATTTATCCAGGAATTGTGCGTACTGTCGAATCCCAGCCACTTAACGAACACTTTTTCGCCCTTTCTGCGCAATACTCTCTCCACCAGATACACATCGGGATTGATGGTTTTCGAAAGCTCGTATTCGTAAAATCCACCCAACAGTTGCGTGCCCCTGGAATCCTTGAGGAGATACGTAGCGGGATTGGTACTCTGCACTTTCGCCACCTCGAATATTTCGGTCGTCCAATTTGGCGTGTAGCCTTTGGCGAACATCTGCTTGTATTTACTGATTCGTACGAAATCGCCGACTTTGAACTTGGCACGACCTGCGACCTTGATGTTACTGTATACTGTCTTGAGTAGCTTATCTGCATGCTCGGGTTTCACATCCACGGGACGCATTCCCGTGGTACGATGCTTTCGCGCATTGTACGCGTCCACCAACTCTTGCAGCATAGCGCGCCACTTGTAATTACCGTTCAACGTAAATCGTTTCCACATTTCCGTCTTCAACGTACGATTCCAGCGCTCGACTATCGACGCTTTCATCACGCTGTAGGTCGAGTAGTGATTTATCCCGCGTTTCCTCATCAACGCCCGAAAGTCACTGTTGTAAAACTCCTTGCCGTTGTCGGTCTGTAAATTTTTCGGACATCTGCCGTCCTTCAGTAGGATTCTCGTCATTGCCGTCGTCACTTCTCCGCCGCTCTTGGTCTTCAATGCCACCGCCCAAGCGTATTTTGAGAGGGTATCGATTACAGTGAGAATGTACTGGTGACCCGCATCGACGTAATTGCGCATATCAACAAGATCGGCCTGCCAGAGATCGTCGAAGCCGCGCACGATGACTCTTCTGCGTGGAAAATTTATCTTCGCCGGTGCGTGGAGCTCCTCCACCAACTGTATCTTTTCTTTGCTCATTTTTTTTTTTTTTTCGAAATTCCTAATGAAAAGTGTTGCTAAGTATTGCTCTTTCCAGATCTCTTTTACTCACTTTATCATCCAATTTTTCGCAAATTGTTTGAAAAATTTGGTCCATCTTTTTCTCAAATTGTTCATTATGTGTATTCAATGCCATTGTCAGATATTGCTTGAATTCAAGCAGTAAATGCTCTAAATTGGGTTCGTGTTTCCTACTCTCACCATCCAGTCCAATTCCAAATTTATTTATCGACATTTCAAATGCACTACTTTGTATTTCAAAAATCATTCTCTTTTTCCTCGCTATTATTCCTCTTTTTGATGGCTCGTAATGTCGAGAGTAAACATTCTACGATGTATGTTAAACAAATGCAAATTTCACAACAGCAGGAATCAGACATTTAATTTTTTTTTTTTTACCTCGTACTACCGAAAGACGTTGATATTACACTGAGGTAAGAGTGTAACGTGCAACTTTCTTTATACGATGAGATCCTCCTCGCGCAACTCCTCGATTATCGACTGTATCTCGTTGTGATGACTCGTATTACCGGCAGCCACCGACGCGATCAAAAGTCTCAAACGTTCGATCAATTCATTCGGATCGTTCCAATGTACGTAGTTGATTGGTCCCTCGGTGACACGCATTAGTCCTTTACCCCTTTTTTTCGATGCTGTTGATGCTGCGCCTGACGGTTTACTTGCGCTAGACGGTTTACTTGCGCCCGATGTTGACGCGTCAGAAGTTGACGATTTTCTTGCGCGTGATGTTGATGGTAACCGATAAGGTGGTAAAATAGGTTTTCCCAATAGCAATGGTTTCATAATTTCTGTATATTTTGCACCTCTATTACCTTTGATTTGTTTTAGACTATCGTTTAACAGTTTATGCGCTTTAGTTTGATTGAGAATACTCTTGTATCGTTCCAAATCGTCGGGTTCTATAATGGCTCGATTGGGTTCTCTCATGAAAATTAGTTCATAAGTACCTCTTGTACCGGTGTATAACTTCTTATCGAGAATAATATCTCCCTCATGACTTATTTCAAATTTACATTTACCAAGCGTCAGTTGATCATCTTCATAACGAGGTCCAAAAGCATGATCAATCAAGTTCTCCCTATCAGTCAGAAGTAATTTAATATACTTGCCAGGGATCGGATGTAATTTAATATGTTGAAAGACATGTTGAAACAAGCCTGGTTCCTGTTTTTCATCAACATTTAATTTTTCTAGCAAACTTTTTTTTGAATCGGGCGACGGTTGATCGGTTATAGAAGACTCGTCGTCGTCGTCGTCGGTCATGAAATCCAATGGATTCGTAATAGTTTCACTAATATTACTACTACTAAGATTCTTTGCTCGTTTATGCGGTGTCGATGTGAAGTAGGCTCCCCTCTTCAATTTATCGTTGTATTTGACAAACGAACTATTATTATTATTATTTGTGTTATCCTCCGTTTGCGAAACGAGTTTCTTCAATGGTTCGACTATCGGCTTGAATGTCTCGTTCAAACTGCTCTCCATTATCGCCTTCTCCGATTTCAAGGCACGATGCTTGTCGCGAATCACCTCGCTCGTCTTGGCGATCCTCTTCAGAAGCGATTTTTCATCCATCGCGATGCTGTATAAAACAGCTTTCCCCCGAATTGAACGGTTTTTAACCGACCTGTTGCGATGCTGTATTCTCCCCGAACCGACACGGGTTTTAACCGACCTGACACGGTGATCCGAACAGCCTGCGCTCCAGTATCAAACTGACACTCAAGGCCATGATCGTGAAACCTTACCGGCATGATTATCGACATTCACAAGGCCGAAACCTTACCGGCCTGACAAGACCGTTCACTCGATCGTGGCGTACTCGTTGAAACCTTTGCGATAACGACCGTTCCTCAGAGAGCTATCCTTGTCTATTACTAGGAAACCGTAATCGCGACTCCAACAGGTCGAACACAATGTGAGAAATTTCTCATACGACATATCACTGTTGACGTGATCGTTGAAAATATGCTTCAGATTAGTTCCATCCTGCTTAAATATTATTAGCAAGTTTGCGTTATCTCGTATCAGATGCTTCGGTATTTTCGCATAAGTCTGACAGAGGTAGAAACAATCGATGTTGGAATGTCTACCCATGCAAAAGTAGTCCCTTATATTGTCCTGCTTGTCGTTGGCCACATCGTCGAATATGAAAATGGAATTCGGCTTTGCATCCGCGACGTTCACAACCTCGCAATTGTTGGAAAATTGAAAGTAACCGATTTCCTCCGTTTCCTGCAGAAGCTGCTCCAGATATCGATACTTCGGTTGCTGCAGCGATTTCGAGTAGACGTACAGGTTCTCGAATCTCACACCGTGCGGACTCTCTATGAGGCTCAGCAGCACGTTTGTCTTACCGCAATTCGACGGACCGCAAACTATGCAGCGTATCGTAGATGGTAATAGCGATCCGTGACGTTTTTTTTTTATTTGCGCGGTAGCATTGTGAGCATCCAAATTTGTCACGCGAATAGTCGGCACGTGCTTCACGAAATGCATCCTCGCTATTGACCTTCGGCAACAGCCGTATCGTTCATTTATATTTCGCGATTCACGGAACTATTCGGTCAGTTGCCATTACGATGGCGTTCATGCTAGTCGTCGTCGATTCCCTGCATAACTTGACGAATCATCAGCTCGAACACATACCGAAGATCGTATTGCTCGAGTACTTTCCAGACAGTATCGCGAGTGTGTGGGAAAGATTACCTCGGCACATTCGCGCGGACTCGGATGTGCAGCAATATCAATATTGTTTGCAACACTACAATCTACCTGATACCACTCACCACGACGGACCACCGAGACGGATAAAAGACTGTTACGTTTGTCAGCAAGAGAAGCAGTTGCTCTAAATGTCTGGATCGTTCTTCAATAAAGTCTTGAAAAAATTGCCATTTGAGCTGCACGTGCCCGGTTACAATTATTGCGGACCCGGCACTCGACTTCGCGAAAGATTGGAGCGCGGCGATCGTGGTATAAATCCGCTGGACGAGGCCTGCCTCGATCACGACTTAGCATATTGGCACAACGAGGATCTACCGGAGCGTCATCAGGCCGATAAAGTGCTAGCGAGGAGAGCGCGTGAACGTATTAACGCAAGAGACGTGACCTTGGGTGAACGCGCGGTCGCCGCAGCCGTATGGGCATCGATGAATGCTAAGCGTAAACTTGGCTTGGGATTACATAATAATAATATTGTTGCGATGAAGAAAGCAGTAGCGGCTAAAAAAAAGAACAACAACAACAAGAAAAAAATTGGTATTACGAGGAAGAGAAGAATTCGAATGCCGAGGAAACGGGGTGGTATAATACCTATACTTCCACTACTAGGTGCAGTCGGAGCATTGGCAGGTGGAGCATCGGGTATAGCGAGTGCTGTAAACCGTGCAAAAGCTGAGAGAGAACGATTGCGGGAAATGCAACGTCACAATCGCGCGATGGAAGCGTCGCGCGAGAGAGGCCGAGGTCTTTATCTGAAACCGTACAAGCGAGTCGTCGGAGCGGGTATCCATGGAAAAAAAAAAAAAAAAAAACAACAAAAAAAACGGTCGAGGAAGAAAATGAATGAGGGAAAATTTCGTCGTCGTCGCGATGCTCTCCCGGATTCAGGTCCTACTAGTAACGTACAATTGGCACTCATCTGCCGACGCATACCATACTTCCGTGGAGTCTTTATGCGCACATCTCTGCCGCTAGACGGACCGCGGTGCAACGAGTGCGCGATCGTGAATCTCGACGATCAATGCGGTCCTGGTACCCACTGGGTAGCCTACGTCAAGCGTAACGACATCGTCCTATACTTTGATTCCTTCGGAAATTTGAAACCGCCGAAAGAATGTGTGCGTTACTTTGGTCCTAACGTTACAATCTACTACAATCATGATCGATATCAATCGTACGATAAAAGCAATTGCGGTCAGTTGTGCGTGAAATTCCTGCGAGAACAGATACTTTGAAACAAAAATGTCTTTCACCGTGACATTATCGGATCGTAAATCAGTATTAAATTCAGATTTCTTTCCCCCCATCAATCTGCAAGACGATCGCTACGAGATCGGTCTCGTGGACATGCAAACGTTCAACTCGATAGCCAATGTGGACGAGACGAATAATAAGTTTTACTACGATAACGATAAGGTGCTGACGATACCCAGAGGCTGTTACGAGTTGAGTGCCATAAATGAATTTTTCCAGTCTGAAATTTCTGCGAGACATGAAATTAAAGACAACATTGACAGCGTCATTCTTCTACGAGCGAATAACAATACACTGAAGAGTGAAATATTCTGTAAATATTCGATTGACTTTGGAAAACCGAATAACATTGGCTCGCTACTGGGCTTCTCGTCGAATCGCGTGATCGAGCCGAACGTCCAGGCTGAATCCGACGATACCGTGGACATTGTGAAAACAAATATTCTACGCATCGAGTGCAACATTGCGGGTGGTGCGTACACCAACGGTAGACCACGACACATTATTCACGAGTTCTTTCCCAGCGTACCACCGGGCTATAAAATCTCGGAGGCACCGAAAACCGTCATTTATCTACCGGTCATCGTCAGAGTAATCGACCGTCTCACGTTACGTATCCTCGATCAGGACGATCGTCTCGTAGACTTTGGACGTGAAGAAATTACCATAAGATTACACATTAAGAAATGTTAATTTACAAAAGTAGTAGCGAGGATTATAAAGCGCTGAAACTGGATGAAACGTTCGCTAGTCGTTCGTCCTACGTGGAGTCGAATACACCGGCTCGGAGTGAAAATCGCGACAAGAGGAGCTTCCTGCTAACGAGAAGAAATATCGAATTTTTACAATCATTGGGATTCACCGTGAAGAGATTGGGCGAAGGTAGTACATAGTGGAACAATGGCAGATCCCTTGAACGTCACCGCACGGCTGACCTACGACAATCGCATCACGAAAATGGAGATGCATGCCTACAATCCGTATGCGAACGCCTCGTTGACGAACAGCGACGAGATTCGCATTCCCATACAGCAGCAAGATTTGATACTCCTGCCGTGCGAGAGTTATCTCTACGTCGAGGGCCAGCTGGTGGAGGGTACGCGTGACGCGAGCGCCACCAACGACGATACAGTTACGCTCGACTGCAATTCCGCGGCTTTTCTCTTCGACGAGATTCGTTATGAATTGAACGGTATCGAGATCGACCGATGCAGAAACGTCGGTATTACCAGCACTCTGAAGAATCTCGTTTCCCTGAGCACCGAGGAGAGCGTCAGTCTACGTCATTCCGGATGGTTCGTCGCTACGGCCAGAGACCGGCTCAAAAAGGAGGCGGCTGTTAAGAATTTCAGCTTTTGCGTGCCCCTGAAAATGCTGCTGGGATTCTGCGAGGATTATCGGCGAGTCGTCGTTAACGCGCGTCACGAGCTCGTTCTCATTCGCGCGCGCGACGATACAAACGCCATTTACTCGGCGGTGAAAATCACCGATTCGTCGATCAAGCTGCTACGAGTGCAATGGAGAATACCCCATGTGACTCTGAACGAAATTACGAAACTCCAATTTCTCGGTATCGTCGAGCAGGACAAGAGTCTGTCACTCGCTTTTCGCGCCTGGGAACTTTACGAGTATCCCCTTCTGCCCAAGTCGCAGCGACACACGTGGTCCGTGAAAGCGTCCACGCAATTGGAGAAGCCGCGATACGTCATTCTGGCGTTCAGAACGAACAAGAAGAGTAATCAGCACGAGGATGTGCTGAGATTTAATCATTGCAAAGTCCTCGATGTCAAACTCTATCTGAATTCCGAATCCTATCCGTACGATCGTCTCGACACTGATTTCACGAAATCCCGCTACTCCGTCCTCTATGACATGTATGTAAAGTTTTTCACCTCCTATTACGCTGGTGAGAAACTCGGGAGACCCATGCTCGACTATACGGCCTTTTTGACGTACGGGCCGCTCTTCGTCATCGACTGCTCGCATCAGAACGAGTCCATAAAAACCGGCACGGTCGACGTTAAACTCGAGATCGAGTGTATGGAAATCATTCCGGATAATACTACAGCCTATTGTTTAATCATACACGATAAAATTGTACAATATAATCCTCTTACGAATATTGTTAGAAATGTAAGTTAAAAAAAAATAAGAAAACAATTTTTATTAAATAAATATATAATAAACAACAAATTTATTCATTATTTTTTGATACAAAATACCTATCAAACTTTAGACTTAAATTCCACGTTGTGATATTTTCCTCCTTTATATAACATTATTAAATTATTGGATGCTGCAGCCTTTTGTAGGTGCTGCAATTGCTCCGTATCTTCCGCCAATTTTGCCATTCTCCCTGGCAAGAATACCCAATCGGTTGTTGACAGCTTTACAATGATTTTCATTCCATATTTTGTCATAATTTTGTCCACTTCGGAAATATCGTACTCTTGATTTTCCGTCAAGCTATTTAATTTCACAAAATTTTTTGGAATGACGCTTCCCAATTCATTGATTTTATTGAAATTCATTTTTATCTCTATGAAAAAAAAAAAAAAAAAAAAAAAAATGATTAGTCTCATTAAAGTTAAAAACTCAATTAAATAATGCATGTACTAATCGAATGAAAAAAAAAAATATCCTTACCTTTTTTATGTAACAAACAAGTTTCTTTTTAATGCGTTCAAACACACACACAAACTTATTTTTTCTTAATAGTTTAAGCACGCGTGGTACGACTATGCAGCTCTCGTTTAACAGACTGACTTTTTATATGAACGATATTGTCATATATTAAGCGTATGCAATGTTTGGAAGGGGTAATTTTTGTTTATTTTTTTTCTTTTTTACTTGCGATGAATTTCCATTGTGATTGATCTATAGGTTTATCACAGTATAACACAATAGGAAAAAATATCTATGGATATCACTATACGGGGATTATTCAGAGGGTATAGTGTATCCTTCTTAATTAAGAAAGAAATAATGGAAGGGGTAATTTTTTTTTTTTTTATTTGCGATAAATTTCCATTGTGATTGACCTGTAGGTTTATCACAGTATAACACAATAGGGAGAAATATCTATGGATATCTCTATATACGGGGAGGGTATAGTGTATCCTTTAAGAAAGAAAGAATGGACTTCTAATGTAATTTCATATTGAAAACAAACGATAAAGACTCTCTCTCTCTCTCTCTCTCGACGGGATTTCTTCAGAGGCTGCATTCAGTCCTCGAACGTTCATCAGTGCGGATAGTAAAGTAGAAAATTAAAGAAATGGAAAGTGAACGTTGTTTAGTGACAATAAATCTAGTAGAGGAGGAGGAGGATAAAAATCAAGCAGAATCGATGTCTGATTACATCAAAAGAATTAACGATTCTCATAATCGTTATTTTGAAGAATATGAAGCAATGCTTCATCATAATATGCACATGAACTGTAAGTACTTATTTTAATTTCTTTTAAAGAAAAAAACCCTACCCATCCATACAGATTGTTTATTTCAATAAATAGAATCATAAAAGAATTTTACGACACATATATTTGAAAACTGTTAACAATCCCACTATTTGACCAATTTTTTTTTTTTTTTATTTTTATTCAAAACGAAGAATTACGAAAAAAAAATTTTTTTCTTTTATTTTTTACCAGCCATTGCTTTAGAGGAGAGGGAGGAAGAAGAGGAGATGGTGGAAGAAGAGGAGATGGTGGAAGAAGAGGAAGAAGAAGAAGAAGAAGAAGAAGAGTTTGTGATTTTTGTAAGTATATTTGCTTTGTTAAAATAGTTATTACAATATCAAAAAAAAAAAAAAAAAAAAAAATAACAAAATGTTTCTCAAATATGTCCCAGGTGAAAAATATGGCCACACAAACGGAGTCCATTGCTACAAGAACTGAGGCTACGCAAATGGAGCCTCAGATAGATCTCACACCACATTACTGGTGTACAAATTGTACAAAATATGGTCACCTACGCATCAATTGTTCACTACCAGAGTGGTGTAGCATTTGTCATAAATATATACATCATGCAATTGAATGTAAAAAAAATTTCTAAAAAAAAAGTATTGTAAATAAAACCTTTTTAATACTTCAATAAATTATAATTAAAAAAAAAAAAAAAAAAAAAAAAAAAAAAGATTCCCTTTTTTCTAACTTACGAAAAAAAAAAAAAAAAAAAAAATATGGGGGAGCGATCACTGGATCGCTCTCTACGAGTATTCTCTCTCTCTCTCTCTCTCTCTCTTTCTCCAAAGCGATCATCGCACTACTCTCTCTCTCTCTTGTATGGCTTAACGTAAGGGGGATGGGGGGCTCTCTCTCTTGTACGGATAAACGTAAGGGGGACCACGTGTGTACCCTACGAGTTTATTCTGCTGGAATCTCTCTCTCTCTCTCTCTCTCTCTCAGGCGTCCACTGCTTAACATTAGAGGGGGGGAGGTCACGTGTGTACCCTACGAGTTTAACGTCGGGGGAGGACGATGCGCATGCGCACAACCGCGCACGAGGAGAGGGGGCAATTCCCCTACTTCCCTTGCCCCCGCGGGACCCCGACCCCCTCGCCACGCGGTCATAGAACCATCCTAGCCTATCTACTCTTATGTTTTTTTCTTTATATTATAAATGATATAGTAAAACTAAATATAAATATGGAGCATTTCACCCCAAAAATAAGTCTGAAACTGGCCACCAAAGCTAGCAGCCGAACAAAAGCGAAACATGAACCTTTTGAGTCGGACTTGTACACGCAAAATTTTCAAAAATAATCAATATCTTTGCGAAAATTAGGGATAATAAGCTTCAATTGTATGAACATATTTATAATAGTGCAGTCTTTATGACGCTCAAGTTGGCAGCGATTTTCCAGCAGCGAGTTTCGGCGTCACATAACCCAAAACTAGCGTGTCACCCGGTACACGACGCATATAGAAAACCTAAATAAAACGCTAATATCAAATTAAAAGCAAGATACACGTTGTATTTTTTTTAAATAACATCAATTATGACATAAAATAAAAAATAACAATTAATACATAGAAATAAATGTCAAAGGAAAGATAAGAGTATAAACTCTTTATCATCATATTTCACCGACAGGGAAATTTAAAATTTTTTTTTAAATTATACAGTCTTATAGCCTATTAAATTCTGCATAGACCAGTATGAATTTCATTAGGGATCTCGACTCCCTTTTTAGATTTTTTTAACACTGAAAGCAAAGATACGACTGAATTTTCAAGTTTTCCGACATTTAGTCAAGTTTTCCGGTTAGCATGAAATTTTTTTAATTTTTTTAAATCATACAGTCTTGTAGCCTATTAAATTTTGCATTGATCGGTATGAATTTCATTAGGGATCTCAACTCCCTTTTAAGATTTTTTTAACACTGAAAGCAGAGATACGACTGAATTTTCAAGTTTTTCAGTTAGCAGGTAATTTGATATTATCATTTTATTTAGGTTTTCTATATGCGTCGTGTACCGGGTGACACGCTAGTTTTGGGCTATGTGACGACGTAATTCGCTGCTGGAAAGTCGCTGCTAACTTCAGCGTCATGCAGTCTATTAGAAAATTGCAACAAAATTGTTGAATAAAGCTGCAAAAATTATTTAAACAATGATTTACTGGAAATCTTAAAAAATGAGTAAATGGCATATCGCAATTTTCTAATAGACGGGACTATTATGAAAATGTTCATAAAATAAAGCTTATTATCCTTAATATTCTGAAATATATTGATTTTTTTTTTAATTTTTGCTTGTACAGTCCGATTCAAAAGTTGTCTGCTTTGCTTTTGTTTGGCTGCCAGTTTCAGCCTAATGTGGAATGCCCCATATATATTATTCTAATATATACAGTGTGATTTATTTTAGTCAATCCATACAAATTTTTCAACATGTAATGGTCGAATAACAACATTTTTCAAACAAAAATTGTAGTTTCGAGGGGGAAAGAAGATAGCCAAAGTAATAGCGCACCATCTTCTTTTACGTTCGACACCATATAACCTTTGTTTTTAATATTTTGTACTCAACGATTATAAATCACACTGTATACAGAAATATTCCCAATACCCTAACTAACGAATTTGGTCTCATAAAATTTAAACAATTATTGTAAAATAGATATTGAATTGTGTTACTCACCGCTATCAGCAAGGTTTCCGACATCATCACGTTGTGAACTCTTGCAAATACACTGAAAAATGTTTTGCAACTTACATTCGCAATACGTTATAATAATTAACAATATTTATTGATAGGCCGAACTAAGTTATTCATATAATATGTCAGTAATATTTATTCATCGTTCATATTATATCAATAAATTTATTCTCTCTATCAATAAATTTTGTTCCTTATGGTAACGAGAAACAATTGTAAGCTGCAAATTTTTTTCCAGTGTACATTTGTTTGCTCACTTTTCTTTTGGAGGGGCAGGTATCATCAACTTCGGTTGAATGATATGTAGGAATGCTCACAAAGTGCAAACGTACTTACCAAAACCCCTCCTAATCTCAAAAAAAGTTTCTCTCTTTTTATAGAAATTTGTATTCACCGCTCTGGATCAGACTTCCTTCTTTTCAAACATGAAAACTGTATGAGCATTCCTCATAAAGAGAAATAGGAAGTGTTGGTGAATTCAATATTTTCTATAAGCAAAGAGATTCCTCTGCTTCCAATTTCTTCAATCTCCAAAGAGATTAAAGCTGTTTTTCAAATTTTATAAATTTCTTGTTAAAAATCTTTTCAAGATTTAGTAGAAATTTTATTGAAAAACATATAAAAGATGAACACTTTTATTGGCTTGGAAAAGCAGACAATTGTTTTTGCTGAACAATTTGCATGAAATGTTTCCTCATTTTGGAAACATTTGTTGAATACGTTTGTTCGCTAGGATCGTAGCCCAGTGCGACAGAGGTTGCGAAAGCTGCAGCATATATGCCGCAGCTACAACCATCTGGTTGAACTTGCACCTTTGGAAATGTCATTTGACGTATTCTTATCCAAGGGTACCGTATTCTAATATACTCTCGTTCAGCATTAGACAGCTTCTGGTAACTGCAGTTTGGTAAGCTGTCATAAACGAAATGCTTCTCGTTTTCAACGTAAATGCATCTCCAGTGATCAGTACAATTGCCACCGAGTATCGCAATGCTTCTCGGTTTTGTAGCTCTGTTCTCACTAATTTTGGGTATGCAATAAACAGAGGATTTTCTGTTTCGATATCTGTAGTCTCTCTGATGATTCTGAGGAATTCATTCAGAGAGTCATCATTCAATCTTGAATTGATGGGCGAAACATTTTTCTCTACATCTTCCACAGTTTCAGCTAAGTTTTCAATGGTGCATCGACGGTTCCTTGCACTTTCCATTGTATCATTATGTTCTGATACACTTAGCATGATGCAGTCGTCATCCTCTGAAACTTCTTCTGCTTTTCGTTTTTGCGACGCATTATTCTTCTTCGACTCCTTCGTCTCTTTAATAATGCGTGCCTTTTCCTTAGCCTCCAATATGAATTGGGGATCGCGTATACTCATGTTACGATTGTGACGACTATCAACAATTTCTGGAAGCAGGCACTCTTCATAAAATCGTGTCAACTGCTTTTTCATGTTGTTTTCCCAGAAATCGTCATTGCGAGGGACTCGCGTCGTCAACATGCTCTTAGGCGTCCATATCGCAAATATGCAATAGTTTCTGCGCGTAACATGGAGTTGTCCTTGCATCTGGTAATAATAAACGTTTGTTTCGTTCATTTCATAACCATTTACGCATTTCTTGACAACTCTCTTCCACGATGGCAAAATCTCAACGGCTTCTTTTGCTGTCATTGTTTTCGCTGACGATGGGCATTTTATCTCAACAAGCCCATCGTCATTTATCAATCCATCAGGACTTGCTCCCAAGTATGGAAATTCATGATCAATAAACAATCCACAACGGTGAATTGAAATGTTCATTACAATTTCCAATTGTTTCCTTGCATTCGACTCGTTTACTCGGCCATATTGCAATGCCGCATTATTTATACAAGTCGGAAACAATATTTGTTTTACCAACTTCGCACAAGAAGTTGTCGGTCGCATGCGACATATATGTCCAAAATTGGAAGCTGTCAGCATTTTCTTCCTCAAAGATAACCATAGCCGTGAGTCCGCTTGATCTCTCGTTTTCTCCTCGATATCTTCCCAGTTATCGAGATTCTTCTGCATTTCTTGAAAATGAATTTCACAATGCCTTTCGAAAACTTCTTGTGAGAGATCAGGCTTTTGCGAAGATAATCCGTAATATTTATTTTCATTACTGGATTCGACATACAAACGCTCTCTCCCATTTTCTTCGCGACTTTGCCGCGTGCGTGCCACCTTTTCTTGGCGCTGCTTTTCAACTTTCGAAAGCACCGCAGGTATTTCTTTACACGCATATTTGTGGATTTCTGAAAGCGTTTGTTGGGTGTTGTATTGCAGTACAGCTGCATATACTCTGCCATTATATTGGCCTCTTGCGCCAAAATTAATTCTTTTAGCTGCAACTTCTTTACAAATAATATTATTGAACGATTCAACTTTATTATTCGTATAATTCAACAATAAGCTTTCTGAGTGATGACTCAGATGCACGGTCGCAGCTTCTATTTTATCAAAAAAGCCGTGAACTTTCAATAAATGAAGTTTGTCCTCTTCGTTCATTTTTTCACAGTCTTTTTCAAAGCTGCAACCTTTGCATGTTGAATGATGGCCAAAAATGTGATTCGTCACTTTCATTATGTCGTTGTGCAACAATCTTGCCTTTTCCTTTTGAGAGCCTTCTCCTGCACTTCGAATTGCCATTGCATCTTCGATTATTCTTCGAAACTCCAGATGATGGCTTCTTATGAAATTTCGAAGTGCGGTGAAATTCTTATTAATAGGCCCTTTAGGGTGGGTCATGTCCCCTACCGCTTTTATTTTCTTACAAAAATTACGGAAAAGGTGATTAGTGCACTCAACCTTTTCCACTACGACACTGTGATCCTTATAGGGGTCGTTGTCAAGAACCGCTTTATAAACGTTACTGTCGCCATCAGCGATGAACGTTTTATAAATGAGTCCGTGCATTTGTAGGCTCCTTTTAAATCCTTCTACTATGGCATCACTTTCCATAGCAGCGGAAGAAGTGCCTCTGTCGAAATTCTTGAAGCAGACGTGTTCTCTAGGGGTTGCTCCTCTAACTTCATAATTTGTACACAGAGCACAGAATTTATTCCGTATGCCGACGAAAAGAACTTTTCCGGTCACATTGCCTATGATCGCGCCTGTGCCTGACAGTGAATCATATTTTGTGCCGTATGATCTTTTCAGCCAGCTGCCATCTAAGACTACGGTAATAAATGGAACACCATTTATGATGTCACCCCTTTGAATCGCCAGTCCGCGTTCCACATCGCCTGCTTCTTTCATGTTTTTCTCCGCTGTTTCACGGAACAGGTCTATAGCGACTTCCATACGCTTGTTGTATGTGTTTGCCGTCATGGTCGATACATTCATGCCTGCAAATAGTTCTTGTAATTGGGAATGACCAATTGCACAAGTTACTGATTCCAAAACAGCTGCCATATTGAGATCGAATGCGTTTGATTTTTCCATAGGTTCTGACCATATCTTTTCAGCAAACTTGCATTCTTTGCATCTTACAAATATTTCTGTGAACACACCAACTTTACAAATTTTAGTGAATTGCAAATTCTTTAATTCGCATTGCTTCCCTTCACTGTGACTATTAAAAATTTTCAACATTTCACCGAGAAGGTAGCCTACATCACAAATTCTTCGTTGTCCCAGAAAATTGTTCTCTCTTCCCTCGACAGCATTGATAGAGGAAACATCGGTTTCCATCGTCCCAGAGCCATTGTTTGTTAGGCTGACTGAGAAGTGGTCAAGTGCGATTTCGCTTTTTTCGTCCGTGAAATCATAGATGCTGGCAGTTTTATTATAATCCTCTCCGTTATTGCTGGCATTTACGATAGTAACTTTGTCACTTTGGCTAGTAACGTCGTCACTTTGGCTAGTAACGTCGTCACTTTTGCTCATGGTGTCCAGGTTCCATTCGCCGTTGATCCCATCCATGCAGCTAGTAACCTTGTCACTTTTGCCAGTAACTGTGTCACTTTTGATAGTAACTTTGTCACTTTGGCTAGTAACGTCGTCACTTTTGCTCATGGTGTCCAGGTTCCATTCGCCGTTGATCCCATCCATGCAGCTAGTAACCTTGTCACTTTTGCCAATAACTGTGTCACTTTTGATAGTAACTTTGTCACTTTGGCTAGTAACGTCGTCACTTTTGCTGATGGTGTCCTGGTCCCATTCGCCGTTGATCCCATTGATGCAGCTAGTAACCTTGTCACTTTTGCCAGTAACTGTGTCACTTTTGATAGTAGCTTTGTCACTTTGGCTAGTAACGTCGTCACTTTTGCTGATGGTGTCCTGGTTCCATTCGCCGTTGATCCCATTGATGCAGCTAGTAACCTTGTCACTTTTGCCAGTAACTGTGTCACTTTTGATAGTAGCTTTGTCACTTTGGCTAGTAACGTCGTCACTTTTGCTGATGGTGTCCTGGTTCCATTCGCCGTTGATCTCATCCATGCAGCTAGTAACCTTGTCACTTTTGCCAGTAACTGTGTCACTTTTGATAGTAACTTTTTCACTTTGGCTAGTAACGTCGTCACTTTCCATTGTAGCAGCGTCGTCCGTCCATAGCGTAGTAATTTCGCCACTTTTTGTAAAAACCTTATTGTTCTCACTAGTAGCATGATCACTATCGCTCAGGCGTTGAAGGATGCTTAATGAAGAGGAGGTCTCTAACATTTTGGCATACTTCAGCCTACTCATACGAAAACACCATCGTTTTCGACTGGGTTTTCTGGACAGCTTCTTCCTATACTCTCCAATATGTCCCATACTTGCACTGGAAACACCGGAAAATAAAAATAATTTTTATAATTTTCGCCCTTTCTCCTGTATTTATATACAAGGAAAATTGACAGATTTTTAAAAAAAATATGAATCTTCTTCCGTATTTCATAAAGAAGAGATCCATATATACAACAAATTTGCAATACTTACGGAATTTTCTGAAAAATTATAATAACCTGAAAAAAAGCGGAGTATCCTAAGATAAAGGCCTTTTCACCCATTTCCTGTACATAGGGATTCTTCAGGCTATTAAAAATTAGACATCCATTCCCCTATTTCATTAGGAAGATTTCCGTATAAAAGAAACAGTTGCCAGAGCTCCGCCACAATTACTAAATAAATAAAATAAGCTGAAAAAGCGCGAGGTACTCTAAGATTTATTACAATTTCGCCCATTCACCTGTTTTCTAAACACAGGGAAATCTACAGGCGATTAAAAATGTATGCATCGTCTTCCTTATTTCATAAGGATGAGATCCATATATACAGAAAATTTTGGAAAACTACGGAATAAACTAAAAATATTAAAGAAGCTGAAAAAGCGCGAGGTATTCTAAGATTTATTACAATTTCGCCCATTCAACTGTTTTCTAAACACAGGGAATTCTACAGGCGATTAAAAAAGTATGCATCGTCTTCCTTATTTCATAAGGAAGAGATCCATATATACAGAAAATTTTGGAAAACTACGGAATAAACTGAAAAAATTAAGGAAGCTGAAAAAGCGCGAGGTATTCTAAGATTTATTACAATTTCGCCCATTCACCTGTTTTCTAAACACAGGGAATTCAACAGGCGATTAAAAAAGTATGCATCGTCTTCCTTATTTCATAAGGAAGAGATCCATATATAAAGAAAATTTTGGAAAACTACGGAATAAACTGAAAAAATTAAAGAAGCTGAAAAAGCGCGAGGTATTCTAAGATTTATTACAATTTCGCCCATTCACCTTTTTTCTATACACAGGGAATTCTACAGGCGATTAAAAAAGTATGCATCGTCTTCCTTATTTCATAAGGAAGAGATCCAAATATACAGAAAATTGTTGAATGACGTTGAAGATAGCAGAAAGTTTCAGCAATAAATTACGGATGCAAGTTGAGAACCGCTACTCATATTTAACTTGACCGAAAAACCTAATATTTCGAGAATTAAATATCGCTGAAGCTAAAACTATTCTAAAAAGAAAACATTCATTTGATATTAATTAAAAAAAAGCGACTTAGTTCACTCCTTCTTGCGGTAATGAAAAGATGTCATCAGCGAGTCATTCACGGCTATTATAAAATAGCAGGCATTTTTTAAAATTTTTTTCACCTACACAGTCTCCTCTAGCCCATTAAATTCTCAATAAAACAGTATGCATTTCGTGAGGGTTCGCGACTCCCTTCTGAGAAGTAGAACTGTGTATTGCATAAACTGACGTTTTCCAACTTTTGGCTGGATTTTTCAAATAGCAGGCAATTTTTTTAATTTTTTTCACTTATACAGTCTCAAAGCTCAATTGTGAATATAACGATATGCATTTCGAAAGGGTTCGCTACTCCCGTAATGCTTTTTGTGAAAAGCATTAATAAAGTTAATTTTTTAAATATAAATCAACGTAATTGATTGATTTATATCTAAATGAAGCCATTGATTTACTAAAAACACGAAAAAAACGTATTTTCAGAGAAATCAGATGTTTACAGTGGTTCTCAACCATCGCCCGCAACTGTGAGCTATAAGTGTGGGCTAACTCCAGTCTCATCTTTTCTACTTGCTTTTATTTCACTATTTATCGACTATTTGACTTCTATTTTCAAGATCTTATCCCTCAAATCACCTGCAAGCCCTCCACTATCAAGGTTTGCTTCAAAATTCATCTTATTTTCAACCTTTTTCTAAACTGTTACTCTGATCATCTGATTTGCAATATGGCCCTTTCTTTGGCAAACTAAAATCATTTATAATGGCTATTCATGAATACAAAGTGGAAAATGTAGCTCTGAAATCATTAGAAAACCTCTATTTAGTAGGTATAGTCCTTTCAGTTTGATTAGTGTACTCAACGAATGACTAATCACATACATAATAAGAAACCGATGAATTAAAACTGAAATTATACTTTCAGAGGCACTTGTCAAAATGTTCTGCTACTCTTAGAATCACAGTACCTACATTTTAGGCCATAATCACCTAAAAGTGCTTTAATTTCAAATAGAAGCTCATAAATTGACTTATTCCCCCACTTTCTTCTTAGCTATTACTCCGAACATCAGCTTTGCATTATGGCTCTTTCTCTGGCAAACAAGCATCATTTTTAACTTCTTTCCATTGATATAAACTAGGAAATATGTCAATGAATGTAATGGAAGTAACAGTTTTCCTGTTACACTGCTTTCAATTTCCTCTGTTTATTCACCGTATGCCCTATCACCTCTAAGATATTTAAAGAATGAACTATTTTCAAAGTCACATGTCATAGGTCTTACGGTGAATAAACTGAGGAAACTTAAGGGAGTGTAACTGGAAAACTGTGACTTTCATTGCGTCCATTGATATATTTCCTATTTGTATCAATGGAAAGTAGTTAAAAATGATGCTAGTTTGCCAGAGAAAGAGCATAAATGCAACGCTGATGTTCAGAGTAATAGTTAAGATAAAGGTGAGAGAATAAGTAAATTTATGAGCTTGTATTTGAAATTAAAGCACTTTCAGGTGATTATTGCATAAAATGTAGGTACTATCATTCTAAGAGTAACAGAAGATTTTGAGAAAAGTCTTTGAAAGTATAATTTCAGTTTAATTCATCGGTTTCCTATTTTACATGTGATTTGTCACACGTGGAGTACTTTAATGAAACTGAAAGGACTGTACCTAAAAAACTATGACTTCTATAGCATTCATTGATGTGTATCCTAGTTTGTATTAATGGAAAGAATTTAAATAAGATGCTAGTTTGCCAGAGAAAGAGCCATAATGCAAAGTTCGTGTTCAGAGTAACAGCTAAGAGAAAAGTGTAAAAAGGGATAAATATAGAGGCAAACCTTGATTGTGGGGGGCTCCTACGTGATGTAAGGCATAAGATCTTGGAAATAAAAGTATAATAGGTGATGAATATTTTGATACAATCATGTATAAGTAAAGCTTGTAAAATGATCATCATTTTAATGTGGTACGTGTCATAGATAATGGGGTAATTAATCTGAGGAAACTGAAAGCTGTATAACTACATAACTGTGGCTTCTATTGCATTCAGTTGCATATTTTCTAGTTTGTATTATTGAAAAGTAATAAATAATGATCCTACTTTGCCAGAGAAATAGCCATAATGCAAATCTGACGTTGAGAGTAAGAACTAAGAGAAATGTGGAAAAAGGGATGTATATAGAAGCAAACCTTTATATTGAAGGCCTTGAAAGTGATTTAGGACATAAGATCTTGGAAGTAGAAGTCCTATAGTCGATAAATAATGCAATACAAACAAGTAGAATTATAAATAATTGAAATGACGAGCTCTTTTTGTTGTCACACTATTAAAGATTTTATTCAACTATTTATCGACTATTTAACTTCTACTTCCAAGATCTTATAACCCAAATCACTTGCATGGTCTCCACTATCAAAGATTGTTTCTACATTCACCCCACTTTCAACCTTTTTCTAAACTGTTATTCTCAACATCAGCTGTGCAATGTGGCCCTTTCCTTGGCAAACTAGCATCATTTTCATTTATATTTCATTAATATAAACTAGAAAATATACAACTGAATGCAATAGAGCCCACAATTTTTTAATTATAGAGCTTTTAGTTTCCACAAATTATTTACCCCATTGTCTATCACACGTACCACATTAAAATGATGATCTTCTTTAAAAACTACACTTACACATGATTGTAACAAATTACTTAATAACTATTAGACTTTCATTTCCAAGATCTTATACCCCTTATCACCTGGAAGGCTTTCACAATATGACAAGAAGCAAACCCTTGGATTTGAAGGGAAATGGAAAGAATGCATAGTTCAGCTGTATCTTTCGCTATCATCAAATAACATTTATTCTAGCATGAAGCATGCTCTGAAACTTGTTATCGATATTGGTTCTAACTGCATAAGACATTCATAAAGTTTGGTAAAAGTTCAAATGACAGTAGTAAGTTTAAAGGACCATGAGCTATGATATCATGTGCTCCCCATGGTCCTTTAAAACTTATACTGTTCTGCACTTTTACTAACTTTAGAAATGCCTTATGATAATAGAAACATTATCGATATGAAGTTACAGAGTATACTGCATACCAGGAGAAATGTTATGAGCTGCATGAAATTCATGCAGCTGAACCATGCTTTCGTCCCATCTAACCTGACTACGAAACTATTATTTTAACACAAAAAAGGGCATGCAAACTACAAATTATTATATTTTGGAACTAACCTGAGGTTTCCTGCAGCAAATCCAAAAAATTGCACCCACTAAACACTTCACTGAACACTATTTAAATAAAACTTACTCACGCACGTCCGATTTGAGAGATAGCTGAAAACCGTCTCAACGATGACAGCAGCGGAGCTTTTTATGCTTTCGCAAATCGCGCTTGAAGTTTGTGCAAAATATATATTTTTTAAAAATCGTCTTCTTACGTTGTTTCTTCCCTCAAAATAAAATGTTAATTATATTTAAAAAGCTTCTACAAATAAATATTACTTTTATTAAAAATAAATTAAGCTTAGCGCGAATTGTGCGGAAGCTTGCCATTGGTCCATCGATCTGATAAGCTTGATTATTGGTCTATCGATCTGATAAGCTTTATCATTGGCCAAGAAGCTCTGCACATTGTTCGCTAATAAGAAGGCAACGTGCAGTGTTTCATTCCCCACGATTCCCACGAAGCACGTGGACCGCCCGATTTTCAGCAGAAAAATGGTAAGTAATTTTAACATCATTGCATGCTAATACGTGATAGAAGTGATGTGTAGTGTTCTTCCGCGATGTTTTGCAATATATGTTTCGATCAGAATCTCCAGTTACGAATGCATGTATTGTAAACTGTAGAAAATGTCATATTTATTGTATTTGTAACAATGCACTATGGCCGTATTTTTGTATTCTTGAGAGTAAGAACACAACAATACAGCCATGTTGCATTTGAACAAATACATGCAAATACGACGTCATATGGTTTCCAATATATGCAATCGTAAGTGGACTTTCTTACTATCACATATGTTTTAAAACATTGCAGTAGTATATAACACATCAAATCTTTCAAGCATGTGACATTTTAATAATATTTTTCTCTTTTTATTTTCAGAAAACCAGGAACTCTGAGGAAAAGAAGGAGGGAGGGGGCCAGAAGAGGGCTGCCTCATCCAACACCCCTTCAACCCCCGCCACTCCACAGCCTCCCACGCCGCAACCATCACCGCCGCAGCCACCTAGCGGTAAAGAGAAGGAGTGGGGGAGGTCGAAGGTGACCACGCAGACCGCCAAAGCGGGGGTTTTTAAAGGTCCGCGTGCCGCCCCCAAGCCAGGGGGATCCGCGGACCCTAAAAAACCCCTGCAGCGGCCGTCTTTGCCTTCGCTGCGGTCTACCCCAAAGCGAGGGGTAGTCACCGCGACCCTGCCGACCACCCCCAAGCCAGGGGGATCGGCAGACAGGGACATCGCGAACTACCCCGAAGCCAGGGGTAGCCGCAGATAGGCAGGCCGGGCCTAAATCTTCGGCCAATTCCAGGCCGAAGCCGGCAAATTTGCCGGCAGTTGTTCCGCGTAGTACGGTTCGTGGGCGGTCCCAAGAACCGGGACCGTCCCGAATCCGCACATACGCGGAAACTGTGGCAGGGCGGCGGCCTTCTTCGGCGGAAGCAGGGCTGTCGGAGGAAAAGGTAAGTTTGATAGGGTCTCTCTAAATATTGTATATATTGATAAGAATTTTATTTTTTCAGAACAAGAAACTCCTCCAGAAGCAGCAGCGGCAGCGCTATCGCCGCAAGAAGGTCGCGCAGCGAGCAGCTGATCTTGCTGCAAGTATAAACAAGATCAAAATTAATAAATATAAAAAATAACAATAAATTTTTCCATTTTACAGCTCTTAAAATTGTTAAGAGAGGAGAGCAGCCGCCGCGCCTACTCCCCACGACGCCGCAGCCGCAGTCCACGACGCCGCAACCGCGCTCCACGACGCCGAAGTCGCACACCGCGATGCCGCAGTCGCACACCGCGATGCCACAGTCGCACCTCGCGATTTCGTAGTCGCACCCCGCGATGTCGTAGTCGCTCCCCCCGAAAAACCTGTCTTGGCAGCCGCCACGACAGGTAGGAGCCCATGCTCCGACCAAATGTCCACGACACAAGAATAGATGTATGTGCCGTGGACATTTTAAATAAATAATAGTTTCAATCATAATAATGTATTTCTTTTATAAACCCACCCCAACCCCGCTTCAATCGCTCACACCATCACAAGTATTAAAATCACTGGGCCACACAGAAATTCTTCACAGTTTTTTATTTATTGTTCAATGAGTACATTTTTCCTGCATTGAAAGCCAACAAAAACATAACTTCACCTGAAACAGAATTAAAATAACCACAAAATAAATTTCCTTAATAATTTTCATGTTTTGTTAATAAAATACTCATCTGATATAGTTTTTCTTCTCTGATAATTATCCAAATCCATCCTTCTATTCCGTAAACATTTTCCGAAAGTATACTCCATGTTTACGCTGCAAACGCGCCATTTGATAGTTACGGACTAACTACCTAGATCTAGATGTACGTTTGACGGGACTACACGCTGGAGAGAGAGAAAGAGAGAGAGAGAGAGAGAGAAAGAGAGAGAGAGAGAGAGAGAAAGAGAGAGAGAGAGAGAGAGACAGAGAGAGAAGGACAACGCGTTTCTACTCCGAGTACGCGTTGTATTAATATTTAGGGTTACACAGACTAGATGAAGCATTGGAAAAATAAGAAAATAATATGAAAGCATTCCATTTTCATGAAACTACTAACGATATCGTTTAATTTGCATTTGCACTTTTACTTTTCAAGAAATAAATTGCTAAACGTACGAACGCGTGACGCTGAAGAGAGCTTTTTTCCGTACAAACGCGGGACAATGGCACAGTCGTATTTCTCAATAGAATTTGATAAAACTAATTAAAATCGAATCCTTTCTTCACGCAGATCGTCATAAAGAAAGCGGATTTCGGCTAGACGTGTTAGTTTTCGAGATATGAGCGATTGAAGGTGAACGGCGCATACACATTTCCCTCATGGTTCGAAACAGCTGTTGCGCACGTGTATCTTCAATTGCTCATATCTCGAAAACTAAGACGTTTATTCGAAATCCGCGTTCATTATGACGATCTGCGTAATGAAAGGAATCGATTTTAACTAGTTTTATCAAATTCTATTGAGAAATACGACTGTGCCATTGTCCCGCGTTTCAACTGGAAAACGCTCTTTCCAGCGTCATGCGTTGGTACGTTTACCAAGTTATTTCTTTAAAAGTAAAGGTTCTCATGTAAATTTGATGAAAACATTAGAAAGAGCATGAAAAGGAGATGCAATCACATTATTTTCTTAATTATCCAATGTTTCATTTGGTCAGGGTACCTCAAAATGTAATAAAATGCATATTCGGAGTAATAGCGTGATGTCTCTCTCTATGTCCCTCTATAACTCTCACTCTCTCTATCTCACTCTCTCACTCTCCAGCGTCTAGTCCAGTCGAACGTACAGTATCTAGGGGGTTGATCCGTAGCTGTCAATTGACGCGATTGCATCGTAAACATGAAGTATACTTTCGGAAAACGATTACGGAATAGAAGGATGGATTTTGATAATTATCAAAGAAGAAAAACTATATCAGATGAGTATTTTATTAACAAAACATGAAAATTATTAAGGACATTAACTTTGTGGTAATTTTATTTCTATTCCAGGTGAAGTCATGTTTCTGTTGGCTTTCAATGCAGGAGAATAGAACTTGTTGAGCAATAGATGAAAAAGCAATGAAGAATTTCTGTGTGGACCAGTGAATTTAATAATTGTGACAATGTAATAATAGGGAAAGTGTAAGCGATTAGTGCATATGCAAGGCAGTCTTATTGTAAATTATTCATCTACTTCATTGCTTCCTATTAGTTTAAATTAAATCTAAATGAATTAAAATAATATTTTTTTTTTTTAAATTCTATTTACTGATAGTAATAACATATTCTCTTATTAGCCATATATTCAATTACTAAATTAATTACAAGTATTCAATATTTATAAAGCGTAACTGTTTGTAGCAATGATGTTTATTATTTGATGTAATACAAATTGAATATAGGGTTTCTGCAGGTGTCTTCTTAGTCCGCTACATTCTTTAACATCTTATGTGACATTTATATCCATCCGTTGCACTATTTTATTCAAGTATATAACATATTATAACTATTATCCACTTATTATTACATACACACTGATCTGATAATACTGCTGACCTTTTGTAGTATTTGAAATGATTGTTATACCAGTTTTTTAACTTCAAGCTTGAATAGATATTTTGAAAATAGAGAATTTATTTCGTTACTTCAATTATGATGTTATAATTGATAGAAAGATATATCCATCCTTTGCAAATGATATCGTATGTTCAGTAACTGGATTAATGAAGGTTTTAGAACATAAATTTCACAAGAAATTAGCAGTAACAAAATATGTATTATACAGGGTGTAACGAAACGATCGCCTTTTCTCGTAACTGGAGGTTCGTGGTGACAACTCGAGTACTTGTGTAAAATTTCGTTCGAATCGGTCAAGGGGCTTAAAAGTTATTTCCATTTAAAAATCACCCTTTTTCGGTCCTTTTCGAATGATTTTAACTACACAATGGAAAGTGGAGAAAGTGAAAAAACAATTGATGAATACCCTGCTAGAATGTAAAAATTATCGATCGGGCGCACAATAATACATTTGCTATTTATTTCTATAATCTGACTATTAGATTTTAGAAATAAATAGCAAAATCCTTTTCAATACAATTTCAATTCAATTCAGTACAAGTATCATTGACTGAATTGATGGAAAGAGCGAGAGAACGCAATGAAAAGGAAAATAGCAGAAGGTAAGGTGTCGTGCGAGTGCACTAATAATTTAATAAGCAATGCATGAGCTCATTCTCTTTCTACTAACGAAGCTAAAGAGAATGATTTAAAATCAATGCATTGATGATAAAGAAAATTAAACTTACCCATTTCATGTTCTCCAAGTTCTTTTCATCGAAGTTTTTGAAAATGCTTCAGACTGGCTCCTCGATGATTTTCACAAAGCACTACCACTGATTTTGTCTTCAATCACTCGAGAATTTAAAGAAATAAGTATTAACCTATGCTTTCTCACAACACTGGTTAATTTGACACTTGTGACCTCGTACTATTTTAGGATAGTACATGTTCACTAAAAAGAGGTATGTATGTCTTTCGATAAAACCATGAGACATATTATGGTCCCAATATCAAGGCCATAATATCATATCATATACACCTGTCCTGCCCATCATCTGAAATACCGTATAACGTTCGGTGATGGATAGGTCATAAAAGTAGAGTAACGACCGCGGCCCATAAGTCGTATGCTAAATGGGTCTAACGAACTACAGCTTTCCGCAACTCCCGAACATTCAAGTTGAATTTTCGGAAGAAGTCGGACCTTGGATCTGATTGGTGGTACCAATAGCTTAATCGGCTCCGCCAATTAGATTTAGCGTTACGAAAGGTTGGGGATAAGGGACCAACAGCTCGTTGCTGGTGTCTCCCGATTTTTGCAGCACTCGTACTATAGTCCTGGAAGAGTTCAGACACTATTTTTCCTGAAGAGGATCAAACGTATTTTCGGCAACTCGTAGTGAGAAGTGTGAAAGAGAGTCGACTCTTCTCTACTCTACCCTGCTCGACGCTGCTCCGCTCTGCCTGCTCGACGCTACCCTGCTCTGCTCTGCTCTGCTCTGCTTCGACCGGCTCGGCTCTGCTCTGCTCGACGCCGCTCTGCCCTGCTCGTCTCTGCTCGGCTCTGCTCTGCTCGACGCCGCTCTGCCCTGCTCGTCTCTGCTCTGCCCTGCTCGGCTCCGATCTGCTCTGCTCTGCTCTGCTCTGCTCTGCTCCGATCTGCTCTGCTCTGCTCTGCTGTTTTCTCCAGCTTCGACGAAAAAAAAAGGTTAGCGGGAGTCCCAGCTCCTAGGAATCCTTATCTTACGAGTAAAAGTCGGAAAACGTGCGTTAATAGCCGTGGAATCGCCTAAAAATCACGAATTACGAGTTAAATCTGCTCCCAAAGTGCGTGAATTGGGAATTAAAGACATTAAATTAAGAATCGGAATAATAGTCTAATGTTGAGAAAACTTTGAGATTCGCCATTAATTCGAGGACCAAGTCTTTTGTGGGCTTTCGGATATGAAGTATAAATAGTTTTATGTGTAACTTATCTTAAATGCTTTTATCGATTACCGTGTATATAAGGCCGTCCTAAAGTCTTGTAGTTTCCGGAAATTTAGTTATACGCTTATAGTACAGTTGATGGGTCGAATTCGGTTGTAAAGAGTGATCGGGATATTCGTTCAGTTTCGGATTTCGGTTACGTTTAGTATAGTTTTGTCGCGTTTAACCAGAGGTGCATCCCAAGGTCGAATTCTCCCCGAAAGGAGCTACCTTGTTCGATCACCTTGTGGTATTACAGTTCGTTTTCTCGTCCGAAGGAACCCCGGAGGTGAATTCTCCCCGAAAGGAGCTACTCCGTTCGGTTCTCTTCGCGAGAGTTCCGTTTCGTTTTCGTTCAAAGGTCGCAGGAGAAACACCTGCCTCGAGTAGGCCTTTATTTATTTAGTAGTTAGTTAATTAGTAGAGAAATTCGTTGAAGTAATCCCGAGCGCTCTGAAAGAACCGTCTTCCAGACCATCCGTAATTATAGTTTTGTAGAATATGAAGAACCATCTATGCGTTATGAGATCCGACATATACAGCGATGTCTTTACGGAAATATAGAGAATTTGTTATCGAATATTTTGTGTAGTGATTTGACCCGAACTGCCAAATACGTCCATATCTTACGTTTCAGGAATCCACCCACTCTCCGCTTCCGTAATCCTACTCTTAAATTCACTGAGCTAGTTGGCATTTTAGTTTGACGAATACAGTATTTTGCGACTACTACAATACAGTGGTTCTTTCGGGAACCTGGCGCCCAACTTCCGTTTTAGAGTTTGATTAGGTACAGTTTACGACGATCGAAGGGTCAGCCAAAATATTTGTAGTGTAGCAAATTTTGGCGCCCAACGTGGGGCCCACCGAAGTTAGAATTTGATGAAATAGGCTTTCACAAATTCGACTTCAAATTATCGGGAGTAAAGTCTTATTTGCCGCGTATAATAACACCCGCATAGGGCAAATATAAGCTAGAATTTGGTGAAATAGTCTTTCGCAAATTCGGCTTACAATTATTTTAATTCGAGTCATATTATGTTTCATATCCGTTTCCTTTTCGAACTCCTATTGTCTCCAATCCAAATCCTTTGTTTGGCAATTCGGAGTTATACAGTAATTAGGCTTTCGAATCTCACGATTAATATTCAAATAGTCGAATTTAATCGAAGTTAACGTCTTCTCATATAGGATTGTCGTAACGAGCATTAATGATTTATGCTCATATTATTTCATATGTTAATAGCCTTTCCGTATCTGTTATAAGATACGGGTAATTCTAGTCGAATATTCCGGTCTTATTTCGAGCCGAAATAATCATCTTTAATTTCTAATACGGAAGATTTCGGCATACGAAATCTACGTGTAGAAAAACTATTGAGGGGGAAACTAGGGGGACACCGCGAGTGCCCAGCCGCGCGGAACTAAGCCGATTAACTCACGCTCCGCTGACTTTCCATTGTCTCGGCATAGGACTTAGAATATTCGACTATTATAAATATATATATATATTCGCAAAGCGAATTTAATTTTATTTCGATATCTTTACGAATTACTTTAGCATTTTTCCCTTTGTTTTCGCGACTTTCAGGGGAGCTTGGATAACGGACACTTACGGAATATTGCGCCTACTAATTAATAAACTAATTATTGATTATTAATTATTGATTATTAAATTATTTAATCGCGAATTACAATTAGTAATTTCATATTCAAGTTTATTTTGTTTTGTTTTGGGAAGGTTTGACTTCCGTACATTAGTCAGAGCTGCATTTCCGTAATCCTCCGAATATAAATAAAATCGCGAACATTGTCGCTCCGATTCCCAATTAGGATTTTCTTTATTTTTGTGTACCTTGTCTTTTCTTTTCAGGAATTACTAATGGTTTAAACTGCATTTTTCCCATTTATATGTATATTCCTTTTCGGTAACGCGTAATCGGGTATCCTTTTGTTGCCTTTCCTTCGGTTTTCTTCGGGAATTAGACATTTTATATTAGTTCCTTTTCGGTTTTCGCGTTAAGTTTAGTGATGGCTACCGCGACTTACGGTAATTTAGATTGGATCGAAGGGTTGACAGAGGATGAGGCTCGGAAGATCCTCAATCAGTATCGGTTAGACGACAAGGGCATATTACCCACCCTTCGTCAGAGGCTTCGAAAACATTTTTCGCGTGAAAAGAGTTCGGCGTTACCGCGTACTCCTCCGGGTACCCAGTCACACCAGACCACGCGTGCGGTCATGGATATTTCGCAGCTTTTGGAAAAAGCTGCTAATACCGTACAACCATTAGAGGCGATTGAAGATATGCCGAATCCAGTTCGGGTTACGCGACCAGCTACTCCTACGCCCATTCCGCAGGAGATTTATACTTCCATTCGTACCGGGACGCGTAGGAAAGAATATCATGCCCCTGTCGAGTCTAGGGATGTTAGAGATCGGTCACTCTCACCTCCGCGAGGGTCGTCCACTCCCACTCGTGCAGATTTCGACGAGTTTAAACGGGACGTGCACGATATGATCGGTCAACTGCGAGATGTGGTTTTGCAGATGCGTACTACATCCGCAGTCCCGACTGCTCCTGCTCCAAGGGAAGAATACTTCCCCGAAGAGGAAGAGCCGAGGGAAATATACCGTCGCCCTAATAGAGGTCACTTTCAGACACCGCGTTTTCCTCGATCTCTCGCGAATAGGGACTATGCCGCGCAATTCAACCAACTACATTCTACCTTGAAAAGAATGAACGTTTCGTTTAGCGGCAAATCAGGCGAGGACGTAGAAGCTTTCTTAGCGCGCATCGCGGAAACTCGCATTATTTTCGATCTCCCAGATGCGGAACTATTAAAGTACCTTCCTTTGCTTTTATCGGACATGGCTCTCCACTGGTTTCGTAGTCACCAGCGAGATTGGGAGAATTGGGCACATTTCGAGCGTGCCTTTCGTTCGCGTTTCGGGGCCCGCTCACTTCAGGTCTCCCTGCGGGTAGAAATAGCCCAACGGACGCAAGCGGAAGATGAACCCGTAGACCATTACCTTACGTGTATTCGGGTATTATTCGAACGAGTCTCACCTCCCATGTCGGAAGAAGAGTGGATTATTTGGGCGCATACGAACATGCTTCCACGCATTCAAGCGCTGATAGACATCAATAACATCGTCTCTTTTGATGCATTAGAATCTCGCGCTATCCAGATCGAGAGTAGCTTAGCTCGCCAAAGCCGGTATCGGGCACCGCCCTTACCAGAGCATTCGCTTTTCCCCGACTTAGCTTTCGGCCGACCTGCTCGACGTACGCGTGCTACCTTGGCTGCTGAAGAGCAACCGGTATTAGTCGCCCAGGAGAAATCTAAGAAAACAAAAGCCCCGAAGGACATACCGTCACCGGCACCTTCCATCTCGTCGAGTTCGGGAACTACTACTAATCCGTTCGTGTCGGAACCCATCGAACCACAGTCGTCCTTCGCTATAGACTTCGCGTGTTGGAATTGTCAGGAGCGTGGACATAGATATTCGGAATGTCCAAAGCCGCGTTCTCGTTACTTCTGCCATAAATGTGGCCGTGATGGAGTTACAGTACGCAATTGCCCTAAGTGTACGGGAAACGTACCCGGGACACGATAAATACCGGATCGTGTCCGAAAATAGATATACCGAACGTGCAGTTTCCAGCTGTGAAATTAAATTCATGTCGCCTTTCGCGAGAATTCTCGTCCGGTATCGAGAAGATATACTCGTTGACTACCGCCCTTTTGTACATAAAAATTAGAGTCCAGGGCTATTCTTTCTCGGCTTTAGTAGATAGTGGCGCATCGCGTACTTTTATTGGGAAATCCGGTCTTTTAAAAATTTCGTCGGCCGATGTTCGTGCTTCTACGGTACCTCCAGTTACGATAGTCACTGCCGATGGACATCGCGAAAATCTATCGCAATGTTACCCACTACAGTTTCACATAGAAGGTCGTAACCAAGTCATTCCGACCCTATTCTTTCCGTCTCTAGCCGTACCCCTTATTTTTGGGATCGATGCTCTACACCAATTCGGGATTGTTATTAATTATCAGGAACGTACCTGGAGTTATCGCGACGAACCGAATAGACAGTATAGCTTCGTGGATGCGCGAGACAACGTGCCCTATTGCAACGCACTTCGAGTCCTTAATGATTGCGAATCGGATCGTTTAAAAACGTCTTTAGATAAACAGATTCCGATATTAAAACAGGCACCGGGACTAACGAGTCTGACCGAACATCGTATCATCGTAGAAACTCCGACAGCGATCAAACAACGGTATTACCCCGTTTCTCCGGTTATTCAGCAGGCTATAAACCAGGAAGTAGATCGACTGTTACAGGACGATATTATCGAGCCTTCGAATAGCGATTGGTCTTCGCCTATAGTTATGGTACGAAAATCGAATGGTTCATATAGGTTTTGTCTAGATTTTCGTAAAGTCAATGAGGTATCGCGGAAAGATGCTTATCCCTTACCGTTCATGAACGCTATTTTGGATAAATTACGATCAGCTAATTATATTTCCGCCCTCGATCTTAGTCAGGCATATTTTCAAGTGCCAATGGAAGAGTCCAGTAAACCAATCACCGCCTTTACGGTACCAGGTCGAGGTCTTTTCCAATTTAAACGAATGCCTTTCGGACTCACAGGCGCACCAGCGACCTTCCAACGATTATTAGATAAAATCATTACACCGGACATGGAACCCCATGCTTTCGCTTATTTAGATGACATTATTATCGTCACGAAGACCTTTTCGGAACATCTCGAATGGTTAGATAAAATTTTTAAGCGAATTACTACCGCCGGACTTCTGATTAATCCAGATAAAAGCGAATTTTGTAAGACTAGTGTTACCTATCTCGGTTTTATTGTCGATCATCGTGGTCTTAGTACCGACCCTGAGAAAATTCGGCCGATTGTAGACTATCCTGCGCCGCGTAATATTAAAGAACTTCGTCGTTTCCTCGGTATGGCTTCATGGTATCGCCGATTCATTCCTGATTTCGCTACTACTGTCGCACCGTTGAATCAATTGCTTAAAAAGAATCAGTCTTGGCTTTGGACACATTTACAGTCCCAAGCATTCGATTTATTAAAACGGAAGTTAACGTCGACTCCCACATTAGCATGTCCAGATTTCGAGCGAACTTTTTGCTTACAGACCGACGCCAGTAACGTAGGATTAGGAGCCGTTCTCACTCAAAGCCTAGAGCATGGTGAATGTGTTATAGCATACGCGAGTCGTACCCTGACTCCCGCGGAAACTAAATATACGACAACGGAATTAGAATGCCTTGCTGTTCTCTGGTCCATCCGGAAATTTCGCGGTTATTTAGAGGGATACAAATTCACGGTAATGACAGATCACAATTGCTTACGTTGGCTTAATAACTTAAAAGACCCTTCAGGTCGATTAGGAAGATGGGCATTAGAAATGATGCAGTACGATTTCGATATCGTCTATCGTAAAGGTTCACAAAATCTTGTACCCGATGCGCTTTCACGAATACCTAGTTCGGAGAAACCTGAATTTTGTACTCTTGCGATCTCCATGAGCTACCCCACGACGGGATGGACCGAATCCACCGACTCCTGGTATACAGATCGTCGTAATACCCTCAAGGCGGCACCGTTTAAGTTTCCTGACTGGAAGATTGAGAATGATCTTCTATATTATAAACGCACCGCTAGTCGTTACCATGAGGAACTGGAAGATCTCGAACCTTGGAAACTGGTCGTACCCAGTGAGTTTCGCGAGGGAATCATGCACGAATTCCATGATACTCCCATGTCCGGACACTTGGGCGTCGATAAAACGTACCATCGAATTAGCCGATGTTTTTACTGGGTTGGAATGTATCGAACCATATTAGAATTCGTCCGGAAATGCGACATTTGTCAACGTACGAAGGTATCCCAGCAACCCCCTATTGGACTGATGGGTCGTAGATTCGTCGAGCAACCTTGGGACCTAGTTGCCGTCGACGTCATGGGACCGTTACCGAAAAGTTTACACCAAAACGCTTATATCGTTGTTTTTCAAGACTTGTTTTCGAAATGGATTGAATGTCGGGCAGTACGTACGGTAAATGGTGCGAAAATTAAAGAACTCCTTCTTGATCTGGTGATCACCCGTTGGGGAACCCCTCGAGTACTCATCTCGGACAATGGAACGGAGTTCGTAAACAAACTACTCGAACAAGTTTGCCGGGAATATAAAATCCATCATTCGACCACTCCCGTGTATCACCCGCAAGCCAACCCCGTAGAGCGCATTAACCGAATTATTAAAACTATGATCACTGCGTACGTCGGAAACAACCAACGTGAATGGGACGTACACTTATCAGAATTCAATTTCGCTTATAATACCGCTCATCACTCCGTCCTCGAGTGTAGTCCTGCTTTCTTAAACTTCGGTCGGGAGCTCAAACCAACTCCGCGCGAACTCGAAAAATTCGCCATTCCGCCCTCAGCGGCTGACTCTGCCGCTATCCATCCGTGGAAGGAACGAATGAAACGGATGAGAGATCTTCACGAATGGGTCGCGACTAAATTAGAATCCGCTTATCAACAGCAGGCCGAAAAATACAACTTACGTCGAAGAGAAAGACCGTTGAAAATTAACGACTTAGTCCTCTTTCGGCACCGACCTCTTTCGTCCTCCGCTAATTTCTTCTCCGCCAAACTCGCTCACCGTTACCAGGGACCGTATCGCGTAATTCATTTCCGTTCTCCTACAGTTATCGAAATCGAACATGTCGAAGCTAAAACGCGTATCAAAACGCACGTCAACGATGTCAAATTGTACGTTCAGTGATGCATTGTCTTTATTCCTTGTTGTGTCCGTCTCTTTACATCCTCTGTGTGCCGGGACTCACAGCTAATTTTTTTTATAGATGTCTATTCCGCAATTCCGAATTCCCCGCTGCGATATAGTGGCTCTGACGCGGGGGGAGACTCTGGCGTACATCCTGGAGATGCTGGACATCTGGCCGGAGTTGGAGGGGGAGGTCATCTCCCATATATACCGGGAGACCCCGGGCCCCATTTTACGGGGTTGTTTTAATTGTGGCCAGGCCGGCCATAATTATTCCCGCTGCCCCCGGCCTCGCGAAAGCCTATTTTGCTTCCGCTGTGGACGTCGAGGCCACTCGACGCGGACCTGTCCCCGCTGTAGCCCCGGATACCGGCTTCCCGCACCCCGGGAGATCGACCTGTCGGGCGAACCTGGCCTGTTCCAGCGCCGATAAAGCCTTCCCTATCTCTGTTCCTCTGTATATATTATGCCCATGAGGGCCTTGGATAAATATATTCATCCTCTATACATCTTTTGTGTCCATTTTATTTTTGACGCTGACAGCCACAACGACCTCTCGGAACTTCGCCAACCTCGGACTTATGCATCGGGAACTAATATCATTTTCTTCCCTATCGTAGCTATCGTTTACAGGTTTACCAGAGTCACGGGGATCCTAATTTGAGGGTACGGTGATTTCGAGACATTAATTCTTCTTTTGGAGCTTCTTTCTTTCCTTTTTCGCGACTATTCGAGATTCGATAGCGTAATTGCGTGAAATAGTATTCGCGACCAGTATATTGTGTTGGTTACGTGCAGATTCTCGTATAGTTCTTTGTATATACTTTCTCTTCTTTAGGTTACATCTTCTTACGATTCTGAGTTTCGTTGAACTCCGTAGCGTATTATTCTAGTTTGCTTTTGTACAGAATTCGATTCGTATCGTGTATATCGCTACAGTTAGTACAGATTAAGATTACGTTTTGTATGAAGTATATTCTTTATCGTGTACACCTTTTCGATTCAGTACAGTACCGTGTGAATAATTTCGTTTAGTATAGACTCTTATAGTGCGTATCACGCTCCTTTGTACAGATATTTTGCAGTACCGTGTATACCGCCTGCGTTTACCTAGTATTAAGCTACCGTTATATTATCGTGTAATTAGCCCATGCCGAATATAGCGTTTCTTTTCTTGTCTTTGCGAACTTCCGACTTACGACTATTGAAGATTCACGCAGCCCTCTTGTCAAAGAGCTATAGCTCCAGTCTAACGCCTACGTGAAGTCAAGTAATCCGCGCGTATTGGCGTTTAGTGAGGTTTGAGGTGTGTTCGACCTCGATTCGGTCTCTTTTTCGTGGGAAGGTAGAGTTGTGACCTCGTACTATTTTAGGATAGTACATGTTCACTAAAAAGAGGTATGTATGTCTTTCGATAAAACCATGAGACATATTATGGTCCCAATATCAAGGCCATAATATCATATCATATACACCTGTCCTGCCCATCATCTGAAATACCGTATAACGTTCGGTGATGGATAGGTCATAAAAGTAGAGTAACGATCGCGGCCCATAAGTCGTATGCTAAATGGGTCTAACGAACTACAGCTTTCCGCAACTCCCGAACATTCAAGTTGAATTTTCGGAAGAAGTCGGACCTTGGATCTGATTGGTGGTACCAATAGCTTAATCGGCTCCGCCAATTAGATTTAGCGTTACGAAAGGTTGGGGATAAGGGACCAACAGCTCGTTGCTGGTGTCTCCCGATTTTTGCAGCACTCGTACTATAGTCCTGGAAGAGTTCAGACACTATTTTTCCTGAAGAGGATCAAACGTATTTTCGGCAACTCGTAGTAAGAAGTGTGAAAGAGAGTCGACTCTTCTCTACTCTACCCTGCTCGACGCTGCTCCGCTCTGCCTGCTCGACGCTACCCTGCTCTGCTCTGCTTCGACCGGCTCGGCTCTGCTCTGCTCTACTTCGACCTGCTCTGCTCTACTCCGACCTGCTCTGCTCTGCTCGACGCCGCTCTGCCCTGCTCGTCTCTGCTCTGCTCTGCTCTGCTCGACGCCGCTCTGCCCTGCTCGTCTCTGCTCTGCTCTGCTCTGCTCGACGCCGCTCTGCCCTGCTCGTCTCTGCTCTGCCCTGCTCGGCTCCGATCTGCTCTGCTCTGCTCTGCTCTGCTCTGCTCCGATCTGCTCTGCTCTGCTCTGCTGTTTTCTCCAGCTTCGACGAAAAAAAAAGGTTAGCGGGAGTCCCAGCTCCTAGGAATCCTTATCTTACGAGTAAAAGTCGGAAAACGTGCGTTAATAGCCGTGGAATCGCCTAAAAATCACGAATTACGAGTTAAATCTGCTCCCAAAGTGCGTGAATTGGGAATTAAAGACATTAAATTAAGAATCGGAATAATAGTCTAATGTTGAGAAAACTTTGAGATTCGCCATTAATTCGAGGACCAAGTCTTTTGTGGGCTTTCGGATATGAAGTATAAATAGTTTTATGTGTAACTTATCTTAAATGCTTTTATCGATTACCGTGTATATAAGGCCGTCCTAAAGTCTTGTAGTTTCCGGAAATTTAGTTATACGCTTATAGTACAGTTGATGGGTCGAATTCGGTTGTAAAGAGTGATCGGGATATTCGTTCAGTTTCGGATTTCGGTTACGTTTAGTATAGTTTTGTCGCGTTTAACCAGAGGTGCATCCCAAGGTCGAATTCTCCCCGAAAGGAGCTACCTTGTTCGATCACCTTGTGGTATTACAGTTCGTTTTCTCGTCCGAAGGAACCCCGGAGGTGAATTCTCCCCGAAAGGAGCTACTCCGTTCGGTTCTCTTCGCGAGAGTTCCGTTTCGTTTTCGTTCAAAGGTCGCAGGAGAAACACCTGCCTCGAGTAGGCCTTTATTTATTTAGTAGTTAGTTAATTAGTAGAGAAATTCGTTGAAGTAATCCCGAGCGCTCTGAAAGAACCGTCTTCCAGACCATCCGTAATTATAGTTTTGTAGAATATGAAGAACCATCTATGCGTTATGAGATCCGACATATACAGCGATGTCTTTACGGAAATATAGAGAATTTGTTATCGAATATTTTGTGTAGTGATTTGACCCGAACTGCCAAATACGTCCATATCTTACGTTTCAGGAATCCACCCACTCTCCGCTTCCGTAATCCTACTCTTAAATTCACTGAGCTAGTTGGCATTTTAGTTTGACGAATACAGTATTTTGCGACTACTACAGTACAGTGGTTCTTTCGGGAACCTGGCGCCCAACTTCCGTTTTAGAGTTTGATTAGGTACAGTTTACGACGATCGAAGGGTCAGCCAAAATATTTGTAGTGTAGCACACTTTTGAACTGTTTGAAGTAGGCTGAAGAGAGAGACACAGAGAGAAAGAATAATCAATAATTATTTTCGACTACTTTTATCAGTCTTCTTCACTTTTCTAACTGCTCTTCTCTCTACCCCGCTACAACTATTTCATCGTAGAAGCGTGTCTGTGCGTACAAAGATAAATGTTTTAAATGATATTTTCCGTTTTATCGATTTTTTACTTGTAAAATTTTAAGCATTATACATTTGAAAGCGCAGTCCACCACTTACTTAGCAATGATTTAAAATTTTGCCGGTGTTCGATCAAATAGTCTGGTAAAGGGGGATTACATACATGAACTACATACGCTAGTTTATTTGGGGGGATACTAAGTATTTTTTAATTGTAATAGTACCAATTCTAGTATCGTCGTTGCCTAGTTACTAAATAATGTCAGTCGCATTAAGGAGGTTGATTCCATACGTCTAAAGTCAAAAGAGATTTATCGTAGACTCTCTACTGACTAAAGTAGTAAGAGATCAGATTTGGCAACGTTGCTTCTGTCATAGACAACAGGTGATTGCCAGTTTTACAAAATAATATTATTTGCAAGTTTTCTGGCTTTCAATTATTTATAGGTATAGGTATTTATGTTGCAATATAGTTTTAATTATAAAATATTCCAAAGGCATCCAAAAATGTTTAAAAATAAGGCATTATACATGCATTATGTTTCAGGAATAATAAAATATTTATTAGATATTTAATAAATTATTGTTCAGGTACTTATTTTGCTTTTATTGTTAAATAACCATCAACTCAAATTCCCTTTCATATATTCTGCATAGATGAATGCTTTTCAAAGAACGCGGGCTACGACGATTGCGACGTTGCCACTATTTCATTTAATGGAGGTTGACGTTATAAAAAACAGCATTTTCCCGAAGAAAATTTTTGATTTATTGATGGTACAGTTACCAAATCGATATGTTTCAATCTGTCATGTAATCATTAGATACTTATTAACTTTTTTTAAGAGTTTCACACGTTTCTGTTCGTTAATCTTCGCGTATTTTAAGTATGAAGAGAGAAAAAATTTGCCTGTCCATAAGATTACATGTTAAATCGTAACAAATTATTTTATTTATATCTAATTGTATAAGTATCCAAACAATCTAAAAATTAATATAGTGACTTTTCTAATACTACTAAGCTTATACAAAGTTTTGTATCAACATTTGTTCGTTAATTCTAAATCGGACCAACCTCCTTAAAGAGCTCGACGAGATTAGGCGATTAAAACATTATGAGTTACACACCCCGCGAAATAGCACATATCGTGGAAGTTTATTATTGTAGTGGAGCAAACAGAGCAGCAACAGTGAGAAATTATGCAGAACGCTACCCAGAAAGACGGCATCCTGACAGCAAAGTAATTGCACGATTAATTCAGCGATTTAAAGGCACAGGATCATGCCTCATCGCTAATGAATGTGGAAGACCGAGGACAACACGCACTTCAAGAAGGGAAGAAGAAATATTAGAATTATTCGAAGAGCATCCTGAAAAAAGTACGCGTAGCGTAGCAAGACAGCTTGGTGTAGATCACATGTCTGTACACCGAGTGTTGAAGGAAGATTCGCAACATCCGTACAAGATCTGCCACGTACAAGAGTTGCGGCCTACAGATTATACAAAACGAGTTACGTTTTGCCAGTGGCTACTCGAAAGGGAGAGTCAAGAGCCAGGATTCAGCAGAAGAGTTATATTCTCAGATGAGAGCAAATTCGACCATGAAGGAGTCTTCAATACCAGGAACAATCATTGTTGGAGCAGAATGAATCCCTATGCAACACAACCCAGGGCATTCCAGAGAAAATGGAGCATAAATTTATTGGGAGGAATTGTAGGGAACTATGTAGTAAGATGATAAATTTCATGGATATTATTTTCTTTTCAAACAAGTTGCTAATAATGTATCTATTTTTACAGATAGGTTTTGTTGTAATTCCCGATCGGTTGACTGGGGAAATTTATGATAATTTCCTCAGGAATGAGCTACCAGAAATTTTAGAAGAGGTGCCATTGGAAATTAGAAGAGGCATGTGATTTCAGCAAGATGGAGCTGGACCACATTATCACTGAGTCGTGAGAGCAACCCTTCACGACATCTTTCCACGCAGATGGATTGGACGACGACGACCTGTGGAGTGGCCCCCAAGATCACCGGATCTAAATCCGCTTGATTTCTTCTTGTGGGGCTACTTGAAGAATTCCGTCTACACAGGCGGCATAGTTGATGACCAGGACGATTTGGCGGCATGCTTGGACATAGCCCTCGCGGAAATTTCCGAGGAAATGCTGGGCTCCATGCAGTCCAACTTATTAAGAAGAGCGAGGCTATGTATTCAAGTAAATGGTCAAAATTTCGAGCATTTGCTGTAAGTATTCGTTAAATTTATGCTATTTTAACATTTGTATTCATTTACTTTCATAAATAACTAGAAAACTTTTTACAGCTGACATTTACTTGATAACATGGCCCGCTTTTTTTGATAAGTTGGCCATGGAATCCACAGCTTCTTCGGAATTATCAAGCAGGGCTACATTCAAGCGGATTGCCAAACATCCAAGTCATCAACAACGTCGTCGTAGAGGGAATTCTTCAAATAGCCTCACAAGAAGAAATCAAGCAGATCAAGATCTGGTGATTGTGGGGGCCACTCCATAAGTCCAATCACCCATTCCATCTGCGTGGAAAGTCGTGAAGGTTTGCTCTCATGACTCTGATAATGTGGTCCAGTTCCATCTTTCTGAAACCACGTGCCTCTTCTGATGTCCAATGGCACCTCTCTAAAATCTCTGGGAACTCATTCCTGAGGAAATTATGATAAATTTCTCCAGCCAACCGATCGGATTATTAAAGTCCTCTCCACAAATTTAAGCTGAACCGTTTCTGGAATGCCCTAGGTTGTATTGCGTAGGGATTCAATCGGTTCCAGCAAAGATTGTTCCTGGTTGACTCAGTCATGGTCGAATTGCTCTCATTTGAGAGAAGAATTATTATGTCAGAATGCTGACTCTTGACTTTTCCTTCGAGTAGCCACTGACATATCCGTACGCACCACAACTCTTAAACGCGGCAGATCTTGTACGGATGTTGCGAATCTTTCAACAGCACTCGGTGTACATACATGTCATCTACATCGGGCTGTTTTTTTTTCAGGATGCTCTTCAATTACTAATATTTCTTCTTCAATTCTTTATGTGTTTTCATGTTCTCGATCTTTCATCTTTATTAGATATCAGACACGAACCTGTTGTCTGATATTGCTGAATTAAACGTGCGATTACTTTGTCGTTAAACGTCGTAGCTTTGCGTAGCGTTTTGTATAATTTCTCACACCTGTTGCTTAATTTGTCCCAGTATAATAATAAACTGCCACGATATCTGCCAAATATGTATTTTATTTTATGAATGTTTTTTAACTTATTGTATTTTATAAATCGTTGTATTTTTCAAATAAACATTTAAATTTAATAGTAAAATCTTGTTTTTCATTTCAGAAAAAGCCGAAAGTAAAACATAAAAATTTTCCAAGTTGAAAATCGTTTCAAGGAGAAGTATTGCTTTAACATTTGCCTTTGTATGCACACACACGCTTCTACGATGAAATAGTTGTAGCGGGGTAGAGAGAAGAGCAGTTAGCAAAGTGAAGAAGGCTGATAAAGAGTGGTCGAAAATAATTATTGATTATTCTTTCTCTCTGTGTCTCTCTCTTCAGCCTACTTCAAACAGTTCAAAAGTGTCAAATTAACCAGTGTTGTGAGAAATCATAGGTTAATACTTATTTCTTTAAATTCTCGAGTGATTGAAGACAAAATCAGTGGTAGTGCTTTGTGAAAATCATCGAGGAGCCAGTCTGAAGCATTTTCAAAAACTTCGATGAAAAGAACTTGGAGAACATGAAATGGGTAAGTTTAATTTTCTTTATCATCAATGCATTGATTTTAAATCATTCTCTTTAGCTTCATTGGTAGAAAGAGAATAACCTCATGCATTGCTTATTAAATTATTAGTGCACTCGCACGACACCTTACCTTCTGCTATTTTCCTTTTCATTGCGTCCTCTCGCTCTTTCCATCAATTCAGTCAATGATACTTGTACTGAATTGAATTGAAATTGTATTGAAAAGGATTTTGCTATTTATTTCTAAAATCTAATAGTCAGATTATAGAAATAAATAGCAAATGTATTATCGTGCGCGCGATCGATAATTTTTACATTCTAGCAGGGTATTCATCAATTGATTTTTCACTTTCTCCACTTTCCATTGTGTAGTTAAAATCGTTCGAAAAGGACCGAAAAAGGGTGATTTTTAAATGGAAATAACTTTTAAGCCCCTTGACAGATTCGAACGAAATTTTACACAAGTACTCGAGTTGTCACCACGAACCTCCATTTACGAGAAAAGGCGGTCGTTTCGTTACACCCTGTATATAGAGAATGGATATCTCTCCAAATGTGAATTGGAATTTTCTTTGAAGATAAGAACAAAATGAATTCAACAATACACTGAAATGTATAGAAGATCAACATCCTCTCAAATTTCAAGAGATAATATCCTACGGAAGAGGTTCCAAACACTATAAGAGCAATATTTATTTTGTCCATTCTTCAAATTTTGTAGAACCATAGTTTACCAATCATCTTAATGTTATAAATTCAATTAGTAAATAAAATAGCCATATCTGAGTTTATTTAAGAATATAAACAAAATATTGGTATATGTTGAAAACTAAAGAAAGGAACTAATGAGTCAAATAAATGTAACACGACATATGGAAGGATATTGCGGATCACTCCAGAAACCGTATTCAATTTGTATTACAGCAAATAATAAATATCATTACTATAAGCAGCTTCACTTCACAAATATTAAGTAATTGTGATTTTGTTTGTAAATTAAATAACCTATTACTAATATTAGAGTATGTAATTACTTTGTGTAAATATAATCAGGAATGGAAGAGGAAAAATATTATTTTCGTTCAACTAGCTTTAATTTATAATAATAACAAGCATTGTCGTACATGAATAATTTACAATAAGAGTAGTGGTAGCTAGGGGGTTCCTGTGACACGGTGGTGAGGGGAGTGCGGGTGTGCGGGGGGGAAGTGTCTTGGGTTCCTGTGACATGGAGGTGAGGGGGGTGCGGGTGTGCGGGGGGAAGTGTCTTCTTAAGAGCTAGGGTTTATTGGGTGATGAGGAGGGTGCGGGTGTGCGGAGGAAATGCTTTGGCTATGGGGAGTGAGAGAGAGAGAGATCCCTCTCACCCTCTCTTTCTCTCTTAGAGTCTCTCACCCCTCTCCCATCAGCCTAGGGCCCGGATGGTTAATTATCCTACGGGTCCACTAGTTCTCTAAGGCTTACCCCCTCTCCCATGTCACTAGGGTCCGGATGGTTAGTTATCCTACGGGTCCACTAGTTCCCTAAGGGTTACCCCTCTCCCATCACCCTAGGGCCCGGATGGTTAGTTATCCTGACAGTTACCCAGAGAACTTTTTTTTGTATTTTAGTTGGTGGAGGAAAAAGTTTCTTTTTTCTCCACTAGGTGGCGATCACGAAAATTACTGGGGCAGCTACACCGCTAGGGGTCCTAAGCATCTTACGGACTGCCATTTTTGTTTTCTTAGTCCTGCCCTCGGAGGGTCTTTTCTCCCTCCACATACTTATCCTAGACCCTTCCACTATTTTCCTACTATGGACCCGCCATTTAACTTGATTTCACACTTAACCATTTTTCTTCCCTCTTAACCTACCTCTACACCATTGAAGGGTCTTTTTCCCTCCACATACCCATTCTATTCCCTCCTACTATTTTCCTCCTTGGGTCCTTCTTTTAATTTCACATTATACCTTTCTTCAACCTTGGGTACAGATTCCTTTTTTCTTATACAAGCTGTCGATAAATATAAAGTGAAAAAATATGCAGTATCAAGTGATTATTAATTTAGCGTATAGACAGAATTCTCCAGTAATTCATATAATTACAAGAATAATAGATGAAATTATGCAAAATTTATCACGAGCGGTAAATGAAGAAACAATCGAGACGTATGGAATGGAGTATGAAAATAGTAAGTTATTATGAATGAGATTGCATCATACATTTTTCTAAAATCTGATGATTTTTTACAGTAACACGCTGTATACAACTGTTGATGAGAGGTATCAGAATGATTGAGATAGAGGCAGGGATAATTCCGCAGGAAGAGGAGGAGGAGCAGGAGGAGGAGGAGGATGAGGAGGAGACAACGATGGAGGTAGCAAGGGCAGAAGAATAGCTTGATATTTTAAAATATTATATGTTAAAACTCTTTTTAGTTATATATATATATATATATTGAATAAAAGTATTATATGTTAAATCTTTTGAATATTGAATAAAAATTACTGTAAGCATATTATGAGTGAATAGATTATTCATTACATCTTCCTGTAAGCATGCTCTACATGTCACATAGTTAACAGACATTATTTTTCCTTTTGCGAAACAATGGGGAGTGAAATTCTAGGGACCACCCAATGTTCCTCCTATGAGCTTTCCCAGGGCTCTCTAAAACTGACCCGATACCTTCTGCCCATATTTTACCCTCTCAACCAGTCTCTAGCTATTTTTTTCGAGACTTTTCTCACAAACAGGTCAGATAAATGAGCCCACGTGCTAAACAGAGTCACAGTGTGAAGTAAGATTGTCAAGAAGCCATTGATGCGCTCGATACTTTCGGACCATATTTTACCCTCTAAACCAGCCTCTAGCTATTTTTTCGTGACTTTTCCTCCCTCAAGCAGACCAGACAAATCATTCAGCCTCTAGCTATTTTTTTCTCAAGACTTTTCTCACAAGCAGAGCAGACAAATGATCCCACGTGCTAAACAGAGTCACAGTGTGACGTAAGATTGTCGAAAAGCAATTGATGCGCTCGTAAATTTTAAGCTGCACTCAGGATATGTCCTTAAGATGCTAGTATTCCCAACCCAAGTAATAATGGACGTATATTTCACGACTCGTTTCTAAATAATGAAAAGTTTATATTTTAAACTGTCATTACTTTATCTGAGGAACGTGACTATCTGCACCATCTAGTACGTTTTATGACACGTTTGAATTAAATATATTTGTTTTAGATGACGGTTATTTGATCTGAAGAACGTGTATCTCACGACTTGCTTTTAAACAATGAAAAGTTTATATTCTAGACTGATGTCACTTTATATAAGGAACGTGTATATAATTAAATGGATTTATTTATTTTAATTAACAACTACTTGATCTAAAGAATACATGTATCAACAGGTTTAAAATAATGAATTCTCTTTGAAATCTACAATCATGAGTGAGTAACCCATCAAAAATGTCGTTCGCCTGCAACAGTCCCTCCACTCTCAATTTCCAATAAGCGTGTATATCTTATGCCTTCCTACGATATTATTCAAAGCCACCCAAGTTTCGTTTGCCTGCAACACTTCCCCTACTCTCAATTTCCAAGTGTGTATATCTTATTCCCTCCTAGGATAATATTCAAAGTCACCCACGCTAGCAATAAGGAAATTTCATTCAGTCTCGATTAGAAGCGTGAAGCAGTCGAAAGTTCAAGTCTGTAACGCTGCAGTCATAATATTTTATTGTGGTGTAATAGCAGTATTGAAGCTTCAAGCAGTGCAAAGTACCAGTTTCACGTTGCAGATAGAATATTTTTTTATTGTCACGTAATTGTCGTAGAAAATCTTTAGAAGGTAAGAATTATTTTTTCTTTTTTACGTTATTCTCTATTCTTAATATTATTTTATTATTATAGAAATGGATTTAACTAAGATTAATGAACTCGCAACTGTAGAACCAAAAACTTTTATAAAACTGAATACTTTGGAGATTGGGGGGTCATACCGAAAAACTGAATTATCGAAAATTAAAACCAAATATGGGGAGAGAATAATAGCAAAGCTGCTTACGAAGGAATGGTTCTTCTTGCCTGCGAGGATGATGGCATTACTGGAAAAACCAGAACAATTCAAGAATTTTCAAGATGCAGCTTCAAATCAAATATTAACATTCACGTATCATGGTGGAAATTACAATAATATGACATTTGCAATTGTTAGTCAAATTTCAGAAGATTAATTTAGAAAACATTTGTAAGGAATAATTTAAACACAAATAAATGATTATTATATCTTATTTATTATTTTTTTCCTTCATTATAATGATAAGCTTAACTATAGTCTATTAGCGATTAACATACATTTCTAACTATTAGCGATTAACTTACATTACTAACTATTAACGATTAACTTACATTTCTAACAATACTTGTAAGCGGGTTATATTCAACAATTTTATCATGTATAATTAAACAATACGCAGTAGTATTACTTGCAATATTTTTAGAACAATCGATCTCTATTTTAACGTCAACTGTGCCAGATTTAATAGATTCGTTTTGATGCGAACAATCAATGACAAAGAGAGGGCCATATTCTAAGAAATTGTTGTAATCAAGCATTGGTTTCGACGGTTTTTCTCCAGCATAATAGGATTGGATAAATTTAACATACATATCATATAGTACAGAAAATCGTGATTTTTCAGTATCAGTATCAAGTCGATAATACGGATAAAATTCAGAATTAAGATAGACTTTAATATCACGAACAAAACTATCATCGAAGTCAAACACCTTCATATGCTGCGTATTCTTCTTATTTGTTCTAAATGCTAGAATAACGTATCGAGGCTTCTCCAATTGTGTTGCAGCTTTTACAGCCCACTAATGCCTCTGTGTTTCTGGTAGAAGCGGGTATTCGTAGAGTTCCCAGGATCGAAAAGCCATGGTGAGGCTTTTGTTTTGGTCGATAATACGTAGAAATTGAAGTTTTGTGTATTCATTCAATGATATATGAGGAATTCTCCATTGCACTTTTTGAACATCAATTTTGGAGTCGGTGATTTTCGTTGAAGAATATATCGAATTCGTATCATTACGCGCTCGAATGAGAACGAGCTCATGACGTGCATTTATAATGACTCTTCTGTAGTCTTCACAAAAACCCAACAGCATTTTCAGTGGTAGGCAAAAATTTAAATATTTCGTAGGCTTATAATCTGATAGAAACCATCCTGAATGGTGTTGACTCGTACTCTCCTCCCCAGTCAGAGAAATGAGATTCTTCATGGAACTAGTAATACCCACATTCTTACTGCGGTCAATCTCAATACCATTCAATTCATAGCGAATTTCATCGAACAAGAATGCCATGGAATTGCAGTCAAGTCCCACTGTATCTTGAACTGTTGCACCCTGAGCACGAGTGCCCTCGATTAATTTTCCCTCTATGTATAGGTAACTCTCACATGGTAGAAGAATTAAATCTTGCTGTTGTATTGGAATTCGAATTTCGTCACTATTTCCCAATGATGCATTTGCATACGGATTGTAAGCATGTATTTCTATTTTAGTAATGCGATTGTCGTACACAGGTTGTGCGGTTACGTCCAACAGGTCCATTTTTATTTCTGACCTTGAAACCCAGTGATTGAAGAAAGGTTATATTTTTTCTTGTTAGCGGTCTTCTAACGTAATCCCCACCCAATGTATCTGCTCCTGCAGCAACTGTTGGACTGATGATAGGCTCATCTGGTATCGGTGATTTATAAGTATTCTTGTAAATTAGCATTTTCTAATGTGTAATCGAATTGTAATTTCTTCCCCACCGAAATTTACTAGACGGTTTTCCTGATCGAGAATGCGCAAAGTAAGACGGTCAATTACTTTCACAATGACTGGCAAATAAATGACGTTTTTCGGTGTTTCCGAGATTTTATAGCCTGGTGGCACGCTTGGAAAAAATTCATGTATAACATGTTGAGGTTTGCCGTTTGTATATGCACCAGCAGTAATATTACATTCAATTCGTAAAATATTGACCCTTATAATGTTTACGGGCTGGTCTGATTCGGCTAGAGTGTTCGGCTGAATAATTCGATCTGACGAAAAACCCAATAAAGAGCCTATATTATTAGGTTTTGTAAAATCGATCAGATATTTACACTTTATTTCACTTTTCAACGTATTATTATTAGCACGTAGAATAATGACATCTTCATTATCCGCCTCATGCATCAATGTACGCAAAAGATCATTTATAGCACTCAATTCATAACAACCTGTAGGTATAGTCAGATCTTCAGTATCGTAGTAAAACTTATTGTTCGACTCATCAACATTAGCGATTGAATTGAAGCTCTGAAAGTCTACGAGACCAAGTTCTCATATTGCTCCTCCCGAAGATTGATCGGTGGGAAAAAATCTGCCTCTAATATGGACTCGCGGTCAGACAGCGTAACCGTTAAAGACATTGTTCACGTAGAAACTTGACACACAACTGACCGCATGTGCTTGTATCATACGATTGATATTGATCGTGGTTGTAGTAGATTATAGCAGAAGGACCAAAATAATCTAAAAGTTCAATTGGAGGTTTCAAATTTCCGAAGGAGTCGAAATACTTTACGTAATTATTACGTTTAACGTAGGCAACCCAATGTGTACCAGAACCTTTATCTGCATCAAGATTCACGATTGCACACTCATTGCATAGTACGGTTTGTGGTAGAGATGTGCGCATAAAAACTCCTCGAAAATGTGGTATATCCTGACATGCATGTAATAATTGAATATTACTAGTAGCTCCAGATTTCGGGAGGTTGCTTATTTTTTTTTTTTGCGAGGTTTTTTTCCTCCTTTTCAAACCCTCCCCCCTTCGTCCGTAAGGGGTTAGGTATAAACCATGTCCACGCCTGCCTTCTATTACACGATTGTGACGCTGTATCTCTTCCAATTGTCTCTTGGATGCTTTCGCACCGTTTACAGCTTTTGTTATACCTGCTGCGCCCCCAGCTAATGCGCCCACTGCACTCAACAGTGGGAGCAGAGGTAATAAACCCCCCCGTTTTTTTTTTTTGAGTAAATTGCTTTTTCCTCAATAAACCTTCTCGTTTCTTCGGTACACGAATTTTTCTTTTCTTCATGCTTCTTCCATGCACTTGTAGGCCTAAGCCAAGTTTTCGTTTTACATTCATGGATGCCCAGACTGCTGCTGCAGCTGCTCGTTCACGTAAAGATGAGTCACTAGCAGTAATACGTTTTCGTGCACGCTGTGCAAGAAATTTATCAGCCTGGTGACGTGGTGGCAGATCCTTATATATTGAATATGCGATATCGTGTTCACGACAGGCTTCGTCTAGAGGATTTATACCAGGATCACCACGTGCTAACCGTTCTCGAAGTCGAGTACCTGGTCCGCAATAATTGTAGCCAGGTATGTGTACTTCGAACGGTAATTTATTCAGTATTTTATTGAAAAAAGTTCCACAACCGTAGCTTACCATGTGGAACTTTCTTTCTGTTTCTCACACAGAGTTTGCTGACAAGCCCAGCAATCTTTTATTGAAGGGAGCGGTCCATCAATGTGATCTGTATTAGGTAGATTATGATGTTTAAAACACCAGCGATATTGTTGTACTTCAGGATCTGCACGAATATGTTCAGGCAATTTATTCCAAACCTCTTGAATACTACGCGGAAAGTACTTTAAAAGTAAAATTTTCGGTATGTATTCAAACTGCTCAGCGGTTAATACCTCCAAACTTGACACATCTAACACTAATAACGGCATGATGAGAACTGATCAAACAATTCATTTCATTCCTCTAAATAGGTTGTATGACCACAGAGTTTTCAGTCATGGACTTCGTAAAGCAGCCGCTCGGTATTCGTGTTTCTAATATAGATTACCGAACAACCGATAAATGCATGAGACGTCACGGACCTCTACTCCCATCAACCATACGCTGTATAGTTTGTGGCCCTTCAAATTGTGGAAAAACAAATGTATTGCTGAGCCTTATAGAAAGCCCTCAGGGTGTGAGATTTGAAAACCTATACGTTTATTCAAAATCGTTGCAGCAACCAAAATATCGATACTTGGAGCGACTATTATCGGACAATGAAGAAATTAGTTATTTCCAATTTTCTAATAATAGTGAGGTTATAAAAGTAGCTGAAGCACTACCAAACTCAATTTTCATATTTGATGATGTTGCAACCGATAAGCAAGACAATATAAGAGACTACTTCTCCATGGGTAGACATTCTAAGATTGATTGCTTTTATCTTTGTCAGACTTATGCAAGGATACCAAAACATCTAATACGTGATAATGCAAATTTTTTAATTATTTTTAAACAAGATGGAACTAACCTAAAACATATATATAACGAACATGTAAATACAGATATGGCGTTTGAAAAATTTTATGAATTGTGTTCAAATTGTTGGAAGCGTGATTATGGATTTTTAGTAATTGATAAAGACAGTGCAATGCAAAATGGACGATATCGAAAGGGTTTCAATAAATATGCTGTGATTAAAGAGTGATGTTAATGGTCAAAAATGTTAGTTTAACCTTGAACGTTGAACAAGTCTATATATTGAATAGAGAATAGCTTTACAAAATGAAGGAGAAAAAGCTTCTAAAGAAGATTGCTGAGGCAAGTGAAGTAATTCGTCAAAAATATCGCGCACTCAAATCAGACAGAGTAATGATGGAAGACAGTTTAAATGAAACTTTTAAACCAATAGTTGAACCATTAAAGAAGCTCACCGAAAATAATCAAGCAATTTTCGTTGCACCGAAACATGAGATGAAAATGGAACCTATAAAGAGATCTCTCTCACACGAGGAATCTTTCATAATTCCGATGAAACGAAGAAAGTCTTATCTCACATCGACTCCAGAGCGGAAAGATTTCATACGCAGCTCCAGAATTAACGTTCAAGGTCATTCATCGGATGATGAGCAGGAATATCCACAGTCGCACGAAACACAGTACCTTTCTCTGGAAGATGATGAAGAGGAGGAGGAGGAGGAGGGGGAGGGGGAGGAGGAGGAGGAGAAGGTGAAGAAGAATAATGAATATGGCACGCAAGATTTAGCGAAATAAATAGAATTACCTGTGCATACTTCCATCGAGGATGTAAAAGATGCTAATCGAAGTACGATAAAGTCTGGTTCAATTGCATCCAAATATATAGAATTGTTGACGAATAATGCTAAGGATCAAATTGACAGTAATTTTGGAGTTAAGTTACATAAAGTGACGAATAAAATGTGGCTTGCAAATGTGCTTTTAATGTTGATGATTACAGTAATTTTATTATTATCGATAAGGAGTATTATCCTGGCACGAAAGGTCTATTTGAATTGATCTTCATGAAAGAACCTGAAGACTATACTAAAGATGATTTAGACACATATAAAAGTATTCTTTCTCAAACTAATGTGCACAGAGCAGATAACATTAGTACAGGAAAGCTTCGTGGGAATAAGGGACATAAATGGAAGAAAATAATTAGTGAATTATTTCCACCGAAGACAAAACTTGTACAAGGCAAGGGATATATGCGTGTTAATAATAATCCCGTGAGCTATGTACATTGGAACGATCCAAACGAACTGGTCGAGCGATTAAAACTATTAATTGCATCATCTGCTGCAGGTCATACGAATCACCATAATGAGATACAGTCAATAATTGAGGAGCTCCATGAAGAAGGTATCATCTTATAAAAGAGATTGCAGTTTCAAGATTTTCTCAGTTCAACGTACTACTTCACTATGACGATAAATAAATTTGGAGCTGGTTTCAATACTGGTAAAGTGAGAAATTATTTTCACAAAATTGATGATGATACGTTAAAGTATGATAAATATAAGAATGCATTTAATGCCAAGAAGAAAATAATTTCAATCTTGGGATCTGATGTCACTGATGAGACAAGTGCGGTGAATATCAGTGTTCTTGTGAGTAATTTGACACCATTGCGTGATAGCTTTACAAAAGAAATGAATGAATATAGTGTGAAGCTGAATGAATATGCATTAAAATGTGAAATTCTTGAGGAAAAAATGACAAATCTGTTGAAAAAACGTATCGACGAAATTGATGAAAGAATCGAAAAATTGAATGATAAAATCGATCATAATAGTTACAAATTGGCAGGATCTAAATAAGAGAAGAAAGCGTTATTCTATATAAAAGAGATTGCAGTTTCAAGATTTCCTCAGTTCCACGTACTACTTCACTATGACAATAAATAAATTTGGAGCTGGTTTCAATACCGGTAAAGTGAGAAATTATTTCCACAAAATTGATAATGATACGTTAAAGTTTGATAAACAAAAGAATGCATTTAATGCCAAGAAGAAAATAATTTCAAACTTAGAATGTGATGTTACGGATGAGACAAGTGCGGTGAATATGGCTGCTCTGTTACGTAATTCGATGACTGTACGTGATAGCTTAATGAGAGAATTATTTGGATACAGTGAGAAGCTAACTCACTATTACCTAAAATGTAACATTCTTGAGGAAAAATTTACAACTCTAATGAAAAAAATCGATGAAATTGATGAAATTGGTATAAGAATCGATAAATTGATTGATAAAGTCGATCATAATGATTATAAATTGGATCGAAAAGACAAGGAATTACGAAATGATATGATTGTTGGATTGAAAATTGTTGTAGAATATTTCTCTAATCAGCTGGCAAAAAAAGATTTTGCAAATGAGAAGAATAGAGAAGACGATATAAATTATGCCTTGAAGAAACTTATACTACCGCCAGTGCTTGATGACCTGCTGTAAACATAACACGTAGTGGAATAATTATGAGTAGTGAGGAGAAGAAGCAATTGGTAGAAGAGTTGCATGTGCCTGCTAGACGGAACTTTTTACGTAGACGGGTAATAATACGAGGCTTCGATGACCTCTGGCAAGCAGACCTGGTAGACATGAGAAACTATGCAGACGCAGGCTACCACTACATTCTCACAGTTATTGATACATTGTCGAAATATGGCTGGGCAATAGCCCTGAAAACCAAGTCAGGCAAGGAAGTGACAGCTGCATTTTTGAAAATCCTGAAGAGTGGGAGATGTCCGAAAAATCTACAGACCGACGATGGCAAGGAATTTTATAATAGTGATTTCCAATCGCTTATGAAAAAGCATGGAATAAATCATTACTCAACATACAGTGTATTGAAAGCAACCATAGTCGAGCGTTGGAATCGAACGTTGAAGACAGAAATGTGGAAAGGATTTACGTTGAATGGAAATTACAAGTGGAGAGCTATGCTACAACAACTGGTTGACAAATACAATTCAAGAAAACATCGTACTATAGGAATGCGTCCAGCCGATGTGAAACCTGAACATGCTAATAAGCTCTTAGCAACAGTATTCAGTAATATAAAGATCGTTGGTCGTGCCAAGTTCAAAGTCGGTGATTTTGTACGAATCAGTAAATATAAGAATGTATTTGCAAAAGGCTACACACCAAATTGGACAACTGAAATATTTGAAATTATAATAGTGCAGAAAACAAATCCTGTTACATATTTACTAAGGGATTCTAGTGGTACAGATATATATGGTGGATTCTACGAATATGAACTTTTAAACACTGCTAATCCTAATGTATATCTAGTTGAGAAGGTATTACGTAAGAAGGGGGACAAAGTCTTTGTAAAGTGGTTAGGATTCAATAATACACATAATTCATGGATAAATAAAAACAATATTTTGTAACATACAATTTATTAATAAAGAAGCAATTATTTAATCTTCATTTAAATCTACTTCACTTAATTCTATTTCATTTATCCTATAATGACCCCATGGTAGAGTTGATACAGTACCTTTTACAATATAGCGCTTATCATCATGTGGACTGAGAGAAATTTTTTGCTGTACAATTGAATAAACATTATGCAATTTTGAACGAATTAAATTTTGATTATGGATATGAACAGTAAAATTTTGTAAGCAGTCTCTATAACCTTCAAACGTTATTTTTCTAGCGATAACGCAACTCTTAACGCCCTTAGCTTTTTTAAAAATTTTATCTTGTATTTTAAATGTATACATTTTCGATATCAGCCCAATAAACTCAGTCATAATTCTCCCGTTATTCTTATCTTTCATCAAACCAGGCACTTTTTTATTTACTAGAGGTAAATTATTCTGGTTATTAGGCGAATAATCACTAGTATCGAATCTTGAAAGATTTTCTCTCATGATCGTGTAAATGTCATCGCATTCGATACTGTATATCAAACTATCTGTATCGGTATACAATGCTCTACATTTACTACCAAACGTTGGAAGCATATATTCATAATGGAATTCGAATAAACATGTTTTTGAAATATCTAGAATACCCATACCTACATATATAGGTTTATCAAATTTCGCCGTTAATTTTTTTAATTCTATCGCAACCAAATTTTCGTTGAATATGGCGCTACTGTGAAAATTTGGTTGGGATATCAATGCTTCTGCTCCATATCATCCTTCCCACTTACTAACTAGCCTCGCATCAACTCTATTTCTTACATTTTCCATCGTCTTACCGAACACTGCATTGTTCATTAGTTTGAAAAGATTTTTCTCAAACTCATTTTTAGATGCAGCTCGCAAACGTGTGTTTAAGTCTATATATTTGTTTAGCCATGCAGATTGCTGGAATCTTAATCCGCGATGGATACGTTTCAGTACCATTCCATGACGAATACATTGTTGTAAAGCCCGATAATGTATAACATAACGCTCCTTATTTTCGACAGTTGCAAGTAGCTTTTTCTGTCGTGCTCCGGGCGGAGCCTCACGTACCGGACAAAATGGCAAGTCAGAGTGATTATCATGAAGTACGCTTGGATACTCCAAGTCTACCTCTAAAATAAAACCCTCAGATGAATCTATAGGTATGCTAGAGATATCAAAGTTGTTAGTATCTTCAATCCAGCGAAATCCATGAGTAGGTAGAGCTTGACACATTGCCCATCCGTATAGATTATTTACATCATAGTACATTAAATATTTGCTTGGTTTTGTTGAGTCATAGTCATTCATATACCGATTGTTTGCTTTTTCATAGCGGTGAGAGCACTGACTCAAACCACCACGTATTCCGCGTTCTACGAAAAGCAACATTTCAACATCAGTGAAAAGTTCCAATTTTATTCTAGTATATTTAAGCATTGCATCCCAAGTGAAGCCTGGGAGTGTAAAATAATGTGCAGGATCCAAATTATAATTTTCCATGCAGCTATCGCGAAAATTTTCAAAAACGTCTGTCAGTAATAATACGTCAGTTTTTAAATAGAGATCGCTGTACTCCCCAAGTGTTTGTATTTGAAAATTGATCCATACCTCCTTAGCATGATTATATGCCTCTTCACTAATATCACTGTCAGTTAATTTGTTATAGAATAACTTGCGAGGCGGTAAAGCATTTTCTTCCAGACGATTCAGATTATCTACGTAATCATAAAGAAAAATACCTTTTCTTGTTAGTAGATTAAATTTTTCCGTATTTAAATTCGAAAATTTTGACTCTAAGTTTTTCAATTGAGATCTCTCCAAGTATGAGCTCAATTTGTCTAAACTTGATGCAAGAAATTTAAATGAATCAATAAATCTGAGCTGAATATTATATTTCCGTATGTATTTTGTAAATGAAATATACTTTTCCTTATGTACAGGTAGCAGGTATACTGAACCCTCATACATGTTAGCGATCGCATTGAAGATGAAATGTGCATCGTAATTAGATAAATTATGAAAAATTACTGGAATAACGTGCGAATCTTTATAGTTTAAATTACAATTGTTGTGAGAGGGTCCTCTATATTTACCTGTTAAATGATCATGATCGCGAACACGTATTTGATTTGGAAGAAATGGCTTTTTACATATATGACAGTCGGGATCATTGTTATGACGAAATTTTCGCTAATACTTAGCGTTCTCATAGGCACTACAGTCTTTAGTTTTTCGCTCGCTATGCTAGCAATTTTATCGAGTTCTCGCACAAACCATTCTATACACTCGAGTCCACGATATGATTTATAGGTTGAGAGCGATGAATCACGAACGCTTTTAAAATAATATCCTACACTAAAGGGTAAATGTTTTTGATAAATACTACTATTACCGCTCGTTTCATTCACTTTCTCTAATAAACATTCAATGTCTGCATATACGACGAATGGGGTCCTCTCATTGTTCTTGTCATTTTTAAAGGACACCCAACGGTCCTCTTCAGGTAGCAGTATACGGACGTTTATATTGAGCTGACTGCAATCACGTTTATGAGATTGAAGTTTATCCTCATTGAAGAAATAGTGTAAACATCTAAGAGAAAAATCATATTAGTATATAAACATTAAATAAAATTATATTAAAATATAAACAGTATAACATACCGATTACAAATAAGATGAGATTGTTTTTTTCGAGTCAGTTGTTTCTTTAGCAAGCGAGAAAGATTCGTGATACATAAAAAATGTGCTGCACCTTGATGTTCGAGAAGAAGAAGATTCGCATGTCTCGATTTCTCACATTTTGTGAGTTGAAGAGGTGCAATAATTTTATTCTCCTGCCCTTCCTGCTCATCCACCATGGTGAAAACATTAATCGACACATCATTATCTTCTTCAAATTTAGGTATCTGCCTTAATGTGGTTGGAAATGTTATACTTCTGACGTTGAAAACAGATTTAAAATGGGGGTATGAAGATTGTCGTTGTGGGTTTTTAGTTGAAATAGTCGGATAGAGTGCAGCCGTTACAGCCCATGCAAAACATGTATTATCATCACTCTGTATGTTTATCACTGCATGTTTGTTCTTAATATATTTTGGAAGGTCGATTCCACAGCCTGCATGTAGTGGATTATAGTGATTAATATTCACAATTAAATTTAATATTTTTTCCAAAGCCCACCCACTATCACGCTCTTGAAATTCACCTAATTTTGTTAAAATTTTATCTATGACGTTTGTTTTATACCAATCACTAAAAGTGTCAGTCTTGAATAAAATCACATTTTTTGTGGAAATATGTTTGATATCACTAATTTCCTTGCAAATAAATTGTCCGTTGAATACCATATTTATCTTAACAGCGCTTACTTTACTGAATACTTTGTTCATGTAGGATTGCAGCATTTCTGATGCTGCCAATAGAAATTCATGTGGTTCGATATAATTAGTGTTTACTATCATACCACTACACATTCGACTTTTAAATGATGAATCAAGATCTTTCCAAATAAGCTTTTCCGCATTAATGCCCGCTCCAATTGAATTTTTATTTTTCGCCGCATGGAGAAGTAACTTTCGAATACATTTTATTTCTGCAAGATTTTTCTGTATAGCATCTGGAGTTGCATTCCGGTTGGATTCTCTCAAATCTCGAATATAATCACGACACTTGCAAACCCACTCGCGATAATCATGCTGAGTTCTTAAATCGGGATTCTTAAGAGCGTGATTTGAAGAATAACTTTTTTTTCTTGCTGCTCTGATTAATCGGCACTGTATCTGAGCAATTTCCGTAAATAATTTCTGCCTTGCCCCTATACGTGCATTGCGGCTAGCAACTCTCAATTTTTTAATGTAATCGCGACAATCACGTACCCACTCACGATATTCATCCTGGCTATTTAAAACTCTATTTAGAAGCGACATCGTAGTTCTTTCCGTTTAAATGATCAGCGTGAAACTAATGAAAAATCTTAGATGGAGAACCCTTCAAATAATCAGTCTCCGAGACACTTCAGTAACATAAATACTTTACGGATCAGGTTTCGCGTTGAAGTAAAAAGAATGCATTCAAGTTTAAAATATACATATATTCTAGATTTTTGATTCATACATATATTTCATATAATATACATTTCTCAGTGCGCATATACCTTCATGATTCATGCAAATAGGAAGTTGTGAATTATATAAACCATCTTCTAAATTATAATTTCCCCACACATATTCATCTACATTACTAATTTCTAAATCATAAATACTCTTTAACCAATTTAACTTTTCCACCCCTTTTACAAAAACCGTATCCTCATATACATATTTTTTTATAATATCTTTATATTTATAATATGGTGAAAAACCATCCATCCAATTTAAGCCATGATGATTGAAAAAGATTGAACTGAAAAAGAAATTCCTTATTCATTGAAAATTATAATTCGTTGTTTTTTATAAAATATACTTACTCCGTTTTCTTTCTCTCCTCTTCACTTAACCAAGTATGTGGAAAGGGGGGTGAAAATAAAATATGATGCACTTTTAGTTCTTGTAAAACTGCAAATTCTTTAACTATAAATGTCTTATCCATTAAATAGAATCCTTGAAAATCGACGAACGTTGGGATCATCATGTTAGCGTTTTTTATACTAAATTTATTACACTTTGCCTTTATTTTAAATATATTCTTTTTTTGTTTCTCTAAAGTTTTCCCCTTCTCTTCAAACCAAGTATTTCAATTCTCCCACTATCCTTAACTATTCACTCTTTGGACCAATGGTGTTTCTAAGAGTGTCTGGTTAGTCATCTCCCACCACAGATCAAATTTTTCACATCCCTTACAGCATTTAAAAAATCTTGAGAAGCGTGTAGGGTAGTCTTCAGTTCAGTTTAAGCCACAGAATCTTCAGCTCAGTTATAGTCACAGAATCTTCAGGTACTCTGACATTATGCATCATTTAAGAGATATCACGCACATAATAGATGTGGATGGATTTATCGTTAATAAGAAGATAGTGTACAAAGAAGTGGCTATTAAAAATATATATACTCTAACTTAACACATTATGGTGCGTTTAAAGTTTGTGGATCAATGAACACTTTAAGTATTGCTGACCGGAAAACTGCATCTTTTGTGTTTAATAATGTGCACGGAATTGCATATGGAAATACGGGAAATGAAAGATATTCACAAAATTAAATATATGATTTTCTAAAAATCATTGAATTTGACAGTGTGCAACCAGTGGTTGCATATAAAGGTGGACACTTCGAACGTGACTTATTAAATATAATGAATATTAATAATGTCAATTTAGAAAATTTTAATTGTCCAAAATTCGATTGCTTAATTGAATATATAAAAACAGACATTATTCCTTGTGAGCTGCATAAAATTACGCGAAAAACACAAAAGCCTGTCCACTGTGTGAAACAGGAGGTAGATGTTTTCGCAAAGTGGGTGCGGAAACAAATAAAAGGTAAATATTAAAAATTAATTTCGCAATTTACTTGATATTAATAAATTTTTTTTATGTTTCAGAAGCTGTTATTAGCTGAATGGGCTAAATATTATTGTATATTCGTTTTTATATAAGTTTCAATTGTATTAGTTTTTTATATAAGTTTCATGTTCGTTTTTAATTATATGATAAATGTTATTTAATAGTCTCTTTCTTTTCCCCTACTCCTATTTCCCTTAATTTAATCCATAAAAGAAAAAAGAAAAAAGAAAAAAATGAAAAAAGCACTTTATAATTATTACTAACTCATAAAAGAAAAAAAATCTACCTAGTGCTCAATGTTTAAGGAAAAATGTGAAATCAAGTTAAATGGCGGGTCTATAGTAGGAAAATAGTGGAAGGGTCTAAGATAAGTATGTGGGGGGAGAAAAGAGCCTCCAAGGGCAGGTCTAAGAAAAAAAAATGGCAGTCCGTAAGATGCTGAGGACCCTCCTAGCGGTGTAGCTGTTCCCCGTAATTTTCGTGATCGCCACCTAGTGGAGAAAATTGGAACTTTTTCCTCCACCAACTAAAATACAAAAAAAAAGTTCTCTGGGTAACTGTCAGGATAACTAACCATCCGGGCCCTAGGGTGATGGGAGAGGGGTAACCCTTAGGGAACTAGTGGACCCGTAGGATAACTAACCATCCGGACCCTAGTGACATGGGAGAGGGGGTAAGCCTTAGAGAACTAGTGGACCCGTAGGATAATTAACCATCCGGGCCCTAGGCTGATGGGAGAGGGGTGAGAGACTCTAAGAGAGAAAGAGAGGGTGAGAGAGATCTCTCTCTCTCTCACTCCCCATAGCCAAAGCATTTCCTCCGCACACCCGCACCCTCCTCATCACCCAATAAACCCTAGCTCTTAAGAAGACACTTCCCCCCGCACACCCGCACCCCCCTCACCTCCATGTCACAGGAACCCAAGACACTTCCCCCCCGCACACCCGCACTCCCCTCACCACCGTGTCACAGGAACCCCCTCGCTACCACTACTAATAAGGCTTCCATGTACATACACTAATCGCTTACACTTGCACTATTATAACATTGTCACCATTATTAAAATCACTGGGCCACACAGAAAATCTTCATTGCTTTTTCATCTATTGGCAGTAAGTACTATTCTCCTTCATTGTAAATCAACGGATACAGGACTTCAACTGTAACAAAAATAAAATAACCACAAAGCATATTTCCTTAAAAATGTATACCATAATTTTCATGTTTTGTTAATAAAATACTCATCTGATATAGTTTTTCTTTTCTGATATTGATCAAAATCCATCCTACTTTTTCGCAATCCGTTGCCGAAGTTTGTTTACCATGCAAACGCGGCATTTGACAGCTACGGACTAACTCCCTGGATACTGTGTGTTGACAAGGATACACGCAGCAGAGAGAGAGAGATAGAGAGAGAGAGAGAGACTGTTAGAGGGTCAGAGAGAGAGATATCACGCTTATACTCCGAGTACGCACTTTATTACATTTAGAGTTACACAGATTAAATGAAACATTAGAAAAATATGAAAATAATATGAAAGCATCTCCTTTTCATGTTCTTTCTAACGTTTTCGTCTAATTTACATTTGCACTTTTACTTTTGAAGAAATAAGTGCTAAATATGCGTACGGCTATCGCTGGAAAGAGAGTTTTTCTGTAGAAACGCGGGACAATGGTACAGTCGTATTTCTCAACAGAATTTGATGAAACTGATTACAATCGAATCCTTTTTTTACGGAGATCGTCATAAAGAGCTCCGATTTAGGATAGAAGTATTAGTTTTCGTGATATGAGCAAATGAATATGCACGAGCCCAACAGCTGTTTCGCACAATGGGGGAAATGAGTATGCGCCATTCAACTTCAATTGTTCATATCTCGAATACTAAGACGTATATCCGAAATCCGCGTTCTTTATGACGACTTTCGTAAAGAAAGGAGTCGATTGTGATTAGTTCCATCAAATTATATTGAAGTAGTGTAGCAATGCGGTTCCGATGACAGGGAATGGGGGTAGCTGTTTTGTGGTGTGGAAGGGGGATGGGTGGGGATAAGACTCTCATAGTATGGTAGTGGTGGGGATGAGGAAGGAAAGGGTCTTATAGTGGGTTCGAGTTTGGTTAGGGAGGGAGGGGGTATTTTTCACCCTATGTAACAATTGGAATGTCTTATAGTGGGACCGGGTTTGGTTAGGGAGGGGTATTTTTCACCCTATGTCACAGTTTGAAGATCTTATAGTGAGAACGAGTTTGGTTAGGGAGGGAGTATTTTTCACCCTATGGTACCGTTGGTTAGTTAACCTACGGGGACCCTAGTTGAGGGAAGGTTTTCTCACCCTTCGAAGTCGATGGTTAGTTACCTTACGTAGCCTAACTAGTTCTGACTCTGCTACACAGATAAACTAGCTTGAGTTAATTGCTAGTTCCAGTAGTCACCGCTAGGTGACTGCCTTCCTTAATCTTCTTTCGCGCTAATGATATTTTATTATTACGTAATTATACACACACGGGTGAACTAATTCAATTTAATTGATAGTACCAGTAATTGCCGCTAGGTGGCTACCGCAATCTGCCCTTTTCTCGTTAGTTAAATTGTAGATAGCTATTGTGATAAGTTGCTGATCCCGTGCAAGGAGTTAACTTTCCATCGAGCATGGAATTATAACTTTGCATGGTTTTTAACTAAACCTATGCAACGGATAACAAAATATCCTTTAAATGAAAGTCTAAAATTTTAATGGTCTCCCCTCTTGGGGAGAATAACAATGTAACATCAATTTAAGGAATATTAACATTTTTGCAAAGGACAACTTATTTAGTCCTAGCTCTTACTAATCCTAGGTATCCTATAAAAGAGATTGCAGTTTCAAGATTTTCTCAGTTTCAACGTGCTACTTCACTCTGTCGATAAATAAATTTGGATCTGGTTTCAATACAGGTGAAGTGAGAATTTATTCCCACAAAATTGACAATGATACGTTAAAGTTTGATAAAAGAAGGAATGCATTTAATGCCAAGAAGAAAATAATTTCAAACTTAGAATGTGATGTTACTGATGAGACAAGTGCTGTGAATATGGCTGCCCTGTTACGTAATTCGATGACTGTACATGTTAGCTTAATGAGGGAATTGTTTGAATACAGTGAAAAGCTAACTCACTATTACCTAAAATGTAACCGCCTTGAGGAAAAAGTTTCAACTCTGTTGAAAAAAACTGATGAAATTGATGAAAAAATTAATGGTATTAGTGAAAGAATTAATCAATTGAATGATAAAGTCGATTATATTGAAAATAAATTGGATCGAAAAGTTGAGGCATTACGGAAAGATATGTATGGTAGATTGAAAATTATTGCAAATTATATCTCCAATAAGCACCAAAAAGAGGAAATCACGACTGCCAATGAGAATAAAAGAGAAAATGATTGGAATTATGCTCTAAAGAAACTTATATTACCGCCAGTGATTGATGAGCTAGTGTAAACATAATACGTAGTGGAATAGTCATGGGAAGTGAGGAGAAGTAACAATTGGTAGAAGAGTTGCGTGTGCCTGCCAGATGGAATTTATTTATATATACAAATATGTAAAATGTTTTTACAATTAAACTTATAATTAATCAAATATACATAAAATTTATATAAATGAAAGAAACTTATAATTGTTCGGATATACAAAAATGAAGCAAATATACATAATTTTATACAAATATCTAAAATTAAATGTTTTACAGTTAAACTAATATTTAAACTTATATCAATATATATTTTATTCAATCATCTGAAACAGAGAAATCCAGTTAATATTTTTACAAATTGTAATTTTAACATTTGATACTCACATCTATTTGTTGCTGTACCCATCGTTCGAAAACGTTTACCTCTTGATATACACAATGTATAGGTTTTTTCTTATGATCGGTAAACATTTTTACGTGTAGTTTACACGGGGTGTTGCAAGGTTTTATAGTGGCTATCAAATTATCAAATTTTGGACAACCAAACCTTTCCAAATTTATATTTGGAATATCCAAGTAATATAGAACATCCCGTTCTACATGTCCCCCTTTATACGCTACTAGGGGGTATTCATAATCTAATTTTATGCTGTTCACAAATTTGTAAATATCTTCTTGATTATAATGTTCATGTCCTGTGTTGCAATATTTTATCCCGTGAATATTTTTAAAGACGAAATTTACGCTTTTTTGGTCCTTAATTAATAAACTTTTATACGGTCACGAACACGAAATGCATCGTATTTCGTATTTCCCGTAGTTAAGTTTTTAATTGCCACTTTTTTATACACAAACTTTATGTTTATCATAAACCCGTCAAAATCAATTATATGTGTGATATGTAACAGTGAAGACATTTTTAAAATGGAATGTTATTTGTCGTACGAAGCAAACGTTCAAGCAATACTGATGCCTGTCCTACGATTTCTTCGAGCTTTTAAGCACTGTTAGGGAGGTGTCAACAATTTTTTTAATGTACGGTAGGAAGATGCCTATACTACTCTTAGAAGAATGGAAATGTCATTGGCTCTAAGAGTGAATATTTTCTGCCCTGTGCTACATGTAGTGGGCGGTAATTCGAAGATGCTTTAAGGGTTGACAAAACTTTTGTCCTATGGTGGGGAAATAACTGACCTGCCACTCTTGGAAGAACGGAAACGTCATTGGTCCTCAAGAAAATATGTCTGACCTATGCTACGTATAGTGGGAGATAGTTTTGACCTATGGTGAGGATAGTAGGAGGGATGAAAAACAATTAGCTTGAAGAGAGGGAGAAATTTTCATGAAACATGCATATTTAAATAGAATTATTTTAGTATAAAAAACGTAGGCATAATGGCACCATCGTTCGTTGATTTTCAAGGATTCCGCTTGACGGATAAGTAATTTATAATCAAAGAATTTGCTGTTATACAAGAACAAAAAGTGTTCCATATTTTCTTTTCACCGCCCTATTCATATTCGTGGCTAAGTGAAGAGGAGCGAAAGCGGACAGAGTAAGTATATGAAAAAGAAAAAATATATATTATTTTTGTTTATTATAATGTTTCTTTTTTAGCTGGTTCTTTCTAAATTATCACGGCTTAAATTGTGCGGATGGCTACTCACCCTACTATAAACATAAAGATATTATAAGGAAGTATATTTATGATGATGAGGATGAGCTTTTTGTTCAAGGAATTGAAAATACAAATTGGTTAAGAGATATTTGTAATTTAGAATTAACTAATGTAGATAATTTTATGTGGGGGGATTTTGATTTAGAAGATAGCTTGCATAATTCACATCTTCCAGCATGTTTGAATCATGAAGGTATATGTGCCTTAAAAAATGTCTATTATATGAAATATATGTATGAGCAAAAATCTGGAATATATGTATAACTGAAAAACGCTTGCATCTATTTTCTAACATGTCGTTACCTGTCCTCAATGTTCTCTTACCCCCTGAATTGTTTCAGAGATCCTTTATCTGAAGAGCTCAGTTTCCCACCCACTTTTCCTCAGTTCCTGATTAGTCCTCTCGAAGAAAAGAACAAAAGATATCTCTAAGAAATAGAGTTTTCAAAACGCAAGAAGAATATCGCGAGTGGGTACGCGAGTGTCGTGAATATATTCATAAACACAGAATCTCTAATCGCAACGCACCTATAGGCACACTGCAGAAAAATTTTGCAGAAATTGCACAAATACAGTGTCTTCTACTTAGAGCAGCTAAGGATAAGAGTGATTGTTTGAATCATGCTCTCAAGAATCCTGATTTAGGAAATCAGCATAATTATCATGAGTGGGTACGCAAGTGCCGTGATTATATTCGAAGTTTAAGAGATGCTAATAGATCTGCAGCTCCCGATACAGTACACAAAAATCTGACTGAAATAACAACTATCCAGCGTCCACTTCTGCATGCGGCAAAAAATAAGAAATCAATTGGAGTGAGAAAGCTTATTTGGAAAGATCTAGAGTCTTCATTTAAATCTCGAATATGTAGCGGAATGGTTGTAAATTATAATTATATAGAACCACGTGATTTTCTAACAGGTGCAAAAAACAGTACAGACCTACACAGAAAAAGTGTTTAATAACGTGAACGCAGTTAAGATAAATTGCCTCTTTAACGGCCAATTTATTTGTAAAGAGATTAGTCATATTAAACATGTCTCATCCCGCAATGCAGTCTTATACAAAACTGATAGTATTAGTGATTGGTACAATACAAATATAATAGACAAAATTCTAAAAGAATTGAGTGAGTTTCAAGAGCATGATAGTGGATGGGCGTTGGAAAAAATTCTGAATTTAATTATAAATATAAATTATTATAACTCGCTGCATATAGGTTATGCAGTCGAGCTTCCAGAATCTATTAAGAATAAACAGGCTGTGATAAACATTCACAGTGATGATAATACGTTTTGCATGGGCTGTAATGGCTGCACTCTATCCGGCAAAACCGAATACTCATCCCCAACGAAAATCTTCATATCCTCTTTTTACAACTGTTTTCGACATTAGAAGTATAACGTTTCCGACTACATTAAAACAGATTCCGAAATTTGAGGAAGATAATGATGTCTCTATTAATATTTTTACTATGGTGGAAGAGACTGAGAGGAATGAGAATATAATCATAACACCTCTACAATTAACAAAATGCAAGAGGACCAGACACGTTAAACTTCTTCTTCTCGAGCATCAAGGAGAAGTAGCACATTTTATATGCATCAGGAACCTTTCCAGACTGCTAAATGGATAGCTTACTAGAGGTAAACGCTCTCATCTTATTTCTGATCGGTATGTTTTACTGTCTATATATAATTACTGCTTCTATATTCTAATATTACTTTCTCCCTTTTATAGTTGCTTACACTATTTCCACAATGATGAGAAACTAAAATCGCATGAACGTGATTGTGCGCAACTCAATAAAAACATCCGAATTGTGCTACCTGACAAGGACCGTTGGGTTTCCTTCAATAACATGAAGAACAGTGAGAGGGTACCATTTGTCATATACGCTGACATTGAGTGCTTGCTTGAAAAAGTTGATCAAACGGATGACGATATTGGTATTTATCAAAAACACATACCTTTTAGTATAGGTTATTATTTTAAAAGCGTTCGTGATTCAACGCTTTCTAATTATAAATCATATCGAGGACTTGATTGTATTGAATGGTTTGGACATGAGCTTGATAAAATGGCTAGTATAGCGAGTGAAAAACTGAAAACAATAATACCTATGCATAAATTAAGTATTAGTGAAAATTCAAGGCATTATACTGAGCCCAACTGTCATATATGTAAAAAGCCGTTTCTTCCAGATCAAATACGTGTTCGCGATCATGATCATTTAACTGGTAAATATAGGGGACCTGCTCATAATAATTGTAATTTAAACTTTAACGATTCGCATGTAATACCTGTAATTTTTCATAATTTATCAGGTTATGACGCACATTTTATTTTCGGTACAATCGCTAACTTGTGTGAAGGTTCAGTACACCTGTTACCTGTACATAAGGAGAAGTATATTTCATTCACTAAATTCATCCGTAAATATAATATACAACTAAGGTTTATCGATTCTTTCAAATTTATGGCATCTAGTTTAGACAAATTGAGTTCATATTTAACGAGATCACAGTTAAAAAATTTAGAGTCAGAATTCTCATATTTTAACATAGAACAATTTAACCTTCTGACAAGGAAAGGTATTTTTCCTTACGATTACATAGATAGTCTGAACCGTCTGGAAGAAACTGCTTTACCTCCACGCGAGATATTCTATAATAGATTATCCGATAGTGATATTAGTGAGGGTGCGTATAATCACGCTAAGGAGGTATGGACCAAATTTCAAATACGAACACTTGGGGAGTATAGCGATCTCTATTTGAAAACTGATGTACTATTGTTGGCTGACGTTTTCGAAAATTTGCCTGATAGCTGCATGCAAACTTATAATTTGGATCCTGCTCATTATTATACACTCCCAGGCTTTACTTGGGATGCAATGCTCAAACATACAGGAATAAGATTAGAACTTTTTACTGACGTAGAAATGCTGCTTTTCGTAGAACGAGGCATACGTGGTGGTTTAAGCCAATGCTCGCACCGCTATGAAAAGGCTAACAATCGGTACATGCAAAACTACAATCCCGAGGAACCTTCTAAGTATTTAATGTACTACGATGTAAATAATTTGTATGGGTGGGCAATGTCCCAACCGCTACCTACTCACGGATTTCGCTGGATTGAAAATGTTAATAATTTGGATATCTCTAATATAACGATAGATTCACCCGAGGGTTATATTTTAGAGGTTGACTTAGAGTATCCAAGCGTGCTTCACGATAAACATTCCGACCTTCCATTTTGTCCCGTACGTGATGCACCACCGGGTACACGTCAGAAGAAGCTACTTGCAACTTTAGAAAATAAGGAGCGCTATGTTATACACTATCGTGCTTTACAGCAATGTATGCGTAATGGTGTTGTCTTAAAACACATTCATCGCGTTTTAGGATTTCAGCAGTCCACCTGGTTACGTAAATATATCGATCTGAACACTAGTTTGCGTGCAGCATCTAAAAATGAGTTTGAGAAAAATCTTTTCAAATTAATGAACAATGCGGTGTTCGGTAAGACTATGGAGAATGTTAGAAATAGAGTTGATGTGAGACTCGTGAGTAGGTGGGAGGGAAGATATGGTGCTGAAGCAATGATTGCTAAGCCTAATTTTCACAGTCGCACTATATTCAGTGAGAATTTGGTCACGATTGAATTAACAAAATTAGCAGCTAAATTCGATAAGCCTATATACGTAGGTATGAGCATTCTTGATATTTCGAAAACATGTTTGTATGATTTTCATTATGATTATATGCTTCCTACGTTCGGTAGCAAATGTAAAGCGTTATATACCGATACGGATAGTCTAATATACAGCATTGAGTGTGATGATATTTACACTATTATGAGGGAGAATCTTGCTAGATTCGATACAAGCGATTATTCTCCCAACAATCAGTACAATTTACCTCTAGTAAATAAAAAAGTCCCTGGGCTGATGAAAGATGAGAATAATGGGCAGATAATGACAGAGTTTATTGGACTGAGATCAAAAATGTACACATTTAAAGTACAAAATAAAATTATCAAAAAAGCTAAAGGTATTAAGACTTACGTTGTTGCTAGAAACATAACCTTCGAGGACTATAAGGACTGTTTAACAAATTTTACTGTACAAGTCCGCAATCAAAATTTAATTCGCTCAAAATTGCATAATGTTTATTCGATTACGCAACGGAAAGTAGCTCTCAGCCCATACGATGATAAGCGTTATATCGTGCACGGAACTGTATCGACTCTACCATGGGGTCATTATAGAATAAATTAATTATATTTAAATTGAATAATTTTATTAATAAATATTGTTTTTACAAAATATTATCTTTATTTATCCATGAATTATGTTTATTATCGAATCCTAACCACTTCACAAAGACCTTATCACCCTTCTTACGTAATACCTTCTCCACTAGATATACATTAGGATTAGCAGTTTTTAAAAGTTCATATTCGTAGAATCCTCCGTATATATCAGTACCACTAGAGTCTCTAAGTAAATATGTAACAGGATTTGTTTTCTGCACTTTTATAATTTCAAATATTTCAGTTGTCCAATTTGGTGTGTATCCCTTTGCGAATACATTCTTGTATTTACTGATTCGTACAAAATCACCTACTTTGAACTTGGCACGACCAACAATCTTTATATTATTATATACTGTAGTCAGGAGCATATTAGCATGATCTGGCGTCACATCAACTGGTCGCATTCCTATAGTACGATGTTTTCTTGCGTTGTAGTCTTCAACTAGTCGCTGCAGTATGCCTCGCCACTTATAATTTCCATTCAACGTAAATCGTTTCCACATTTCAGTCTTCAGCGTGCGATTCCAGCGCTCAACTATCGTAGCTTTCAATACGCTGTATGTTGAGTAATGATTTATTCTACGTTTTTTTATAAGCGATTTGAAATCACTATTATAAAACTCCTTGCCATCATCTGTCTGCAAATTTTTGGGACATCTCCCACTTTTCAGAATCTTCGTAAATGCGTCTGTCACTTCCTTGCCAGTTTTGGTTTTTACTGCTACTGCCCATCCAAATTTCGACAATGCATCAATAACTGTGAGAATATAGTGGTAACCTCCGTCAGTATAATTCTTCATATCAACCAGATCTGCTTGCCAGAGGTCATCGAAGTCTCGTATTATAACTCTTCTACGTTGAAAATTCCGTCTTGCAGGTACATGCAGTTCTTCGACCAATTTTTTCTTTTCTTCACTATCCATAACTCTTCAGGTATGTGTTGGGTTTACAGGGGTACAACGAGCACTGATGGTAGTAAAACTTTCTTTTTCCTAATAAAACTCTTTGTCGAATTATTTCAAGAAGAATTCTCCTTAGCATGATACTCCCCATGAAAAATAGCACTTTTTTTTTTAATTCCGCATTATCTTCATTATATGTTTCTTTGATTCAGCATCCTCTTTAGTCTGATTCTCCATGAAAATTGATACATATTTCTTTAAATCTGCATTATCTTCAGCATGTTTCTGCATGAAATTACTCAATTTCACTTGAAAATCATTCAGCCTTAACTCGGTTTCATCCAGTCTTAACGCAATACTTCGTAAAATATCACTGTTTTCTTGCATTTCATTTTTAAGGTTCTCACGTACAGCATTCATATTATCCAGCAGAACACGCATATTCACAGCACATTTCTCATCAGTAGCATCAAATCCTAAATTTGAAATAATATTCCCCTTAGCATTAAATGCATTCATACGTTTATCAAATTTTAATGTTTCATCTTCAGTTTTGCGGAAATATTTTCTCACATTACTGGCAGTGGAAATACCTCCAAATTTATTTATCGACATTGTGAAGTAACACAATCAACTGGGAAATTATGGAAAGTGTAATCTCTTTTATAGGATAATACGTTCTTCATGAAGCTCCTCAATTATTGATTGTATCTCATTATGATGATTCGTATGTCCTGCAGCAGATGATGCAATCAAAAGTCTCAAACGTTCAACTAATTCGTTCGGATCATTCCAATGTACATAGTTCACTTGTTTATCATTAACACACATAGAACCGCTACCTTTTACAAGATTCTTTAGAGGAAATAATGGGCTAATTATTTTCTTCCATTTATGACCCTTATTCCCACGAAGCTTTCCCTCGCTACTGTAATCTGCTCTGTGTACATTAGTGTGAGAAAAAATATTCTTATATGTTTTTAAATCATCTTCAGTATAATCATGTGGCTCTTTCATGAAGATCAATTCAAATAGACCAATAGTACCCTGATAATACTCATCATCAATAATAATAAAATCTTTACGATTTACTTTAAAAGAACATTTTCCAAGTCTCATTTTCTTAAGTCTAACATCTCGTTCAATTCCAAAATTATCATCAATTAAATCCTTATTTTTACGCAGAAACATCTCTATATATTTACGTCCAATTGGTGCATATTCTGACAAAGAACTATTTAAATCTAAGGATCTTTGCAATGGTGATGATGGAGTTTCTGCTTGCATTGGTGATGGTATTGCTAAATCATTAACATCCTTTTCCACTTTCACTCCCTCCTCCTCCTCCTCCTCCTCCTCCTCCCCATCCTCTTCCAGAGAAAGGTATAATGTTTCATTAGGTCGTGAATTTCCTTGCTCATCATCATCATCATCAGATGAAGGGGTTGGAATTTTAATTCTAGAGTTGTCTGCGAAATATTTACGTTGTGGAGTCGATGAGAAATAAGTTCTTTTACGTTCCGATGGAATAATCAAAGAATTATCGCTTACAGTTGTCTTCTGTAGCGGTTCCTGTTTATACTCATATTTCGGGGACACGAAGGTCATCTCATTATGTTCAGTGAGCTTCTTCAATGGCTCAACAATTGGTTTAAAAGTTTCATTTAAATTGGTTTCCATCATTTCTCTTCCTGATTTGAGTGCACGATATTTTTCACGAATTACTTTACTTTTCGCGGCAATCTTCTTTAGCAGCATCTTTTCTTCCATTTTCCTGCTTTCCATGTTCAATCCACGTTCAATCCACGTTCAATCCACGTTCAATCCACGTTCAATCCACGTTCAAATCCACGTTCAATCCACGTTCAATCTACGTTTCCACGTTCAATCCACGTTCAATCCACGTTCAATCCACGTTCAATTTAGATTCAGTCCACGTTTTTATTTCCACGTTTATACTAGGTTTATTCCATGCTCATTTGATGTGTGTGTTTTGATGGACACTTAGCTCTAAACTGAACAATCTTAAGCAAACGGTATACTATTTAATCTTAGCATACTCATCGAAACCTTTCCGATATCTACTATTTTGAATTGTACTATCCTTGTCGATCACTAGAAATCCATAATCATGGTGCCAGCACTTTGAACACAATTCATTGAATTTTTCAAATGACATATCCGTGTTTACATGATCGTTATAAATATGTTTTAAATTAGTACCATCTTGCTTAAAGATTATGAGAAGGTTTGCATTATCACGAATCATGTGTTTAGGAATTTTAGCATAAGTCTGGCAGAGGTAGAAGCAGTCAATATTTGAATGTCTACCCATGGAGAAGTAGTCTCTGATATTATCCTGCTTATCGTTAGCAACATCATCAAATATGAAAATTGAATTGGGTAACGCCTCAGTTACCTTTACAACGTCGCTATTGTTTGAAAATTTAAAATATCCAATACCTTTTAGTCCTTTTAATAACCGTTCAAGGTATTGATACTTGGGTTGTTGAAGCGACTTTGAGTATACATAAATATTTTCAAATCTCACACCGTTAGGACTTTCTACGAGACTAAGCAGTACGTTTGTTTTACCGCAATTCGAGGGTCCGCAAATTATACTACGAATTGTAGATGGAAGTAGGGATCCATGACGTTTACTCCTTCCTCCACAACCCCCACCGACAATAAAACGATCGGCGTTGGAGACACGAATGTGCAGTGGTTGCTTTACGAAATCCATAACTGTAAAACTCTATGATCATGCAAGCTATTTATAGGCTCGAAGCAGATTATCTCATCAGTTCTCATTATGTCGTTGTTAATGTTAGATGTGCTACGTTTGGAGGATTTAACTATTGAGCAGCTTGAATACATTCCAAAAATTTTACTATTGAAGCGCTTTCCAAACAGTATTCGACTTGTTTGGTGTAAATTACCTGAGCACATTCGTGCAGATCCTGAAGTGCAACAATATCGTGCCTGTACGGAACATTATAATTTACCTAATCAAGATCAGTTTGATGGAATACCGCCTTCAATAAAAAATTGCTGGATGTGCCAACGAACCCGTTAGGAAAGCATGACATGATGAGATATGGTTGTGGATCTTTTTTCAATAAGCTGCTAAATAAACTACCCTTCGAGCTGCATGTACCTGGCTACAATTATTGCGGTCCAGGTACTCGCCTTCATGAACGGTTAGCACGTGGTGATCGAGGAATAAACCCTCTGGATGATGCTTGCCGTGAGCATGATATCGCATATTCAGTATATAAGGACCTGCCCTCGCGTCATCATGCTGATAAAGTACTTGCACGCCGTGCACGACAACGTATCATAGCTAGTGACTCATCCGTAGGTGAACGAGCGACAGCGACTGCTGTCTGGGCATCAATGAATGCAAAACGGAAACTCGGCTTAGGACTGCGAGTGCCTAGAAAAAGTACGAAGAAAAGAAAAATTCGTGTACCGAAAAAACGAGGTGGTTTATTGAGGAAAAAGTCACTTACTAAAACAAAACGGGGGGTTTATTACCATTGCTTCCGCTGCTGAGTGCGGTGGGCGCATTAGCTGGCGTTGCAGCAGGTATAGCAAAGGCTGTAAACGACACCAAAGCAGCCAAAAAACAATTGGAAGAAATGCATCGACACAATCGCTTAATGGAAGCGAGACGGGGACAAGGTTTAAACCTCGCACCATACAGTCGAATAGGAGAGGAAGTGAAAAGGAAAAGGAAAAGAAAATAAATGGACTTCCAAAATCTGGACCTACTAGTAATATGCAATTTTCAAACGTTTGCCGTAAAATACCGCATTTTCGGGGAGTCTTTATGCGTACATCTCTACCTCAAAATGCGCAACGCAATGAGTGCGCAATTGTGAATCTTGATGACGAACAAGGTCCTGGAACACATTGGGTCGCTTACGTTAAACGTAATAAGCACGTTAAGTATTTCGATTCCTTCGGAAATTTAAAACCACCAATTGAACTTGTGGAATATTTTGGACCTTCTGCTATAATCTACTACAACCACGACCAATATCAATCGTATGATTCAAGCATTTGCGGTCAGTTGTGTGTCAAGTTTCTACGTGAACAATGTCTTTAACAGTTACACTCTCTGGCCGTGACTCGGTATTGGGGTCAGATTTTTTCCCCCCGATCGATCTTCGAGATGGACATTATGAACTCGGTCTCGTAGACTTTCAGAGCTTCAATTCAATCTCTAATGTTGATGAGACAAACAATATATTTTACGTTGATGATCAGGAGCTAACTATACCTACAGGTTGTTATGAGCTCAATGCTATAAATGACTTTTTACGTGCTCAGATGTTCGAAGGTGATGAAGAAGAAGTAATTTTTCTACGTGCTAATAATAATACATTAAAAAGTGAAATAAAGTGTAAATATCAGATTGATTTTACACAACCTAACAATATAGGCTCTTTGTTGGGTTTTTCATCAGATCGTGTTATTCCACCGAACACACTAGCTGAATCAGACGAGCCCGTAAACATTATAAGAGTAAATATTCTACGAATTGAATGCAACATTACAGCTGGTGCGTACACAAACGGTAGACCTCGACATGTTATACATGAATTTTTTCCGAGTGTTCCGCCAGGTTATAAAATCGCAGAAACACCGAAGAACGTCATTTACTTGCCAGTCATTGCGAAAGTAATTGACCGTCTCACCTTGCGTATTCTCGATCAGGAAGATCGTATAGTAAATTTCGGAGGTGAAGAAATCACAATTCGTTTACATATGAGAAAATGTTGATTTACAAGAATACTTATAAATCACCGATACTCGATGAGCCTATCAGTCCAACTGCTGCAGCAGGACAGAATACATTGAGTGAAGGTAACGCTGGAGGACAAAATACATTGAGCGAAGGTAACGTTGGCGCATCATTAACAAGAAGAAATATCACCTTTCTACAATCACTGGGTTTCAACGTTAGAAATAAAAATGGATCCATTAGATGGAACCGCTCAACCGGTGTTCGACAATCGCATCACTAAAATGGAAATGCATGCATACAATCCTTATGCAAATGCCTCATTGGGAAATAGTGATGAAATTCGAATTCCTATACAACAGCAAGATTTAATTCTTCTACCCTGTGAAAGTTATCTCTACATTGAGGGAAAGATAATCGTTGGAACCCGTGCTCCAGATGCAACAGCCCAATATGTCGTAGGACTTGACTGTAATTCCATGGCATTCTTGTTTGATGAAATTCGTTATGAATTGAATGGTATTGAGATTGATCGCTGTAAGAATGTGGGTATTACTAGCTCCATGAAGAATCTCATCTCCTTAACTGCTGAGGAAAGTGCAAGTCTACGTCATTCAGGATGGTTTCTAACAGATCACAGGTCTACGAATCATTTCAACTTTTGTGTACCATTGCAAATGCTGTTGGGTTTTTGTGAAGACTACAGAAGAGTTATAGTAAATGCACGTCATGAACTCGTTCTTATTCGAGCACGTGATGATATAAATTCACTACATTCTTCGAGAAAAATCATCAACTCCAAAATTGATTTGCAAAAAGTGCAATGGAGGATTCCTCATGTATCACCGAATGATTATACAAAACTTAAATTTCTACGTTTGATTGAGCAAAACAAAAGTTTAACCATGGCTTTTCGTTCCTGGGAACTCTACGAATATCCACTTCTACCTGAAACACAGAGGCATACATGGGCCGTAAAAGCTGCAACACAATTGGAGAAACCTCGATATGTTATACTAGCATTTAGACAAAATAAGAAGAGTACGCAGCATATGGAGGTGCTTAGATTCAATGACAGTTCTGTTCGTGATGTTAAAGTCTATCTGAATTCAGACTTTTATCCATATAACCGAATTGATAGTGATAGCGAAAAAATCCGTTATTCTGTACTATATGATATGTATGTTAAATTTATCCATTCATATTATGCAGGAGAAAAACAGTCGAAACCAATGCTTAATTACAAAAACTTTGTGGAATACGGTCCTCTCTTCATCATCGATTGTTCGCATCAAAATGAATCTATAAAGTCAGGCACTGTTGATGTTAAAATTGAGATTGATTGTACTAGAAATATTCCAAGTAATACTACTGCGTTTTGTTTAATTATACATGATAAAATCGTTGAATATAACCCGCTTACTAGTATTGTTAGAAATGTAAGTTAATAGACTAGATTTATATGTATCTTACTAATGTAGTGAGGGATAAAGAAAAAATAAATAAATAAGATATAATAAACATTTATTGATGTCATTCCTTAAAAACATTCCTTACAAACATTTCCAAAATTTATCTTATGATTATCATTGGGTAACTTTAAATTCTAAATTATTATATCGTCCTCCAACATATAAGATTTTTAATGTATTCGCTGATGCAGCATTTTGAAGTTCTTTGATTAGTTCAGGCGACTCCAGTAATTTCATCATCCTTGAGGGTAGGAAGAACCATTCGTCGGTAGCCAGCTTCGCTATTAATTTCTCTCCATATTTGGTCTTAATTTTCACTAATTCAGTGATTTGATACTCCTTATTCTCCTCAAAAGTATTCAGCTTTACGAAAGTCTTAGGTTCGTAAGTTACACTTGCAAGTGCATTGATCTTGGTTAAATCCATTTTTCTGTGAAAAAACATAGAAATTGAGAAAAGAAAAATATTGAAATAGAATAGCAAGAAAAGAGAATGATAATAAAAGAATAATTCTTACCACCCAAAAGAGTTTCTGTGGTACAGCAAGGAAAATATTCGGAATATAGCTTTGCACTGGATATTTCACCTCCTTGAAGCTTCTAATGAAAACTGACTGACTGAAATTTCCCGATTGCTGACAACAAGGGTTTTAAAAATAGTGGAAGGGATGAGATGCATTCATGGAAGGGGATGAGATGCATTCTTATTGGAAGTTAATATTTGGGTGGTTGGGTATTCTTTCCCGCCTACGAAATTTGCGTCAAACAAGTCGTAACACGTTACAAGCGGTTTCTCCTGAATTCTTTTAATTGCATAATCATGTTGTAGACTTTTCTAAAGTGAACTGGGGAAAATTTGCGTCAAACAGGTCATGACACGTTACCAGTGGTTTCTCCAGAATTCTTTTAATTGGATAAACGTGTTGCAGACTTTTCTTAAGTGAAACGGTAAAATTTACGAGCACATTCCTCTCGATAGCTAGGCATATAAAAAATTGAGAGAATATGAAAAAATTGAGGATTTAAAAGGTCATAAATCAAGTAACAAGTCATGACATGACATGATCTCAGGCGTCAGGTACTCGAGCATATCCGTTCTAGAAGATATCAGCACACTCAGCAATCAGTTCTCCAATCGCTAGAATGGTGCCAATACAGCTTCTTAATGTCTAGGTAAAAGTTATGTTTTGCTTTACCCTTCAAAAAAATGAAGTGCACTGACAACTCTTTCCCTTTCTAATACCTAGCCTGCTTGTTAGATGGATCGTATGATATGCTTACCTGAAAAGCTAAAAATGGCTAAAAGATAAGTCAGGGAAGGCTATAAAAATTCTTAAAACTGTTTTTTTATTCAATAACTAAAGTTTTACTATCAGTTACTCATCCAGTCTCCATGTCTCATCCTCCTCCTCCTCCTCCTCCTCCTTTTTCATCCACATCCTCCTCTTGAAGGTTAGCTTCTCTATAGCCGTATCCCGTGGTACCGCGAATGTATAATTTTAGTCAAACATCTTTTTATCACTTTAACTAATTCGCTCGTAGAAAGGTAAATGATTTCTTGAATGAAAGTCTAGAGAGGGTCCATAGAAGGAGAGAATAGTGGGAGGATCTAGGATTGGTTCTGAATGGTCAAATAGTACCCTCTAAGGACATACTATAAGTGAGGAGCTGTAAGGCCTAATAAATTGGTGAACCTGACCTGGGTATAGTAACAGCTAGGACTTAATAAGTTGCCCTATCAAAATATTAATATTCCTGAAATTGATGTTAAATTGTTATTCTCCCCAATAGGGGAGACTATTAAAACTATACCCTTTCATTTAGAGGATATTTCGTTATTCGCTTCATAGGTTTAGTTAAAGCCATGCAAAGTTATAATTCCATGCTCGATGGAAAGTTAATTCCTTGCACGATATCAGCAACTTATCACAATAGCTATCTACAATTTAACTAACGAGAAAAGGGGGGATTGCGGTAGCCACCTAGCGGCAATTACTGGTACTATCAATTAAATTGAACTAGTTCACCCGTGTGTGTAATTACGTAATATTAAAATACCATTAGCGCGAAAGAAGATTAAGGAAGGCAGTCACCTAGCGGTGACTACTGGAACTAGCAATTAACTCAACCTAGTTTATCTGTGTAGCAGAGTCGGAAATAGTTAGGCTACGTAAGGTAACTAACCATCGACTTCGAAGGGTGAACAAACCTTCCCTCAACTAGGGCCCCGTAGGATAACTTAGGTCCCCGTAGGATAACTAACCAACGGTACCCTAGGGTGAAAAATACCCCCTCCCTAACCAAACCCGGTCCCACTATAAGACCTTCCAACTGTGACATAGGGTGAAAAATACCCCCTACCTAACCAAACTCGGTCCCACTATAAGACCTTCCAACTGTGACATAGGGTGAAAAATACCCCCAACCTCCCTAACCAAACGCGATCCCACTATAAGACCCTTTCCTTCCTCATCCCCACCACTACCATACTAAGAGAGCCTTATCCCCACCCATCCCCCTTCCACACCACAAAACAGCTTCCCCCACTCCCTGTCATCGGAACCGCATAGCTCCTCTACTCTCTACTCTCCTATGCCCGAATGCCTATATTGCCCTCTCACTCTCACCTTCCCGCTGAGCGCGACTGTTTACGCGACGCTACTACCGTCCCCTCATCGCAAGTCCTCGCCGAGCGCTCCACCCATTCTTTTCCTCTACCGCGCCTCGCCGCTAGCGCGCCGAGCCGTGATCTCCCTTGCCCGCGCTATCCCCGCGCCACGGCTACCGCTTCCCCGACCGCCCGATTCCCCGACCACTACTCGCCGACCCCGCGCCGCAGAGCCCCGCCCGGACATCACCAAGCTACGAAGCAGACGACACGGATAGCCGAGACGCTACGAAACCCAGGGAACAGTGCGAATGCGGATCCCAGTCAATTTGATAAGTGATAATTGACTGATAGATCGAGAGCATGCGCTGTTGCCCTGAAGGATAATGAAATCCTAGGAATTAGGAAAAGGACCCGGGGCCCAGGACGAACGAGGAAACTGAGGACCGGGCCACTTCTGTTCTACAGTTAGAACTGCCCGCCGTGCCGAGCTTTCTCGCACACATTGTGTAAGAGAAACAGCAGGGTCGTCGCCGTACTTTAAAAGGAGCTTCGTCTTTTAAATACGGGCCCCTTCTTCGGAGTATTAAGTGGTCCCGACGTGGGATTTGTGGAGTTCGGAAATCGTGGTCGAAGTGGTCGCTGCCGTGTTTTTCCCCCCGAGTTTTCCCTGTCCCAGTTCTCCCTCACGTTCTTCCCCGTCTACCCCCGCTCACCCTTTCCCCCTTTTTAGTCCGCCCCCGAGTAAATCCCTCCCCGTATTAAAAGTGAGAACCCGAAAAATAGTGTACGCGCGTATAATAAGTGTCCGTGAGCATCGCGGGAGGCCCCCCTCCTTGAGTTTAGTGGAATAAAGACAGATTCCAGGACAAAATTTTAGTGTTTTTTTTTGTTATTTGCAACCTCCAGGTTACAATATATATATTTCGTATGTCTTTTCCTAATGAAATAAAATGTTTCTTTCGCATATTTCTAATCATTAATCACTTTAACAGCTGTAGCTTCAAAAAGTGACTCCAACATTACGAAGAATATTTTTAATGTCTGTGGAATTAACAATAAGTAACCCAAGATTTGTATTTGGGATCTCTGTTGTACTTACTCAATATATAAGTTTTATATTCTGTTAGCCTTTTAATACAGTATATATGCTACCCCCAAAAAACAGACTTCGCCTGTAAAAAAAGGCGGCAAGTACATAAGCCATCTCGCATAAATAACAGTAAAATTATCCAATTAAAAAAAGTAGTGAAATCCAAATATTAGACAAGTATATTTATTACCTTAGCAAAAGTTAAATTTTTGAAAAAGAAAGGAACAAAATGTCACTTGCCGGGTCCGTAATGTCCATGAACAGTGAGAAATAGAATCGTCTGTGGTTCGGCTAACTTCACTCTGTATTTTAACATGAAATTTGCTATACTACGCTATAGGTGAATCTCACACACGATTCATTTCCCACTGTTCATAGACATTACGGGCCCGGCAAGTGACATTTTGTTCCTTTTTTTTTTTCAAAAATTTAACTTTTGCTAAGGTAATAAATATACTTGCCTAATATTTGGATTTCACTACTTTTTTTAATTGGATAATTTTACTATGTTATTTATGCGAGATGGCTTATGTACTTGCCGCCTTTTTTTACAGGCGAAGTCTGTTTTTTGGGGGATTTCATAACGTTTTGTAAGAGAATATATATTTAAAAAATTAAATTAATCTTTTATAAATTCTACAGAATTTAAAAAAAATTTCCACACTTCTCATGTTTTGAAACAACAGCGCTTAACTAATAAAAAATATATATATATATATTAATATTGAAAAAATATCACAGTCAACACATTGAATTTATTGATATTTGTAATGCATTTTGCATAAATGAACTTCATAATTAATGCGCAGGTTACATTTTTAATGATTTCTGTTTCACTATAATAAAAATTTGATTAAATTTTTCATAATCAATAAACATACTTTCAACATATAAAAATAATTAAGTAAAATGCATGTTTTAATTAATTTACATTTTTTCAAGAAATAATATGTAAATATTTTTCGCATTACGAGGCCAATTCGTATTGGTAATCTTTTCATCATCTACAACTATCCAAGAAGAACCACTATGACGTAACATAGAAATGTAGTATCCTTCGTCAATAGTTGTACCATTATGAAAGATTGCGCTAATAATTTTATAAGTATTATCATTAATGTGCAATTTTGTAGTTGGAATACTTTTAATTCCACATTGCTGAATTTTTGTAAATTGATCATTTACTTGTTTAAAAAGTACCAGCTGAATAATAAGCACCTTACTTGTCGTGATTATTTCAACTTTTTTAAGCTGTTCCGTGCCATTACAAAGTTGACAAGGTAATTTTTGTTTAATCCATATTGAATAATTTTGTTTTATTAATTCAGTCAGATCATATGACTTTTTAGATTTTTCGGGAATATTAAGTAAAATGGAAAAGTTCGAAGAATGATGCAGTGTTGTGTTATCACATGTAAGACACCGTGAAGTTGTAGTAAAGTTATTTTCTACTATTAACTTCATAAAATGAAATTAGCTGCAAAAATCTGTAATAAATGTACCAGCATCTTGTTTAAGATTATTAAGATACGTATTTCCTAAGCATTGCCTAACTTCATCAAGGGTAACAATACTTTTGTTAGTCTGATAGACTTTTATAAAACGTCTTATAACATCCTTATCATCCAAACTAAATATGGCACTTCTAATGGAAGAACAATATAACATACACTGCATAGTAGCATTTGCATAAGAATAAATTTTATTATTATTTAAAATGCCTCTAACATTCCACATTAAATTCTTAGGTATTTCACTTTCAATTATTTGACATTCTTGAATATTCTTTGGAATCATCCACATAGTGTCAATCATTTTTCTAGTATTTCCTTCAAAAATACTTATATCCTTTAATTCAGGTCTAAACTGTTTTCGAAGCCTGTTGTACTCTATTATGGCTAATTTACTAGCTTTCACAGAAGCTGGATCATAATTAATAATGTGCAGTCCTTCTAATGTTATTACTCGTGAAAGAGCAACGTATGCTTGACCACAAGTAAAGATAGAGTTACCTACATCTACAACTGCAGTTTGTAAACTTAGTCTTTGACTTTGATGTACTGTCATGCCATAACTGAGACATATAGGAAATTGCTTTTTTATAACGTAAACTCTATCCATTACCTCAAATTTTACACTTACACGTTCAATCGTATACTCTACTCCGGTGGACAAGATGATTTGTACTTTTTCAATATCATCCTTATTATCAACGGATCGCGTTACTGATTTAACCGTAGCTATCGTTCCATTGACAAGATCTAACGTAATGTCAATATTTCTTCTTAACATTATACGAGCTCCCAATTTAATTCGTATTATTCTGGATAATCCAGCTGTTCGAGAACTATCTTCATCCTCAGAATTTAATACTTGTAACACTTTTTTCTTTAAATACATTGGACAATCTGTTGCATCATGAGCAATCAGTTGTATTTCGTCAGTCATCAGTCTGTCTAACATTGCTTCGTTCAAAGTATCGCACTGACTACAAGTTGGTAATAAACAAACAGTATCAGAGGATAAAACAGAAATAAAATCGCATAATTCTTGCATTCGATCTTCAATTTTAATACTTTTGAAATTTATCTTTTTTGAAAGTAAAATCTGAGTATCCGCATATTGTACAATACCTATTCTAATTCTCGATAAAATATCTTTATAGGTATTGTCGGTTTTTTGTCGCATATTAATTGTCAATTCATCATAGGAAAATAAATTTGTCCATAAATCATAAGAACCTAGAGTACCTATGTAATTTTCAATTTCAATATTTGATAACTTTATAAAAGGTTGTTTATCACGTACAGGTGGCAATTGTAACAAATCACCAAAGAATAATATGTGCTTTCCTCCAAACCAACCATTATCTAAATCCTTGGTATTGAATATTTCCACTAATCTAAGATGTATATACATTAGCGTTACATTTGAAATCATAGATATTTCATCAATGTTTATTAATGTAACATTTTTAAGTTCTTCCCGAATAATTTTAATTGCTACATCTGATAATTCTGTATATTTGGCTGTACGTCCATGTTCTACTGGCAGTTGAAATACTCTGTGAATCGTTAGACCATCAATGTTAAAAGCTGCTATTCCCGTGGGAGCACTCACAATGACATCTTTTTTCTTGGTTTTCTTTATCCAACATCTTATAGTTTTTATCAAGAAACTTTTACCCGTACCACCTTCACCACTAACGTAAAGTCTAAGAATTTCATTATCGGTAGAAACAGTTTTTGTCACTTTATCAAAAACTCTTTTTTGATCGGAGTTCAACTCTGATATCATTTGTAAAACATCTAAATCCTCGTATTTATTTTGTACATCTTGAAAGTCTTTCATTGCGCCTTCTACTTCTATAGGTACACATTCTAATGTCAAATCATTTGAACATTTATCACCTTCATTACTTTCTTCAATATTTTTATTAATTCGTTCATTCATGTAATCCATTCCTTTCTGAATTTCTAAGATACGTTCATGATATTTTAATCCGTCCATAAGTTCTGACTGTACTGACACGAATGCTTCTGCGTATGTATCGCATCCACACTTCAATTCATCAGTATTTCGCCAAGGTTTAAACAATAATAGCAATGCATAGAAATATGCTTCTGGTTGCGTTTGTATGTTATAATGATAATGATTAACTAAGCAGCCAATTGAACGTTTTTTTAAATATAAATTATCTTTTGTTTTGAAATGTTCTACTTTTCTAATAGGTTTCTGTTTCACAGTATCATACCATTTTACAAAATCATACAGACATGTGGATTCCAGATTCTTAGGCCTGGTTGGATAATAATAATCTAGCATAGAGTGACAAAATATATCCGTAGAATCGGGACTTAAAGCTTCAATTTCTTTACGACTTTTTAATTTTCTACTACTTATCATATTAACATCTACCCATCGAATGGTAGTTTTTGGATCCGTTATAAATAAGGGAATTCCTAACAAGCAATCTGCAGCTTCCAACGCACCGCACTCTCTATTATTTAACATTCGCATTCCAATATTCCATAAATTACTACGTATAGATTTAGTAGAATTTATAACGTCCAGTGTGTCTGTTATATTACTTTTTTCTGATTTAGATACATATTTAGTAGTGTACCACGTTAATAAAGTCGATTTTTCTCCAACGAATTGTTTATCCATATTTCCTTCCCATGCACAAAGAATTGCGGGATTATAATCGTTAATGTTAACTTCTTCTTGTGATAAAGTCTATTATTTGTTTTCAATTTTTTTCTACGCCCCATGGATACAGCTACGTCTCTGATTAATAACGTATCTGTTATTGGTCGAGAAAAACCAAATCTGCAAATTTGACTAGTCCCATTTTTGTTTTTTTTAGCACGTAAACAATAACTGTTATGCTTGTGTCGTTGGTGCTTATCAACGCGTCTGTATAATTCAGGAGAAATATTTTTGGAAGGCATTCTGCAAGTAACATACTTTAGAATAAATGCTGCTACATCTTCATTAGAAGATGCGTTAATTATTGGAGCATCTTTAATCCAAATTAACATGTGAAAATGTTGAGTACCTCTACCTTGATATTCTCTACGTATAAAGTAATGCGAGACTTCTCCAATAGGATTATCAGGTGAAGTTATAAAATCAATTATTGCTTGAAATTTATTTTTAATGAATCTAGATACTGATACTGGATCAGAAGCAATAAGCTCATTTATTGACATGGATTTCGATTTGGGACTATTTATTTCACGAAGGTATTCGATCATATCTGACCAAAGCCATTCGCTCGGACTAAGTGTCAAAAACCATGTGGCAGGTCCATAGTTATGAATCATACATTTCAACATACATCTTGGTCTAATCCAAAATTGCGGCGTATTACGTAATCTAGCGAAAATAGTGTTTAAATTAGTCTCCAGTTGATGTTTAGACAACTTTTCTAAATAACTAGAGGCCGTATACTTTTCACGAGGATTCGTAATATTTAATTTATGAAATATACCAGCATTAATGTTTCGTATGTTACAGTCATGTAATAAATAAAATAAGTACTGTATATTTAAACGAAATCGTGAATGTTTAGACATAAGCCTTGATTTAATAAATTCGAAATCACTAAGACGAACACTTCGGTTTTCACGTTGTCCATTAATTCCATCCGGAAATAAATCTGGAAAGCACATTACGTCTAATAGTTTATAATTACAGTCCAAAGGACGATCATGAACCTTCAGTATTTGATATAGCTCAGTTGCCGATTTATCAGTTCTACCTTCATACATTGGATAAATTGTATACTGATCATAATATGAATCAGATTGAGACTCTTTTGTGTCACTAAAGCATTGTTTTCTTTTTCTTTATCATTTATTTCTTCAAATATTTCATCATCTTCTCTCAAGTCATTATCTATTTGGAATTCAGTGTCTTTCAAACTAGACTGTACTAGCAAGCCATCAGAAGACATAGGTAGGACTATTTCCGAATATAAAGGATTATTATCCTTCAACCATAATAAAGCGTTCCATACTTTGTCTACATCCACTAAATTTTCCCACACTATGTTCGATTTAGTAGGAATTCCTCTTACCAGTATGTATAATTCATGATATACATTTATTGGTACATGCGAAGGATAGATTTTTTTAAATGTTTCTTCCAATGGCAAAGGCAAATGGAATGTCCTACCTTTAACTTTAGGAATCATACCTCTGTGTGGTATATTTTTACTCATAACAGTTCCCATTCGCAAAACAGTTTGAAATGCTTTAGCTCTTTGAATCAGGATTCGTTCATAATCATTTAGGTTTTTTATTTCTTCTGGTACTTTCCGTGCATCTAAATTGTTCAAGATGCACGTAGGTGGCATAATATTAAAGCGAATTTTACTTTTACAATATTGACAAATATAAGCAGTATCATTCTCTTTATAATCTATATGCTGCAGCAGCTTGCTCCAAAGTTTTGAGCCATACGTTTTATTACAAATTTTTATTCTCGTTACATTTCTCTCAAAAGATAACTTTTCACAAGAAATACAAGGCCATTTAGGTATATCGATAGAACGTTTTGTAAAAGCTTTAAAGGCAAGAAAATATTGAGATTGTATGTCGTCTTCATTTAAATTAATTTCTGTGAATTTCTCTCTATGTGCTGCAGCATTTTCTTGAGCTTCCTTCGATATCTCTTGAAGTAAATTGACGTCATTTTCATTCAAAGCTTTGTCCAAATTATTAAGTTTTGCATCTAAAGCCTTCAAATCGTATAACAATCTTTTAATGTACCTCACTTCAGGAAAATGAGAAGACAATATTTGTGTTGCTATAAATTTTGACCTGCAATGCTTATAATTTATATAACAACCATGTGAATGGCCGAGTTTGTTATAATTTACTTTATTAGAACAACGGTTTATATCTATTATAAATTTGTGTAACTTTTTTAAGGTACACTGTAATAAATTTTCATAAAATACTTTTAAATCATTTATTAAATTAGCATCTTTAATTTTACAAAGAAAATTACAATGCCATGTCTTCTTAGTTTTATTTTTTGATTCCAATAAAGGCATGATATTACTACATTTACCTTCAGAATTCATAACAATTTTAGTAATATTTCTTTCTAAATCTTTTCTAGTAGTAGGAAAATCTTCCCCTGTGCTCACTGAGAAATCTAAATTTGCTTCAACAATTTCACTCATTGCATAGTAAGAAGTTTCATAGAAATATTGTTCCCAGGAAGCAATATGTTTCGACAATCCACATAAAGAATTAACTTTATCCTTTATATCTATAGAAGTACATTGTTGAAACGGAGTTATAGAAACTTCGGCCTTTTGTTTTATTTCTTTTAAAATTTTCATAATGCTCGTAATGTCCGAATTTCGAGTATATAAACACCATTTTATTATACATTCGGCTTCCATTCTATTTTCTGTTATTGAAGGAATGCCGAGAGCTTTTGCTAAATTTTGTATATTCTTTTCTGTAGTAAATTTTAAAGCAATATTATTGTTTTCTCTATTAATACGTCTGTATTTATTAATAACTTTCTTTGCAGCACAAAGTTTTGCTGATTTATTAGTTTCGTAGTATATTTTCCGTTTTTTCAATATACTTTTTCTATTTGATTCATAGGATTTTTTTTCCTTTTCTAATATAGCTTCTCTATTAATATTATATGATAATTTCCTTTTCTTTAGTCTGACCTCTCTATTTGTTTCATACGATATTTTCTGTTTTTTTAAGTTAGCTTCTTTATTTGAATCATAACATTTTTTTCGTTTTCTCAAAATATCTGTTTTATTTAATTCGTAATATATTTTTTTCGCCACTGCTCTATTACTATATCTATCATCATAATTAAGTGAATAATTATTAAATTTTAATCGTTTCAGATGTGAGGAAATTTCGTATTCACAAATATTTGACAAAGCATGTTTCCTAAATGTAGAATTCAAATTTGAAATATTTTCTGATACATTAATTTGTTTATTTTCGGCATTTAAATAGAAATAATTTGATTCTTTTTTTACGTCGATTTCTATACTATCGACATTTTTATATACATTTTCTACTCTAGCTACTTTCTTATTTTTATTATCTTGCAAATATGTAATGCTGGTTTCTTGCTCATTTTTATAAATATTACATGTTTCTTTTCCTTGAACCGGTATTTCATCTTTATTATTTAATAAAATACTATGATCTGTATCAATATTTAAACTTTGATATTACTTTTGTTGTCACAAAAATTCTTATTATCGTTAATAGTTTTCTTTTCTGCATCAGTTTTTCGCTTTTCTTTGATATAAGTAGAAGCTTTTTTCAATCGGTCTGAACGTTGTTCCTCACTTTCCCTTTTTCTTAACTCTCTTTTTCGAGAAGCTGCTTTATGACGATTTTGTAATACGTCAAAAGTAATCATCTTAACTTTTTCATTTGATTTCTGAATAATTGGAAAATGATCTAAGCGATTCGATTTTAAAATCTGTATTAAATGTTGACGCATTAACTTTTGATCATATACAACCTCATTTGGATTAATATTGTATAAAAGAGACGTGGCGAATGCTATAGCAAACACTCCACAATCATTTCCGTTTCTTTGCGATTGCACTACTGGAAATACAACTGATTCATTGTTAAAATTATAAAATGGGAACAATTTTTTAAGAAATATTTCATGATGGGCATGCAACCAGTAGTGGTAGCTAGGGGGTTCCTGTGACACGGTGGTGAGGGGAGTGCGGGTGTGCGGGGGGAAGTGTCTTGGGTTCCTGTGACATGGTGGTGAGGGGGGTGCGGGTGTGCGGGGGGAAGTGTCTTCTTAAGAGCTAGGGTTTATTGGGTGATGAGGAGGGTGCGGGTGTGCGGAGGAAATGCTTTGGCTATGGGGAGTGAGAGAGAGAGAGAGAGAGAGAGAGAGAGATCCCTCTCACCCTCTTTTTCTCTGTTAGAGTCTCTCACCCCTCTCCCATCAGCCTAGGGCCCGGATGGTTAATTATCCTACGGGTCCACTAGTTCTCTAAGGCTTACCCCCTCTCCCATGTCACTAGGGTCCGGATGGTTAGTTATCCTACGGGTCCACTAGTTCCCTAAGGGTTACCCCTCTCCCATCACCCTAGGGCCCGGATGGTTAGTTATCCTGACAGTTACCCAGAGAACTTTTTTTTGTATTTTAGTTGGTGGAGGAAAAAGTTTCTTTTTTCTCCACTAGGTGGCGATCACGAAAATTACTGGGGCAGCTACACCGCTAGGGGTCCTAAGCATCTTACGGACTGCCATTTTTGATTTCTTAGTCCTGCCCTCGGAGGGTCTTTTCTCCCTCCACATACTTATCCTAGACCCTCCCACTATTTTCCTACTATGGACCCGCCATTTAACTTGATTTCACATTTAACCATTTTTATTCCCTCTCAACCTACCTCTACACCATTGAAGGGTCTTTTTCCCTCCACATACCCATTCTATTCCCTCCTACTATTTTCCTCCTTGGGTCCTTCTTTTAATTTCACATTGTACCTTTCTTGAACCTTGGATACAGATTCCTTTTTTCTTATACAAGCTGTCGATAAATATAAAGTGAAAAAATATGCAGTATCAAATGGTTATTAATTTAGCGTATAGACAGAATTCTCAAGTAATTCCTATAATTACAAGAATAATAGGTGAAATCATGTCAAATTTATTTCCTTTTTTCTTTTTTCTGTTTTTTTTGTTTTTTACAGATTAAATTAAGGGAAATAGGAGTAGAGGAAAAGAAAGAGTCTTTTAAATAAAATTTATCATATAATTAAAAACGAACATGAAACTTATATAAAAACTAATACAAATGAAACTTATATAAAAGCTAATACAAATTAAACTTATATAAAAAACTAATACAAATTAAACTAATATTTAGCCCATTCAGCTAATAACAGACTCTGAAACATACAAAAAATTTATTAATATCAAGTAAATTGCGAACTTAATTTTTATTATTTACCTTCTATTTGTTTTCGCACCCACTTTGCGAAAACATCCACCTCCTGGTAGACACAGTGGATTGGTTTTCCTGATCTGCCACTGAATTTTAATTTATGCAGTTCGCATGGGAGGTTGAAAGTTGTAAAATGTTGCCTTAAATTGTCATACTTGGGGCACTTGTAATATTCTAAATTAATGCATTCAATGCCCATTAAATTTAGAATATCACGTTCTATAGTGCCCCCTTTGTATGCAACTACTGGATACATATAGTCTCGTTGCACAATTCTTATGAAGTCATATATTTCACTTTGTATATACTTTTCAAAACCCATATTTCCATATTCTATGCCATGTACATTTCTATACACATAGTTAGCACTTTTTTGATCTTTAATACTTAAATCATGAAATGTGTTATTCACTTTAAACGAGGCGTAATATGTGTAATCAGTTTTTACATCTTTTATGGCTACTTCTTTATATACTATTTTCTTGTTCACCATAAATCCATCAATATCTATTATATGGGTGATACTGTTTAAACTGAACATTTTCTAACTTGAGCGAAAAAATAAAGTAGTATTCAATATTCTAAAGCTAGATCTGAACTGAAGACTACCCTACACGCTCCTCAAGATCTTTTAAATGCTGTAAGGGATGTGAAAAATTTGGTCTGTGGTGGGAGGTGACTAACCAGACACTTTTAGAAACACCATTGGTCCAAAGAGAGAATAGTTAAGGATAGTGGGAGAATTGAAATACTTGGTTTGAAGAGAAGGGGAAAACTTTAGAGAAACAAAAAAAGAATATATTTAAAATAACGGCAAAGTGTAATAAATTTAGTATTAAAAACGCTAACATGATGATCCCAACGTTCGTCGATTTTCAAGGATTCCATTTAATGGATAAGACATTTATAGTTAAAGAATTTGCAGTTTTACAAGAACTAAAAGTGCATCATATTTTATTTTCACCCCCCTTTCCACATACTTGGTTAAGTGAAGAGGAGAGAAAGAAAACAGAGTAAGTATATTTTATAAAAAACAACGAATTATTATTTTCAATGAATAAGGAATTTCTTTTTCAGTTCAATCTTTTCAATCATCATGGCTTAAATTGGATGGATGGTTTTTCACCATATTATAAATATAAAGATATTATAAAAAAATATGTATATGAGGATACGGTTTTTGTAAAAGGGGTGGAAAAGTTAAATTGGTTAAAGAGTATTTGTGATTTAGAAATTAGTAATGTAGATGAATATGAGTGGGGAAATTATAATTTAGAAGATGGTTTATATAATTCACAACTTCCTATTTGCATGAATCATGAAAGTATATGCGCACTGAGAAATGTATATTATATGAAATATATGTATGAATCAAAAATCTAGAATATATGTATATTTTAAACTTGAATGCATTCTTTTTACTTCAACGCGAAACCTGATCCGTAAAGTATTTATGTTACTGAAGTGTCTCGGAGACTGATTATTTGAAGGGTTCTCCATCTAAGATTTTTCATTAGTTTCACGCTGATCATTTAAACGGAAAGAACTACGATGTCGCTTCTAAATAGAGTTTTAAATAGCCAGGATGAATATCGTGAGTGGGTACGTGATTGTCGCGATTACATTAAAAAATTGAGAGTTGCTAGCCGCAATGCACGTATAGGGGCAAGGCAGAAAATATTTACGGAAATTGCTAAGATACAGTGCCGATTAATCAGAGCAGCAAGAAAAAAAAGTTATTCTTCAAATCACGCTCTTAAGAATCCCGATTTAAGAACTCAGCATGATTATCGCGAGTGGGTTTGCAAGTGTCGTGATTATATTCGAGATTTGAGAGAATCCAACCGGAATGCAACTCCAGATGCTATACAGAAAAATCTTGCAGAAATAAAATGTATTCGAAAGTTACTTCTCCATACGGCGAAAAATAAAAATTCAATTGGAGCGGGCATTAATGCGGAAAAGCTTATTTGGAAAGATCTTGATTCATCATTTAAAAGTCGAATGTGTAGTGGTATGATAGTAAACACTAATTATATCGAACCACATGAATTTCTATTGGCAGCATCAGAAATGCTGCAATCCTACATGAACAAAGTATTCAGTAAAGTAAGCGCTGTTAAGATAAATATGGTATTCAACGGACAATTTATTTGCAAGGAAATTAGTGATATCAAACATATTTCCACAAAAATGTGATTTTATTCAAGACTGATACTTTTAGTGATTGGTATAAAACAAACGTCATAGATAAAATTTTAACAAAATTAAGTGAATTTCAAGAGCGTGATAGTGGGTGGGCTTTGGAAAAAATATTAAATTTAATTGTGAATATTAATCACTATAATCCACTACATGCAGGCTGTGGAATCGACCTTCCAAAATATATTAAGAACAAACATGCAGTGATAAACATACAGAGTGATGATAATACATGTTTTGCATGGGCTGTAACGGCTGCACTCTATCCGACTATTTCAACTAAAAACCCACAACGACAATCTTCATACCCCCATTTTAAATCTGTTTTCAACGTCAGAAGTATAATATTTCCAACCACATTAAGGCAGATACCTAAATTTGAAGAAGATAATGATGTGTCGATTAATGTTTTCACCATGGTGGATGAGCAGGAAGGGCAGGAGAATAAAATTATTGCAACTCTTCAACTCACAAAATGTGAGAAATCGAGACATGCGAATCTTCTTCTTCTCGAACATCAAGGTGCAGCACATTTTTTATGTATCACGAATCTTTCTCGCTTGTTAAAGAAACAACTGACTCGAAAAAAACAATCTCATCTTATTTGTAATCGGTATGTTATACTGTTTATATTTTAATATAATTTTATTTAATGTTTATATACTAATATGATTTTTCTCTTAGATGTTTACACTATTTCTTCAATGAGGATAAACTTCAATCTAATAAACGTGATTGCAGTCAGCTCAATATAAACGTCCGTATACTGCTACATGAAGAGGACCGTTGGGTGTCCTTTAAAAATGACAAGAACAATGAGAGGACCCCATTCGTCGTATATGCAGATATTGAATGTTTATTAGAGAAAGTGAATGAAACGAGCGGTAATAGTAGTATTTATCAAAAACATTTACCCTTTAGTGTAGGATATTATTTTAAAAGCGTTCGTGATTCATCGCTCTCAACCTATAAATCATATCGTGGACTCGAGTGTATAGAATGGTTTGTGCGAGAACTCGATAAAATTGCTAGCATAGCGAGCGAAAAACTAAAGACTGTAGTGCCTATGAGAACGCTAAGTATTAGCGAAAATTTTCGTCATAACAATGATCCCGACTGTCATATATGTAAAAAGCCATTTCTTCCAAATCAAATACGTGTTCGCGATCATGATCATTTAACAGGTAAATATAGAGGACCCTCTCACAACAATTGTAATTTAAACTATAAAGATTCGCACGTTATTCCAGTAATTTTTCATAATTTATCTAATTACGATGCACATTTCATCTTCAATGCGATCGCTAACATGTATGAGGGTTCAGTATACCTGCTACCTGTACATAAGGAAAAGTATATTTCATTTACAAAATACATACGGAAATATAATATTCAGCTCAGATTTATTGATTCATTTAAATTTCTTGCATCAAGTTTAGACAAATTGAGCTCATACTTGGAGAGATCTCAATTGAAAAACTTAGAGTCAGAATTTTCGAATTTAAATACGGAACAATTTAATCTACTAACAAGAAAAGGTATTTTTCCTTATGATTACGTAGATAATCTGAATCGTCTGGAAGAAAATACTTTACCGCCTCGCAAGTTATTCTATAACAAATTAACTGACAGTGATATTAGTGAAGAGGCATATAATCATGCTAAGGAGGTATGGATCAATTTTCAAATACAAACACTTGGGGAGTACAGCGATCTCTATTTAAAAACTGACGTATTATTACTGACAGACGTTTTTGAAAATTTTCGCGATAGCTGCATGGAAAATTATAATTTGGATCCTGCACATTATTTTACACTCCCAGGCTTCACTTGGGATGCAATGCTTAAATATACTAGAATAAAATTGGAACTTTTCACTGATGTTGAAATGTTGCTTTTCGTAGAACGCGGAATACGTGGTGGTTTGATTCAGTGCTCTCACCGCTATGAAAAAGCAAACGATCGGCATATGAATGATTATGACTCAACAAAACCAAGCAAATATTTAATGTACTATGATGTAAATAATCTATACAGATGGGCAATGTGTCAAGCTCTACCTACTCATGGATTTCGCTGGATTGAAGATACTAACAACTTTGATATCTCTAGCATACCTATAGATTCATCTGAGGGTTTTATTTTAGAGGTAGACTTGGAGTATCCAAGCGTACTTCATGATAATCACTCTGACTTGCCATTTTGTCCGGTACATGAGGCTCCGCCCGGAGCACGACAGAAAAAGCTACTTGCAACTGTCGAAAATAAGGAGCGTTATGTTATACATTATCGGGCTTTACAACAATGTATTCGTCATGGAATGGTACTGAAACGTATCCATCGCGGATTAAGATTCCAGCAATCTGCATGGCTAAACAAATATATAGACTTAAACACACGTTTGCGAGCTGCATCTAAAAATGAGATTGAGAAAAATCTTTTCAAACTAATGAACAATGCAGTGTTCGGTAAGACGATGGAAAATGTAAGAAATAGAGTTGATGTGAGGCTAGTTAGTAAGTGGGAAGGAAGATATGGAGCAGAAGCTTTGATATCCCAACCAAATTTTCACAGTAGTGCCATATTCAACGAAAATTTGGTTGCGATAGAATTAAAAAAATTAACGGCGAAATTTGATAAACCTATATATGTAGGTATGAGTATTCTAGATATTTCAAAAACATGTTTATACGAATTCCATTATGAATATATGCTTCCAACGTTTGGTAGTAAATGTAGAGCATTGTATACCGATACAGATAGTTTGATATACAGTATCGAATGCGATGACATTTACACGATCTTGAGAGAAAATCTTTCAAGATTCGATACTAGTGATTATTCGCCTAATAACCAGTATAATTTACCTCTAGTAAATAAAAAAGTGCCTGGTTTGATGAAAGATGAGAATAACGGGAGAATTATGACTGAGTTTATTGGGCTGAGATCGAAAATGTATACATTTAAAATACAAGATAAAATTTTTAAAAAAGCTAAGGGCGTTTAGAGTTGCGTTATCGCTAGAAAAATAACGTTTGAAGATTATAGAGACTGCTTACAAAATTTTACTGTTCATATCCATAATCAAAATTTAATTCGTTCAAAATTGCATAATGTTTATTCAATTGTACAGCAAAAAATTTCTCTCAGTCCACATGATAATAAGCGCTATATTGTACAAGGTACTGTATCAACTCTACCATGGGGTCATTATAGGATAAATGAAATAGAATTAAGTGAAGTAGATTTAAATGAAGATTAAATAATTGCTTCTTTATTAATAAATTGCATGTTACAAAATATTGTTTTTATTTATCCATGAATTATGTGTATTATTGAATCCTAACCACTTTACAAAGACTTTGTCCCCCTTCTTACGTAATACCTTCTCAACTAGATATACATTAGGATTAGCAGTTTTTAAAAGTTCATATTCGTAGAATCTACCTTATATATCTGTACCACTAGAATCCCTTAGTAAATATGTAACAGGATTTGTTTTCTGCTCTTTTATAATTTCAAATATTTCAGTTGTCCAATTTGGTGTGTAGCCTTTTGCAAATACATTCTTATATTTACTGATTCGTACAAAATTACCGACTTTGAACTTGGCACGACCAACGATCTTTATATTACTGAATACTGTTGCTAAGAGCTTATTAGCATGTTCAGGTTTCACATCGGCTGGACGCATTCCAATAGTACGATGTTTTCTTGAATTGTATTTGTCAACCAGTTGTTGTAGCATAGCTCTCCACTTGTAATTTCCATTCAACGTAAATCCTTTCCACATTTCTGTCTTCAACGTTCGATTCCAACGCTTGACTATGGCTGCTTTCAATACACTGTATGTTGAGTAATGATTTATTCCATGCTTTTTCATAAGCGATTGGAAATCACTATTATAAAATTCCTTGCCATCGTCGGTCTGTAGATTTTTCGGACATCTCCCACTCTTCAGGATTTTCAGCAATGCAGCTGTCACTTCCTTGCCTAACTTGGTTTTCAGGGCTATTGCCCAGCCATATTTCGACAATGCATCAATAACTGTGAGAATGTAGTGGTAGCCTGCGTCTGCATAGTTTCTCATGTCTACCAGGTCTGCTTGCCAGAGGTCATCGAAGCCTCGTATTATTACCCGTCTACGTAAAAAGTTCCGTCTGGCAGGCACATGCAACTCTTCTACCAATTGCTTCTTCTCCTCACTACTCATAATTATTCCACTACGTGTTATGTTTACAGCAGGTCATCAAGCACTGGCGGTAGTATAAGTTTCTTCAAGGCATAATTTATATCGTCTTCTCTATTCTTCTCATTTGCAAAATCTTTTTTTGCCAGCTGATTAGAGAAATATTCTACAACAATTTTCAATCCAACAATCATATCATTTCGTAATTCCTTGTCTTTTCGATCCAATTTATAATCATTATGATCGACTTTATCAATCAATTTATCGATTCTTATACCAATTTCATCAATTTCATCGATTTTTTTCATTAGAGTTGTAAATTTTTCCTCAAGAATGTTACATTTTAGGTAATAGTGAGTTAGCTTCTCACTGTATTCAAATAATTCTCTCATTAAGCTATCACGTACAGTCATCGAATTACGTAACAGAGCAGCCATATTCACCGCACTTGTCTCATCCGTAACATCACATTCTAAGTTTGAAATTATTTTCTTCTTGGCATTAAATGCATTCTTTTGTTTATCAAACTTTAACGTATCATTATCAATTTTGTACAAATAATAATTCCTCACTTTACCGGTATTGAAACCAGCTCCAAATTTATTTATTGTCATAGTGAAGTAGTACGTGGAACTGAGAAAATCTTGAAACTGCAATCTCTTTTATATAGAATAACGCTTTCTTCTCTTATTTAGATCCTGCCAATTTGTAACTATTATGATCGATTTTATCATTCAATTTTTCGATTCTTTCATCAATTTCGTCGATACGTTTTTTCAACAGATTTGTCATTTTTTCCTCAAGAATTTCACATTTTAATGCATATTCATTCAGCTTCACACTATATTCATTCATTTCTTTTGTAAAGCTATCACGCAGTGGTGTCAAATTACTCATCAGAACACAAAATATTCACCGCACTTGTCTCATCAGTAACATCAGATCCCAAGTTTGAAATTATTTTCTTCTTGGCATTAAATGCATTCTTATATTTATCAAACTTTAACGTATCATCATCAATGTTGTGAAAATAATTTCTCACTTTACCAGTATTGAAACCAGCTCCAAATTTATTTATCGTCATAGTGAAGTAGTACGTTGAACTGAGAAAATCTTGAAACTGCAATCTCTTTTATAAGATGATAACTTCTTCATGGAGCTCCTCAATTATTGACTGTATCTCATTATGGTGATTCGTATGACCAGCAGCAGATGATGCAATTAATAGTTTTAATCGCTCGACCAGTTCGTTTGGATCGTTCCAATGTACATAGCTCACGGGATTATTATTAACACGCATATATCCCTTGCCTTGTACAAGTTTTGTCTTCGGTGGAAATAATTCACTAATTATTTTCTTCCATTTATGTCCCTTATTCCCACGAAGCTTTCCTGTACTAATGTTATCTGCTCTGTGCACATTAGTTTGAGAAAGAATACTTTTATATGTGTCTAAATCATCTTTAGTATAGTCTTCAGATTCTTTCATGAAGATCAATTCAAATAGACCTTTCGTGCCAGAATAATACTCCTTATCGATAATAATAAAATTACTGTAATCATCAACATTAAAAGCACATTTCGCAAGCCTCATTTTATTCGTCACTTTATCTAACTTAACTCAAAAATTACTGTCAATTTTATCCTTAGCATTATTCGTCAACAATTCTATATATTTGGATGCAATTGAACCAGACTTTATCGTACTTCGATTAGCATCTTTTACATCCTCGATGGATGTATGCACAGGTAATTCTATTTGTTTCGCTAAATCTTGCGTGCCATATTCATTATTCTTCTTCACCTTCTCCTCCTCCTCCTCCCCCTCCCCCTCCTCCTCCTCCTCCTCTTCATCATCTTCCAGAGAAAGGTACTGTGTTTCGTGCGACTGTGGATATTCCTGCTCATCATCCGATGAATGACCTTGAACGTTAATTCTGGAGCTGCGTATGAAATCTTTCCGCTGTGGAGTCGATGTGAGATAAGACTTTCTTCGTTTCATCGGAATTATGAAAGATTCCTCGTGTGAGAGAGATCTCTTTATAGGTTCCATTTTCATCTCATGTTTCGGTGCAACGAAAATTGCTTGATTATTTTCGGTGAGCTTCTTTAATGGTTCAACTATTGGTTTAAAAGTTTCATTTAAACTGTCTTCCATCATTACTCTGTCTGATTTGAGTGCGCGATATTTTTGACGAATTACTTCACTTGCCTCAGCAATCTTCTTTAGAAGCTTTTTCTCCTTCATTTTGTAAAGCTATTCTCTATTCAATATATAGACTTGTTCAACGTTCAAGGTTAAACTAACATTTTTGACCATTAACATCACTCTTTAATCACAGCATATTTATTGAAACCCTTTCGATATCGTCCATTTTGCATTGCATTGTCTTTATCAATTACTAAAAATCCATAATCACGCTTCCAACAATTTGAACACAATTCATAAAATTTTTCAAACGCCATATCTGTATTTACATGTTCGTTATATATATATGTTTTAGGTTAGTTCCATCTTGTTTAAAAATAATTAAAAAATTTGCATTATCACGTATTAGATGTTTTGGTATCCTTGCATAAGTCTGACAAAGATAAAAGCAATCAATCTTAGAATGTCTACCCATGGAGAAGTAGTCTCTTATATTGTCTTGCTTATCGGTTGCAACATCATCAAATATGAAAATTGAATTTGGTAGTGCTTCAGCTACTTTTATAACCTCACTATTATTAGAAAATTGGAAATAACTAATTTCTTCATTGTCCGATAATAGTCGCTCCAAGTATCGATATTTTGGTTGTTGCAACGATTTTGAATAAACGTATAGGTTTTCAAATCTCACACCCTGAGGGCTTTCTATAAGGCTCAGCAATACATTTGTTTTTCCACAATTTGAAGGGCCACAAACTATACAGCGTATGGTTGATGGGAGTACAGGTCCGTGACGTCTCATGCATTTATCGGTTGTTCGGTAATCTATATTAGAAACACGAATACCGAGCGGCTGCTTTACGAAGTCCATGACTGAAAACTCTGTGGTCATACAACCTATTTATAGGAATGAAATGAATTGTTTGATCAGTTCTCATCATGCCGTTATTAGTGTTAGATGTGTCAAGTTTGGAGGTATTAACCGCTGAGCAGTTTGAATACATACCGAATATTTTACTTTTAAAGTACTTTCCGCGTAGTATTCAAGAGGTTTGGAATAAATTGCCTGAACATATTCGTGCAGATCCTGAAGTACAACAATATCGCTGGTGTTTTAAACATCATAATCTACCTAATACAGATCACATTGATGGACCGCTCCCTTCAATAAAAGATTGCTGGGCTTGTCAGCAAACTCTGTGTGAGAAACAGAAAGAAAGTTCCACATGGTAAGCTACGGTTGTAGAACTTTTTTCAATAAAATACTGAATAAATTACCGTTCGAAGTACACATACCTGGCTACAATTATTGCGGACCAGGTACTCGACTTCGAGAACGGTTAGCACGTGGTGATCCTTGTATAAATCCTCTACACGAAGCCTGTCGTGAACACGATATCGCATATTCAATATATAAGGATCTGCCACCACGTCACCAGGCTGATAAAGTTCTTGCACAGCGTGCACGAAAACGTATCACTGCTAGTGACTCATCTTTACGTGAACGAGCAGCTGCAGCAGCAGTCTGGGCATCCATGAATGTAAAACGAAAACTTGGCTTAGGCCTACAAGTGCATGGAAGAAGCATGAAGAAAAGAAAAATTCGTGTACCGAAGAAACGAGGAGGTTTATTGAGGAAAAAGCAATTTACTCAAAAAAAAAAAACGGGGGGGTTTATTACCTCTGCTCCCACTGTTGAGTGCAGTGGGCGCATTAGCTGGGGGCGCAGCAGGTATAACAAAAGCTGTAAACGATGCGAAAGCATCCAAGAGACAATTGGAAGAGATACAGCGTCACAATCGTGTAATAGAAGGCAGGCGTGGACATGGTTTATACCTAACCCCTTACGGACGAAGGGGAGAGGGTTTGAAAAGGAGGGAAAAAACCTCGCAAAAAAAAAATAAGCAACCTCCCGAAATCTGGAGCTACTAGTAATATTCAATTATTACATGCATGTCAGGATATACCACATTTTCGAGGAGTTTTTATGCGCACATCTCTACCACAAACCGTACTATGCAATGAGTGTGCAATCGTGAATCTTGATGAAGATAAAGGTTCTGGTACACATTGGGTTGCCTACGTTAAACGTAATAATTACGTAAAGTATTTCGACTCCTTCGGAAATTTGAAACCTCCAATTGAACTTTTAGATTATTTTGGTCCTTCTGCTATAATCTACTACAACCACGATCAATATCAATCGTATGATACAAGCATATGCGGTCAGTTGTGTGTCAAGTTTCTACGTGAACAATGTCTTTAACGGTTACGCTGTCTGACCGCGAGTCCATATTAGAGGCAGATTTTTTCCCACCGATCAATCTTCGGGAGGAGCAATATGAACTTGGTCTCGTAGACTTTCAGAGCTTCAATTCAATCGCTAATATTGATGAGTCGAACAATAAGTTTTACTACGATACTGAAGATCTGACTATACCTACAGGTTGTTATGAATTGAGTGCTATAAATGATCTTTTGCGTACATTGATGCATGAGGCGGATAATGAAGATGTCATTATTCTACGTGCTAATAATAATACGTTGAAAAGTGAAATAAAGTGTAAATATCTGATCGATTTTACAAAACCCAATAATATATGCTCTTTATTGGGTTTTTCGTCAGATCGAATTATTCAGCCGAACACTCTAGCCGAATCAGACCAGCCCGTAAACATTATAAGGGTCAATATTTTACGAATTGAATGTAATATTACTGCTGGTGCATATACAAACGGCAAACCTCAACATGTTATACATGAATTTTTTCCAAGCGTGCCACCAGGCTATAAAATCTCGGAAACACCGAAAAACGTCATTTACTTGCCAGTCATTGTGAAAGTAATTGACCGTCTTACTTTGCGCATTCTCGACCAGGAAAACCGTCTAGTAAATTTCGGTGGGGAAGAAATTACAATTCGATTACACATTAGAAAATGCTAATTTACAAGAATACTTATAAATCACCGATACCAGATGAGCCTATCATCAGTCCAACAGTTGCTGCAGGAGCAGATACATTGGGTGGGGATTACGTTAGAAGACCGCTAACAAGAAAAAATATAACCTTTCTTCAATCACTGGGTTTCAAGGTCAGAAATAAAAATGGACCTGTTGGACGTAACCGCACAACCTGTGTACGACAATCGCATTACTAAAATGGAAATACATGCTTACAATCCGTATGCAAATGCATCATTGGGAAATAGTGACGAAATTCGAATTCCAATACAACAGCAAGATTTAATTCTTCTACCATGTGAGAGTTACCTATACATAGAGGGAAAATTAATCGAGGGCACTCGTGCTCAGGGTGCAACAGTTCAAGATACAGTGGGACTTGACTGCAATTCCATGGCACTCTTGTTCGATGAAATTCGCTATGAATTGAATGGTATTGAGATTGACCGCAGTAAGAATGTGGGTATTACTAGTTCCATGAAGAATCTCATTTCTCTGACTGGGGAGGAGAGTACGAGTCAACACCAATCAGGATGGTTTCTATCAGATTATAAGCCTACGAAATATTTAAATTTTTGCCTACCACTGAAAATGCTGTTGGGTTTTTGTGAAGACTATAGAAGAGTCATTATAAATACACGTCATGAGCTCGTTCTCATTCGAGCGCGTAATGATACGAATTCGATATATTCTTCAACGAAAATCACCGACTCCAAAATTGATGTTCAAAAAGTGCAATGGAGAATTCCTCATATATCATTGAATTAATACACAAAACTTCAATTTCTACGTATTATCGACCAAAACAAAAGCCTCACCATGGCTTTTCGATCCTGGGAACTCTACGAATACCCGCTTCTACCAGAAACACAGAGGCATACGTGGGCTGTAAAAGCTGCAACACAATTGGAGAAGCCTCGATACGTAATTCTAGCATTTAGAACAAATAAGAAGAATACGCAGCATATGAAGGTGCTTGACTTCGATGATAGTTTTGTTCGTGATATTAAATTCTATCTTAATTCTGAATTTTATCCGTATGATCGACTTGATACTGATACGGAAAAATCACGATTTTCTGTATTATATGATATGTATGTTAAATTTATCCAATCCTATTATGCTGGAGAAAAACCGTCGAAACCAATGCTTGATTACAACAATTTCTTAGAATATGGCCCTCTCTTTGTCATTGATTGTTCGCATCAAAACGAATCTATTAAATCTGGCACAGTTGACGTTAAAATAGAGATCGATTGTTCTAAAAATATTGCAAGTAATACTACTGCGTATTGTTTAATTATACATGATAAAATTGTTGAATATAACCCGCTTACAAGTATTGTTAGAAATGTAAGTTAATCGTTAATAGTTAGAAATGTAAGTTAATCGCTAATAGTTAGAAATGTATGTTAATCGCTAATAGACTATAGTTAAGCTTATCATTATAATGAAGGAAAAAAAATAGTAAATAAGATATAATAATCATTTATTTGTGTTTAAATTATTCCTTACAAATGTTTTCTAAATTAATCTTTTGAAATTTGTCTAACAATTGCAAATGTCATATTATTGTAATTTCCACCATGATACGTGAATGTTAATATTTGATTTGAAGCTGCATCTTGAAAATTCTTGAATTGTTCTGGTTTTTCCAGTAATGCCATCATCCTCGCAGGCAAGAAGAACCATTCCTTCGTAAGCAGCTTTGCTATTAATCTCTCCCCATATTTGGTTTTAATTTTCGATAATTCAGTTATTCGGTATGACCCCCCAATCTCCAAAGTATTCAGTTTTATAAAAGTTTTTGGTTCTACAGTTGCGAGTTCATTAATCTTAGTTAAATCCATTTCTATAATAATAAAATAATATTAAGAATAGAGAATAACGTAAAAAAGAAAAAATAATTCTTACCTTCTAAAGATTTTCTACGACAATTACGTGACAATAAAAAAATATTCTGTCTGCAACGTGAAACTGGTACTTTGCACTGCTTGAAGCTTCAATACTGCTATTACACCACAATAAAATATTATGACTGCAGCGTTACAGACTTGAACTTTCGACTGCTTCACGCTTCTAATCGAGACTGAATGAAATTTCCTAATTGCTAGCGTGGGTGACTTTGAATAATATCCTAGGAGGGAATAAGATATACACACTTGGAAATTGAGAGTAGGGGAAGTGTTGCAGGCAAACGAAACTTGGGTGGCTTTGAATAATATCGTAGGAAGGGATAAGATATACACGCTTATTGGAAATTGAGAGTGGAGGGACTGTTGCAGGCGAACGACATTTTTGATGGGTTACTCACTCATGATTGTAGATTTCAAAGAGAATTCATTATTTTAAACCTGTTGATACATGTATTCTTTAGATCAAGTAGTTGTTAATTAAAATAAATAAATCCATTTAATTATATACACGTTCCTTATATAAAGTGACATCAGTCTAGAATATAAACTTTTCATTGTTTAAAAGCAAGTCGTGAGATACACGTTCTTCAGATCAAATAACCGTCATCTAAAACAAATATATTTAATTCAAACGTGTCATAACACTTACTAGATGGTGCAGATAGTCACGTTCCTCAGATAAAGTAATGACACTTTAAAATATAAACTTTTCATTATTTAGAAACGAGTCGTGAAATATACGTCCATTATTACTTGGGTTGGGAATACTAGCATCTTAAGGACATATCCTGAGTGCAGCTTAAAATTTACGAGCGCATCAATTGCTTTTCGACAATCTTACGTCACACTGTGACTCTGTTTAGCACGTGGGATCATTTGTCTGCTCTGCTTGTGAGAAAAGTCTTGAGAAAAAAATAGCTAGAGGCTGAATGATTTGTCTGGTCTGCTTGAGGGAGGAAAAGTCACGAAAAAATAGCTAGAGGCTGGTTTAGAGGGTAAAATATGGTCAGAAAGTATCGAGCGCATCAATGGCTTCTTGACAATCTTACTTCACAACTGTGACTCTGTTTAGCACGTGGGCTCATTTATCTGACCTGTTTGTGAGAAAAGTCTCGAAAAAAAATAGCTAGAGACTGGTTGAGAGGGTAAAATATGGGCAGAAGGTATCGGGTCAGTTTTAGAGAGCCCTGGGAAAGCTCATAGGAGGAACATTGGGTGGTCCCTAGAATTTCACTCCCCATTGTTTCGCAAAAGGAAAAATAATGTCTGTTAACTATGTGACATGTAGAGCATGCTTACAGGAAGATGTAATGAATAATCTATTCATTTATAATATGCTTACAGTAATTTTTATTCAATATTCAAAAGATTTAACATATAATACTTTTATTCAATATATATATATATATATATATATATATATATATATATAACTAAAAAGAGTTTTAACATATAATATTTTAAAATATCAAGCTATTCTTCTGCCCTTGCTACCTCCATCGTTGTCTCCTCCTCATCCTCCTCCTCCTCCTGCTCCTCCTCCTCTTCCTGCGGAATTATCCCTGCCTCTATCTCAATCAATCTGATACCTCTCATCAACAGTTGTATACAGCGTGTTACTGTAAAAAATCATCAGATTTTAGAAAAATGTATGATGCAATCTCATTCATAATAACTTACTATTTTCATACTCCATTCCATGCGTCTCGATTGTTTCTTCATTTACCGCTTGTGATAAATTTTGCATAATTTCATCTATTATTCTTGTAATTATAGGAATTACTGGAGAATTCTGTCTATACGCTAAATTAATAATCACTTGATACTGCATATTTTTTCACTTTATATTTATCGACAGCTTGTATAAGAAAAAAGGAATCTGTACCCAAGGTTCAAGAAAGGTATAATGTGAAATTAAAAGAAGGACCCAAGGAGGAAAATAGTAGGAGGGAATAGAATGGGTATGTGGAGGGAAAAAGACCCTTCAATGGTGTAGAGGTAGGTTGAGAGGGAAGAAAAATGGTTAAATGTGAAATCAAGTTAAATGGCGGGTCCATAGTAGGAAAATAGTGGGAGGGTCTAGGATAAGTATGTGGAGGGAGAAAAGACCCTCCGAGGGCAGGACTAAGAAATCAAAAATGGCAGTCCGTAAGATGCTTAGGACCCCTAGCGGTGTAGCTGCCCCAGTAATTTTCGTGATCGCCACCTAGTGGAGAAAAAAGAAACTTTTTCCTCCACCAACTAAAATACAAAAAAAAGTTCTCTGGGTAACTGTCAGGATAACTACCCACCCGGGCCCTAGGGTGATGGGAGAGGGGTAACCCTTAGGGAACTAGTGGACCCGTAGGATAACTAACCATCCGGACCCTAGTGACATGGGAGAGGTGGTAAGCCTTAGAGAACTAGTGGACCCGTAGGATAATTAACCATCCGGGCCCTAGGCTGATGGGAGAGGGGTGAGAGACTCTAAGAGAGAAAGAGAGGGTGAGAGGGATCTCTCTCTCTCTCTCTCTCTCACTCCCCATAGCCAAAGCATTTCCTCCGCACACCCGCACCCTCCTCATCACCCAATAAACCCTAGCTCTTAAGAAGACACTTCCCCCCGCACACCCGCACCACCCTCACCACCATGTCACAGGAACCCAAGACACTTCCCCCCGCACACCCGCACTCCCCTCACCACCGTGTCACAGGAACCCCCTAGCTACCACTACTGCAACCTTTTCCTATTCAATGAATCATAAATATATATTGATTTACCATCATAATAAGAGCAAACCCAATGACCACCTTGATTAGATTTAAAATCATCACAGCTGTGTAATATCTGAATATGTTTTACATTTTTTCGTACACTTTCAATATTATCAGGAATCTGAATTAATAGTGTACTTCGAGGATCATTATTAGAGCACGATTTTAGTATATGAAAAAAATGATCCATGTGCTCATCCTCTAACCACTGGCCATTTTTAATAATATCTTCATTCCTAGCACAAAGCTTCATGGTGGCTGTTATCAATAATTTGTATATTATACCAGTAAATATACAAAGGTTAAATTGGTGACAATATTTAATATTAGTAAAAAATACGTAATATTATAAATTTTTAATTGTCACTTTTTAGCCGACCAATTCGTGCTTTTTAGCAAATGTGTATTGCCGCTTTTCAGCAGGCGTATGGCCGCTTTTCAGCAGGCGTATGGCCGCTTTGCAGCAGGCGTATGGCCGCTTTGCAGCAGGCGTATGGCCGCTTTTCAACAGGCGTATGGCCGCTTTTCAGCAGGCGTATGGCCGCTTTTCAACAGGCGTATTGAAAGACAGAGACAGAGACAGAGAGCGAAAGAATGAGCAAAGAAATAAAAAAAAATTACTTTCCCCAAAATTGTCTGAGGATCTGAAAGAAAGAACAAAAGCATATAATTAACAAAAAAAAACAATAAATAACAGAATGGTTTGAAGTAAAGTCATTGACTTATCTAATTCTAATATTTATTATTTATACAGGGTATATCAGCAATGATGCTTTTAATTTTAACCACATACCCTTGAGCATAAACTAAGTCGAGAAGTCCTATATTACAAAATCCGGAAAAAAACATCATTGCTGAGATAAATCAATTTTAAATCGATAAATCAGGGCTTTGATTCAACGGAAAAATGACTTTACTTTTACTTTGGTTGACAATTCCCCTTCAAACAACAAATGAAATTTGTACCTCTCCGCCGATCCGTATTGTCGTACACGCATATACACTTGCACGCAACTACGCCGATTATTAATATTACCTCCTAATGTTTTACATTCCTGATCCTGGTGCCGATGATATTCATTTTCTGTCTATTTTTAAAAGGATCCTCGGTAGCACCCATTTATTAGTTGAAAAGTTTGGAGAATAATACGGCGTTGTTCATAGATTAATTTTCAAGTCGTTTTATCTTTTCAGTGATGCGGCATATGAACTGCTCTGAGGTAATCAAGAAATAAGTATTATATTAAAAAAGCTATTATAAGAAATTTTATTTTTGTCTGTTTTTAAAAATCTTACTGTTTTATCAGATAGAGCAATTTACTATATCATTGGAAGAGTAAAATGACTTGAAAATAGATTCTCAAGTAAGGCCATAGTCTTCTCTAGAAAATTCGATCTAAGTGGAGAATTTGAGGGATTCCTTTAAGAATAAATAAACCTTTTTTCATTTTATGAGTGGACAAGCCAAAAAATTAAGAATAATTTTTTGTTAATGTTGTAGATTATTATTCAGTCTTTGCACGCTTTTAGATACGAAAAGATTTCAGAAATAAGTTAGTAAATGCTTATACTTTTCGCTTCACTTTTATACGATTTGCTTGGTGAATTGTAAAATATTTCTTTTTGGTGACTATATCAACTTCTAGTCACTATAAACTAGAATCTTACCTAGCAATTGGCTAATTTTACTGACAAGTTCAATTAAGCAGACACTGTGCAAAACTTACTAGACAAAAGACAAAAAGGTAAAAACTATGGCCATTCTACGGCATAAAGAAAAAATTATTTTTAATTTTGTGGCTTATCCCTTCGTAAAATAAAGAAAAGGCTTATTTATTCTTAAAGGAGTCCCTCAAGCTCTCCACTTAGATTGAAATTTCTAGAGAAGACTATGGCTTTACTTGAGAATCTATTCTCGAGACATTTTGCTCTTCCAATGATGTAGCAAACTCTGCTTTATCTGATAAAACAGTAAGATTCAAACAGAAAAAAATACAATTTCTTATAATAGCTTTTTTAATATAATTCTTATTGCTAGACTACCTTAGAGCAGTTCATATGCCTCGTCACTGAAAAGATAAAACGACTTAAAAATTAATCTATGAGCAACGCCGTATTATTCTCCAAACTTTTCAACTAATAAATGGGTGCTACCGAGGATCCTTTTAAAAATAGACAGAAAATGAATATCATCGGCACCAGGATCAGGAATGTAAAACATTAGGAGGTAATATTAATAATCGGTATAGTTGCGTGGATATGTATATGCGTGTATGACAATACGGATCGGCGGAGAGGTACAAATTTCATTTGTTGTTTGAAGGGGAATTGTCAACCAAAGTAAAAGTAAAGTCATTTTTCCGTTGAATCAAAAGCCTGATTTATCAGTTTAAAATTAATTTATTTCAGCAATGATGCTTTTTCGGATATTATAGTGTAGGACTTTTCGATTTTGTTTATGCTCAAGATTATGTGGTTAAAATTAAAAGCATCATTGCTGATACACCCTGTATACGTATATTCCCAATTCCCAATACAAATAATTACTTTGTTTTAGCCAAATAAATAAATATTTAAATAAATGTCATGAAAATTGCCTTTCAGATAAATCACTTTATTTATGCCAAATAGACGAAGTTTAAATTAAAATATTTTGTTATTTTAATTGTATCAAATATTTGATTTAAACAAATTTCTTTATTTTATATTATTATTTGTTGGTTTTTATAATTAAATATATTAAATTCAAATAAACAAAAATGCAAATAAATGTGTTCATTAAATCCAATCGATTTTCCGCTTAGTATGTGTATCCGAAAGGTATACTAAAGTATAGAACGCCATTTCCGGCACTGCCTGTATACTAACTTGGCGTACAGATGCCGCCACATATAGCGTTCTAATTTAGTATATTTTCCGCACAGCTTTTGTATATTATGTGTATGCAGAGAGTATTGTAAAGTAGGACGCCATGTCTGGCGGTATCTGTACATATAACTGTCTTTGTCTCTTTCTTCTCAGTCTACCCTTCGCCATTTTCTTACCATTACGCTGCTGAAACCACAAATTGAGCCAACGATAGAAGTTTTAAACATGTTTATTTGTCAAGATATGTGATTGATTTTTATAGTGAGTGTAATATAATTATATGTTAAATAATATATTTATTATTAGATTGTGTTTAAAATGACTATATTTGTGAATAGTTATCTTGGACAATAGTGAAAACTGTTTGAACACCAATGTGTACATCAACAATGAGAAGAGGTTAAAAAGCAAAGAGAACCTTCAATTATTAGATAAGTAAAAATTTAATAAAAATAAATGGTACACATGATTCGAAATCAAAACTATGTATACTTTGTGGCTATTTTTGATGTTTCAGGTACTAAAATTTATCTTTTAAGAGTGAAACAAGGACGCACACACAGGCGCTATTGAATATTATCTTTACACGAGTAAGTTAAATAATAGATACAAATAATATTATTAAAATCTTAGTAATTCGTAAAAATTTCGATTTGAGGAAATCATGCTAGTCCGCAATCTTACAAAGATTGCTAAGTATCTTATATTTTAACTCTTAAAAGGCACATCTCCCTAAAATTACATAAATAGCATGCAGAGTTTTCGGCATCTAGGGGTATACCAATATCTACATTGTTGCAGATTTAGAATATCTGTTTGCTGGGAAGTGGTAATAGAATAAATATTTTTATGAATATTAAAAAAATATATAAATTAATATCCTGACCATGAAATGTCTGGGACGTTTTTAAAATTTAGTATAATTAACTAGTATACTCAATTTATACTGCGTGTTAAAAATCCATACGACAGTTTAAAGGTTAACTACTGTAAATATTAAATATTTAACAAAATGGTAGTAAAAATCATGTTTATCTATATATAAATCATTAAATATAACCAATTGATATTTTTTTTGAGATTAAAGTGGTCGAACCTGTTGAAAAAGAGAAAGTAGCGTCTCGACGGTTATATATATATATATATATGAACTTACCGTAGAAAAACTATATTTCTCTTTATATTTTAAACATATAATTTTTAGAAAATAAATTCATTCACTGCTTCAAAACAAGATATTATATCTTTAAAGATATAAAGTATATTTTCAAAAATGTTAACTATGAATATTAGTATTTTATAATAAGAAAAATTAATCTCCTTCTATACAATTCAAAACTAATGAACATATGATGGTATATTACCAGGTAGCTCACAAATTTTTACAAGAAATGAAAACATTATAGCAAAGATATGTATACAAAAATGAAATCATAGTTATATCATCAAAAAAGATTTTGTAATGATTTAAAATATTTATAATAATCACAAATGATAATGATAAACTCTTTTAAATTATTCAAAAGTATTTAAAAAAAAAAATATTTAATTAATTCTGACAGAAAGCATATGAAACTCTTGATTAAGTTTACGAAGCAATTTAAAAGGATTATACGTATTAAAGTTTCAATCCTTGTGACTTTTAAGACACAAAGTACTATGACATAAGGTTAATCAGATTTTAGAACTCTTATGATAAACCACCCTTATAAACTCTGCTCCCTATACTAATATATCAGGACACTCAAACACTCTTAATAAATAGTGACGCTAATAATTAATTCCATGTAAAATGATAATCTGAATATTTATGAGATAAATAACTAATAACTTTAATTTCACAGTGTTCTTGCCCAATTCATAAAAGGGTATTATCATAAAATTCGGTTAAGAAGCTACATAGTAAAATCATATATCTCATAAGACTACCATAATTGAAAGCAGACCATTTTGAATAAATCATGGAGCTGTTAAAATTGATAAGACTATATTTTAAACATTATTAATACCCAATAATAATACCAATTGACAACTATTAATATTTTATAATGTATTTAATATTAAAAATATACACTCATAAACATTCTGATCAATGCCACGAATGCACAAAATGGCTTATTTTTAAACATAATTGTCTAATAAAATATATAAAGAAACTATGCACATGTTTTAAGTGAATCTCATCATAAATATTATCTATGAATTGCCTCAAATTAAAATTAGTAGTAATTTAGTTACAAATATCTACACATAGATAAAAGAAAATTAAGTGTAACGCAATTACAAAATTGACTTATCACAAGAATTTCAATTCTTGTGACTATTAAAATAGTTTGGCAGTTTCTTAGTACTGTGGTCAGACTCATTTTGCTGTTGTTATAAATAAACACTTCATCACTAATTAGAAAGTTAATGCTGAAATTTTAAATAATAGTTAAACTGTTAAGTGAAGCAAAGTATTTCACTTTTATGTTTGAATCCTATGTCATATTATTACCTGTATTTATCAATGCTCTTCAAAGAATAGATTTGAATAAAGAAAGAAATATTTTCATCGTAAAAATCTAACCGATAAGTGAATTAATAAATACAGGTAATAAAATGACATGCAATTTAAGCATAAAAGTAAAATATTTTGATAGACTCAAAGTTTTAACTATTTTTTAAAGTTCAGCGTTAACATTTCAGTTAGCGTTGAGTACCCTAACAGCACATTTGACTAAAAGTCGACTGGAAGTCGACTTTTCTTAGTCATTCCGAAGTCAACTTGAAATTGTCGGCTATAAGTCAACTTTTCTTAACCATCGTTAAGTCGACTTCAAATTGTCAATTATAAGTCAACATTTTTTAGTAATCCTCAAGTCGACTTCAAATTGGAGTTAAAAGCTGAATTTTTTTGTATAGCGGTGCATTTGAAAATATTTTTCTATATTTCGATACACCGCATGTATGCAGCAGTTGGCCGAATCAGCCTAAAATTATGAAGGTTGGTCTTGAAGTTGCGTCAGAGTTGCAGTTCATATATATATATATGTATATATATGTCATGTGTCCCGTGTATCCCTTATGCCCACCGGTAAAGTCATATCAATATTTTAATACATGTATATATTGATTATTTGTCTCGCCCATTTATATGCATGATAAATTTGCGTTTCTTGCAACTATTGTATACGGTAAGATTGAAAATTTCTATATATATTTTGTTAAATAAAAAGTCATTTTTGAGTAACCTTAATTCCTTTTCATAAATGTTTTTTATAATGTCTTAATCATATCTGTCGTTTAATATTTTTCTAATTTATAAAATAACTGCAATAAAATATGATTATACGTATAGAAGCAAACACATAGGGCCAGTATATAACTTAAAAGACCCTAAAGTATGCATACACATAAAAAATGTTTATTTCCAAACTAATAATATTAATGATTTGAAACATTTAACATAAAACTTCCCTAAATATAAATATAGTAAAGAATCTGTCTTCAATCTATGTTTTAGAGCTTTTTAAGTAACTGCCCCTGCACATGTTGTTTAATATTATTGTACTGAATTAACATATATATGTTAGATCAGTGACTATATAAGATCATTTTGAAAGGTAAATTTTCATTTATGTTGTTCTGTTTTTATATTATGAACTATAAAAGAGATGGTGAAACAATACATTTCGTAGACAAGGATACTGATATATATGAATAATTTAAATTTGTTCGATGAAACTCATTATATTGTAGTTTCTATACGTAAAGATTTTATGTTACATGTATTTTATATTATAATCATCCGCAGGTAAATAATTATTATCTCTTTATCACCTTTCAAAGTAAGCTTAGTAACAATTAACATAAAGGCAAATATTACTATTTTGTATACATACATTCTATTCATACGTTGTTATACTTTTTAATAGGTCTGTGTGGAAAATTGAAGAATTTTCAAAGGCTTATATCATAGTTGAGGAAAAATCTGAAAGGATTATAGCAAAATATAGAGATGCTATCATTCAATTAATCAGTGTATAATAAGTTTGACGTCATATTATATGTAAATTCTTCAGTTCAGTGTACAGGTAACTAATTACAATTTTTTATTACTTTTTCTAAGTCGAAGGAGAAACAATTAGATATAAAGGATATATATGTATAGTTTCCACCAAATCTATTGCAATCAATTAATATATTTTTAACAACCATTATATATATGCTACTCTATACTTTTAGATATTTGAAGGAGACTAATATCTTTTTTAAGGTCCACTTTAAGTTTGCAGAAGACTGAATTTAACTTTGTTTTCAACGGAGTATAAAGCTATATCTTCACTATTATAATATAAATTAGCTGCATAACTGTCAGGTAAATATATAATTATCATAGTTATTCATTTTCTAACTCAAAATAGAAACAATCATACATATAATAATTTTAATCTAATAAATATTAAAAAAAAACATTGACATTGCAAATACAGTTGCTTAATAATTTCTGAATCAGTTTGGTGTGATACTGTTCTGCTTTCAGATAAATCTGTATGGGATATTAAACAAATTGTTAAGACTTACATAAATTTGATAAGAAACTAGAAGGGATAGTTTATTAAAATTTTGGATGCTTCTATACGTATTAAGTAACAACAACTTTGAAATCTTCACAAAAATCCTTCACTTCAATGTAAGGTAATTAATTATTATCTTTTACTATTTTTAAATATATATAATATAAGTTCACTTTGTTTTTTATTTTATTAAAAGTTGATATTACCACTTTATAGTCATTTCTATATATATTGCCATTTACAGATTTTTTGCATGTTCAGCCGAAGCCAAATCAATATTAGAATATTGGAAGAATAATCTCGCAGAATAAAATGGTTATTTTATATATTTTTATTCAAATTTTAAGTATAACTCGTATACACTTTTAAGGTTTAACGCATAAGGATAACATTATTTGTGCTAGTAAACGAATTATTTTTAACATTATCTTTCAAAATGAAAAAATTTTCCGAATTATCTAAGCGTCAACAAGATAGACTTTCTTTGGCTTCATATCTCCGCTCTAATGTAAATTCATTTGAAGATGTTTCGTCTTCGGAAATTAATATAGTAGCAACTTCTTCAAATAATGCAATGAGTTTTATGATACACAACAGTTCTGATGTTACTCATTCTTCGAATGATGTATACAACGCATCACCAGTTATTGTAGATGATACTTCTGAAATGAATTTTTCTTTTTCTGATGAATGTTTATCGGACGATCTCTCAGTTAGTTCTTCTTCATCGGGAATATATGATAATAGCGATAAATTATTATTTAATCAGCTTGATAAGGCATGTTTAAAAGAAGAATTGCGAACCTGGTCGACTGATTTTCAAATTAAGCAAAACGCTTTATCAGCTTTATTAAAACTTCTTAAAGTTCATGGTCATGATGATCTTCCATCTGATGCAAGGACTTTATTGAATACACCTAAACCTCAAGCACATAGTATTATAGAGATTCCGCATGGACATTATCTACACTATGGTTTAGTAAAGGTATTAGAATTTCTTGTTCTGCAATTTCCTAATGATTTTCATGATGAGACTGTAGAGTTAGATTTGAATGTGGACGGGACAGAAATTTCTAATGCTCCAAAAAGTCAATTGTGGCCAATCTTAGGTAAAGTGGTAAATTCTTCTTTAAGGCCATTTGTTATTGGAATTTATCATGGATATCAGAAACCTAGTCTTTCAGAATATTTGAATTCATTCATTAAAGAATTTTTACATTTGCAAATTAATGGTTTTAATTTTAATGGGAAACAATGGCAGATTAAAATTCGATCTATTATTTGTGATTCGCCAGCTAAAGCATACGTAACTTGTACGAAATCGCATAATGGGTTCTATGCTTGCCCAAAATGCACTGTGGTTGGCAAACGAATAAATGGACGAATGACATTTCCAGATATTAATGAGAGCCTGCGTACTGATGCCGATTTCATTAACAGATCTCAACCTCAACATCATCTTGAAGGAATTTGTTCTCCCTTTGAATCACTTTCAGTTCCCATGGTTACCAGTTTCCCAATAGATTATATGCATAACACGTGTCTAGGTGTAACTAAGCAGTTGCTAACATTGTGGATCAGTCGATCAAAATCTTCAAGAGTAGCTAAAGTTTATGTTAAAGCGTTAGCTGATAAATTGAAAGTTGTGTCTAAATGTATTCCTTTAGAATTTGCACGCAAATTTTTTCATTTAGACGACTTTCTTAGATGGAAAGCTACACAGTATCGTACTTTTTTGCTTTATCTAGGTCCTGTTGTTTTAAATACTATTTTACCGGATTCTAAACTTCTTCATTTTAATTCATTAAATTGTGCCATTAGAATATTATGTTGCGAAAGAGATTATCTTAAAAATAATACATACTCTCAAAATCTATTAGAATATTTTGTTAAAAATATGAGCATTTTATATGGACCTGAGACACTAACATTTAACGTGCATAACTTGATACACCTAGCACAAGATGCTAGACAACTAGGACCATTAGATAATTTTAGTGCTTTTCCATTTGAGAATCATTTGTTTAGCTTAAAAAAGTTGCTCAGGAAATATGAGAAGCCCCTCCAACAGCTTTATAATAGATTACATGAACAATCTCTCTTAGTTTCTAGTAGGCCTGTTTGGTCTATTCCTCAGCTTGAGAAACCTATAACATTAATGTTGCCATTTGACTGCTACGATGCACATGCAAGAATCCGATTCCCTTCGTTTACTTTAACCACTAAATTATATAATAACTGTTGTTATATACAGGAAAATAATATTACATGCATTGTGTCTATTTCATATATTGCATATCATCAAAGAACACCTGTCATACTTGGTCGTAAATTTCTGCATTTATCTAACTTACCTAATTATCCTCTTAATTCTGGTGCTGTAGGTATATATATTGTTAAAGGAATCTCCGATCTTCAAATGTGGCCAGTTTCATTAATTAAAACAAAAGGATTTCAAATTGATACTGATTGTGATTCAGAATATATTGTTATTCCTTTACTAGCACATAATGATTAATTCAAAAATTTTAAGTTATGTAGTTTCTATATCTTATAAAATTTGTTTGTTATATTAGGCATAACTTATCAACCAGTTGAATGTTTTAAAATTTACATTTTAATCGCTTATTGAAGAATCAAAAAATATTATGGAGATCGTGATGAACTATGTAGCCAATGCATGAAATTGTATTTGTGTATAAATATTATTAATAATATATAGTTTTTTTTATATCTTTAAGTTTTTGTAGTAGTAAATATATTATACTGCTTTCAAATAATTGTTTTGCCATTAATTTATGGAGTTTTTTAATATCATTTTACAAAGTTACTTATATGCATCTATACATATATGTACTTTAAAAGATAATTTTTTTTTTTCTAATAATGGTCTATATTTGCTAAGAGTACTGAAAATATGTTTTCATAATTGTTACCCAAGAAAGCATACATGCATGTATTTTAAGATATTTGTGCCAACTCATGAGCTTTTAATCCTTTTATAAATAAGCGATTAATTTGTAAAAGCATCTAAAATGATATATATTTTATATAATAGCTATTAATACCAAAAATATGTTCATTAGGCATGGTGCGTGGTCATTGGACAAAATTGTGTAGCTACTATCCCAGAAAGCTGGATATTGAAAAATAATTCAAGCTACTGGTGGCCACCAAAGAATGTTAACGCCTCACAAGCAATAAAAAAAGCTATTGAGCCAAACGAAAATTGGGGAATTTATCCGTATAGCCAATCATTGGGTCCTGTAGGTGAGACATATTTATTAATTAATAAAAACGTTCTATACGGTGAGCCAAATTGATTCATTCTCTCATTTGAACTAATTTCACTCTCATACTTGCTTTACCTCGATCTGTCGGGTATGCAGTAGGCCTACCAGAGGAGTGAGAAAAGTACCAGGGTGAAGTTAATTGAAATGGGAATGATTCAAATTAACACTGTTTATAAAAATTTATACAAGTGAAACACAGTAATTCAACATTTTTCTTTACCAGATAGTTATAAGGAAGCCAAAAAATTGGAAATAAAATCACAAGCTTTATCATCGGAAGCAGACACGGATACTATAAAAAAAACTTTATTTGGCAAATGTAAAGAAATATTCTTCAGTGACGATTCTAATGCCTGTAAGCTGCTATAATAGATTATTATAATTCCTCATGTAATCTAATAAGATATTTTTCAATTTCTCAGCTGATGTTGATTCTCCACATGAAATTTTAGAGCCCGATTTTAAGAAAAGGAAAGGTAAATATAAATGGTACATAGTTTTAATTGAACTTTTCTTAATTGTGAAAATTATTTCCAGTTAATTTAATGAAGAATTATAATAATGAAAATGCCAAAGATAACATAATAAACTTGCCTAAGGTGACGTATGTGTCAGATTTCCAAGGTACAGAGAACATATAAATTGATATTTATACTTCATAAATCAATCAGTTATTTTATAGTATATTTGTTGTTTAAATAACTGACAAAATGTGAACATGATTTCTATTAGTCAATAATATTAAATATATTTTTAATGTTATAAATCTTTATTTATTTCCTGCAGATAATAATACAAAGAAACATCACTTGCAGTCACATAACCCTTCCGCCACTACTTCCACAATTCATCAGTCTCCTTCCTCTGATAACAGAGAACAATTGCCAGTAAATCTACCTGCTGCTAACTATAATATTGACAAATTTAATTCCAAAGCGTCTAATTATTCGCACACAGAACTAGTTACGGACTACGCTGATAACAATATAAATGAAATAGGTAAAATAATCAAATGTTTAACATTGCTATAATGTAATGTAATTACTGATATATTATACTATTAAAGGGTGCTCAAGACAAGCGGAAAATGTTGTTTCTTCGGTGCAGCATCAGGTGACGCAAATTGTGAACACTCATAACAATTGTTGTTGTAAGCATTATAATAATACTTCTACTTTCAATAGTTATTTGAAGTTATTAATACCTTTCATTTTATTGCAGCTATTTGTAGAAGTGAGAATGAAAAACAATATAAAAAATTATATAGAATGCTACATGATATCAAGTCATTACTGTTGGAAAAAAATTCAGTAAGAGGAGCAAATGTAGAAGAAACAGCTGGCAATAGCATATTATCGAAATTGCCTTTGAACACTCTATTAGACTTCACTAATTTTGAAAAACTACTAGAAGAGGATAGTTTGGCTAAATATCATTTGGTAGGTAAAGTAATCACATAATAGTGTTATCTTTCTGCTTGTATAGATGCATGATAGTAAATTAATTCTCAGCTAAAAGTAGATAAACTTAGTCTCTATGAGAGGTATTTATAGTCACATTTTATTAATAAGGCAGACTTAAGAATTTATTGTTCCATTTCTTCTGATAGAAAAGGATAACCAATGCTTGAGATGGTGTTATTTATAAGATCTGACTGTAAATAATAGCCTATATATATATATATATATAACTGGGTTATATCATTTTTACGATATTCACTTGTATTCTCCTTTCCCTTCTACAATTATAGGAAAATCTTATTTCTAAAAGTGGTGGAGCGAATGAAAAAATAGCCACAAGAAAAGCTATGAAGCTATTGTTTTCCAATGAGCTTGGCACCCTATTAACATGGGCTGGTCAAAAAAATCGCACCTGCTTTAAAAAATCCAAGTCCTGTCAAATCATTAGTGGTATTTCCTTTATCCTTTATCTATTCTCATTCTCATTAATTAAGTTTTTTAAGGTTGATTGCTCTACTGTCTTGATGAATTTTCTATATTTATCTATTTCGTGAAGGAGTGATGTGTGCTACTGACTTCAAATAAACAGATATATTTACAATCGGCCTTTTATGTTATCATTATATATTACTAATATTATATGTATAGATGAGAACAACCTACACCAATATTAATCCGTATAATTATATTATTACAACAAGTAAATAAACTAGCACTTAATCTACTAATTGTACTAAGACATATGAGCACTTTTAAATTGCTAGAAAATCTCCGATCGATATTTTCAGTGTTAAAATAATATTATTAAAAGACTGTATTTCCAATATAAAATTTACTTTTATATTTACAGATACTATATTAAAATGCATGAAAGGTAGTACTCAAAGCTCAGTGGAACAGTTGATGCAAGAATGGTTGCGGCGATCAAGCGATAGAAAAAGATACGAGAACAACAACTCCAATGCCTCTAATTTATAAGAATTATTTACTCAATAATTATACTGTATTTTTATGTCTTTTTTATGTATTTTGTTTATGGAAGTTTAATATTGTATTTAGGTTAAATATACTAAAATTAGGTCAAAATTAATATTATTTTTTAATTTATTTCATTACATTAAAAATAAAGAACTAAAAATTATACTTTACGAAGGCGGCTTGAGGTCGACTTATAGAAGTCAACTTATAATTGACATTTACAAGTCGACTATATGTTGACTTATAAAAGCTGACTTAAAGTCAGACATCGTCGACTTATAGTTGACTATAATTTGACTTATAGCTGACTTATCGTCAATATGAAATGAAAGTTAACTTGCGAAAAGTCAACTTATAGTTAACTATAAGTCGACTTCTTGCTCTTAGGGTAATCTTAGTACTGTGGTCAGACACATTTTACTGTTGTTATAAATAAACACTTCATCACTAATTAGAAAGTAAATGCTGAAATTTTAAATAATAGTTCAACTGTTAAGTGAAGCAAAGTATTTCACTTTTATGTTTGAATCCTATGTCATTTTATTACCTGTATTTATCAATGCTCTTCAAGGAATAGATTTGAATAAAGAATGAAATATCTTCACTGTAAAAATCTAACAGATAACTGAATTAATAAATACAGCTAATAAAATGACATACGATTCATGCATAAAAGTTAAATATTTTGATGGACTCAAAGTTTTAACTATTTTTTAAAAGTTCAGCGTTAACATTTCAGTTAGCGTTGAATATTTTTATATCAATTTAAAAGCATTTGTAAATGATAAAATAACAAATTCCTAAGCTACTTTAAGGTTTACTTGATTATGTCGTTACCTTTTGATTTAGCTCTATGTAGCTTGATTTCTCTTGTGAGCTACTGCTCCTTCGACAAACTTGTCAATTTTAAATTTCCCACTACAGTAATTGCAAAAGAATCTATAATTATTCTTTTCCTTGCTTTTCACAATGTATTACATAAGTAGCATCACGTTCCTATAATAAGTGAAGTCTCATTAATGTAGTGTCATACTCTAGTAGAAGGGACTTGTGTATTAGTTTGCTAGCTTTAATTTAATTTTTATCCTGAATATTAAACTTACCAATATGATAAATCCATCAAAAGTGCTGCTAATCACCCATTCTCATTTATGTTTTGTAATGAGTATATTTATAGCACTCTTAAAATCCTGGATGATCAGGTCTATCGTGCTACTCCAGTAAAGTAGAAACTGTTTCTCAATCACCATGTAAAGCGCAGCACAAAATAATAATTGTTTTCCAAGTTAATAAAGCGCAACACAAAATAATTTCTAATGTTTTTCAAGTTAGCACCTATTATTTTTTGTGGCAAAATGAATACGTTTGGTTAAAACATTTTCAAGCAGTTCGCTTTTCTTGTTGCAACACTATCCGTATATAATTTATCAAGCACCACCTACATACTACAGTTTTGGCCATTAATCTTGCGTCGTGGCGAGGGGAAGTTAGAATCAGAGGGGCGAGGGGATTTCTAGGGAGTTTGTCCGTAGCTGTCAAATGGCGCGATTAACCCTCAATTTTGTATCATCAACAAAAATAATATTTTCGAAAAACGATTGTGGAAAAGAAGGAAGGATTTTAATAAATAACAGAGAAGACAAAATATATCAGATGAGTATAAATTAATAAGAAAAATGCAAATTATTGTGAATTTTCAAGAAAATAAACTTTGTGATTATTTTATTTCTGTTACAGGCTAAATCCTATTCTTCATGAGTTTAAATCACAGGAAAGAAATACTTAAAGACCAATGAATGAAAAAGGACTGATTTATAAAGCATTTCTGTGTGGCCCAGTCATTTGTATAATTGTGACATAATGTTGTAATAGTGAATGTGTCAGCGATTACTGTGTATACAAAGAAATCCTATTACAAAATAATAATAATGTATGATAATGTTTTTATTCCTATTATTATAAATTAAAGCTAGTTCAATTAAAATTTATTATTTTAATTTTTTCCTTAACCACACACAAATTCTATACGTACATAGTAATTACATATTCTTGTAGAACCTATCTTTAAGCTACTCTAACTAAATTGCAACTATTTAAAATCTGCAGGTGACAACTATATTTACTTCAATGATTTTTATTATTGAATGTGAGACAAATTGCATAGAGGTTCTGCTAATTTCTTATTGATCAGTCACATGCTTCCACATCTCGTATGACATTTATTTGCCTTGATTGTTCCTTCTAGTTGTCAACACATATACCAATAATTTTCTAGATATTTTCAAATATGCTCAGATATGCTTATTATACTGTCTAATTGTTTCTATAATAATTAGGATGATTGGTAAACTATTACTGTATTAAATTTGAAGATTGGACACTGGACTTATTGTACCTAAATATGTTTGGCACCTCATCCACATGATATCTTTCCCTTCCATTTGAGAGGATATTGTCGACCAATACGTTTATATGTACTGCTGAGTTCATCTTGTTTTCATCTTCAAATTATATTTTCCAGTTACATATTTGGATATCCATTCCCAATATGCAATACTTATTTTATTATTTCTATTTGTTCATGAAACTTATCTGTTATAAAACCTTAATTTATCCAGTCGCCATGTGTATATCCTATCATTTTCAGATGATTGATATATCTCTCTATCATTCCTGACAACATTATAATAAGAGTAAGGAAATAAGAGTATTCTATATTCAAAATGTATATTCAAACACATAGCTGGAAAACTACTTGAAGCTAAAAAATAAGATGAACTCAGTATTATACACATAACTCTTAAGGAACTTTATCTATCTAAGGATTATGAGAGCATATCTCACAGAAGAGAGGCATAATTTAAATAGCATCATTCAAATGCCCAATTTTCAAATTTAATAAGACAATGGTTTAACAATCATTCCAATATTTATAAAATTAATTACATATCAGCATAATCATCTTATCTGCGTGTATTTAAAAATGATAATAAAATTATTGTTATATGTTATAGACTAGAAGAAAATAGTGCAAAGGAGGCATAAAAATATCATACAAGGTAATATGTCGAAGGCTGTGATGGACTCATAAGAAATTTGCAGAACCTCTACGCATTTTGTCTGACATTGAATAATAAAAATCATTGAAGCAAATAGTTATGACATGTAGATTTAAAATAGTTACAATTTTGTTAGGATAGCTTAAAGATAGATTCTACAAGAATATGTAATTACAATGTACGTATAGAATTTGTGTGTGGTTAAGGAAAAAATTAAAATAATAAATTTTAATTGAACTAGCTTTAATTTATAATAATAGGAATAAAAACATTATCATACATTATTATTATTTTGTAATAAAATTTCTTTGTATACACAGTAATCGCTGACACATTCACTATTACAACATTATGTCACAATTATACAAATGACTGGGCCACACAGAAATGCTTTATAAATCAGTCCTTTTTCATTCATTAGTCTTTAAGTATTTCTTTCCTGTGATTTAAACTCATGAAGAATAGGATTTAGCCTGTAACAGAAATAAAATAACCACAAAGTATATTTCCTTATAAATTCACAATAATTTTCATTTTTTGTTATTAATTTATACTCATCTGATATATTTTGTCTTCTCTGTTATTTATTAAAATCCTTCCTTCTTTTCCACAATCGTTTTCCGAAAATATTATTTTTGTTGATGATACAAAATTAAGGGTTAATCGCGCCATTTGACAGCTACGGACAAACTCCCTAGAAATCCCCTCGCCCCTCTGTTTCTAGCTTCCCCTTGCCACGACGCAAGATTAATGGCCAAAACTGTATTATACTTCAAATTGACACAAAACTTCACCTATGAAATGATTCCTTATATATACCTTTGGTTTGAAATCCACACGAAATTGACAATCACAGATGGAAAGATTCAGGGCCAGAAACCTAAGAATTCGAAACTAAAAAAGCAGTGATCATTCTAAACAGACTACAATTTCACGTAAAAATGGTAAATTACCATATAATTTACCTAGTTTATCTTCAGAATATATTGATTTCGAGCACCCGAACATGAAAACTGCTTATTTGGCTTCAAATTTTTAGGTTTCCAGCCTTGCATTTGCGAATATTACCAAACCTTCAGGGGTCGGCGTAATGTGAAAAAATTCAGGGCTAGAAACCTCAGAATTCGAAGACAAAAAAGCAGTTTTTATGTTCGGGAGCTTGAAATGAAGACAGTCTGAAGTAAAATTACATAAATTGTATGAAAATTTACCATTTTTATGTTTAATTGCAATCTATTTAGATATCATTGCATTTGTGGTTTCGAATTTTTAGATTTCCAGCACTGCATTTGAGAACGTTTCACCGACCCTAGCAGTGTTATTCGACTATAGCACTTACTATACATTATCATAATTAATAAAAATGTAGATAATTAAGTTTTAATGATTATTTTAACTTAATTGCTTCTATTATTCATTATAAATTCCATTTTAGTCAATTAAACAAAGTCATATCACTTTTAATACTTAAATAGAGAGCAGTAATTTTACTATAGTTGAAAACTATAGTCTAATCACAGGAAATCTACTGTGAGTGCATAATCTATTAAATATTAAATTTTGCAACTGCATAGGCTATAGTGTGTTTCTTTTCAAAGATGTCCGAGAGCAATAAAGACATTGAAAATGTAAGTTCCAAGTTTTATTTAATATTTCTTATGTTCAATTACAAACAATTAAATAAATGACTAATTTATGCCTTTTGTAATTACAGCAGCTGCCAGCAGACATGGATTGGGATGGTATGTAGCTAATTAATATAAATTAAATAAGTAGTTTTATTAATGCATGCACGTGGTTATAACGGCAAATTAATATTAATAATATAATAATTATTTTCAGAGCCAATGCCAGGGCCATCAACTAGAGCCGAAAGGGGGCGGCTAATTTTACAAATACCCCCAACCCAGCCGATGGCGCAAGAAGTTAACGGTAAGTACAAAAAATTTTAAAAAATAAAATTAAATAAATGAAAATAAAATAATAATAATATTTCTATTTGTTCAACAGCGCCGAGGCCAGCCATGTCACCCAGGCCACCCACACCGCCGCTACCACCACCACCACCCCCACCACCTCCACAAGGGGTAGACCCAATGGGTCAAGGCAACCGTAAGTAATTCAATAGTATCAATAATTGACAGTTTTTTTAATTAATGTATTATTTCAGGTGGGCGACAACATCAGCGGTCCCGCAGGCCGCGATGGTGGAGGCGAAAAGACGCGGCTTTCACAAATATCGCAAAAATGATTGGCCAGTTGGCCAATGAGGCATATGGCCAAGGAAGAAGAGGAGGACGAGGGCGAGGACGTGGCCGTGGCCAAGGACAAAACCAAGGCCAAGGCCAATAAAAAAATATATTTTTTAAAAATTTTTTAAATAATATTTAATAAATATTTTTCACTATAATTATTGTGCATTTTCATATTAAAAAACCTTTCATATTCCCTTTTCCACTTTTAGTATTCCTTTTTCCACATTTAGTAATCCTTTTTCCATCTTTCGTATTCCTTTTTTCTTCTTTCGTATTCCTTTTTCCACCTTTCGCATTCCTATTCCAACCTTTCGTATTTCTATTTCCACCTTTCGTATTCCATTTTCAATCTTTTCATACATATAACTTAGAAGTATTTCTTGATCGTAGTTCTTTTTTTATTAAAATAACAGTTTCTAATATCCTTTGATTATTTCTCAATAAAAAATATGTCAAATAGTACTCAATGGAAATTTTATCAGGAATCGTATATGCACTTCATCCAAAACTATAATACCCCACTGCTGTTCCTGCAACCATTCCACTGTATGTTCAGCTTCCCAAGAACGTTTTTGTGGTTGTGTCATAATGGAATCTGTTGTAACTAAAAAACTATAGCCCATTGGCTTCTCTTTTCCTTCACTGGTAAGTAGTTATAACATCCAGTCATCAGCAGTTGACCACATTTGAAATTGCTGCTTCCATTGCACAACCAAGACTCTGTAGTTGCATAATACCAAAGTACTTTACTATGACCTGAATTAAAGATTAAATAAACAATTAATTTTTATCTATATACATTTTAAACAGATACTCTACTATAAAAAGATAAGCAAAACTAGTATACTTTATGGAATTATTAAATTTACTAAATTATATACATTACCATATGGTAAAGTATGTATAACTCATTAATTCTACTTATTTTACCATATGATAATGTACATAATTTAGTAAATTCAATAATACCTTTGAGTAAACTAGTTTTCCTTAATCTTTTCAGATATTCAATTATTTACCATCTTCTTTTAATAATGTAGCTGTTAGACATAAATTACCTTAGGGTTAGATAATTGTTAGTACTCAATGGAATATTTTTGCACGAGATTATATGCACTTCATCCAAAACCATAATACCCTATTGCTGTTCCTGCAATCATTCCACTGTATGTTCAGCTTCCCAAGAACATTTTTGTTGTTGCGTCATCATGGAATCTGTTGTAACTTAAAAACTATAGCCCATTGGCTTCTCTTTTCCTTCACTAGTAAGCAGATATAACATCCAGTCATCAGCAGTTGACCACATTTGAAATTGCTGCTTCCATTGCACAACCAAAACTCCGTAGTTGCATAATACCAAAGTACTTTACTATGACCTGAATTAAAGATTAAATAAACAATTAATTTTTATCCATATACATTTTAAACAGATACTCTACTATAAAAAGATAAGCAAAACTAGTATACATTATGGAATTATTAAATTTACTAAATTATATACATTACCATATGGTAAAGTATGTATAACTCATTAATCCTACTTATTTCACCATATGATAATGTACATAATTTAGTAAATTCAATAATACCTTTGAGTATACTAGTTTTCCTTAATCATTTCAGATATTCAATTATTTACCATCTTCCCTTAATAATGTAGCTGTTAGACATAATTTATCTTAGGGTTAGATAATTGTTAGTACTCAATGGAATATTTTTGCACGAGATTATATGCACTTCATCCAAAACCATAATACCCCATTGCTGTTCCTGCAATCATTCCACTGTATGTTCAGCTTCCCAAGAACGTTTTTGTGGTTGTGTCATCAACGAATCTGTTGTAACTAAAAAACTATAGCCCATTGGCTTCTCTTTTCCTTCACTAGTAAGCAGATATAACATCCAGTCATCAGCAGTTGACCACATTTGAAATTGCTGCTTCCATTGCACAACTAAAACTCCGTAGTTGCATAATACCAAAACTCTGTTTTCCAGCACTACTTGGTAACACTATCTTCTTTTTCTATTTTATTATAAGTAGTAATATTTTCTGGAACTGTAACTGATTCCTCTGTAACTTCAGTAGAACCTTTTGGTGCTTTCATTTTTCCAAGAATTATTATAGCATTTGGCACTGGTATGACTTCAAATGAGAGCTGCATATAAGGAATATATTTGATTTATAACCTGAAATAAAATCCCACAAAGTACCACTAAACATTAAAGCTTAATATATTTTTCATTACAATATTACTTATCTGATAATCCTTGCTTACTCCTTCATGTTTCTCCCTTAAATTATCAGTAGTTCTGATTATATTACACTATCATCACAACCGATTGATTGTTATAAAAATGTTAAGGTTATGCCGGTAAACCTTACATTTCAATTGACAGTTAACAGAATCGCCATATTAGTTATGGATTATATCGATTATTTGGTCGTCGAGTTAGTAAAAATGACGTCATTTTCTTTAGCGGTTAACTTCAGCCCGAGACATACATTCTGGCTGGAGAAGATGAACAAGAAGAATCTTAATTTTTGATATATATATAGCTAACAGAGTATGAGATCTCTGGATTGCGTGGACCGATTTTAATGTTCATGGGCTCAAATAAAAGCTTCTTCCAAACCATTTCAAGAAAAGCTTTACTGAAATCATGACAGTGTATCATTCATAGAGAAAAATCGATTTAAAAATTGAGACGGCCAAACTTGCTGTATAAGATACAGTAGTGCCTCGACGGCGGTATAGATACGTCTATACCTACTTTTATGTACTTGCCGTCGAGACACTACCGTGTCTCTTGATATAAATACTTTGTTTGGCTACATCGTCTTATCTCTGTCAGTCATGCGCGTTTACTTGTCAAGAACGATGAATCGTTTTTCTATATATGAGCTATTTCAAAATAAATTGATTGCAATAGAAATAATAAATTAAATCCCAAATACAAATCTTGGGTTACTTATTTTTAATTCCACAGCTATCAAAAATATTCTTCGTAATGTTGGAGTCACTTTTTGAAGCTACAGCTGTTAAAGTGAGTAATGATTAGAAATATGCAAAAGAAATATTTTATTTCATTAAGAAAAGACATACGAAATAAATATATATACGATTATAATTGATATTTTATTCTGTAAATTGAATTTCATAGAGAAAGCTTCTATTGCTCTATCAGGCCACTAAGCTTCTGAGTCAACAAATACGTTCCGTAGCGCAGATGGCAAGGCGCTTGCTTGCTACTTACACAGGCTCGGGTTCGATTTCCGCAGACTCATGCAAAGTTTTTAAATTTTTTTTTATTACCATTAACCTACTAGATTAAATAATAAATTAAGAAAATAAAATATTTTTAACAATAATACGTAACATATGAGTCTTAAGACAATTGACCAATGTTACGTAATATTATCGCATTTCCTTATTTATTATAAAATCTAATAAGTTAACGGCTGCTTATAAATATTTTATCTTAATAATTCACATTTAGCGTATTCAGCTTTTATCATAGCTGACCGCGAAAAAGACATTTCTTAATTTTCTTCGGCTAGCTCGGCTTCTCTCGTTTAAGCTCGTTGGCTAAACGAGCGAAGGAGCGAGAGAAAGAGAGGTCCGAGAAAAGTATACCGCTCTCTCTTGTACTCGAAATATACCGGAGCTATACGAAGGACAACGAAACATGCACGTACTGCACTGATGGTATGCGTGCAACGTTCGAGGAGGTAGAAGTGGGGTGCTCTCACCGATGCTTCAGTAGCTCTACCTGTTAGTGAGCCTATGGAGGCAGAGTGGGGAAGCATTTTAGACCCAGTCTGGCTTCACTGTTTTGAAGTTCTTTGATTAGTTCATGCGACTCCTCTCATTTCATCATCCTTGAGGGTAGGAAGAACCATTCGTCTGTAACCAGCTTCGCTATTAATTTCTCTCCATATTTGGTCTTAATTTTCACTAATTCAGTGATTTGATACTCCTTATTCTCCTCAAAAGTATTCAGCTTTACGAAAGTCTTAGGTTCGTAAGTTACACTGGCAAGTGCATTGATCTTGGTTGAATCCATTTTTCTGTGAAAAAAATATAGAAATTGAGAAAAGAAAAAACATTGAAATAGAATAGCAAGTAAAGATAATAATAAAAGAATAATTCTTACCACTCAAACAGAGTTTCTGTGGTACAGTAAGGAAAATATTCGGAATATAGCTTTGCACTGGATCTTTCACCTCATTGAAGCTTATAATGAAAACTGACTGACTGAAATTTCCCGATTGCTAACAACATTGGTTTTAAAAAATGGTGGAAGGGATGAGATGCATTCATGGATGGGGATGAGATGCATTCTTATTGGAATTTAATATTTGGGTGGTGGGTATTCTTGCCCGCCTACGAAATTTGCGTCAAACAAGTCGTAACACGTTACAAGCGGTTTCTCTTGAATTCTTTTAATTGCATAATCATGTTGTAGACTTTTCTAAAGTGAACTGGGGAAAATTTGCGTCAAACAAGTAATGACACGTTACCAGTGGTTTCTCCAGAATTCTTTTAATTGCATAAACGTGTTGCAGACTTTTCTTTAGTGAAACAGTAAAATTTACGAGCACATTCCTCTCGATAGCTAGGCATATAAAAAATTGAGAGAATATGAAAAAATCGAGGATTTAAAAGGTCATAAATCAAGTAACAAGTCATGACACGATATCAGGCGTCAGGTACTCGAGCATATCCGTTCTAGAAGATATCAGCACATTCAGCAATCAGTTCTCCAATCGCTAGAATAATGCCAATAGAGCTTCTTAATGTCTAGGTAAAAGTTATGTTTTGCTTTACCCTTCAAAAAAACTGAAGTGCTCTGACAACTCTTTCCCTTTCTAAAGCCTAGCCTGCTTGTTAGATGGATTATATGATATGCTTACCTGAAAAAGCTAAAAATTGGCTAAAAGATAAGTCCGGGAGAAATGGCATGACATAGGTTGGGATAATCTTAAGGATAGGCTATAAAAATTCTTAGAACAGTTTTTTATTCAATATCTAAAGTTTTATATGAGCTAAGACTCAATAAGTTGTCCTATCAAAATAAAAATATTCCTGAAATTGATATTAAATTATTATTCTCCCCAAATCGATAGAGAGTCTCCATGCAAAGGGTGAACCTGACCTGGGTGTAGTAAGAGCTAGGACTAAATAAGTTGTCCTTAGCAAAAATGTTAATATTCCTGAAATGAATGTTAAATTGTTATTCTCCCTAATAGGGGAAACTATTAAAATTGTATCCTTTCATTTAAAGGATATTTAGTTATCCGTTACATAGGTTTAGTTAAAAAACATTCAAAGTTATAATTCCATGCTCGATGGAAAGTTAATTCCTTCCACGATATCAGCAACTTATCACAATAGCTACCTACAATTTAACTAACGAGAAAAGGGCAGATTGCGGTAGCCACCTAGCGGCAATTACTGGTACTATCAATTAAATTAAACTAGTTCACCCGTGTGTGTGTAATTACGTAATATTAAAATATCATTAGCGCGAAAGAAGATTAAGGAAGGCAGTCACCTAGCGGTGACTCTAGCAATTAACTCAAGCTAGTTTATCTGTGTAGCAGAGTCGGAAATAGTTAGGTTACGTAAGGTAACTAACCATCGACTTCGAAGGGTGAGAAAACCTTCCCTCAACTAAGGTCCCCGTAGGATAACTAACCAACGGTACCATAGGGTGAAAAATACGCCCTCCCTAACCAAACTCGGTCCCACTATAAGACCTACAAACTGTGACATAGGGTGAAAAATACCCCTCCCTAACCAAACTCGGTCCCACTATAAGACCTTCCAATTGTTACATAGGGTGAAAAATACCCCCTCCCTCCCTAACCAAACTCGATCCCGCTATAAGACCCTTTCCTTTCTCATCCCCACCACTACCATACTAAGAGAGTCTTATCCCCACCCATCCCCCTTCCACACCACAAAACAGCTTCCACCACTCCCTGTCATCGGAACCGCATTGCTACACTACTAATATAAAAGGCACAAGCAAAAAGGTAACACCAAGTCAAGCAAGGCATAGCCAGGTCCATCAATATCTAAATCATTATCAAGAAAGTTAAATGACTAGGGTTATATAATGGAGTCTTTTACACTCCCTTTTCAGTGTGCTTATGCACCAATTCATTACCAATATTCTATTCAGAATATAATATTAACCCTTAGTCTGGAGGTACTTGATTAAAACAAAACTATGTACAAGTATATAAATAAAGAAGAAAAATAAAAATATATATATATGGCATTAAAGCCTAAATCCTGTCATCGTACAGGCTATGGAATCTATAATCCAACTCATCTTAATAATAGTTAACTTTCCTTATTGGAAATACTAGATTATATGAGTGCAAATGGAAAAGCTCTGTATATATCTCCTGTATTTGGAGTTGGATTCAATAATACTTCCTACGTAGACCTGCTATGCCCTACTAGATCTGGAGCCACTAAGCTAGTTACAAAGGAATATTAATACTTAAACGCTGAGTCCTACTATCGGTCCTCAACGCTTACCTTCATGCAATAAACAATATAGCAAAGTTTAAGCCAGGCATGCACAGCAGAGTCAATTGATAGGTTAGGATTAATGGATGGAGTTGAAGTCCCCAATGAATCTCCTGATAGTTTCCCAATTTCCTGTCTACCATCCTTCCTTCCTTCTTAGAATATCAAATCCTGGTCCGTGGTCACTTACATGGGTATCCGAACCTGATCAAAGCTTTCCGTGGATTTTCCAAAATAGTGTCCTGCCTTGATGACGGGTAAAAGTAGTGTGTCCGCCTAAATCTTTGCGCTCGTCCAGGCGAGCGCAGCAGCTGTGCGCGTGGGCACAGCGCCGCCACCCGGGATCGAGAGCAACCTCGCTTGAGCGCGGCGTTTCAAAAGTAGAAATAAGCTACGTACCAAGGCAAGAGAATTTGCCTTGTTACAGATTATAAATGTTTCTTTCAATTTGTGATACTTCGCACTTAAGTAGTGGTAGCTAGGGGGTTCCTGTGACACGGAGGTGAGGGGAGTGCGGGTTTGCGGGGGGGAAGTGTCTTGGGTTCCTGTGACATGGAGGTGAGGGGGGTGCGGGTGTGCGGGGGGAAGTGTCTTCTTGAGAGCTGGAGTATATTGGGTGATGAGGGGGGTGCGGGTGTGCGGGGGGAAGTGTCTTCTTAAGAGCTAGGGTTTATTGGGTGATGAGGAGGGTGCGGGTGTGCGGAGGAAATGCTTTGGCTATGGGGAGTGAGAGAGAGAGAGATCCCTCTCACCCTCTCTTTCTCTCTTAGAGTCTCTCACCCCTCTCCCATCAGCCTAGGGCCCGGATGGTTAATTATCCTACGGGTCCACTAGTTCCCTAAGGCTTACCCCCTCTCCCATGACCCTAGGACCCGGATGGTTAGTTATCCTACGGGTCCACTATTCCCTAAGGGTTACCCCTCTCCCATCACCCTAGGGCCCGGATGGTTAGTTATCCTGGCAGTTACCCAGATAACTTTTTTTTGTATTTTAGTTAGTGGAGGAAAAAGTTCCAATTTTCTCCACTAGGTGGCGATCACGAAAATTACGGGGAACAGCTACACCGCTAGGGGGGTCCTCAGCATCTTACGGACTGCCATTTTTTTTTCTTAGACCTGCCCTCGGAGGCTCTTTTCTCCCCCCACATACTTATCTTAGACCCTCCCACTATTTTCCTACTATAGACCCGCCATTTAACTTGATTTCACATTTTTCCTTAAACATTGAGCACTAGGTAGATTTTTTTTCTTTTATGAGTTAGTAATAATTATAAAGTGCTTTTTTCATTTTTTTCTTTTTTCTTTTTTCTTTTACGGATTAAATTAAGGGAAATAGGAGTAGGGGAAAAGAAAGAGACTATTAAATAACATTTATCATATAATTAAAAACGAACATGAAACTTATATAAAAAACTAATACAATTGAAACTTATATAAAAACGAATATACAATAATATTTAGCCCATTCAGCTAATAACAGCTTCTGAAACATAAAAAAAATTTATTAATATCAAGTAAATTGCGAACTTAATTTTTAATATTTACCTTTTATTTGTTTCCGCACCCACTTTGCGAAAACATCTACCTCCTGTTTCACACAGTGGACAGGCTTTTGTGTTTTTCGCGTAATTTTAATTTTATGCAGCTCACAAGGAATAATGTCTGTTTTTATATATTCAATTAAGCAATCGAATTTTGGACAATTAAAATTTTCTAAATTGACATTATTAATATTCATTATATTTAATAAGTCACGTTCGAAGTGTCCACCTTTATATGCAACCACTGGTTGCACACTGTCACATTCAATGATTTTTAGAAAATCATATATTTCATTTTGTGAATATCTTTCATTTCCCGTATTTCCATATGCAATTCCGTGCACATTATTAAACACAAAAGATGCAGTTTTCCGGTCAGAAATACTTAAAGTGTTCATTGATCCACAAACTTTAAACGCACCATAATGTGTTAAGTTAGAGTATATATTTTTAATAGCCACTTCTTTGTACACTATCTTCTTATTAACGATAAATCCATCCACATCTATTATGTGCGTGATATCTCTTAAATAATGCATAATGTCAGAGTACCTGAAGATTCTGTGACTATAACTGAGCTGAAGATTCTGTGGCTTAAACTGAACTGAAGACTACCCTACACGCTTCTCAAGATTTTTTAAATGCTGTAAGGGATGTGAAAAATTTGATCTGTGGTGGGAGATGACTAACCAGACACTCTTAGAAACACCATTGGTCCAAAGAGTGAATAGTTAAGGATAGTGGGAGAATTGAAATACTTGGTTTGAAGAGAAGGGGAAAACTTTAGAGAAACAAAAAAAGAATATATTTAAAATAAAGGCAAAGTGTAATAAATTTAGTATAAAAAACGCTAACATGATGATCCCAACGTTCGTCGATTTTCAAGGATTCTATTTAATGGATAAGACATTTATAGTTAAAGAATTTGCAGTTTTACAAGAACTAAAAGTGCATCATATTTTATTTTCACCCCCCTGTCCACATACTTGGTTAAGTGAAGAGGAGAGAAAGAAAACAGAGTAAGTATATTTTATAAAAAACAACGAATTATAATTTTCAATGAATAAGGAATTTCTTTTTCAGTTCAATCTTTTTCAATCATCATGGCTTAAATTGGATGGATGGTTTTTCACCATATTATAAATATAAAGATATTATAAAAAAATATGTATATGAGGATACGGTTTTTGTAAAAGGGGTGGAAAAGTTAAATTGGTTAAAGAGTATTTGTGATTTAGAAATTAGTAATGTAGATGAATATGTGTGGGGAAATTATAATTTTGAAGATGGTTTATATAATTCACAACTTCCTATTTGCATGAATCATGAAGGTATATGCGCACTGAGAAATGTATATTATATGAAATATATGTATGAATCAAAAATCTAGAATATATGTATATTTTAAACTTGAATGCATTCTTTTTACTTCAACGCGAAACCTGATCCGTAAAGTATTTATGTTACTGAAGTGTCTCGGAGACTGATTATTTGAAGGGTTCTCCATCTAAGATTTTTCATTAGTTTCACGCTGATCATTTAAACGGAAAGAACTACGATGTCGCTTCTAAATAGAGTTTTAAATAGCCAGGATGAATATCGTGAGTGGGTACGTGATTGTCGCGATTACATTAAAAAATTGAGAGTTGCTAGCCGCAATGCACGTATAGGGGCAAGGCAGAAAATATTTACGGAAATTGCTCAGATACAGTGCCGATTAATCAGAGCAGCAAGAAAAAAAAGTTATTCTTCAAATCACGCTCTTAAGAATCCCGATTTAAGAACTCAGCATGATTATCGCGAGTGGGTTTGCAAGTGTCGTGATTATATTCGAGATTTGAGAGAATCCAACCGGAATGCAACTCCAGATGCTATACAGAAAAATCTTGCAGAAATAAAATGTATTCGAAAGTTACTTCTCCATGCGGCGAAAAATAAAAATTCAATTGGAGCGGGCATTAATGCGGAAAAGCTTATTTGGAAAGATCTTGATTCATCATTTAAAAGTCGAATGTGTAGTGGTATGATAGTAAACACTAATTATATCGAACCACATGAATTTCTATTGGCAGCATCAGAAATGCTGCAATCCTACATGAACAAAGTATTCAGTAAAGTAAGCGCTGTTAAGATAAATATGGTATTCAACGGACAATTTATTTGCAAGGAAATTAGTGATATCAAACATATTTCCACAAAAAATGTGATTTTATTCAAGACTGATACTTTTAGTGATTGGTATAAAACAAACGTCATAGATAAAATTTTAACAAAATTAGGTGAATTTCAAGAGCGTGATACTGGGTGGGCTTTGGAAAAAATATTAAATTTAATTGTGAATATTAATCACTATAATCCACTACATGCAGGCTGTGGAATCGACCTTCCAAAATATATTAAGAACAAACATGCAGTGATAAACATACAGAGTGATGATAATACATGTTTTGCATGGGCTGTAACGGCTGCATTCTATCCGACTATTTCAACTAAAAACCCACAACGACAATCTTCATACCCCCATTTTAAATCTGTTTTCAACGTCAGAAGTATAACATTTCCAACCACATTAAGGCAGATACATAAATTTGAAGAAGATAATGATGTGTCGATTAATGTTTTCACCATGGTGGATGAGCAGGAAGGGCAGGAGAATAAAATTATTGCACCTCTTCAACTCACAAAATGTGAGAAATCGAGACATGCGAATCTTCTTCTTCTCGAACATCAAGGTGCAGCACATTTTTTATGTATCACGAATCTTTCTCGCTTGCTAAAGAAACAACTGACTCGAAAAAAACAATCTCATCTTATTTGTAATCGGTATGTTATACTGTTTATATTTTAATATAATTTTATTTAATGTTTATATACTAATATGATTTTTCTCTTAGATGTTTACACTATTTCTTCAATGAGGATAAACTTCAATCTCATAAACGTGATTGCAGTCAGCTCAATATAAACGTCCGTATACTGCTACCTGAAGAGGACCGTTGGGTGTCCTTTAAAAATGACAAGAACAATGAGAGGACCCCATTCGTCGTATATGCAGATATTGAATGTTTATTAGAGAAAGTGAATGAAACGAGCGGTAATAGTAGTATTTATCAAAAACATTTACCCTTTAGTGTAGGATATTATTTTAAAAGCGTTCGTGATTCATCGCTCTCAACCTATAAATCATATCGTGGACTCGAGTGTATAGAATGGTTTGTGCGAGAACTCGATAAAATTGCTAGCATAGCGAGCGAAAAACTAAAGACTGTAGTGCCTATGAGAACGCTAAGAATTAGCGAAAATTTTCGTCATAACAATGGTCCCGACTGTCATATAGGTAAAAAGCCATTTCTTCCAAATCAAATACGTGTTCGCGATCATGATCATTTAACAGGTAAATATAGAGGACCCTCTCACAACAATTGTAATTTAAACTATAAAGATTCGCACGTTATTCCAGTAATTTTTCATAATTTATCTAATTACGATGCACATTTCATCTTCAATGCGATCGCTAACATGTATGAGGGTTCAGTATACCTGCTACCTGTACATAAGGAAAAGTATATTTCATTTACAAAATACATACGGAAATATAATATTCAGCTCAGATTTATTGATTCATTTAAATTTCTTGCATCAAGTTTAGACAAATTGAGCTCATACTTGGAGAGATCTCAATTGAAAAACTTAGAGTCAGAATTTTCGAATTTAAATACGGAACAATTTAATCTACTAACAAGAAAAGGTATTTTTCCTTATGATTACGTAGATAATCTGAATCGTCTGGAAGAAAATACTTTACCGCCTCGCAAGTTATTCTATAACAAATTAACTGACAGTGATATTAGTGAAGAGGCATATAATCATGCTAAGGAGGTATGGATCAATTTTCAAATACAAACACTTGGGGAGTACAGCGATCTCTATTTAAAAACTGACGTATTATTACTGACAGACGTTTTTGAAAATTTTCGCGATAGCTGCATGGAAAATTATAATTTGGATCCTGCACATTATTTTACACTCCCAGGCTTCACTTGGGATGCAATGCTTAAATATACTAGAATAAAATTGGAACTTTTCACTGATGTTGAAATGTTGCTTTTCGTAGAACGCGGAATACGTGGTGGTTTGAGTCAGTGCTCTCACCGCTATGAAAAAGCAAACGATCGGTATATGAATGATTATGACTCAACAAAACCAAGCAAATATTTAATGTACTATGATGTAAATAATCTATACGGATGGGCAATTTGTCAAGCTCTACCTACTCATGGATTTCGCTGGATTGAAGATACTAACAACTTTGATATCTCTAGCATACCTATAGATTCATCTGAGGGTTTTATTTTAGAGGTAGACTTGGAGTATCCAAGCGTACTTCATGATAATCACTCTGACTTGCCATTTTGTCCGGTACGTAAGGCTCCGCCCGGAGCACGACAGAAAAAGCTACTTGCAACTGTCGAAAATAAGGAGCGTTATGTTATACATTATCGGGCTTTACAACAATGTATTCGTCATGGAATGGTACTGAAACGTATCCATCGTGGATTAAGATTCCAGCAATCTGCATGGCTAAACAAAAATATAGACTTAAACACACGTTTGCGAGCTGCATCTAAAAATGAGTTTGAGAAAAATCTTTTCAAACTAATGAACAATGCAGTGTTCAGTAAGACGATGGAAAATGTAAGAAATAGAGTTGATGTGAGGCTAGTTAGTAAGTGGGAACGAAGATATGGAGCAGAAGCTTTGATATCCCAACCAAATTTTCACAGTAGTGCCATATTCAACGAAAATTTGGTTGCGATAGAATTAAAAAAATTAACGGCGAAATTTGATAAACCTATATATGTAGGTATGAGTATTCTAGATATTTCAAAAACATGTTTATACGAATTCCATTATGAATATATGCTTCCAACGTTTGGTAGTAAATGTAGAGCATTGTATACCGATACAGATAGTTTGATATACAGTATCGAATGCGATGACATTTACACGATCATGAGAGAAAATCTTTCAAGATTCGATACTAGTGATTATTCGCCTAATAACCACTATAATTTACCTCCAGTAAATAAAAAAGTGCCTGGTTTGATGAAAGATGAGAATAACGGGAGAGTTATTACTGAGTTTATTGGGCTGAGATCGAAAATGTATACATTTAAAATACAAGATAAAATTTTTAAAAAAGCTAAGGGCGTTAAGAGTTGCGTTATCGCTAGAAAAATAACGTTTGAAGATTATAGAGACTGCTTACAAAATTTTACTGTTCATATCCATAATCAAAATTTAATTCGTTCAAAATTGCATAATGTTCATTCAATTGTACAGCAAAAAATTTCTCTCAGTCCACATGATAATAAGCGCTATATTGTACAAGGTACTGTATCAACTCTACCATGGGGTCATTATAGGATAAATGAAATAGAATTAAGTGAAGTAGATTTAAATGAAGATTAAATAATTGCTTCTTTATTAATAAATTGTATGTTACAAAATATTGTTTTTATTTATCCATGAATTATGTGTATTATTGAATCCTAACCACTTTACAAAGACTTTGTCCCCCTTCTTACGTAATACCTTCTCAACTAGATATACATTAGGATTAGCAGTTTTTAAAAGTTCATATTCGTAGAATCCACCATATATATCTGTACCACTAGAATCCCTTAGTAAATATGTAACAGGATTTGTTTTCTGCACTTTTATAATTTCAAATATTTCAGTTGTCCAATTTGGTGTGTAGCCTTTTGCAAATACATTCTTATATTTACTGATTCGTACAAAATCACCGACTTTGAACTTGGCACGACCAACGATCTTTATATTACTGAATACTGTTGCTAAGAGCTTATTAGCATGTTCAGGTTTCACATCGGCTGGACGCATTCCAATAGTACGATGTTTTCTTGAATTGTATTTGTCAACCAGTTGTTGTAGCATAGCTCTCCACTTGTAATTTCCATTCAACGTAAATCCTTTCCACATTTCTGTCTTCAACGTTCGATTCCAACGCTTGACTATGGCTGCTTTCAATACACTGTATGTTGAGTAATGATTTATTCCATGCTTTTTCATAAGCGATTGGAAATCACTATTATAAAATTCCTTGCCATCGTCGGTCTGTAGATTTTTCGGACATCTCCCACTCTTCAGGATTTTCAGCAATGCAGCTGTCACTTCCTTGCCTGACTTGGTTTTCAGGGCTATTGCCCAGCCATATTTCGACAATGCATCAATAACTGTGAGAATGTAGTGGTAGCCTGCGTCTGCATAGTTTCTCATGTCTACCAGGTCTGCTTGCCAGAGGTCATCGAAGCCTCGTATTATTACCCGTCTACGTAAAAAGTTCCGTCTAGCAGGCACATGCAACTCTTCTACCAATTGCTTCTTCTCCTCACTACTCATAATTATTCCACTACGTGTTATGTTTACAGCAGGTCATCAAGCACTGGCGGTAGTATAAGTTTCTTCAAGGCATAATTTATATCGTCTTCTCTATTCTTCTCATTTGCAAAATCTTTTTTTGCCAGCTGATTAGAGAAATATTCTACAACAATTTTCAATCCAACAATCATATCATTTCGTAATTCCTTGTCTTTTCGATCCAATTTATAATCATTATGATCGACTTTATCAATCAATTTATCGATTCTTATACCAATTTCATCAATTTCATCGATTTTTTTCATTAGAGTTGTAAATTTTTCCTCAAGAATGTTACATTTTAGGTAATAGTGAGTTAGCTTCTCACTGTATCCAAATAATTCTCTCATTAAGCTATCACGTACAGTCATCGAATTACGTAACAGAGCAGCCATATTCACCGCACTTGTCTCATCCGTAACATCACATTCTAAGTTTGAAATTATTTTCTTCTTGGCATTAAATGCATTCTTTTGTTTATCAAACTTTAACGTATCATTATCAATTTTGTACAAATAATAATTCCTCACTTTACCGGTATTGAAACCAGCTCCAAATTTATTTATCGTCATAGTGAAGTAGTACGTTGAACTGAGAAAATCTTGAAACTGCAATCTCTTTTATAAGATGATACCTTCTTCATGGAGCTCCTCAATTATTGACTGTATCTCATTATGGTGATTCGTATGACCAGCAGCAGATGATGCAATTAATAGTTTTAATTGCTCGACCAGTTCGTTTGGATCGTTCCAATGTACATAGCTCACGGGATTATTATTAACACGCATATATCCCTTGCCTTGTACAAGTTTTGTCTTCGGTGGAAATAATTCACTAATTATTTTCTTCCATTTATGTCCCTTATTCCCACGAAGCTTTCCTGTACTAATGTTATCTGCTCTGTGCACATTAGTTTGAGAAAGAATACTTTTATATGTGTCTAAATCATCTTTAGTATAGTCTTCAGATTCTTTCATGAAGATCAATTCAAATAGACCTTTCGTGCCAGAATAATACTCATTATCGATAATAATAAAATTACTGTAATCATCAACATTAAAAGCACATTTCGCAAGCCACATTTTATTCGTCACTTTATCTAACTTAACTCAAAAATTACTGTCAATTTTATCCTTAGCATTATTCGTCAACAATTCTATATATTTGGATGCAATTGAACCAGACTTTATCGTACTTCGATTAGCATCTTTTACATCCTCGATGGATGTATGCACAGGTAATTCTATTTGTTTCGCTAAATCTTGCGTGCCATATTCATTATTCTTCTTCACCTTCTCCTCCTCCTCCTCCCCCTCCCCCTCCTCCTCCTCCTCCTCTTCATCATCTTCCAGAGAAAGGTACTGTGTTTCGTGCGACTGTGGATATTCCTGCTCATCATCCGATGAATGACCTTGAACGTTAATTCTGGAGCTGCGTATGAAATCTTTCCGCTGTGGAGTCGATGTGAGATAAGACTTTCTTCCTTTCATCGGAATTATGAAAGATTCCTCGTGTGAGAGAGATCTCTTTATAGGTTCCATTTTCATCTCATGTTTCGGTGCAACGAAAATTGCTTGATTATTTTCGGTGAGCTTCTTTAATGGTTCAACTATTGGTTTAAAAGTTTCATTTAAACTGTCTTCCATCATTACTCTGTCTGATTTGAGTGCGCGATATTTTTGACGAATTACTTCACTTGCCTCAGCAATCTTCTTTAGAAGCTTTTTCTCCTTCATTTTGTAAAGCTATTCTCTATTCAATATATAGACTTGTTCAACGTTCAAGGTTAAACTAACATTTTTGACCATTAACATCACTCTTTAATCACAGCATATTTATTGAAACCCTTTCGATATCGTCCATTTTGCATTGCACTGTCTTTATCAATTACTAAAAATCCATAATCACGCTTCCAACAATTTGAACACAATTCATAAAATTTTTCAAACGCCATATCTGTATTTACATGTTCGTTATATATATGTTTTAGGTTAGTTCCATCTTGTTTAAAAATAATTAAAAAATTTGCATTATCACGTATTAGATGTTTTGGTATCCTTGCATAAGTCTGACAAAGATAAAAGCAATCAATCTTAGAATGTCTACCCATGGAGAAGTAGTCTCTTATATTGTCTTGCTTATCGGTTGCAACATCATCAAATATGAAAATTGAATTTGTTAGTGCTTCAGCTACTTTTATAACCTCACTATTATTAGAAAATTGGAAATAACTAATTTCTTCATTGTCCGATAATAGTCGCTCCAAGTATCGATATTTTGGTTGCTGCAACGATTTTGAATAAACGTATAGGTTTTCAAATCTCACACCCTGAGGGCTTTCTATAAGGCTCAGCAATACATTTGTTTTTCCACAATTTGAAGGGCCACAAACTATATAGCGTATGGTTGATGGGAGTAGAGGTCCGTGACGTCTCATGCATTTATCGGTTGTTCGGTAATCTATATTAGAAACACGAATACCGAGAGGCTGCTTTACGAAGTCCATGACTGAAAACTCTGTGGTCATACAACCTATTTATAGGAATGAAATGAATTGTTTGATCAGTTCTCATCATGCCGTTATTAGTGTTAGATGTGTCAAGTTTGGAGGTATTAACCGCTGAGCAGTTTGAATACATACCGAATATTTTACTTTTAAAGTACTTTCCGCGTAGTATTCAAGAGGTTTGGAATAAATTGCCTGAACATATTCGTGCAGATCCTGAAGTACAACAATATCGCTGGTGTTTTAAACATCATAATCTACCTAATACAGATCACATTGATGGACCGCTCCCTTCAATAAAAGATTGCTGGGCTTGTCAGCAAACTCTGTGTGAGAAACAGAAAGAAAGTTCCACATGGTAAGCTACGGTTGTGGAACTTTTTTCAATAAAATACTGAATAAATTACCGTTCGAAGTACACATACCTGGCTACAATTATTGCGGACCAGGTACTCGACTTCGAGAACGGTTAGCACGTGGTGATCCTTGTATAAATCCTCTACACGAAGCCTGTCGTGAACACGATATCGCATATTCAATATATAAGGATCTGCCACCACGTCACCAGGCTGATAAAGTTCTTGCACAGCGTGCACGAAAACGTATCACTGCTAGTGACTCATCTTTACGTGAACGAGCAGCTGCAGCAGCAGTCTGGGCATCCATGAATGTAAAACGAAAACTTGGCTTAGGCCTACAAGTGCATGGAAGAAGCATGAAGAAAAGAAAAATTCGTGTACCGAAGAAACGAGGAGGTTTATTGAGGAAAAAGCAATTTACTCAAAAAAAAAAAAACGGGGGGGTTTATTACCTCTGCTCCCACTGTTGAGTGCAGTGGGCGCATTAGCTGGGGGCGCAGCAGGTATAACAAAAGCTGTAAACGATGCGAAAGCATCCAAGAGACAATTGGAAGAGATACAGCGTCACAATCGTGTAATAGAAGGCAGGCGTGGACATGGTTTATACCTAACCCCTTACGGACGAAGGGGAGAGGGTTTGAAAAGGAGGAAAAAAACCTCGCAAAAAAAAAATAAGCAACCTCCCGAAATCTGGAGCTACTAGTAATATTCAATTATTACATGCATGTCAGGATATACCACATTTTCGAGGAGTTTTTATGCGCACATCTCTACCACAAACCGTACTATGCAATGAGTGTGCAATCGTGAATCTTGATGAAGATAAAGGTTCTGGTACACATTGGGTTGCCTACGTTAAACGTAATAATTACGTAAAGTATTTCGACTCCTTCGGAAATTTGAAACCTCCAATTGAACTTTTAGATTATTTTGGTCCTTCTGCTATAATCTACTACAACCACGATCAATATCAATCGTATGATACAAGCATATGCGGTCAGTTGTGTGTCAAGTTTCTACGTGAACAATGTCTTTAACGGTTACGCTGTCTGACCGCGAGTCCATATTAGAGGCAGATTTTTTCCCACCGATCAATCTTCGGGAGGAGCAATATGAACTTGGTCTCGTAGACTTTCAGAGCTTCAATTCAATCGCTAATGTTGATGAGTCGAACAATAAGTTTTACTACGATACTGAAGATCTGACTATACCTACAGGTTGTTATGAATTGAGTGCTATAAATGATCTTTTGCGTACATTGATGCATGAGGCGGATAATGAAGATGTCATTATTCTACGTGCTAATAATAATACGTTGAAAAGTGAAATAAAGTGTAAATATCTGATCGATTTTACAAAACCCAATAATATATGCTCTTTATTGGGTTTTTCGTCAGATCGAATTATTCAGCCGAACACTCTAGCCGAATCAGACCAGCCCGTAAACATTATAAGGGTCAATATTTTACGAATTGAATGTAATATTACTGCTGGTGCATATACAAACGGCAAACCTCAACATGTTATACATGAATTTTTTCCAAGCGTGCCACCAGGCTATAAAATCTCGGAAACACCGAAAAACGTCATTTACTTGCCAGTCATTGTGAAAGTAATTGACCGTCTTACTTTGCGCATTCTCGACCAGGAAAACCGTCTAGTAAATTTCGGTGGGGAAGAAATTACAATTCGATTACACATTAGAAAATGCTAATTTACAAGAATACTTATAAATCACCGATACCAGATGAGCCTATCATCAGTCCAACAGTTGCTGCAGGAGCAGATACATTGGGTGGGGATTACGTTAGAAGACCGCTAACAAGAAAAAATATAACCTTTCTTCAATCACTGGGTTTCAAGGTCAGAAATAAAAATGGACCTGTTGGACGTAACCGCACAACCTGTGTACGACAATCGCATTACTAAAATGGAAATACATGCTTACAATCCGTATGCAAATGCATCATTGGGAAATAGTGACGAAATTCGAATTCCAATACAACAGCAAGATTTAATTCTTCTACCATGTGAGAGTTACCAATACATAGAGGGAAAATTAATCGAGGGCACTCGTGCTCAGGGTGCAACAGTTCAAGATACAGTGGGACTTGACTGCAATTCCATGGCATTCTTGTTCGATGAAATTCGCTATGAATTGAATGGTATTGAGATTGACCGCAGTAAGAATGTGGGTATTACTAGTTCCATGAAGAATCTCATTTCTCTGACTGGGGAGGAGAGTACGAGTCAACACCAATCAGGATGGTTTCTATCAGATTATAAGCCTACGAATAATTTAAATTTTTGCCTACCACTGAAAATGCTGTTGGGTTTTTGTGAAGACTATAGAAGAGTCATTATAAATGCACGTCATGAGCTCGTTCTCATTCGAGCGCGTAATGATACGAATTCGATATATTCTTCAACGAAAATCACCGACTCCAAAATTGATGTTCAAAAAGTGCAATGGAGAATTCCTCATATATCATTGAATGAATACACAAAACTTCAATTTCTACGTATTATCGACCAAAACAAAAGCCTCACCATGGCTTTTCGATCCTGGGAACTCTACGAATACCCGCTTCTACCAGAAACACAGAGGCATACGTGGGCTGTAAAAGCTGCAACACAATTGGAGAAGCCTCGATACGTAATTCTAGCATTTAGAACAAATAAGAAGAATACGCAGCATATGAAGGTGCTTGACTTCGATGATAGTTTTGTTCGTGATATTAAATTCTATCTTAATTCTGAATTTTATCCGTATGATCGACTTGATACTGATACGGAAAAATCACGATTTTCTGTACTATATGATATGTATGTTAAATTTATCCAATCCTATTATGCTGGAGAAAAACCGTCGAAACCAATGCTTGATTACAACAATTTCTTAGAATATGGCCCTCTCTTTGTCATTGATTGTTCGCATCAAAACGAATCTATTAAATCTGGCACAGTTGACGTTAAAATAGAGATCGATTGTTCTAAAAATATTGCAAGTAATACTACTGCGTATTGTTTAATTATACATGATAAAATTGTTGAAAATAACCCGCTTACAAGTATTGTTAGAAATGTAAGTTAATCGTTAATAGTTAGAAATGTAAGTTAATCGCTAATAGTTAGAAATGTATGTTAATCGCTAATAGACTATAGTTAAGCTTATCATTATAATGAAGGAAAAAAAATAGTAAATAAGATATAATAATCATTTATTTGTGTTTAAATTATTCCTTACAAATGTTTTCTAAATTAATCTTTTGAAATTTGTCTAACAATTGCAAATGTCATATTATTGTAATTTCCACCATGATACGTGAATGTTAATATTTGATTTGAAGCTGCATCTTGAAAATTCTTGAATTGTTCTGGTTTTTCCAGTAATGCCATCATCCTCGCAGGCAAGAAGAACCATTCCTTCGTAAGCAGCTTTGCTATTAATCTCTCCCCATATTTGGTTTTAATTTTCGATAATTCAGTTATTCGGTATGACCCCCCAATCTCCAAAGTATTCAGTTTTATAAAAGTTTTTGGTTCTACAGTTGCGAGTTCATTAATCTTAGTTAAATCCATTTCTATAATAATAAAATAATATTAAGAATAGAGAATAACGTAAAAAAGAAAAAATAATTCTTACCTTCTAAAGATTTTCTACGACAATTACGTGACAATAAAAAAATATTCTGTCTGCAACGTGAAACTGGTACTTTGCACTGCTTGAAGCTTCAATACTGCTATTACACCACAATAAAATATTATGACTGCAGCGTTACAGACTTGAACTTTCGACTGCTTCACGCTTCTAATCGAGACTGAATGAAATTTCCTAATTGCTAGCGTGGGTGACTTTGAATAATATCCTAGGAGGGAATAAGATATACACACTTGGAAATTGAGAGTAGGGGAAGTGTTGCAGGCAAACGAAACTTGGGTGGCTTTGAATAATATCGTAGGAAGGGATAAGATATACACGCTTATTGGAAATTGAGAGTGGAGGGACTGTTGCAGGCGAACGACATTTTTGATGGGTTACTCACTCATGATTGTAGATTTCAAAGAGAATTCATTATTTTAAACCTGTTGATACATGTATTCTTTAGATCAAGTAGTTGTTAATTAAAATAAATAAATCCATTTAATTATATACACGTTCCTTATATAAAGTGACATCAGTCTAGAATATAAACTTTTCATTGTTTAAAAGCAAGTCGTGAGATACACGTTCTTCAGATCAAATAACCGTCATCTAAAACAAATATATTTAATTCAAACGTGTCATAACACTTACTAGATGGTGCAGATAGTCACGTTCCTCAGATAAAGTAATGACAGTTTAAAATATAAACTTTTCATTATTTAGAAACGAGTCGTGAAATATACGTCCATTATTACTTGGGTTGGGAATACTAGCATCTTAAGGACATATCCTGAGTGCAGCTTAAAATTTACGAGCGCATCAATTGCTTTTCGACAATCTTACGTCACACTGTGACTCTGTTTAGCACGTGGGATCATTTGTCTGCTCTGCTTGTGAGAAAAGTCTTGCGAAAAAAATAGCTAGAGGCTGAATGATTTGTCTGGTCTGCTTGAGGGAGGAAAAGTCACGAAAAAATAGCTAGAGGCTGGTTTAGAGGGTAAAATATGGTCAGAAAGTATCGAGCGCATCAATGGCTTCTTGACAATCTTACTTCACAACTGTGACTCTGTTTAGCACGTGGGCTCATTTATCTGACCTGTTTGTGAGAAAAGTCTCGAAAAAAAATAGCTAGAGACTGGTTGAGAGGGTAAAATATGGGCAGAAGGTATCGGGTCAGTTTTAGAGAGCCCTGGGAAAGCTCATAGGAGGAACATTGGGTGGTCCCTAGAATTTCACTCCCCATTGTTTCGCAAAAGGAAAAATAATGTCTGTTAACTATGTGACATGTAGAGCATGCTTACAGGAAGATGTAATGAATAATCTATTCATTTATAATATGCTTACAGTAATTTTTATTCAATATTCAAAAGATTTAACATATAATACTTTTATTCAATATATATATATATATATAACTAAAAAGAGGTTTAACATATAATATTTTAAAATATCAAGCTATTCTTCTGCCCTTGCTACCTCCATCGTTGTCTCCTCCTCATCCTCCTCCTCCTCCTGCTCCTCCTCCTCTTCCTGCGGAATTATCCCTGCCTCTATCTCAATCATTCTGATACCTCTCATCAACAGTTGTATACAGCGTGTTACTGTAAAAAATCATCAGATTTTAGAAAAATGTATGATGCAATCTCATTCATAATAACTTACTATTTTCATACTCCATTCCATGCGTCTCGATTGTTTCTTCATTTACCGCTTGTGATAAATTTTGCATAATTTCATCTATTATTCTTGTAATTATATGAATTACTGGAGAATTCTGTCTATACGCTAAATTAATAATCACTTGATACTGCATATTTTTTCACTTTATATTTATCGACAGCTTGTATAAGAAAAAAGGAATCTGTACCCAAGGTTCAAGAAAGGTATAATGTGAAATTAAAAGAAGGACCCAAGGAGGAAAATAGTAGGAGGGAATAGAATGGGTATGTGGAGGGAAAAAGACCCTTCAATGGTGTAGAGGTAGGTTGAGAGGGAAGAAAAATGGTTAAATGTGAAATCAAGTTAAATGGCGGGTCCATAGTAGGAAAATAGTGGGAGGGTCTAGGATAAGTATGTGGAGGGAGAAAAGACCCTCCGAGGGCAGGACTAAGAAATCAAAAATGGCAGTCCGTAAGATGCTTAGGACCCCTAGCGGTGTAGCTGCCCCAGTAATTTTCGTGATCGCCACCTAGTGGAGAAAAAAGAAACTTTTTCCTCCACCAACTAAAATACAAAAAAAAGTTCTCTGGGTAACTGTCAGGATAACTACCCACCCGGGCCCTAAGGTGATGGGAGAGGGGTAACCCTTAGGGAACTAGTGGACCCGTAGGATAACTAACCATCCGGACCCTAGTGACATGGGAGAGGTGGTAAGCCTTAGAGAACTAGTGGACCCGTAGGATAATTAACCATCCGGGCCCTAGGCTGATGGGAGAGGGGTGAGAGACTCTAAGAGAGAAAGAGAGGGTGAGAGGGATCTCTCTCTCTCTCTCACTCCCCATAGCCAAAGCATTTCCTCCGCACACCTGCACCCTCCTCATCACCCAATAAACCCTAGCTCTTAAGAAGACACTTCCCCCGCACACCCGCACCCCCCTCATCACCCAATATACTCCAGCTCTCAAGAAGACACTTCCCCCCGCACACCCGCACTCCCCTCACCACCGTGTCACAGGAACCCCCTAGCTACCACTACTCACTTAGTTTCTTTTAATAACATTTTTATATAGCCTAATGCAAATAAAAATATAATAAGTTAAATTTATATATATAATATTATTTTACAGAACAGAGAGAGAGAGAGAGAGAGTGAGAAGATTAAACATTGAGGAAAGAATTATGGAAGCCAGATTTAATTATTCTTCAATCAGTAAAGTGAAAATAAAATGTGAACATTGAAGTTTTCTGTTTTTGTAAACAGAGAAAACATTCTAAAAACAGGATTATTTTTAATTGTATATAAATAGTATTTTTACTATTATTGTAGTTGAACCAGAGATGAAACAGGAGACTGTGGCAGGGTCCTAAAATAATTCCTGCCGGTAGGCGGCGCTGCTGATCGTAAACATCGAGAATTCCATAAAAACACTAACGCCATCTGTCGGACGCGAATGAGAAGCACTTTGTTAGACACACACACCAATACTGTGGTGCGTATGCGTGTGCAACCTCCTTCCGTTAACATTGCTCAGCTTCGACCATCTTCGCTATACATCGAGTTCGAGAGAGAACGGCATAGTTTTATCGGATCTCTCTCTCCCTCTCGATATAACTTTCGTTTAGCCGAAGAGCCGAGTAAAATTCCTTTTCGTCCTGCTTCAATCCTCCTCCATCTTTCAAACCTCAGATTCGACTTCGATTCCATCCAATACATTTTTTTGTTTTATTGTAGAATGTTTATTTATTGCCATGAACATATTAGAGTAGTGTGGCTAAGGGGATTCTATGACCGGTGGCGAGGGGGTCGTGGTTCCGCGGGGGAAGGGGAGGTAGGGGAAATGCCCCCACTCCTAGGTGGTGGGGGAAGCTCGGAGGTGGGGGAAAATTAAGCACTAGACAAAATTATTATTATTATAAGAATTGAGGGAACGGTTAATTAAAAATACATGCAGATTTCTGGAAAAAGCCTTTCGGCATAAAAAACCCACTTTATTATTTAAAATACATATTTTTCACAACTTTCAGTTTTATTTTTGTTTTTTTCTCTCACTTAGACACATTGCGAATAATTTTTTTGCTAACAATCTGCAGCGAGAAAGCTGGGCTGTGCCTGCAAACTTCCTCACGAGGCTCTGCCTGTTGTTGTTGTTATTCCCGTTGTTGCTGTTCGTGCTTCCATTTTGTTTTGCGTAGCCACATTTCTCACCTGAGACATATTTGAAAACATGTTACTTTTCTTTTTTACACAGTAATAGCTTTTTTTTTACAAAGCAAGTATACTTACAGAAATCACCACGCGATTTTTAGGGTTTCGCCACCTCTGCATCTCATTTCCCTCTTTCTTCTTCTTCCTCCTCTTCCTCCAATTATCCTTCCATTTCATCCGTTATTTCCATTAGTTGCTCAATTAAAGCGGCAAAATCTGGATCATCCTCCATTTTTTCCACCACCTCCTCATTCTCCCACAAATCGTCATCTTGCATCTTTGGTATATCACTCCACATGGTTCTTTTCACTACCGTTGCTAGCGTTAAAATGATCTCAAGATTTATCATCGCTAGTCGCTTAGATGCAAAACGATCTTCCAATGAAATATGAACTGGCCGATTACTCACGTATTTTTTAGTTAATCTGATGCCTTTCTTTCCTCTTTATCAATACATATTAGTTTTCTCTTTATCAAAACGTATTAGCTTTCTTTCCGAGAAGTGGAACGCAGTGAAAGAGAATGTCAATAGAGACCTACTAGCATCCTCGTATATTTTTTTTTGTACCTCTAAAAACAAATTCTAACTTGTAAGTTTGAAAAAAAGAGAGTATAATTTATTATTTTGAAGGTTTTATTTATCAAACAAATAATTACTGGGGGAAAAAAATGTTGGTATCATTTTGATTGGTTCTTCTAAGTAAATAGCGGCAGATGGTAGTGACAGTAGCAGCAGGAGCGGTGTCATCCACGAAAAAAAAATTAGAAAAAAGATTTATTATTATTATTATACTTCATATCCAAGCACTAGATGTCAAAAAATGTTTTTTTTTTCATCGATTCTTACCGATTGTGGGTGGTCTCCGTAAATGAATCAGACAGGAGCTGGAGAACGTCAGCATCCTTGTCGAACAGTATCAGGTTTTCTGGAGAAAGTTCTTGCTCCATATCAATACCCTCCCACTCCATTTCACTACTAAAATCCGATAGACGATAATCATCATCATCGTCATTATCCCCATCGGACTGGATATTTGATGGGGACTGTTGCCGCTGAAGCTTTTTCCTCAGCATCCTCACAATTGCTGTTAACATGTTGTTATCCTCGTTTTCCATTTCATCCCAATCTTCTTCCAAATCTACTTCTTCTTCTTCCTCCACTGATTCATTCATATTTAGAATGTTATCAATATTTTGTTCAGTAAATAATCTATAGATGTGCGAGGCAGTGCCCAAGTAGGTTCCAGCCCTGTGGTCAGAAGGGAAGGTTATATCTGAGAATAAAGTTCGAAGACAAATGTAAGGTAAAAGAGTCTTTATTCAAATAAATAAAATGTACAAATATATTTACAAAGAACCGCTAGACTAAAATGATAGACTTCCTAGGGAATTTGTTGTCGTCAAATTCTAGGGAATTTCGGTAATCGAAGATTCCAAAGAACCCCAAAGACTAGAATTCCCCAGGAAGGAACGCGGACTTATCAACTCCCGGACTAGACAATTTTCCCTAGGGTATTCCCTAGTAAAATCCCCAGCCACGGGAGGAAGCGAAGTAGGAGAGGTGGATTTAGGGAAGGGGAAGTCCCCTTACCCCTCAGCCCCCTTCTCCCAGAGCTATGGTGGCTCCGAGCCACCCCAACCCCTAGGGTGCATCTACCCCTCCCACTACCCGACTCGTCGAGAGCCCTGGATTTGAGGATCGGAACACTGGGTCCGAGGTAGTCCTCGGAGGCAGTGTGGAGGGGAAGGAGAGGGTTGGACTTCTCCCGGGCAGTCCCCGGAGAAATTTCCCTTAGGAGGGAGGAAATGCCGCAGAGGGGTAGTCCCCTCTTGGTAGGCAGTGGGTGGTGGGTGATACTTACCAAAGTAGTCGACCCGTAGAGTTCGCCGGTGGAGGCGCTCGTTGGCTGGCCTGGTGGAGGCGTCAAAAAATGCCGTGGAGGCGGTGGTGCCGAAAGGCTCAAAAAGGGTGCTGCTGTTGCTGCGGGTAAGGCAGCGGTCGAGTAAGGCTGAGGTGCGATGGGTCCTTATCAAGGACCCATCTATATAATTACGCGACACTAATCTTGCCAGCGAGAGAGCTGCCGCGGGCGCTGGCCACCTAGTGGCCAAGCGCGCAAGTAGTGTCGCTTCGCGGCCGCGACGCGCCAGGGCCAGAAGACGCGCAAGCGCGCCGCGGAGAGAGAGACAGATAGACGGCTAGACGCTGGCGGTCTAGCCGTCTATTGTGAGCGCAATAGAGATGGGAGATATAACAGAGAAATGCGGAATCTACTTCGCAACATATTCTGCTCCTCCCAATCTCGAACAAACTCCCCCCGTTGACGCGATGGCGTCAAGACAAGGAAGAAGAAAGTTAACTCAGTTTAATCACAAGTTTATTTACAAAAAAAAATAAAAATAAAAGATATAAAACAGATAAGGACGAGACGACTATTTACATGGCTTCATATGGAGCTTGGCCGAGTGAAGCTCTAAGGCCGGCGACCACCGCAGGCTGATTTTGCCCTGCGGGGCCCAGGCCTTCCAACGCCGGAGTTTAAGGGCCGAATAGAGCGGCACCTCTATTGTCTGCCCGAAGGCTCGGACAATAATTTTTTGCGCATTGCGCTCGAGTTCCCTGGCGCTGGGATCGTCTAAGACTTTCCCAGCCCAGTTCGTCGAGGCAATGCGCTTCTGGGCGGCAACCACGGGCCTCCGACGTCGCGGGTTCGACGGTGGTTTCCGTGGCGGTGGTGGTGGTGGCGCCTTTAGCCCCTCCGGGGAAATACTGCCGAACAACCGCCGAAACTCAGATTCCTCCCGGGGGGCATGTAACTCGAGGACGTCGTCCCCCTCGTCTTCGTACCCTACGCCCAAGAGGTGGGCCCACGGATAGTCCGCCATGATCAATCTCGCTGCACCAAAAAAGGTAAATGATGAGTGCAAAGACTCAGTAAGTATTTTTGGAGTTTTGGAAGAAAAGACATGGCGGAGATCATAAAGTGTTCCTGAAGGTTTGGAACAGGAAACAGGACGACCTGAAGAGTCCCAGGACACCCGAGAGAGGAGGTGGTAACCTGAAGAGTCCCAGGAAACCAGGAAAAGAAAGTTAAGCAACCTGAAGAGTCCCAGGAAGCTTGAGAAGGAGAGATGACAACCTGAAGAGTCCCAGGATGCCGGAAAGCAGGGTGAAGATAGACCCTGATACGACCCCAAGTGAGGGCTAAGAGGGGAGTTTACAGAGTTGCGAGAGACTCCGTTGAATCTCTTTTCTCGCGGTTTTAAGGACAGCTACGCGAGCTACTCCGTCCACCCCAGGAACTAGTTTGAGAATCCGCCCCAAGGTCCACATACGGGGAGGATTGTTAGGTACTTTGACAAGCACTAAATCTCCTTCACCGAATTCCGAGTTGGAGTTCTGCCATTTCGGCCTATGTTGCAGAGTGTGTAAGTATTCGGAAGACCACTTCTTCCAAAAGGTCTCGGTGATTCGATTCACGGTTTGCCAACGGTTTAATGATGATTCGCGTAAATCCAAGGTGGATAATTCAGGTGGGGAATTTAACGCCCGTCCTGACAAAAAATGCCCCGGAGTGAGTACGTCCAACGACTCTGGATCATCATGTAACCGCGATATAGGTCGTGAATTTAAACAGGCCTCAATCTTGGTCAATAGTGTGGCCATTTCCTCGAAATTAGGCACGAAAACTCCGAGGGAGCGCTTAAGGTGGTGCTTCATGCTTTTTACGGCACTTTCCCAAAGACTGCCCCAGTGGGGAGTAGCGACCGGAATGAATTTCCACTCGATTTTACTGATGGAATCGGTGTTCTGAGCGCGTGCAGCTTCTAAGGAGCATCGGTAGGCGCGTTTTAGTTCAGCGTCCGCTCCTTGAAAATTAAGGCCGTTGTCCGAATACATGACGGCGGGTTTTCCACGACGAGAGATAAATCGAGTCAGCGCGGCGAGGAAGGCCTCGGTATCCAGTCGAGAGACGAGTTCCAAGTGAACGGCACGGGTAGATAGACATACGAACACGGCCACGTAGCATTTTATGGCTTTGGCATTACGACCGTGATGTAATTTCACCGAAAAGGGCCCGGCATAGTCTACTCCGGTGTGTTCGAAAGTGAAACTGCGAGAAACCCGAGCGGCAGGAAGTGAACCCATAAGTTGGCTACCGAGTTTAGCGCGTTCGCGAACGCACGTGATGCATTTATGAACACATGATTTTACTAGATGTCGCGCATTCACGACCCAAAACCTTTGCCGCAACGTGGACAAGGTTAATTGGAGCCCCCGTGAAGTGTCTCTAGGTGGGTTTGTCTAATGAGTATGGCAGTTAAATGACAGTCCGGTAAAATAATGGGGTGTTTCATTTGTTCAGAAATTTCGGCGTTCCGAAGCCGTCCACCTATTCTTAAGATTCCTTGTGAATCAATGACCGGATGTAAGGAAAGAAGCTTTGACCGCGACGGTATACGTAACCCATGATTCAAGGCTGAGATTTCGCTCGCGAAGTGTGTTCGTTGAACAACCTTTACCAAGGCTTCAATCGAACTGCGAATTTCCGATGCAGACAGGAGGGAGTCCTCCCATTGGCCGGTTTTCCTGGTCCGCTGGACAAATCGAAGAACATAGGCCATAACTCGGACCAGTTTAGACCAAGACGAAAACTTATCAAAAAACCAACACTCAGTTGTGTCTAGTTGAGCGGTTAACGCTACCTTCCGACTTTCTTCCGCGGTTTCAAAGATCTGAACGGGATTTACGGTGTGCTCACGCAGGAAAGCAGGCCCATGCCACCAAAGTGAGTCCTCTGATAACTGTTGAGCACTGGTTCCTCTTGAACACAAGTCTGCAGGATTCGATTTAGTGTGTACATAATGCCAGCTGGCTTCCGATAAATGTGTTTGGATATATGAAACGCGATTGGCCACAAACGTCTTCCAATGTACGGGTTGCTTTGCTATCCAAGCTAAAGCGACCTGCGAATCTGAATAGCAACGAATCGCATCACAACTCCCGACCTAGCTTCCCTTGACGTGAACCAATAATTTGACAAGAAGGGCAGCGGCGACCAACTCCAGACGAGGGATTGAAGTGGTCTTGATCGGGGCGACCTTTGTTTTGGACATTACTAAATGTACAGAGGGTTGACCGTCCTCATCAGTGAGACGTTCATAAACGATCGCGCCGTACGCAAGCTCTGAGGCGTCGCAAAATCCAATTAATTCACGTTTTCCAGTAGTAAGTGATTGTCCAGTCCACCGTGGGATCCGTAACGTCTGTAAGTCTCGGAGCTGCTCATAGCACTTGAGCCATTTTGACTGAATAGGCTCGGGAATTTCTTCATCCCAAGAGAGTTTAAGCAACCAGGTGGATTGCATTAACTGCTTTAAGGTGATGACTATTGGAGAGATCCAACCCAATGGATCGAAGATCTTGGCATTCTCTGATAAGAGGATGCGTTTGGTTAGTACACCAATGTGAGAAGGAGAAGCACGGAAGCGGAAGCTATCATCCCTGGATCCCAATATATGCCCAATACTTTACTTGATCCAGCAGGATCCTCAAAGAAAGAGTGCAGCTCGGTAGGTTCAAGCGGGGAAGACCCCGGTTAATTGAATGCCCATTTGCTTAAGGAGAAGCCCCCTTTCGCCAGTAGAGCGATGAGTTGTTCCCTGACCGAACTAAGTTGCTTTAAGTCATGGGCCCCAAAAAGTATGTCGTCTACATAAGTAGAATTTAACAACACATCCTGTGCGAGAGGGAAGTTAGCTCCGTCCGTGTAAGCTAATTCGCGCAAAACTCGCGAGGATAAGAACGGTGCCGGTCCCGTACCGTAGGTCACCGTGTTGAGTTCGAAAGCCTGAAGCGCACCGGAATCAGTCTTCCATAAAATGTTCTGATACTTGCGGTCCTCAAAACGCACAAGAATCTGTCGGAACATCTTAACAATGTCTGTCACGCCTACATATCGAAAGGAACGCCAATTCATTAGGATCCGCGTGATGTCCTGTTGGAGTTTGGGTCCAATGAATAGCGTATCATTAAGCGAGACGCCAGTAGAGGTTTTAGATGATGCGTTGAATACAACGCGAATCTTTGTTTTCTGGTTCTCGGTCTTAAAAACTGCATGATGAGGCAGAAAGACGCGAAAATCAGAGTTCAAAGGAACAGGAGACATATGTCCTAACACTTGATACTCCTGTAAGAATTGAGAATAACTTTCAGCTTGTTCTGGAGAGGTTTCCAATCGCCGAAGTATTCGTGTTAAGGTTTTCTCTGCTACCCGAGAGGAAGAACCTAAGCTGTGCTTCTCGATGTTGGATCGAAAAGGTAAAGCAACGACAAAACGACCTGAAGAGGTGCGTGATACCGTATTCACAAAATGTTGTTCACAGAGGGAGTCCTCTGTGGACATGGGTTTGACTTCCGGAACTTCTTCCAGTTCCCAGAAGTCGCGAAGAGTTTTTTCCACCTCAAAGCAATGATGCACCGTGACACTATGAGAGCGACCAGCCCTGGGTACGACCCCCGAAACGATCCACCCGAAAATAGTCCGCTGAGCAAGCAACGTATGATCAGGAGAATGCATGTACGGGCCTTCCATCAATGCTGCAAGATAGTCTGCACCAATGAGCACATCAATTGGAGCCCTGGTTGAAGCGAAGTTATCAGCCAGATCAATTTTGCTAAGTGCTGGAAAGGACGACGGAGAAAGAGTCGGAGGCATATACTGAGTAATCCTTGGTAAGATCAATGCAGTTACGTCCAACGAGACACCGTGTCGTGATAGAGAATGAAGCGTAATCTGTACCTCTGCTCGAACGTTTTGAGCCGAATTCAGAGAGACGCCATGAATGGTTGCGTTGACACGTTTTCGTGATACCCGTAGTTGTTGAGCTAGATTTTCCGAAATAAAGGAAGTTTCGGAGCCCGTGTCAACTAAACCGCGGACTATAATACGAGAACCGTCATGAGCGTCGATTCTGGCAGAAAAGGTGGCCAAAAGCACTGATCGGGTGTCGGAAACACTAAGATGTGTTGTAGTATTCGAGCTAGAGGGTTCTGGCTCGGAAAAGGAGTTGACCGCGGGGGTAGACCCCCGTGCCTTGCTCCCCCCGGTGCCAGATTTGTCAAAATGTAATAAGGTATGATGCATTTTACTACATTTCCTGCATCGTGACGAAGAAGAGCAATTGGAGCAACTATGCCCGGGCCTCAGACAGTTGATGCAAAGATTCTGTGAAAATGCGAACTTTGAACGGGCCTGAGGGGTCAATGCAAGGTAGTCCTTGCACTGATACAAGAGATGGTTACTACCACAGTGAGCGCAACCGGTACTATTCACGCTAGTAGCGTGTGACTTCAAGGATCTCCCCGATTCCTTTTTGGAAGTTTTAGGTTTTTTACCTAATGATTGCAAGGAGTTAATATGACGCGTTAGAAACTCAGAGAATTGAATGAACGAGGGATAATCCTTGCTGCTTCCTAGATACATTTCCCAGGCTAAACGAAGGGTGTCATCCAGTTTGTTCTTCAGCGAATGAACAATTATGGGATCCCATTGATCGACGCCGTATCCCATAGTTTTAAGGGCGTTGAGAGCAACCGTAACTGAGTCCCTAACTTCTTTCAGAACCTTAAAATTGTCACCCCGAAGCGTGGGTACTTGCGAGATTTGATCTAAGAACGTATCCGTGATCATCCGTTTGTCAGTGTACCGAGCTACCAGAGTGTCCCATGCTATCTTATAGTTCTCGGAAGTGATTGCTAAAGATTTAATGACCGTAGCTGCTTCTCCTTGCAAACAGGATTTTAGGTAATGGAACTTGTCCCGACCGGAGACATACACCTTGTCGTGAACAATGGAACTAAACGTTTCATAAAAGTTGTTCCATTCTAAATAATCCCCGGAAAACTTCGGTAAATCAGTAACTGGAAGCCTAATGTGGTTTATTTCGCCTGAAGGCGCAGTGGGACCTGATGCCGACATGCCCTGATTGGGTCGAAGTTCATCTAGATGTCCTAGGATGAATTCTTCCGCGTCACTATGGGCATCAAGGGCCGCTTGATACCAATTATCGGTTACGTACTCCATTTTAACTAATTCGGCCGGTTTAGTGTGAGTAGTGATCTTAACGTGAGTTTTATGCAACATGTTAAGCCACTTCTCTAAGGCTGCTAGCCTATCCTCCAAGAAGGGAAGGGTGAAATTGTGCACTCCACGCTTCTTGATGTCAACGACCAACCGAACGAATTCACCCCGAATCATGGGCACGTAATTGATTGCTTCTAATAATTCCCCTGCGCTAGCCATTTCGAAACTCTATTCCAGAACAAACCACAATCCAAACCACAGTACGGAATGCCCACTCAGGAACACTGATGCACTTCGAACGTTTGTTGCCGGATATCCGGCTCGAAGGACCAAAAATTTGTGCGAGGCAGTGCCCAAGTAGGTTCCAGCCCTGTGGTCAGAAGGGAAGGTTATATCTGAGAATAAAGTTCGAAGACAAATGTAAGGTAAAAGAGTCTTTATTCAAATAAATAAAATGTACAAATATATTTACAAAGAACCGCTAGACTAAAATGATAGACTTCCTAGGGAATTTGTTGTCGTCAAATTCTAGGGAATTTCGGTAATCGAAGATTCCCAAGAACCCCAAAGACTAGAATTCCCCAGGAAGGATCGCGGACTTATCAACTCCCGGACTGGACAATTTTCCCTAGGGTATTCCCTAGTAAAATCCCCAGCCACGGGAGGAAGCGAAGTAGGAGAGGTGGATTTAGGGAAGGGGAAGTCCCCTTACCCCTCAGCCCCCTTCTCCCAGAGCTATGGTGGCTCCGAGCCACCCCAACCCCTAGGGTGCATCTACCCCTCCCACTACCCGACTCGTCGAGAGCCCTGGATTTGAGGATCGGAACACTGGGTCCGAGGTAGTCCTCGGAGGCAGTGTGGAGGGGAAGGAGAGGGTTGGACTTCTCCCGGGCAGTCCCCGGAGAAATTTCCCTTAGGAGGGAGGAAATGCCGCAGAGGGGTAGTCCCCTCTTGGTAGGCAGTGGGTGGTGGGTGATACTTACCAAAGTAGTCGACCCGTAGAGTTCGCCGGTGGAGGCGCTCGTTGGCTGGCCTGGTGGAGGCGTCAAAAAATGCCGTGGAGGCGGTGGTGCCGAAAGGCTCAAAAAGGGTGCTGCTGTTGCTGCGGGTAAGGCAGCGGTCGAGCAAGGCTGAGGTGCGATGGGTCCTTATCAAGGACCCATCTATATAATTACGCGACACTAATCTTGCCAGCGAGAGAGCTGCCGCGGGCGCTGGCCACCTAGTGGCCAAGCGCGCAAGTAGTGTCGCTTCGCGGCCGCGACGCGCCAGGGCCAGAAGACGCGCAAGCGCGCCGTGGAGAGAGAGACAGATAGACGGCTAGACGCTGGCGGTCTAGCCGTCTATTGTGAGCGCAATAGAGATGGGAGATATAACAGAGAAATGCGGAATCTACTTCGCAACATTTTCTGCTCCTCCCAATCTCGAACAATAGAATTTAATTACACCCATATCTTTTTCTTTTGTAGAAACTATCACGTCAAGCAAACTCGGTAGACCGAGAATGGAAGAGATGTCAGCTCAATACGAAATATATTAACAATACGTGTTATTATTTTCTCTATCAATACGTATTAGCTTTCGCCTCCTCACAATAGCTATCAACACGTTATTATCCTCCTCTTCCATCTCACTGCTATCTTCATCTACTACTACTACTACTACCTCGTCCATACTTTGGATGATCTTAATATTTTAACTAGCATCCTGATACGACGACCGTTAATAATATTATTTTATCATTTTTACTGTGATTTCAAGGGTGAGGAGCAAGGGGAGGGGGGTTGCGATTTGTTAAAAGAGAGTTGAACGATCGTTGGAGTTTTTAATTAAAATTTATATATTTTTTAATAATAATAATATTATATACGTAATAATAATAACAATAATAATATTGCTTCTAAACTGCAGCAGCAGCATCTGCGATTAAAAAATTGAAAATGATTTATTATTAGTCTTAACTTTTAATTTCACGAAGTACTTAATGTTAGAAGAGTTTAAACTTTTCTCATCGACTGGTGATGGTGGTGGTGGTTGTGACTGTTAAATGCAATCATGATCCCTATGCTCACGTAGACCTTATATTGCACAGCGTACAAGACGTGGTATAGGTTGATGATCGGCAGCAGCAACAGCAGCACCAGCAGCATCAGGCTGCAGCGGTGCATTTAAAGGTCTACGAAGTGGTTGATGCTGCTGCTGTTGCAGAAGTCTCCATCTACTTGGTACAACTAATTGCGCTGTCGGCTGTTGTACAAGGGTCTGCTAATACAATCCTATATGGCTTTACGATTGCTACAGGCAATCCTGTTTGTTGAATGTCTAATAATGTTAATTTTTTGTCTGGCAAACTGATTTTTTTTTTGTTGGAATCCATTTCGTATACTGTCAGAAACACTACTGAAGTAGAGATTGCTCTCCTCTTAATATTAACAGTACGAATAATCCTTATCTATCTCTACTCTAGATTGAGTCACATCTCTTAATCAATACGTATTAGCTTTCTTTCCGTTTACTCCAGATGAAATAGGAAGGGGAATATTTACAATAATATTTTTTCAATAATTTTTTTTTAGTTTCGATTTTATTTAACCTCTACTTTTTTTCTCATGTTTTTTAAAAACTATTCTATAAAAAATTTAATAGTAAATGAAAAAGAAATGTGGTGGTTCCTCTTCTTCCCTCTTAGTCTGCTTTGACTCAAAATCTTCCTCCTCCTCTACTTTTTTCTCCTCTTCCTCTTCTTCCTTCTTTGTCTGCCTTGACTCCAAATCTTTTTCCTCCTCTTCCTCTTCTTCCTCCTTTTCTTCCTTAATCTTCTCCGAATCAATATCTTCCTTAGTCTGTTTTTCTTCTTTTTTCGTCTCCTTTGACTCAATATCTTCCTTAGACTGTTCCTCTTCTTCCTCTTTTACTTTATCAACAACAAAAAAATTGTAAAAAATATTATGTAAAGGTAAAAAAAGAAATTGTAAAATAAATGCTTACAGTTTTTATGCAAATAATGATGCAGTTTCCGTTCATACTCTTCGAAGTAACGATGGAAAAAATCGTTAATTCAATTGACGTATTCCTCTGTCAATTCTCTGGGAAGAGTAAATAAAAGAGGAACAATATCCTCTTGAATCATGATTAATTTACACTTTTCGCAGCTAATTTTTTTTTCTTGTGTGCAGCACCGACGACGGTAAAGATTGAATGAAGCTTTGAGGACTTGTCTTCTCCTCTTTATTTCTCTAAATAGTTCTTTTTTTTCCAATGAGTTTGAAAGAATCACATTTTTGCTTTTATCCAATGGCAAAAACTGACACCTCCTCGTACGGACAGTGGATACGTTCATTGTCCAAGTTCGTCTCCCGAACGTATAAATTACACGGCGTTTTTTCAAAATCATATAATTTAATTAAATCCTTAAACTTAGGACAACCATACACTTCTAAATTAATATTTTCCGCATTCATCCTATTCAATATACAGGGTGTAACGAAACGACCGCATTATCTGGCAACTGGAGGTTCGGGGTGACAACCCGAGTGCACATGCAAAATTTCGTTCGAATCGTTCTAGGGGTTTAAAAGTTATTCGCGTTTAAAAATGTCCCTTTTTCGGTCCTTTTCGAACGACTTTAAAGGCACAATGCAGAGTAGAGAAAGTGAAGAAACAATAGACGAAAACCCCGCGAGAAAGGAACAATTATCGATCGCGCGCTATGATAATTTTGCTATTTATTTCTTTAATTTGGCTATTAGATTAATTTCAAAATAGCCAAATCCTCTTCATTACAATTTCAATTCAATTCAGTACAAGTATCATTGACTGAATTGATGGAAAGAGCGAGTTGTCGCAATGAAACGGAAAGTATCAGAAGCTAAGATGTCGCGCTAGCGCACTGATTCACTAGTAGGCGATGCATAAAGGCATTCTCTTCCTACTAACGAAGCTAAAGAGAATGATGTAAAATCAATGCATTGATGACAGAGAAAATGAGACTTACCGATTTAATGTTCACCATGTTCTTTTACACCGGAGTTGTTGGAAAAGCTTCAAACTGGCTCCTCGATGTTTTCCAGAAAGCACCATCACTGATTTTACTTTTAAACACTCGTGAATTTAATGAAATAGGTATTAACCTACGTTTTCTCACAACACTGGTTATTTTGACACTTTTCAACTATTTGAAGTAGGCTGACAGAGAGAGACACACAGAGAGAAAGAATAATCAATTATTAGTTTCGACCACTCATTATCAGCCTTCTTCACTTTGCTAACTTCTCCTCTCTCCACCGTTCCAACTATTTCACCTCAGAAACGTCTGTGTGTGAGTGTATAAAGACAAATGTATTAAATGAGATTTTCCGTTTTATCAATTTTCTGTTTGGAAAATTTAATCATAAAACATTTGAAAGCGCAATCCACCGCTTACTTAGCAGTAATTTAATATTTTGGCGCTGTCGATTAAACAGTTTATTAGAGGGGGTACATACATGAATTAAAAACGCAAAGTTACTTGGATACTAAATAATTTTTTGACTGTAACTGTGTCACTTCTAGTATCACTGTTACCTAGTTACTAAATAATTTTAGTCGCATTACAGAGCTGAATGTAAGAAGACGTACTAAAAAAAAAAACAAAATGAATTATACCCCGCGTGAAATGGCAGATATCGTGGAAGTGTATTATCGTAGTGGAGCAAACCGAGCAGCAACAATAAGAAATTATGCCGAACGCTACCCGGAGCGACGGCATCCTGACGGCAATGTAATCGCACGGTTAATTCAGCGATTTAAGGACACGGGATCGTGCCTCATCTCTAATGAAGGTGGAAGACCGAGAACAACCCGCACTCCAAGGATGGAAGAAGAAATATTACAAATATTCGAAGAGCATCCTGAAAAAAGTACGCGTAGTGTAGGAAGACAGCTCGGTGTAGATCACATGTCTGTATACCGAGTGTTAAAGGAAGATTCACAACATCCGTACAAGATCTGCCGCGTTCAAGAGTTGCGGCCTACGGATTATGCAAAACGAACTACGTTTTGTCAGTGGCTACTCGAAAGGGAGAGTCAAGAGCCAGGATTCAGCAGAAGAATCCTATTCTCAGATGAGAGCAAGTTCGACCATGAAGGAGTCTTCAATAACAGGAACAATCATTGCTGGAATCGAGTGAATCCCTATGCAACACAGCCTAGGGCATTCCAGAAAAAATGGAGTATAAATTTGTGGGGAGTAATTGTAGGAACCTATGTGGTAAAATGATAAATTTCACGGATATTATTTTTTCTTCGAAAAATTGTTAATAATTTAACTATTTTTACAGATAGGTCCTGTTGTGATTCCCGATCGGTTGACTGGGGAAATTTATACTCAGTTCCTCAGAACAGAGTTGCCAGAGATTTTAGAAGAGGTGCCATTGGAAATTAGAAGAGACATGTGGTTTCAGCAAGATGGAGCTGCACCACATTACCACAGAGTCGCGAGAGCAGCCCTGGATGATATTTTTCCACATAGATGGATTGGACGACGAGGACCTGTGGAGTGGCCCCCAAGATCACCGGATCTAAATCCGCTTGATTTCTTCTTGTGGGGCTACTTGAAGAATTCCGTCTACACAGGCATTGTTGATGACCCGGATGATTTGGCGGCACGCCTGGACATAGCCCTCGCAGACATTTCTCAAGAAATGCTGGACTCCATGCACTCCAACTTATTAAGAAGAGCGAGGCTATGCATTCAAGTCAATGGTCAAAATTTCGAGCATTTGCTGTAAGTATTAGTTAAATGTATGCTATTTTAACATTTGTATTCATTCTCTTTCGTAATTAACTAGAAAACTTTTTACAGCTGACATTTTCTTGAAGGCATGGCCTGCTTTTCTTAATAAGTTGGCCATGGAGTCCAGCAACTTCTTCTGGATTGCCAAGCAGGGCTATATTCCAGCGGATCGCCAATCATTCTAGTCATCAACAACCTCGTCGTAGAGGGAATTCTTCAATTAGCCTCACAAGAAAGATCAAGCGGATCAAGAACCGATGATCGTGGGGGCACTCCATGGATCCTCATCTTCCTATTCCACCTGTGTGGAAAGATTTCGTCGAGTGCTGCTCTCGCGACTGTGTTAATATGGTCCAAAATCCCATCCTGCTGAAACCACATGCCTCTTCTACTGTCCAATGGCACCTCTTCAAAAACTCTGGCAAATTTTTCCAGTCAACCGATCGGGAAAGTCCTCTCCACAAATTTAAGCTGTGAATCGCTTCTGGAACGCCCTAGGTTGTATTACGTGGGGATTTACTCGTTCCAGCAAAGATTGTTCCTAGCAGACTCCTTCATGGTCGAACTAGCTGTCATCTGAGAATAATCCTTCTGCAGAATCCTGGCTCTTGACTCTCATTTTCGAGTAGCCACTGACATTTGGCGACTCGCTTCACCATAATCCGTACGCGCCGCAGTTCTTGAACGCCGCAGTCTTGTACGGATGTTGTGAATCTTCCTTTAACACTCGGTATACAGACATGTGATCTACATCGGGCTGTCTTTTTTCAGGATGCTCATTAATTTGTAATATTTCTTCTTCAATCCTGTATGTGCTTGCATGTTCTCGGTCTTCCACCTTCATTACAGATCAGGCACGATCCCGTTGTCTGAAATCGCTGAATTAACCGTGCGATTACTTTGCCGTTAAAACGTCATAACTTTGCGTAGCGTTTTGCATAATTTATAACTGTTGCTGCTTAATTTGCCCCACTACAATAATACACTGCCACGATATCTGCCAAAAATTTTATTTTATTTTTAAAAAAGTTTTTTAATTTGTTATATTTTTTAAATTATTATATTCTTTAAATTATTGTATTTTTTAAATAAACCTTCAAATGTATAAAAAATCACTTGTTTTTTATTTAAGTAAACGTAGAAATTGAGAAATAAAAAATTTCCAAACAGAAAATTGATAAAACGGAAAATCTCATTTAATACATTTGTCTTTATACACTCACACACAGACGTTTCTGAGGTGAAATAGTTGGAACGGTGGAGAGAGGAGAAGTTAGCAAAGTGAAGAAGGCTGATAATGAGTGGTCGAAACTAATAATTGATTATTCTTTCTCTCTGTGTGTCTCTCTCTGTCAGCCTACTTCAAATAGTTGAAAAGTGTCAAAATAACCAGTGTTGTGAGAAAACGTAGGTTAATACCTATTTCATTAAATTCACGAGTGTTTAAAAGTAAAATCAGTGATGGTGCTTTCTGGAAAACATCGAGGAGCCAGTTTGAAGCTTTTCCAACAACTCCGGTGTAAAAGAACATGGTGAACATTAAATCGGTAAGTCTCATTTTCTCTGTCATCAATGCATTGATTTTACATCATTCTCTTTAGCTTCGTTAGTAGGAAGAGAATGCCTTTATGCATCGCCTACTAGTGAATCAGTGCGCTAGCGCGACAACTTAGCTTCTGATACTTTCCGTTTCATTGCGACAACTCGCTCTTTCCATCAATTCAGTCAATGATACTTGTACTGAATTGAATTGAAATTGTAATGAAGAGGATTTGGCTATTTTGAAATTAATCTAATAGCCAAATTAAAGAAATAAATAGCAAAAGTATCATAGCGCGCGATCGATAATTGTTCCTTTCTCGCGGGGTTTTCGACTATTGTTTCTTCACTTTCTCTACTCTGCATTGTGCCTTTAAAGTCGTTCGAAAAGGACCGAAAAAGGGACATTTTTAAACGCGAATAACTTTTAAACCCCTAGAACGATTCGAACGAAATTTTGCATGTGCACTCGGGTTGTCACCCCGAACCTCCAGTTGCCAGATAATGCGGTCGTTTCGTTACACCCTGTATATTTCTCAATATTCCCTCCCTTGTAGGCTACTACGGGATTCTCGCAGGTTAAGCAATCTCTAATAAAATGTTCAACATCTTCCTGCTCGTATTTCTCGAATCCCGTATCACTGTATTTTATACCATACACCATATTGAGCAAATACCACACAGTTTTTTTGTCTTTCTCACTAAGGTTGTTCATAGTGTCACGTAAACGAAAAGATGCGTAAGAAATTTGGTTACTTGTTAAATCAATTATAGCTATATCTTTATATTTAAATTCTTCCTTATAAACTAAGAAACCTTCTATATCCCTTATGTGAGTTATTCTATGTATTGTTGCGATCGCGCTATTCTCGACGAAGAAAAAAACTGAAATGGAGCATCCGAAAAAATATCTCCGTCGATAAAAAGACTTTATCGTTTCTTTCAAATATAAAGTTACATTTGATAAGGAGCCCATTCTTTCTTAATCAAAAAAAGATAATTTTTTTCCTATTGTATTATACTGTGATGAAACTATAGGTCACAATCATAATGGGAAAAATACCTTAGAAATTATCCCCTCTCAAAAAAAAAAACATTGAATTTTAATACGTTTAGCATATTTGTTCCCCTGATGGAGGGAGAAAAGAAATTTCTTAAATGCGACAAAAAAAATAAGATCGTTCAGTATTGCATCGAGCGACTGACGATAATGACACCGATATTCGTTGATTGTCAAGGTTTTCTATTGACCGACAAAAGTTTTATAGTTAAAGCATTTCCGGTGTTGCGTGATAATGAAGTGTATCACAATGTATTTTCACCACCATTTCAAGAAGCTTGGTTGAGCGATCTCGAGAGATCAGAATGAGTATTTTTTTTAACGATAAAAAATATAATGCTCTGTATATAATTTTTTTTGGTTTAAAGTTGGCTTTATTTTAATCACCATGGATTCAATTGGACCGACGGTCATTCACCTTATTACAAGTATAAAGATATAATACGATAGTATGTAACGTCACACGAGGAGAAGGAGGAGGATTGGATTTTCGTGAAAAGACGGGAGAAATATGATTGGTTGAGAAAAATTTGCAACTTAGAAAATATATACAATGTGAAGGAGTGTGAGTGGGGTAACTTCAGTCTTAGAGGGAGTAAAAATTTCGAACCACCGTTACCCAAGTGTATGACTCATTCTGGTATATGTTCACTGCAAAATATCTACTATATGAAATCTGTATATGATCAAAGAAATAAATGACTTCTGTGAAAAAATTGATAACAATGTATATCTAAGAATATCTGTTGGAGATCGGAGTATAGGTACGAGCGGTCTGGGACTCTCAGGCCGTCTCGCTCCCGCTCACACTCTGTCTCTCTTGATCCTACCTCTAACAGAGGTCGATAGGTGGCCCACAGCGTAGAGCCCTCTCTCGCTGTTATTATTTGTGTCTATTGTACATATCAATACCCAAGAGTTCCGTGATAAGCGCGGCTCATTTAATTTGGTCTAGAGTCTAGACTCGATAAATTCTTTGGATAATTAGCAGCTTAGCCATTCCTTCCTCTTCTGCGATACCACTAGGACTCCTAGCCCGCAATTCTTTCTCCTCGTCGGTTTCTTGGTCTCCAGGAGAACGTCGTCCTTTTCTGCTCTAACTTCGTTGCCTGGGAATCTCAGGTGCGAAGTATCCTACCCTGGGACATGGGGTTTTTTTGCCAGGTAACAGGACATTTGGCCTAAAAATTTTCGGGGGTAGAGTATACCCTCTATAAAATGATGTGATTATGACTAAAGTTTGCGCAGCTCACGTGCTCCTCTAGCGTACGATATAGTAAACAGAATTCATAATCTGGCAACATAGGACTGAAGTGACAGAATGACAGATGTAGGTTATTACTGGGTTGATAATGTATATATTTGTCAGGTTAGTAATAAATTTCTTATTAAAGTATATATTTGTATTTTAAAGAAAGCGATGCTTTGTGTAACATGTTTGTTATAGGTACCATGTAGGATTTTTCCACTTGTCCACTGAAATATAATGAAAAGGAGTGATACGTGTATGTAATAGCATTACTGTAACATCATTATCATTTTATTTCTACATTACACATTAAGAAAGATGTCTCTTTTCATTTTGAAAAAATGATCATAGTTGCAGGAAGGATTCAAAGAGCATTTCTATGTACAGCAAAGAAGGAACCATTTTGCTCAACGTGTCCTACGATGGCAGGTCCTTACAAAATGGGTTCACGTATTGGAAAGTATAAAGTAATTTAAGTCAGAGCCTGTAAAATGATTTTTATATATAGAGGAAAAAGTGTAATTAGCCTCTATAATATTTAGGAAAGTGATTATAAGCATTAATTACACCAGTAATAAAATAAAAAAATTAAATTCATCTAATACTTATTTACTTTCTTTCAGTTGATGGTGAGAAAGAAATTGGACGAAACTAGACAACGCCCCTTTTATAGACTACTATCATAATATTGATTGTGGTTCTTGAAGATTTTGATAAATTACCTCTAGCAATTCCTACTCTTAACTCATTCACTGTCAGCTTCATAAAGTTTGTTTTTTTGAAGTTGGACAAAATATTATATTTAATTAATTGGAGATGGTAGAATGTTGGAAGAAATAGGTCAGACTTAATCTTAATGTTTTGAAGTGTGCTAAAAATAATTCTCCACTTAAGCAAATGTATCTATAAGTTTCATTCTAATAGGGAGGTTGTATTTACAAAGGCTTTTTGTATATAGTGCTATATAAGAATAACATTTTTAACATTTTTTTTCCGTACTTTCTAATATTATAAAATTAATCAAAGCCGCATTTATTGTGGTTTTGTATTTTCATTTATTATAAGTATATCTATGTATACCAAAACTTGATAAAATATAGATATAATTTATTATTTTCGTAAAATATTATATAATAATTTGTCTTCCTAACTTTTTTAGAGTTTCTAATATTTACGATATTTTGCAATAAGGGTGAACATTTTCAATTAGTATTACATAGAAAAACAGTGTATTGTACATACAAAATTTCTTCTTGCTAACATATAAAAACTCGTAGAAAAGAAATTAACAGTACTTTAAATGAAATACAAAAATTGTAGTGTATATCATATATGAAAATATTTTACACAAAGTATTAAATAAAAAAAAGAAAAAATTTGTCAATCTTTCTGCTGTACTTCAGTATGATAATTATAATATTATACATTAATTATTTTACTACTTTTGTGTGTGTTAGACTTTCTCTTATATTAATTACTTTAATGTTAAAAGACACCTATAATTTCCACAATCTTTTGTCATACAATATTAATATTGGATACCAATCTTGTTTTGTTTTTATTTCTACAATTACAAATTTTGAAAGGTATTATAACTGTAAAATGAAAGAATTTGTTTAATCGCTGAAAATTTAAAGTCTTTTTCTAATTTACAGACAACATGTCTTAGTAAATGTATATTTTCGTTTTACATTTTTTGTGGGTGGTTTAGTTTTGTTGAATGGAGTAGCTTCTACTCCTGTTGGATTTCTGAGGGCAATGAAGAAGCAAACGTACATTTAATAAAGTTTAATAGTATAACGTCGCTAATTGTTTCACCATTTAACTTCATACATTAATTGTTACCATACCGCTCTCGATTAAGTTAAAGAAATATTATTACCGATTTTGAATAATTTTTGTTTCAATCTCTTTCTTTTGATCATTTGTATAATTGTGTGTTTTTATTCTTCCAAATTCGTAATATCATTTATTTCTATGCAAAGTTGTAGTCCCTTCCAGGTCATCGTTTTCTACCGTACACCTTACCCACCAAACATAAAATTACAGTAATTTAACTGTTAGTTGTAATTTCCTACTCAATTATATAATTGTTATAAAACATGCCTGTTATATTGCATTGATACTGTTGAATAGGAAATACACAAGTAACAGTTATATTACCCTAATTTTGTTTGGTGGGTAAGTATTTAAAATATATTTCAACATTTATTGTCTACTTTTCTTTATCAAGAAATCCATACATGCAAACATGAATATTACTTGAAGAGTGTGCAAATATTTACATAATTCCTGTTTTTGTAATAATAATATCCATGTCATTCGACTTTTCGGTAATCAGCTCCTACCCATCCTAAAAAGACATTTGTGATGTAACTATCTTCCTTTGTTTTTTGCAATCAGTTTGATGTATATTCTACTAACATGTCTGAATTAAAAATTTATCCGGATGGATATTTCTATTACAAAAACAGGACTTACAAAAAAAAGGATGGCACTTGCACTATGTAAGTAACATAATGTTTTCATAAAAGTATATCTTTGTAAAGGATATCTGACAATTAAGGTGTGATTTTATTTTAGATACTTCAAATGTGCTCTAAAAAGTAAATGCTCTGGAAGGGCTAAAATTCTTCAAAGTCATGATGGATCTATGAAATTTAGAAGTTTAAAAGCGCATAATCATGTAATTGATGAAAAAGAACAAATTAAGAAGCAGTTTAAATTTGAGGTAAAAAAATTTGCGCAATCGGATAATATAATGCCTTCGACGTCAGCAAGGGATGTATATAATTACTGCTGCCAAAAGTAAATAAATAAATATTAATTTGTATAAGATTGTTATAAATTTTATCTGAGATGACATGGTACTTTCTCCTTTACTCTTAGAGATTACGTAGGGGCAGAAAATACTCCGTTCCAAAAAACAGAACGAAGCATTAGAAGATGGAAATCAAAGAAATACCCGAAGGTCGACGTTACATTAGAAAATTTAGAACAAATCTTGAATAGTAAAAGGTATAAGACCTTTCTCAATTTCAAAATTAAGGGCGTACTGCATAAACTGACGGTAGTAGAATATATAGAACAGGGTATAATCATTGTTTTATTCTATGATAAAAAACTGTTGAAATTGATCAACAATTATAATACAATATATATTGACGGCACGTTCGAAACAAGACCGAAATTAAATGTTTATCAGCTAATTACAATTATGACCGAACATAACAAAAAGGTAATATATTTTGTTTTATTAAGTAATATCTCCTGTAAGATTTCATGGAAAAATTTGCTTCGGCTATTACAGTTGTATTATTTTTTTTAAGGCAATTCCTTTCCTGTGGGCCTTAACAAATAATAAAACAAAAAACATGTATAACAAATTGTTATCATTCATTAATTTAAAAATTATAAACTTATCGCCAAAATTCGTATATGTCGATTACGAAAAAGGATTACAAAATGCTTTGATTAATAATTTTCCAAAAGCACAATTAGTTGGTTGCTACTTCCATTATGTCTAAATAAGTATATATTTTTATAGATATAATAAAAATATGGAATAATATCATAGCTTAATTTTCTCCGATTTTAGAATGTTAGAAAGATGGCTAAGAAATATAAAGTGTTTGGAAAATTTAAACAACTTGCACCGATTGAAAAAAAAAATTTTAATTATTATGAGGAACTTGTATAATTTACCACTTCTCCCTCCATTTTTAATGGCTACAGGGCTAGAAGTTATAATTTCTCGTGTCATAGAATACTATAACATATTTGAAACATTTAAAAGGCTTTTAAAATATATAAAAAATTATTGGATGACAAAAGTAGATGAAACAATCCTTTCCGTTTTCAATAAAGAACAAAGAACTAATAATAGTATGGAGAGGTATCATCGTACTTTAAAGGAAAAAATGGGATCTCGTCCTGACATTTTTAAATTTATATGTATTAACTTATAAATAAGCTCAATAATTTTTTCTAATAGAAAACTAATTTTTAAATTCTTTTAATATGGTCTCAATGTTCCATAGATGAATTAGGTGGATTAATAAGACTATATCATATTGAAAACCTTAATGCAGTAAATATAACAAAACCAAGAAATGATGTGCAAGAGTTCAATATTTCTTTGAAAAGACTGTGGGAAACGTCTTTTACGAAAATGACGAAGAAAAATGAAGTGGAAAATATCTACGATTTTTTAAATTCAATAGCCAGCCAAAATACGAATTTTATGAAAAAAATTGAGAGTTTAATTTCTGTAAGTATTATTGTATATATTTAATTTCAAGTTTGCTAAAATATCTTTTAAGTTTCGAATTGAAATCGCTTGTGATACTTTGCAAGTAACTCTTTATTGAGAGGCAAAATGAGGATACAATAATAGCTACAAATAATAGAGAAGTGCAAGACCCAAAGGATGAGTGTATCGCGCTCTATAATTCTAATAATGTGGAAAATATTATTAAAGAAGAATCCCCATGTTATGTTAAAGTACACAACAAATATTCAAAAGGGCAGTAACTTTCCCACCCTTGAAGTACTGTACAATTCCATTGCTGTAGTACTCTTTACCTCTCTATAAATTGCTGCCAAAATAGCGCAATCGATCTAAATACAAAATCCTATAATGGAATTTGCTGGTAACCTAAGTAGCCCTACGTTATATATTCTAATTAATAGTTTGTGCCTTTAAAAAGATAGCATTATAAACAGGATACTACATATAAATTAATATTTTTTTGAAAATAGGAAGGAAGCTCTTAGAGGAATGGAAAATGAATACGCTCATCTTCAACAACACTGATTATAGATTTCTTAATATATTTTATGAAATTTATAGTATTATAAAGGTTATTTATATAGAAATTACTTTAAATATTCGTGCATATGTGTGTGTTATGTATTTTAGTATTATATTAATTCAATTTCATTATTATTTTAAAAATGCTTACACTTAGTAAATACAACCTTCCTATTAGAATGAAACTTATAGATACATTTGCTGAAGTGGAGAATTATTTTTAGCACACTTCAAAACATTAAGATTAAATCTGACCTATTTCTTCCAACATTCTACCATCTCCAATTAATTAAATATAATATTTTGTCCAACTTCAAAAAAACAAACTTTATGAAGCTGACAGTGAATGAGTTAAGAGTAGGAATTGCTAGAGGTAATTTCTCAAAATCTTCAAGAACCACAATCAATATTATGATAGCAGTCTATAAAAGGAGCGTTGTCTAGTTTCGTCCAATTTCTTTCTCACCATCAACTGAAAGAAAGTAAATAAGTATTAGATGAATTTAATTTTTTTATTTTATTACTGGTGTAATTAATGCTTATAATCACTTTCCTAAATATTATAGAGTCTAATTACACTTTTTCCTCTATATATAAAAATCATTTTACAGGCTCTGACTTAAATTACTTTATACTTTCCAATAAGTGAACCCATTCTGTAAGGACCTGCCATCGTAGGACACGTTGAGCAAAATGGTTCCTTCTTTGCTGTACATAGAAATGCTCTTTGAATCCTTCCTGCAACTATGATCATTTTTTCAAAATGAAAAGAGACATCTTTCTTAATGTGTAATGTAGAAATAAAATGATAATGATGTTACAGTAATGCTATTACATACACGTATCACTCCTTTTCATTATATTTCAGTGGACAAGTGGAAAAATCCTACATGGTACCTATAACAAACATGTTACACAAAGCATCGCTTTCTTTAAAATACAAATATATACTTTAATAAGAAATTTATTACTAACCTGACAAATATATACATTATCAACCCAGTAATAACCTACATCTGTCATTCTGTCACTTCAGTCCTATGTTGCCAGATTATGAATTCTGTTTACTATATCGTACGCTAGAGGAGCACGTGAGCTGCGCAAACTTTAGTCATAATCACATCATTTTATAGAGGGTATACTCTACCCCCGAAAATTTTTAGGCCAAATGTCCTGTTACCTTTTGCCAAGGTTGGGATTGCCTAATGTGTAGGTTTCTTTATGGGTGGTTCTTGCTCTATACTCAGTGAGCGATCTTTATCGCGTGTATATATTCACATTCTGTATTAATCCGAGTAAAATAAACAGATTTTCTACCAATTATTCTAAACGTTATTTAGTCTACTAGAGATCTCCTATCCTATAGTTATTAGAAGATATCATCCAGTCATCTTTCAAACAATATCGATTTCATTTCGGACGAAACAATGGGATGTGTATATCACCCCTACTCCCATTTTCTATTCGCTATATATGAGCGTTACTTTTCGCTAGATATGCATTCACAATTATTACTTTATTGTTGTTGTCTACCGTATGACAGAATCATAAAATTTTATTTTTTTAAAAAAACAAAAATGTCTACTGATTTACGTGGAAAATTTTTTACAATTAATAGTGCTAACGAATATGATGCATTTGTACTGGAATGTCGCGAGCATATTCGACGATTGAGCAACGCGGATCGAGCTTTCCCCGTTGGAACGCGTCAAAAGAATTTCGCATAAATCGCGTGTATAAAGTGTCTATTGCTACGAGCGCAGAGTGAACTGAATTATATTAAATCAGATGCTGGTTGTAGCAATGACGTACAAGGACTTATCTGGGAGGAGCTTGATTCGGCGTTTCGAAGTCGAATAAGCAGCGGAATGGTAGTTAATAGTAATTATATAGAGCTGAAGGATTTTTTAGTAGATGCGGAAGTATTAATGCGTGTGCGTATAAATAAGGTATTTATTAGTGCAAGTAGTGTTAAGGTTAATTGTGTATTTAACGGAAAATTCATCTGCAAGGACAATAGTGATGAAAAAAACATTAGTACGACTAACGCAATATTGTATAAAACTGATAATTTTAGTGATTGGTATAGTAAAAATATTTTAGACGTTGTTATGAAAAAATTAAGTGAATTTCAAGAGAGTAATAGTAGATGGGCTTTACAAAAAATCCATTATTTACTGATTAACATTAATCGTTTTAACCCGTTGCACGCTGGTTGTAGAATTACTCTGCCACCTCCTATCGCAAGTAGGAAAGCTCTGATAAATTCAGAAACCAGTGATAATGCATGTTTCGCGTGGTCCGTGACGGTGGCAATCTATCCGGCTAAACCTACGGCCAATCCAAAGCGCACGTCCTCTTATCCACATTTTCGGACTGTTTTAGACGTCGGTAGCATAACCTTTCCGATTACGCTAAAAGAGATCTCGAAATTCGTGACGGATAATGACGTGTCGGTCAACATCTTTACCTTGGAGAATGAAGAGCAAAATATCGACGCAAAAATCAGAATTGTACCTCTTCAGATGACGAAGAAGAAGAGATCGAGGCATGCTAATCTTCTTCTCGTCAACGATGAACAGGGAGCTGCACATTTTATGTGCATAAGGAATCTTTCGAGACTAGTGCGAAGCCAATTCACCAAGAGCTAAATAGCACATTATATATGCGATATGTATGTATTAATAATAATACAAATATAACTGCATATGTTTTATATTATTTTTCTTTTTTTTTAGATGTCTCAACTACCTTCGCACAGTGGAGAGGCTCGAGTCGCATGAGCAGGATTGCGCGCAGCTCAACGATAAGCTCTGCTTAATGCTACCAAGAGAGTCCGAGGATCGTTGGGTTTCCTTCAAAACATCAAAAATGGGGAAAGAGTGCCATTCGTCGTATACGCGGATCTCGAGTGCATATTATCAAAAGTTGAACAATCGAACAATAGTAATATTTATCAGAAACATGAACCTATAAGTGTTGGTTATTATTTGAAAAGTACTCGCGATGCGTCACTCTCGAGATACGATGCTCATCGGGGTGCCGACTGCATCGAATGGTTCGTACGCGAGCTCGAGGTGATTGCGCGCATCGCGAGCGAGAAACTGGGTACTATCGTGCCCATGATTAATCTTAGTATTAGCGAACAATCGCGTCACTATAATGACCCCAATTGTCAAATATGCAAAAAGCCGTTTCTTCCGAATCAACTTCGAATTCGCGATCACGATCATCTGACCGGCAGATACAGAGAACCGGCTCACAATAATTGTAATTTAAATTTTAAAGATTCGCATGTGATTCCAGTTATTTTCCACAATTTTTCCGGCTATGACTCGCATTTTATTCTCGAGGCGATCGTTAATTTGTACGAGGGATCGGTATATCTGCTGCCTATACATAAGGAAAAATACATTTCATACACCAAATAATTGCGAAATTATAATATAAGGCTGAGATTTATAGATTCGTTCAAATTTATGGCCTCCAGTTTGGACAAATTGAGCTCGTACTTGACAGAATCTCAGCTGACAAATTTAAGGTCACAATTTTCGGACTTGAGCGTCGAGCAGTTTAACTTGCTTGCGAGGAAAGGTATTTTTCCTTACAACTATATAGATAGTACGGCTCGATTGGAAGAGACGGCTTTACCACGGCGCCAGTCGTTTCGCAACAGACTGACCGACAGCGATATCAGCGAGGAAGTATACAATCATGCCGTAGAGGTATGGACCAAATTCCAGATGCGCACACTTGGGGAGTACAGTGACCTGTACTTGAAAACCGATGTCCTATTGTTGACCGACGTTTTCGAAAGTTTTCGCGATAGTTGCATGCTAAATTAAAACTTGGAACCAGCCCATTAATATACGCTTCCAGGCTTCACCTGGGACGCGATGTTGAAGCATACGGGAATCAGGCTGGAGCTTTTCACGGACGTGGATATGTTGCTGTTCGTAGAGCGCGGTATACGCGGTGGTTTGAGTCAGTGCTCCCATCGCTACGAGAGGGCCAACAATCGGTACATGCTGGACTACGATCCGGCGGAACCGCCGAAATATCTCATGTATTACGACGTAAACAATCTATATGGTTGGGCAATGTGTCAGCCGCTGACCACCCATGGATTCCGATGGATCGAGGACGCAACCAATCTCGATGTCTCCGCTATACCCTCGGATCAGGCCAAGGGTTATATTTTGGAAGTCGATTTGGAGTATCCGCGCGAGCTTCACGACAAACACGTGGACCTACCATTCTGTATGGTGCGTGAAAAACCGCCAGGCGTGAGCCAGGAGAAGCTGCTGGGTACTTTAAACGATAAGACTTGTTACGTAATACATTATCGCGCTCTGCAACAAAGTATGCGTAATGGACTTGTACTGAAGCGTATACATCGCAGTTTAAAGTTTCAGCAGTTCACCTGGCTACGCGATTACATCGAGCTGAACACGCGTTTGCGCACCGCGTCCACTAACGAATTTGAGGAGCATCTTTTCAAGTTGATGAACAACGCGGTTTCCGGTAAAACAATGGAGAACGTGAGGCAAGTAACCAAGTGGGAGGGAAGATACGGGGCGGAAACCCTGATTTCCAAACCGATTTTCACAGTCTCGCGATTTTCAATGAGAATTTGGTCGCAATTCAGTTATCGAAATTGTCCCCGAAATTTGATAAACCCATTTACGTGGGAATGAGTATTTTAGATATTTCAAAAATTTGCTTGTATGAATTTCACTATGACTATATGCTTCCTACATTCGGCAGTGAATGTAGAGCGATGTATATCGACACGGACAGTCTGATATACAGTGTCGAGTGCGACGACGTTTACTCGTACATGAAACCCGATCTCGCGCGATTCGACACCAGCGATTATCCTGACGATAATCAGTATGACTTGCCACGCGTCAACAAAAAGATCCCTGGTCTAATGAAGGATGAGAACAATGGTCGTATCATGACCGAGTTCGTAGGACTGAGGGCAAAAATGTATACTTTCAAGGTGTAGGCCTTCACGAGAATTGTTAAAAAAGCCAAGGGTGTCAAAGGTTACGTTATCGATAGAAATATAACATTTGACGACTACAAGGATTGTTTGGATAATTTCACCGTACAATCTCGCAATCAAAATTTAATTCGATCGAAGCTGCACCAAGTTTTCTCGATCAGTCAGAGAAAGGTCGCCCTCAGTCCGTACGACGACAAGCGTTTCGTTACACCCGGCACCGCGGCGACTCTACCCTGGGGACATTATAGTCTAAAAGAATAATTTATTTATTTATTTTAAGAATACATATATTTTTAGTAATGATACATCTTAATAAAAGTTCCTTTAAGATATTGTTCTTATAAAACATTGTTCTTATTTATCCAGGAATTGTGCGTCCTGTCGAATCCCAGCCACTTAACGATACTTTATCGCCCTTTCTGCGCAATACTCTCTCCACCAGATACACATCGGGATTGATAGTTTTCGAAAGCTCGTATTCGTAAAATCCACCCAACAGTTCCGTACCCCTGGAATCCTTGAGGAGATACGTAACGGGATTGGTCCTCTGCACTTTCGCCACCTCGAATATTTCGGTCGTCCAATTTGGCGTGTAGCCTTTGGCGAACATCTGCTTGTATTTACTATTTCGTACGAAATCGCCGACTTTGAACTTGGCACGACCTGCGACCTTGATATGACTGTATACTGTTTTGAGTAGCTTATCTGCATGTTTGGGTTTCACATCCACGGTACGTATTCCTGTGGTACGATGCTTTCGCGCATTGTACGCATCCACCAACTCTTGCAGTATTGCGCGCCACTTGTAATTGCCGTTCAGCGTAAATCGTTTCCACATTTCCGTCTTCAACGTACGATTTCAGCGCTCGACTATCGACGCTTTCATCACGCTGTTAGCCGAGTAGTGATTTATTCCGCGTTTCTTCATCAATGCCTGAAAGTCACTGTTGTAAAACTCCTTGCCGTTGTCGGTCTGTAAATTTTTCGGGCATCTGCCGGTCTTTAGGATTCCCGTCATTGCCGTCGTCACTTATCTGCCGCTCTTGGTCTTTAATGCCACCGACCAAGCGTATCTCGAGAGGGTATCGATTACAGTGAGAATGTACTGGTAACCCGCATCGACGTAATTGCGCATATCAACAAGATCGGCCTGCCAGAGATCGTCGAAGCCGCGCACGATGACTCTTCTGCGTGGAAAATTTATCCTCGCCGGTGCATGGAGCTCCTCCACCAACTGTATCTTTTCTTTGCTCATTTTTTTTTCCAAAAAAAATAGACTCTTGTCCTGATCAACGATTCTTATAAATTAACAGTGATAGTTCCATCTGTTTCAAGTATCAGATCTTGCTTACTCAATTTCTCACCAATTTTTTCACACATTGTTTACAAAATTAGGTTCATCTTTTTCTCAAATTGTTCATTATGTTTATTCAATGTCATTGTCAAATATTGTTTAAATTCAAGCAGTAAATATTCTAAATTTGGTTCGTGAAAGTGTTTCCTACTCTCACCATCCAGTCCAATTCCAAATTTATTTAGCGACATTTCAAAATAAATGCACTACTGTCACTTTTTTTTTCAAAAATCAGTCTCTTGTTCCTCGTTATTATTATTCCTCTTTTTGATGGCTCGTAATGCCGAGAGTATACAGTCTACGATGTATGTTAAACAAATGCAAATTTCACAACAGCAGGAATCAGACATTTAATTTTTTTCTTTTACCACGTGCTACCGAAAGACGTTGATATTACACTGAGATAAAAATATAACGTGCAACTTTCTTTATACGATAAGATCCTCGTCACGCAACTCCTCGATTATCGACTGTATCTCGTGGTGATGACTCGTATTACCGGCAGCCACCGATGCGATCAGAAGTCTCAAAAGTTCGATCAATTCATTAGGATCGTTCCAATGTACGTAGTTAATTGGTCCCTCGGTGACACGCATAAGACCTTTACCCCTATTTTTTTTGATGATGATGTTGACGCTTTACTGGCGCCTGATGTTGATGGTAACCGATCAGGCGGTAACATTGGTTTTCCCAATAGCAATGGTTTCATAATTTCTGTATATTTTACACCTTTATTACCCTTGGTTTGTTTTAAACTATCGTTTAACAGTTTATGCGCCTTAGTTTGATTGAGAATACTCATATATTGTTTCAAATCGTCGGGTTTTATAATAGCTCGATTGGGTTCTCTCATGAAAACTAGTTCATAAGTACCTACTATACCGGTGTATAGCGTCTTATCGAGAATAATATCTCCTTCATGACTAATATCAAATTTACACCTACCAAGCGTCAGTTGTTCTTTTTCATAACGAGGTCCAAAAGCACGATCAATCAAGTTTTCCCTATCGCTCAGAAGTAATTTAATATACTTGCCAGGGATCGGATGTATTCGATTATATTGAAAGGCATATTGTAACAAGGCTGGTTCCTTGTTTTCATCAATATTTAATTTATCTAGCAAACTTTTTTTTGAATCGGGCGACGATTGATCGGTTATAGAAGACTCGTCGTCGGTCATGAAATCCTATTGATTCGTAATAGTTTCATCACTACTACTAAGATTCTTCGCTCTTTTAGCAACTCGATGCGGTTTCGATGTGAAGTAGGCTCCCCTTCTCAATTTATCGTTGTATTTGAAAAAAGAATTATTATTATTTATGTTATCACTATCCTCCGTTTGCGAAACAATTTTTTTCAATGGTTCGACTATCGGCTTGAATGTCTCGCTCAAACTGCTCTCCATTATCGCCTTCTCCGATTTCAAGGCACGATGCTTGTCGCGAATGACCTCGCTCGTCTTGGCGATCCTCTTCAGAAGCGATTTTTCATCCATCGCGATGCTGTTTTGAAGGTGGGGTTTTGTTTAAAACAGTTATAAACCGATCTAACTGACACGGTTTTTAACAGATCCAACCGACCTGTTCAAACTGGCACTCGATTATCAACTGACGCGGTTTCTTAACAGATCCGACCGACCTGTTCGTCGATCAAAACTGACCCTCAAGGCCGTTCACTCGATCGTGGAGTACTCGTTGAAACCTATGCTATATCGACCGTTCTTCAGAGAGCTATCCTTGTCTATTACTAAGAAACCGTAATCGCGACACCAACAGTTCGAACACAATGTGAGAAATTTCTCATACGACATATCACTGTTGACGTGATCGTTGAAAATATGCTTCAGATTAGTTCCATCCTGCTTAAATATTATTAGCAAGTTTGCGTTATCTCGTATCAGATGCTTTGGGATTTTCGCATAAGTCTGACAGAGATGGAAGCAATCGATGTTGGAATGTCTACCCATGCAAAAGTAGTCCCTTATATTGTCCTGCTTGTCGTTGGCCACATCGTCGAATATGAAAATGGAATTCGGCTTTGCATCCGCGACGTTCACAACCTCGCAATTGTTTGAAAATTGAAAGTAACCAATTTCCTCCATGTCCTGCAGAAGCTGTTCCAGATATCGATACTTCGGTTGCTGCAGCGACTTCGAGTAGACGTACAGGTTTTCGAATCTCACACCGTGCGGACTCTCTATGTGGCTCAGCAGCACGTTTGTCTTACCGCAATTCGACGGACCGCAAACTATGCAGCGTATAGTAGATGGTAATAGTGATCCGTGACGTTTTTTTATTTGCGTGGTAGCATTGTGAGCATCCAAATTTGTCACGCGAATAGTCGGCACGTGCTTCACGAAATGCATCCTCGCTATTAACTTTCTGACATAGCTGTATCGTTCATTTATATTTCGCGAATTACGGAACTATTCGGTCAGTTGCCATTATGATGGCGTTCATGCTAGTCGTAGTCGTCGATTCCCTGCAGAACTTGACGAATCATCAGCTCGAACACATACCGAAGATCGTATTGCTCGAGTACTTTCAGATAGTATCGCGAGTGTGTGGGAAAGATTACCTCGGCACATTCGCGCGGACTCGGATGTGCAGCAATATCAATATTGCTTGCAACACTACAATCTACCTAATACTACTCACCACGACGGACCACCGAGATGGATGAAAGACTGTTACGTTTGTCAGCAAGAAGAGAGAGAGAAAAAATAAAGCAGTTGCTCTAAATGTCTGTATCGTTCTTCTATAAAGTTTTAAAAAAATTTGCCATTTGAGCTGCACGTGCCCGGTTACAATTATTGCGGGCCCGGCACTCGACTACGTGAAAGATTGGTGCGCGGCGATCGTGGTATAAATCCGCTGGACGAGGCCTGCCTCGATCACGACTTAGCATATTGGCACAACGAGGATCTACCGGAGCGTCATCAGGCCGATAAAGTGATAGTGAGGAGAGCGCGTGAACGTATTACCGCAAGAGACGCGACCTTGGGTGAACGCGCGGTCGGCACAGCCGTATGGGGATCGATGAATGCTAAGCGTAAACTTGGCTTGGGATTACATAATAATAATATTGTCGCGATGAAGAAAGCAGTAGCGGCTAAAAAAAAGAACAACAAGAAAAAAATTGGTACCACTATGAGGAAGAGAAGAATTCGAGTGCCGAGGAAACGGGGCGGTATATAATACCAATACTCCCACTGCTAGGTGCAGTCGGAGCACTGGCAGGTGGAACATCGGGTATAGCGAGGGGTGTAAACCGTGCAAAAGCTGAGAGAGAACGGTTGCATGAAATGCAACGTCACAATCGCACGATGGAAGCGTCGGCAAAGCGCGAGAGAGGTCGAAGTCTTTATATGAAACCGTACAAGCGAATCGTTGGAGAGGGGAATCGTAGAGGTATAAAAAAAACAACAAAAAAAAAACGGTCGGAGAAGAGGAGCGGGAAGAAAATGAATGAGGGGAAATTTCGTCGCAATGTACAAGCTCTCCCAGATTCTGGTGCTACTAGTAACATACAATTTGCACGCATCTGCCAACGAATACCACATTTCCGTGGAGTCTTTATGCGCACATCTCTGCCGCTCGACGGGCCGCGGTACAAAGAGTGCGCGATCGTGAATTTCGACGATCAGTGCGGCCCTGGTACCCACTGGGTAGCCTAAGTCAAGCGTAACGACATCGTCGTATATTTCGATTCCTTTGGAAATTTGAAACCGCCGAAAGAATGTGTGAGTTACTTTGGTCCTAACATTACAATCTACTACAATCATGATCAATATCAATCGAACGTTAAAGGAATTGCGGTCAGTTGTGCGTTAAATTCCTGCGAGAACAGATACTTTGAAAAATGTCTTTCACCGTGACATTATCAGATCGTAAATCAGTATTAACTTCAGATTTCTTTCCCCCGATCTCTCTGCAAGATGATCGCTACGAGATCGGTCTCGTGGACATGCAAACGTTCAACTCGATAGCCAATATGGACGAGACGAATAATAAGTTTTACTACGATAACGATAAGGTACTGACGATACCCAGAGGCTGTTACGAATTGAGTGCAATAAATGAGTTTTTGCAGTCTCATATTTTTGTGAGACACGAAATTAAAGACGACATTAACAGCGTTATTCTTCTACGAGCGAATAATAATACACTGAAGAGTGAAATATTTTGTAAATATTCGATTGACTTTGGAAAACCAAATAACATTGGCTCACTACTGGGCTTCTCGTCGAATCGTGTGATCCAACCGAACGCCCAGGCTGAATCCGACGATACCGTGAACATTGTCAAAACAAATATTCTACGCATCGAGTGCAACATTGCGGGTGGTGCCTACACCAACGGTAGACCCCGACACATTATTCACGAGCCCTTTCCCAGCGTACCACAGGGCTATAAAATCTCGGAGGCACCGAAAACCGTCATTTATCTACCGGTCATCGTCAGATTAATCGACCGTCTCACGTTACGTATCCTCGATCAGGACGATCGTCTCGTAGATTTTGGACGTGAAGAAATTACAATAAGATTACACATTAAGAAATGTTAATTTACAAAAGTAACGAGGATTATAAAGCGGTGTAACTGGATGAAACGTTCGCTAGTCATTCGTCCTACGTGGAGTCGAATACACCGGTTCAGAGTGAAAGCAGGAATCGCGACAAGAGGAGCTTCTTGCTAACGAGAAGAAATATAGAATTTTTACAATCATTGGGATTCACCGTGAAGAGATTGGGTGGAAGAACATAGTGGAACAATGGCAGATCCTTTGAACCTCACCGAACCGCTGACCTACGACAATTGCATAACCAAAATGGAGATGCATGCCTACAATCCGTATGCGATCGCCTCGTTGGCGAACAGCGACGAAATTCGCTTTCCCATACAGCAGCAAGATTTAATACTTCTGCCTTGCGAGAGTTATCTCTACGTCGAGGGTCAACTGGTGGAGGGCACACGTGACGCGAGTGCCAACAACGAGGATATAGTTACGCTCGACTGCAATTCTACGACTTTTCTCTTCGACGAGATTTGTTATGAATTGAACGGTATCGAGATCGACCGATTCAGAAACGTCGGTTTACCAGCACTCTGAAGAATCTCGTTTCCCTGAGCACCGAGAAGAGCGCCAGTCTACGTCATTCCGGATGGTTCGTCGCAATGGCCAAAGACCGGCTCAAGGAGGTTGTTAAGAATTTCAGCTTTTGCGTGCCCTGAAAATGCTGCTGGGATTCTGCGAGGATTATCGGCGAGTCGTCGTTAACGCGCGTCACGAGCTCGTTCTCATTCGCGCGCGCGACGATACAAATGCCATTTACTCATCAGTCAAAATCACCAATTCGTCGATCAAGCTGCTACGAGTGCAATGGAGAATACCCCATGTAACTCTGAACGAAATTACGAAACTCCAATTTCTGAGTATCGTCGAGCAGGACAAGAGTCTGTCACTCGCTTTTCGCGCCTGGGAACTTTACGAGTATCCGCTACTTTCCAAGTCGCAGCGGCACACGTGGTCCGTGAAAGTGTCTACGCAATTGGAGAAGCCGCGATACGTCATTCTGGCGTTCAGAACAAACAAAAAGAGTAATCAATACGAGGATGTGCTCAACTTCAGTCATTGCAAAGTGCTCGATGTCAAACTATATCTGAATTCTGAATCGCATCCTATGCGAAACAGTGCCCAAGTAGTGTCCAGTCCTGTGGTCAGAGAGGAAGGTTTGTTGTTCTTAAAATAAAATTGGCAAAGACACAGTTAAAGATAAAAGGAAGATTTATTCAATAAATAATATTGTACAAAATTTACAAAAAATATATACAAAATAACCGCTATACTTAATTATCGAATTCCTAGGGAATTTGTTCCCGTCAAGTCCTAGGGAATTTCTGCGGAAGAAGATTCCCAAGAACCCTAGAAACTATAATTCCCCAGAAAGGAACGCGGAGCAATAAACTCCCGAGCTGGACAATTTCCCTGGGGTATTCCCCAGACAAATCCCCAGCTACAGGAGGAAGCAAGGGTAGAGAAGTGGTTTAGGGAAGGGGAAGTCCCCTTACCCCGCAGCCTCCTTCTCCACGAGCTCTAGTGGCTCCGAGCCACCCCAACCCCTAGGGTGAATCTACCCCTCCCACTACCCGACTCTGTCGAGAGCCCTGGATTGGAGGTTCGGAACACAGGGTCCAAGGTAGTCCTCCGAGGCAGTGTGGAGGGGAAGGAGAGGGTTTAATTTCTCCCGGGAAGTCCCCGGAGAACTGTCCCTTAGGAGGGAGGAGAGTGCCACAGAGGGGTAGTCCCCTCTTGGTAGGCGATGGGTGGTTGGGTAATACTTACCACAAGAATCTACCCAGAAGAGTTCGCCGGTGGAGGCGCTCGTTGTGGCCTTGGTGGAGGCGTCAAAAAAGCCGGTGAGGCGGGTGTTGCCGATAAGGCGTCAAAAATTCAGCGGTGCTCGGTTGCTGCGGCGGAAGCTGCTGCTGAGCGGTTTGGCTGCGATGGGTCCTTATCAAGGACCCATCTAAGTAATTGCGCGACACTAAACTTGCCAGCGATAGAGCTGCTGCGGGCGCTGGCAACCTTGTGGCCAAGCGCGCAAGTAGGGTCGCTTTCGCGGCCGTGACGCGCCAGGGCCAGAAGAAGCGCAAGCGCGCCGCGGAGAGATAAAGACAGATAGAGCGGCTAGACGCTGTCGGTCTAGCCGTCTACTGTGAGCGCAAGAGAGAAAGGGAGATATAGCAGAAAATGTGGAATCTACTTCTCAGCATTTTTGCTCCTTCCGATTTCAAACATATCCGTACGATCGTCTCGACACTGATATCACGAAATCCCACTATTCCGTCCTCTACGACATGTATGTAAAGTTTTTCACCACCTATTACGCTGGTGAGAAACTCGCGAGACCCATGCTCGACTATACGGACTTTTTGACGTACAGACCGCGCTCTTCGTCATCAACTGCTCGCATCAGAACGAGTCCATAAAAACCGGCACGGTCGACGTCAAACTCGAGATCGAGTGTATGAAAATCATATCAGATAATACTACAGCCTATTGTTTAATCATACACGATAAAATTGTACAATTTAATCCTCTTACTAATATTGTTAGAAATGTAAGTTAAAAATAAGAAAACAATTTTTTATTAAATAAATATATAATAAACAACAAATTTATACATTGTCTTTTATTAATACAAAATACCTATCAATTATTCTTAAACTCTAGTCTTAAATTCCACGTTGTGATATTTTCCTCCTTTGTATATCATTATTAAATTATTGGAAGTTGCAGCCTTTTGCAGCTGCTGCAGCTCCTCGGTATCTTCCCCCAATTTTGCCATTCTCCCAGGCAAGAATATCCAATCGGCAGTCGACAGCTTTACAATGATTTTAATTCCATATTTTGTTTAAATTTTTTCCACTTCGGAAATTTCGTACTCTTGATTTTCCGTCAAGCTATCTAATTTCACGAAATTCTTTGGAATAACGCTTCCCAATGTACTGATTTTATTTAAATTCATTTTTATCTCTATGAAAAAAAATTGATTAGTCTTATTAGTTAAAAAATCATTTAAATAATGCTTGTACTAATCGAATGAAAAAAAAATATCCTTACCTTTTTTATGTAACAAACAAGTTTCTGATACACTTATATATATATATTTTTTTATAATGCGTTTAATCACACACTTATTTCTTCTTAATACGTCAAGCACCCGTGGTACTGCTATGCAGCTCTCGTTTTACAGACTGACTTTTTATACGAACGATATTATCGTATGTTAACCCTTTAACGCTCAAATGGCCGGCATTTTTCCGTCAACTTCAAGCTCGTGCCTTTCAATTAAAACCCGTGTGTAGAAATTATTGGAATACAGATTCTTAAGTAGAAAAATTTAATCTTTCGAATAGCATGGTCTAATTTATCAATAAGTCACCGCAAATTGGTCATTTTTAACAATAAACTAAAAAAATACCGATTTTTTAATGTTTTTTATTTTTAAGATATTTTTTTAACTATGTTCTCGGTGCTTTAGAACTTTCTAACCCATCAGGATGCGGGACCCGAAAGTTGTACTTCAAAAATATACTATGAGATACTTTGATTTGTATGGTTATCCAATCCAAAATGGCACCCGAATGCCCGAAATTTTCGCAAAATCACAGAAATATGTACTTTTGAAGTTTAGTCCAAGTTTTAGCGGGCAAAATGACTATTTTGAGTTTTGTGATAACAGATTGGATGCATATTAGCAAGCTTTGCTCACACAATTGATTTTCAAGATGGCGGCCGTGATAAGTCAGCTAAAATAACGTATTTCCACAGCTTTATAGCCACTGTATAGTTCTCAAACCTCTTTATTCAATATTATAATGAACTATCAGAATCATTAAATCTATATTCATTATTAGATTATCAAAATTCAAAATGGCGGATCCAATATGTCCGACCAGAAACTCAAAAACAGTGTTTTAAGTAAAATAAAAAATACTACGGTATTCTACATGAAATTTTGAATCAAAATACTTATATTCATTTTCTCGCTAGAACCCGCCGTTCTCGAGTAAAAAATTATCATAGTAGCAGAAATCGACAATTCGTTTCCAAACTTTGCTATCACGCATTCTTGTTTAGAGTTTTCCGATTTTCACTGCAAGAAGGTAAATGTTATTGAAGATCGCGTAGTTTTCATATAAATTTTATATTATTTTCGTAAATCATCTTATTGTCCTGAATGCCGAACTTCGGAGAACATCTGGTCACGAAATTATTTTAGTAGCTATAATGACAATGTTAGTTTTATAAGTTTATCCTCATAAAACTATATTCAAGTTTGTATATATCGCACAATCCTTGAAAAGTAATCTTATCTTACATTGGAAAATAGGAATTACACAGACCCAGAGAGCATAGTCGTAATACAATTTTTTTCCGATTCGCAATCTTTTTTACGTTTGTGAAAGTCAATCCCAGGAAAATATTTGCTCATGAAATCATTTAGATAGCTTTTGATTACATTGGTTTTAATAGCTGCTTGGATTCGCATAATTTGTTTCCCTAAAAACATTGCATCTAGATTTGTACATAAGGCACAATGCCTAAAAGAAAATCAAATTCTATAGATTCAGAAAGACCCAGTCGATCGAACCCATCTGCTCCAAGGGTCTTTGAGTATGACGAACGTGAAGAATTCATCAATGCTAATATTATACCTAATGCTGATGATTCTGGTGAATCTGATTCAGATATTTCAACGAATGGAAATTTTGAAGATTCTTCAGAAGACAATTCAGACTCGGAGCAAGTTGACAATTCCACACCCACGTTTACTGTCCACTCTTACGATGATGTTTACAAGAGTTACAGCAGTTCGCAAAAGAAATTAGAGAATGATCACCAGTATAAATGGCTCGATGGAGAATATAATCATAATAGGACTTTCACAAATGAGATATTTCTCAGAAAGTCAGATAAAGAAAGCATATTGAAAAGTACTCCAACAAATTTATTTGAATGCTTCTTTACTCTCGAGCTGAAGGATTACATCATTGAATGCATAAAAAGAAATGGGTGTGAAATGTCAAGGACTGAACTTGATGTATTCATTGGTATTATTATATTTACCACATACAATAAAAGACTATCTCAGAGAGATTATTGGTCTATGGACCCACATTTGAGAGCTGAACCGATAGTATCTGCAAAGTCACGTAGAAGATTTGAACAGATCAAGTCAATAATCAAATTTCATAAGTCTGAAGAGAGAAACAATACTGATAGGATCTATCGCGTCAAAAAAATGACAAATATATTTAGAAAAAATTTGATGCGTAATGGCATTTTTTCAACAGCATTGTCAATAGACGAAATGATGCTGAAGTTTTATGGACGAACAGTTTTGAAACAGTTCATAAAAGGTAAGCCCGTGACGTTCGGAATCAAGTTATGGGCTCTCTGCAATGCCAATGGCTACATTTTTGATTTTGAAATTTACTGTGGGAAAAATTCTGATACGGATGGGGTATTATCAAAATGTGCTTTAGGTAGTCGTGTGGCTGTCAATATGCTGCAAGTAGTTTTCAGTATCGTGTCTCTTCGTAACAGAGATCGACTACATATTTATTTCGATAATTTGTTTACGAGCCCAGATTTACTTATTCATTTGAAAAATTATGGGTTATGTGCTACTGGTACAGTTAGAGAAAATAGAGTCGGTATCAAAAATAGTATTCAAAAGAAAGATGATCGAGGAAAATATGAGGTGAAACATGATCAGAATAGTGGTTTGAACTTTTTAACCGTAATGGACTCGAAACCAGTCTCTATTTTATCAACTGCAGCTGAAGCAGTACCAATAGGCCCTGATCTACGTCGCCAAAAAAGTCTAAAAGACAAGAGAGAACTTGACTTTCCAAGAGCATTTTTGATTTATAATAAATTCATGGGTGGAGTTGATCTACATGGTCAACGTTGCAATAAAATAGGACCGATAATACGATCTAAGAAATGGACATGGATAATCTTTATCCGACTTATTCAAACTTCCATAACTAATGCTGTGACTGTATATAATACTGCTAATCAGGGTGAGGGGGTGAAAAAGAGTATCAAAGATTTTGCTATGGGAGTAGGTAAAAATTACTTGAGCAGGTCTTGCAAGAATTCAGAATCATCACTCCATGAAACTAAACAACTGCTCCGAATGCCGTGCGGCTATCAGGGTTGTAAAATTCGTACACGGAAGTTTTGCAGTACTTGTTCCATGTATTATTGTGGTACATGCTTCAAGACGGCTCATCCTCAAATGGATGGAATATAAAAAACTAAAAAATTAGAAAATCTAAGAAAATATAAAAAAAAATACAAAAAAAATGATTCTCAAAAGCGTTCACCTCCTCGTAGTGAGAATCGGACAACTCTGATGTTTACGAATAAATCAGAGGCAAAGAACGCGTGATTGCCTTCGTAAAGACATTGTGCATCGTTGAGAGCGTTTTTCGATTTCTGATACTATGATAATTTTTTACTCGAGAACGGCGGGTTCTAGCGAGAAAATGAATGTAAGTATTTTGATTCAAAATTTCATGTAGAATACCGTAGTATTTTTTATTTTACTTAAAACACTGTTTTTGAGTTTCTGGTCGGACATATTAGATCCGCCATTTTGAATTTTGATAATCTAATAATGAATATAGATCTAATGATTCTGATAGTTCATTATAATATTGAATGAAGAGGTTTGAGAACTATACAGTGGCTATAAAGCTGTGGAAATACTTTATTTTAGCTGACTCATCACGGCCGCCATCTTGAAGATCAATTGTGTGAGCAAAGCTTGCTAATATGCATTCAATCCGTTATCACAAAACTCAAAATAGTCATTTTGCCCGCTAAAACTTGGACTAAACTTCAAAAGTACATATTTCTGTGATTTTGCGAAAATTTCGGGCATTCGGGTGCCATTTTGGATTGGATAACCATACAAATTAAAGTATCTCATAGTATATTTTTGAAGTACAACTTTCGGGTCCCGCATCCTGATGGGTTAGAAAGTTCTTAAGCACCGAGAACATAGTTAAAATAATACCTTAAAAATTAAAAACATTAAAAAATCGGAATTTTTTTGTTTATTGTTAAAAATGACCAATTTGCAGTCACTTATTGATAAATTAGACCACGCTATTCGAAAGATTAAATTTTTCTACATAAGAATCTGTATTCCAATAATTTCTACACAAGGGTTTTAATTGAAAGGCACGAGCTTGAAGTTGACGGTAAAATGCCGGCCATTTGAGCGTTAAAGGGTTAAGCGTATTTAATTTCAATGTTTGGAAAGGGTAATTTTCAAAGAATTTTTTTCTTACTTGCAATGAATTACCATTGTGATTGATCTATAGGTTTATCACAGTATAACTCAATAGAAAAAAACTATATTATCGTATTTGATTTCAATGCTTGGAAGGAGTAATTTTCTAAGATTTTCTTACTCACGATGAATTTCCATTGCGATTGTAACCTATAGGTGTAAGACAATAGGAAAAAATATCTCTATGTGGAGATTATTCATAGGGAACGGTTTACCTTTTTTTGATTAAGAAAGAATGGACTCCTTATCAAATGTAACTTTATATTTTAGAAACCGATAAAGACTTTCTCTCGACGGGATATCTTCAGAGGAGCAGCATTCAGTCCCTCAAACCTTCAACAGTTCAATACACATTAAAAAATCATAGAAAATTAATCGATCGTTGGCATTGATGGATTTAGCACTTCGTTATTTTTTTCAGGTAGCATTTAAATTTGCTTTATTTAAATAGTCGCTACTTTCCTGATTTACTTGGTACATTTTGATGATCAATCTAAAGAAGTAGGAGGGTGAAACTACATCTGTACCTACTACATTTTTTTCTTGGATGAAAGAGGTGCTGATTTTTGTAAGTAAACTTGCTTTGTTAAAAAAAATAGCTATTACTATGTGAAAAAGAAAAGTAACAACATGTTTTCAAATATGTCTCAGGTGAGAAATGTGGCTACGCAAACGGAGACTTTTGTCACGGGAACACAAGCTGCGCAAATGGAGCCTGAGGTAGACCTTATTCCGAAGAATCGAAGTGGACCATTTTGATTCTAGATGGAAGAACGAATCAATATAGTACGAGTATCAGCAAGGGGAATAACAACACGCAGAGCCCCGTGAGGAAGTTTGCAGCCACAGTCCGGCTTTCTCGCTGCAGATTGTTAGAAAAAAAAACCTAAAGGTTGTGAAAAATATGTATTTTAAATAATAAAGTGGGTTTTTTTATGCCGAAAGGCTTTTTCCAGAAATCTGCATGTATTTTTAATTAACCGTTCCCTCAATTCCTTTCATAAATAAAAAAAAATTAATTTTAAAATATGTGTTCTCCTCTCTCTCTCTCTATCTCTCGCGTCGAGGACTGGCACGTTTGGGTGATTAGGGAGGAGGTATTGAGAGGGGGTCACGTGCTTAATGTTCCCCCAACACCAGGGTTGTCACGTGCTTAATTTTCCCCCAACACCAGGGTTGTCACGTGCTTAATTTTCCCCCACCACCAGGTGTATCACGTGCTTAATTTTCCCCCACACCAGGAATGTCACGTGCTTAATTTTCTCCCACCACCAGGTGTGTCACATGCTTAATTTTCCCCCACCACCAGTAATGTCACGCGCTTAATTTTCCCCCACCACCAGGTGTGTCACGTGCTTAATTTTCCCCCACCACCGGGATGTCACGTGATTAATTTTTCCCCACCTCCGAGCTTCCCCCACCACCCAGGAGTGGGGGAAATCCCCCCTTCCCCCTCCACTAAGGAGTGGGAGCATTTCCCCTACCTCCCCTCCCCCAGCGGAACCCTGACCCCCTCGCCGCCCGGTCATAGAATCCCCTTAGCCACACTATTTTTTAGATTAAAAAATAAATATGGGTTTTTAATATTCCATAGTTACGCTCAAAATAATATTGTAAAAATTTAATTTTTATTTCGTTATCAATTCAAATAAGTTATTAATGATTACTATAAATATTCTACAATTATAAAAAATGAAAAAAAAAGAGCCGAAGAGGTCTCGAATCTGGGCTCACTGGTTCCAAAAGCCGAAACCTTACCACATGCGCTATAATACACTTAAGGATAAACATGATAAACTTTATAGCTGCAAATACGCGTACTCTCCTTGTTACACAAAGTCAAGTATACCATCTTTCGATATATTTATACTTTATACTGTGAAATTAAACCAAATGTATGAAAATAATATTAGGTTAATTATATGGCCCTAGAATCGTTAATACATTTTCTATAAATTCGCCGTTTTGACTCTTATATTAATTTATAGATACACATAAAACATTAATTTTTTCTGTTTAATTGATTACTGTATGTTTAGAAAAAGAAAGCTTGTAATTATAGATAAATATTTGTGCGAACTGATGAGTCGTAACTAAATCTAGAAATCTGTTGAAGAAAGGGGGAAGGTTTTGTTGTAAAAATAAGAAAGCGAAAAATTGTCGTTTGACAAGGTGTGTTTTATTCAGAATAAATAAAAGAAATATATACAAAATTATACAATAAAAGTTGCACTTAAAGTGCTAACCGCAGTTTACAATGCTAATTTTTGCACTTTTGAAAGTGCCGCGCAATTTACAATTTTGTCTAGGGAATTTCCTGCCGTCAGAAGTCCTAGATACTCTTCTGTTCTGGACAAATTCTCAGGAGAAGTCTCCTAGGAATTCTCCAGACCCGGAAGAGTTGAAGAAGGGGAGGAGCTGTTTGGGGAAGGAGAAGGCTCCTTACCCCTCAAACCACCAGCTACCCCCCCCACTACCCGACCCTATACGAGAGCCCTGGTTGAAACTAGGAACACTCTCCCAGGCGAGCCCCTGGAAGGCAGTGTTGAGAGGGTAGGAGAGGGGAGTGGAATGCCTCAGGAGGGAAGTCCTCTCCTAGGATGGCGGTGGGTGGTTGGTGATACTTACCAAGTATCGAAGCAAAAGTTTGCCAAAGAGGCAGGATGGCCGGTAGAGGCGCTGAGTTGCCGAAGGCGGTTGGCCGTGGAGGCGCTGGTGCCGAAGGCGGATGGTGCCGATGAGGCGGTAATAGCCGTGGAGGCTCAAAAGTTTGCCGATGAGGCGATGGCGTGCTTGTCGTTGCTGCTGTTGCTGCTGCTTAGCGGCGATCGAGCGTGATTAGGCTGCGATGGGTCCTTATCAAGGACCCATCTATATAGTTACCCGCTAGCAATTTCTCTAGCGAGAGAGGTAGTCGCGGTAGCCACCTAGTGGCCGAGCACGGTACTAGTGTCGCTGCCGCGACGCGCCAGTGCCTACGAGGCACGCTGGCCCGTCGCGGAGCGAGAGAGATAGGGTTAGAGTGGGGAGAGAGAGCGAGCATCGCCGCATGCTAGCTCGGGCTCTCAAGTCCCCTCGATTGCGAACAAACTCCCCCCGTTGACACGATGGTGTCAAAATAAGAAAGGAACGAAGTCGTATAGACGAACCCAATTTATTTTAACAAAAGATAAAATATAAAATACAAAAACAGATAGGACGATAACACCCGAGAAGCTCACTGCTTCGGTTTGAGGAGAAGCCTGGCACCCCTCAGGGTAAGAGTGGGAGTCCACTGCAGGATGATTTTACCCTGAGGGGCCCAGGACTTCCACTTTCGGCATTTAAATGCCGAAATAAACGGCACGTCGATAAGTTGGCCGAAGGCCCGAATTACAATTTTGTGAGCATTACGCTCGACTTCCCTGGCACTGGGATCGTGGAGGACTCCCCCAGCCCAGTGGGTCGGCGCAATGCTCACAGTGGACGCGACGGTAGGACGTCGCACAGTGGGAAGAAAACGGTATTTTTGGACAAAAATCGGCCTACAAACCAAATCTCAACCGATTTAAGTAATTTTTTTTTAAATGTTCGTGAATATATCTAGTTTTTGGTCTTACTGCAAAAAAATTGATAATTTTTACCATAACCTGGAAATAGTTGCTTCAATCCTATAAAGATATAAAACGTTTAGAGTACATGGAAACATTTTCTTTGTAAATTGAATTATTTATAATTTTTCATAATTCTATTAGTATATGCATATGTGTGCACATATTTTCATGTACTAAGCAATATTGGGAAGGATTTGGGCAGTATTGTAAATTAAAGGGGCAGCCATTTTTTTAGAAAAACCTGGAGTAGTCAGGAAATTTTTTGGATTTTTGAAATTTTCGATAAAAATGCGACTTTTCTCTGCTATTTCCCGAGTCAACAGAATTTCCAGACTACTGCCTGGTATTTTAGAAGATGACCATCCAGCATTATTAAAGTATATACTTTTATAATATCAAAAAGAACAATATACCTGTTATCAGTTCTTACCTACTCCTGAAAGAATAAAGTTTATACATTAAATACCGTCGGCATTAGAGTTACCCAATGTGCACCACGAGGAGGTTGCTCGATCGGATTTCGCACATCATGTGGCCCTTAAAAGGACCGTTTTTTTATTTTTCATCAGTCTTAGTCGGGCAATAACATACTGATAGCTACTTCTGACAAAGGTTTCATTTTGGAGTTTTCTTTTATGCGGTAACTATTTATGAATGGGTCAGAATTTGTTAAAAGGTAATGCATTATATCCATATTTGTTGACTCTCTGTCGCACATTCGACTGTGATTTGCTCTAGCTTTTCTAAAAATTTTGTTGCTACCTTCTTGAGGCTCTTCCGAGTAAAAGCCAATTGGTAGTTTGGAACTATTAATAATTTCGCTTCCATGTATTAAGAGCTTGTGGATAGATGGTGGTAATTTGTACCATGGATAAATATTTATGCAAAGTTCGGCAGTTTTTATGCAGTAACTATAAAATTTTTCACAATTCACCATTTTGCGACTAGTTATTATCTGCATAATATTGTAAAAATTTTCTATTATAGTTTTATCTAAACCAGTTATTTGGGCAACCAATTCAAATTTTTCCAAAAAAGTACGAGCAACGTTTCCTGTATTTGTTGTCCCATAACCCTGCTTTACAACATCCACTGTTAATGATAATTTGGACCTTAAATCTGCTTGAATTTTACACTTCCTTAATTTTTTCAGCTCCTTTTCCTCCTTTGTTCTAGCACAGAATTGTTGGAAGTCCTGGTTGTACGCAACATGCAATAAATACTCCATGATGCGTATCCACATATGTAAAGTAGAAAGGCCAAATTTAAAATGTGCTACATTACATGGCAATCTTGCCACATGTGTTAAATTATTAACAAATTTAGGTTCAACTCCACAAATATTGCAGCAAGAAGATGATTTTTGTCCGGTTAACGCATTACAAGTCTTTCCATCTATCATTGTACATTTTAATTGAAAACCAATTTCAAATACAACTTCTTTAACAGTTATGGAGTAAGTAAAAGATTCGTTTAAAATATTTGTATAATAATTGTATTCAGATTTTACTAAATTCTCACACTCTTTTCGAAATTGGAATTTTATTGGTCTGCAAAAATGAACTGATGAAGGCGTTCTATTTGTCCAAATAATACTTTCTTCTGATGTTAATTGCAGAGGGGTAAAAGAAATAAAAAAAATGCTTTGTCACAAATGCTATCACTCAACGCATCTTCATCAGTACTGCCATCTTCGTGTTCATTACATGAAACAGAATTCGAAGCGACCAATTTTTGCATTGACCATTTCTGTCTGGTCAATTGATTAGTATTAGCTCCATCCATGCCCCATTTTCCAATAAGCATTAGTTTTCTACTAGAGAATCTGCTAAGGTCATCTTTTTCAAATTTTAACAATATTCTCTTTGCAGTATGTGTTAATAAAGATATTAAATCTACACTAGCTCCTAAATCTGATGATTCTATGCATCCATTGCCTTCATCATCATGCGGATAACAATCTACTTTTTTTTTTATAATTACCGAATATGGAGGGTATGAATCATTTCCGGTTATTTCTCTATTATACTTTCTTAGCTTTTCGTATTTCCTTTTGGTTAAATCTAAGTCTATATACATAGCTACAATTTTTGTAACGTTTTCCTCATTAATTTGACTCAAAGTTTCTATCTCAGACTCACTATCACTTTGACCAATTGAAATTTTAAGTGCTTCTGATAATACGTCTTTACTATAAGATGAAGCTAGTTCTTGTATTCGTCTTTTCTTAGTTTTTACTGATGCTTCTTCAAAGGACAGTAACGGACGCCCTTTATATGATTTAACATATCTACGATTTCTAATTTGTGTTTGACCTTCATCAAAATTTACAACAAAGTCCGTTTCAATATATTTTGAAAATTTCTTTAAAAATACTGCTTTTCTCCTCTTCACACTCTGCCATTTTCTTCTATAATCAGGAAAAAATGTATTTAGCAATTTATTCTTTATCACATTTACTTGATTCTCATTAAAATTAGAAGAACTTTTGATTGAATTTGAAATATAATTTATTTGTTCATATTTGGACTTTCCACTGTTACACCATATCATCTGGCATAAATCCAAAGTTTTTATTACGTAACTCATATTAAAAAATTAAAAAAAAAATGTAAACCTCAAGAATGATTTCATTGAAAAACAACTACGTATATATCGGGTTAGTATTTCAATTAATCTGATCAATACGTACCGTTCTTGCTCTCAACAAATTAGAAATCGTAGATATGTTAAATCAAATAAAGGGCGACCGTTATTGTCCTTTGAAGAAGCATCAGTAAAAACTAAGAAAAGACGAATACAAGAACTAGCTTCATCTTATAGTAAAGACGTATTATCAGAAGCACTTAAAATTTCAATTGGTCAAAGTGATAGTGAGTCTGAGATAGAAACTTTGAGTCAAATTAATGAGGAAAACGTTACAAAAATTGTAGCTATGTATATAGACTTAGATTTAACCAAAAGGAAATACGAAAAGCTAAGAAAGTATAATAGAGAAATAACCGGAAATGATTCATACCCTCCATATTCGGTAATTATAAAAAAAAAAGTAGATTGTTATCCGCATGATGATGAAGGCAATGGATGCATAGAATCATCAGATTTAGGAGCTAGTGTAGATTTAATATCTTTATTAACACATACTGCAAAGAGAATATTGTTAAAATTTGAAAAAGATGACCTTAGCAGATTCTCTAGTAGAAAACTAATGCTTATTGGAAAATGGGGCATGGATGGAGCTAATACTAATCAATTGACCAGACAGAAATGGTCAATGCAAAAATTGGTCGCTTCGAATTCTGTTTCATGTAATGAACACGAAGATGGCAGTACTGATGAAGATGCGTTGAGTGATAGCATTTGTGACAAAGCATTTTTTTTATTTCTTTTACCCCTCTGCAATTAACATCAGAAGAAAGTATTATTTGGACAAATAGAACGCCTTCATCAGTTCATTTTTGCAGACCAATAAAATTCCAATTTCGAAAAGAGTGTGAGAATTTAGTAAAATCTGAATACAATTATTATACAAATATTTTAAACGAATCTTTTACTTACTCCATAACTGTTAAAGAAGTTGTATTTGAAATTGGTTTTCAATTAAAATGTACAATGATAGATGGAAAGACTTGTAATGCGTTAACCGGACAAAAATCATCTTCTTGCTGCAATATTTGTGGAGTTGAACCTAAATTTGTTAATAATTTAACACACGTGGCAAGATTGCCATGTAATGTAGCACATTTTAAATTTGGCCTTTCTACTTTACATATGTGGATACGCATCATGGAGTATTTATTGCATGTTGCGTACAACCAGGACTTCCAACAATTCTGTGCTAGAACAAAGGAGGAAAAGGAGCTGAAAAAATTAAGGAAGTGTAAAATTCAAGCAGATTTAAGGTCCAAATTATCATTAACAGTAGATGTTGTAAAGCAGGGTTATGGGACAACAAATACAGGAAACGTTGCTCGTACTTTTTTGGAAAAATTTGAATTGGTTGCCCAAATAACTGGTTTAGATAAAACTATAATAGAAAATTTTTACAATATTATGCAGATAATAACTAGTCGCAAAATGGTGAATTGTGAAAAATTTTATAGTTACTGCATAAAAACTGCCGAACTTTGCATAAATATTTATCCATGGTACAAATTACCACCATCTATCCACAAGCTCTTAATACATGGAAGCGAAATTATTAATAGTTCCAAACTACCAATTGGCTTTTACTCGGAAGAGCCTCAAGAAGGTAGCAACAAAATTTTTAGAAAAGCTAGAGCAAATCACAGTCGAATGTGCGACAGAGAGTCAACAAATATGGATATAATGCATTACCTTTTAACAAATTCTGACCCATTCATAAATAGTTACCGCATAAAAGAAAACTCCAAAATGAAACCTTTGTCAGAAGTAGCTATCAGTATGTTATTGCCCGACTAAGACTGATGAAAAATAAAAAAACGGTCCTTTTAAGGGCCACATGATGTGCGAAATCCGATCGAGCAACCTCCTCGTGGTGCACATTGGGTAACTCTAATGCCGACGGTATTTAATGTATAAACTTTATTCTTTCAGGAGTAGGTAAGAACTGATAACAGGTATATTGTTCTTTTTGATATTATAAAAGTATATACTTTAATAATGCTGGATGGTCATCTTCTAAAATACCAGGCAGTAGTCTGGAAATTCTGTTGACTCGGGAAATAGCAGAGAAAAGTCGCATTTTTATCGAAAATTTCAAAAATCCAAAAAATTTCCTGACTACTCCAGGTTTTTCTAAAAAAATGGCTGCCCCTTTAATTTACAATACTGCCCAAATCCTTCCCAATATTGCTTAGTACATGAAAATATGTGCACACATATGCATATACTAATAGAATTATAAAAATTTTAAATAATTCAATTTACAAAGAAAATGTTTCCATGTACTCTAAACGTTTTATATCTTTATAGGATTAAAGCAACTATTTCCAGGTTATGGTAAAAATTATCAATGTTTTTGCAGTAAGACCAAAAACTAGATATATTCACGAACATTTAAAAAAAAAAATTACTTAAATCGGTTGAGATTTGGTTTGTAGGCCGATTTTTGTCCAAAAATACCGTTTTCTTCCCACTGTGCGCCACACACAGCTACAGGCCGAACGCCTTTTTCATTGCTATTTGGACGCGAGGTTGAATTACCGACCACGCTCAAATATCCGCCGCAACCTACGTATACATTCGGAGATTACTATAACGAGCTTCGCGAAAGAATTCGCTCAACGGGTAACATAATGAAAGTCCAATTAATATGGGAAAAGGAAAAATCGAAGATCTATTACGATCACAATACACAAGAATCAAATTACGAAGTAGGAGACCAAGTATTGTTAAAGCGAGAAATGATTCGCGCTGGAAGACCGAAGAAATTAGAACCCCTATACGACGGTCCCTATACCATAACCGCAAAACTAAGCGAATTAAATTACGAATTAGCAGTGGGTAAAAAGAAAATTGTAACCCACGTCAATAGGCTAAAGCCTTATCACGTGTAGTTACCGACTCGACCACACACACATACCATCCTCTCTCATACACTTTCTCGATCCCCCTAATTTACTTCCTACTATAATTCTATCTTATAATTACCAATTGCTATATACCACTACCACTAGAACTATCTAACTATATTAATAATTCTTATAAAAAAAAAATATATATATTTATATATATATAATTCTCATTTCTACGGTATTTTTATAATTTTTCCCCTTTCATATTATTACTATTATTAATTTTTCTACTCTCCTTCCTTTTCACTTTACCTATCTTTAAACCTAACTAACGAGAAAAGGTACTAGAACTAAAAATTAAACGAACACATTTAAAATAAATTGGAATTTGTTCAAAACCAAAAAGAATCACCACGCCTCCACTCACAATTGTTACAACAATTTTTTAAAAAATATATAAACATTTGTTTTATTTTGAATACAAAATTTTTTTTTAAACTAAATTAAACCGTGGTAACGGAGGACGTCTTTCTCCTCCAACGGCGGACTCGTCCACCCTTCAACCTGCTGGTTGGGATACCCCCAACCACGGTAGGGCTCCACCCCGGTGTATTGGAGCCACCTTATCCCGAACAGGTCGAAGACGACCCAGAAGCTATCCTCCAGGCTGTCATAATCCCACTCATGGTACGTCTGGATGCGGTCCGACTTTCGGCACATCCTCCGGAACTGCACCGCACCCACGTTGAAGATTATGACTAAATAAACAAAAGAAAAGGGATAGAAACAACGAAATTAAAATTAAATAGAAACAAAAACTCAAACAAAAAAAAGAGAGAGAGACACTCACCATTATTTAGTCTTAGGAAAAGGCGACGACCCTGGCCGTCAATCTCCCCTCGGTCGTACATATCTTTCCGCTTGTATATTTGAACAGCCATGTCACTATCGGTTTCCAGAACTTTGAGAATCGAAATGAAATTCCCCGTACGGAAACCACTAATATATAGTCCATTCCCCACTTCGCGCAAATTCACGCAAAAACGCTGACCCAATGTCTACGAACTAGACGCACCTTCGCGACCGACTAAAATAACTCCCAGTAAAAATAAAACTTGTTAAAATTTTTCACATTAAAACTCCACAATTAACCAAACTTACCCTTTATTATAGGTGCATGCTGACCCTTATGGTCATAACGATCCACAGAAGCTCCCAGCAAGTCCAAAACATTCCCATCAAAGGTCAACCGGGACTATTCTATGAAAAATTCGGCACGGTCAATTTTTATAAAGAAAAATGGAAATTAGTGATAATCACCGACATAGTAGAATATCGCCAAAGACTCGCGCAACTAGACAAATTCCTATATAATCAAACCCTTTGCTACAAACAAGAAGGAAGAAAAATCTGTAAACACCCCGTCCTTGATACCGTCTACAAGCTAGAGACAGCCGAAAAGAGCCTAGATGAAATAGATGAAATAACATTACACCAAGAGAGAAACAAACGAGGACTAGCAAACGGAGTAGGATCAATCGGAAAAATTTTATTCGGAATAATGGACAGTAACGACGAAGAAGAAATAAATAAACATCTACAAAGCATAGATCAAACAGTAGAGACCAACAAAATAGCACTCCTGAAACAAATACAAATTATCGACCAAACTATAGAAACTTATAATAACACGATACAAAAAATAGATGCGAACGAAAAAATGCTGATGAAAACAGTACGTGATCTAGAAGCCCAAGCGGACGAGCGAGAAGCTCTATATAACATTAATCTTACATCCGAAGAATTAATGATAGACACGGAACACTTACTAAATTTCGTAATATAGGCGAGCCAAGGAGTAATAAATCCGAAAATTATACGATATACAAAAATTCTCGAATACCTTAAGGATGCGATCCCTCACATCCCTCCTGGCACGCAATTCCCTTTTCCATTAGAAACACTAAATATACATTTAATTTCAAAACTAATGAAACCCACAATTTATTCCAAAACCAACAAACTAATTGTAGTATTTCATATACCTCTAATAACGCCCAAAGAATTCGATCTTTTGCAAATATATCCAATTCCAATCCTTATTCAGAATTCTACAACACTACACTCCATAATAGATTTAAAACAGGAATACATAGCAATAGACAGCATTGCTGAACATTATACAGAGTATACCGAAGACGAACTACAAAAATGTTATACGATAAAAGATAATTATTTCTGCCCGACGGATAAACCATCCAACAAAATAAAAGCAGTTAATCCATGCGAAATTGCATTATACTTAAAATACATAGATATAAATACGTGCGAGCATAAACTTATACATTTAGTGCAACCGATGCTAATTCCCATGAAAAACCAAGCCTCGTGGATATACTCCACACCGCGATTAGAAATTGTAGAAGTAATCTGCAAACAAAAACCTACCTATAATATAGAATTAATGGGCTCCGGAGTAATTAATTTATATAAAAATTGTATCCTAACAGCTACGGATTTTGTTTTGGAACCCGTACAAACCTCCAAGCCCAACAAACATAAACACTATATCCCGCACTATAATTTCTCTTTGAGAGCCATATATCCTGAAAACGACGTAGCAGCAATCAATACAACCAAAATTCCCAGGCTGCATAACATGCTGAACAAGGTCAACGACCTCAACACGCTCAGCATCCAGCTAAAACAGCTGAAAAAGGATGTACAAAACGAAGACCTAGGACAACACCACACCTATCAACATATGGCCATCTCATATTCTACTACAACGTTAATCATCATAGGATTAACCATCTACATAATCTGGCGATATCTTCACAGAAGGCCAAAACCTAAGCCAAGACTCAGGTCAATACAGGCATTGCCATCCAATGCCATCGTAACAGACGACGCCGCCGCCCCAGCAACGGACGACGCTGCCCCGACGCACATGATTATCGTCACACCTGAGCAAGCAGCAAATCTTCAATACGACCCCGATTGTTAGCCACCCACCCTCTTTTTCCAGGGGGGGAGGGGTGTTATGTACATAGAAGAAACATACATAACTCATTGCTACAATAAGCATTATATAATTAATATAATTAATATTATTTTCATTTGAAGACATAATTAATAAATCTAAATTTATCATAGTTATACTAAAATACCAATAGCCTCATTGTAAAGGAGAAATACTCCTAATAGCAACAAATTCCTGAGTGTAATACGAAGCGCCAGGCGCAGCTCGTTCATACTGTCGCCAAGGCTAAGTCCCGACACGTGGCAAATGCACTTCGACGGCAGTCGAATGTTCTAGAACAATGACGCATTTGACCATTGGGACCCGCAAATGTTACCATATAAGGTAATGTTTGACGCTGCACTTTGAGGGTAAGAGCCCCAAACGTGCAGCCCCAAAAATCAGTTCGAGTCAAAAGCTAGAAGGAACAAGTCGAGTCTCCTAGGACCTTTAGTCCTCTTATCTCTTAATTTTATCCAGGCAATCCTTTGTCTCTTAAAACTATAATTATCTAGCTCATAGCTCTGGTTATCAACTTGTATAAAGAAGAGACATTGTAAATCAAAAATCAATAAACCTTATTATACAACGGAATTTCAAGTTTGTCGTTAATCAGCGATTGAACCACAACACCATGCATGTAATGGAACGAAAAATACAATCTTATCGAAACAAAACCCAAGTTATAAAGGTAAATGAAAAAATACGTAGGTAATAAAATAGCATGCGATGCAAATATAAAAGTAAAGTGTTCTGTGTTTCACATTGCGTTTTAAATATTATTTGTCACTTCAGAATTACTAATTCAGTCGAAATTGCCGGAATTGATTTATTACAAATTTAAAAAATGTCTAAATAATATATTAGATTTCTAGGGCCATATAATTAAACTAATAATATTTTCATATATCTGGTTTAATTGTACAGTATAAAGTATAAATATATGGAAAGAAAGTATACTTGTATTTGTGTAACAAGGAGAGTACGCGTATTTGTAGCTATAAAGTTTATGCAAGTTATCATGTATATACTTAAGTGTATTACAGCGCATGTGGTAAGGTCTTGGCTTTTGGAACCGGTGAGCCCAGGTTCGAGACCTCTTCGACTCTTTTTTTTCCATTTTTTATAATTTTCGAATATTTATGGTAATCATTAATAACTTATTTGAATTGGTAACGAAATAAAAATTAAATTTTTATAAGAATATTTTGAGCGTAACTATGGAATATTAAAACCCCATTTTTACATATTTTTTAATCTAATATGTTCATGGCAATAAATCAACATTCTACAATAAAACAAAAAAAATTTATTGGATGGAATCGAACTCGAATTTGAGGTTTTGAAAGTTGGAGGTGGATTGAAGCAGGACGAAAAGGAATTTTACTCGGCTCTTCGGCTAAACGAAAGTTAGATCGAGAGGGAGAGAGAGATCCTAGAAAACTATGCCGTTCTCTCTCGAACTCGATATATAGCGGAGATGGCCGAAGCTGAGCGATGTTAACCGAAGGAGGTTGCACACGCATACGCACCACAGTAATGGTGTGTGTGCCTAATAAAGTGCTTCTCATTCGCGTCCAACAGATTGCGTTAGTGGTTTTATGGAATTTACGACGTCTACGATCATCAGCGCCGCCTACCGGCAAGGATTATTTTAGGACCCTGCCATGAGCAATCTCCCGTTTCATCTCTGGTTGAACTGATATTAGATTTCAATAACTCTTTTTGTTCTATAAAAGCATTACATTGTTATAAATTATAAATCTTATTTATTTAATAAATATACTTACTTATGAATGAATTAATATGCGGCCTTTTACCCAGTCTTTTTCAATTTGCTGTTGTACGATTCGGAATAATTGTTAGATCTATTTGGAATGTAAAAACTGAAAAATTCTTAGGTTTTATCTCATTGATTCAATAGTCTTCATAATACTTCAAAAAGTGATTGAATATATTTCCAAATTGAGATTTAATGGTTTCTTTCAATAAATCAAATGTGCTTATAATATCAACTGGTAGTAATTCCTATAGTGTTAACTTTTTTATAACTATATGTATTTCCGGATATGCTTTTTTGTTCTTTTTATTACTTATTATTGAAAGCTTTTGAGCTTTCTTAATTATTGCCTAAATATAAAAAATAATTTAAATGCAATATTTCATAAAAAAAATATTAAAGCTTTATCATAATTCTTGTGAGAGCTGATTTATCAAATTTTGAGAAGTGATCCTCATATATATATATATATATAGGGTGTAACGAAACGACCGCCTTTTCTCGTAACTGGAGGTTCGGGGTGACCATCCAAATGCACGTGTAAAATTTTGTTCGAATCCTTCAAGGGGTTTAAAAGTTATTTCCATTTAAAACTCACCCTTTTTCGGTCCTTTTCGAACGACTTTAACTGTGCATAATAAAGTGGAGAAAGTGAAAAACCAATTGACGAACACCCCACTAGAATGTAAAAATTATCGATCGCGCGCGATAATACATTTGCTATTTATTTCATTAATTTGGCTATTAGATTAATTTTAAAAATAGCAAAATCCTTTTCATTACAATTCCAAATCAAGTCAATACAAGTATCATTGACTGAATTGATTGAAAGAGGGAGAAGATAGAATGAAAAGAAAGTATCAAAAGGTAAGATGTCACGCGACAGCACTGATAATTTAATAGGAAACACATCAAGGCATTTTCTTTCTACAAACGAAGGTAAAAAGAATTATTTAAAATCAATTCATTGATGATAGAAAAAATTAAACTTACCCATTATTGTTCTCCAAGTTCCTTTACACCGAAGTTTTTGAAAAAGCTTCAAACTGGCTCCTCGATGATTTCCAGAATGCACACTTTCATTGATTTTGCATTTAAGAACTCGCGAATTTAAGCAAATTAGGTGTTAACCTACGTTTCTTCAAAACACCGGTTAATTTGACACTTTTTGAACTATTTGAAGTAGGCTGAAAAGAGAGACACAGAGAGATAGAATAATCAATAATTCGTTTCGACCACTCTTAATCACCCTACTTCAAACAGTTCAAAAGTGTCAAATTCACCAGTGTTTTGAAGAAACGTAGGTTAATACCTAATTTGTTTAAATTCACAAGTGTTTAAATGCAAAATCAGTGATAGTGTGCTTTCTGGAAATCATCGAGGAGCCAGTTTGAAGCTTTCTCAAAAACTTCGATTTAAAGGAACTTGCAAAACATTTAATCCCACAAAAAACAAGCTTCGCTTGAAAAAAATGGACGGCAAGTACATAAGTCGTATCTAGCATGATTAATATATAATAATATAAAATATTTTAATTAAAAAAAATAGTGAAATCTAAATGTTAGGCAAGTATAAATTTTTACCATGGCGAAAATTGAAATTTGGAAAAAAGTAAATAGCAATACAAAAATTACTTGCCGGGCCCGTTGTGTGCAGTCGTATTAAATAGCCACATTTATAACTTACGAGAAGCAGCGCTTATATAGCAAGATAACGACTTACACATAGATATTACGGGCCCGGCAAGTAATTTTTGTATTGCTATTTACTTTTTTCCAAATTTCAATTTTCGCCATGGTAAAAATTTATACTTGCCTAACATTTAGATTTCACTATTTTTTTTAAATAAATATTTTATATTATTATATATTAATCATGCTAGATACGACTTATGTACTTGCCATCCATTTTTTACAAGCGAAGCTTGTTTTTTGTGGGATCTTATAACGTTTTGTAAGAATATAGGAATTAAAACTAAAAAATTGTTTTAACTAATTCAATCTTACAAAACATTTTCCAATGTTGTGATCGTTCCATAATGTAACGCTTCAATTCGAGATATTAATTTATTAATCTAATAAGTAAAATACAAAGTACTACAATGATGAGTTCTTATCATAATTACACTTTTAGATGCATTTAACAGAGGATTCAATGACTGTTTGTATTATATTTTCAACATCTTGTAACCAAAATCACCTTAAAGCCTCTCGCTTTCAAAAATTTATTTCTAAATTTACCTTTAAATCCACCTTTTTCTTAGTTGTTGCTCTAACTATCACCTTTGCATTATGGCTCTTTCCATGATAAACTAGTGACATTTATATATTCTTTTCATTAATATAAACTGTAAAATATATACCAGTTAATGTAATGGAAGCCTATGATTTTTAGGTGTACTGCTTTCAGTTTCCTGAAGTTACACATCGTATGCTCTATTACATGTGAAATATTGAAATCCTGAATTACTTTTATATTTACACATCTACATGATTTTATTATAATTTTCATCAACTATGTGATTTCTAATTCCAAAGTTGTATGCCCAAAATCACCTGTAAGTTTTTCCCTCTCAAGGATTTTCTTATGAATTGACTCATTTTTCCACCTTTTTCTTAACTGTCACTCTCAATATTAACTTTGCATTATGGCACTTTCTCCAGTACATTAATGCCATTTATATTTTCCTTTCATTAATATAAACTAGGAAATACACCAACTCCTGCAATGGATGCCTCTCTTCTTTAGATATATAGTTTCCAGCTTCCTAAATTTATTCACCGTATGCCCCATCACATGTTAAATATTGCAATCATGAATTCTTTTCATATTTACAGATCTACATGATTTTGTTACAATTTTCATCAAGTATGTGATTTTTAATTCCAAAATTGTATACCCAAAATCATCTACAAGCCCTTCACTTTTAACGATTAGCTTAGAAATTCATCTCTTTTTCTTAACTGTTACTCCCAATATCAGCTATGAATCAGGGTTCTTTTTCAAGCAAAATAGTACCATTTGTATTTTCTTTTCATGAATATAAACTCGAAAATACACAAATTAATGCAATGGAAGCCCCTATTTTATATATACTGCTTTCATTTTCCCAAATTTATTCACTGTATGTTCTATCCTTATAACATTTCCTGTGCCAGAGTCCTCAGATGTTCGTTTCGCTAATTTCTATACACTGTTGAAACTGGTCGAACTTCTGGTGCTACAAAATGGAGTAGAAACCATTAATTTTTGGACTGACTTTCAATTGAGAATAAACATTGCATTTTTTCATCCATACCAATGACCCGTATACTGCCTTTGGCCTAGAATACTAGCATAGGTAACAGAGGAAAACAATTAATAGTTATTAACTCAATTTTTCAGAATTTCATCCAATGAGTCTCATCCTTAAATTATGGCTGAGCAATTGATGACGTTTTTGTGAATATTGGCTTATTCTTACTTTGCCAATCTTTCCATGCTTTCATCTTTGCCTGTTTCAAGTACCAGAATACAGGAGTGAAAAGCCCAGTTGTTGATTCAACTCCAATAGTCAGTATGTGAGCGAACCTTCTTCCTTGGATTTTCAACTCTATTGTACCAAATGTATTTATGTCAAAGCACAAGTATTACCATTTGCTATAAGACACTTCCACAGTGACTGTAAAATACTAAATGATAACACTATGAGTAAGCCTGAAATCAAATTCATCATTTAACAATATTAATCTTCAAAGAAAATAAATATTTGAAGCAACATGAAGCATCTCAATTACTTACCAGTATTTGATTTTGCCCCATCTCCATTTTCTTTATTGCTTGTTGACCAAACTTCTGTAATATTTGGTTGTCTTCGCATCTTTTGTAAACATCTACTATCGTATAATTTGTTCAAATCCAAATACTGGTCAACTTGTATTTTACGTAAATGAAGATTCTTTGGAATGTTTCATATCTTTCAAATAAGCATTGCCATAATTTAATCTGAAATATTTGTTCGTATATATATGATATAACCTATCGGATAGTTACAATCAATATCAGTTTAAAGAAAACAAAAAGCAAAACATGCATTTGATTAATGATTTCAATACCTGAAAGTTTAGCATATGATTACCTTAACAATTTCTTTCAATTAATATCCTCCTGATAATGACCGATGCACATTAATGTTGAAAGTATACTTCTCATAGGCACAGAGTTGTAAATATTAATCTTATTTAATCCAGTCAGCTCTATCCTCATCAATGAAAATGAAAATGTTCTGTTTTGATTTAATCTGAAAGAGAAAGACCACAAAGTATACTACATCCTGCATTGTAAAATATAATGTTATACTTATCTAATTCGCGAATCCTTCAGTCACTGTTAATTGAATTTATTTGTGATTGTATAAATTTAACAGATGCAATATCGCAATACGATGAATAACCTCACTGCATTAAATAAAAATAACTTCACATTAGAATATACAATTCACAATAGTCGCCGGATTAATTATATCGATCATATCGACTTTATTTGACAGTTCACAAACACAGTTCAGTAGTTGGTTATAGTTTATTATCTTGTTAGCGACCAACTTCAGCCCGAGACATACATTTTGGCTGAAAAAAGAGATGAGGAAGGAGAAAAATGTTATTTCGGCATATATATAGATAACAGAGTATGATATCTCTGGATTGCGTGAATCGATTTTCATGTTCGTGGGCTCAAATGAAAGCTTTTTCAAACCCATTTTAAGAAAATCTTTACTTAAACAATGACAATGGATTATTCACAGAGATAAATCGATTTGAAAATTGAGACGGCCAAACTTGCTGTATAAGAGGGTAGTGCCTCGACGGCGGTATAGACAAGTCTATACCTACTTTTATGTACTTGCCGTCGAGACACTACCGTGTCTCTTGATGGGTGAGTTTAGTTTTCTCCTTCATCAATGTATTGATTTTGAATCATTCCCTTTAGCTTCGTTAGTAGAAAGAGAATGCCCTCATGCATTGTCTATTAAGTTATCATTGCGCTCGCGCGATATCTTAGCTTTTGATACTTTCCTTTACATTGCGTCAACTCGCTCTTTCCATCAAATCAGTCAATGATGCTTGTACTGAATTGAATTGGAATTGTAATGTAAAGGATTTTGTTATTTTCAAATTAATCTAACAGCCAGATTACAGAAATAAATAGCAAAAGTATTACCGCAAGCGATCGATAATTTTTACATTCTAGCTGGGTGCTCATCAATTGTTTTTCACTTTCTCCACTTTCCATTATGCAGTTAAAGTCGTTCGAAAAGGACTGAAGAAGGGTGATTTTTAAATAGAAATAACTTTTAAACCTCTTGAACGATTCAAACGAAATTTTACACGTGCACTTAGTTTGTCACCCCGAACCTCCAGTTACGAGAAAAGGCGGTCGTTTCGTTACACCCTGTATATAATTACTGCTTCTATATTCTAATGTTACTTTTTCCCTCCCATAGTTGCTTACACTATTTCCACAATGCTGAAAGACTAAAATCGCATGAACGTAATTGTGCGCAACTCAATAAAGACATTCGAATTGTACTACCTGACAAGGACCGTTGGATTTCCATCTTGCTTGCTTGAAAAAGTTGAGCAAACGGATGGTGATAGGGGTATATTTATCAAAAACACATACCTTTTAGTATAGGTTATTATTCTAAAAGCGGTCGTGATTCAACGCTTTCTAAACATAAGTCATATCCAGGATTTGATTGTATTGAATGGTTCGGACATGAGCTTGATAAAATGGCTAGTATAGCGAGTGAAAAACTAAAAACAGTAACACCTATGCATCAACTGAGTTTAGTGAAAATTCAAGGCATTATACTGAACCCAACTGTCAAATATGTAAAAAGCCGTTTCTTCCAGATCAAATACATGTTCGCAATCATGATAATTTAACTGTTTATATATAGGGGACCTGCTCATAATAATTGTAATTTAAACTTTAAAGATTCACATGTAATACTAGTAATTTTTCATAATTTATCTGGTTATGATGCATATTTTATTTTCGGCACAATCGCTAACCTGTACGAAGGTTCAGTACACCTGGTACCTGTACGTAAGGAAAAATATATTTCATTCACTAAATTCATACGTAAATATAATATACAACTGAAGTTTATCGATTCTTTCAAATTTATGGCATCTGGTTTTGACAAATTGAGTTCATACTTAACAAGATCGCAGTTAAAAAATTTAGAGTCAGAATTCTCATATTTAAACATAGAACAATTTAACCTTCTGACAAGGAAAGGTATTTTTCCTTTCGATTACATAGATAGTCTGAACCGTCTGGAAGAAACTGCTTTACCTCCACGCGAGATATTCTATAATAGATTATCCGATAGTGATATTAGTGAGGGTGCGTATAATCACGCTAAGGAGGTATGGACCAAATTTCAAATGCGAACACTTGGAGAGTATAGCGATCTCTATTTGAAAGCTAATGTACTATTGTTAGCAGACGTTTTCGAAAGTTTTCGTGATAGCTGCATGCAAACTTATAATTTGGATCCTGCTCATTATTATACATTCCCACACTGAGAAAATGTTGGTACGGCAATCAGCCGGAGTGCGGTGGTGTAGCGCAACTATCGTTTTGGTGCTGCAGCTTCACAGTTCATCGGACAATATTTGTTTGGAACATGTAGCAGCATCTATACTGCATGAGAAGGACGGAGGAGACACCATATAGAGTATAATAGTTATACTCATCTATTTAAGATTTTAAATAATTTTGAATGATATTTTATTAGATATATATTAAGGAATGACCATAAAATAATAAATTTTATATAACTATTAAGTTTAAAGTGTATTCTTTATTTAAAAAATTTACAAATATAAAACTTATACACCAAACCGTGTAACGATGAAATGTGAACAATTTCTACATGTAAACAAGGAACATTTATCGGCAAATCATCATATTTTATATAGTATCTTATACATTCTCATCAATAATAAATGCGTGATAGTGCTCGTCGTATGTTATTTCCTCATAAATATCAACATGAAAAAATACAGTATCATTAAGTTTTATAATTTTCAAAATTTCACCAAATTTTTTTTCCGAATCTTTTATATCATAGATGATAAATGTTCCTTTTTTATATATGAGATTATTTATTTTTACAAAATTAGGATACGTAAAGTTTACAAAATAAAATGAAACCTCGTAGTTTATATTTCATTAGCACCAAATTGAATAGCACTTTTTGTTTGATATATATTTAGTATTTCGCAAATTCGCAAAGTTTCTTTTCGTGCAATAGTCTTTAGTAAATTAACGGAAGAACTGGTTGCTTGAACAGTTGATTTTAATAATCGGTGACGGGATTCAAATCTCATGCCCCAAAAATTAATCAATGGTCCATTTTGAATAAGAATTTGTGGGTAATGCACCATCAAATGATATTTAGGCTTTAAGAGCCTGAAGAGCTTTATATATATTTGTTGATGATCGTGAATTAAGCTTTTCAAAAACTTGGCATCTGTTTCATCAGCTGTGGGCGACATTAAAATATCAATTATTTTCCTAAGATATTTAAATAATTGCCAACTTTCATCACTTTCCTATACCTTATAACCAATTATCACACCTAAGTATCGGACAAGACATAGCATTTCTGCTGCTGTTGCCGTTAAATGTATTTTGTTATTATTTAATTTGTTCAGTGTTATCTCTGGGGGCACATTATTTTCATTATCACCATATTTAAAATTTGGATACAAATATTGAAAAATTCTATACTAAAATATTCTTTCACAAATATTAAATTATACAATATAGAGCCTAAATCGTATTCGCATACTGCTTCAAGCACTTCATACATAACATCGACACTCAGGTTGTTAACAATATGAAAATTGTTCACTTCATTAAAAATAGATCTCTCTTTAATTCCAGTTTGTTTGGGAGCTATAAATTCAACGTCTAAATTATAATTATAAATAATTCTTAATCTATTAATATCTTCGATGAGCATGTTTGATGCAGTTTCTTTATCAACTGGGCATATTCTACAATAGTGATTAGCCTGAGTGACTCTACAAAGCCGAAAATTGCATTCAATCCCGCATTATCTCCTAGGATTGAACAAAATTGAAATTTTACAATCCGAGCCTCACCATTGACATTAACAGTAACACCAATTGATTGAAGAAAATTTAACTCGTCAACTAATTGTTTAAATATTCGATCATTTGTAGTATTTATTTTATCTTTCGCATAAATCAAAAGTGTTAAAAATATACTAGCTAAACGTGAAGAAATTTTCGGCGGCAGACAAGCTATGGTAGTAGTAGTGGTAGCTAGACGGTTCCTGGAACATGGTGGTAAGGGGGGTGCGGGTGTGCGGGAGGAAGTGTCTTCTTAAAAGCTAGGGTTTATTGGGTGATGAGGAGGGTGCGGGTGTGCGGAGGAAGTGCCTTGGCTGTGGGGAGTGTGAGAGAGACAGAGAGAGAGATCCCTCTCACCCTCTCTTTCTCTCTTAGTCTCTAACCCCTCTCCCATCACCCTAGGGTCCGGCTGGTTAGTTATCCTGACAGTTACCCAGAGAACATTTTTGTATTTCAGTTGGTGGAGGAAAAAGTTTCATTTTTCTCCACTAGGTGGCGATCACGAAAATTACTGGGGACAGCTACACCGCTAGGGGTCCTCAGCATCTTACAGACTACCATCTTTTTTCTTAGGCCTGCCCTCGGAGGGTCTTTTCTCCCTCCACATACTTATCCTAGACCCTCCCACTATTTTTCTACTATGGACCCTCCATTTAACATGATTTCACATTTTCTTAAACCTTGAGCACTAGGTAGATTTTTTTTGTTTTACACAAGTTAGTAATAATTATAAATTGAAAAAATATGCGAGTTAGCATTGTTATTATTTTAGGACGTCTTACGGACAGAATATTACAGGAAATGATTGAATTGTTTCATTTGAATTTCTTTGAACTAAGTGAGCGAGAGCCCGAAGATGTGTTAGATATATAGATAGTAAGTTATTATAGATGACCTCATTATACACTTTTTTTTTGAAAATCCTCTAATTTTTTTGTTTTTATCAACAATGTTATGCTTCTTACAAATGTTTTTAAGACCTATCAGGGAAATTGAGGAAGGAGGACATACGATTGACGATTCTTATACGTGATCGGTGGAGGAGGAAGAAGAGGAATAGATTCATATATTATATATTAACAAAAATTTAATTGAATGAGATATAATGTTACAACTTGCAAATAATGAAACAAGCGAATCTATTAAAACTTTGTTAAAAACTAAAGTCAATGTTCTTCTTGAAAACTTCCCTAATACTCTCTAACCATTTTTCTCCCCTCTCAACCGACCTCTACGCTATGGAAGGGACTTTCTCCCTCTACATACCCATTCTAGACCCACCTACTATTTTCCTCCTATGGGTCCTTCTTTTAATTTCACATTATACCTTTCTTGAACCTTGGATAGAGATTCCTTTTTTCTTACACAAGCTGTCGATAAATATAAAGTGAAAAAATATGCAGTATCAAATGGTTATTAATTTAGCGTATAGACAGAATTCTCCAGTAATTCCTATAATTACAAGAATAATAGGTGAAATTATGCAAAATTTATCACGAGTGGTAAATGAAGAAACAATCGAGACGGATGGAATGGAGTATGAAAATAGTAAGTTATTATAAATGAGATTGTATCATACATTTTTCTATAATCTGATGATTTTTTACAGTATCACGCTGTATGCAAATGTTAATGAGCGGTATCAGAATGATTGAGATAGAGGCAGGGATAATTCCGCAGGAAGAGGAGGAGGAGCAAAAGGAGGAGGATGAGGAGACAACGATGGATGTAGCAAAGGCTGAGGAATAGCTTCATATTATAAATATTATATATTAAAACTCTTTTTAGTTATATATATATATATATATATATATATATATTATAACGTGGATTTTGAGATCCCCTTTATAATAGAGTTTTTAGGTTATCTATCCCTGTAGGGAAAGTAAAGGCTGTGCTTCTCCTCCCTACTCATATTCCCCACCCGTTCAGGAGCGTACTCCTGAGCTATTTTGTATTATAACGACCTATGGTATTAGTCCTTGTTTTAAATTTGTATCGAGTCAGCACGTATGTGCCAGAATACTTGTTGTTTAGGTTTAAGGAATGGATGAATGTGAGAGTATCCTGACGAGCGAGGAGGAGGTAATTGAGATGAAGGGGAAAATTGGAGCGAGTCGTCCCTGGAGCGGCCCACTATGGACTTGGAGGTGGAAAGCGACGGAGCGAAGAAGTTAGAAGAAAGAAGGAGATGTTTTTCTACCAGTACCCTCCCTCCCAGCCCAGGCCCCCTCCCCCAGTATTGCTAAATAGAGACCCACGCATAAGTACCTGTAAGTACTACGCGAAATGGGACTATTTACTGGGGAATAGGCGACCAGATGCGTAGTACAATTACTCACGCGGCCCGATTTCGGCCAATCAAGCGACCTGGTTTTGAGAAAAGAGGACGAGGAGATGGGTCGGAGAGGAGAGGAACTGTAAAGGAAGTGAAGAAGGTTTGACTGGAAAAAGAGTCGTACGAAGAACTTCGACGAGGAAGGAATCGGGTCCGAGGTGGGACCGAACAGAAGTTAGAGGAAAGAAGTCAGTCGTTCCAGACCAAGGAATCAGGAGCAGAGGAGTAAGAGGATGCTCTGAACGAAGAAAGGGAGGACTACCAGGCAGAATACCGGACTGGACCTGTGAAGGGGGCGGCTCGCCACTGAAGTAGAATCTCCAGGAACAGGTTAGATTTCTTTCCAAGGTCCTCCCTGAGTGGTGGTTAGTGGGTGAGATGGGCCCAGGAGGGGGGAGGCACCCTGTGGGAGGTTTTCGGGGACACTGTCTCTTCCGCCAGGGATGTGAGTCGCGGAGGGAGTAATTTTCCCCTTTTCACGAGGGCCCCGGGACTCCCTGTAGGGCGCTTCTTCCCAGGCATCTCCCCACCGGAAGGCAAAGTTAGTAGGGTGTAATCTTCGGCTCATATTGACCACTTTCCCCTTCTTTTAGTTTATTTGTACAGGGAGTTATTATTATCGTAGAGAAAAGAATGCCGTCGGTTGTCTTAATAGAATAATCCACAAGGCTGAGGCGCCGACTCCTGTAAGAGCGTAGAGATGTTTCGTTAAATATCCCGCTCACGTGTGCGGACGGTATCCGATCGGTCGTAGGACGGGACTTGAACTTGCGCGGTCATCTAGTGATTAGCGAAGTGTCGGGTGTCTCTTGAATGGGCCTTGACCGAGTGCCTATCCGTGGGGCTCCTTCGGAGGGCGTCGCCGGAGGATGTGTGCCCATGGCGTGCCTCCCCTATGAGTAGAGGTCTCAAGCCTTGGATGGAACCCCCTTCGGGACGTGGTTAACATAAGGGAAATGGTCATTTATCCCCGTCATCGGGCCGATACTACCACCAGGGAGTCACCTACCTGGTACGATCAGCCAGGAGATCCCTCCTCCCCGCTCCTCGGGCGGGAAGAGTATGATTGAGAGAGAAACAGTGCGTGAATGTTGAATGGTATGAGTGTGTACGTGAAATTTGGTAGAAAACTCGTGATCAGGAAGATTATACGGGGCTGTTCTGAGCGAAATGTAAACTAAACGAATGAATAAAGCCCCAATAATTACCCCTGAAGTGAGTATGTGTGGTTAATTTGCGAGCAATTTTGTAACGAGTAGCCATCCTGTCCTTGTTCTACACCCGTCCTAATCCTGCCCCTCTCTTACCTTCGGGGACTGACTAGCCGCAGTGAGGATGAATTCTGGGAGAAGATTTTGAGAACCTGGGCTCTAACATCGAGCCTGGCGCCCAACAAAGTTTCGAGATAGTATGTTTCCCTGTCCCGGGATCTTTACAGGTTTGATTAGGAAGCTCTCAGATTATACGTGATAGTGTCCTGCATGCCGTAAGGTGGCAGAATATTGTACGTTATAATATATATATATATATATATTGTGACGATACTGTCTATCCCGAGGGATAGCGTAGAAGGGGAGGGAGGAGTGATCCCTCACCGATCGCGTTCGCGTCCCAATCGGCGACTCCCTACAAGACCCGGACGCCTTCGATGTAAATTTGTTTATAATACCCGAATATTTATTTATACAGAGGGGGTTCTAACCCTCGTACGCGAATATAGGGGGAGGGGTGCTAATACAATAATTCCTCAACTTTGGTTAACTCTCTTTATTATAAATTCCGTCCTCAATACAATAACCGGTTCTCCTTACACGGTACAATTGTGTGACGCGAGGTCCTAAGTGTGGACGTGGCCTAAGTAGTGCGAATGCGGCTGAAGCTCCGATGACGCAGTAGCTAGCCTCGCGCTCGAGCCACTAGTTGGCGTTCGCGGCGGACCCCACCTAGTCGCGCGGTACTCGCGCGCCACCGGCGGATTCCTAGGCTAACCACTACGCGGCGCTGCGCGGATAAGTCCCTATTTCCACGCGTGCGCGTCACTCGATGGTTATTCGCACTAACTCCGTTCCCGCGTACTCAAACACAACAACGACCCGGATTGTTTACTTTTGGGAGTCTAAGGTCGCGAGTCTTCACGATAATTATACTAAGTCCGCGGCCTTGAACCGACTCAAGGGAACGTTCCTGTCAGCGGTCAAACTCACAACGAATCGATGCAATCCCGAATACTTTTACTAATTCGCGCTTTTACACAATATGACGTTCGTTACAGGTCCGACGGAATGACCACTCCGCTAGGTTGCCCGCTTACCCGTGACAGGTGAGCAGGGACAGCGGTTCCCTATAAAACCGTTCGGTGCTACGAGCCCTAAAGCCTGTAACGTAGGGGTCAGCCACCTCGCCGAACCAAAGTAGATCGCACGCGTTCGTGTGCAATACCGGTAGTACTGCACATTGCTGACACCCGGACTTCTTTTCCGGAAATGCGTCAAACCTTGGGCGTCGGCCGTGGATGTGGAGACTTATTGGTTGTCATGTGTCGAAAGATCATGGCGCTACTGACGACACATGACCTATTAAGCCTCCTACATTTATGCGAGTTCTGCGACCCTCAAGTCGAGTCTTATTCTGTGCAAGCTTAGCCGCTGCCGCAACATCCGCGTTCCAAGGTCGTAACTCTAATGTTCGTTCCACGGGAGCAGAGTACTCCACCTTATTCTAATAAACCTCTTGCCCAGTCGCCGTGTAATGGTAGTTAAGTCTAGTAATATTAAAACCGAACTAAGTCGTGTAGTAATCATCGCGAGTGTGTATCTTTCAGTCGTGCCTAACACGTACCGTTCTGAAAGATAACAACAACTGTCACGAACTGATCATAGAAAATTAGTTCGAGTAACCCACAACCATAAGAGAGTCTAGTCTCTCTAATAGTTGTGACGAATAGTTAATAAGCCTGCGAATGCTGTTGAAGCATAATTAGTCTTTACTGTAAGTACAATTGTAATACTTGAAAATACATAGTTTTGTGTCAAATCTGCTGTTCCAACGTATGTTTATACATACTATCATTCACCCCGAATCTTGCCAATTCATTACATTCTTACCGCTCGGAGTGTAATATTTTAGTTCATTGTACTGTGAGTCGAAAAACTCAATCGGCGTTTCTACTGACCCAGACTTTAGTGTCAAGTCAGCCGAAACTCGATAGATAGGCGGCCACGACTGCCCAGTACGTAACAAATCTGGTGACAGCGGTGGGATTTCGCAGGTTATTCTGCTCCCATAGAATTTCCTCAGGGTGTGAACAGTTTTTTTGTCACAGTTTTATTCACGATTTTCTACTAACTTCCTATATAAAATGGCTTTCACCCCTACCCGATCACCACCCGGACCTCCACCTCTTCCGCCCGCTAACGGTAGCAACCGCGGAAATGTGTCCGGTTATTTAAATGTTTCCAACGGATTTTGCTATCCCCGAGGATAGGTCCTAATTCAACTTCAAACTGTACCCTCTTATAATGGCTCCCGCGACGATCTGGGACCTTTTATAGAAAATTTAAAAAATATTTATTCTACCCTGTCGGACGCCGCACGTCAGGAATTCGTTCCTTTGGTATTGGCCAAGCTAGTTGGTTCTGCCCGTATGAGCGTTACTGGTAAACGGTTTCCTACCGTCAAGGACTTGATCACTTACTTACGACGAAAATTTCAACCTCCCCGGACTTTCATAGATTTGGTCACACAATGCGGAAAATTAGCGATGCGTCCTAACGAAGCCTTGGGTTCGTATATAGACCGAGCTGAACGCTTGAAAGCTGACCTTGATGCCGCGTACGAAAACAAATACGGGTCAGAATCGCTCGACTTGATACAGGGGCCCAATGATCGAGAATTTCTGGAAGTATTCATGGATGGATTAGCTCCTGAATATTACACGCCCGTGTATTCCAGAAATCCCCGAAATCTACAAGAGGCTTGCGACTACGCGCGCTTACGGGAGTTTGGTATAGAGAGAAGAGAAACCTTCGATCACTCCCATTATCCTCCTTATTCCCAGAATCTAAGTGCTTATCCACCTTCCCCGTACTACTCCTCCTACTCTTCCCCTGATCCTCCTCTATACCCTCCGTTCCCCCGCTATCCTCAAGTTCCACCTGCACCTGGATCTAACGGTTATCCACCTCCTCCCGATCAACACTATCTGTCACGACCCCCTAGACCTCCACAGTCAGAACCCTACGATCCGGAGCTCACCTGTGGACGGTGTTGAAGGGTTGGGCATAGAGCATCCAGCTGTCGGGCTTCCCCTGTATATCCTTCCAATACGCATGTTCCTACTACTGCAGTAATGGAGGCTGTCGAAGAGATCGGTGATTTAAACTGCGATCAGGTTCGCCCGAGCGACGCGTCGACGAACCCATTGTAGAAACCGCGTCCGTGCAAATTCTAACAGCACCCCGGAAAAAGGGAAAAGACCCGCCACCTGCACCCACCATTATGAGCTATTCGCCTCACGCGACCTTGGTACTCAAGAAAGTTCCCCAACTGCGCTACTTGAACGGAGAATTTTTGGTGGATACAGGCTCACACATTAACATCATAGTGTATAATGCCCTTCGGGAGGATATCGGCCTTGAATACCCCGATTTCCCGGCCCTATGAGGTCTCAGAGGACAACTAGATGTAGTAGGATCAGTCACACTTACCATCGATGAGGAACCTCATAGATTCCAAGTCATAGAGGACTTTGACCTCCCTTACACCGGAGTATTGAGGATGCCCTTTCTCAATCAAACTGAGGCGCAGATATCCCTGTTACATCGGACCTTGGTTACCTCCAGTAAACCAGTTAGGCCCCTACCATTCAAAAACAGTGACGAGCTCCTAAGTATACGAGAAGGGTGTACTACGGCCAACATCGCTCATCACCCTCCTCAGTCCCTTAATGTTACCATAAGCCCTCCGGCAACATCACCTCCGGAGGAAGATTCTCCAACCACTCTTCCCTACCTAGGCGAAGATCCTAGAAGAGAGTTACCCTACGAAGACGCTATACCTGGAATTGAACCTTTAAAACCCCAGGAAAGGACTATAGCCTTGGAAACCCTGTTCCTTAACCCATCCCTGGAAGATCCAGACGCTCAACTTGTGATTAGTTCATTAATTCACGAGTATTACGATATATTCTATTTGCCCGGAGATCGACCTAACACTGAGAATAAAGCTGATCTTTACCATGAAATCGATACCCATGGAGGAGCAGCCTTTAAGATCCGACAGTACCGAATTGAAGAAACGCTTCATTCTGAGGTACAAAGCCAGGTCAACGTACTCTTAGAGAACGGCATAGTGGTCCCTTCCTCATCGCCTTACAATTCCCCGTTGCAGATTGTACCAAAGGCTCCCGACTCTCAAGGAAAGAAGCGGTGGCGCCTAGTTACCGACTTCCGTCGACTGAACGAACCAACCGTAGGAGATTCTTACCCTCTTCTTATCATCGTGGACATCTTGGACCAACTAGGCGGATCCAAGTATTTTTCTATTTTCGACTTGGCCAGTGGATTCCACCAAATTCACCTCCATCCCCGGGATCGACATAAAACAGCATTCTCTACGCCCTTCGGACATTACGAGTACACTCGGATGCCCTTTGGCCTCAAGAATGCCCCCGCCACCTTCCAGCGCCTCATGGATCGAGTCTTACAAGGACTCCAAGGACAGGAACTTTTTGTATACCTTGATGATATTATCGTATTTTCTGCCACGCTTTCTGAACACATCGACAAATGCAAGCGCTTATTCAGCAGAATTCGACAATACGGCCTCAAATTACATTCGGAAAAGTGTGCCTTCCTAAAACAACAAATCACTTATTTAGGTCACCTAATTAACCCGAATGGCGCCCAGACCCTTCTCTTTAAGGTGGAGGCTGTACGAAAATTTCCAGTACCTACCAACCCCAAGAACATCAAACAGTTTTTAGGATTAGCCGGTTACTATCGACGTTTCATTCTAAATTTTGCTCAAAGAGCCAAACCTCTGCCTCAACTGCTCAAGAAAGGCATCACCTTTACTTGGAACGAGGAAGGCCAGGCCAGCTTCGAAGACTTACGAGCTTGCCTGTGTGAAGCTCCAGTTCTGGCCTATCCAGATTTCCAGATTCCTTTCATCATCACCTGCGACGACTCTGAATTTGCTATAGGAGCCATTGTCAGTCAAGGAAAACTCGGATACGATCGACCCATAGCATACGCATCTCGTACACTCACCGATCCTGAAACTCGCTATTCTACATCCGAGAAAGAAGGACTGGCTGCTGTGTATGCTATTAAACAGTTCCGTCATTACGTATATGGAAGAAAATTCACTCTCGTCACTGACCACCAACTTCTTGTTTGGCTCAGCAAGGCAACCGACCCCACCATTCATATCCAAAGATGGAAGCTCTGTTTAGAGGAGTTCGATTATGAAATCATTTATAAGAAAGGGGCAACTAACTGCAATGCTGACGCTTTATCACGGAATCCTGTGCCGATTGCTCTGCCTGTGTTCCGCGATAATCCCAGTTACCTTCCCCATCAGAAACAACTTCCGGTGGACACCCAGTCAATTGGTGCCCGCCTGAGGAGCTGTCGCCGGGACGAAGCCGGTCCCCCCATTAACTATGCCGAATTGGACTCTTCTACCGATCTCGAAACCTCTACAGAAGTCCACCCTTTAACGAAAATCGACTCCAGCCCCCCTACAAGCATGTTACCGACCCTTATGGAAGAAACGACTCTCCCCGACGACAACAACTCGGAAAACCCTCTAGAGGACATATCCGAGGAACCCAGTGTTCTCGGAGATTTATTCGAGGCCGTGTGTACCCCACTGACCCCCGAACAATGCTCTATTCTTACCGAGTTGAGCAATAGTCAAGAAGAAATCCATACACTTTTGAAGTCCCTCCACAACGAACAATCATCGGATGAAGAGACTGAATCCGAAGAGGAAACCGATGAGGACTCGTGTTTCACACCTACCGCAACATCTGAACCCCTGAACTTTACTCTCTCCTCGCCTACTAGAATAAAACCCATAGGATGCTCCATTTGGATACCCAGTGATTTTGAAAAACCCGAAGATGAACTTTCTGGCTCCGACGCCGAGTTGGATATCACCGTCGTGACGCCACCCAAAACAAAACCTTAACACCCCCTCAATACGATCCATCCCTAGATCCTGGTCTTAGCCGTATTGAACCCAATCCTATCTCAGAAAAATTTCCCTTTTGCTCCCTCCCTAACCCCATGAAATGTAAGATAGAAAGCTCTGCATATGTTCTGTGTCACCGGCCCAGCAACATCGTCCATCTGATCGCAGCTGACTGTTCCTTTCAAGATCCCATTAGCCAAATACTAATAGAAACTGGAAGAATCGATCTGAAAACCATGAAAAATCATCCTTTTCCTCTTGGGTCCATTTTAACCTTTTCCTATAAAACTACCAAAATCATCCTGGTCATCACTCATCTCTGCGAAGTAATCCCCGCCAGTGACGAAGAAATTCATAATTCTCTGAAAAAGCTAAAAGATTTTGTTCACGAGAATAATATTACAAAGTTCAGCATCGGTCCGTATAAACTCGGAACCACTCGGCTGACTGCGCGTTATTAGAGCTCCGTCTTTTCGCGTGCGTTCCACGATGAAGATGTCGAAATCACTATCTGCACTGGTGAAATTGTGACTCCTCCAGTTCAGACAAGACGACACATCATTCTGGAGTATCATGGAGGCTTAATTGGAGGTCATAAGGGAGTGACCAAGACTTATCATAGGATTAGGGAACATTATAATTGGCCCGGTCTCCATAAGGACGTCCAGAGTATTGTACGATCCTGCGATAGTTGCCAACGGCAGAAGCTTGTTCGCGTAAAACCTAAACTACCTATGCTAATAACGGATACCCCCTGTGCTCCCTTTGATAAGGTAGCCCTCGATACAGTAGGCCCTTTCCCTGTTACACCCTCCGAAAACTTGCATGTTTTAACCATGCAGTGTAATTTGACTAAATTTTGCATTGCTGTCGCAATACCTAATATTCGCGCCGCTACCATTGCTGACGCATTTTCAAGACACTTTGTTGCTTAATTTGGACTTCCGCGTGCCATTCTCACGCATCGAGGCACCAGCTTTTTAGGAAAATTACTCAAGGGCGTAACCTCTCTTTTCAAAATCAAACATCTGACTACCACCGGTTATCGACCCCAGACCAATGAATCCCTAGAAAGAAGTCATCTAGTGCTCACTGAATACCTAAAACATAACATCAACCAATATTCGGACTGGGATTTATTCATTCCCTTCGCCATGTTCTCCTATAACACTTCCGTGCACGAAGCTACAGGGTTTACGCCATATGAATTAGTTTATGGATGCAAAGCACAGTCCCCCGTCTCTGCTTATGCGATCGAAGAGTTATTAACCTACGACGCATATGCACAGGAGCTAGCTCAGCAGTTAGCCCGGCTTCACGCTTTAGCCAGAGAACGCGAAATTCAAGCTAAAGAAAAATCCAAGGAATACTACGATCGAAAGGCCGCTGTTGTCTCCTATTCGCCTGGAGACTTGGTCTATGTCCTAAGAGAACCTAGAAAACATAAACTAGACTCTCAGTATATAGGGCCATATGGCATTGATTCGATCAACGACACGCACAACGCTATCCTCCTTACTAATGCTGGAGTTTCCATCACCAAATATCTAGATAAACTAAAGCCTGCCTCCGCACCCCCCTATCCTACCATCACCTCTACTAACCGTGAAATTTAATGCATGTGTATCTTTTTTTTGTAGAGCAATTCTTGATGATAATTAGCTTCCAAATTGCTCATACAAAGTGAAGCCCTTGAGGATGGCACTGCTCCGTAACAGCGAAAGGAACTGGCGAGGAACTTTGGGTCATATAAAACCCCACGCTTGCGACAATTTCAAAGAAAAGACGCTCCATTACATCGTTATAACTTATCTATTCATCTATTCCTTACTCTCAGTCAATCCGTGCCACTCCAACATCTTTTGGAACCCACACAGACTCTACCAGTCAAGATACGCTCCGAGAAAACCAAGACGCAGGACGCTGCTCCCTACCAAATCCCTGCCCCTCCCCCCTACCTCCTCCAACGGGAACCTTATAGGTCTGGATGGGATAGGAAAAACTCAACTACGCCAAATTAACCTTAACTTCTATATATTGTTACATTTCTCCTCGTCCCTTAATCTATCATTACAATTATAAATTTTTCTTAGAATTCTAAAATCCGTGGATGCCGAGGATCTCCTCTTCTGTCAACTCCGGTTCATCATTGGACCACCTGTCCTCCATCTGAGGATTCGGCCGCAACCATCGGGAGTCTTGCAGCCATCGGACCCCCAGGAAATCGAAGTCCTCGCGCAAGGACCACTCCTCCCCTAGCCTGTCCAGGAACCAATTATTGGTCTCCCGCAGGTCCCTCCTCTCTTCCCTGACGGCCCGCATCTCCCCGAGGTCTAGCAGCAACGTTAAAAGAAAAAAAGGGGACATTCCGTCAGATATACTTCTACTCCCCACTCGAAGGAAATATTCTTTCTCCTATTGAACCCTTTACTCGCCCCCTCGTGATCGCACCAGCACGCTCCTCCAGTGCTTCCTTCATCTGTATATGACTGGCCCTCTCATTCTGGTATCCACAGGTTGTTTCACTATCAGGAAATTTCGAACCCGTCCGGCTTGGTGTTAATCAGAACAATATCGTTCCGCGTCAATACCGCACTTTTATACCCAATTTCCTACTCCCCTCCCGATTACAACACCAACTGTGTGACGCACGAGATTCACCGCACTACACAAACGAAATCACCATGACTACCATTATAAATATATTATGTATAATGATGTTAAGCATCACGCAGAACTCCTGGACCCACGTATACAACATCACTCACCTGAAACACAACCCTGGCATCTTCTTTGAAAAAATCGCAACCCTACAGTACTAGCCTGTGCTATGGAAGGTCGCCACAACCATTGACATCGCCAATTTGACTAGTCAAGCCCCTAATCTCGGAAAATTCTACGACACTCTCTTCTTTGTGTGCAATGGCAACATCTCTTGCATCAATGACAGTAAACTCGAAGAGATCGGACGCAAAATTGTTGACACTGAACTTTTTGCTTCAATACTTCGCCGAGGCTTACATCCTACAGACCTTAATCGGAGCCGTAGAAGCGCTCTACTACGATTCGTAGGAGGACTCTCTAAAACCCTTTTTGGTACCTTGACCGAAGAAGATGGCGAATATTACACCAGCGAAATATTAAAGCTACAAGAAAAAGGAGCATACACCGCCCATTTGCTAGAAAAACAGACGCATGTGGTACAGTCGGAATTCTCCGCCTTGCACCTTTCTATCACTAGCCTAAATAACCATACCCAATAGCTTCAAGAACCAACCAAGGCCTTAGCTGACGATATCGCTCTCACCGATGACGCCCTTGAACAAGAAAAACACGCGAAGGTACATCCAGATTACGTCCGACAAATGGAAATGTCCACAGACCAATATAGGACCAGTATTCTATTCCTTGTGGATGCTGTTCTCTTCGTTCATCGTGGAATTTTGCACCCTATGATACTTACACCTACCCGGTTACAACAGGCCTTCCAGGAAGCCACCCTCAAGACCGGATTTCCCTGCCTTTCGATGAAGAAGAAATAATGATGGAGGACATCCAAGAACTCTCTCACCTACATGTTAATCATTACAAAGGACAACTGGTTGTCGTCATCGAAATTCCTCTCCTCAACAAGGAAGAATACCATCTGTACAAAGCTTATCCTTACCCAACCCACCATAATCGTCTCGATAACCAAACTATCACCACCTTTATTCAACCTGCCCATCCCTATCTGACAGTCTCCTCTTCCCAACGCTTCTACACCCCCATTCCTTCCGAATCTCTATCCCATTGCCTCCATCACCTGAAAACATACTACTGTGCTCCTGGAGCACCTCTTCATAAGATCTCGTATAACCAGGAATGCGAGTTATCCATCCTCCAGCACCATGACACCACCCAATGTACTGGTAGCGACATCAGAGTCGCCTCTTTCAGCGGTCTCTTCTGGACACCCTTGGTCCAACCCCGAACCTGGTTATACTCTCTACCAAAACCTGAGAAAATCACCCTCATCTGCCAAGGAAACGTAAGAGGGACTGAAACCATCCTTGGAAATGGAATTATACAGTTAGAAGCTGGATGCTTCGCGGATACTACATCTACTCAGCTACGATCTCTGCAAACCCTGATGGTGTCCGATGTGACCCACTTCGAAGACCTAGAGCCGATGCCTCTCCCCGAACTTCTACCCGAAGGTCACCTACCAACTCTACAGAAACTGATAAAAATACAGCCCATTAAAACTAAACCACTAGCGGACTGGAATCTATCAAAAAACAGCGTAGCCCTAAAGGACATAGCCCGAGAAGCAAAGGATCTGCAGAGACAAGATTCCACTACCCTTAGAGCATCTATCATCTCATATGCTTCATCTGTGTGGATCTCTATTTATATTCATTATATTAATTGCTGCGGCCCTGTGGTTTAAACGAAATCCGACACCTGCGCGTGCCAGCCCGACGTCAACCACCTCTATCAAAGTTCAAAGCACTCCAACGACAGCAGCCGAGAGCATGCCAATGCTTCCGGTACGCACCGTCAGAATGCCATTTCAACAACCTATTCGCCACGAGCAGAGTATGCCCTACCTGGAACCAATATCAATGCCACGGGACTCGCTACCTTTTAGTTAATAAGCACCAAATTCCTCTAAAAATTTTCGGCAGTTGGCCTACCCCATACTTCTCGTCCTGGAAACATTGAGCTCCACAGGACAATGTTTCATCTAAGGGGGGAGGTGTAACGTAGGGGTCAGCCACCTCGCCGAACCAAAGTAGATCGCACGCGTCCGTGTGCAATACCGTTAGTATTGCACATTGCTGACACCCGGACTTCTTTTCCTGAAATGCGTCAAACCTTGGGCGTCGGCCGTGGATGTGGAGACTTATTGGTTGTCATGTGTCGAATGATCATGGCGCTACTGACGACATATGACCTTTTAAGCCTCCTACATATATGCGCGTTCTGCGACCCTCAAGTCGAGTGTTATTCTGTGCAAGCTTAGCCGCTGCCGCATCATCCGCGTTCCAAGGTCGTAACTCTAGTGTTCGTTCCACGGGAGCAGAGTACTCCACCTTATTCTAATAAACCTCTTGCCCAGTCACCGTGTACTGGTAGTTAAGTCTAGTAATATTAAAACCGAACTAAGTCGTGTAGTAATCATCGCCAGTGTGTATCTGTCAGTCGTGCCTAACACGTACCGTTCTGAAAGATAACAACAACTGCCACGAACTGATCATAGAAAATTAGTGCGAGTAACTCACAACCATAAGAGAGTCTAGTCTCTCTAATAGTTGTGACGAATAGTTAATAAGCCTGCGAATGCTGTTTAAGCATAATTAGTGTTTACTGTAAGTACAATTGTAATACTTGAAAATACATAGTATTGTGTCAAATCTGCTGTTCCAACGTATGTTTATACATACTATCATTCACCCCGAATCTTTCCAATTCATTACATTCTTACCGCTCGGAGTGTAATATTTCAGTTAATTGTACTGAGTCGAAAAGCTCAATCGGCGTTTCTACTGACCCAGAGTTTAGTGTCAAGTCAGCCGAAACTCGACAGATAGGCGGCCACGATTCCCCAGTACGTAACAAGCCCTAGCCCACCCCGGGACGTCACTGGACTTTATCACAAAACGAATAATCACCCTAATTCCTCCTTACAATTGGCTGGCTCTCTTCTTTATCTCTCTCGTCTCGCTCTCGCCTCTCGCCTCTCTCTCTCTCTTTCTCTTTCTCTTTCTCTTTCTCTTTCACTTTCTCGCCCTTGACCCTGGCCCGAAGGGCTGGTAGGCTCCGCTGTCCGGTATGGGTTGGCGGCAGGGTGGCAGTCGTCGCATTTAATAGCACGTTTCTCTTTTTATTCACGTATGCGGCGGCTGCTGCTCTGTCGCAGAATCAGTGTCGGCGGTGGGGAAAATTCTGGGCACTATGTGCCACCTTTGACATCTAAACTACGTGTGTCGGGGCAGTCCGCGGGAGCAAGTAAGGCCCTGCGCCTGTCCCGCCGCTGCCCCGCTACACCCATCGCGCGACACTAGGAAGCCGACAAGTTATCGATCCCCGATCAATAACTCACCGACTGATAACTTCCTAGTTCGCATACGACCCGCCTATCTAGCGCTTGAGATTAGCATAACGCTAGATGGCAGCTATTATAACGCTGCGGGAACGCAACGTTACAACTCCCCCCTCGTTAGGACCAACGTGGGGTGGCCAACTTCCTCCCGGTTAAAGCCGGCCTCTGGGGTGTTCCTATCTCCATCTAATTTCTTCTGGTGCGCGCAATCCTACAATACTACAATAAAAAAAACGCTCGCTTCAAACACACACATCCTTTATTACAAAAAAAATTCGGCCTATATAAACAACCAAAAAAAAAAACAATTATCCGGCTCGATACAACAACAACAAAAAATTGTTAATAAAAAAAACAAGACTCTATACAAAAAAACTTAAACACTAGACGCGGACAGACATTATACGCTCAGCAGGTGGAGGTCCTCCTCCATAACCTCCTCGTTCCTCTTCTTCTCCTCTTCCTTCTTCCGTTCCTTCCTCTCCTTCTCCCTCTTCCTCGCCTCCTCCTTCCTCCGTTTCTCCCGTTCCTCTTCCCTCCTCTTCTCAACGGCAGCGCGGATGCGCTGTCGCCGAGCCTCATCTTCTTCCTCCTCCTTCTTCTTCCTCTCCTCCGCCCGCCGACTTTGCTGGGCCCTTCCCTGGCCCTTCCGGCCACCCCGTCTGCCCCGATGCGCCTTCTTCTTCGGCTTGGGTACAGCCGGTCCGACTCCCGCCACTGGTGGCAGAGAGGCCCTCCGCGCGGGGGAATGAGCGCCCAGGCGGTTGCGGGAGTGGCCCGCTTCCCGCCGGAGCATCACATTCTCCCGGCGGAGACGTCACATCTCCACCTCCCAGCTGGCGGGCTGCGGCCCGGTGTACCCAGAGGCCTGAGCTGGGTGGTACGCCGGTGGGTAGGGGGTACCCCGCTCAGGGTAGCAAGGCGGAGGGAGGGAATATGCCAGTTGGTGTGGGGTGGAGGGGTGGTGGTGGTGGTGGTGGGAGGGTGGTAAGTAGGCGATGGGTGGGCCCACTGCTGGTAGGGGGCCCGGCAGGGGAATCCCCTGAAGCCAGCAGTGGGTCACCACCTGCTGAAGGTATGAGTCCATTTTCTGTAATAGGAGGAGGCTTCCGTCATCTCTCTGCAAAAAAACAATAGAAAAAAAAATCACGCTACACACATTCATCCATCCATCACACATTCAAGTCCGCACTCAGGTTCGCGAGGGTTAGGTTGGGTCTCGACGTGGGCGCAGGCGTGCCGTCCACGTAGACGGGGCGGAATCCGACGAATCGCTCACGACCGACATTCTCCGTTTCCTAGGAGTCCCTTTCCGTTTAATGGTCGGTTTTAGGGAAGGTACAGGGTCGCCGTTCCCTTCCCCCGCAATGGTTTCCTCACCAGGTTCATCGACGTCCGGAACGCAAAACGACGCGACAAACGGTTTTAGATCCGAAACGTGGACCTTCGGATTACTACGGCCTTGATTCTCAAGTTCGGAGACGACCGGCGATATTACGCGAACTATTTTAAACGGACCCTCGTACGATGGTGCTTGCTACGCAGCAAAATTATCAGCAGATGACGATAACGGTCTGCAGCGCCGCCACACTAAGTCTCCTACCTGATACCTGATATCGCGCCGGCCACGATTGTAATAGCGGGCTTTACGGGCAATCGCTTTTTCTATCTCTACCTGCACGATATCATGAATCAAAGGAGGACGTTTTAGTCGCGCCACCCAATTTTCGGGATCGCTCCTAAGTACTGTACGAGAACCTTCAATCTCTCGACGTAGATTCGGAGTAATTACTGGGTCTCGATCGAGGTTAAGTAACGCGGGAGATACTCCAGTCGACGACAGTGTTGCCAGAAAGTAGACCGTCGGGGGGGTCTGCGAATTTCCCCCTCCACTTACAACCACAGATGCAGGCTCGTTTGCGTGAACCATCCCCACTTCTACCACTGCTCGGTGGTCACGAACACAAGTAGAAATGTCCGTACATGTGTCGACTGGCTTCACTCGCTCTCGGCTATCCTCGAATTAAACAGAAAGCGGAGATACTCTCTCGGGCCTCTCAGTCTTTCTCGCTGTTAGCGTCTACCAGAAGATTCGAGGCAAAATCTTTACACTTCGCTTTACCGAAAATCTACCAATATTCGATGTTATTTACATTTGCAGCCAAATGCCTTTATACATGATTTTCAGCATATTTATTTATAAGCATTGACTTATTTAAATCAATAATAAATTAAGGAAATGCGTATTTGATATATAATAATTATTTTAACTACAATTTCATCGTTATATTTCGCTTATTTCCGTAAAAGCTGCATTTCATTAATTTATTATTGAATTTAGTAAGTCAATGGTTATTAAAAAAAAAAGAACTCGGCAGGAATCGAACCCGGACCAACGAATCGCCACGCGGTTACCTTACCGCCTAGACCACAAGGTTTCTTCGGTGCACCGTAAACAAAAAGTCTTCTTAAAGACTTGAAATTTTCTTTTGAAGCGTATAAATAAACGAGCAACCGACAGCTTTATTCATTATTATTCTGTCATAATGGTACAAAAATTAAAGAATAATTATATATTGAATAGTTTTCAAAAGCTTTTCCAATAGCCAAGAATAAAGATAAATAATCAACGCTGGTAGTTTCCGTTTTTGGCTATTGGAAAAGCTTTTGAAAACTATTCAATATATAATTATTTTTTAATTTTTGTACCATTATGACAGAATAATAATGAATAAAGCTGTCGGTTGCTCGTTTATTTATACTCTTCAAAAGAAAATTTCAAGACTTTAAGAATACTTTTTTTTTACGGTGCACCGAAGAAGCCTCGTGGTCTAGGCGGTAAGGTAACCGCGTGGCGATTCGTTGGTCCGGGTTCGATTCCTGCCGAGTACTTTTTTTTTAAGATTAAATTTTTTTTTTAATGACCGTTGACTTACTAAAATCAATAATAAATTAATGAAATGCAGCTTTTATGGAAATAAGCGAAATATAACAATGAAATTGTAGTTAAAATAATTATTATATATCAAATACGCATTTCCTTAATTTATTATTGATTTAAATAAGTCAATGCTTATAAATAAATATGCTGAAAATCATGTGTAAAGGCATTTGGCTGCAAATGTAAATAACAACGAATATTGGTAGATTTTCGGTAAAGCGAAGTGGAAAGATTTTGCCTTGAGTCTTCTGCTAGACGCTAACAGCGAGAAAGACAGAGAGGCCCGAGAGAGTATCTCCGCTTTCTGTTTAATTCGAGGATAGCCGAGAGCGAGTGAAGCCAGTCGACACATGTACGGACGTTTCTACTTGTGTTTGTGACCATCGAGCAGCGGTAGAAGTGGTGATGGTTCACGCAAACGAGCCTGCATCTGTGGTTGTAAGTGGAGGGGGAAATTCGGCACACTGACGGTCTACTTTCTGGCAACACTAGTCGAAAAATGCATCGCGGAATTAATCGCGAAACGGAATTCTGCGAGATGTACGTCCCAGTCTCGGTGGTCGCTCTCTACAAATATCATAATCATCGTTTTAATTACCCGATTCACGCGTTCTACCGGGTTAGCTTGCGCGTGATACGGCGGAATAGTAAATTGCCTAATCTGACGTTCATTTAGAAATTTGGTCACTTCCTTATTTACGAACTCGGTACCGTTATCGCAAAGAAATATTTCCGGTGATCCCCAACGGTAAATAACCAGCTCGCTAAAAGCTTTCAAGATGCTTTTGGCGTCAGCTGTGCGGATCGCACGCATTTCCACGTAACGACTGAAGTTATCAAGGAAGACTACTACATAACGCTGTTGGGCCTTACTCGGTGGGAAGGGGCCCATTATGTCTCCCGCAACAACAGTCCATGGTCGCTCCACTACCCGAGTTCCCATAAGTCCTACAGGGGCAAGCTGTACAGCTTTATGTTGCTGTAAGACTTTGCACCCGCGTACGAATTCTACGACGTCTTTGAAAACTCCCGGCCAATAGTAATCTTTGCAGATTCTAGCGTGAGTTTTCTGAACGCCAGCATGTCCTGCGGAAGTATTATCGTCAGCTTTCTGTAGGGCTAAAATTCGAGCCTCTTGCGGGAGGACTAACTTCCACGTATCATAATCGCGACCTATCGATTCGAGTATCACTTCCGGCCGATGGCAATACAGCCGGTTTCCCTCAACTCTCCAGTCCGGGTAAGCCCTTGGTCGCTGAATTACTTTTCCGCGTCGTGCTGTATACCACGGGTCGCTCTCGAAGTCGATACGCGACTGTGTGACCAAAGTTTCGCTCGAATTTTCGCTATTTTCTTCATTAACCGCGGAGACGCATTCATTTTCAGTGCCTACTGGGAGGGTGCGTGATAATGCATCGGGTACGTGATGCAATGCGCCTTTACGATGAACCACATCGAACGAATGATGTTGTAGTTCGAGGGCCCATCGACCTAATCTCCCTACTTGATCTTTCAAGTTATGTAGCCAACGCAAGCTACTGTGATCCGTGACAACCGTAAAATGATAGCCTTCTAAGTACGGTCTTAGTTTCCGAATTGCCCACACGACAGCGAGACACTCCTTCTCGGTCGTCGTGTAATTCCGCTCCTCTTTGAACAGTACTCGATTAGCGAATACAATCGGATGCTCTTCAATTCCGTGTCGCTGAGTTAATACTGCTCCTATTGCATAGTCGTTAGCATCTGTCTGTACTTGAAAAGGTCTCGAAAAATCGGGCCTTGCCAAGACCGAGGCCGAGCACAGCGCTTCCTTCAATCGCTCAAAGGCATTCTGTTGATCTTGATCCCAATGCCAGCGCACACCTTTATGCAATAACAAGACGAGTGTAATTTTGTCCTTCGACAGGTTGGGTAAGAAGCGTGCATACCACCCAACCATCCCTAGGAATCGGCGTATTGTTTTTAAGTCTTTTGGCGGCGTATAATTCATTAATGGCGCAGTTCGCTCGGGATCCAGAGCTAAACCCTTACGATTTATCAGATACCCAAGGAGCCAAACCTCCGACCTGCAAAATTTACTTTTCTCGCGATTGATTTCTAGACCCGCGAATCGAATAATATTCAACACACGCTCTAACCATCCTAGGTGTTCCGCGAACGTGTTCGTTACGATAATTATATCGTCCAGATAGACGAACACATACGGATCAAATTCAGGTGGAATTAACTGATCCATCATTCGCTGGAACGTCGCAGGAGCATTTGTAAGACCGTACGGCATACGCCTAAATTGGAAGAGTCCTTTTCCGGGTACTATAAACGCTGTAATTTCCAGACTCTCGTCTCCTACCGGTATTTGGAAGTACGCTTGACTTAAATCTTACGTCGAAATGTATCTCGCGTGGCGGAGTTTATCGAGAATGCTATCGATATGCGGAGTCGGGTACGCGTCTTTGCGCGTTACCTCATTCACGCGTCGAAAATCTATGCAAAGTCGATATTTTCCCCCCGGTTTTGGTACTATAACCGGACAGCTGGCCCAAGCGCTCGTGGAGGGTTCAATAATCCCTTCACCCAATAATTTATCGACCTCTTCGTGCGCTACTTTATAGATCACCGGCGACACTCTCCTTGCCGCTTGGCGGATTAGAGCCTGACCCTGGACATCTATGTGTTGTTTGACCAGGGTAGTCGCCGGGACTGGTCCAACCATCTCGGGGAAGTTATCACTTAGAAACTTCTCTAATACCGCGTTTTGCTCGCTAGTCATTTCAGCGATAACAAAACACGAAGATACGTGTGTCTCATTTGAGCTTGCCGCGTTTATTTTCGCGAATCTCAAATTTACTAGGTCGCGCGTTTGCCATAAATCGCGCGAAGTATCAATTATAACTCCGAATAATCGGAGAAAATCCATATCTAGGACACAGTCGTAGTTAAAAACCGGTACCATGCGGAAATACATTACTTTTCTTGTTTTTCCTAACTCTAATTCTAGCGCAATAACCCCAATTACTCGTGTTTCTGTACCATCGGCAGTACGCATTACTCTATCTTGCGACCTGTCAATCTTCGCTTGGATTCTTTCCAGCGTTCGATGTCCGAGGTACGATCGCGATGCTCCCGTATCTAATAGTGCAGGAAAAATTTGTCCAAATAATTCTAACTGCAAATAATAGCGGCCATCGCTATTCGGTTGATTAGTGAACGCATCACTCCGAACATAGCGACGAGTTCGGAGTATGATGTTCCGGTAGTGTACAATTTGACCCAAAAAATTTTGAGACAGTCGAAGCTGCTCTATACAATTGATGAATATGGTGGGGAATTACCGGAAGTTTCGTAGGTGCGCATAAAATGTGCGTATATAATTTGTGTTTATAAAATGTCAGTTGTATATACAGGGTGAGCAGAAATATGAGGTTACTAGAGGTAACAGACAATCAGGAAAGAAAATAATTTTAACTATAATCCGGAGAGAATTATTATCATCAAACTGTAATCTAAGATACGTATGAGTGATTGCATTTTTTATGTGTATTTTGTATACATATTTATGAAATGAATCTGTTACTTTGTGAAAACTTTTGATTTTAGATAAAGTGACATAAATACATAAAGAAGACAATAATAAATTAATATTAGATGCTTTGAATAACGCTGGTTGAAAAAATAGTATCACATTTCTTATCCATGTTTAAATATGAGGTATGTTCAAACTCAGAGTTTCCTCTTCGCTATAGCATTTGCAGAAAGATACACTGAGCGCAGTGAGTATTTCATACTATTATACTATTTAGATAATGCTTCTCTTACATTTTATACCAATAAATTCAATGTTGTACTATACCAATACTGAACTACAACTGTGGTACAGATATTATTTTACTGTGCAATTGAAATATTTGTAGAAGTCTTCTAAATTTTAAGTTTGGTTGTACTTTTTTCAAATATTGTGCAAAGTATCATAAATTGGAAGTTACATTTCAGAAATGTTTACAGGTACATTTGGTGCAGTTTCGTATTTACAAACAGAGAGGACGATCAAAGGAAAACTGCTATCGACACACAATGTTCTTGATGACAAAGTGGAATAGTTAGCAGCTTTGACCTTCATGTCTTTCAAGCCATGATGTCTAATGAATGCAATGAATAATTGAATGTAATGACTGATTACTAATGTTAATGTCATAGAAGAATCTACTATACTTTGGCTTCAATTATATATGGTAACAATATACTTTAAATGCTTATAATTACTTATAGTTTTGACAGTGCTTGAGAGCCTTGTGATATTCATTATTCTTATTTTAAATGTAAGGAATGTATAAATGGATTTTGGTTATAGCAATTAGGAGGATTTATTTCATGAATTGTACCATCAGAATAATCAAACTTTTTAACAAATATTAGTATAATTAGTATATTGTCAAAGCTTTTTTATTACAGTAAATTGCATTTTATTAAAGTTTTTGAATATATCAATTTAAATTTAATAATACTAAACCTTTGACTTTTTCAAGAGTTACTTTTTCAATTTTAGAAGCATCAATAATCTCAAACCACAATTCTGAAAAATAAAAAAATCTATGATTTATAAAAACTTTTAGAAGATGACATATGCACTTATTTATTACTATTAAAGAATGATAACAATTATTTACCTTCATTCCTTAAAAGTTTCTTTATTTGAAGTTGAATGTTTTTATTTAACAATACAGAAGTACTGATAAAATTATAAGCGTGCTTTAATTTTTCTGTTTCAGTCTTGCATACTTCCATCAACTTTTCCATAACTGTCCAACCTCCTTCATCATCCCAGAGCCAGTCTTGAAAGGAAAATGAATTTTGCCGCTTGTTCACGATATTTTTGCCGTGACCCCTATTTATTTGGGCCAATTCAATGGCGTAAAGTTTAATCATTTCTATCAGCTTCTCTGAAAGTTAAAAGTTGATTTATTACATTTAATTAAATTTAAATTATGTTTGATATCAAAGAGCAGAGGATTCTGATACACAGGGCTTTTACTGTAGTCACCTCTTCAGGTATACTTACCAACAAAATTACTGAGAATGGGATGAGAGCCCATTTTTTCCTTTAAAGCTTTATGGTACCTTTCCTGACCATTATTTGTGTTATCCTTTATGCGATAAATTGAAAAAACTTTTATACCTATCTGTTTTATCCAATAGTTTTTAAAATATATAAAAAAATGTTCAAAATTTTCATAAAGGGTTTGATTTTCTGCCGTCTTTTTGACAATTTCATTAAATACTTGCTCAATATAATCTGTAGGCAAATAAGCTAAGTTGCATATTTTTCGAAAGAGTACCTTAGCTTTGGAATATTCTATGATGTTATCTTTTGCCTTTTGAAATATTTTATCTTTTCTGGCTTTTTTTCTCAAACACTGTTGAAAATTAAAAACCCAATCTTCAAATATATATCTGTAGTTGTAGAAAAAAAACAATTCATACTGTAATAAGAAAACTAACTTGGACAAAATGAAATAAGCATCCAGTGATGTGACAATCCTGGAATACTGTTTTGATAGCGTTATGTAGACCAGTTTCATAATCGCAAATGAATTGTAGGGGTTCCAAAGACTTCATGACTTTTTCCTTTATAAATTGAAACATTTCTACATAAGTCCTTTCCGATTTATTGGACATGAGGACCCATATGATCGGTACAAACTGTTAATGTATGAAAAAAGACATTAATTAAGTTTTTGTGAATCACATTAAATATTTAAAACGATTAGATAAAATAGTTTTATATACTTTTTCACGATATTTTGCCATGATTGTCAGCAGCTGATAGACGTGGTCTATATTTGGCGATGTTTCGAATGTTGCATCGATAGAAAATATCGTGCAACAAGCAAATTGTTTTATAAACTTTTTATCAGCTAAAACAACTGAATTATTCTCGTTTCCATGCTCAAATTGAAAAATGGAAATTTGGTGGGCTTCATCATTTAATTTGAATTTCAATAAGCTCTTCCATTCCCTTCTATTCATTATTCTATCGCCGTCTCTCAATCGCTTGGGATTTTTAATTGGTTTCTTAATCCTCCAATTATGCAACGTACTTCTAATTTTTTTGTAGGGCACATTTGAAGCTTCGGACGGATTTCTGAGACAATATTACATTATCAATTTAAAATTAAAAGGAAATTTATCTTCCCTACCTTAATGCAACAGAATTGTATATGTTTTTCGGCGTACCTACGCCTTTACGCATAGCTTTTAATAATTTATGCCGAAACTGCGCTATTTTTGCAAATGTATCAGGCTTCTCATGATTATGTAGCTTCATAGATTTGAATTGATCATTCACGGTTTGTGCGGTTGCCAAGCAATTTTTGTCCTCGCATCTCAAGTAACTATCAGCAATTGTTAAATCAGTACTGATTTTGATCATTTCTCATGCAAATACAATAAATTACAAAATAATGAGCGAATGCTCCAACATTCAGGTTACATTTAATTGCAACAATTTATTGATGGTAATTAAAACCGAGCTTCAAAATAAGTTTACTTACGTTATTAATTGTCCCCTTTTATTTTTGTACAAATTCTTTTTATAATATACAAATCCATCGGGATATAAAACTGTGGGCATTAGTTTCTTATTACAACTAGCCATATTTTAAAACGAAATGTTTGCAATATGAAGTGCCTTGATTATTAAATTATTTATATTTTTGTCGAGGCCCTTCAATAATCAAGGCACTTCATATTGCAAACATTTCGTTTTAAAATATGGCTAGTTGTAATAAGAAACTAATGCCCACAGTTTTATATCCCGATGGATTTGTATATTATAAAAAGAATTTGTACAAAAATAAAAGGGGACAATTAATAACGTAAGTAAACTTATTTTGAAGCTCGGTTTTAATTACCATCAATAAATTGTTGCAATTAAATGTAACCTGAATGTTGGAGCATTCGCTCATTATTTTGTAATTTATTGTATTTGCATGAGAAATGATCAAAATCAGTACTGATTTAACAATTGCTGATAGTTACTTGAGATGCGAGGACAAAAATTGCTTGGCAACCGCACAAACCGTGAATGATCAATTCAAATCTATGAAGCTACATAATCATGAGAAGCCTGATACATTTGCAAAAATAGCGCAGTTTCGGCATAAATTATTAAAAGCTATGCGTAAAGGCGTAGGTACGCCGAAAAACATATACAATTCTGTTGCATTAAGGTAGGGAAGATAAATTTCCTTTTAATTTTAAATTGATAATGTAATATTGTCTCAGAAATCCGTCCGAAGCTTCAAATGTGCCCTACAAAAAAATTAGAAGTACGTTGCATAATTGGAGGATTAAGAAACCAATTAAAAATCCCAAGCGATTGAGAGACGGCGATAGAATAATGAATAGAAGGGAATGGAAGAGCTTATTGAAATTCAAATTAAATGATGAAGCCCACCAAATTTCCATTTTTCAATTTGAGCAGGGAAACGAGAATAATTCAGTTGTTTTAGCTGATAAAAAGTTTATAAAACAATTTGCTTGTTGCACGATATTTTCTATCGATGCAACATTCGAAACATCGCCAAATATAGACCACGTCTATCAGCTGCTGACAATCATGGCAAAATATCGTGAAAAAGTATATAAAACTATTTTATCTAATCGTTTTAAATATTTAATGTGATTCACAAAAACTTAATTAATGTCTTTTTTCATACATTAACAGTTTGTACCGATCATATGGGTCCTCATGTCCAATAAATCGGAAAGGACTTATGTAGAAATGTTTCAATTTATAAAGGAAAAAGTCATGAAGTCTTTGGAACCCCTACAATTCATTTGCGATTATGAAACTGGTCTACATAACGCTATCAAAACAGTATTCCAGGATTGTCACATCACTGGATGCTTATTTCATTTTGTCCAAGTTAGTTTTCTTATTACAGTATGAATTGTTTTTTTTCTACAACTACAGATATATATTTGAAGATTGGGTTTTTAATTTTCAACAGTGTTTGAGAAAAAAAGCCAGAAAAGATAAAATATTTCAAAAGGCAAAAGATAACATCATAGAATATTCCAAAGCTAAGGTACTCTTTCGAAAAATATGCAACTTAGCTTATTTGCCTACAGATTATATTGAGCAAGTATTTAATGAAATTGTCAAAAAGACGGCAGAAAATCAAACCCTTTATGAAAATTTTGAACATTTTTTTATATATTTTAAAAACTATTGGATAAAACAGATAGGTATAAAAGTTTTTTCAATTTATCGCATAAAGGATAACACAAATAATGGTCAGGAAAGGTACCATAAAGCTTTAAAGGAAAAAATGGGCTCTCATCCCATTCTCAGTAATTTTGTTGGTAAGTATACCTGAAGAGGTGACTACAGTAAAAGCCCTGTGTATCAGAATCCTCTGCTCTTTGATATCAAACATAATTTAAATTTAATTAAATGTAATAAATCAACTTTTAACTTTCAGAGAAGCTGATAGAAATGATTAAACTTTACGCCATTGAATTGGCCCAAATAAATAGGGGTCACGGCAAAAATATCGTGAACAAGCGGCAAAATTCATTTTCCTTTCAAGACTGGCTCTGGGATGATGAAGGAGGTTGGACAGTTATGGAAAAGTTGATGGAAGTATGCAAGACTGAAACAGAAAAATTAAAGCACGCTTATAATTTTATCAGTACTTCTGTATTGTTAAATAAAAACATTCAACTTCAAATAAAGAAACTTTTAAGGAATGAAGGTAAATAATTGTTATCATTCTTTAATAGTAATAAATAAGTGCATATGTCATCTTCTAAAAGTTTTTATAAATCATAGATTTTTTTATTTTTCAGAATTGTGGTTTGAGATTATTGATGCTTCTAAAATTGAAAAAGTAACTCTTGAAAAAGTCAAAGGTTTAGTATTATTAAATTTAAATTGATATATTCAAAAACTTTAATAAAATGCAATTTACTGTAATAAAAAAGCTTTGACAATATACTAATTATACTAATATTTGTTAAAAAGTTTGATTATTCTGATGGTACAATTCATGAAATAAATCCTCCTAATTGCTATAACCAAAATCCATTTATACATTCCTTACATTTAAAATAAGAATAATGAATATCACAAGGCTCTCAAGCACTGTCAAAACTATAAGTAATTATAAGCATTTAAAGTATATTGTTACCATATATAATTGAAGCCAAAGTATAGTAGATTCTTCTATGACATTAACATTAGTAATCAGTCATTACATTCAATTATTCATTGCATTCATTAGACATCATGGCTTGAAAGACATGAAGGTCAAAGCTGCTAACTATTCCACTTTGTCATCAAGAACATTGTGTGTCGATAGCAGTTTTCCTTTGATCGTCCTCTCTGTTTGTAAATACGAAACTGCACCAAATGTACCTGTAAACATTTCTGAAATGTAACTTCCAATTTATGATACTTTGCACAATATTTGAAAAAAGTACAACCAAACTTAAAATTTAGAAGACTTCTACAAATATTTCAATTGCACAGTAAAATAATATCTGTACCACAGTTGTAGTTCAGTATTGGTATAGTACAACATTGAATTTATTGGTATAAAATGTAAGAGAAGCATTATCTAAATAGTATAATAGTATGAAATACTCACTGCGCTCAGTGTATCTTTCTGCAAATGCTATAGCGAAGAGGAAACTCTGAGTTTGAACATACCTCATATTTAAACATGGATAAGAAATGTGATACTATTTTTTCAACCAGCGTTATTCAAAGCATCTAATATTAATTTATTATTGTCTTCTTTATGTATTTATGTCACTTTATCTAAAATCAAAAGTTTTCACAAAGTAACAGATTCATTTCATAAATATGTATACAAAATACACATAAAAAATGCAATCACTCATACGTATCTTAGATTACAGTTTGATGATAATAATTCTCTCCGGATTATAGTTAAAATTATTTTCTTTCCTGATTGTCTGTTACCTCTAGTAACCTCATATTTCTGCTCACCCTGTATATACAACTGACATTTTATAAACACAAATTATATACGCACATTTTATGCGCACCTACGAAACTTCCGGTAATTCCCCACCATATTCATCAATTGTATAGAGCAGCTTCGACTGTCTCAAAATTTTTTGGGTCAAATTGTACACTACCGATGTTCCCTTTTCCCCCTACCTGGCCAAGAGTCGCGGTGCGCTCCTTGGACAATAATTCGTCCAAAGCACACAAATGATCGTATAAACTACTCGGTTCAATTTCGATTACTGAATCTTCGGGGTCATTTTCTAATGAAGGTCGTCTTCCTACTTCTGAGGTAAAACTACAAACGCTCTCTTCACTAGAATCTTCAGCGCTAAAGTCCGGTCGCGACGGATTGGACTCGTCCTCCGAATTTGAGGTTGATGAGTCCCGCAAATCTATCTGATCGCTTTCCGACGCGTAATCTTCGTAATCCGTGTTACTCATTGACGAGTCCCACCACGGTTCGGGGTCGGTGAATCGTACCGTCCTACCCGATGCACGAAGACAGTCAGCCGGGCCCGCGCGAGCTTCCTCCGCGAGCCCTACTGCCCGTTTCTCAGATTTCTCGCATTCCCGTATACATTATTCAATAGGCTCTGACCTATTTTCGACGCGGACGTTGTTGGTGGCCACTGCACTTGAGTATAAGACAGCGCGGATGTGGTCATCGTTTGCGGGGGCATCGGTGCTTGCATCCCGGCGGCTTGTTGAGTCCACCGAGGTGCAGGCGTAATCGCGCGCGGTTTGAGTCAGCTTACGTGAATGACACTCTCTCGCATAGTGTCCTCTTCCTCCACAACAATGGCATATCGCTGTGTCGCGGAATTGACCCCCACGATCCTTATATCACGACTGACCCGCTACATGTCCTCCCGGCGCTCGTGAGGAGGAGGTTGGTCTTCGCTGACCTTGTTTTGGAGCTGCAGCGATAGCACCTAGCTCGTCCGACGAACTGCCACGGTGTCCGCTATGGCTTGAGCTCTCTTTCCTACTCCCTTTGTCAGAATTTTTTCGGGACGATCTCTTAGACGATGTCTTGTGAGATTCCCGCGAACTATCTGACCCTGAGCTAGAGTCGCTGGTCGATCCAGACGAGCGTCGTTTGGATTTACCGCGTTTTCCTCTCCTTGAACGCGATTTCTTCTTTTTCGGCTTTTCATCGTCCGATTTCTTCGCGTTCTTGCCGGTTACGTCGCTTTTCTGCTGTTTTTTTTTTACTTTTTTCCGCTCTTTTCGGAAACCGCAGAGAGAGCTTTACGATCTTTACGCGACGATTTATCTTCTTCGCGCGTTTTCGAAGCTCCAGGCGGTGGTTTGAACGCCTTATCTATCTCCGCGTTCTTCTCAATTTCCTGACCTATTTCGCGCAAACCCGTGAATGAATCGAAATCCCTACGAAACATTCTACGACGGTAATTGGGACGTAGGTTTCGATAAATCAGGTCCAATTGAACCGAGACGGAAGGGGTCGGCCTAATTTCTTTTAGAATCGACCGAATACGCACTAAATACGCCTTAATCGACTCGCCCTCCCTTTGTGTCTGTTGTCGCGCTTTCTCCCATTTCGCGTCGTTATCTTCCTTATCCCCGAAATGGCTGAGGAAGGCCTCGCGGAAGTCACGCTATGTTGAGCAGGAGCTGCCTTCGACCTTGAACCAGGCTTTGGCTTCCTCGCTCAACACGATTGGGAGGGTTTCCCCAATCTCGCTAAACGTCAGGTCGGAAACATTGCGGCAATGTTCAAAGTTCTCTATAAAGTCTTCGGCGTCGTCAGCATCGTGATTCTTAAACCGAATACCCCACTTCCGGAAAGCATCTATTACCCGTGTTCCTCTCCGGCTGGTGTATCGTGAGCTAGACTCGCTCGATCTTTCCGAACTCGATGATCTATTTCGCGATCGGTATTCTGATGGTTGTCGACGGAGGCTAGTCGCACCCCGGCTTGTTCCCGGCGAATCTCTACTAATTTCGCGGGGTTGAGGCCTCTCCGGTGCCCTTTCGACGGGTGCAGACCCTTGCGCTCCTGCCGACTGATACGCAATTACTAACTGCACAATGCTAGCTAGTTATTCGGGCGGAGCCGCTCCTAATGCGGGATTTCCCGCTCCTACCGGCGCATTTCTTTCCCTCGAATACTCCGGGTTCGCTGGGGTTTGGTCGTGTGGTTCCGAAGACCGCTCATCAAGATCACGCCTCCGGAAGCCCGACCTGTCTGAATCTGATTCAAACGTAACCCCTTGTTTCGCTTACGGCGTTAGTTTGCGATTTTTATCAATACATGTCAAATTTGAGTCGCTACTCTCCTCTGACACTTTTATCTGTCGCGACGTTTCCCCTCTACGCGGGGTCTCAAATAATTCGCGAAGCGCATCTTCCGATTGCCGACTTAATTTCGGGTTGGTTTTCGGTGTCGCTAATTCGTCACCGTTGGGTTTTATCGCCGAAGGTGTTGGAAGCGGCTGAGGTGGGACGGCGGGGTGGAATAGTTCCAATTCATCCACCCGCGGATTCCACTGAGCTGCTTCCGGTCCGAAACTCTCGCGTAACCTATGACGCACAAATCGATCGCGTAGTTGATCTTCTGAGCAATCCCGTGTATATAGCTCCGCGTCCGTTAAAGCAATGAATAGTTTACTGCGCGGCATATTTTTCGCGTACCGTCGTAATTCGTTACATTCCGTTAATATTTCACGATCGCGTACCGACATTCCACTCGATTTATAAGAATCCGAAATTATTTTCTATTCCCGATACTAATCGCCAAAAAAAATTATTTCTATTTCCGCAAAAAAAACCACAACAAAAATTCTGTCAGCGGTAGGGGTGCGAGAAAAAAAATTTTCCTCCACCCGATCTACTATAAAAAAAATTGTTCTCAATCCCCCAAAAAAACAATCTTACTCTCACAAAAAACTATTCTCAAATCCCCCAAAAAATTAGCACTCTACCACGCATACGAGACCTCACTCCGTGGGCCCCACGTTGGGCGCCAAATTGTGACGCTACTATCTATCCCGAGGGATAGCGTATAAGGGGAGGGAGGAGTGATCCCTCACCGATCGCGTTCGCGTCCCAATCGGCGACTCCCTACAAGACCCGGGCGCCTTCGATGTAAATTTGTTTATAATACCCGAATATTTATTTATACAGAGGGGATTCTAACCCTCGTACGCGAATATAGGGGGAGGGGTGCTAATACAATAATTCCTCAGCTTTGGTTAACTCTCTTTATTATAAATTCCGTCCTCAATACAATAACCGGTTCTCCTTACACGGTACAATTGTGTGACGCGAGGTCCTAAGTGTGGACGCGGCCTAAGTAGTGCGAATGCGGCTGAAGCCCCGATGACGTAGTAGCTAGCCTCGCGTTCGAGCCACTAGTTGGCGTTCGCGGCGGTCCCCACCGAGTCGCGCCGTACTCGCGCGCCACCGGCGGATTCCTAGGCTAACCACTACGCGACGCTACGCGGATGAGTCCCTATTTCCGCGCGTGCGCGTCACTCGACGGTTATTCGCACTCACTCCGTTCCCGCGTACTCAAGCACAACAACAACCCGGATTGTTTAGGTTTGGAGTCTAAGGTCGCGAGTCCTCACGATAATTGTACTAAGCCCGTGGCCTTGAACCGACTCAAAGGAACGTTCCTGTCAACGGTCAAACTCACAACGAATCGATGTAATCGCGAACACTTTTACTAATTCGCGCTTTTACACAATATGACGTTCGTTACAGGTCCGACGGGATGACCACTCCGCTAGGTTGCCCGCTTACCCGTGACAGGTGAGCAGGGCCAGCGGTTCCCTATAAAACCGTTCATTGCTACGAGCCCTAAAGCCCTAGCACACCCCGGGACGTCACTGGACTTTATCACAAAACGAATAATCACCCTAATTCCTGCTTACAATTAGCTGACTCTCTTCCTAGTAGTGTAGCTATGCCGATACTAGAACAATGGCGAGGGGGTGAGACGCGCGGGGGTCTCAGTCGCGAGGCGGGAGGTGTCCCCACTCCTCTGACGTCATGCCCCCCCCCCTCCCGCACTTGGTTAGCATATGAGTTCCCCCACTCCGCTGACGTCACAGTAATTTTTTGATTACTTCACGAACGTGTCAAAATTTTGATATAAGTTTAGGGACTGCATTGACCCCCACTACTTATGAGTTCCCCCACTCTGATGACGTCATGGCATATTTTTTTTAATTGCTTTAGGAACTGCTGTAATTTTTAATAAGTTTAAGGACTACATTCACCCCACCAGTATGATTAGAAATGAATGTTTTCTTTATTTAAATGTATTGGTACGCTCCGATGTATTCGAACGTTTCTCAATACATGCGCATGAGCTCGCCATTGGTACTTTCCGATGAAATTCGGACATGACGAGTCCCCCTCACTTACATTCATCCTTTAAATATTTTTTTCCACGATAGTCTTTCTCCCGTGGAGAGAGAGAGAGAGAGAATAGCTGTCTCGGATGTGCTATTTGGCTGAGCACAGCGTTTCGCCCTCGCCGCGACCTACAATCATCTTTTAAATATTTGTTTCTACGACTGTTTTTCTTCCGTGGAGAGCGTTCCTGAAAAAAGAGAAAGAGAGAGAGAGAATAATGGTGTCAGATGCGATATTCCACTGAGCACAGCGTTTCGCGCTTTTCAAGACCGAGTCCATTGTCCTAACATAAGGTAATATATCTCAACCCCCCCCCCCCCCCCCAAGACTCTCTAAAGCAGTTTTAGTGTACTCCACAGTGTGTGTGGAGCACATCATATACATATGACTCTACTACTACTAATATTATTAAGATAAACCCCTATGTAAGGATAATGGAATTGTAAGGAAATTAAAAACAATAAATTAAGGGAAAAAGCCCGAAGGCATAAAAAACCCTGTTTATTTAACACAATAAAAAATTACAAAGCTCAACATGCACACGGACACGCTCACACATACACACAGGCACAACCTTGGATAACTAGGAGGAGGAGGCTGCAGGGTTGACATCAACAGCATCTATAATTAAAGAGAAAATTATTTTTTAAATATATGTATTTGTGTGTGTGGGTGTCAAACTCCTACCGTTTAGATATTAAAAAATGTGTTGATGAACTCCTCGCTACGCGTAGGAGGCCATCCATCGTCATCCTCGGGATCCTCATGCTGGAGGTTGGGTGATCCCCAACACCCATCCTGCATCCAGCGGATCCCGAAGAAGTCGAAATCCTCCTGGTAGGATGCTTCTCGGAGGATTCCTTCTTCCCAGTCTTCCTGCTGATGACGTCTACCCTCACGCATGAAGCGGGTATACTCTATTAAACAAAAAAAATATTAATAATATTATTAACCTCACTCTTTTCTACTCACGAAATATAATAATAATATTAATGAACTTACCTCCAGGAAGACCTCCAGGACCAGGTCTCTGCCTCTCTTCCCAGTCCTCCCATGGTTCCTCCGGAAGTATTAAGGGAGGCCTTTCCCCTATTACTTCTTGCCAATTCACTTTTGATTCGATATACATGATGTGTACTGGAGACACTCTGAAGAGCTAATGAGACTTTTCAGTAGCATCCCAGTTCCTAGAGCGGTAAAGTCTCTTTCTCTGACTTGAATTAAGATTAAGGTTCTTTCAGGAAAAAAATACCATCTTTTCTTCTTACTCCTCTAGAAGTACAAATGTCTTACTAAGCAATGGAACGAAAATCATCGTGAGAATGAACGTAATAGAGATTCAAGATAGAAATGAGATGGTGCAGAATTTTGTACGAATTTTTAGGAAAAAAATAAATATTATACATTTATAATTCATTTCAAAATAATATAATTATATAATAATAATAATAATAATAATATAATATGATATAATAAAACTTATCGCAGCTCGATCAAAATAAGTCTATCTACGCGTGAGGAAATCCGTGAACAAAAACAATATTTATTATTATTTTCACAATTTAATTAATTAATTAATTAATTAATATTATAAGAGTCTAAACTTGTAACAATTCTTACCAGTTACCATAGATCATTTTCACATTCTATGGTATTATGCCCATAATCTTCACAAATGCTGCACCAACTCGGAGCAGGGCAAGTTATATGGCCAGATGTCCATAATCACTGCATCTTCGACACCAATAGAATGGTGTCAAATCTACAACAGACTCTGTTTGTGTAGCCGTGGTTCGTGTCTTGCTACACTACAAAAATTTTGGCATACCCTAAGATATTCGTAAGCTGTAACTAAATCCAAATCTGTAACGTAAGTTGGGCGCCAGGTTCCCGAAAGAACCACTGTACTGTAGTGACTGCAAAATACTGTATTCGTCAAACTAAAATGCCAACTAGCTCAGTGAATATAAGAGTAGGATTGCGGAAGCGGAGAGTGGGTGAGTTCCTGAAACGTAAAATGCAAAAGGATTTGGCAGTTCGGGTCAAATCACTACATACTATATTCGATAATAAAGTGTCTATATTTCCAAAAAGACATTGCTGTATTTGTCAGACTTCATAGCGCATAGATCGTTATTCGTATTCTACAAAACTGTAACTCGAAATGGCGTAGAAAACGGTTTTCCGGAGTGCTCGGGATCAATCCAACGAATTTCTTTACTAAACAACTAACTAATCAAATAAAGGCCTACTCAAGGCAGGTGTTTCTCCTGCGACCTTTTTAACTAAACGAAACTATACTCTCGCGAAGAGAACCGAACGGAGTAGCTCTTTCTGGGAGAATTCACCTCCGGGGTTCCTTCTGACGAGAAAACGAACTGTATGACCACGAGGTGATCGAACGAGGTAGCTCCTTTCGGGGAGAATTCGACCTCGGGATGCACCCCTGGTTAAACGCGACGAACTGTACAAAACGTAACTGAAATTCGAAACTGAACGAATATCCCGGTCACTCTTTATACCCGAATTCGACCCATCAACTATACTGTAAGCGCATAACCAATTTCTCGGAAAATACAATACTTTAATACGACATTATATACACGGTAATCGATAAAAGGACTTAACGTAAGTTATAGATAAAAATTATGTACATTTCATATCCGAAAACCCAAAGCCGACGGTGTCCTTGAATTACTAGCGAATCTCAAAGTTTCTCGATATTAGACTATTGTTCCAATTTCTCATTTATGTCCCTAATTCCCAATCCACGCACTTTGGGAGTATGTTTAACTCGTAATTCGTGGTTTTTGACGATTTCACGGCTATTAAGCGCGTTTTCCGAAGTTTACTCGTGATATAAGGATTTCTAGGAGCTGGGACTCCCGCTAACCTTTTCCGTTGGAGCTGGAGAACGACGGCTGAGCAGGATAAAGCAGAGCAGAGCAGAGCGGAGCGGCGTCGAGCAGAGCTGAGCAGAGCAGATCGGAGCAGAGCAGAGCAGATCGGAGCAGAGCAGATCGGAGCAGAGCAGAGCAGAGCAGAGCAGAGCAGGACCGAGCAGAGCAGGACAGCGTAGAGCCGCGTCGAGCAGAGCAGAGCAGAGCAGGACCGAGCAGAGCAGGACAGCGCAGAGCAGCGTCGAGCAGAGCAGAGCAGGGCAGAGCAGATCGGAGCAGAGCAGAGCAGGGCAGAGCCGAGTAGAGCGGAGTCGAGTAGCTTCCACACTTTTCACTTGCTACGATGCGAGTCTTCAATTTCCGAGTTGCTAAGATCGCGACTGATCTTCTTCAGGACTAGATAACGAGTGTCGCAAAAATCGGGAGACACCAGCAACGAGCTGTCGGTCCCTTATCCCCAACTATTCGTAACTCTAAATCTAATTGGCGGAGCCGATTAAGCTATTGGTACTACCAATCAGATCCAAGGTCTGACTTCTTCCGAAAATTCAACTTGAATATTCGGAAGCCGCGGAAGGCCGTAGTTCGTTAGACCCATTTAACATACGGCTTATGGGCCACGATCGTTACTCTACTTTATGACCTATCAATCATCGAACTTTATACTATATTTCGGATGATAGGTAGGCCAACCGTATATGACATGATATTATGGCCTTGATAATATGACCATAATATGTCTCAATGTTCCATAGATAGATATATATATATCTTTTTAGTGAACATGTACTATCTTAAAATAGTACATGGTCACAACTCTATCCTCCCACGAAAAAGAGACCGAATCGAGGTCGAACACCCCTCACCTCACTAAACGACGATACGCGAGGACGTAACTGGATTCGACGTAAACGTCATACGGAATCGGTAGCTCCTCGTCCCAAGTGCTACGTGAATCTGTAGTAGTCGTAAGTCGGCATCTTCAAAAACGAAAAGAGACGCTATATTCGAGATGGGCTATTTACACGATAATATAACGGTAGCTTAATACTAAGCGGTATACACGGTACTGCAAAATATCTGTACAAAATAAGCGTGATACGCACTGTAAGGTTCTATACTAGACGAAATTATTTACACGGTACTGTACGGAATCGAAAAGGTATACACGATAAAGAATATACTTCATACAAAACGTAATCTTAATCTATACTAACTGTAGCGATATACACGATACGAATCGAAATCTGTACAAAAGCAAACTAAAGTAATACGATACGGAGTTCACCGAAACTCAGAATCGTAAGAAAACGTAACCTAAAGAAGAGAAAGTATATACAGAGAACTATACGAGAATCCACACGTAACCAACATAATATACTGGTCGCAAATACTATTTCACGCAATTACGCTATCGAATCTCGAATACTCGCGAAAAAGAGGAAAAAGAAAAGGAAAAGAGAAGCTCCAAAAGAAGAATTAATGTCTCGAAATCACCGTATTCCCAAGTTAGGATTCCCGTGACCCTGGTAAACCTGTAAACGGTAGCTACGGTAGGGAAGAAAATGATATTAGTTCCCGATGCATGAGTCCGAGGTTGGTGATGTTCCGAGAGGTCGGTGTGTCTGTCAGCGTCAAAAATAAAATGGACTCTAAACTCGTTACTGTTCATATACATGTCTTGGTCTGGTGAATTCGAAGGAGAGAAGACAATTATATACAAACAGAACGAAAGATAGTCGTCATAGGACAAGGAACGTCACTCTCTACTTGATTGTGAGGTTACCCTGTAACGGACGGTAAACTGGGGTCGTTAAATCGGCAATAGTTCGGCAGATAAAAAGTAAGAGCGGTAAGTCCCAACACAACAATGAAAGGAAGGGACGGACAAGATTACTGAGACAAAACGATACGCGAAGCTTTACGAAACGATACGCAAAGCTCTACGAAGCAATACGCGAAACGCTACGAAACGATACGTAAAACTTAATCCAAACGATATGCAAATCTTAACTATAACGTATCAAAAATTGAACTGTACGCAAAATTAGAGATATCTTGGCGGCGTTCGCACGAAAATAAATTTGGCCCCATGAGCACGAAAAGATACTCTAAATCTCGAAACTGTAACGGAAACGAAACTTAATCCTAGCGACATAGAGAACAGCGAAAAACTGAGACAGGTACACGGAAGGGTAAACGAAAAGCTTGAAGTTACTCAATTGTCGCGGGATAAAAATGACGTAAGACTCTACGAAACGCACGACAGTAACTCACTTTTCTTTGGTTCGTCAGGTCGGTAAAAAGGTTCAGTTAGATGGGTTAATCCCGGAGCCCGTTTCAAAATCGGGATTCGTTCGTCTAGGAAGGTCCTTAACTGCTCGGACTCAGTATCGGTGAGAACACGGAGAGCATTGCAGCTATAAAAATTATCCTGAGCATCCACGAAGCGGTAGTAGTGACTAGGATCGTCTCGGTAACTCCACGTTCGATCCTGATAATTAATAACAATCCCGAATTGTTGTAAAGCATCAATACCAAAAATAAGGGGTACGGCCAGAGACGGAAAGAAAAGCGTAGGAACGACTTGGCTACGACCTTCTATTTGATACTGTAGTGGGTAACATTGCGATAGATTTTCGCGATGTCCATCGGCAGTCACTATCGTAACCGGAGGAACCGTAGAAGCATTAACATCGGCCGACGAAATTTTTAAAAGACCGGATTTACCAATAAAAGTGCGCGATGCGCCGCTATCAACTAAAGCTAAGAAAGAGTGGCCCTGAACTCTAATCTGTATATACAAAAGGGCGGTAGTTAGCGAGTATATTTTCTCGATACCGGACGAGAAATCTCGCGAAAGGCGGCAAGAGTTTAAGTTGACCGCAGGAAATTGTGTATGCGATAATCTAGTGGTTGGACACGAGCCGGTATTTATCGTGTCCCGGGTACGTTTCCCGTACACTTAGGACAATTGCGCACCGTAACTCCCTCAAGACCGCATCGGTGGCAAAAGAATCGCGAACGAGGTTTTGGACACTCCGAATATCGATGTCCACGTTCTTTACAATTCCAACACGCGAAGTCGATAGCGAAGGACGACTGTGGTTCGATAGGTTCTGACACGAACGGATTAGTAATCGTTCCCGAACTCGACGATAGGGAAGGTGCAGGTGACGGTATATTCTTCACGGCTTTTAATTTCTTAGGTTTCTCCTGTGCTATCAGTACAGGTTGCTCCTCAGCAGCCATGGCGGTACGCGTACGTCGAGCGGGTCGTCCGAAAGCTAAATCGGGAAAAAGAGAATGTTCCGGTAAGGGTGGTGCTCGATACCGGCTTTGACGAGCTAAACTACTCTCGATCTGGATAGCGCGGGATTCTAATGCATCGAAAGAGATGATATTATTGATATCTATAAGCGCTTGGATGCGTGGGAGCATGTTCGTATGCGCCCAGATGATCCACTCTTCTTCCGACATGGGAGGTGAAACTCGTTCTAATAATACCCGAATACACGTGAGGTAATGTTCTACGGGTTCATCTTCCGCTTGCGTACGTTGGGCTATTTCCACCCGCAAAGATACCTGAAGCGAACGAGCCCCGAAACGCGAATGAAAGGCGCGTTCAAAATGTGCCCAATTCTCCCAATCTCGTTGGTGACTCCGAAACCAGTGGAGAGCCATATCCGACAAAAGCAAAGGAAGGTACTTCAATAATTCCGCATCAGGAAGGTCGAAAATAATGCGAGTTTCCGCGATACGCGCTAAAAAAGCTTCTACATCTTCACCGGACTTGCCGCTAAACGAAACGTTCATTCTTTTCAATGTAGAATGTAATTGGTTGAATTGCGCGACATAGTCCCTATTCGCGAGAGGTCGAGGAAAACGCGGTGTCTGAAAGTGACCTCTATTAGGGCGGCGATATATTTCCCTCGGCTCTTCCTCTTCGGGGAAGTATTCTTCCCTTGGAGCAGGAGCAGTCGGGACTGCGGATGTAGTACGCATCTGCAAAACCACATCTCGCAGCTGACCGATCATGTCGTGCACGTCCCGTTTAAACTCGTCGAAATCTGCACGAGTGGGAGTGGACGAACCTCGCGGAGGTGAAAGCGACCGATCTCGAACATCCCTAGACTCAACGGGTGCATGGTATTCTTTCCTACGCGTCCCGGCACGAATGGAGGTATAAACTTCCTGCGAAATTGGCGTAGGAGTGTCTGGTCGCGTAACCCGAACTGGATTCGGTATATCTTCAACTAATTCTAAAGGTTGTACGGTAATAGCAGCTTTCTCCAAAAGCTGGGAAATATCCATAGCTGCACGCGTAGTTTGTTGAGACTGGGTACCCGGAGGAGTACGCGGTAATGCCGAACTCTTTTCACGCGCAAAGTGCTTTCGAAGCCTCTGACGAAGGGTGGGTAATATGCCCTTATCGTCTAAACGATATTGACTGAGGATCTTCCGAGCCTCCTCCTCTGTTAATTCCTCTATCCATCCTAAATTACCGAAAGTCGCGGTAGCCATCACTAACATGAACGCGAAAACCGAAAAATAATTACTAGAAAATGTCTATTTCCCGAAGAAAATCGAAGGAAAAGCAACAAAAAGATTTCCGCGTACGCGTTACCGAAAAGGAATACACACACAAATGGGTAAAACACAATTTAAACCATTAGTAATTCCTGAAAAGAAAAGGCAAAGTATACAAAAAATAAAGAAAATCCTAATTGGGAATCGAAACGATAATGTTCTCGGTTTTATTTATATTCGGAGGATTACGGAAATGCAGCTCTGACTAATGTACGGAAGTCAAACCTTCCCAAAACAAAACAAAATAAACTTGAATATGAAATTACTAATTGTAATTCGCGATTAAATAATTTAATAATCAATAATTAATAATTAATAATCAATAATTAATAATTAATAATTAATAATTAATTTATTAATTAGCAGGCGCAATATTCCGTAAGTGTCCGTTATCCAAGCTCCCCTGAAAGTCGCGAAAAACAAAGGGAAAAATGCTAAAGTAATTTCGTAAAGATATCGAAATAAAATTAAAGTCGCTTTGCGAATATATATATATATATATAATAGTCGAATATTGTAAGTCCTATGTCGAGACAATGGGAAGTCAGTGAAGCGTGAGCTAATCGGCTTAGTTCCGCGCGACTGGGCACTCGCGGTGTCCCCCTAGTTTCCCCCTCAATAGTTTTTCTACACGTAGATTTCCTATGTCGAAATCTTCCGTATTAGAAATTAAAGATGATTATTTCGGCTCGAAATAAGACCGGAATATTCGACTAGAATTATCCGTATCTTATAACAGATACGGAAAGGCTATAGACACATGAAATAATATGAGCATAAATCATTAATGCTCGTTACGATAATCCTATATGAGAAGACGTTAATTTCGATTAACTTCGATTATTTGAATATTAATCGTGAGATTCGAAAGCCTAACTACTGTATAACTCCGAATTGCCAAACAAAGGATTTGGATTGGAGGCAATAGGAGTTCGAAAGGAAACGGATATGAAAAATAATATGACTCGAATTAAAATAATTTTAAGCCGAATTTGCGAAAGGCTATTTCACCAAATTCTAGCTTATATTTGCCCTATTCGGGTGCTATTATTCGCGGCAAATAAGACTTTACTCCCGATAATTCGAAGTGGAATTTGTGAAAGGCTATTTCATCAAATTCTAACTTCTGTGGGCCCCACGTTGGGCGCCAAAATTTGCTACACTACAAAAATTTTGGCATACCCTAAGATATTCGTAAGCTGTAACTAAATCCAAATCTGTAACGTAAGTTGGGCGCCAGGTTCCCGAAAGAACCACTGTACTGTAGTGACTGCAAAATACTGTATTCGTCAAACTAAAATGCCAACTAGCTCAGTGAATATAAGAGTAGGATTGCGGAAGCGGAGAGTGGGTGAGTTCCTGAAACGTAAAATGCAAAAGGATTTGGCAGTTCGGGTCAAATCACTACATACTATATTCGATAATAAAGTGTCTATATTTCCAAAAAGACATTGCTGTATTTGTCAGACTTCATAGCGCATAGATCGTTATTCGTATTCTACAAAACTGTAACTCGAAATGGCGTAGAAAACGGTTTTCCGGAGTGCTCGGGATCAATCCAACGAATTTCTTTACTAAACAACTAACTAATCAAATAAAGGCCTACTCAAGGCAGGTGTTTCTCCTGCGACCTTTTTAACTAAACGAAACTATACTCTCGCGAAGAGAACCGAACGGAGTAGCTCTTTCTGGGAGAATTCACCTCCGGGGTTCCTTCTGACGAGAAAACGAACTGTATGACCACGAGGTGATCGAACGAGGTAGCTCCTTTCGGGGAGAATTCGACCTCGGGATGCACCCCTGGTTAAACGCGACGAACTGTACAAAACGTAACTGAAATTCGAAACTGAACGAATATCCCGGTCACTCTTTATACCCGAATTCGACCCATCAACTATACTGTAAGCGCATAACCAATTTCTCGGAAAATACAATACTTTAATACGACATTATATACACGGTAATCGATAAAAGGACTTAACGTAAGTTATAGATAAAAATTATGTACATTTCATATCCGAAAACCCAAAGCCGACGGTGTCCTTGAATTACTAGCGAATCTCAAAGTTTCTCGATATTAGACTATTGTTCCAATTTCTCATTTATGTCCCTAATTCCCAATCCACGCACTTTGGGAGTATGTTTAACTCGTAATTCGTGGTTTTTGACGATTTCACGGCTATTAAGCGCGTTTTCCGAAGTTTACTCGTGATATAAGGATTTCTAGGAGCTGGGACTCCCGCTAACCTTTTCCGTTGGAGCTGGAGAACGACGGCTGAGCAGGATAAAGCAGAGCAGAGCAGAGCGGAGCGGCGTCGAGCAGAGCTGAGCAGAGCAGATCGGAGCAGAGCAGAGCAGATCGGAGCAGAGCAGATCGGAGCAGAGCAGAGCAGAGCAGAGCAGAGCAGGACCGAGCAGAGCAGGACAGCGTAGAGCCGCGTCGAGCAGAGCAGAGCAGAGCAGGACCGAGCAGAGCAGGACAGCGCAGAGCAGCGTCGAGCAGAGCAGAGCAGGGCAGAGCAGATCGGAGCAGAGCAGAGCAGGGCAGAGCCGAGTAGAGCGGAGTCGAGTAGCTTCCACACTTTTCACTTGCTACGATGCGAGTCTTCAATTTCCGAGTTGCTAAGATCGCGACTGATCTTCTTCAGGACTAGATAACGAGTGTCGCAAAAATCGGGAGACACCAGCAACGAGCTGTCGGTCCCTTATCCCCAACTATTCGTAACTCTAAATCTAATTGGCGGAGCCGATTAAGCTATTGGTACTACCAATCAGATCCAAGGTCTGACTTCTTCCGAAAATTCAATTTGAATATTCGGAAGCCGCGGAAGGCCGTAGTTCGTTAGACCCATTTAACATACGACTTATGGGCCACGATCGTTACTCTACTTTATAACCTATCAATCATCGAACTTTATACTATATTTCGGATGATAGGTAGGCCAACCGTATATGACATGATATTATGGCCTTGATAATATGACCATAATATGTCTCAATGTTCCATAGATAGATATATATATATCTTTTTAGTGAACATGTACTATCTTAAAATAGTACATGGTCACAGTCTATACAGAAAATAAAAAATATTACTCTCTATTTTTTGAATTGAAATGATAATAATAATAATAAAAATAATAATAATAATTTACTTACAGTTTGTGGAGATTCCTGATGTATGTGCATCACCTCCTCCTCCTCTTCATCCTCCTCCATATCCGTATCCTCCAATAACAGATTAATCCTCGCTTCCATCTCCAAGTCTCTCCTGACCTCGGAAAGCAGCTGACAAACGTCATTATTTTCCAGATCATCATCACCATCCTCATCGAACAGAATATCCGAATCACTGTCACTCACTAAATCAATGACCGGAATATCATTCTTCTCAGTATCCATTCGGTTGATGTTGTTGCTGTTGCTTGGAACACCCATTACAATTTCTTTTTTTTTACTAAATCACTGACAACAGACTGTATTGAGTGATCTTGGTAGACTGAGAATTAGATTTAAAAGATTATCACGTTTTCTCCAACTCAAGTAAAAGAATGCCGCCAGGTTCAGGTCAGGAGAAACTGCTTGCAACTTTAAACGATAAGATACGTTACGTTATACACTATCGTGTATTACAGCAATGTATACGTAACGGTATTAGATTAAGGGGAAGCATTGAGCTACTCAAACACTCATTCAAGTTTATCTTCCAAATTATGAGGAATATGAACTTTTTTGTAGAGATTAAATTTACTCTCTTGACTGTACTGAAGCGCGCTACAAACTCGGTTTCTCAAAATTATAAAAAATAATTTTCATAAAAATTATGAATACTTGTAATTTTGTTGGTCATAATAATATTGAAAATTAGGCCTTGTCGCGCGCTAAGGAAAAGTTCTATGACTAATTTGAGACCAAGAAGAAACAAATATACCTAAAAATGTAGAAGATTTTTTTGAAAAACTAAATTAGCTATTGAAAGACAAATTTTACACTATTTTACGGACGGAGAAGTTTCACAGTGCGTTAGACAAGGACAAGCCTATTAGCTCTCTTCGCTTCAGAAGGGGTACCCACTCTTTCCCCACCATTTCCCGCGAAACAAACCAACTCTCCTACACACAGCAAGGTGTCTGGCTAACGCTGCCTGTCGGTGTGAATCCGTAGCGGAATGGAAAAACAAATAATTATTTGTAGATTTAAGGGTTAGGTTTTCGTATATCCGGCGTTGTACCACTCTTCCATATCATTTTGGGAGGCTACAGTAAAATTTTCAAAGTATTTTGTGATCTACAAGTATCAAAAAACTTGAATTAGTTGACGAAAGCATGACTCGTATCAGCCGACACTGATGCGCTACACAACTTAGTGATCAGCGTCGGCTGCTACGAGTCACGCTTTAGTCAACTAATTCAAGTTTTTTGAGACTTGTAGATGACAAAATATTTTGAAAATTTTACTGTAGCCTCCCGAAATGATATGGAAGAGCGGTACAACGCCGGATATACGAAAACCTAACCCTGAAATCTACTAATAATTATTTGTTCTTCCATTCCGCTACGGATTCACACCGAGAGGCAGCGTTAGCCAGACACCTTGCTGTGTGTAGGAGAGTTGGTTTGTTTAGCAGGAAATGGTGGGGAGAGAGTGGGTACCCCTTCTGAAGCGAAGAGAGCTAATAGGCTTGTCCTTGTCTAACGCACTGTGAAACTTCTCCGTCCGTAAAATAGTGTAAAACTTGTCTTTCAATAGCTAATTTAGTTTTTCAAAAAAATCTTCTACATTTTTAGGTATATTTGTTTCTTCTTGGTCTCAAATTAGTCATAGAACTTTTCCTTAGCGCGCGACAAGGCCTAATTTTCAATATTATTATGACCAACAAAATTACAAGTATTCATAATTTTTATGAAAATTATTTTTTATAATTTTGAGAAACCGAGTTTGTAGCGCGCTTCAGTACAGTCAAGAGAGTAAATTTAATCTCTACAAAAAAGTTCATATTCCTAATAATTTGGAAGATAAACTTGAATGAGTGTTTGAGTCGCTCAATGCTTCCCCTTAACGCGAATACACAGAGGTTTAGAGTTTCAGCAGTCCACCTGGCTACGCGAATACATTGAGCTAAACACACGTTTACGTACAGAATTGAAAAACGATTTTGAAAAGAATCTCTTTAAGTTAATGAACAACGCAGTATTCGGTAAAACTATGGAAAACGTAAGGAATAGAATTGATGTGAAGCTCGCTACCAAGTGGGAGGGAAGATACGGGACAGAAGCATTGATTTCTAAACCGAACTTTCACAGTCGCACAATATTCAATGAGAATTTGGTTGCAATACAATTATCGAAATTATCCGCGAAATTTGATAAACCGGTGTACGTAGGCATAAGTATTTTAGATATCTCTAAGTATTGTTTGTATGATTTTCATTACGATTATGTTTCCTACATTTGGTAGCAAATGTATAGCTTTGTATACTGACACGGGCAGTCTGATATACAGTATCGAATATGATGATGTTTATTCTGTCATGAAAAATGATATTACGAAATTTGATACTAGCGATTATCCTTCTGATAATCAATTCGGCTTACCATTGGCTAATAAAAAGGTTCCAGGATTAATGAAGGATGAAAATAATGGTAAGATCATGACGGAGTTCATTGGACTGAGATCAAAAATGTATACTTTTAAAGTACAGGGTTGTACAAAAATTATCAAAAAAGCTAAAGGTGTCAAAGGTTATGTTGTTGATAGAAGCATAACTTTTGATGATTACAAGGATTGTTTGAATAATTTCAATGTACAATCCCGCAATCAAATTTCAATTAGATCTAAATTACAAAAAGTTTTCTCAATTACACAGAAAAAAATTGCTCTCAGTCCGCATGATGATAAGCGTTTTGTCACACCTGGTACTGTAGCCACTCTACCTTGGGGTCATTATAGACTAAAAGAATAATTGTGTATTTATTATATTATATAAAAAACATGTTTTTCCTATTTATTTTAAATACAAGAATATTTATATTATATAAATGATCATAAAACATAGTTCTTATTTATCCACGAATTATGCGTTTTATCCATACCTAACCATTTTACATAAACCTTTTTCCCTTTCTTACGCAATATCTTTTCTACCAAGTATACATCAGGATTAGCTGTTTTTAAAAGTTCATATTCATAAAATTCACCATGTATGTCTGTTCTACGAGAATCTCTAAGTAGATACGTGGCAGGATTTGTCCTTTGCACTTTTGTAACTTGAAATATTTTAGTAGTCCAGTTCGCTGTGTACCCTTTGGCAAACACGTTCTTGTATTTGCTGATTCGCACAAAATCACCGACCTTGAACTTGGAACGTCCAACGATCTTAATTGTGTTGTATACAGTAGCGAGTAGCTGCTCAGCATGCTCAGGTTTCACATCAGCTGGACGCATTCTTATAGTACGATGCTTCCGTGTGTTATAATCATCCACAAGCTGTTGAAGCATATTTCGCCATTTGTAACTACCGTTCAATGTAAATCTTTTCCACATTTCAGTTTTTAATGTTCGATTCCAACGCTCAAGTATCGATGCTTTTAACATGCTGTACGTAGAGTAACGATTTATACCCCGTTTCTTCATAAGCAGTTTGAAATCGCTGTTATAAAACTCCTTCCCGTTATCAGTTTGCAAATTTTTCGGACACCTACCACTTTTCAAGATTTTATCCATAGCCGCAGTTACTTCTTTAGCACTCTTGGTCTTCAGAGCTACTGCCCAACAGTATTTTGATAAAGCATCGATTACTGTAAGAATATTGTGCGAAACAGTGCCCAAGTAGTGTCCAGTCCTGTGGTCAGAGGGGAAGGTTTGTTGTTCTTAAAATAAAATTGGCAAAGACACAGGTAAAGATAAAGGAAGATTTATTCAATAAATAATATTGTACAAAATTTACAAAAAAATATATACAAAATAACCGCTATACTTAATTATCGACTTCCTAGGGAATTCGTTCCCGTCAAGTCCTACGGAATTTTTGCGGAAGAAGATTCCCAAGAACCCTAGAAACTAAAATTCACCAGAAAGGAACGCGGAGCAATAAACTCCCGAGCTGGAAAATTTCCCTGGGGTATTCCCCAGACTAATCCCCAGCTACAGGAGGAAGCAAGGATGGAGAAGTGGTTTTAGGGAAGGGGAAGTCCCCTTACCCCGCAGCCTACCTCTCCACAAACTATAGTGGCTCCGAGCCACCCAACCCCTAGGGTGATTCTACCCCTTCCACTACCCGACTCTTACGAGAGCCCTGGATGCGAGGTTCGGAACACTGAGTCCAAGGTAGTCCTCGGAGGCAGTGTGGAGGGGAAGGAGAGGGTTTAACTTCTCCCGGGAAGTCCACGGAAAAATCTCCCTTAGGAGGGAGGAGAGTGCCGCAGAGGGGTAGTCCCCTCTTGGTAGGCAGTGGGTGGTTGGGTGATACTTACCAAGTATTTTACCCGATGAGTTCGCCGGTGGAGGCGCTCTTGGATGGCCGTGGAGGCGCTGCCGAGGAGGCGTCAAAAAGAAAGGCCGAGAAGGCGACAAAAACTGCTGCTGTTGCTGCTGCTACGCAAGCTGTCGAGCGGGTTTGGGGTGCGATGGGTCCTTATCAAGGACCCATCTAAGTAATTACGCGACACTAATCTTGACAGCGAGGGAGCTGCTGCGGGCGCTAGCCACCTAGTGGCCAAGCGCGCAAGTAGTGTCGCTGTCGCGGCCGCGACGCGCTAGGACCAGAAGACGCGCAAACGCGCCTTGGAGAGATAAAGACAGATATAGCGGCTAGACGCTGTCGGTCTAGCCGTCTACTGTGAGCGCAAGAGAGAAAGGGAGATATAGCGGAAAAATGCGGAATCTATTTCTCAACATTTTCCGCTCCCCCCGATCTAGAACAAATATAGTGATAACCAGTATCAACGTAATAACACATATCAACAAGGTCAGCCTGCCAGAGGTAATCGAAACCACGTATTATAACTTTTCTTCGTAAAAAATTTCTTCTCGCAGGAACATGTAACTCTTGCACCAGTTGCTTCTTTTCTTCACTCACGATTTTCGCTAATTTTCTTTTTACGACCTTTCCCTCAGACACATATAATTTCTGTTTCTTTTCATCACTCATGATTCTTTTTCTTTCGAAAGCAATTGATTATTATGAGTATAAAATATATGATGCATCCTAAAAATTCACTTCTTGGATCCATCATTAATCTTACTGATTGTTTTGAAAAGTTTTGCTTCAATCTCCTGTATTTTTTTATTTATTCTCTCTTCAATTTTTTCCTCCAATTTAGCTAAACTGTATTGCAAGAACTTTATATTCACAGCACATGTATTATTATCAGAATCAATAGTCAAATTTACTATTTTTTTATTATTCAAATCTAGTGCTCTTTTAGTCACATTTAATGTACCAATATTAAATTCCTTCCTTACGTTAAAACCACTACCAAATTTATTAATTGACATATTGACGTGCGATACGCAACTGATGAAAATTTTAATAAATTGTACCCTTTTATAGAATAAGATCCTCTTCACGCAACTCTTCTATTATTAACTGTATTTCATTATGGTGGTTTGTGTGACCTGCGGTGGTTGATGCAATTAAAAGTCGCAATCGATCAACTAATTCATTAGGATCCTTCCAATGTATATAGTTTGCAGGCTCATCAGTAACACGCATAAATCCACTACCAGTTATCACTCGTTGTGATGGTACTTTATTGTAAATTAGTGGTTGAATAATTTTCTTATACTTTGGACCCTTATTCCCTTGAACTTGTTGGTAACTATCATTTGCTCTTTTAGATGATTTAGTTTGTTCAAGGATTTGCTTATATATGATCTTGTTATCAATGGTGTAGAGCTTTCTATCAGGCTCTTTCATGAAGATTAATTCAAAAAGACCTCTCGTACCAATATAGCGCTTTTTATCAATTAAAATATCACCATCATGACTAATATCAAATGTACATCTTCCTATCACATATTGGTTCCTTTCATCTAATGTAACTCCGAAACCATGATCTATTTGATCTTTACTACCGAAAAGAAACAACTGCATATAATGACGTGCAATAGGTGGAAAAGATCTCCAATCTATGGAATGATTCATTTGTTTTTTGAGCATTCGTAAGGTTTCCTGTCTTGATGTTGAATGTGATGATGCAGATTCTTGTCCATGCTCTGAATGTAATGATGTAGATTCTTGCATTGATTTAATTGGTAATACTGATTTATCAAAAGTAGATTTTTCATCATTATCATCATCATCATAGATCATCAATGATTTATTTGTAAGAGTGCCGTCATTGTTATATAATTTCTTTTTTTTTCTTGATAATATACTCATTGGGGGTTGAAGTATGATAACGCTTCCGCTTCTTGTCATGATTTATATCAATGTTCAAGTCATAAGATTCTTCATTGTTATTATCTGTTTGCATAACTAGTTTTTCAGTGGATCGACTATTGGTTCAAAAGTTTCATTCAATCTACTTTCCACCATTGATCTTTCCAATTTCAGTGCGCGATGTTTTTCACGAATAACCTCACTCGTTTCAGCAATCTTCTTAAGTATTGACTTTTCATCCATTTTTATTGTAAACTTTTAATTGTTTAACGAGTCAATGTACTAGTTCAATCGATCTTTATAGCTGTTCAATCAACTAGCTTAGCAGTTCGACCGACCTGTTTAGCGGTTCAATCGAGCTGCTTAGCGGTTCGACCGACCGGTTCAGCGGTTCGACCGATCGGTTTAGCGGTTCAACCGACCTGTTTAGCGGTTCAAATGACCGGTTCAGCGGTTCGATCGACCAGTTCAGCGGTTCAACCGACCTGCTTAGCGGTTCAATCGACCGGTTTAGCGGTTCGACCAACCTGTTTAGTGATTCAATTGACACGTTTATCTTTATAACTGATTTGCTTAATAATGTAACCGGTCCGTTTGTATAATTAAAAGCTTTACACTGTTCAATGCTCTACGTTAAACTAACACTTTCCAGCACTGACATGATGCTTTATGCTATTCGATGGTTGCATATTCATCGAAACCCTTCCGATATCGACCATTTTGCATACCACTGTCCTTATCAATTACTAAAAATCCATAATCTTCCTGCCAACACTTTGAACACAATTCACAAATTTTTTCAAATGTCATATCAGTGTTTACATGATCTTTGTAAACATGCTTCAAGTTAGTCCCATCCTGCTTAAAAATGATTAACATATTTGCATTGTCACGAATCGGATGTTTTGGGATCTTAGCATAGGTCTGACAAAGATAGAAGCAATCGATGCTCGAGTGCCGACCCATTGAAAAGTAGTCTCTTATATTGTCCTGCTTATCGCTTGCCACATCATCAAATATAAAGATTGAATTTGGTATTGCATCTGTCACATTTATAACCTCACTATTATTTGAAAATTGATGATAACCAATTTCCTCCATATCTGTCAATAGTTGTTCCAAGTAACGGTACTTCGGTTGCTGCAACGATTTCGAGTAAACATACAAGTGTCAAATCTTACACCGTGAGGACTCTCAATAAGACTTAGCAATACGTTTGTGTTGGAGATCGGAGTGTAGGTACGAGCGGTCTGGGACTCTTAGGCCGTCTCGCTCCCGCTCACACTCTGTCTATCTTGATCCTACCTCCAACAGAGGCCGATAGGTGGCCCACGGCGTAGAACTCTCTCTCTCGCTGTTATTATTTGGGTCTATTGTACATATCAATACCCAAGAGTTCCGTGATAAGTGCGGCTCGTTTCAGTCAGTCTAGGCTCTAGACTCTGTCAAACTTTTGTATGATTAGCAGCTTAGCCATTCCTCCCTTCCTGCGACGCCACTAAGTCTCTTAGTACGCATTTCTGCTCCATCGTCGATTTCTTGGGCTCCAAGAAATCGTCTTCCTTTCTCTCTATCTTCGTTGCCTGGGAGTCTCAGGTGCGGGGAATCCTGTCCGAGGACCTGGGGACCTCAGGGTTGGGATTTCGTAGTTGTAACTTTGGGTGGATTATCAATTTGCGGCTCAGCCTCCTTTGGAGCGCTTTTTGATTCTTTTGTATTTTTTTCCAATCAAATAAACTGATTTTACCAGATTTCCTGGGCGTTGTTTTTGTCACCCTGTAGCCTTCCTTCCTAGAACTCCTTGCGGATATCACCCAATCAACTTTCAAACAAATTTCTGGTCCTTCGAGCCGGATATAACCGGTACATATTCAATTGAGTTGAATTTTGATTGGTGATTCTTCGAGGTGACTGGGGGAGTGTCTCTGGTGGCAAAATGGTAACGCAGGAGGAAATACTCATGTGCGCACGTCACGTTAGTCTTTATTGCTCAGAATTAGAACGGCTACTGGTCAACACCAAAAAGCGTGGTATAGGTAATTTTACCTTCCCTTATTTAAATGGTCGTCTGGCTAGTGCCAAGGAAATTCTCGCGAAAATACAAACGAATCATGTGACGATTACTAATCATTTATCGGAAAAAGATTTGCAACAGTTTAACTATACGACGCAGAATACTTATGAGCGAGCTATGACGGCGTATTTGACTGCGGAAGAATACATTTTAGAGCAAATCGAGAATTTAAGCGGTGAGCAAGTCGCTCCTGTCATTGCAGGGCGGACCCATGCTCCCTCGTTGAAACTTCCTAAGTTAGATTTACCCAAGTTTAGTGTTGACTATTCTGAGTGGTCAACCTTCTATGACTCTTTCAAATCAATGATTCACGATAATTCGACATTACCAGGTGTTCAAAAGTTTCATTATTTAAAGGCATGTCTTCAAGGAGAAGCTAGCTCAGTAATTCGATCCTTAGCCGCCAGTAACGATAGTTATTTAACAGCATGGAATGCATTAGTGACTAGGTATACAAATGAACGAATTATTACGTCCAACCTTCTTAGCAAACTAACGCTCATTCCGAAAGTCTTCGCTGACAATCTCATGACCATGAAAACGCTACGCGATACAACTATAGTTGCGCTAGACTCGCTGAAGACATTAGGATATCCAGTTGATGGTTGGAGTGCCATATTGGTCCACATCCTCTCAAACAAGCTAGATAAAGTTATCACTGTGGAATGGGAGAAGGAAATAAGACGTGTATTGAAATATCCTTCTTTCACTCAGTTTTTAGAGTTCATCACCGAGCAGATTAATATGCTCGAATCTATTAGTAATAAATTCAAAGGTAGTAAACAAACTACTGATAAAACTTCTCGTCCTAAGTCGTTGAAATCACTCAACGCAATCGTGAATAAACCAAAATGCTTTTATTGTGACGCGGATCATCCTCTCTATCAATGCAACAGCTTTATTGCCTTGAACCCTCAAGCCAGATATAAAGCAGCGCAAAATAACTCACTTTGTATCAATTGCTTGAGACCTGGACATTCGATATCGTCTTGCCGAAGTAATTCTCGGTGTAAAAAATGTTCCAAGGCACATCATACGCTTTTACATTTTGAGAAACAAGCTAATCCGATGTCTCAACGTAATTCATCTCAAGCTGCTTCACCCACGAGTCTTCAAACCATTGATCAGTCTTCGACTTCTGTTGTTGCTCATGTGAGTGCCATGGACGAACGCACGACACTCCTTGCTACGTTTCTTGCACGCGCTACAGCACCAAATGACCGTCAAATTATGATTAGAGGCTTAGTCGACCCGGGCTCACAAACATCGTTCATGACGGAAAATCTAGCCCAGTTATTACGAGTTACACGCCGCAAAGTTAATGCAACGATTTACGGAGTCACAGGAGGTGCGGTACGTAACGTCTCGAGCAAAGCTGAACTCATCTTACAGTCAGTCAAACACGATCAGGCCTCACTCAAGGTGACGGCATTAATTTTACCAAAAATCACGAATTATAGTCCTCGGTCGTATTCACCTCTTGAATTCCCTCAAATAGGTTCTCTGGACCTCGCGGACGAATATGCTTCTGTTAAAAATCCAATTGATATTTTAATTGGTGCAGATTATTGCCCTCAGCTTTTACTGAATCAAATAATTCATTCATCGAACCGTGCACTGATAGCACAAGATTCGTTATTTGGCTGGGTTGTGTATGGTACACTTGCGTCGCACATGCATACTGCAACAGTAAACGTTCTTCATTGTTGTGACTTCGATAAAACACTGCGAGATTTTTGGGAGATTGAAGAAGTACCTAGCACCTATAGTCTCACACCTGAAGATCAATTATGTGAGGACATTTTCGCGAGCAAAGTTACTCAATTACCATCAGGCCGCTATCAGGTTGCATTGCCTTTCAAGACAGAGTTCTCCAAATCGGCACTGGGAGCCTCTCGCAGCATCGCCGAATCAGCTTTAAAGCGAGTTCTCTGTCGTATTAACAAATCTCCTGAGCAGTCCGAAAGCTATGCTAAATTCATTAGAGAATACGAGCAGCTAGGACATATGGAGAAGGTCACAACAAACGCGATTGATACAGACTCCTTGGTTTACCTGCCTCATCACGCAGTATTTAAGCTCGAAAATGGAAAACAGAAAATACGTGTCGTATTTAATGCGTCCGCTAAAACTCAGAGTGGTCTATCACTCAACGACGTACTCTTAATAGGGCCAAAACTACAAAAGGATATAACAGCCATTCTTATGAATTGGCGTGATTTTCGTTTTGTTGGTATAACCGATATTATTAAAATGTTCCGCCAAATTCTAATTCGTCCGGAAGACAGAAAATTCCAATCTATAATTTGGAAAGATGATTCTGGTAATACTCAAGCATATCAATTGAACACGGTCACATACGGTACCGGACCTGCACCGTTTTTAGCTTCACGGGTAGTGCAGGAACTCGCAAATCAACATGGTGATGACTTCCCAGACGCGAAGTCCATCTTATTTCAATCAATCTATGTCGATGACATTCTTTTTGGAGCTAACAACCTTGCAGATTTACGCGATATCCAATCTCAATTAGTTCAGTTGTTGGATAAAGGTAAATTTGAGCTCAGTAAATGGGCCTTCAATTCAGCAAGCACAGCTCTCCAAGAAATTCCTAATGATTCTAGTAACGCTAATCTTAATTTTAATAGCGAAAATTTTAACGAAACTAGCAAAGTGCTGGGCATATCTTGGAATACCAGCTCTGATTCATTTCAGTTTATAATCTCGCCTTCTTCCATCACTAAGTTAACAAAGCGCATGTTACTCTCTGAAAACGCGAAGATTTACGATCCTTTAGGCTGGATCTCACCGTTCACCATTGTGTTAAAGTAAATAATGCAATCCACATGGTTGCTCAAACTTAATTGGGATGACGAGGTTCCCGAGCCTATCCAATCTAAATGGATGTCTTATTACTCGCAAATGTGCGAATTAACAAAAATTAATATCCCCCGCTGGAATGGTCAACTTAGTGCAGCAGATAAATTAGAACTCTATGGGTTCTGTGATGCTTCAAATGTATCCTATAGTGCTGTGGTGTATGCCAAATTCACCAATAGTGATAGTCAAACCTCAGTCAGCCTCGTAATGGCAAAAGCCAAAGTGGCCCCTCTTAAAGCAAATAGCATTGCTCGTCTTGAACTAGTCGCCGCTGCTTATTTGACTAAACTAATGCTTCATATCAAGTCATCACTTAAACGTTCAGTGCATGACATTTTTTGTTTTTCTGATTCACAAATCGTGCTGGCTTGGATTGCACAACATTCGTCCAAATGGAAAGTTTTTGTAGCCAACCGAGTCGAATATATATAGTCAAGTTTACCAGAGGCTCATTGGTCTTATGTCAATACTAAGTCCAATCCTGCAGATCTCAAATCGCGAGGGATTAATCCAAGCCAATTAATACATTGTACGCTTTGGTGGGAAGGACCCTCTATAATTCGGGAAACGTCATCGGGAAATTCTCCTTTAATGTTTGAAACCAACGAGGAAATAAAGACCTCCTCGATATATACAAATCATGTCACACGCGATTTACCGTCATTTCTTCATAACTATTCGTCGTGGACAAAACTAATCCGTGTTGTTAGCTACGTGTTGCGATTTATAGATCGAGCGCGTAGAAAAAATGTTTGTCAACACGCTCACTTTTCAGCTCTCGAGCTACGCACTGCAACACTGCGTGTTGTGAAAATAATTCAAGCTGCTGCTTTCTTAAACGATATATTGACGTTGCAAGGCAAAAAGTCAGTTCCGTCAAGTTCTCGATTACTTTCTCTTGCACCATTTTTAGATGCGCAAGAAATTCTACGAGTAGGTGGGCGTCTGCAACACTCATTTTTGTCAGACAACCAAAAGCATCCCATTATTTTGCCAACTAATTATTTAACCGAGCTGCTCATTCGACATATACATTTCACGACCTTGCACGGTGGCCTACAGCTTGCGTTAACAGTATTGCGGCAAAAGTATTGGGTGATCAATGCACGAAACGCTGCGAAAAGCATAATACATAGGTGTGTCACTTGCGTTCGTCAGCGTGCCAAGCTAGGAACACAATTCATGGGATCTTTGCCTACTGCTCGAGTAAACCGTAGCCATCCGTTTGAACATACTGGCATTGATTACGCCGGGCCCTTCCTTGTAAAACTGCATCAAGGCCGAAACTCGAAATCAGTTAAGTGTTATATAGCTGTTTTTGTATGCATGGCTACTCGTGCCATCCATCTTGAGTTTGTCTCCAAATATGATACGAATGCATATTTGGCGGCTCTAGCTCGTTTTACTTCACGTCGTGGTAAACCCGCGGTGATTTACTCTGATAACGGGTTAAATTTTCAAGGAGCAAATAAGGAATTAAAACTTGCATTCCAAGGCTCTCTGAAACATGTGCAATCTATAGATTTTGAACCTATACGCGAAATAGAATGGAAATTTATTCCCGTGGCCACTCCTCATTGGGGTGAACTGTGGAAGAGCGGGGTACGAAGCGTAAAACATCATCTAAAGCGTGTTCTTGGGACTTTTCTTCCTACGTTCGAGGAAATGACCACACTAATTTGTCGTATTGAAGCCTGTCTAAACTCCAGACCTCTTTCTCGCTTACGCAATGACATTGAAAGTTCAGAATGTCTAACGCCAGGGCATTTCTTGGTTGGTCGCTCTTTACTCGCTCCACCCGAAATGTCCGTTCTAGATTTAAAGGAATCTACTCTAAATCGATGGCAGAAAATCACTCGGATTACCGAGCTTTTTTGGCAAAAATGGTCGGGCGAATATCTGCAATCATTACAATCTCGTCCAAAATGGCAAATCAAAAATAACGATTTTCGTGAGGGTGACATCGTTATAATTAAGACTCCAAACGCTCCACCTTGCAAATGGAACTTAGGCCGAATTATTCGTTTAATAATCGGTTCAGACTCAGTAGCAAGAGTAGCTGTGGTTCAAACAGCGGATAAACAGATTCAACGCAGCCTAACCCAGCTGTGTAGGATCCCGGCATAAATACAAATATTGACAAACAATCCCAACGGCTTCTGATCTGCCGACTCGTACATCTCATCACCTTGACGCTTTACTTATTAAATCAGTACTCCTTAATCATGGCTAGTGATAAGGTGCCTAATTTAGTCGGCAACGTCGAAATGTTCTTAAGTGAAGTTTGGGGCGAAGAAGCCAACGTGTCCGATGTACTGGACCTTTCCTTCAGTGACTTGAGTCTTTCGGACGATGCTCCTTGTGTTGATTCTCTGCTTCAACTTCCGGATTTGCTTGTGTCGACGAAGGAAGAAGAGGACTCCAGGATGCAGGTCATTTTGGATCCGCCTTGTCCACCTGAACCAGAATCAGCTGACGTGGTCATGGAACCCATAGCGGGACCTTCTCGTACACCAGCACCAGCAATTGATTTAGCTGTTTTATACGCGAGCAGTTGGGAGAATGGAATCCTGTATGATTCTACCGCAAAGGAGCTGGAGCGTACAGCAAAATACGTTACCGTCTTGGCGTTCGGGCTCACACACCGTATACCATTGCATGCGGTCTTGAAATATCGGCAGTGGAAGTCTTGGGATCCTCAAGAAAAATTGCTCTTGCGTTGGACTCCAGCGTTAGAGTTGAAAACTGCCAAACTCATCATTAAGAAATGAGTTAGTCTGCGACCATTGGTGGACATTCGGAGCTTCGCTCAAAGGTTTTTTTTTCTTTTACTTTTCCACCATGGTCTTTATTTACGGTGTTTCACCATTCCAAATTTTAGAACATAAGTTTAGTTTATTTCCAATATCTGCGAGATTCATCTGAATTGACGCAGGAACGTCAATGCGGGGGAGGATTTGTTGGAAATCGGAGTGTAGGTACGAGCGGTCTGGGACTCTCAGGCCGTCTCGCTCCCGCTCACACTCTGTCTCTCTTGATCCTACCTCCAACAGAGGCCGATAGGTGGCCCACGGCGTAGAACTCTCTCTCGCTGTTATTATTTGGGTCAATTGTACATATCAATACCCAAGAGTTCCGTGATAAGTGCGGCTCGTTTCAGTCAGTCTAGGCTCTAGACTCTGTCAAACTTTTGTATGATTAGCAGCTTAGCCATTCCTCCCTTCCTGCGACGCCACTAAGTCTCTTAGTACGCATTTCTGCTCCATCGTTGATTTCTTGGGCTCCAAGAAATCGTCTTCCTTTCTCTTCATCTTCGTTGCCTGGGAGTCTCAGCTGCGGGGAATCCTGTCCGAGGACCTGGGGACCTCAGGGTTGGGATTTCGTAGTTGTAACTTTGGGTGGATTATCAATTTGCGGCTCAGCCTCCTTTGGAGCGCTTTTTGATTCTTTTGTATTTTTTTCCAATCAAATAAACTGATTTTACCAGATTTCCTGGGCGTTGTTTTTGTCACCCTGGAGCCTTCCTTCCTAGAACTCCTTGCGGATATCACCCAATCAACTTTCAAACAGTTTGTTTTCCCACAATTTGAGGGTCCGCAAACTATACAGCGTATAGTTGACGGTAGCAAAGATCCATTACGTTTCATATCACTAACGGTGGCAGTGTGATAATCGGTATTAGAGATATTGATACTTAATGGTTGCTTTACGAAATGCATTCTTAAACGACTGTGAGGTTAAATCGTAATTGCATGAGCTATGTATTGGCATGAAATCGGAGAATTCAATCAGTTTTCATTATGCCTGCATTTGTGTTGGATGTTACAAGTTTGGAGGAGTTAAGCAGTGATCAATTGGAATACGTACCGAAAATTGTACTATTAAAATAGTGTTCGAGATCAGGTGGAGCAACAATGCTGAGAAGTAGATTCCACATTTTTGCTATATCTCCCTGTCTCTATTGCGTTCACAGGGGACGGCTAGACCAACAGCGTGTAGCCGCTCCACCTGTCTCTCTCTATCTCGCACCGCGGCGCGCTTGCGCGTCTACAGGCCCTGGCGCTTCGCGGCCGCGGCACAGCTTGCGCGCCCGACCACTAGGTGGCCAGCGCCACGAGCAGCTCTCTCGCTGGCAAGTTTCATGCGCGGAATTATATAAATGGGTCCTTGATAAGGACCCATCGCACCCCAAACTTGCCGCAACAGCAGCGTAGCAGCCGCAACAGCAGCAGTTTGTCGCCTTCACGGCATTTTTTGACGCCTCACCAGGCCAGCAAAACGAGCGCCTCCACCGGCGAACTCTACGGGTCGACTACTTTGGTAAGTATCACCCAACCACCCACCGCCTACCAAGAGGGGACTACCCCTCTGCGGCAATATCCTCCCTCCTAAGGGAGATTTCGCCGGGGACTTCCCGGGAGAAGTTAACCCTCTCCTTCCCCTCCACACTGCCTCCGAGGACTACCTCGGACCCAGTGTTCCGACCCTCAAGTCCAGGGCTCTCGAAAGAGTCGGGTAGCGGGAGGGGTAGAATTCACCCTAGGGGTTGGGGTGGCTCGGAGCCACTATAGCTCTGGGAGAAGGAGGCCTAGGGGTGAGGGGACTTCCCCTTCCCTAAAACCACTTCTCCTACTTCGCTTCCTCCCGTGGCTGGGGATTTTACTGGGGAATACCCCAGGGAAAATTGCCCAGTCCGGGAGCTTCTAAGTCCGCGTTCCTTTCTGTGGAATTCTGGTTTCTGGGGTTCTAGGGAATCTTCGTCTACCGAAATTCCCTAGAAGTTGACGAGAACAAATTCCCTTGAAAGTCGATAATTAGTCTAGCGGTTCTTGTAAATATATATATTGTAAATTTTGTATATTTTTAAAAACAACTCATTTTGCCTAGTACCTTGGCTTTGAATTTTATTCTAGAATAAGACATTCCCTTCTTACCACAGGTTCGAAGCTCTCTTAGGACATTGTTTCGCACAAATACTTTTCACACAGTATTGACAGATATTGGAATAAATTACCCAAGCATATTCGTGCAGATCCTGAGGTTCAAAAATATCGCTATTGTTTACAACATTTCAATCTACCTAATACTACTCATGCGGATGTACTACCACCATTGATAAAAGATTGTTATACATGTCGTGCATTGGATGCGGATCATTCCTCAATAAAACAATAAACAAACTACCGTTTGAGCTTCATTTACCAGGATAAAATTACTGTGGACCAGGAACTCGACTTCAAAAACGATTAGCACGCGGTGATCGAGGTGTGAATCAGCTGGACGAAGCCTATCTAGAATACGATATCGCATATTCGCAATACAAAGACCTGTCGCAGCGTCATCAAGCTGATAAAGTGCTCGCAAAACGTGCACGTAGACGTATCACAGCTGGTGACGTAACCTTGGGTGAGCGTGCTGCAGCAACAACTGTCTGGGCGTCTATGAACGCAAAGCGTAAACTTGGTTTAGGATTACAAACAGATATGGTGAGGAAAGCAGCAGTGAGAAAAACTGGAAATAGTGCTGTAAAAAAACGGAAAATTCGAGTGCCTAAAAAACGGTGCGGCTTGTTGCATTTGCTCCCAATGCTAGGTGCGGTGGGAGCACTAGCAGGTGGAGCATCAGGTATAGCGAAAGCTGTAAACGACGCCAAAGCTGCGAAAAAACAGTTGGAAGAAATGCAGCGTCATAATCGTATGATAGAAGCAACTGCAAGAGGCGGACGGGGGCTGTATCTCATACCGTACAAACGAAGCGGAAGAGGGGTAGCAAAAAAATCAATGTCAAAGAAGCGAACAAAAAAGTAACTGTACACGGTCTACCAAGATCTGGTGCTACAAGTAATATTCAATTATCTCACGTAGGTCGTGATATACCAAATTTCCGTGGAGTCTTTATGCGTACAAGTCTACCACGAAACGGTCCATGGTCTAATGAATGTGCAATCGTTAACCTTGACGATTCTAATGGTTCAGGCACTCACTGGGTTAGCTACGTTAAATGCAATAATCTTGTGAAGTATTTCGATTCTTTCGGTAATCTGAAACCACCGACTGAACTTGTTCGGTACTTCGGTCCGCTTATTACAATTTATTACAATCATGACCAATATCAGTCGTATGATATGAGCATTTGTGGTCAGTTGTGTGTTAAATTTCTAAGAGAACAGACGAAATGTCTTTAACATTTACGCTATCAGGACACGGTCATGTGCTGGAATCAAATTTTGTCCCCCCTATCAATCTGGACGACGGTCACTATGAGCTGGGACTCGTAGATTTTCAAAGTTTCTACTCGATTGCCAATGTTAATGAGACGAATAATAATTTTTACTTTGGTAGAAATAAACTAATAACCATACCTACATGCTGTTATGAGTTGAGTGCGATAAATGAATACTTGCGTATGCGGTTGAAGTTACCGTATGATGATAATATTATTATTCTGCGTGCCAATAATAACACACTGAAAAGTGAAATAATGTGTAAATATTGTATTGATTTTACAAAAATTAATAATATTGGTTCTCTGCTAGGTTTTTCGTCGGACCGCGTAATCCTACCAAACACTTGGGCTGAATCGGACGAACCTGTGATTATTTTAAAAGTAAATATTCTACGTATCGAATGTAACATTACCGCTGGTGCAAATACGAACGGTAGACCACGACATGTCGTCCACGAATTTTTCCCAAGCGTTCCACCAGGCTATAAAATCTCTGAAACACCGAAGAACGTCATTTACTTGCCAGTCATTGCAAGGGTAATCGATCGTCTCATATTACGTATTCTCGATCAAGACAATCGTCCTGTAAATTTTGGAAGTGAAGAGATCACCATACGGTTACACATTAGAAAATGTTGATTTACAAGAATATTAAAGATTATAAACAATCATTACTCGATGAACCAATCAGTCAATCAGCTGCAGTTGAATTGAATACATCATCATCATCATCATCATCATTACAGAGTAATATTGAAAATAATAAAATTGGAATTGGTAATAAGAAAGTGTTAACGAGAAAAAATATAGATTTTCTACACTCATTGGGTTTGACTGTGAAGAAAAAAAAATCATGGATCCGTTGAACGTTACCGCACAGCCTGTATACGACATTCGCATAAGTATATTGGAAATACACGCCTATAATCCATTTGCGAATGCATCATTGGGAAATAGTGATGAAATTCGTATACCTATACAACAACAAGATTTGATTCTTTTTCCGAGCGGAAGTTGCCTCTATATAGAAGGGAAACTGATTGAAGGTACTCGTGCTGCTGATACACCTTTGTTGGATAAAGATATGCTCGACGCTAATTCTATGGCATTCTTATTCGATGAAATTCGGTATGAATTGAATGGTATTGAAATCGATCGTTGTAAAAACGTCGGCATTACTACCAGTATTAAGAATCTCATATCCTTAAGCACTGAAGAGAGTATGAGTCTACGTCAGTAGTGTAGCAATGCGGTTCCGATGACAGGGAGTGGGGGTAGATGTTTTGTGGTGTGGAAGGGGGAAGGGTGGGGATAAGACTCTCTTAGTATGGTAGTGGTGGGGATGAGGAAGGAAAGGGTCTTATAGTGAGATCGAGTTTGATTAGGGAGGGAGGGGGTATTTTTCACCCTATGTCACAATTGGAAGGTCTTATAGTGGGACCGAGTTTGGTTAGGGAGGGGGTATTTTTCATCCTATGGTACCGTTGGTTAGTTATCCTACGGGGACCCTAGTTGAGGGAAGGTTTTTTCATCCTTCGAAGTCGATGGTTAGTTACCTTATGTAGCCTATCTATTTCCGACTCTGCTACACAGATAAACTAGCTTGAGTTAATTGCTAGTTCCAGTAGTCACCGCTAGGTGACTGCCTTCCTTAACCTTCTTTCGCGCTAATGGTATTTTAATATTACGTAATTACACACACGGGTGAACTAGTTCAATTTAATTGATAGTACCAGTAATTGCCGCTAGGTGGCAACCGCAATCTCCCCTTTTCTCGTTAGTTAAAATGTAGATAGCTATTGTGATAAGTTGCTGATATCGTGCAAGGAATTAACTTTCCATCGAGCATGGAATTATAACTTTTGCATGGTTTTAACTAAACCGATGCAAAGAATAACGAAATATGCTTTAAATGAAAGGATACAATTTTAATAGTCTCCCCTATTGGGGAGAATAACAATTTAACATCAATTTCAGGAATATTAATATTTTGATAGGACAATTTATTGAGTCCTAGCTCTTATAAAACTTTATATATTGAATAAAAAACTCTTCTAAGAATTTTTATAGCATATCCTTAAGATTATCCCAACCTATGTCATGCCATTTCTCCCGGACTTATCTTTTAGCCATTTTTTTTAGATTTTTCAGGTAAGCATATCATACAATCCATCTAACAAGCAGGCTAGGTTTTAGAAAGGGAAAGAGTTGTCAGAGCACTTCAGTTTTTTTGAAGGGTAAAGCAAAACATAACTTTTACCTAGACATTAAGAAGCTCTATTGGCACCATTCTAGCGATTGGAGAACTGATTGCTGAATGTGCTGATATCTTCTAGAACGGATATGCTCGAGTACCTGACGCCTGAGATCGTGTCATGACTTGTTACTTGATTTATGACCTTTTAAATCCTCGATTTTTCATATTCTCTCAATTTTTTATATGCCTAGCTATCGAGAGGAATGTGCTCGTAAATTTTACCGTTTCACTTAAGAAAAGTCTGCAACACGTTTATGCAATTAAAAGAATTCTGGAGAAACCACTGGTAACGTGTCATGACCTGTTTGACGCAAATTTTCCCCAGTTCCCCTAGAAAAGTCTACAACATGATTATGCAATTAAAAGAATTCAGGAGAAACCGCTTGTAATGTGTTACGACTTGTTTGACGCAAATTTCGTAGGCAAGCAAGAATACCCACCACCCAAATATTAACTTCAAATAAGAATGCATCTCATCCCTTCCACCATTTTTTAAAACCAATGTTGTTAGCAATCGGGAAATTTCAGTCAGTCAGTTTTCATCAGAAGCTTCAAGGGGGTGAAAGATCCAGTGCAAAGCTATATTCCGAATATTTTCCTTGCTGTACCACAGAAACTCTTTTTGGGTGGTAAGAATTATTCTTTTATTATTCTCTTTTCTTGCTATTCTATTTCAATGTTTTTTCTTTTCTCAATTTCTATGTTTTTTTTCACAGAAAAATGGATTTAACTAAGATCAATGCACTTGCGAGTGTAACTTACGAACCTACGACTTTAGTAAAGCTGAATACTTTTGAAGAAAATAAGGAGTATCAAATCACTGAATTAGTTAAAATTAAGACCAAATATGGAGAGAAATTAATAGCGAAGCTGGTTACAGACGAATGGTTCTTCCTACCCTCAAGGATGATGAAATTACTGGAGTCGCCTGAACTAATCAAAGAACTTCAAAATGCTGCATCAGCGAATACATTAAAAATCTTATATGTTGGAGGATGATACAATAATTTAGAATTTAAAATTAACCAATGATAATCATAAGATAAATTTTGGAAATGTTTGTAAGGAATGTTTTTAAGTAATGACATCAATAAATGTTTTATTATATCTTATTTATTTATTTCTTCTTTATCCCTCACTACATTAGTAAGATACATATAAATCTAGTCTATTAAATTACATTTCTAACAATACTAGTAAGCGGGTTATATTCAAAAATTTTATCATGTATAATTAAACAAAACGCAGTAGTATTACTTGGAATATTTCTAGTACAATCAATCTCGATTTTAACGTCAACAGTGCCCGAATTTATAGATTCATTTTGATGCGAACAATCGATGACGAAGAGAGGACCGTATTCAACAAAGTTTTTGTAATTAAGCATTGGTTTCGACTGTTTTTCTCCTGCATGATATGAATGGATAAATTTAACATGCATATCATATAGTACAGAATAACGGTTTTTTTCGCTATCACTATCTATTCGGTCATATGGATAAAATTCTGAATTCAGATAGACTTTAACATCACGAACAGAACTGTCATTGAATTTAAGCAACTCCATATGCTGCGTACTCTTCTTATTTTGTCTAAATGCTAGTATAACAAATCGAGGTTTCTCCAATTGTATTGCAGCTTTTACGGCCCATGTATGCCTCTGTGTTTCAGGTAGAAGTGGGTATTCGTAGAGTTCCCAGGAACGAAAAGCAATGGTTAGACTTTTGTTTTGCTCAATCAAACGTAGAAATTTAAGTTTTGTATAATCATTCAGTGATACATGAGGAATCCTCCACTGCACGTTTTGCAAATCAATTTTGGAGTTGATGATTTTTCTCGAAGAATGTAGTGAATATAAATCATCACGTGTTCGCATAGGAACGAGTTCATGACGTGTATTTATTATAACTCTTCTGTAGTCATCACAAAAACCCAACAGCATTTGCAATGGTACACAAAAGTTGAAATGATTCGTAGACCTGTGATCTGTTTCAAACCATCCTGAATGACGTAGACTTGCACTTTCCTCAGCAGTTAAGGAGATGAGATTCTTCATGGAGCTAGTAATACCCACATTCTTTCAGCGATCAATCTCAATACCATTCAATTCATAAAGAATTTCATCAAACAAGAATGCCATGGAATTACAGTCAAGTCCTACGACATCTTGGACTGCTGCATCCGGAGCACGGGTTCCAACGATTATCTTTCCCTCATTGTAGAGATAACTTTCACAGGGTAGAAGAATTAAATCTTGCTGTTGTATAGGAATTCGAATTTCATCACTATTTCCCAATGAGGCATTTACATAAGGATTGTAAGCATGCATTTCCATTTTAGTGATGCGATTGTCGAAAACCGGTTGAGCGGTTACATCTAATGGATCCAGTTTTATTTCTAACGTTGAAACCCAGTGATTGTAGAAAGGCGATATTTCTTCTTGTTAATGATGCTCCAACTTTACCTTCGCTCAATGTATTTTGTCATTCAGCGTTACCTTCACTCAATGTATTCTGTCCTGCTGCAGCAGTTGGACTGATAGGCTCATCGAGTATCGGTGATTTATAAGTATACTTGTAAATCAGCATTTTCTAATATGTAAACGAATTGTGATTTCTTCACCTCCGAAATTTACTATACGATCTTCCTGATCGAGAATACGCAAGGTGAGACGATCAATTACTTTCGCAATGACTGGCAAGTAAATGACGTTCTTCGGTGTTTCTACGATTTTATAACCTGGCGGAATACTCGGAAAAAATTCATGTATAACATGTCGAGGTCTACCGTTTGTGTACGCACCAGCTGTAATGTTCCATTCAATTCGTAGAATATTTACTCTTATAATATTTACGGGCTCGTCTGATTCAGCTAGTGTGTTCGGTGGAATAACACGATCTGATGAAAAACCCAACAAAGAGCCTATATTGTTAGGTTGTGTAAATGCAATTTGATATTTACACTTTATTTCACTTTTTAATGTATTATTATTGGCACGTAGAACAATTATTACTTCTTCATCACCTTCGAACATCTGAGCACGTAAAAAGTCATTTATGGCATTGAACTCATAACAACCTGTAGGTATAGTTAGCTCCTGATCATCAATGTAAAATATATTGTTTGTCTCAACAACATTAGCGATTGAATTGAAGCTCTGAAAGTCTACGAGACCGAGTTCATATTGTCCATCTCGAAGATCGATCGGGGGGGGGGGGGGGGGGGGAGGGGAACTGACTCCAATACCGAGTCACGGCCAGAGAGTGTAACTGTTAAAGACATTGTTCACGTAGAAACTTGACACACAACTGACAGCATATGCTTGAATCATACGATTGATATTGGTCGTGGTTGTAGTAGATTATAGCAGAAGGTCCAAAATATTCCGCAAGTTTAATTGGAGGTTTTAAATTTCAGAAGGAATCGAAATACTTAACGTGCTTATTACGTTTAACGTAAGCGACCCAATGTATTCCAGGACCTTGTTCGTCATCAAGATTCACAATTGCGCACTCATTGCGTTGCACATTTTGAGGTAGAGATGTACGCATAAAGACTCCCCGAAAATGCGGTATTTCACGGCAGACGTTTGATAATTGTATATTACTAGTAGGTACAGATTTAGGAAGTCCATTTATTTTCTTTTCCTTTTCACTCCCTCTCTTATTCGGCTGTATGGTGCGAGGTATAAACCTTGTCCCCGTCTCACTTCCATTAAGCGATTGTGTCGATGCATTTCTTCCAATTGTTTTTTGGCTGCTTTGGTGCCGTTTACAGCCTTTGCTATACCTGCCGCACCGCCAGCTAATGCGCCCACTGCACTCAGCAGCAGAAGCAATGGTAATAAACCCCCCCGTTTTGTTTTAGTAAGTGACTTTCTCCTCAATAAACCACTTCGTTTTTTCGGTACACGAATTTTTCTTTTCTTCGTACTTTTTCTAGACATTCGCAGTCCTAAGCCGAGTTTCCGTTTTGTTTTCATTGATGCCAAGACATCAGTCGCTGTCGCTCGTTCACCAATGGATGAGTCACTAGCTATGATACGTTGTCGTACACGCCGTGCAAGCACTTTATCAGCATGATGACGCGAGGGCAGGTCCTTATATACTGAATATGCGATATCATGCTCACGGCAAGCATCACTCAGAGGGTTTATTCCTCGATCACCACGTGCTAACCGTTCATGAAGGCGAGTACCTGCACCGCAATAATTGTAGCCAGGTACATGCAGCTCGAAGGATAGTTTATTTAGCAGCTTATTGAAAAAAGATCCATAACCATAACTCATCATATCATGCTTTCCTAACGGGTTCGTTGACACATCCAGCAAATTTTTTTTAAGGTGGTAATCCATCAAAATGATCTTGATTAGGTAAATTATAATGTTCCGTACAGGCACGATATTGTTGCACTTCAGGATCTGCACGAATGTGCTCAGGCAATTTGCACCGAACCAGTCAAATACTGTTTGGAATGCGCTTCAATAGTAACATTTTTGGAATGTATTCAAGCTGCTCAATAGTTAAATTCTCCAAACGTAGCACGTCTAACATTTACAACGACATAATGAGAACTGATGAGATAATCTGCTTGAAGCCTATAAACAGCTTGCATGATCATAGAGTTTTACAGTTATGGATTTCGTAAAGCAACCACTGCACATTCGTGTCTCCAACGCCGATCGCTTTATTGTCGGTGGGGGTTGTGGAGGAAGGAGTAAACGTTATGGATCCCTGCTTCCATCTACAATTCGTAGTATAATTTGCGGGCCCTCGAATTGCGGTAAAACAAACGTACTGTTTAGTCTCGTGGAAAGTCCTAACGGTGTGAGATTTGAAAATATTTATGTATACTCAAAGTCGCATCAACAACCCAAGTATCAATACCTTGAACGGTTATTAAAAGGACTAAAAGGTATTGGATATTTTAAATTTTCAAATAATAGCGACGTTGTAAAGGTAACTGAGGCGTTACCCTATTCTATTTTCATATTTGATGATGTTGCTAACGATAAGCAGGATAATATCAGAGACTACTTCTCCATGGGTAGACATTCAAATATTGACTGCTTCTACCTCTGCCAGACTTATGCTAAAATTCCTAAACACATGATTCGTGATAATGCAAATCTTCTCATAATCTTTAAGCAAGATGGTACTAATTTAAAACATATTTATAACGATTATGTAAACACGGATATGTCATTTGAAAAATTCAATGAATTGTGTTGATAGTGCTGGCACCATGATTATGGATTTCTAGTGATCAACAAGGATAGTACAATTCAAAATGGTAGATATCGGAAAGGTTTCGATGAGTATGCTAAGATTAAATAGTATACCGTTTGCTTAAGATTGTTCAGTTTAAAGCTATGTGTCCATCAAAACACACACATCAAATAAACGTGGAATAAACCTAGTATAAACGTGGAAATAAGATTGAACGTGGATTGAACCTAGATTGAACGTGGATTGAACGTGGATTGAACGTGGATTGAACGTGGATTGAACGTGGATTGAATGTGGAAACGTAGATTGAACGTGGAAACGTAGATTGAACGTGAATTAAACGTGGATTGAACGTTGATTGAATACAGCTTGAACGTGGAAAACATGGAAAGCAGGAAAATGGAAGAAAAGATGCTGCTTAAGAAGATTGTCGCGAAAAGTAAAGTAATTCGTGAAAAATATCGTGCACTCAAATCGGGAAGAGAAATGATGGAAACCAATTTAAATGAAACTATTAAACCAATTGTTGAGCCATTGAAGAAGCTCACTGAACATAATGAGATGACTTTCGTGTCCCCGAAATATGAGTATAAACAGGAACCGCTACAGAAGACTACTGTAAAAGATAATTCTTTTATTATTCCATCGAAACGTAAAAGGACTTATCTCTCATTGGCTCCACAACGTAAAGATTTCGCATACAACTCTAGAATTAAATTCCAACCCCTTCATCTGATGATGATGAGCAAGGAAATTCACGACCTAATGAAACATTAACCTTTCTCTGGAAGAGGATGGTGATGAGGAGGAGGAGGAGGGAGTGAAAGTGGAAAAGGATGTTAATGATTTAGCAATACCATCACCAATGCAAGCAGAAACTCCATCATCGCCATTGCAAAGATCCTTAGATTTAAATAATTCTTTGTCAGAATATGGAGCAATAGGACGTAAATATATAGAGATGTTTATGAGTAAAAATAATGAAATAATTGATTATAATTTTGGAGTTGAACAAGATGGTAGTCTTAACAAAATGAGAATTGGAAAATGCGCTTTTAAAGTAGATCGTGGAGATTTCATTATTATTGATGAGGAGTATTATCAGGGTACTATTGGTCTATTTGAATTGATCTTCATGGAAGAGCCACATGATTATACTGAAGATGATTTAAAAACATATAAGAATATTCTTTCTCAAACTAATGTACACAGAGCAGATTACAGTAGCAAGGGAAAGCTTCGTGGGAATAAGAGTCATAAATGGATGAAAATAATTAGCCCATTATTTCCTCCAAAGAATCTTGTAAAAGGCAGCGGTTATATGTGTGTTAATGATAAACCAGTGAACTATGTACATTGGAATGATCCGAACGAATTAGTTGAACGTTTGAGACTTTTGATAGCATCATCTGCTGCAGGACATACGAATCATCAAAATGAGATACAATCAATAATTGAGGAGCTTCATGAAGAACGTATTATCCTATAAAAGAGATTACACTTTCCATATTTTCCCAGTTGATTGTGTTACTTCACAATGTCGATAAATAAATTTGAAGGTATTTCCACTACCAGTAATGTGAGAAAATATTTCCGCAAAACTGAAGATGAAACATTAAAATTTGATAAACGTATGAATGCATTTAATGGTAAGGGGAATATTATTTCAAATTTAGGATTTGATGCTACTGATGAGAAATGTGTTGTGAATATGCGTGTTCTGCTGGATAATATGAATGCTGTACGTGAGAACCTTAAAAATGAAATGCAAGAAAACATTGATATTTTACGAAGTATTGCGTTAAGAGTGGATGAAACCGAGTTAAGGCTGAATGATTTTCAAGTGATATTGAGAAATTTCATGCAGAAACATGCTGAAGATAATGCAGATTTAAAGAAATACGCATCAATTTTCATGGAGAATCAGGCTAAAGAGGATGCTGAATCGAAGAAGCATATAATAAATATAATGAGGAATTAAAAAAAAAATAGTGCTATTTTTCATGGGGAGAATCATGCTAACGAGAATTCTTCTTGAAATAATTCGTCAAAGAGTTTTATTAGGAAAAAGAAACTCTTCCTACCATCAGTGCTCGATGTACCCTTGTAAACCCAACACATACCTGAAGAGTAATGGATAGTGAAGAAAAGAAAAAATTGGTCGAAGAACTGCATGTACCTGCAAAACGGAATTTTCAACGTAGAAGAGTTATAATACGAGGCTTCAATGACCTCTGGCAAACAGATCTGGTTGATATGAAGAATTATGCTGACGGAGGTTACCACTGTATTCTCACAGTTATGGATGCATTGTCGAAATTTGGATGAGCAGTAGCACTAAAAACCAAAACTGGCAAGGAAGTGACAGCCGCATTTACGAAGATTCTGAAAAGTGGGAGATGTCCCAAAATTTGCAGACAGATAATGGCAAGGAGTTTTATAATAGTGATTTCAAATCGCTTATAAAAAAACGTAGAATAAATCATTACTCAACATACAGCGTATTGAAAGCTACGATAGTTGAGCGCTGGTATCGCACGCTGAAGACTGAAATGTGGAAACGATTTACGTTGAATGGAAATTATAAGTGGCGAGGTATACTGTAGCGACTAGTTGAAGACTACAACGCAAGAAAACATCGTACTATAGGAATGCGACCAGTTGATGTGACGCCAGATCATGCTAATATGCTCCTGACTACAGTATACAATAATATAAAGATTGTTGGCCGTGCCAAGTTCAAAGTAGGTGATTTTGTACGAATCAGTAAATACAAGAATATATTCGCAAATGAATACACGCCAAATTGGACAACTGAAATATTTGAAATTATAAAATTCCAGAAAACAAATCCTGTTATATATTTACTTAGAGACTTTAGTGGTACTGATATATACGGAGAATTCAACGAATATGAACTTTTAAAAACTGCTAATCCTAATGTATATCTAGTGGAGAAGGTATTACGTAAGAAGGGTGATAAGGTGTTTGTGAAGTGGTTAGGATTCGATAATACACATCATTCATGGATAAATAAAGATAATATTTTGTAAAAACATTATTTAGTAATAAAATTATTCAATTTAAATATAATTAATTTATTCTATAATGACCCCATGGTGGAGTCGATGCAGTTGCGTGCACGATATAACGCTTATCATCATATGGGTTGAGAGCTACTTTCCGTTATGCAATCGAATAAACATTATGCAATTTGGGCGAATTAAATTTTGATTGCTGACATGTTCAGTAAAATTTGTTAAACATTCCTTATAGTCCTCGAAGGTTATGTTTCTAACAACAACGTAAGTCTTAATACCTTTAGCTTTTTTGATAAGTTTATTTTGTACTTTAAATGTGTACATTTTTTATCTCAGTCCAATAAACTCTGTCATTTTCTGCCCATTATTCTCATCTTTCATCAGCCCAGGGACTTTTTTATTCACTAGAGGTAAATTGTACTGATTGTTGGGAGAATAATCGCTTGTATCGAATCTAGCAAGATTCTCCCTCATAATAGTGTAAATATCATCACACTCAATGCTGTATATTAGACTATCCGTATCGGTATATAACGCTTTACATTTGCTACCGAACGTAGGAAGCATATAATCATAATGAAAATCATACAAACATGTTTTCGAAATATCAAGAATGCTCATACCCAGAGTTGCCAGAATCAAGCGTTTTTGCAACAGAAACAGTTGAACAGGGAGGGCAAGCACACAAAGCCGTAAGCCCCTATGAGTGTGAAGTGGCTACTGCGCCAGTCAAGAGGAGAAGGTAGGGGTTACTCACACTACTTTAGGCCACATCGGTGTGATCGGCTTTCTTTTGAGGAGTATGGGGATACCTACACAAATTCAAGGGTCTATCCATGTGATATGATGTAGCAGTGACGTAGGTTTGCTGCTGACAGATTCACTCACACTGATGCAGAATATCCGTGAGATAACGAAGTCGGTATGTCGGTAACAGTTTCTTTCGGGTAAAGTAAACATCGGTAAAGTAGGTTGCGTTTAATGCTATGTTCTTTTTGTAACCTATTTTCAAAGGATAAGGTGATTTTTGACTTAATTGAGGTGCTGTCATATTACTGTGCTTGGGTTTCAAAGGATGGACAAAACAGGGAGTCAATAGCATCAGATAAGTGTAATAGCATTGTGTACATTATACGTTATTATAATAGTTTATGGTACATTGTGTTAATTTCTTTAGCAGAATACGGTAAGCATCATTGTTGTGGTCGGTGCCAAGTTTGGAAGAAGCAGGTGCTTTCATGAAGGAGGAAGATCTTCATCAGGATAATTAAAGTGGAGACATTAGAGAGCAGCGTTTATATGCTTCAGATAAGTGTAATAGAGCATTGTTCATTATATGTTATTATAATACTTGGTGATACTTTGTGTTAATTTCTTTTGCAGATTACGCTGGGCATTATTACCATATCAGAGCCAGTTTGTCGAACAGAGCATATCCATAAGGTAATAAAAAATAATGTTGGCAACTTTTGTGCATATATAAAATAATACATCTTATTTCTTTTAGTATAAGAGCTAATTGGATATTCCTCATGTGCAGCCGTCACTGTAGAACTTCAAACAGACGATATAAATTAATATCTCAAAACACTAAACACAAATGGTATATACCGAAGGTATTTTTGATTTTAATAAATTATTTACATTGTCATATGGTAAAGTATGTCGAGCTCCTTAAACTGCTTAAAATGCATACATATAAAAATTAATTATTTATTTACTTATTCTTTAATTCACACAGGTGAAGCTTGCATCAAATCACAACAAGCACTTTGTTCAGTCTCCCTATCCAGATGTACTTGAAAGGTAATTGAAAGACCCTGTTGCTCAAAAATGCACATTATGGAAGATTGTAGATGAAAGAGAGAATAATAATGTTAATGCACCCACTATCAACTCATAAAATAACCATAAACATTTCCAAGTAAGTACATAGTAAAAAAAATTGTTTAAGTGACACAAAGCTATATATTGTTACGTCCCTAACCAATTAATCCCTAAAAATTAAAATTATTTTATTAAAAGAAATAGGATAATTGAATGTGATCCCATATGCCAGAATCTGCAGGCACCGTCGCCGGGACCTTATCTTTGCCTATGTTTGCATCTTGCATCGTGCGACTGTAAGTCCGTGAGAGAATTCTACCTCCCACTCACTCTAAGATGCTTTAATTCTTATTGGTCAAAGATAGGATGAATTCATTTTATAAATGTTTTGATTGGCTTAGCCATCTCCCTGGATCACGATCCAGAACCCGGCGTCGACTAATTCGATTAGCTTTTAAGAGAGTGCTAATTGTACCTTCAACCAGAACAATCTTGGAAGACTCTCTTATATTTGTTACAGTTAATAAATAAAAACCATTAAAAATCATCGAAGTCTGCTCAACTAAGTGTTATCCCTCAATACAAAAATCCTCCATCGAATTTCCTACAACTACTACCAGCTGGTAGGCAGCGGACATTGGAGCCCACAACAAAAACTGTTCCTGAGTTTACCACACAATTCAGGACGTAACAATTGGTGTCAGAAGTGGGATACCGCTTTTTGGGAAAATCATCGAGGACTTGCAATAATATTTGATAACTCGCTGGACAACGCGGAATGAAGCATCTTATCGTCTATCCAACACTGAATTGGAATCAACATCGAATTAGCCGCCTTGCCAAATTCTGCTTGGGTAACCTCTTCCAACGACTCTAACCTCTTCCAACGACTGCAACGTCAACCAACGATTGCACCGTATCATCGCTCATCGACGACTCTACTGACTCTACTCACCTCGCTATTCCACGACTAAATAGTAAGTCTAAATATCAATATGCCTGACGAGCACGGTCCTTATGCGAGTAGATCGATCCCCTCGGGGAATCAATCAGTCGGAGATCGTTCTGTCGCGATTATTAGTTGTTCCGATCAGAGAAACATCGTTAAAAGCGTAATCGAGGGTCTTCCCAGTTATGACGGGACCGACCCATTAGATCTAAACAGACTAGTTAAGAAAATACTTAATGCAAGGAGATACGTGGACAAAGTTGACGAAGAAGAATTAGTTTTCCAAGCGATTAAACACTGCGGAGAAAAAGTGCAGCAACGACTAAAACCGTTAAATATCGAAACGTTGCAAGGACTTGCCGATGCGCTATCTGAAAATTTCCGCCGCGGAGATGAACTCGTAGAGCATATAGAAGAAGCAGTAAAACTCGATCTTCAAGACGGAGAATCCATAGCCGACCTCGCGTGCCGTTTTCGAAAACTAGTTTTGATATTAATAAAATACACGGAAGAATATAAATGCTTGTCTGCCTCGGAATTTATTAATAGATTTATTGCAAAACTGTATCATCGAGCACATCCGGAAATAATCAAGAATTTCCTAAGCAATTCTTACCCGACACTAGAGGGAATAATAGAAGACGGATTTAAACTGGCCGATAGACATTCAATAAGCCGAGAAAAGAAATTCTTTAGATCGAACAAATCGAAGGAAAGTTTTAGGATAGCGATGGCAACTCCGACCGTGAAAACGAGAGACAAATGCGATCATTGTACTAGAACCAATCACTCATCAGAGGATTGCTGGTTTAAAGACAAGCAACCCAAAAAGGAGTCACAAAATACTGATTCCAATAGCGAAAAGAAGACCGGAGACAAGAAACTAATTGTGTGTAGATATTGTAAAAAGGCCGGTCATGCGATCGATGAGTGTAGAACCCGAATTCGAAATAATGAAAAAAGAAATAAAAATCAAAAAAACTCGAGTCAAGATTCGGGAAACGAAAAAAACCCTCCACGTTCGAACGTGGAGTCTAGCCCACAAAATTAGTAGAAAACGAAATTCAACCTGCGTTAATCGCCCACTGTAAATTTGCCAAAGCCTTAGAGAACATAAATCCTCCTACTCTCCTTTTAAATTCCAAGGAACTAAAAAACCCAAAATCCAAATTCCTAATAAACAGTGGTTCACAATTGAACCTCATCAAGTACTCCGAAATCAGGGAACCCTCTCTTATCAACTCACAAGAGATTTATACACTTAATGGGATATCCGAAAAAGACCAGCCCAAAACGCTGGGTCACCTCAATCTCACTATCCAAAATCAACCCTGTCGGTTTCATATTATATCGGACGAACTACCTATCCCTTACGCCGGAATTTTAGGAAGTCCTCTGCTCACCAAACAAAGTGGGAAATTAGATTTCAAAAATAAGTACTTGGAACTCGGAGGAGTAATCATTCCTTTCCTTGATAAGGAAAGGGTCCTCTTAAAGGCTAGGCACAAAACCCTAATGTACGTGAGGACTAGCGAATCGGAACTTAAAGAAGGCTATTTGCCTCCACTAAAAATTCAAGACGGTATTCTTGTAGGAGAAGCATTAGTTACTAACGATAATGGCATCGCCTACGTATACGCTGTTAATACTCTCGACAAGGACGTAGAATTAAACGTACCCGTAATTTCACTGTATCCATTTGATACGAGCATAGACGAGGATAATCAAGAGAATACCACTAGCTCTCCTAACGGTCCTATTAACTAAAATAGACCAGAGAGAATTTTGGAACTCATAAGGTTAGATCATCTAAACTCCGAAGAGAAAGAACACTTGATGGAGATCGTCACTGAATTTGAAGATATATTTTATCTACCAGGCGAACCCCTCAAGGCCACGAGCGCTACCACTCACCGAATCCTTACGGTGGACAATATTCCCATTAATACCAGGCAATATAGATTTCCTCCTGCTCAAAAGGCAGAGATTCAAGAACAAGTTTCAAATTTGCTAGAATTTAACATAATAGAGCAATCAAAGTCACCGTACAATTCACCACTATGGATTGTTTTCAAAAAGCCCGACTCAAAAGGAATCAAAAGGTGGAGATTAGTCATAGATTATAGGAAATTGAATGAGAAAACGATAGGTGATGCCTATCCTATTCCCCTCATCACCGATATCCTGGATCAACTGGGAGGTGCCAAATACTTCTCAATTCTAGATCTCGCGTCGGGATTCCATCAAATTGAAATGCACCCAGACGACAAACAAAAGACAGCCTTCACCACTCCTAACGGTCACTACGAATTTAATAGAATGCCCGTTGGGTTGAAAAATGCCCCCGCGACCTTCCAAAGATTAATGGATCAGATACTACGCGGTCTACAAGGCAACGAATTATTCGTGTATATGGACGACATAGTTATTTATGCCCGAACACTCGAGGAACACGCTAAGAAATTCGAGAAACTCGCGGAACGTCTTAGAGAAGCAAACTTACACTTACAAATTGATAAATCCGAATTCTTACGCACCGAGGTAAAATACCTAGGGCACGTCATTTCCGCTGACGGAGTCAAGCCTAATCCGGATAAAATCAAAGCCGTAAAAGAATTTCCGACTCCGAAAAGTCGCAAAAACGTCAGGGATTTCCTAGGCTTGGCTGGATATTACAGACGCTTTATTAAAAACTTCGCTGAATTAGCCAAACCATTATCGGATCTAACAAGTAAAAACGTAACGTTCGAATGGACACCTTCCCAACAGTAAGCTTTCACGTCTTTACGGGATAGACTCTGCGAGGCACCAATTCTCCAATACCCCGACTTTGAAAAACAATTCATCGTTACTACTGACGCATCAGGTTACGCGCTTGGAGCTATTTTATCACAAGGAGAAATTGGACAAGACAGGACCATAGCCTTTGCTTCGCGCGTCCTAAACAAAGCCGAGCAAAATTACTCTACTACAGAAAAGGAAATGGCAGCCACAGTGTTTACCCTCAAAACTTTCAGACCTTATCTGAATGGTAGGCCGTTTATACTTTACACCGACCATCGACCTTTAGCTTGGGTACAAAATATGAACGACCCCACGTCGCGTGTAATGAGATGGAGAGAGAGGCTCAAAGAGTTCGACTTCAAAATAGTCTATAAATCCGGCAAAAATAATACTAACGCCGACGCTTTATCTCGAAACCCCATCGAAACAGCAGAAGTATACTGGAATCCCTCCAAGAAAACCTCTGGATAATCTACTTCTGGGCAACTAACATCATCTTCAACCAGAACTAGCACTGGAACGACTAGAAGAGCTCCTGCGCAAGGAGTAGCGCCTTTACCTAGGCCTGATCAACCAAAGGAAGGGGCGTCAGCTACATTAAAAACGCAACCTGAAACTTCTTCGACCTCGGCACCAAAAACTGGAACTGTATCTAAGAAGAAAGTCGTCCTGAATGTTCCACCCAGGAAACCTGCTGCAAAGACGGATACCACCAAACCTAAATCCATTTTAAAATCGGCAAAACCCAGCGTCAACAAAGACCCCGATTATAAAGCCTCCTCCTACTCACAACAACAAATTTCGCGGGGAAAATCAGATGCTAATTCTAGCGAACCAAGAGATTGGTCTCGCTATCAATTAAGGGAAAGAAACAAAATCCCAAAAACTCTTAAGGGTCTAGAATCAGAATCCTATCAAAATAAAACAATCGATAGTGAATTAGAAACGACTATCGAACCAAGCTCGGAAAGGTCAATCGCCCAAGATTCTGACATCACCGGAGAAACGCGTCCGAATACCACGACTAATTCACAATTAAATAACAGCGAAATCACGATGGACCGAAATACTATCTCGCGAAACGATTTAATCGACCCAAAACAACCTCAGAAGTCAAGTGTATGGCCAATCATTAACACAAGAAACGAGGCCGGACTACCTTCCAGTACTCCCCTACGCAGAATCACCAAATCAAACGAATTAATTAAACCTAATGAGACTACTATTGCCCCTTCTACCAATGCCCTGTTCACGCCAGGAACAAAAAATGATACTGATAATTTTGCAGATTCATCTACCGAGACGATCAAAGAAACGATTACTCATAAAGAGGATGATTATTCTCTTCGTGTCCAGAACTATATAATTCTCGGACTAATCCATTTGCATATCTCCAAGACTCTCCTAGCTACTTCCACGAAGAGTCAACTGACGCGTCATCGATCTCTAGCTGCGCTTCGTATAACTCGGAGAATGACGCAAGAAAAGAATTAGGTAATCCGGAACTCAACAATTTAAAGAAAAACATAATCATATCAAGAAATAACTTAACCATGAGAAAGGACCATATAATATATTTAATTAGAACCAACGGGTCACTATTAAATTCGATAGGAAATCCCAAAATAAAGCAAACAAACTATCCCATCAGCACAGTCACTGTACAAGGGAAAAGTATTTTTAAAGTCATATATGTTTCTATACTTGACATCTCTACAAATGTCCCTAACGAAACTGAACTACGTATTGCTTTCTCCGCTTTAAAAACTGAAATGGTTAAAAATAATCTTTTCTCTGCCAGAATATCGAACTATCAAGAAAGATTTGGTATCACTACTTGGAACAGAATGATCACTTTACTAAAAAATGCCATGCAAGATAGCGACATAATAATCACTGTTTGCCAAGAATTAATCACTATACCGTCACTCGAAGATAGAGACGAAATTATGAAAGAAAATCACTCGTCACCCTTGGGAGGACACAAGGGAATGGTTAAAACCTATGCCAGTATAAGGAAAAATTATTATTGGAATAATATGAGGGCTGACATCGAAGACTTCGTCAGAACCTGTGAGGTTTGTCAACGAAAAAAATTGGTCCGAATAAAAACAAAACAACCAGTGATACTCACAGATACTCCCATGGAACCTTTCGATAAAATTGCCATGGATATAGTAGGACCCTTCGAAATTTCTGAAAAAGGAAATCGATATATACTAACTATGCAAGACCCATTAACTAAATACAGCCTCGCCATCCCTCTATCCAGAGCTACCGCTGACGATATAGCCAACGCATTATTGGAACATTTAATCCTCAAGTTTGGCTGCCCAAAGATTATCCTAACCGATCAAGGTACAAATTTTGTAAGGAAAATCATAAAAAGCATGACAAAATCCTTGCAAATTGAACAAATCAGGACCACGGCCTTTCACCCTCACTCCAACGGATGTCTCGAAAGAAGTCACCAAGTATTGGTTGACTACCTCAAGGGCTACACCAACAGGAAAGACTGGGACAAGTGGATAACCACTGCCGTATTCAATTACAATACCAGTAAGCACGAAGCCACTGGATATACTCCCATTGAGTTAGCCTTTGGTAAACCTGCACGAATCCCTTCCAAATTTCCTTCCTTGGATAATGCAATTACAGTGGACGAGTATACGCAAAATCGAAAAAACCGTTATCTTGAAACGCTAAACGACGCTCGTACGCGCCTCGAGAGGTCTAAATTAAAATCGAAAGAAAGGTATGACAAAAACGTAAACCCCGTCGTATTCGAACCGGGACAGCACGTCTACCTTACAAACAATATCAAGCATGGTAAACTGGATGATAATTATAAGGGACCTTATCTCTTAACTAAAGTCCTTCCAGAATGTAATAATTTAGAAATAGAAATGTCTAAGAATAAGAAAAAAATCGTTCATTGCGATAGAGTTAAGTTAGCCTTTACTAAGTAGCATGACATTTTCAGATGACAATGTACACTTCGGCCCAATAATCCTGTCCCAGGCAAGGGGAAGCGGAAATCAGAGGGGCGAGGGGATATCTAGGGAGTTTCTCCGTAGCTGTCAAATGGCGCGGTTAACCTTCGTTTTTGTATCGTAGACAAAACTAATTTTTTCGGAAAAGTATTACGGCAAAAAGAAGGAAGGATTTTAATAAATAACAGAAGAAAATATATATCAGATGAGTATTAATTAATAAGAAAACATAAAAATTGTTGTAAATTTTTAAGGAAATATACTTTGTGGTTATTTCATTTTTGTTACAGGTGAAATCCTGTTTCTAATGAGTTTCAATTAAGGAAAGGAATACTTATATAACAATAAACGAAGAAGCATTTATATACGAATCATTTTTGTGTGGCCCAGTCATTTCAATAACTATTACGTAATGTTATCATAGTGAATATGTAAACGATTGGTGTATATACAACAAAGTCTTATTGTAAATTAATAATGATGTACGATAATGTTTTGATTCCTGTTATTATAAATTAAAGCTAGTTCAATTAAAATATTTTTATTTCATCCCTTTCCAAATTGTATACATAGTAATTACATATTCTCATAGTAATCATATATTCTTTATATTGCTAACAAAATTACAACTACTTTATGTTTGTAGAGGATAGATGTTTGTTGCAATGATTTTTATTATTTAACGTGAGACAAGTTAAATAGCGTTTCTGCAAATGTTGTATTGATCTTCCACATCCTTTTACATCTTACGTGATATTTATTTGCCTCATTAGTTCTTCCTAGTTTTTGACATATATCAATATTTCTTTACTATTTTTAAATAAACTTAGATATATCCTTTCTATTGACTAATTGATTCTATAAATGTTAAGATGATTGGTAAACGATTGTTCTATTAGTGGTTTTATTCACTTGCAACTGTTCAGTATTATCTACTGAACTTATTCCTCGATTCCACAGACTGATAACATTTCCTTTTTTCATTATCATTTTACTATTATTTGGCATTTTGCAATTAATTTTATAAAGAACCACTTATAAAACTGTTTAAGCTGTATCAGTCATAAAACAAAAGAAAGCAAATAATGTATCAGCCAAAGAACAAAGGAAAGCAACTACTGTTTTTATCTGCTAAACAAATGAAAACAAATACGTGTTTGTTTTCCTTTGTTTTATGGCTGATACAGCTTAAACAGTTTTATAAGTGGTTCTTTATAAAATAAATTGCAAAATGCCAAATAATAGTGATTTGTACATAAAAAAGGAGAGGCTATTGGTCTGTGGAAGGGAGGAATGAGTTCAGTAGATATTGCTGAACAATTGCAATTGAGTAAAAGAACTATTAATCGATGGATTAAAAAATACAGTGAAGAAGGATATGCAGGACTAGAAGATAAAAGGATAAATAATAAAAGGCCGCGGATCACAACAGAAGAACAAAATAGGCAGATTGTTCGTGTAATGGACGAAGATCCTTTCCAGCCTTCCTGCAGTGTATTGAGCAAATTGGAGTTTCGTGCTTCAAAAATGACTGTGCGCAGAAGCCTCCATGAAGCTGGCATACATTGTCATCATGCTGCTCACAAAATTAAGCTATCTGAGTATCACAGGCAGCAGAGAATTGGATTTGCGTTACAGTATCTGACTGTGGAAGAAGACTTCTGGGATGACGTCATCTGGAGTGATGAAAAAGTATTTCAATCCTCCGAAGATGGGAGATTACACGTTTGGCGTCCAGATGCAGATAGGTATAATGACAAATATGTCTTGCCTACAAATAGGAGCAACAGGATTAGTGTTGCATTCTGGGGCTGGATATCAAAGCATGGTGTAGGTGAATTGGTTGCTATTGACACTAAAATGAATTCGGTGACTTACACTAACCTTTTAGAGAACTGCATGCTGCCAAGCGTCCGAAGAAGATATCCCATCGAACAGGCTCCATTAATAAAATTCGTTCAGGATAATTCAAGTGTGCACACATCGAACATGACCAGACAATGGTTTGATAGGCATCCTGACGTCCTTAAAATTAATTGGCCAGCCAGATCTCCAGATCTCAATGTCATAGAAAACATTTGGGGAATCATCGTGAAACGTTGGAGGTCTGAAGAAGAAAGGACAAAAGAAGCATTAAGGAGCCATGTAAAAAGAATGTGGCAAGAGCTAATTGATCAACCAGAGATATGCAGAAATCTTGTAAACTCTGTCCCAGGCCGTTTACACGAATTAGTAGCAGCAAATGGTTATGCACTGAGGTATTAATAATACTTACAGTTTTCTAACTTGCAGATCAAATGGCTGTACGGTGCAGGGGGTTTTAGTGGGTATACTTGGGGGTGGCGGCTTGGTTGAGACTGTCTTTTTTAAGACAATCAAAAAACCACTCCCCCCAGGGAAGTCTTGACCTTGAATGGGGTCTTTCCACATAATCCTGGCCTACAAAGACCAGGATATGCGTAACAGCATTTCCTCATGCACCTAAATCTAAAAAAACAAAAACAAAAATTCAATGTGTTATATGTATAGCAGTAGACAAAATAAATATAAAATATATATAAAATACATTACTTTATATTGTCATTAATTCATAATTGCCAAGTTCATTTTTAAGTTGACAGGTAACCTTAAACATTTCCATTGCTGTAGATGAATTAATATATATTGGGATGACTGTGCAACACCAGTAAGTGCGAGCGGTAGCCTACTTCTTTCCGATCCAGTTGAAAAAGAGATATTTATTTGCCACAATCAGACTTTTATCGAAAAGAGGAATTCATCTGTAATCAAATTAAAAAAACCACAAAGTATATTTTCTTAGCAATTTACAATTTAACGTGTTTTATTAATTAATACTTATCTGATCCTTTTCCGTCCTTTAATTATTAAAGTTCTTAATTCTTTTGCTGATCTTTGAGCAATTAGTTACAGTTCTGCTGACGTAAATAAGAACAGTTCTAAAATTTAACGGTGCTGACAAGAATTCACTAGATATCCCCTCGCCCCTCTGATTTCCTCCTCCCCTTGCCTGGGACAGGATTATTGGGCCGAAGTGTACCACGCAGTTCTCGTCACGCTGACGCTGTGTGCGATAAGATCATGCTCAGGTTTCATCGCCTTCGACTATGGAACGCCACTTACAGAAATAAGTAATTTCAATGCAATAGAATTAGAAGAATGCGTGGAACCTATTCCGAAACCCAAGGTCACCCAAACTAAAATCCAACTCCTACAGTCCCAAAATTTCCATTCGATACCTGTCAAACAATGCAAAATTGAAGTGAAAAGATTAATTTATCATTGTGGAATGCACTCCCACATTTCCATGGTAAATTTAGGACTCGCGGAATACATAGAGGATACCTCTCGCGAAGCTTGTCTAAAAATATTTCATACCAACATGTATAACGGGAAAAACATTATTTTCAACCAAATACCAATTAACGGAACTACTTCTCGTGCCGTGACGTTCGCCGGATCTGTGACTAACAAAGGCACTTGTCAAGGCGAAAGATATTCGGATTACTACGGGTCTTGGAATAACGTCATCGTCACCGGAGTAATTAAATTCACGATATTAGAATATGATGCTCAGATCAATTTATTGACGAATCAAATCGTACTACGCTCTGGAGTTCGTTGCACTTATCTAGAAGGCCACTGCCTAGACACAGAAGGCGGTAATACTTACTGGGACGTAATTCAAACGGACCAATGCAAATTCCCGTACTACAACGTGCTTTATGAGGGGCCCGCGGAAAACATTAGGGGAGATACACTAGAAAAACTAGCCCAAGAAATCTATTCAGTTGCTATAGGGGATACTTCCTTTGCCCTAGCCGTCAGTACCTACCAAATGGTATGCGGATATAAAATACAGAAAACCGAACACCCTACTCTATTTAATATAGACGATAAGAACGGTAAATTCTTTACTAAAAGGACTTCTCTAGCCACGCGAGATATGGACATTCTGTCATATGTGAATTCTAAAATAGTCTACGTCGAAAAGAAAATGAGAAACCAGATCGCGAAATTGTATAATCTACTCATGGTAGAAGAATGTAAAATTAAAAATGAACTCCTGAAAACTCAATTAGGCTATCAACCTCAGGATCCTGCTTATTTCGCGTATTTATTTATGAGAAAATTTGGTTACACGTCAATTAGAACCGGAGACACTATTCGCATTGTCAAATGTTTACCGGTAGAAGTAAGTCTACGCGAAACTACTGAGTGTTATAATCAGCTACCAGTCTTCAAGGGCAATGACAGTTACTTCATGACCCCCATAACAAAAATATTACTTAAAAATGGAGATCATACCGAATGCAATAAAATTCTCCCATCTACCTATCTTATCAATAACACGTGGCTCGAATTTACGCCGCAAGTCAGTAGGGCTATCCCCCCTATGAAATTTACTGCGTCGCCCTCTCCAAATTTCACATACGAATCGCCTCATAACTTGGCCGAGAGTGGAATTTATTCCAACCAAGACATACTAAGACTACATTAAAATATTATGTTTCCGATGGAAAAACCCGCCATAATTCATACTATATCTCGCGAAGCCACAGGGCACAATGACGGGAATCATAACCTACGAATCAATAGTCTGCTAGATGAGGCATCACTCCAGAGCCAAATAAAAAAATCATGGGACAAGTTCTTTAATTTTCTAAACTCAATCGGAAATATTAGTGCCGCATTATTAGGAATCTTCGTAATAATTAAAGCAATAAAATTCGTATTAGATGCTCTAATAAATGGATACGCTATCCATTCGGTGGTAGGATGGAGCGTTTGGTTACTCGCCGCCATATGGAATACCTCAGCTAATTTTGTAATACATACTAAATCAAGAAAACCAAATTCGGACGTAGAGAACCCCGTGGAAAACGAACAGGGAAATAGGACGTACGCTATCCCTATCGCCCCCTCCACTAAACCAAAGCGTAACGAGTCCTTTGAACCTATTTCCCATGACCTACCTCAGCCGATTCCTCGTCATGAGATGCCTCACCTTAACCCATCTATTTCTCAAGACCTGTACCCTAGATTATAAATTTAAGCGCATCATAAACATTTTATATAAATGTAAGCAAATCAAAGCGAGCCTTCGCTTCTAGCCTACTGTATGTAAGCTTAATAACTTTTAAGTCACTCGACACAGGTCGACATACCAATACATTATAATCAAACCATGTAATCATTCTAGAATTAAGTTATGGACTACAGCATTGTGGCTTATGGGATTAACATCTTAAACAAATGATCGAGGACGATCTATCTCTAAGGAGGGAAGTGTTACGTCCCTAACCAATTAATCCCTAAAAATTAAAATTATTTTATTAAAAGAAATAGGATAATTGAATGTGATCCCATATGCCAGAATCTGCAGGCACCGTCGCCGGGACCTTATCTTTGCCTATGTTTGCATCTTGCATCGTGCGACTGTAAGTCCGTGAGAGAATTCTACCTCCCACTCACTCTAAGATGCTTTAATTCTTATTGGTCAAAGATAGGATGAATTCATTTTATAAATGTTTTGATTGGCTTAGCCATCTCCCTGGATCACGATCCAGAACCCGGCGTCGACTAATTCGATTAGCTTTTAAGAGAGTGCTAATTGTACCTTCAACCAGAACAATCTTGGAAGACTCTCTTATATTTGTTACAGTTAAAAAATAAAAACCATTAAAAATCATCGAAGTCTGCTCAACTAAGTGTTATCGCTCAATACAAAAATCCTCCATCGAATTTCCTACAACTACTACCAGCTGGTAGGCAGCGGACATTGGAGCCCACAACAAAAACTGTTCCTGAGTTTACCACACAATTCAGGACGTAACAATATATAAGGTAACGCTGCATGGTTTACAGATTGGTGCAAAATCAGTGCCAAATGAAGCGACAATTCCTGTGGAAAATTGCAAGCACCAGAAGGTACTACTGAATTAATAGAGGAATCAGCTACAGTTCTCCCAGGGGAGAATAATACTTTTTACAACAAAATGGACAGAGATGACGAGGAAATCAAGAATGCTAGTTTGGAGGCAAATCCAGAGAAGACTGAAGGAATCCACAAGAGAGATGTATTGAATTGAACCATCCTCTACCAGCATGGTATTATGTTCGAAATGATACTATTAATCCTAACATGAATGTTTACTTAAAACCATCAACAATTTTTAGGCCTAGTCAGAAGATAAAGAATTTCAGACAGATGATTGGCAATGAGGGAAAATTGTAGTAAGAGTCACGGCTTAATGTACTGTAAGAAACAGAGCTTTGGCTTTATGCAACTCTGTAGTATCGTTTCAACAATGGAGACAGCAAATAAAAAATGCAGATTAAGCAAGACTAGATGAAATAGGGAAGATTGATCTTGTTACATCTGCTCACAATACCCATAAACATTTCCAAGTAAGTACATTTTAAATTAATTGTTTAAATGACACAAAGCTTTATATATAAGGTAACGTTGCATGGTTTACAGATTGGTGCAAAATGAGTGCCAAATGCTCTGACAGTTCCTGTGGAAAAATGCAAGCATCAGAAGGTACTGCCGAATTAACAGAGGAATCAGCTACAGTCCCAAGGGGGAGAATAATACTTTTTACAACAAAATGGACAGAGATGATGAGGAAATCAAGGAAGTTTAGTTTCAAAGCAAATCAACAGAAAACTGAAGCAATCCACTATTTATTAAATTAAGAGCGTAAATTCTACAGTAACGCAAGCTTTCATTTAACTAATACTACCGTGGTAAAGTTTAGATTCGAGACTAATAAATTCTAGACAGAAATAAACTATTACAATTTTTTTTTATTAATTCAAATAAAAATGCATTGTTAAAGAATTTATTAACATTTATTTCAACAAGATATTTATTATAACGATTAAAACAAACTAAATAAATTTATTTTTAATTTTTTACACTCCCGCCAACGCCGTCTCCAAAAAATCAGTAGCCAAACTCAGCCAAAGTATTGTCCTGGGGCTCTTGGGGCTCCTGGGGCTCTTGGGGCTCCTTGGGCTCCTCGCCCTCGTGCTCCTCCTCTCCCCTGCATCCAATTGGTTCTCCTTCTGTGGGCCCTCATTATCTGGCCAAAATAATACGAGAAAGAGGCCATTATTCGCCCCGCGTTGAAGAAAAGTTGCTCTTCTCTAACTCTTGCGCCGGCTTTATATTTCCTTCTGGCTCCTGTAATAAAAAAAAAAATTATTTTTAATTATTTTTTTTCTTAAAATGTTTTATAGAATATTATTAATATAATATAATTACTTACTTCTGTGATGCCTTTGCTGGTAATAGTAATTCTCCTCCTCCACCTCCACCACAGCATCTTCTTCAGCAGCTCCAACTCCTTCATCTATTCCAGTTGGTGGGACTCCAGGTAGGCCGTGGTGTTCGTTTGTTTGCGCCTCCTGCCGCTGAATGTCCATAGGGTCAGGGGGATTGCTTTCCCTCTGACCCTGTGGCTGTACCGGTGGTACGGCTCCAACTCCAACTCCTCCAAGTTGATTTTCCCTTTCTCTTCTCGTTGACGTTGACGTTGATGCTGCAGTCGCTGTAGCTGTAGTCCGGGGCCCGCCGTGTCCCCCTCTTGAGACTACTCTCCCAAGGATAATTGGCTCTTTGTATTTTTCAACATGTAGAAATTCGAAATTTTGCTGGCCCTGCTGCTGCTTATTCTGTAACAAAAGAAGCATTTTATTTTAAATAATTAAATTCCATAATGAATGAATTGGATAATTCAAACATTATGAAATTTTAATGAAAAAATTAAACTTACATCCATTTTGATAAATCCGTCCTTCCTCTTCCGTGGTTTCTAAGGGTGTGAAAATTTTCGCAAATTTAAATAATCAGAATATAGTTTTTATTAATTAAAGATCGATGAAATCGATTCCATTCGATTAATTCGATAATCAATTGGTAACCAATTTGAATTTTTCCTTGATTGATTTTTTTATTTTTCAAAATGTCATTTTAAATTATATTGAAGAGGTTCCATTGAATTATTCAAAATAAAATTTAAAACATTTTTGCAGAGATTCTACATTTCAAATTAAATGTAAGAAAAGCACACAACCTGCTCGTTTTTAATTAACGTAAGCGTTTCATTATCTATATTTTTAGATATATATAAAAGAATAAAATTAATTATTCGTATACAATTATGTTTGTATGTATAGGAAATTAAAACTTATTGGAATTTGTTCCACTGGTCAAGACTACTAAAGACTGAAGACTACGACACATGGACTAAAAAAAAGTTCAGTGCTAATTCAGGAAGCAAAAGTATTATAAATTAATGCGAGTAATGATTTTTTTATACAAAATTAATATTATAAGTTCGGACCTTACATTGCGTGTATAGACCATGCGGCATGCGCCGCGCCTGGGGCACATGCGTGACATATATAGATTATAGAGCTGTTAGGTAGGACTTAAGCCAGTTAATATGGATTAATAATAGAAATTTTTTGGAAAAAATAGCAGAAGGTACCAAGTAGTAAAGTTACCTAAAGAAAGATGCCCGGATTAATTGGTAGATGTTTTTCAATCAATTTTTTAGTAAGGAACTTTGTTATAAACAATTTCATGCTAAAAAATCCTTGTTTTTTGCTAGTAACTCGCAAATTAGTGGAGCGTCTTATTAGCATCAGCAAAGAAACTATAAAGACGGAAAATATCTGCAGAATGAAACTAAGAAGGTCTTGATAAGATAATTAGGAGCGGAGAAAATTTGGAAATACTTGAAAATTCGGCTTTTCTTCGTAAATTATAAGTCCGCCTTTTATTAAATTATATAATTGGCCTTATATAGTTAAATAGAGAATGAGATATTCTTTATATGTGAAAAAAGCAGGTTATATTGGACTTTCAGTTTCATTACAACTGTGATTGAAAGTTTCCAAAGTGCGTTTCACCGGCTGTTCCCTATGCGTTACCATATGTGCTACTTTAAATTAAAAAAAAAATTGTTAGCCGGCAATATGCAGTACAAAACGTTTATTTCATTTTTTTGATAAAATGATTGCAAGTATAAGAAAAATATGCCTAGAATTGATACCAAACGACCTTGCTCGTCAAAACGATCTAGGGGTGGAGAATCGAGCGCCAGGGAAGGAGAAACGATATGTATATTAATAGACTTGCATTGGGCGCGCTTTGTCAATCTTCAAATTGCAATCTATCAGTATCTACTCAAGTTTTTTAGATGTTTCTCTTTAATTGTAGAGTAGCAAAACATGAAGAATCTGATTTTGCCGTTAATTTTTACAAAATATTATCAGGAAAGGTAAAAGAGGAATTTCTGTGCTTAATACTATCTTATTTGAAAAGGTAGAATTTAATTATTAATAATATTAATATTTTATTTTATTTCCCAAATGATACATAATCATTCCCGTCATTAATAGAGAGTTGAGATAAGGGACACACAGATTAGTCGGTTTAATACATGATTACAGAAATCATTTCGGAAATCTTAAATTTTTTATTATTTATGTTTTTGATTTGTGCGTATTTTTGCGATTAAAAAGGAGTCCAAACACAACATAAATACGCCAATTCTATAGTTAATTAAAATCTTTAATTAATCAATAGTATAGCTAGAAATAGTCGTAATTATGTCATAATTGGACTTATTTTCATGGTAAAAATATGTGCAGTTCAAAACTAATTATTATTAATTTGTTAAATGCAAATTGCAAAAGTTATAATCTTAGCTTATAGCTTTTCTCGAAAGTGGTAAGTTTTGTTAATTTTTATATCGCTCGTGCTCACGCGCGTGAAAATAGGCCGCTCGTTTTTCAACCACTACATAGGCTCAGGTGGACGTGTTTGATCTTCTGTTTTTCTTATTATTCTAATTCATATAATCTTAGCATTTTTCGCATTACCAAAAGAACCTTCCTCTTTAAGAACGGCTATTATAATGTAGAATCTTTAACTGCAAATAACTTTTTAACAAAAATTGCAAGCGAAACAGTTTATAGGATTTATTTGCTTATAATTTTTCGTACTCTACCCGATAGTATTGACATGACCATCGTTCGTCATACGCCCTATATATGTGTTCATAAGTTCTTTGACTAATAGTTAAAAATAAGAAATTTTTCCTTTTCAAATTAGTTGCTGACCTATTCTTTAAATTGCCTAAGTGTCCGTTAATAATGGACTTACCCCTTATAATATATGTAAACATTTCAAAGGATTTTACGTAATATTTTCCTAATCTATTTTCTTCCATGAATTCGTTTGATGAAATACATGAAAATTAAAATCCCTGCATAAATCCTTTGAACAAATCTTGTAAATTTTATAAAAAATGTGTAATAATGTTTTTATTATATAAGTATTTTTTATTTTCAGATTATCCAGTCAATGTTTTTAATTTTTTTTAACTAAGGTTCCGGATAAATAGTAATAAATATTTTCAGCGACTGAGTATTCTACTCATTGTTCGCTTATATTATTTAACAGCGGTTCTAAGTTTTTTACTGACAAAAACTCTTTAGACCGCTAAGAAGCGACCGACTATTCTTTGAAAGTCGACTGATCGCTAATAGGCGACTCACTCTTTTTTCAGAGTTGGCTGATCGCTATTGAATAATATCTTTATATATTTATAAATTTTATTTAATTTATACTTTTAAAAACTTAATTCCAAAATGGAATCTGTCAACGGAAATATAGAACAAAGAAAAAGGAAATTTTGTTATTCATGGTTATCTGATCCTCGATATAAAGATTGGATAACCCAAGATCCATCTGATGATTGTTGTTACGTTTGCAAAATTTGTAATAAGACGATTAATTGCAATAAAACGCATGTTTCACGACATAAACACACAAAAAATGCACGATTAAATGAAATCACAAATTCCAGTGATAATTTCATTAGTAACAATGAAGAAAATGAACGATTTATACAAAAATTTAGACCGTGTTGGTTGGAGATACCTGAATTTAGATTGTGGCTGTGTAGCGTACCTAATAACGAAAATTATTATCACTGCAAAATTTGCAATATGACTGGCCATAGTATGCTTAGCCATATTTATGATCATTCCAAGTCCGAACATCATAAACAAAAATTAATAGAAAATAAATTGGATAATATTTCACAACTTGATGAGCCAACTACTTCCTTCGATGAGAGAAGGAAGTCAGCTGAGATAAGATTTGCTGCACTAATGAGTGAAAAAAATATACCGTACAATGTAGCTAATGATATATTAAATTTTTTCAAAGAAATTGGCAAAGATAAAAATGTTCTTCAAAGTATGAAAGTAAGTAGAACTAAATGTACAAACATAATCACAAACGTGTTATGCCCTATTGAAACTGAAAATGTAGTAGAAAGTATTAAGAAAACACCATTCTCGGTATTTATCGATGAAACAAGCGATATTTCTAATAAAAAATGGATGACATTTTTCGTAAGATACGTGGACGCAATTACTTTGGACGTTCAATGCAGATTGTTAAAGTTAATAAATATTGATGCTAAAGACTGTTCTGCAGACAAATTATTTGAATATTTCAAAGAAGAGATGGAACGATTAAACATTCCATTTACAAATATTATTGGATATGCCTGTGATAATGCATCAGTCATGACAGGTAAGAATATGAGCTTTAAAACAATGCTGCAAAAGAACTGTAAAAATTTAATTACATTTCCATGCATTTGCCATTCATCAGCATTAGTTGCAAATGCTGCATGCAATAAAATTCCTGAAATCTGTGAAGATTTCATTAAGAAAATTGCTACATATTATAAATAATAGTCCTAAACGTTCTGCTATTTACGATGAAATTCATGAAGCCTTTCAAGACAAAAAGCAAAAAATTTTAAAATTGTGCGATACGCGTTGGCTTTGCCGTTACACGTGTATTGAAAGAATCTTAAACTCTTGGAATTCTATTGAAAAATTTTTAAGAGAAATGGTTGTATGCGAAAAAACGACATCAGCCCAGGAATTATTATCGATTGTGGAAAATTTGACACAAAAGCATATTTATTATTTCTAAAATATGTTTTAAATTTATTTAATGCATTCAATGCATTTTTCCAGTCATATGAAACTAGAGTTCACTTATTGCGTTCTAAATCTGTAGATCTATTAAAGAAATTAAGTGAAAACTTCATTATAGAACCATTAATGAATTATTTTACGGAAAAAATAAACTTTTCCGCAACAAATAATTTAAAACCGATTGATCGAGTTTATTTAGGACTTGAATGTGAAAACTATATTACAGATTTAAGAAATAAAGGACGTGCAGATATTGTACTTGACATTAGAAATCACTGTTTACAATTTTATATAACAGCAGCGACAGAAATTAAAAAAAGATTTCCTATAAACGATGAATTCTTGAAAAAATTAGAAGTTTTAAAATCTGAAAGTGCTCTATTAGGAAGTAATAGAGACGATACTTTTAATAATATTTCCGTCCTAGCAGAAAAAACCTTGGAAAAATATCAGAAAGAAGAGTTAAAAATGGAATGGATTTTATTATATAGTGACACAAACGATCAAGAAAAAACAAAACTTGCACAATTAAATTTTGATGAAATGTGGAAAAATATATTAAAAACTAATAATAACGGAACTGTAAAATATCCAAATCTAACGAAACTGTTATCAGCTGTGAGATGTCTGCCACATTCAAATGCAGATCCAGAAAGAACATTTTCTGTATTAAGCGATTTGAAAACGAAAAAACGCAATAGATTTTCAGAAAATTCTGTAAATTCGGCTTGCGTTTTTAAAAATACTTTAAAAGATAAAAAATTTAAAGCAATAAATATGGAAATTACAAAGAAACATATTACTTTAATGAATTCAAAAGACTTATATAAAACCGTCGAAAAGAAGAATCAAAATTCATTAACATTATATCCCGTAAATAGTGATAATGAAGATGTAGATGACCCCGAGGATTCAAATAAATAAATAATATTTATAAATTAAATTAATAACAAAGTATAAAGTTTTAAACTCTTATGTACATTTCAACATTTAATATGATTATTAATAGGGTAACTAAAATTATATAAAAATCTCTTATATAATGTATCTGGCAAGAAATACTAGATAATTTTTTAAAAATATATATAAAGGATATTCCCTTTAGAGATTATTGAATTGATGTTTAATATTTGTTTCAGCTTATAATTAAAAATTTAATAAGATACACACACGATAAAGCAAGCCGCAAATGTTACTGAAATCAAGTTATGGGAAAACGTAATGTGAGATAAGATCCAATAAATTTTAATTTTTTAATACCATTAATTTTTCATTGTTTCAGATAATTAGGGTAGAAATTAAATATCCTAAAATGCTATTTAACTAGAAGGGTCCTTATGCCATTAATAATAATTTAATTGTTTTTTTTAGAATTCAGAAATCAGCAAAGTCAAAATTTAATATGTGTTTATATATATTTATTAGTTATCTTTTATGAGAATCAGGGTTATTTAAATTATACATAAGAATGAATGTAAATGTAACAAATATATAGTCCTCCGCCTCCACAGTTGTTCCGACTGGACCAAAGAGGGAAGTAGAAATCTCGCGGGCTATTATGGTGCGCTAGACCTCTACCCCTTGGAGGTCCAGGACACTGGAGGTTAAAAGGTGCAAAAACAATAATTTCGCTTGAATACAATTGTTTCTGAACTTTGGAGTACTTAAAACGGAATAACCTTTCATCCGCCAGTCACCTTACCAATGAGGTTAAAAGACTGGTTAAAGCATTGATGAAAAAGAGATTCTAGTATGAATGTTTTGATGATTGAATGTCTGAATTTATTGTTAACAATTGTAAATGTATGATTTAAGATTATAATTAATTTTTAAAAATTTGACTTTGTTGATTCTGAATTTAGGATTTTTTTGTCTGGATAAGATAAAAATGCCAGAATTTCCTGCTTTGCTGTGTCCCATGAATCGTTTTTAGGAAATGATTTCTGAATTTCTTGATTCATATGGGCATCATTTCGAGATTTTTCTTATGGCGTTTGTCCTGTCGTGGTGAGCACCCTTATAGAAAGCAGCGAGGGATATTATTTTTAAAAAATATTTTTTCAAATTTGCCGGTGAATACTTCCATTGGATTAGCTGTATGGATATAAAATTCCTTAACATTTATAAATAGCTTTTAAAATTTAATATCAATGTTATATAGTTATATTTCCCTCCTTCCCGAGAAAATAAATTCCATTATAAACCTCAGGAAGGAGGAGGCGGGGGTTTTTAGCTGGTAAAAATCCAGCATAATCTTGGGTCACATAGATCGATTGCCCAAGATACTTCAACAAGCTTCGGCTTTATAGGAAGTTTTCCCCCGCCTCGCAATGCGTCGGAAAAAAAAATGTTTTTAATACATATAGAAATAGTTATACATCTTTTAGTTCTACACAAAATATGCTGCTGAAAAGACTTAGATGTAAACTTTGAAAAATGATTACAGGGGTATGCATAATTTTACAATGTTATAAACATTTCCAAGAAAATGACAAGGTACAAGTAAATGAAATTATTTGAAACGTTTATGTGATATAATATTCCCTAATAATTCATCGGCTCAATTTGTATACTTACATCATGCTTTGAAAAAATCGTTAATAATATTTTGATAGGTATTGGCATCAAAAAAACCTAAATGAAACAAATCTCAGACTTGTTCGAGTTATAGGTACGTAAAACGACCACGATTAATCCTCATTGATCACTGTTATAGCTTATAGCGTAGATCGTCGGACAATTTTTATCATTCCTTCATTATTCACCATCACTCAAGAGCGACTTCTATATCTACTTTTTAATCAGAATTATAGCTGATCAGAAGTGTGGCGAATGAAACAATGAATCTCATTCGTATATATTCCCTTGTCCAAAATCAATTCACGCATTAATTTTGCGCCATTTACTCTCCAATGCCTTCAACTAACGAAGAGTAGATAACATAGCGCGATTTTCCAACGCTATGAAACGTAACATCTTACACAACACTAGATCAGATGAACTGGGTAAGTGAAAAATATTTCATTCATACAACGTATTAAGACAAATAGCATCTGTGAAACACGTATATACAAGTTCAAAATTGTATACTAACATGAAACCGTAAAATAGATAAATAGATGAAGTTTTCAATTGAGAAAAAGTACTTTTGCACTTGAACATATTAATTTTTAATATTATAATAACTTTGAGAGGTTTAGCAGTTACTTAAAGATATATTATTTATAATGATTCATTAATTATTAAAAAAAAAGAATATCCTTATGGTGGCAACAAAAATCTTAACATCTTATAATTAATGATCACCACTTAAGGGTATCCCTCCGTGTGATATGTCAAAAAATTCAATTTTTTCTATGGCACAAATGTAATCGTAAATATATGTAGAATATGCTAGCAAAGTAATTTTTTAATATTCAAAGTCATTGGTAAGTTATAGCCGTTAAGTCATTAACGATTTTTCATAATCTCAATAATTGTTATTTAAATTTTTAAAAGCGTTTTTTTCAAAACTACATTTTTCAAACTGGTCACCATGATATTTTGAAAACTGATTTACCGATTGCTTTGAAATTTCAACAATAGTTTACTCACATGTATAGGTTTCATACGAACTAGAATCAATCCAAAATTCCAAGCCGTTTTTTTTACATACAAAATTTATAAAAAAATTTGATTTTTAATTTCAAACAATATGGCAACTTTTCAATTTTTAATATTTTTGATCGATTCTAGTTCATACGATAGCTTCAAGTATATAGATTAAAATGCCATTTTATTTGTTCATTTTAAAAAAGCCAATAAGCCGCAATCGTGGCGACCATCCTGGTCCGTTTTTTCTTCATGAGCGCATTCGAAATGAAGTCGTGCATATTCCAGTGAATATTTCGCCTTAAAAAAATATTATATACTATTAAAATATCAACAAATATACAGTATAGAACTGGGGCATGTATGTTTTCATATTTTTAAGAAAAAACTTTATAAAAAAAAGTTAAAAAACCGACATTCACACGGAAGGACCCCCTTAAGAAAGCATAGGGCTAAGTGATATCGCTCAATTATTAGTATTTTGTGTTATAAAAAATGTTAAACAATTAAAAATGGTGTATCAAAAATGCATTGCTTGAAGATATAACGTTATTTTACACTTCCGTAGTAATCTATCAATAATACGGGTCGAATAGCTTTTCTTTATTGCTAATGCAAGACTGCAGTACAGTCTACCGTGTTCTCACCTTCAAATAACATCTTATTTAAGCTTGGACAAGTTCTACATTGAAAGTTAATACAATTTTAAGTGATCAGAAAAATGTAAGTAATACCTTTTTCCAATATATTGTTTAAATGAGTCAGGATCTCAGTATTTTTATGCTGATGAAAAATTATATCATTATATCAACTTAATCTTAGACTACTTTTTATTCTGGAAAAAGAAAAAGTTTTTTTTTTAGTTAGTAATAAATTAAGAAAGAAAAGTATACACTTTTGATAGTACCAGATAAGACTAGACTCACTTATTGTACTATAAAAATAAGTATCAAAGCATCGATAGATTTTACTTATCTTATGGTGTATAATTTAACTACACCCATCTAGTAACTAATTATATATTTAGTGCAAAATATTGACATGAATTTTTTTTTTAAAACCTTGTGTAAATGTTAATAAAACTAATATACAAATTGTAGATTTTTTTATTTCAATGGTTTAACAGAAAAAATTGCTTTAAAAAGCATTAAAATAAATTCTTCACACTAGACGACCCCATTAAGCCACTTCTTATACTTTATATTTTGAAAATAACTTATTATGTACACATAAAATTTTTTAATAATCATGCCTAATTTCTATATAAATCCGAGTTCGCTCTAAAACAATATATCTAAAATTGTTTTCGAATAATAACAATTCTTTTTCAGATGGAATCAGAAAACGCTGGAAAACAACAATCATCTACCAGTACCGTAAGTTTTATAATTTATGTTAAAGATTTTATTTTGGGAATAAATCTTTTTAAATGTATTAACTGTCTTCAATTTAGAAAATGGCTATTGATCCGAAATACGAAAAGATTATGCAAGCAATGGGGTGGACTAAAGGTCAAGGGATTGGTAAACGAGGGAATGGGATTAGAGAACCCATTTCCGTGGAATATAAACCTGACAGATCAGGTTTTGGAAGAAATACAGAAGATTATGGTACAGGATGGAGGAAAGACAAATACGTAGGTAAATATGAATTACAAAGAGCATTAATACATTATAATAATAAATAAATAATTTGTTTTGAGTAAAATTTTTTTTTAATGAAAGCAGCCCACCGCGCTATTGTTTGAGTTTTGTCAGGCTCGGAAGATGGAGCAACCGAAATTTACATGCACATTGGATGAAGGTCCAAGGAATGACAAACGATATACAGGGTGTTTCACGTAAGGCGCCCCAGCTAGAAAAGAGGACTCACAGAGCGCATGGTGGGGGCAGATGCATCTAATTGGCCGCGGTTAGAGAGAGAGAGAGAGAGAGAGAGAAAGAGGACAAGAGTTGACCAAAGATGACTGGTGTGAGCGGGGAAGAGAGGGGACAGCGATACGCTAGGCTATCGTCTAGTAAAGGATAGCTCTATCCTTCTCCACGTTATTCCCTCTCTCTCCCTCCGCGGCCAATTAGATGCATCTGCCCCCACCATGCGTTCTGAGTCCTCATTTCGAGCTGGGGCGCCTTACGTGAAACACCCTGTAGATATAAAGTAAGTATTTCTTAGTAAAAAATACCGACTGATTGCTTAGAAATCTTAAATGACAAGAAAAAGATTAGAATGAAATGCTATTTTTTAAAAATTGTAATATAAGAGATGAAACTCTTGAAATAAGTATTGAAAAATTCATTAGTAAATTTGAAGATGAAAATAATAATTTTTATAGGCGAGCAGTAAATATCAAGAGGCTGAGGGTGCCGGTCCGTCACGTTCGAAAAAGGACGCAAAGGCAGAAGCTTCCAAAATGTTACTAAAGGAATTTTATAATAATTTAAAATAGAATTTAAATAAATAGAAAATAAGATCATAGGTTCCAGAAATTTATTAGAAAACAGATTCCCACCCCAAATAAAGAAATAAGCCTATGGAAAATACAGATTACGTTAAATCGTATAATACTGTAAATGTACATGATAGTTGGTTAAAATCATCGGTATGTTTATTTTTTTTTAATTTTGAAAGGAAATCGATAGGACAGTTAATAAGTAAATTTCATAATCTCAAAGAAATATATCTTTGCAAGTCATGTAAACTTTTTTTTATAATATTGCCTAAATTTTTTAAATCACATCTTTGCATTTTATTTATTTTAATTTCTTTAATATTTTTTATTATATACAGATTTACTACATTTCTATTTCTATAACACCTTAATTATTTGAAGAAGTCTCAAATTACTAATGTGCCCGAATGCTATTATTGATATATATAGCTATATTCTTACAAGTAATAAGATTACGACCAGTATTCTTTTCCCTCACCCATTATCTGGCAACCCCGCAAACTTATGCTCTCTCCAGGTACTTCATATCTCCATGTAATTAATAATATAAACATTTTTCATAATTTAGCTACAGATAAAAAAATTCTTGTTAGACTTGAACCAGCATCTTACGTTTCAGGGAACTAACATCCTACTCACCATCTACCGTAATTTCATGCAAAGTTTAAATCTTATTGTTGATGAGTACTTTATGCAAAGATTATGTAGACCATTTTTGTAGAAAAGAGAAGCGTAATCCTTATTTTTATATAATTACAACATTTTTGTCATTTGGACAATGAAATAAAGACAACAACGTGTAATTTACATTCACTTTGGATTATTCTTGAATCTAAATAATATACAAATTGAATATTTAAAGAATTCAATACTTGATACATGCAACGTTATTACATACTTCCTTCGCTATTAATCAATATTACGGATCAAATAACTTTACTGCATAATGAAACCTAGACTGCGGTTTAGTGTACCGTGATCTCTCATTCTGCATTCATCATCGCCTGAATAATTTTAACAGTGATATAATATGGATAAATATATACAAGAAGAAGAAGCGTTTGTAAGTAATATTTTTTTATTGAATTGAAATTCATTGCGTTTTTTTATTAAATTTTAAACTTTCTGCATCAATTAAAATAAATTTTTTTTTAACGATTTATGTTAAATTTTGTATACAGGGTGTAACGAAACGACCGCCTTTTCTCGTAACTGGAGGTTCGGGGTGACCATCCAAATGCACGTGTAAAATTTTGTTCTAATCGTTCAAGGGGTTTAAAAGTTATTACCATTTAAAACTCACCCTTTTTCGGTCCTTTTCGAACGACTTTAACTGTGCAAAATAAAGTGGAGAAAGTGAAAAAAACAATTGACGAACACCCCACTAAAATGTAAAAATTATCGATCGCGCGCGATAATACATTTGCTATTTATTTCATTAATTTGGCTATTAGATTAATTTTAAAAATAGCAAAATCTATTTCATTACAATTCCAAATCAATTCAATAAAAGTATCATTGACTGAATTGACGGAAAGAGGGAGAAGATAGAATGAAAAGGAAAATATCAAAAGCTAAGATGTCACGCGACTGCACTGATAATTTAATAGGAAACACATCAAGGCATTTTCTTTCTACAAACGAAGGTAAAAAGAATTATTTAAAATCAATTCATTGATGATAGAAAAAATTAAACTTACCCATTATTGTTCTCCAAGTTCCTTTACACCGAAGTTTTTGAAAAAGCTTCAAACTGGCTCCTCGATGATTTCCAGAATGCACACTTTCATTGATTTTGCATTTAAGAACTCGCGAATTTAAGCAACTTAGGTGTTAACCTATGTTTCTTCAAAACACCGGTTAATTTGACACTTTTTGAACTGTTTGAAGTAGGCTGAAAAGAGAGACACAGAGAGATAGAATAATCAATCATTCGTTTCGACCACTCTTAATCACCCTACTTCAAACAGTTCAAAAGTGTCAAATTCACCAGTGTTTTGAAGAAACGTAGCTTAATACCTAATTTGTTTAAATTAACAAGTGTTTAAATGCAAAATCAGTGATAGTGTGCTTTCTGGAAATCATCGAGGAGGCAGTTTGAAGCTTTTTCAAAAACTTCGATTTAAAGGAACTTGCAGAACATTTAATGGGTGAGTTTAGTTTTCTCCTTCATTAATGTATTGATTTTGAATCATTCCCTTTAGCTTCGTTAGTAGAAAGAGAATGCCCTCATGCATTGTCTATTAAGTTATCATTGCGCTCGCGCGATATCTTAGCTTTTGATACTTTCCTTTACATTGCGTCAACTCGCTCTTTCCATCAAATCAGTCAATGATGCTTGTACTGAATTGAATTGGAATTGTAATGTAAAGGATTTTGTTATTTTTAAAATTAATCTAATAGTCAGATTAAAGAAATAAATAGCAAAAGTATTACCGCACGCGATCGATAATTTTTACATTCTAGCTGGGGGCTCATCAATTGTTTTTGACTTTCTCCACTTTCCATTATGCAGTTAAAGTCGTTCGAAAAGGACTGAAAAAGGGTGATTTTTAAATAGAGATAACTTTTAAACCTCTTGAACGATTCGAACGAAATTTTACACGTGCACTCAGTTTGTCACCCCGAACCTCTAGTTACGAGAAAAGGCGGTCGTTTCGTTACACCCTGTATATCGCTCATCGGCTGCAATAACAGTACAACTAAAAAATACACAAATTTGAGAAAACCCTCTCTAACGATTTTACCTTATAGAAGCTATCATTATAATATCTTAATATTACAAAATATAAAATATTACGTTGCGCTGTTATTGCATGTAAGAAGTGATCAATATAATGGTACGACATATTAGATATAATTGTTAGAGACATGGTTTACTCTAATTTGTATATTTCTTAATTGTGCCGTTATTGCAGTCGTTGAGCGATATATATATATGTGGGATAACAAAATTTGATCTTTACTTTCAACTAGTTTATTATAAGATGATCGGAGCGTATCGCGTTGAAACGTTTGACTCGCCCAAGTGTGTCTATCGAACTGAACTAGTCAGTTGAGTTTGAATCTACACCCATCCTTCATTCGTCCGACAATATTTATGTCGGATCGCGACTCTCCATACCAACAGCCATACGCTCCAAATAAGTACAATATAAAATTTTACATTTTAATTATTCCTCATACTACATATATATGCAAATTAAATGCTTTAAGGACATTTTTGGGTAGGAATTGGATAGTTTGAGGACTTTTCGTTACTTTGGGGACCGTCCCCGAAAAAAATAGCATAAATTATATAGTTTGGAGACAGTCTTGGAAGTATTTTTATATAACAATTGAATAGTTTAGGGATGGTCTTGAAAGCATTTGAATATATCGATTAGATACTACAAGGACAGTCTTGGAAGTACTTGTATATATTAAATGGATAATTCTAGAACTGTCCTGTAAGTGCAATGGTGGATTCAAAGAGGTAACCGTTGATGGAACGAAGTATATTCTTGGCTGTTACTCTTAGGCACCACAATTGTATTTGTTGTAATTAGATTTTAAAAACAATTACTGTACTGTTGTGCAATTTTTGTGAATGCTACCAATATGTAACGTGACCGTCCCAACTGGATATCTCATACTAGATTAACAGGAGTGCAAAATCATAAATTTCTGTCAATGAGAGGACATTATTTGATTTTTCGATAATTTTACACTTATTGTAGAAGTTTAATGATTTTGTATACTAGTCTTTCTAGTAAAGTATTCACATTCTCGATAAAATTTAATTTTTTTTAATTGCTTTGATAATATAAAATTTATATTGTTACTTCTTCAGAAACCCGGCTGTTTTACTAGAAATAGTGCTTCGCGACGTCATTAAAATATCACAAACATATTTAATACTAGTCTTTAAAGCCGTAATCTTAACATATGTATTCTGTCTGTAAGTTTATATAAGTGAATCGATTAATGGCGTTCTAATTTAGGGTTAATAGCATCATCAGTAGATCATTTCTAACAAACTAGAAAACTGAATTCAGAAAAGCAGTTTACGTGACAGGAATTTGAAAATGGAAGTAATTTGAAGAAACGTTGGAGTAATTAATTCAAAATTTATCATTTTCAAGTGGAGCAGCTCTTTACCTGGGATGCAAGCTACTTATTTAACTTCAGTTTTTTAGGTTGCCAGCTATGATTTTTCGACCGTGCCATAAAAAGCCTTTAGTATACTTTAGACCTGTTCCAATATTGCGAAAAACCTAGGAAAACCGTCCACGAAATTGTCAAACTTATGCTCCGTTGTGGAATTTCTGGTTCTGTGCAGAAATTTGATGGCTATTATACTATAAACGATTTTTTGCGACGATGAAATTAACCTCTTATACCTACTAATAGCGCAATAGTTTCAGTAGCGTAAACATAGCAACCGTGTTTGCAAAAGTGTTTTACATGTTAACGGCAGGGGCTACAAACTTCATTGTTATTCGCTTTTCCAGCGTTAGTATCGCCCCCGCTGTAATTCATGATGTTTTTTGTTACTAAACTGTATACGTGTGCACATGTGTTAGTATGAAATTAAGTGCTATCTGATGACTTCAGTTTACTTGCTATTTCCAATTTTTATTGATTGCAATGTGACATATTCAATCGATTAAATGTCACTTTGAGTTACTTCGCCATTTTTTATGAGCTGTCACTTTTTGCTCGACTTGATTTCAAAGCAAAATATTCGCCATTACCCGCCATTTCCCGCCATTGCCCGTATATTCCTGAAATATCCGCAGATTTCCAGTTTTTGAATTTTTGTGAAGGTATTTTTGTAGAATGAATTTTTTAAATGCCAATTTTTAAATTTTAAATTGGATTAGGTATTATCTTTATTTGAAATGCATTCTATAATTGATGTATATGTGCGCATAAATGACTTAATTAAGTTTATGCATTTTGTGCGCCCATATTTTAGAATGCACATTTGAAGGGTTAACAATAACGTTCTATTTTATACAGGGTTATAGTTAACCTACTTCCTTCAGATATTATATGCAATGCTAATAAACCAGGGCTAGATTGGTTTTTCCTGTTAGTGATGGAAACATCAGACATTATATAAAAAGACTTCACCGACTACATTTACTTAAGGATTTATGATATCCTATTTCTTTCCCGGATCGACTTGCATTATTCGCCAATAATCATGCTAACTGTATTTCTTGCCCATGGTATTAAGTATAAAAAAATATCCTCTAATCACTTAAATCCTCCATAAATATATTCTGATATATAATCCTACTTACAGATATTGGAATAAAGAATGAGGAAATACTGCAAGGATTGTATGTATATTGGACACAAAAATTAACAGAACGGCAGCCAATGGTTTCCTTCAAAAACAAATTATTGCAGCTGCAGCAAAACTACTTACAGCGAGACTAGAGAGAGAAGCAACGTTCTTTATACTTCAAGAGGACAAATATCGGTCCACTGATAATGACAGTAGTAACTTGGATTGAACCACTACTTGGTGAAATTTGTCTACTGTTCATTTGATGCTTGAAGAGAAAATTCTTCTGATATAAAGAGGTGCGTTTAAACAATGTATTATATCTTAGTACAATTTGATTTAATGCAGGATAACTAATTCACCCGAACTTAAAAATGTTACAGCAGCAGGTCAGATTGCTATGAAACATGGAGCAGTCTGTCAAGGTTTCTTTAAGAGGATAAATACTGATCCACTGATAATGACAGTAGCAACTTGGATTGAACCACTACTTGGTGAAATTTGTCCACTGTTCATTGGATGCTTGAAGAGATAATCGTTGAAAACTTGAAATAGCAGCAACTGAAAGTTGTATTGATGGAGGGTACAACTTTTAGAGAAAAGATGGACATCGGATTTAACACTGTTATTTGAAAATGTGGAAGAAGTAGAGTAAATTTCAATGTATTCTACAGCAACCCCTATTTGATCATTGTCAAGGGACAGTCATTAGTTCACGAAAATTGTTGGGAAGAGGATTACTTGTAATAATAACTATTTCGTATAATTGTACTGGCATTAGAGAATGAGATGATTATGGATCCTTATAATTTGTTATTTGTTTTTCAGCTGATTATCTGTACTGTACAATTGGGGTCAAAGGCTAACTGCACTGTAAAGGATTTGGCAGTAGGAAAAATATTTACTTAAAAGCATAAGCAAGATAAGGAAATATGCATTTCTTGCAATTTCTTTAAATTACCATTTAATACATATTTCAAAGTATTAACAAAATTTATATTTTATTATCATCTAGATCACTGATTCTCACTGCCAGCAGATTTGGATCACAGGACAATTCTGTAACTCTTTCTGCCAAATGTCGACATCGTCAGGCAGAAGTTAACGATAAATATCTGTACATGTAATGATAAATGTATATATACTATTTTCGATTTGTACCGACACCAATAATTTTCGTTAAAGTTACAGAATACGGGGCTAGCATACTTTGGTGACACAATTCTAATTTGGATGTGATCTGGATCGTCTGAACGCTATTCATTTGTGGAGAAAATTGTGGTGCCTTCAAATCAACTTAGAAAGAAGAAAATCATTTTTAATTATAATGCATCATCTACAATATTACTTAAAATGCTGTTATAAAGTAGATATTGTGTCCTTATATATATCTAGTTTGATAATATGAAATTATATTCATTCCATAATCTTATACAAATTATGAGGAATATATTATTTATATACTCTTTTTATTCTATAAATTTTATTTGAAAATGTAATAAATTGTGTAATATTACAATCGTATTTGCATTTCAGTTATTTTAATATCAATATATTAGTATAAAGAAAATTAAGAATATAATACATGAACTATATATAGCCCTTAAGGGGATCCACGACCGACGAAAAATTTAATTCAAGTTTATCTCCGGAAATAATAAAAATATGAACTTTTTAGTAGAGGGTGAACTTACCTATTTAGCAGTGCTTAAGGGCGCTACAGGCTCAGAATCTCAATAAAACAATTTTGTTTTTTTATAAAAATTATAAACAATATTTTTGAAAATATCAATAACATTGAAAAAAAAGGGCTCTGTAGCGCCCTCAAGAAGAGTTCTATTAGTAATTTAAAACAAAAAACAAGTATATACGTCCAAAAATGTCAAAGATTTCTTTGAAAAACTAATGCAGCTATTCGAATATAAAAATTGCCTGTTTTACCGACCAAGCAGAGTAGTTACGCGTTAGACAAAGACACGTATATAAGTCATCCCGCTTTAGTAGGACTATAAATATACTTCCAACAAAACTATAGCGAATTCTATATAGCTAAAAAAACCAGCTGATCATACGTTTATCTATGAGGTTGTAACACCAACAAGGAAAGCAAGACATAATTTCAAGCAACAGGGTTAGGGTTTTCATACACTGCCAATGCTCCGCCCTTTATTGGAATGTCTGAAATGCATACAATTTATTTCAATGCTTTCTGCAATGTTGGGAGCCAGAAAAGCTTGAATAAGTTTAGCTGTGCAGGCATCATAGCAGAAGACTCAGCGAGCGATTGTGTGTGGCACGAGTCTACATGCACTAACACCCCGCTGGACGGCAGGCTAACGCGGCCTGTTCGTGTGAGCAGGTACCGCAAACATTGAAGAAATGAATTAATTTTGAGCGAAAGGGTTGGGTTTATCGCAAACCGCCGATGTACCGCCCTTTATTGGAATGTCTGAAATGCATACAATTTATTTCAATGCTTTCTGTAATGTTGGAAGCCAGAAAAGCTTGAATAAGTTTAGCTGTGCAGGCATCATAGCAGACGACTCAGCGAGCGATTGTGTGTGGCACGAGTCTACGTGCACTAACACACCGCTAGACGGCAGGCTAACGCGGCCTGTTCGTGTGAGCAGTTACCGCAAACATTGAAGAAATGAATTAATTTTGAGCGAAAGGGTTGGGTTTATCGCAAACCGCCGATGTACCGCCCTTTATTGGAATGTCTGAAATGCATACAATTTATTTCAATGCTTTCTGTAATGTTGGGAGCCAGAAAAGCTTGAATAAGTTTAGCTGTGCAGGCATCATAGCAGACGACTCAGCGAGCAATTGTGTGTGGCACGAGTCTACGTGCACTAACACACCGCTAGACGGCAGGCTAACGCGGCCTGTTCGTGTGAGCAGTTACCGCAAACATTGAAGAAATGAATTAATTTTGAGCGAAAGGGTTGGGTTTATCGCAAACCGCCGATGTACCGCCCTTTATTGGAATGTCTGAAATACATACAATTTATTTCAATGCTTTCTGTAATGTTGGGAGCCAGAAAAGCTTGAATAAGTTTAGCTGTGCAGGTATCATAGCAGACGACTCAGCGAGCGAAGGTGTGTGGCACGAGGCTACGAGCACTAACCCACCGCTAGACGGCAGGCTAACGCGGCCTATTCGTGTGAGCAGCTACCGCAATCAATGAATAAATAATTTGTTTCTTGGGAAGCAGGGTTAATTTCTTCTGAAAATGGTGCAGACGAGAAATTAAAAAAATTAAAAGAGTACGTTTGTATATATATGTTTATGTATATAGTTTTATTTTTCTTTTATACAGGTTTTTAAAAATATTGCCGACAACAGTAACCACCATTGCAGTCGCAATTTGTATTTATTGAATACCGTTGTAACAATTAAAAGCAAATTGCGACTGCGGTGGTTGCTGTTGTCGGTGTTGTAATATATTTGGCAGCTGTTGTTGCCACTGCGGTTGTGGCTGCCACTGCCACTGTGGTTGTGGCTGATGCTGTTGCCACTGTTGTTGTTGCCACTGTTGTTGTGGCCACTGTTGTTGTGGCCTTTGTTGTTGTTGGCGCTGTTGCCTGTTTCGGGCAGATCGCCGCTCCCGCCTCTCGCGCCGCTTCTGTTGCATATGCTGCCTTATTATTTCCTCTCTAACCTGTAAATGCAATTAATTAGTTAGTTGTTATAAATTATTAAAATTGTAAAATAGGGAATCTTACATTTTCGTCTATTAGTGGGGCTTGTGGAGCTACTTCAGCAGCGGGAGGCTCATTTTCTAAAAAAGCCTTTGGCATCGGCGGGTGGTAGGCTGCTTGCGGGAGGGGTGGCTGGAATGCCGGGGCTAGCTCAGCCAGGGGTGGTTGGGCCTGTTCTGGCTGAGGTGAGGGTGGTCGTGGTGCGGGTGGTGCCGGCTGTGCCACATCCACTTGCCGCGGCCCTGACCGGCGACCACTTCGCCGTAGTTGCGGAAACTCTTCCCTGTTAGCCATCTGGAAAAAAAATTATTTTAATTAATAATTGCTGGAAAAAATAAAATATATAATAATAATTTACATAGAGATATTAGTTATGTCTTCTGAAATTTCAGCTTCATTTATCAGACGGTATATGAATGTATACACTGTGTATAGTATAATTTACGGGTAGAAAAACCTAAAGTTGATGTTATTGCTGCGTGTTTTTGTTTTGGCTAACTTACAGGGAAGTGTGCAACACATATATGTATAATGCTACACTTCCTTATAGGGAACCTGTATGAAGAAATTTCGCAGATAACAATACTTAGGATTTTTTTCCCGTAGACTGATACTGCCCGCACTGTACCAACCCACTGTATCGATAGCATGTATTGCAATCAATACTTCTAAATCTATTCAAAGAATGTAGAAAATTAGACAGATAGCAATGTAAATATAAGCGTGAAAGTCACAGCGTACATTTGTCAATCTTTCTGTGGTTTTAATTGGGTATAAAAAACTACTGAAAGGTCAGAAGACATGCAGAAAGTAATAATATTCAATTAATTTTTCATACTTACTTTATCTATAAACCCCTGTTATTGATGCGAAGGTTGCTGCGACAATGCATAAACCTAGATCGTGCTCGTTCCTCCTACCCCCACCACAGATCTCTGGCGTAATAATTCTTGCAATCAGCCAATCAGATAGGGGGATATCGGAAATTGTTTGAAATATTAATTTATTATTAATATCCCGAAAAGTAAAGAAGTAGTTTTTTCGTTATGGTTAATCGAAATAATTATTTTTTTATTGAGTTCTATCTCCTTTCTTCTATTTAAAAGAAATAAAAATTATATTCTGTGAGGAGTTTCCGGATTTCTATTTTCATCTTTATTATAAGGGAAATAGTTTCATTTTTCAATTATATTTTTTTACCTTAAAATATTTTAATAATATGCTTTTTCATAGGGTGCTTATGCTATCCAATTTACATTATTCTTTTTCAGTAAACGGTGTGTTCAATATTGTATTTGAATGTATATGACATTGCACACACATGTATGTGTATTGAATTTGCATGGAGATGGCAAGTGACGTTTTCAGTCTGCGATCAAATGTGTCCAAGTGAACAAGTGCAAAGTTAGTGCAGTGAATTTATTACTTGCAACACTTATTGGATCGCAGCAAATCGCAGACTTTCATCAAAATAAGGTATGTTTTTTATAAATAACATAATAAATTCTACTCTTTACTGAATTTTGCATAATTTTTATTCCGGGAAAACTGGCCAATGTGAAATATCGTTATTACAATCCATTATTATTTCGAATGAAATTAGAATGGATCAGTGACCACAAATAACGCATTTTTTGTGTTAGTACATTAACCTTTTTATTGAATTGAACTTTTGTTCAATTCAATAAATAAGTATATACATATATCAGCTTGATGAATTTTCATTGGGTAAAGTTGATTTCTAAAAAAATGTCTAACAGGTAAAGTAAATTCAAATACAGTGTTTTCTTTAAATCTTATGCATATTATCAAATAATTAATAACTTCTTTATTGTTAAAAAATGCAAGATAAGGTATAATCTTTTTGTGACATTACTTCTCTTCATCTTACCATTTCTATAGCGATTAATAATGTGAAAGGGAAATAAGATTTCTGAAAAAAGTATCATAAGATATTTTTGGACCAAATTATGAAGAATTGTGTGTGACAGAAATTTTTTTCCAGTTTTCAAAGAATAATGCAGTCAAACATGCTGTTCAATAATTTATTGTCAATAAGTCCTAATAGAAATAGGTTGAATCTGTTTTCCCTTTACCTTATTATTCGTACACGTATATCATAAGGTGAAAACAATTTATTATGTTAAGCCGATGGATCAGTAAATGGATAAAAATATTTAATTCTTCTATCCTTGTGTTACATACCACTTAACTTTGTTTACCTAATTCTGAAAACCTACTTTTAGTCCCTGTATTGTCTAAGGGGTAGCCTTATCAATATAAAAATTAGCTAAAATAATTGCTCCAAAAATGAGGTTTTTGTACCACTATCAAAGATCTTTGTATTTTATTGGCCTCATATTTAAAAGGTGTTATCACAATTTTGCTAACTGTATTGCAACAGCGAAGGAAAGTTGTATCACTCATAATTACTTCTCTTTGCTATTGTACGATTGTTTGCCATATTGTAATAACACCTTTTAAATATGAGGCCAAGCAAAAGACAGATCTTTGATAGTGGTACAAAAATCTTATTATTGGGACAATCATTTTAGCTAATTTTTATATTGATAAGGCTACCCTTTAGACAAAGCAGAGACTAAAGGTAGCTTTACAGAAGTAGGTAAGCAAAGTTAAGTGGTTCGTAACACAAGGATAGAAGAATTAAATATTTTTATCCATTTACTGGTCCATCTGCTTAACATAATATAATGTTTTCACCTTATGGTATAAGTGTACAAAAATAAGGTAATCAGGGAAGAGATTTAACCCATTTCTATTAGAGTTTCTGAAGATAGATCATTGAACAGCATGCATGACTGAATTATTCTTAAAAAGTAGAATAAAATTTCTGTAACATACAATTTCTCACAATTTGGCTTAAAATATGTATTGATACTATTTTGTAATAAATCCTATTTCTGTTTATGACTGAAAATATTAAAATAAGGAATTCTTTGTTATTCTTATAGATGATTTTATCATGATATTCAGTAACTATGTTAGTTATATTTCCAAGATTTTATGCCCAAAATCACCTGAAAGCTGTTTACTTTCAAGGATTTGCTTCTAAATTCATCTCTTTTTTCACCTTTTTCTTAGCTGTTGTTCTCAACATCAAGTTTGCATATAGCTCTTTCTATGGCAAACTAGTGCTATATTTAATTTATTTTGATAAATATAAACTAGGAAATATAGCAATTAATATAAAGGAAGGTACAACCTCTTAGATGTAATGCTTTTTTTTCTAAATTTATTCATTGTGTGCTCTATTACATTGAAAATATTACAATAGGGAATTATTTTCATTGTTACACTTATACAGGGTTATTGATTATAGGGTGCCAACCCGTAAAATCTGAAAAGAGGAGACGATTTTATGAAAAAAATCCTAATAAAATTTTTTAATATGATTAATATTTACAGAGTTACATAACAATTTGTTTGAGCGAATGATCTTTATAAATTTGTATGCAGTTCGGTAAATATTACAATATAAAGAAACTTTATAAGAATTTTTATAGCTACAATAATAAGGAGGAAATAAGTAATAACTTTCTCTTATATTGTTGATATTTTTTAAGTTACAGAATAAAATATTTATATTTAATTTGGCTATTCAGATAGCCTACATAAGTTTCTATGTAACTCTTTAAATATGACCAATTTGAACCAATCTATAGAATATCTTTTTAAACATATGGTAATTTGCAACAAAAAAGTTGAATGAATTTTTTCGTATCATTCACGATCTATCGAATTACTTTACAACATGTTTTGACTACATATACTCTAATGTAACTCAATAAATATTAATAATACGAAAAATTCACAATATTTTTTTGTTACAATTTAAAATATCTTTAAAAAGATATGCTACACATTTTTTGAAACGGTTCATTTTTAACGAGATACATAACAATTTATGTAGTTTATCTGAATAGCCAATTCTGATTTTAATATTTTGTTCTGTAACTTGATAAATATGAACAATATAAGAAAAAGTTATTAAACTTATTTCTTCCTTATTATTACATATATAAAAATTGTTAATGAAATTTCTTCATATTGCTAATATTTTCCAAGCTGCATAAAAATTTATACAAGTCTTTCGCCCTAACAAATTGTTATGTAACTCTGTAATTATTAATCATATTAAAAAATTTTATTACAATTTTTTACTTAAAATCGTCTCCTCTTTTCAAATTATCCGGGTTGGCACTTTATAACCTCTAACCCTGTAGATGATTTTATCATAATATTCAGTAACTATTTTATTTATATTTCCAAGACTTTATGCCCAAAATCACCTGAAAGCCCTTCATTTTTTAAGATTTTATTTATAACTTATTCCGTTTTTCACTTGTCACCTAAGTACATCTCTTAAAGTCAGCTTTGTTTTTATTCTTATTTTGTTAAACCAGGGTTACTTCTAACTCTCTTCAGACAAACTATAATAGGAAATGCCACAGAGAATATCATTGAAGCGTCTGTTTCTTAGATATTCTTCTTTCAATTTTTCCTACTATTATCCAACATATAACGATCATTTGCCAAATATTAAATTGAAGAAATGCTTTCATAAGCTTGCATTTATGGAGGGTCTTATCATATAATAACATTCATTAACTATTGAATTTTTAATCCGAAGTATTTCAGTCCAAACTAATTTACAAATCCTTTACTAGCTTTAATGACACTAAAGTTAGCCACACGCTCCAGCCACAAGTTGGAGAAAAATCGAGAAATGAAGCAAATTGAATAAAAAATTTTTTTAGTAATTTTAAACTAATGCAAATACTTGTCGCTACCATAATAAATATTTATTTAACCAAATAATCACAAAAAAATGAAACGAGGAAGTCAAATACCCACTCTTATAAAAAAATTTTAAACATGCCAGTGAATTTTTCTAAATTTATTCGAATACGCAGCCTTGAAGGCCATTATTCTGGGTAGAATAATGTTATTTTCACGAGGGAGCAAGACCCCCTTAATGTTTTTTGCTAAAGAACATAGGCAGAAATGCATTTGCGAATCCACGTTTCTCACAGAATTCACTGATATTTTAAATCTTAACGATATCGGTGAAAAACATGGATTTGCAGATGCATTTCTGCCTATGTTCTTTATAAAAATACATTAAGGGGTCTTGCACCATCATCAAACTAACATTATTCCACCCAGAACTTAATGACCTTCAGGATGCGTAGTCGAAAAAATTTAGAAAAATTCACTGGCATGTTTAACAATTTTTTATAAGATTGGGTATTTTACTTCTTCGTTTAATTTATTTATTTTTTATTATTTGGTTAAATAAATGTTTATTATAGTAGCGATACGTGTTTACATTAGTTTGTAATTACTCAAACATTTTTTTAATTCAATTTGCTTCATTTTCGATTTTTCTCCAACTTGTGACTGGAACTTGTGGCTAACTTCAGTGTCATCTGGCTTTAAATTTATTCCTTTATCATATTGCTTGCAACCCACAACATTAGTTCAATCCTATTACAATATGATATCTTTTTTCATCTGGAAAAAAGAAACTCCGCAAAGAATCACAAAATAAAACATACTATTTGGACTTTGTAATAATATACTTATCAAATTCTGCAGGCTTCTGTAGTAAGGACAATGGAGCGTGACTTGTAGATTTCTTACTTCACTATTATCTTGTTCAACATTTCATGTTGTTTTTATCTGAAGAAAGTATCCTACAATGCACAAAAAAATATATTGTATACTCTAATTATACATTTATATTGCATACTTATATAGTTAATCTGCAGACTCTGCTCTGTCAATGAAGGAACGTATGCTGTAATTTACATAACCTCGTTTATATACGTTAGGTTTTTGGATGTCTACAATGTTAACGATTGTTTGTATCCATTACTTGCACCTATGTACGACATCCGATTGAATTTACTAGCCAATTGCAGGTCGAGACATTCACAAATGCCAAATTCAAGGCGAAACATCCGTAAGCAGCAACTTCAGGGTGAGACAACCACGTATACATATTTAAGAAGAAATTCATAATATTTTGAGTATATCGGAAAATAGAGATATGGGATCTCTGGATTCCTTTAACCATTATTAATGTTTAATGTCCTATTTTAAAGCTCTTTGAAAACCTTTTTAAGAAAACCTACGGTTAAATCATGAAAATGCGTAATTAACAGGGATATATCAACTCAAAAAACACTTGTAAGAAGGGGTGGCAATGAATTAAAATGATACTTAATAACAAAAAGGATTGAAATGGAATTAGATAATTTCGGTAAGTAATAGACTTGATCAATATAACATATATTTAAAAAATCGAAAAATAAATAAAATGCAATTACACATTCTTCGATAAATAAATATTTCAAATGCCATTTAAAAGTTTGAGAAATCATTACAAAAAGCTACTTGCCGGGCTTGTGGTTTATTTATATACTATATGTATTATAATATCGTTAATATGCAAATAAAATGTTGTTTCTTGTAAATTAATATTTCGATATTTTATTCAATCTTATAAAGCACGTGCTTGGTAAATATTTTTTCGTAATGATTTCTTCCACTTTTAAATGAAATTTCATATATTTATTTATCGAAGAATATGTAATTGCATTTTATTCATTTTTCTATTTTTTAAATATTTGTTATATTGCTCAAGAATATTGCTTGTCGAATTTATCTAATTCCATTTCAATCCTTTTTTGATATGAAGGATTATTGTAATTACTTTCGATCTATTTCTTACACGTAAGTGTTTTTTGGAGGCATCTCAAAACTTTTTTCATTGGTTCAAATATCTTAGGCCAACATTGCACAGCGCATGGAAAGACAACCCACTCACGCGTCAGTATGTGAGAGGAACGCGGGGCGACCGAAAGTCGCAACGTTTTTCACTCGCTATTTACCGCAAGCAAGGCATGCCATTCCATGCGCCGCATAATTAATGTCGGTGAAATATCGAACGTTGAATGAACGTTTTTAAGAAACAATTTCTCGAACAGTTCCGGAAGATGGAAATTTCCCCAAAAATTATTCCAAACACTACTTCGATTCAGTAACTGAGTACGAAAAGAAAATTTGATGCAAAATAACAACCGCGCCTTAAAAAAACTCTAATTCTTATGTAAAAAAAATTAATTTTTTCGTATTCCTTTAGATAGAAAATTTTCCAAAAATTACAGTAAACACAATACTGCGATTCAGCAATCGAATGCAAAAAGAAAATTCAATGCAAAATGAATTATGCATCTTAATAAAACAAAATGCATTCTTTTTATAACAAACTGAATTTTTATAGTGTACCGTAAAATGGAAAATTCCCCGAAAATTATGCTAAACACTACTTTAATTCAACAATCGAGTGTGAGAAGAAAATTGGATGCTAGATAAAAAATGCCTTCGATAAAAAGTTTTTTTTTATGCAAAAAAAACACAATTTAAATTTAATTTAATTGAATGCGCATTTTTCATTTTGCATCGAATTTTCTTTTCATACTCGATTACTGAATCGAAATAGTGTTTACAATATTTTTTTGGGAAATTCCCATTTTCTGGAACAGTTCGAAAAATTGTTTCTTAAAACGTTCATTGAACGTTCGAAATTTCACCGACATCATAATTACAACCTTAGGAAATTCTGTTTTACTATATAACACTGCTTACACACACATACAGTTGGGAGTCGGCACGAAAATATTGAACATTTTCCACTTCGTGTCATAAAGAATTTTATTTCTTCAATCTGCAGTTTAGAAAAGCCTTGAAGAGCTCCTAAAGTTTCGAATACGAAAGAGGTCGGACATATCATTATTATTGTAAAAAGTGATTGATAAATGGATTTTTTTCTAGTTTTTCTTTAATAACTCGATTGCTATTGATCGTCTCAAAAAATGTTTCCAATTAAAGTTGTTCACAATTAAATTTCCAATTAGATAGGTAGGTTTTTAAAATTCATTTTTTTTTGTTATTTGCAAAATCATTAGTAAAATGCAGGAAATGGAAAGAAATTTAAATAGTGAAAATGAATATAAAAAATGCTTGATCGCTACTAAAAGTTCACTAAAATGTGTCTTTTAGTTAGTAGAATATGCCATATAGATCATATTTTCATATTCAAAAATGGCAGCATATTGCGCAAAATTATTTCTGTCAAAAATTCAAGTAACTGCCAAATTTTTCCCTTTGGTTATAAATTAATGAAACCAATTGAAATCGATTGGTATTAATGTAATTAACAAATGACAAAAAGGGTATATTTTTAAATAATAAACAAAACATCTTTAACTGAAAAAACCCGTTGCTACGTCTGTATTTTAGTAAATATTGAAGTCGAATAATTTCAATAAAATCTACTCCAGTATTTATAAAAAAACCATGAATTAAAAAATAATCATGACGATTAGTCTAATAGCAGTCGAGAACATTGATTCAAATCTGAAAACTTCCTCTATTTGAAATAGATAGCTGGAGCTATTTATTTCAATTATAAAGAACTCCTGTTTAAAGCTAAATTAGTTCAGAACTCTTGATTTTTTATACATGGATGTCAACAGGACACACATTACTGTCTCGGCTTTTTAAATTACTTGCCGTCGAGACCACCGTGTCTCTTGATACGAGTGTATATTGATCTTTTTTCAATAATTTAAAAAAAATTAATTGATCGCTCAATTTATCCAATATTATTTTTTAGTAAAGAGCTGCGCTTATACAAAAAAAAATATAAACTGATAGAATACATTTTAATACCTATCCATTTTTTTCATACTTTAACGTTTAAAACGTTTACGTACGGAAAGTGATGATACTGAAGTTAGCCACAATTTTGCAGCTGCAACTTTGAGGAAAATAAGAGTCGAAGTAAATTCAATGGAAAAAATGTTCTAGCAATTATAAACCAATGCCAACCATTGTCGTTAGTATAATTAACATTTGTTTAGTCAAATAATCAAATGATGCAAAAAAATTTAGCTGAAAATTGCTAAAACAAAAAATTTAATAACTGCTCTTATAAAGCAATTGTAAGATAATAGTGAATTTTTATATTTTTTTAACTACATAGATTTGTAATCAATAAAACTCTGAAGAGAATAAAGGTAATTTTATGAGGGAGCAAAACCACCTTAATGATTTTTGTGTACTGTAAACTCTCTTTTGTGGCTAACTTTACTCTTCAGTGTCATGGAATCATCCATACATTTTTTCATTTCTAATTTATCTAAGTACGAGAATCCTGAGCCACTACCTACCCTAATAAGCTCCGCTTGTGAAAGCATCGATCCCCTTCGTTAGCGAATAAGTATTTTCTCGCAGTTCATTTTATTTTTATAAATAACTGTCTACTTCCTCATGACTTTTAATAAAAGTTATAGTGATTGCGACATTATAAAAACTATTTTTTAAGAAGGGGGGTGGGGCTAGTATCACGCAGTCAAATAAATATAAATAAGTATTTTCTTAAAATATTAATTTTTGGCACATAAAGTGCAGCAGCCATACTTCGAAAGAGCAATAAGAATGGAAGAATTTGGGCCTATTGGATATATAATCAGGAACATAGTTTACATGTATAGAAAACCCTTACGGCCTAGAAATATGATTTACTACATTTAACTTATGGTAGTAGAGGAGCTATGCGGTTCCGATGACAGGGAGTGGGGGAAGCTGTTTTGTGGTGTGGAAGGGGGATGGGTGGGGATAAGACTCTCTTAGTATGGTAGTGGTGGGGATGAGGAAGGAAAGGGTCTTATAGTGGGATCGCGTTTGGTTAGGGAGGGTGGGGGTATTTTTCACCCTATGTCACAGTTGGAAGGTCTTATAGTGGGACCGAGTTTGGTTAGGTAGGGGGTATTTTTCACCCTATTTCACAGTTGGAAGGTCTTATAGTGGGACCGGGTTTGGTTAGGGAGGTGGTATTTTTCACCCTATGGTACCGTTGGTTAGTTATCCTACGGGGACCTAAGTTATCCTACGGGGCCCTAGTTGAGGGAAGGTTTTTTCACCCTTCGAAGTCGATGGTTAGTTACCTTACGTAGCCTAACTATTTCCGACTCTGCTACACAGAAAAACTAGGTTGAGTTAATTGCTAGTTCCAGTAGTCACCGCTAGGTGACTGCCTTCCTTAATCTTCTTTCGCGCTAATGGTATTTTAATATTACGTAATTACACACACGGGTGAACTAGTTCAATTTAATTGATAGTACCAGTAATTGCCGCTAGGTGGCTACCGCAATCCCCCCTTTTCTCGTTAGTTAAATTGTAGATAGCTATTGTGATAAGTTGCTGATATCGTGCAAGGAATTAACTTTCCATCGAGCATGGAATTATAACTTTGCATGGCTTTAACAAAACCTATGCAGCGTATAACGAAATATCCTCTAAATGAAAGAGTATAGTTTTAATAGTCTCCCCTATTGGGGAGAATAACATTTTAACATCAATTTCAGGAATATTAATATTTTGATAGGGCAACTTATTAAGTCCTAGCTGTTACTATACCCAGGTCAGGTTCACCAATTTATTAGACCTTACAGCTCCTCACTTATAGTATGTCCTTAGAGGGTACTATTTGACCATTCAGAACCAATTCTAGATCCTCCCACTATTCTCTCCTTCTATGGACCCTCTCTAGACTTTCATTCAAGAAATCATTTACCTTTCTACGAGCGAATTAGTTAAAGTGATAAAAAGATGTTTGACTAAAATTATACATTCGCGGTACCACGGGATACGGCTATAGAGAAGCTAACCTTCAAGAGGAGGATGTGGATGAAAAAGGAGGAGGAGGAGGAGGAGGATGAGACATGGAGACTGGATGAGTAACTGATAGTAAAACTTTAGTTATTGAATAAAAAACAGTTTTAAGAATTTTTATAGCCTTCCCTGACTTATCTTTTAGCCATTTTTAGCTTTTCAGGTAAGCATATCATACGATCCATCTAACAAGCAGGCTAGGTATTAGAAAGGGAAAGAGTTGTCAGTGCACTTCATTTTTTTTGAAGGGTAAAGCAAAACATAACTTTTACCTAGACATTAAGAAGCTGTATTGGCACCATTCTAGCGATTGGAGAACTGATTGCTGAGTGTGCTGATATCTTCTAGCACGGATATGCTCGAGTACCTGACGCCTGAGATCATGTCATGTCATGACTTGTTACTTGATTTATGACCTTTTAAATCCTCGATTTTTTCATATTCTCTCAATTTTTTATATGCCTAGCTATCGAGAGGAATGTGCTCATAAATTTTACCGTTTCACTTAAGAAAAGTCTGCAACACGTTTATGCAATTAAAAGAATTCTGGAGAAACCACTGGTAACGTGTCATGACCTGTTTGACGCAAATTTTCCCCAGTTCACTTTAGAAAAGTCTACAACATGATTATGCAATTAAAAGAATTCAGGAGAAACCGCTTGTAACGTGTTACGACTTGTTTGACGCAAATTTCGTAGGTGGGAAAGAATACCCAACCACCCAAATATTAACTTCCAATAAGAATGCATCTCATCCCCTTCCATGAATGCATCTCATCCCTTCCACTATTTTTAAAACCCTTGTTGTCAGCAATCGGGAAATTTCAGTCAGTCAGTTTTCATTAGAAGCTTCAAGGAGGTGAAAGATCCAGTGCAAAGCTATATTCCGAATATTTTCCTTGCTGTACCACAGAAATTCTTTTGGGTGGTAAGAATTATTCTTTTATTATTATTCTCTTTTCTTGCTATTCTATTTCAATATTTTTCTTTTCTCAATTTCTATGTTTTTTCACAGAAAAATGGATTTAACCAAGATCAATGCACTTGCAAGTGTAACTTACGAACCTAAGACTTTCGTAAAGCTGAATACTTTTGAGGAGAATAAGGAGTATCAAATCACTGAATTAGTGAAAATTAAGACCAAATATGGAGAGAAATTAATAGCGAAGCTGGCTACCGACGAATGGTTCTTCCTACCCTCAAGGATGATGAAATTACTGGAGTCGCCTGAACTAATCAAAGAACTTCAAAATGCTGCATCAGCGAATACATTAAAAATCTTATATGTTGGAGGACGATACAATAATTTAGAATTTAAAGTTACCCAATGATAATCATAAGATAAATTTTGGAAATGTTTGTAAGGAATGTTTTTAAGGAATGACACCAATAAATGTTTATTATATCTTATTTATTTATTTTTTCTTTACCCCTCACTACATTAGTAAGATACATATAAATCTAGTCTATTAACTTACATTTCTAACAATACTAGTAAGCGGGTTATATTCAACGATTTTATCATGTATAATTAAACAAAACGCAGTAGTATTACTTGGAATATTTCTAGTACAATCAATCTCAATTTTAACATCAACAGTGCCTGACTTTATAGATTCATTTTGATGCGAACAATCGATGACGAAGAGAGGACCGTATTCCACAAAGTTTTTGTAATTAAGCATTGGTTTCGACTGTTTTTCTCCTGCATAATATGAATGGATAAATTTAACATACATATCATATAGTACAGAATAACGGTTTTTTTCGCTATCACTATCAATTCGGTCATATGGATAAAATTCTGAATTCAGATAGACTTTAACATCACGAACAGAACTGTCATTGAATCTAAGCACCTCCATATGCTGCGTACTCTTCTTATTTTGTCTAAATGCTAGTATAACATATCGAGGTTTCTCCAATTGTGTTGCAGCTTTTACGGCCCATGTATGCCTCTGTGTTTCAGGTAGAAGTGGATATTCGTAGAGTTCCCAGGAACGAAAAGCCATGGTTAAACTTTTGTTTTGCTCAATCAAACGTAGAAATTTAAGTTTTGTATAATCATTCAGTGATATATGAGGAATCCTCCATTGCACTTTTTGCAAATCAATTTTGTAGTTGATGATTTTTCTCGAAGAATGTAGTGAATTTATATCATCACGTGCTCGAATAAGAACGAGTTCATGACGTGCATTTATTATAACTCTTCTGTAGTCTTCACAAAAACCCAACAGCATTTGCAATGGTACACAAAAGTTGAAATGATTCGTAGACCTGTGATCTGTTAGAAACCATCCTGAATGACGTAGACTTGCATTTTCCTCAGCAGTTAAGGAGATGAGATTCTTCATGGAGCTAGTAATACCCACATTCTTACAGCAATCAATCTCAATACCATTCAATTCATAACGAATTTCATCAAACAAGAATGCCATGGAATTACAGTCAAGTCCTACGACATCTTGGGCTGTTGCATCTGGAGCACGGGTTCCACGATTATCTTTCCCTCAATGTAGAGATAACTTTCACAGGGTAGAAGAATTAAATCTTGCTGTTGTATTGGAATTCGAATTTCGTCACTATTTCCCAATGATGCATTTGCATACGGATTGTAAGCATGTATTTCCATTTTAGTAATACGATTGTCGTACACAGGTTGTGCGGTTACGTCCAACAGGTCCATTTTTATTTCTGACCTTGAAACCCAGTGATTGAAGAAAGGTTATATTTTTTCTTGTTAGCGGTCTTCTAACGTAATCCCCACCCAATGTATCTGCTCCTGCAACAACTGTTGAACTGATGAAAGGCTCATCTGGTATCGGTGATTTATAATGTAGGAATTAACCGTTAGAAATATCGAGTAATAATCTGTTTGTAAATACACATATGTAAAGGTTATCCAAGGTTTGGAGCTGTAAGCGACCGAGTCAGTTGCCTCCTGGAGCCTAGACGTGACGATAGACGTGTAAAAGTAAAGTCTTAATAAAGGGCTTTTATAAGTAAAAATTAAAAGTCTACAAAATTGGGGGCTCAGCCGGGATAAGCCAGAAGATTTGTAATCAGAGAGCGCGAGTGTGAAAGTATACACGATGATGCGGAGGCAACCAGCCGATTTTACAGTGCAAGAATTGAAGGAGTTGCTTAGAGCTAAAGGAAAAAGTACGTCTGGTGTTAAAAACGAATTGATAGCCCGTTTAATGGAGGCGGATCCCGATGGTGCATGGTGTGCTGGTGCGATCGAGCAGATCGGTCGCATGCCGTTGGAACAAAGCAATGATGGACAAATAAGTGGTTTAAACAGTAATGTAGACAATGGTTGGGACAGTTTTCAAAATGGAGGTGCGTCGAATATAGCGGAACAATGTCGTACGCAGAGAGAAGATGTCTCTCAAGAATTGGAAAGAATGAGAGAAGAAATTGAGAGATTGAGGCGAGAAGCGAATAGATTTATGCGCGGGAGTGGCGTTCATACGTCGTCAAGTAACGTGGAGGCCACTCATAGAAATGATGGTCATCCGGTGGCAAGAATTAATATCGGCATTGTTGCTGAACTGTTAAATCATTTTAATGGTGACGATGACTCTTACGAAATTTGGGAACGACAAGTGCGAATGCTGAAGGCTACGTATCGTTTGGATGAAAACGCCACGCGCATTTTAATCGGTTGCCGATTGAAGAATCGAGCTCTTAGTTGGTTTCATTCGAAAGCAGAGCACTTGGAAATGACCGTTGAGGAGTTGCTGTTTGAACTCAGAGCGATGTTTTCGTATCGGCAAAGCAAGGTTGTCATGCGAAAACAATTTGAAGATAGAATGTGGAAGAAGGGAGAGACTTTCGCGGAATATTTCCACGATAAAATTATCCTGGGATATAAAATACTGATAGACGAAGACGAAATAATCGATAGTATCATCGATGGCATACCAAACTTAGCGCTGAAGGACCAAGCACGTATTCAGGGTTTCAGGACCAAGTCATCGCTGCTAGAAGCATTCAAAAGGGTACCATTTCGTCCGGGAAACCAGCAACAAGACACTTCTACAGGTGGAATAAGAGGGGAGCAGGGCCAACCTAAAGTCAACCAGAATTATCAGCGAGAAAGGACGAGTCGAGCTGAGGGAGGAAGCAACTTCAGAAGCGCGAGAAGATGTTTTAATTGCGGCCAAACCGATCATTTAAGCGCTACATGTCCTTTTAAGGACAAAGGCATCAAGTGTTTTCGCTGCGGATTCTTTGGACATATTGCTGTGAAATGCACGAAGAATCTAACTACCGTCCAAGAGTCGAACATGGTGAGCAAAGAGCCCAGTTGTAATCAGTCGAGAGAAAAATATTGTAAAGTCGTTAGAGTAGCTGACCTTGAGATGAACGCTTTGATAGACACCGGGAGCGATGTTTCCCTCATACGAGCAGAGCGGCATGCTTGCCTAGGTGCTCCTAGCTTAATTAACGAACAGATTCAATTTTGTGGCGTTGGGTTTAATACTAATACGACTCTCGGCAGTTTTTGCACTGATATTGTTATTGACGACGGGTTATATTCTATCAATGTTCATGTTGTGTCAGATAGCGTCATGAAATACGACATGATAATCGGGACTGATTTCCTCAACACGGTTGAGATGAATATTAGGCGTGGTCGAATCAGCATATCAAAGCTCGGTGACGACCGGGCAACAAATACGGAGATGCCTGAGATTTTTGCGATTGACGACGTAACCAGTAATACCGACATAGATTTTTCGTATATATTAGACGACGAGCACCGATTCAAGGTGCAAAAAATTGTTAATAGTTATAAGCCAGATCGATCGCGCGATACTGAAATTAAAATGAAATTAGTTACAAAAGACGATGCGCCTGTTTATCTGCGTCCGAGGCGGTTGTCAGTGGTTGATCGGGAGGCTGTAAATAAGCAAATCAACGAATGGTTGAGCGAAGGAATAATTAGACCGTCAATATCCGAATACGCTAGCCCAGTTGTATTGGTTCGGAAGAAGGATGGGTCAGCCAGATTATGCGTCGATTATCGCGAGATTAATAAGAAGATAGTAAAGGACCGGTATCCCCTTCCGCTGATCGAAGATCAGTTGGATCAGCTACAGGGTGCGAAAATCTTTAGCACAATTGACTTGCGTAATGGGTTTTTTCATGTAGCCTTGGATGATGACAGTAGGAAGTACACAGCGTTCGTCACACCCGACGGGCACTATGAATTTTTGAAAGTTCCGTTTGGACTATGTAATTCTCCGGCGCAATTCCAAAGATTCATAAATTACATTTTTAACGATTTAATTGCCAATAAGACGGTGTTAACGTATTTAGATGATTTAATCATCCCTGCCGTGGATTATCCAAGTGCTTTGAAGGGCCTAGAGACGGTATTGAATAGAGCTGGCGAATATGGTTTGTTGATCAGCTGGAGGAAGTGTCGTTTCTTGCAGAATAAAGTAGAATATCTGGGCTATACAATAGAAAACAGCACTATCCAACCTTCCGAATTAAAGACACAAGCTGTTTTGAAGTTCCCCAACCCTCGCACGGTTAAGCAGGTGCAAAGTTTTCTCGGTCTAACTGGATACTTTCGTAAATTTATTCCTAATTACGCTATGATAGCACGGCCATTGTCAAATCTGTTGCGAATAAATACGACGTTTGTGTTTGGTGGGCAGGAGGAGCGAGCTGTAATGCAGTTGAAACAAATTCTGTGCAGTAAACCAATATTAAAACTGTATAATCCTAGGGCAGAAACGGAACTGCACACTGATGCCAGTATGTATGGCTTCGGTGCCGTTCTAATGCAGCGTGATAGTGATGATGGTAAGATGCACGTTATCTATTACGCCAGCGGCAAAACAACTAGCGCAGAAGAAAAATATACGAGCTACGAACTGGAAACATTAGCTATAATCAAATCACTGAAGAAATTTAGAGTTTACTTGCTAGGCATTCCCTTTAAAATAGTTACTGATTGCAAAGCTTTTGTGATGACTCTTCAGAAAAAGGATTTGTGCGTACGGGTGGCACGATGGGCTTTACTTTTGGAAGAGTTCCACTACACAGTTGAACATCGGTCGGGTTCAAAGTTGGGACACGTGGATGCATTAAGTCGGAACCCACTGTCTACTTGTCTGTTGATCGACGAGGATCATGATAACATCATAGCCCGAATAAGAGTAGCGCAAAATGAAGATCCTAAATTAAGAAAGTTGTTGTCACTTTCCTCGGAAGAATTACCTAGCGGTCTAGTTGTAAGAAATGGCGTGTTATTCAAGAGTGATAATAGCGAGATATATGTTGTCGTCCCAAAAGCTATGCAATCGCAGGTTATTAGACTAGTTCACGAAAACGGGCACTTTGCTGCTCACAAGACGGAAATATTAATTAAGCGCGATTATTGGTTCAGAAATATGGCAGACAAAATTAAGCGAGTCATTCGAAACTGCATCACGTGCATCCTGTCAGAAAAGAAGGCAGGGAAAGCTGAAGGACTCCTAAACCCAATTTGTAAAGGCGAGATACCTCTAAGCATTTACCATATAGATCATTTAGGCCCGTTGACAACAACCAAGAAAAGCTACAATTACATATTTGCAGTTATTGACGCATTCAGCAAATTCGTATGGCTCTATGCCACAAAGACTACTAATGCTGCCGAAGCTATTGATCGATTGGAAAAGCAGGCTGTTAATTTTGGGAATCCTGAAAAGTTAATCTCCGATCGTGGATCAGCATTCACTTCGCACGAATTTGCTAGTTATTGTAAGCGGAAACATATCCAGCACTGCAGAGTGGCAACGGGAGTTCCAAGAGCTAATGGGCAGATCGAAAGAGTCAATCGGACTCTAATCCCAATTTTGACTAAGTTATCTATTGCATCACCTGCAAACTGGCATAAATACTTGCAGCTAGCTCAGAAATTTTTGAATGCGACGCCACATCGTAGTATTGGTATGTCTCCGTTTAAATTACTTTTTGGAGTCGATATGCGGATGGAGAGTCACCCGGAAGTTAAAAAGCTGATCGACAAGGAACTAATTGACATGTTTTGCGAGAATCGTGATGAATCAAGATTGTATGCGAAAGAGTGTATTGAAAGGATACAGCGCGAGAATGTTAAAACTTTTGACCGGAAGCGCGTAAAAGCAAGGCGTTATCAAATAGGCCAGTTAGTGGCTATTAAGAGAACGCAGATGAAACCTGGATTAAAATTGGCAGTAAAATTCCTCGGCCCTTATGAAGTTACGCAGGTTTACCCGAAAGATCGATATTTGGTGTCTAAGATTGGTGAACACGAAGGACCGCGGACAACTATAACACCCGCAGAGTACCTGAAGCCATGGTTAAACAATTACTCTAGTGAAGAATGTTCAGACGACGACATCTGAGGACAGATGTCTATCAGGATGGCCGATTTTGTAGGAATTAACTGTTAGAAATATCGAGTAATAATCTGTTTGTAAATACACATATGTAAAGGTTATCCAAGGTTTGGAGCTGTAAGCGACCGAGTCAGTTGCCTCCTGGAGCCTAGACGTGACGATAGACGTGTAAAAGTAAAGTCTTAATAAAGGGCTTTTATAAGTAAAAATTAAAAGTCTACAATAAGTATTCTTATAAATTAGCATTTTCTAATGTGTAATCGAATTGTAATTTCTTCCCCACCGAAATTTACTAGACGGTTTTCTTGATCGATAATGCGCAAAGTAAGACGGCCAATTACTTTCACAATGACTGGCAAGTAAATGACGTTTTTCGGTGTTTCCGAGATTTTATAGCCTGGTGGCACGCTTGGAAAAAATTCATGTATAACATGTTGAGGTTTGCCGTTTGTATATGCACCAGCAGTAATATTATTTATCAATTCGTAAAATATTGACCCTTATAATGTTTACGGGCTGGTCTGATTCGGCTAGAGTGTTCGGCTGAATAATTCGATCTGACGAAAAACCCAATAAAGAGCCTATATTATTAGGTTTTGTAAAATCGATCAGATATTTACACTTTATTTCACTTTTCAACGTATTATTATTAGCACGTAGAATAATGACATCTTCATTATCCGCCTCATGCATCAATGTACGCAAAAGATCATTTATAGTACTCAATTCATAACAACCTGTAGGTATAGTCAGATCTTCAGTATCGTAGTAAAACTTATTGTTCGACTCATCAACATTAGCGATTGAATTGAAGCTCTGAAAGTCTACGAGACCAAGTTCATATTGCTCCTCCCGAAGATTGATCGGTGGGAAAAAATCTGCCTCTAATATGGACTCGCGGTCAGACAGCGTAACCGTTAAAGACATTGTTCACGTAGAAACTTGACACACAACTGACCGCATATGCTTGTATCATACGATTGATATTGATCGTGGTTGTAGTAGATTATAGCAGAAGGACCAAAATAATCTAAAATTTCAATTGGAGGTTTCAAATTTCCGAAGGAGTCGAAATACTTTACGTAATTATTACGTTTAATGTAGGCAACCCAATGTGTATCAGAACCTTTATCTTCATCAAGATTCACGATTGCACACTTATTGCATAGTACGGTTTGTGGTAGAGATGTGCGCATAAAAACTCCTCAAAAATGTGGTATATCCTGACATGAATGTAATAATTGAATATTACTAGTAGCTCCAGATTTCGGGAGGTTGCTTATTTTTTTTTTTGCGAGGTTTTTTTCCTCCTTTTCAAACCCTCCCCCCTTCGTCCGTAAGGGGTTAGGTATAAACCATGTCCACGCCTGCCTTCTATTACACGATTGTGACGCTGTATCTCTTCCAATTGTCTCTTGGATGCTTTCGCATCGTTTACAGCTTTTGTTATACCTGCTGCGCCCCCAGCTAATGCGCCCCCAGCTAATGCTCCCACTGCACTCAACAGTGGGAGCAGAGGTAATAAACCACCCCGTTTTTTTTTTTTTTTGAGTAAATTGCTTTTTCCTCAATAAACCTCCTCGTTTCTTCAGTACACGAATTTTTCTTTTCTTCATGCTTCTTCCATGCACTTGTAGGCCTAAGCCAAGTTTTCGTTTTACATTCATGGATGCCCAGACTGCTGCTGCAGCTGCTCGTTCACGTACAGATGAGTCACTAGCAGTAATACGTTTTCATGCAGGCTGTGCAAGAACTTTATCAGCCTGGTGACATGGTGGCAGATCCTTATATATTGAATATGCGATATCGTGTTCACGACAGGCTTCGTCTAGAGGATTTATACCAGGATCACCACGTGCTAACCGTTCTCGAAGTCGAGTACCTGGTCCGCAATAATTGTAGCCAGGTATGTGTACTTCGAACGGTAATTTATTCAGTATTTTATTGAAAAAAGTTCCACAACCGTAGCTTACCATGTGGAACTTTCTTTCTGTTTCTCACACAGAGTTTGCTGACAAGCCCAGCAATCTTTTATTGAAGGGAGCGGTCCATCAATGTGATCTGTATTAGGTAGATTATGATGTTTAAAACACCAGCGATATTGTTGTACTTCAGGATCTGCACGAATATGTTCAGGCAATTTATCCCAAACCTCTTGAATACTACGCGGAAAGTACTTTAAAAGTAAAATTTTCGGTATGTATTCAAACTGCTCAGCGGTTAATACCTCCAAACTTGACACATCTAACACTAATAACGGCATGATGAGAACTGATCAAACAATTCATTTCATTCCTATAAATATGTTGTATGACCACAGAGTTTTCAGTCATGGACTTCGTAAAGCAGCCGCTCGGTATTCGTGTTTCTAATATAGATTACCGAACAACCGATAAATGCATGAGACGTCACGGACCTCTATTCCCATCAACCATACGCTGTATAGTTTGTGGCCCTTCAAATTGTGGAAAAACAAATGTATTGCTGAGCCTTACAGAAAGCCCTCAGGGTGTGAGATTTGAAAACCTATACGTTTATTCAAAATCGTTGCAGCAACCAAAATATCGATACTTGGAGCGACTATTATCGGACAATGAAGAAATTAGTTATTTCCAATTTTCTAATAATAGTGAGGTTATAAAAGTAGCTGAAGCACTACCAAATTCAATTTTCATATTTGATGATGTTGCAACCGATAAGCAAGACAATATAAGAGACTACTTCTCCATGGGTAGACATTCTAAGATTGATTGCTTTTATCTTTGTCAGACTTATGCAAGGATACCAAAACATCTAATACGTGATAATGCAAATTTTTTAATTATTTTTAAACAAGATGGAACTAACCTAAAACATATATATAACGAACATGTAAATACAGATATGGCGTTTGAAAAATTTTATGAATTGTGTTCAAATTGTTGGAAGCGTGATTATGGATTTTTAGTAATTGATTAAGACAGTGCAATGCAAAATGGACGATATCGAAAGGGTTTCAATAAATATGCTGTGATTAAAGAGTGATGTTAATGGTCAAAAATGTTAGTTTAACCTTGAACGTTGAACAAGTCTATATATTGAATAGAGAATAGCTTTACAAAATGAAGGAGAAAAAGCTTCTAAAGAAGATTGCTGAGGCAAGTGAAGTAATTCGTCAAGAATATCGCGCACTCAAATCAGACAGAGTAATGATGGAAGACAGTTTAAATGAAACTTTTAAACCAATAGTTGAACCATTAAAGAAGCTCACCGAAAATAATCAAGCAATTTTCGTTGCACCGAAACATGAGATGAAAATGGAACCTATAAAGAGATCTCTCTCACACGAGGAATCTTTCATAATTCCGATGAAACGAAGAAAGTCTTATCTCACATCGACTCCACAGCGGAAAGATTTCATACGCAGCTCCAGAATTAACGTTCAAGGTCATTCATCGGATGATGAGCAGGAATATCCACAGTCGCACGAAACACAGTACGTTTCTCTGGAAGATGATGAAGAGGAGGAGGAGGAGGAGGAGGAGAAGGTGAAGAAGAATAATGAATATGGCACGCAAGATTTAGCGAAACAAATAGAATTACCTGTGCATACATCCATCGAGGATGTAAAAGATGCTAATGGAAGTACGATAAAGTCTGGTTCAATTGCATCCAAATATATAGAATTGTTGACGAATAATGCTAAGGATAAAATTGACAGTAATTTTGGAGTTAAGTTAGATAAAGTGACGAATAAAATGTGGCTTGCGAAATGTGCTTTTAATGTTGATGATTACAGTAATTTTATTATTATCGATAAGGAGTATTATCCTGGCACGAAAGGTCTATTTGAATTGATCTTCATGAAAGAACCTGAAGACTATACTAAAGATGATTTAGACACATATAAAAGTATTCTTTCTCAAACTAATGTGCACAGAGCAGATAACATTAGTACAGGAAAACTTCGTGGGAATAAGGGACATAAATGGAAGAAAATAATTAGTGAATTATTTCCACCGAAGACAAAACTTGTACAAGGCAAGGGATATATGCGTGTTAATAATAATCCCGTGAGCTATGTACATTGGAACGATCCAAACGAACTGGTCGAGCGATTAAAACTATTAATTGCATCATCTGCTGCTGGTCATACGAATCACCATAATGAGATACAGTCAATAATTGAGGAGCTCCATGAAGAAGGTATCATCTTATAAAAGAGATTGCAGTTTCAAGATTTTCTCAGTACAACGTACTACTTCACTATGACGATAAATAAATTTGGAGCTGGTTTCAATACCGGTAAAGTGAGAAATTATTTCCACAAAATTGATAATGATACGTTAAAGTTTGATAAACAAAAGAATGCATTTAATGCCAAGAAGAAAATAATTTCAAACTTAGAATGTGATGTTACGGATGAGACAAGTGCCGTGAATATGGCTGCTCTGTTACGTAATTCGATGACTGTACGTGATAGCTTAATGAGAGAATTGTTTCAATACAGTGAGAAGCTAACTCACTATTACCTAAAATGTAACATTCTTGAGGAAAAATTTACAACTCTAATGAAAAAAATGGATGAAATTGATGAAATTGGTATAAGAATCGATAAATTGATTGATAAAGTCGATCATAATGATTATAAATTGGATCGAAAAGACAAGGAATTACGAAATGATATGATTGTTGGATTGAAAATTGTTGTAGAATATTTCTCTAATCAGCTGGCAAAAAAAGATTTTGCAAATGAGAAGAATAGAGAAGACGATATAAATTATGCCTTGAAGAAACTTATACTACCGCCAATGCTTGATGACCTGCTGTAAACATAACACGTAGTGGAATAATTATGAGTAGTGAGGAGAAGAAGCAATTGGTAGAAGAGTTGCATGTGCCTGCCAGACGGAACTTTTTACGTAGACGGGTAATAATACGAGGCTTCGATGACCTCTGGCAAGCAGACCTGGTAGACATGAGAAACTATTCAGACGCAGGCTACCACTACATTCTCACAGTTATTGATGCATTGTCGAAATATGGCTGGGCAATAGCCCTGAAAACCAAGTCAGGCAAGGAAGTGACGGCTGCATTGCTGAAAATCCTGAAGAGTGGGAGATGTCCGAAAAATCTACAGACCGACGATGGCAAGGAATTTTATAATAGTGATTTCCAATCGCTTATGAAAAAGCATGGAATAAATCATTACTCAACATACAGTGTTTTGAAAGCAACCATAGTCGAGCGTTGGAATCGAACGTTGAAGACAGAAATGTGGAAAGGATTTACGTTGAATGGAAATTACAAGTTGAGAGCTATGCTACAACAACTGGTTGACAAATACAATTCAAGAAAACATCGTACTATAGGAATGCGTCCAGCCGATGTGAAACCTGAACATGCTAATAAGCTCTTAGCAACAGTATTCAGTAATATAAAGATCGTTGGTCGTGCCAAGTTCAAAGTCGGTGATTTTGTACGAATCAGTAAATATAAGAATGTATTTGCAAAAGGCTACACACCAAATTGGACAACTGAAATATTTGAAATTATAAAAGTGCAGAAAACAAATCCTGTTACATATTTACTAAGGGATTCTAGTGGTACAGATATATATGGTGGATTCTACGAATATGAACTTTTAAAAACTGCTAATCCTAATGTATATCTAGTTGAGAAGGTATTACGTAAGAAGGGGGACAAAGTCTTTGTAAAGTGGTTAGGATTCAATAATACACATAATTCATGGATAAATAAAAACAATATTTTGTAACATACAATTTATTAATAAAGAAGCAATTATTTAATCTTCATTTAAATCTACTTCACTTAATTCTATTTCATTTATCCTATAATGACCCCATGGTAGATTTGATACAGTACCTTGTACAATATAGCGCTTATCATCATGTGGACTGAGAGAAATTTTTTGCTGTACAATTGAATAAACATTATGCAATTTTGAACGAATTAAATTTTGATTATGGATATGAACAGTAAAATTTTGTAAGCAGTCTCTATAATCTTCAAATGTTATTCTTCTAGCGATAACGCAACTCTTAACGCCCTTAGCTTTTTTAAAAATTTTATCTTGTATTTTAAATGTATACATTTTCGATCTCAGCCCAATAAACTCAGTCATAATTCTCCCGTTATTCTCATCTTTCATCAAACCAGGCACTTTTTTATTTACTAGAGGTAAATTATACTGGTTATTAGGCGAATAATCACTAGTATCGAATCTTGAAAGATTTTCTCTCATGATCGTGTAAATGTCATCGCATTCGATACTGTATATCAAACTATCTGTATCGGTATACAATGCTCTACATTTACTACCAAACGTTGGAAGCATATATTCATAATGGAATTCGTATAAACATGTTTTTGAAATATCTAGAATACTCATACCTACATATATAGGTTTATCAAATTTCGCCGTTAATTTTTTTAATTCTATCGCAACCAAATTTTCGTTGAATATGGCACTACTGTGAAAATTTGGTTGGGATATCAATGCTTCTGCTCCATATCTTCCTTCCCACTTACTAACTAGCCTCACATCAACTCTATTTCTTACATTTTCCATCGTCTTACCGAACACTGCATTGTTCATTAGTTTGAAAAGATTTTTCTCAAACTCATTTTTAGATGCAGCTCGCAAACGTGTGTTTAAGTCTATATATTTGTTTAGCCATGCAGATTGCTGGAATCTTAATCCGCGATGGATACGTTTCAGTACCATTCCATGACGAATACATTGTTGTAAAGCCCGATAATGTATAACATAACGCTCCTTATTTTCGACAGTTGCAAGTAGCTTTTTCTGTCGTGCTCCGGGCGGAGCCTCACGTACCGGACAAACTGGCAAGTCAGAGTGATTATCATGAAGTACGCTTGGATACTCCAAGTCTACCTCTAAAATAAAACCCTCAGATGAATCTATAGGTATGCTAGAGATATCAAAGTTGTTAGTATCTTCAATCCAGCGAAATCCATGAGTAGGTAGAGCTTTACACATTGTCCATCCGTATAGATTATTTACATCATAGTACATTAAATATTTGCTTGGTTTTGTTGAGTCATAATCATTCATATACCGATTGTTTGCTTTTTCATAGCGGTGAGAGCACTGACTCAAACCACCACGTATTCCGCGTTCTACGAAAAGCAACATTTCAACATCAGTGAAAAGTTCCAATTTTATTCTAGTATATTTAAGCATTGCATCCCAAGTGAAGCCTGGGAGTGTAAAATAATGTGCAGGATCCAAATTATAATTTTCCATGCAGCTATCGCGACAATTTTCAAAAACGTCTGTCAGTAATAATACGTCAGTTTTTAAATAGAGATCGCTGTACTCCCCAAGTGTTTGTATTTGAAAATTGATCCATACCTCCTTAGCATGATTATATGCCTCTTCACTAATATCACTGTCAGTTAATTTGTTATAGAATAACTTGTGAGGCGGTAAAGCATTTTCTTCCAGACGATTCAGATTATCTACGTAATCATAAGGAAAAATACCTTTTCTTGTTAGTAGATTAAATTGTTCCGTATTTAAATTCGAAAATTCTGACTCTAAGTTTTTCAATTGAGATCTCTCCAAGTATGAGCTCAATTTGTCTAAACTTGATGCAAGAAATTTAAATGAATCAATAAATCTGAGCTGAATATTATATTTCCGTATGTATTTTGTAAATGAAATATACTTTTCCTTATGTACAGGTAGCAGGTATACTGAACCCTCATACATGTTAGCGATCGCATTGAAGATGAAATGTGCATCGTAATTACATAAATTATGAAAAATTACTGGAATAACGTGCGAATCTTTATAGTTTAAATTACAATTGTTGTGAGAGGGTCCTCTATATTTACCTGTTAAATGATCATGATCGCGAACACGTATTTGATTTGGAAGAAATGGCTTTTTACATATATGACAGTCGGGATCATTGTTATGACGAAAATTTTCGCTAATACTTAGCGTTCTCATAGGCACTACAGTCTTTAGTTTTTCGCTCGCTATGCTAGCAATTTTATCGAGTTATCGCACAAACCATTCTATAAACTCGAGTCCACGATATGATTTATAGGTTGAGAGCGATGAATCACGAACGCTTTTAAAATAATATCCTACACTAAAGGGTAAATGTTTTTGATAAATACTACTATTACCGCTCGTTTCATTCACTTTCTCTAATAAACATTCAATGTCTGCATATACGACGAATGGGGTCCTCTCATTGTTCTTGTCATTTTTAAAGGACACCCAACGGTCCTCTTCAGGTAGCAGTATACGGACGTTTATATTGAGCTGACTGCAATCACGTTTATGAGATTGAAGTTTATCCTCATTGAAGAAATAGTGTAAACATCTAAGAGAAAAATCATATTAGTATATAAACATTAAATAAAATTATATTAAAATATAAACAGTATAACATACCGATTACAAATAAGATGAGATTGTTTTTTTCGAGTCAGTTGTTTCTTTAGCAAGCGAGAAAGATTCGTGATACATAAAAAATGTGCTGCACCTTGATGTTCGAGAAGAAGAAGATTCGCATGTCTCAATTTCTCACATTTTGTGAGTTGAAGAGGTGCAATAATTTTATTCTCCTGCCCTTCCTGCTCATCCACCATGGTGAAAACATTAATCGACACATCATTATCTTCTTCAAATTTAGGTATCTGCCTTAATGTGGTTGGAAATGTTATACTTCTGACGTTGAAAACAGATTTAAAATGGGGGTATGAAGATTGTCGTTGTGGGTTTTTAGTTGAAATAGTCGGATACAGTGCAGCCGTTACAGCCCATGCAAAACATGTATTATCATCACTCTGTATGTTTATCACTGCATGTTTGTTCTTAATATATTTTGGAACGTCGATTCCACAGCCTGCATGTAGTGGATTATAGTGATTAATATTCACAATTAAATTTAATATTTTTTCCTAAGCCCACCCACTATCACGCTCTTGAAATTCACCTAATTTTGTTAAAATTTTATCTATGACGTTTGTTTTATACCAATCACTAAAAGTATCAGTCTTGAAAAATATCACATTTTTTGTGGAAATATGTTAGATATCACTAATTTCCTTGCAAATAAATTGTCCGTTGAACACCATATTTATCTTAACAGCGCTTACTTTACTGAATACTTTGTTCATGTAAGATTGCAGCATATCTGATGCTGCCAATAGAAATTCATGTGGTTCGATATAATTAGTGTTTACTATCATACCACTACACATTCGACTTTTAAATGATGAATCAAGATCTTTCCAAATAAGCTTTTCCGCATTAATGACCGCTCCAATTGAATTTTTATTTTTCGCCGCATGGAGAAGTAACTTTCGAATACATTTTATTTCTGCAAGATTTTTCTGTATAGCATCTGGAGTTGCATTCCGGTTGGATTCTCTCAAATCTCGAATATAATCACGACACTTGCAAACCCACTCGCGATAGTCATGCTGAGTTCTTAAATCGGGATTCTTAAGAGCGTGATTTGAAGAATAACTTTTTTCTCTTGCTGCTCTGATTAATCGGCACTGTATCTGAGCAATTTCCGTAAATATTTTCTGCCTTGCCTCTATACGTACATTGCGGCTAGCAACTCTCAATTTTTTAATGTAATCGCGACAATCACGTACCCACTCACGATATTCATCCTGGCTATTTAAAACTCTATTTAGAAGCGACATCGTAGTTCTTTCCGTTTAAATGATCAGCGTGAAACTAATGAAAAATCTTAGATGGAGAACCCTTCAAATAATCAGTCTCCGAGACACTTCAGTAACACAAATACTTTACGGATCAGGTTTCGCGTTGAAGTAAAAAGAATGCATTCAAGTTTAAAATATACATATATTCTAGATTTTTGATTCATACATATATTTCATATAATATACATTTCTCAGTGCGCATATACCTTCATGATTCATGCAAATAGGAAGTTGTGAATTATATAAACCATCTTCTAAATTATAATTTCCCCACACATATTCATCTACATTACTAATTTCTAAATCACAAATACTCTTTAACCAATTTAACTTTTCCACCCCTTTTACAGAAACCGTATCCTCATATACATATTTTTTTATAATATCTTTATATTTATAATATGGTGAAAAACCATCCATCCAATTTAAGCCATGATGATTGAAAAAGATTGAACTGAAAAAGAAATTCCTTATTCATTGAAAATAATAATTCGTTGTTTTTTATAAAATATACTTACTCTGTTTTCTTTCTCTCCTCTTCACTTAACCAAGTATGTGGAAAGGGGGGTGAAAATAAAATATGATGCACTTTTAGTTCTTGTAAAACTGCAAATTCTTTAACTATAAATGTCTTATCCATTAAATGGAATCCTTGAAAATCGACGAACGTTGGGATCATCATGTTAGCGTTTTTAATACTAAATTTATTACACTTTGCCGTTATTTTAAATATATTCTTTTTTTGTTTCTCTAAAGTTTTCCCCTTCTCTTCAAACCAAGTATTTCAATTCTCCCACTATCCTTAACTATTCTCTCTTTGGACCAATGGTGTTTCTAAAAGTGTCTGGTTAGTCACCTCCCACCACAGACCAAATTTTTCACATCCCTTACAGCATTTAAAAGATCTTGAGGAGCGTGTAGGGTAGTCTTCAGTTCAGTTCTAGCTTTAGAATATTGAATACTACTTTATTTTTTCGCTCAAGTTAGAAAATGTTCAGTTTAAACAGTATCACCCATATAATAGATCTGGATGGATTTATGGTGAACAAGAAAATAGTATATAAAGAAGTAGCCATAAAAGATGTAAAAACTGATTACACATATTACGCCTCGTTTAAAGTGAATAACACATTTCATGATTTAAGTATTAAAGATCAAAAAAGTGCTAACTATGTGTATAGAAATGTACATGGCATAGAATATGGAAATATGGGTTTTGAAAAGTATATACAAAGTGAAATATATGACTTCATAAGAATTGTGCAACGAGACTATATGTATCCAGTAGTTGCATACAAAGGGGGCACTATAGAACGTGATATTCTAAATTTAATGGGCATTGAATGCATTAATTTAGAATATTACAAGTGCCCCAAGTATGACAATTTAAGGCAACATTTTACAACTTTCAACCTCCCATGCGAACTGCATAAATTAAAATTCAGTGGCAGATCAGGAAAACCAATCCACTGTGTCTACCAGGAGGTGGATGTTTTCGCAAAGTGGGTGCGAAAACAAATAGAAGGTAAATAATAAAAATTAAGTTCGCAATTTACTTGATATTAATAAATTTTTTGTATGTTTCAGAGTCTGATATTAGCTGAATGGGCTAAATATTAGTTTAATTTGTATTAGTTTTTTATATAAGTTTCATTTGTATTAGTTTTTATATAAGTTTCACGTTCGTTTTTAATTATATGATAAATTTTATTTAAAAGACTCTTTCTTTTCCTCTACTCCTATTTCCCTTAATTTAATCTGTAAAAAACAAAAAAAAACAGAAAAAAGAAAAAAGGAAATAAATTTGACATGATTTCACCTATTATTCTTGTAATTATAGGAATTACTTGAGAATTCTGTCAATACGCTAAATTAATAACCATTTGATACTGCATATTTTTTCACTTTATATTTATCGACAGCTTGTATAAGAAAAAAGAAATCTGTATCCAAGGTTCAAGAAAGGTATAATGTGAAATTAAAAGAAGGACCCAAGGAGGAAAATAGTAGGAGGGAATAGAATGGGTATGTGGAGGGAAAAAGACCCTTCAATGGTGTAGAGGTAGGTTGAGAGGGAAGAAAAATGGTTAAATGTGAAATCAAGTTAAATGGCGGGTCCATAGTAGGAAAATAATGGGAGGGTCTAGGATAAGTATGTGGAGGGAGAAAAGACCCTCCGAGGGCAGGACTAAGAAAACAAAAATGGCAGTCCGTAAGATGCTTAGGACCCCTAGCGGTGTAGCTGCCCCAGTAATTTTCGTGATCGCCACCTAGTGGAGAAAAAAGAAACTTTTTCCTCCACCAACTAAAATACAAAAAAAAGTTCTCTGGGTAACTGTCAGGATAACTAACCATCCGGGCCCTAGGGTGATGGGAGAGGGGTAACCCTTAGGGAACTAGTGGACCCGTAGGATAACTAACCATCCGGACCCTAGTGACATGGGAGAGGGGGTAAGCCTTAGAGAACTAGTGGACCCGTAGGATAATTAACCATCCGGGCCCTAGGCTGATGGGAGAGGGGTGAGAGACTCTAAGAGAGAAAGAGAGGGTGAGAGGGATCTCTCTCTCTCTCTCACTCCCCATAGCCAAAGCATTTCCTCCGCACACCCGCACCCCCCTCATCACCCAATATACTCCAGCTCTCAAGAAGACACTTCCCCCCGCACACCCGCACCCCCCTCATCACCCAATATACTCCAGCTCTCAAGAAGACACTTCCCCCCCGCACACCCGCACTCCCCTCACCACCGTGTCACAGGAACCCCCTAGCTACCACTACTCTTTAGTACTATTTATTTTTGTAGAATATAGATGTGAGAAATGTGGAAAATTCAATTGTTCTTTTTTTCTATAGTGTATTTGTACAGATAAAGGGCTGAATTCTTAAACGTCACTCGAGCTCCACTCAAGTTTTAATACTATAGTTTACGTTACATATACTGTATTATTTTATCCTGATTCAAGTTCGAGAGAAGCTCGAGTGACGTTTATGAATTCGGTCCTTCCTTAGTACAAATGGTACATACAAATGTTTATCATCTCTAAGTTAATTTAGGAGTTATACATATTTTGCTTGAAGGTATGAATAATATTATATGTATGTTATATATATATTTTCATATTATATAAATGTTTGGTTGTATAAAATATAAGTTAATAAAGGCTAGTGAAACAAGCTTGTATTTGTATTTACAGTTATTGGATCATTGGAGCCTAAAATATATTTATTATCTACTCTACTATGGAAATGTATAAAAATATTATTAATGAATTTATTGATGATGATACAACTTGTGAAAGTTCGTCTGACGACAGTATTGTTGAAGAGATGGAAACTTTTGTTGAAAATATTTTTTTACAGAATATAAGTAAGAGAACATAATCATCCATGTATTCATGTGTCCTAACTATAAATAGTAGTCAAGAATTACCTACTGTTTCCAATTATTTCTGATATAAAGAAATATTTATTCTTAGAATTTACATTGCAGAGAATTTAGACAAATTTATTATAGATTTTTTGAAAGAATAAAATTTTTAGCATCGTAAACTGCAAAGTAAAATATGTTACTCCAAATGAAAAATAGAATAGTTATTATCTGTACATAAATCTCCAAATATGTGTAATGTTTAAGATTGAAATGGTTATTAATACAGTAAATAGCTTATTTGTTATTTTGATTTGTTAGAACAAGCTGAGATTGCAAATGTTCTTCTGACTGCTGTAGAAGATTCAAATTATATACATATACATGGTTTAAAAAGTGATAAGAAAATTAAATTAAACTATAATAAGGATTTTGTTGAGAAAGTAATTCCAAATTATAGTAATGTTCAATTTTTCTCTCACTTTCGAATGAGTAATACGTCATTTATGGTAAGACTGTAAATACAGATATTTCTTTCTAGTCTGTATGATTATCTTTTTATAATAATAATTTGATTTATTGTTACATTACAGGAATTAGAAGAAATATTACGTCCTCACATTAAGAGCAACGACATAACTTCTATTAGGAAAAAAATTTTATTGTCGATTTGGGCATTGGCTACACCTGAATCATTCCGATCAGTCAGTGATAGATTTGGCCTTTCCAAAAGTACTGGGTGGAAAGTTTTTGAAGAGGTTATTTTAGCAATCGATAAATTAATTTCACATTTCATAAAATGGCCTAATAATCATCATGAGCTCATGGAAAGCGAACGAGTAGGTTTGAAACTTTATTTTAACTAATCTCTTTTAAACGATTACATTAATTTCATATGTGACATTACTTATTGATGGTTCAAGGTTTTCCACAGTAGGTGCAATGGTTTTGGAGGTGTTATCGGAGCAATTTACGGCTGTCATATCCCTATTAAACAGCCACCTGGAAACGCCCATGATTATTACAATAGGAAGGATTTTCATTCAGTTGTGCTTCAAGGTATTTGCTAGTAATTCTCTAGGTTATTTTTATTTGTAATCTGCAGTTTATTAATTATTATTTCAATATTTGTATTACAGGAACTTGTGATCATACGGGAAAATTTATCGACTGTCTGATTGGCAGGCCAGGACGCGCACATGATGCAGCAATTTTTAAAAGCAGTGCAGTGTACAAAAAGTTAACAGATGTCGACAATCCTTTGCTGCCACCAAATCTACACATACTTGGTGATTCAGCATATCCTCTACTTTTGAATCTAATGACTCCTTTTAAGGACAATGGAAATTTAACTTCGAAGCAAATACAATACAATGTAAAACATGCATCCATACGTTCTGTGATTGAAAGAGCATATGGTCTGTTGAAGGGAAAATGGAGGCGATTAAAATATTTAGACGTTAACAGTGTTCATATGGCTAATAGCGTTATTGCAGCTGCGTGTATTCTTCATAATTTTCTCATTGTTCATAAGGAAATGGATGTTTTAAGTGAATCCATAAGCAATGATAGCAACAACAGTGATATTAATGAATACATAAGTGATATACATCATAATGAGCATGAAATTGAAGATGCTCGAAACAAACGTGATTTAATTATGAATCAGTTATAATTGTTAAAATGCTGTGATAAACTAGATTATACAAGTTAATACGTAATATTGTAATATATTTAAATAATAAACTATGAGTTTATAATTAATAAGTTTATTGAAGCTATGCTTATAGAATAGATAATTAAATTAAGTATCTTACATAAGCTTTTATGTGTTCTAATATGGTATTTGTTAAGAAATTAGTAGGCTGTAAAAGAACATTCAGGCTGAACTGAATATTTTATATAACTTACATTTATTATAAAGAAATTGTTCTATAAAATATAATGATCGATATCCATTTAATACAACAAACATAAAATATATTAAATTCTTTAAAAACTAAACTAATTTTAAGTAGTAAGATCATTTCTAAGTGATTCTATAAAGTTAAACATTAATGCTACTTATAGAGATGCAAATAAAATATTAAAGTATAATAACTGTTAGTTATAATTAACGTACAGATATATTAAAAAACATATGTTTTTGGATTAAACTAATTCATAAAACATAAATAAGCTATTTTTAAACACCATGATGTTTAATAGAAATCACATTTAGTTGGTCTACTGAAAATTACTTTCGTCAAACTGCAAAGAATACCAACCTGTAATAAATAATGAGTTTACATTTTAAATGAAGAAGCCTACATTAAAATGTAACAAAATACGTTTTCGGATAAAATTAACATACCAATTACTTGTAATTATTGAAAAGATTTAACAATAACTATTTAATTAGTTTTTAGTTTGTGATTCAATTAGTTTGCATAGTAAATCGTTTTTACGTTCCAATAATTCATTCTTTCTTTTTAAGACTTTGTTTCTTTCCTCCATTGCAGCTGTTCTTCTTGTTTGATTTTCTAGAATACTGTTTAAGCTGCTTTGGTTAAGACTATTGGAAATGATACTACTGCGAATACTTTTCAGAGTTTCTAATTTCTCCTTCTCTATTTGTATTGCCACAGATCTTTGTTTGGATAATTTACTATATTTATCATTAGTAGTGCTGGCGTTTGAGCTCAAATCTTTTTCTATGTCTTCTGAGTTTGGCAAAATTTCATTTGATAGGGAGCTATCTAATTCACTATTAAAAAAGAATTATATGACTCAGAAGATACATCGACATATTAAAAAAAACGTTAATAATAATTTAAATTAAAAGAATAAAAAGATGATATCGAAGGTAACCTGCAGGATATGCTACAATCTACTGGCTTATCAATAAAATCAGTCATTGAAGATATCCCTCTATCGAAAGTTACAGATTTATCGTTATAAAAGATGTTATACATCTGATTAAACCATATCCACGATGGCCTGCCTCTTCCTGTTTTATGTTTTTCGTTTTTTAGAGCCTTAAATCTTATCTTTAAATTTCTCATTTTTCTATCGAGTCTTTCTGAATTAATATCCTTAAATCCAGCTGTTTCAAACTCCTTTTGTATTTCTTTCCAAAGTAAAGACTTTTTCTGTTTGGGATTTCTAAATCTATGCCTCCTTTCTTCATATTTATTTAGTAAAAATTTGGTACTTTTCAAATCCCAAATAAATTTTCCATCTTTAATAAAAATAATGAATATTTAATCTACACCAGTTATTGTTTTGTAAAAAATTGTTACTATAAATGTTTAATGTAAATATGTTATAGAAAAACCTTTTCGAATTTGTATGAGATTGCAGTAATAAATGCAATTAAATGTTATTAGTAAAATTACATTAAAGATTTAAATAAGTACTCTAATTTACCATTTTCTTTATTGTCACATTCATCAGAAATATCACCTATTTCATAAGACTCATCAAAACCTGCAAATTTTGATACATTTTATTATTACGTTTATGCAAAAACTATCACAAAATTAATGAATATGTTAAATTCATTTCAAATAAAATTTATTTTATTTACCATGCTTATCATTACTTTCATACTGCTCTTCTTCGACATGTACTATTTCCTGATTTTTATTCAATTCAATTTCAAAAAACTTTCTTCTAAAATCAGATTCTGAAATAAAAAATTTTTATTGATTTTGCATATCATGTTTTTTATATAATTTCGCTAGAAATAAGAAATAAGAGGATTTGTTATATACAAACATATACCTGATTGTAATTTAAAATGGAAGTTTTCATCGCCTTCAACCTCATAATAATTATCCTCATAATCATAAGTGATTTTGAAAACCTCTTCCGACATGTTATATGTATACAACACAAATATCCTAATATATGCTTTAGAAATTAAAAGTAAAATTTTTTAAATTTACTTCACTATATTCTACAATAATTTATTTGTCATATTTTCATACTTATAATAAAATTTTATGTAGCTCCTATCCTACACATTTTACAATTGTTTATAATGCAAAATATATTATTGCTTATTTGCATATAGTTGAGGATAAGTATGCATGCATGCACCGTATGCACCAATGCACCCTATACTATAGTATGTACATACATATGTATACAGGGTGTAACGAAACGACCGCCTTTTCTCGTAACTGGAGGTTCGGGGTGACCATCCAAATGCACGTGTAAAATTTTGTTCGAATCGTTCAAGGGGTTTAAAAGTTATTTCCATTTAAAACTCACCCTTTTTCGGTCCTTTTCGAACGACTTTAACTGTGCATAATAAAGTGGAGAAAGTGAAAAAACAATTGACGAACACCCCACTAGAATGTAAAAATTATCGATCGCGCGCGAGAATACATTTGCTATTTATTTCATTAATTTGGCTATTAGATTAATTTTAAAAATAGCAAAATCCTTTTCATTACAATTCCAAATCAATTCAATACAAGTATCATTGACTGAATTGATGGAAAGAGGGAGAAGATAGAATGAAAAGGAAAGTATCAAAAGCTAAGATGTCACGCGACTGCACTGATAATTTAATAGGAAACACATCAAGGCATTTTCTTTCTACAAACGAAGGTAAAAAGAATTATTTAAAATCAATTCATTGATGATAGAAAAAATTAAACTTACCCATTATTGTTCTCCAAGTTCCTTTACACCGAAGTTTTTGAAAAAGCTTCAAACTGGCTCCTCGATGATTTCCAGAATGCACACTTTCATTGATTTTGCATTTAAGAACTCGCGAATTTAAGCAAATTAGGTGTTAACCTACGTTTCTTCAAAACACCGTGTGCGAAACAGTGCCTCAAGTTGGCTCCGAACCTGTGGTCAGAAAGGAAGGCCTTATTCTAAAATAAAGTATTCAAAGCCAGGTTATGTGGTAAAAGAGTTTTTATTTAATAAATAAAATATATACAAAAGTTTACAATATTTTTACAAAAGAACCGCGATATTTACAATGGCGAAGGCCTTGGGAATTTGCTGCCGTTAAATTCTGGGGAATTTCTTTTCGCAGAAGATTCCCCAGAACCCCAAGGCTCAAAATTCCCCAGGAGGGAGCGCGGACTTAGAAACTCCCGGACTGGACAATTTTTCCTAGGGTATTCCCTAGTAAAATCCCCAGCCACGGGAGGAAGCGAAGTAGGAGAGGTGGATTTAGGGAAGGGGAAGTCCCCTTACCCCTCAGCCCCCTTCTCACAGAGCTATGGTGGCTCCGAGCCACCCCAACCCCTAGGATGAATCTACCCCTCCCACTACCCGACTCGTCGAGAGCCCTGGAATTGAGGGTCGGAACACTGGGTCCGAGGTAGTCCTCGGAGGCAGTGTGGAGGGGAAGGAGAGGGTGGACTTCTCCCGGGCAGTCCCCGGAGAAATTTCCCTTAGGAGGGAGGAAATGCCGCAGAGGGGTAGTCCCCTCTTGGTTGGCAGTGGGTGGTGGGTGATACTTACCAAAGTAGTCGACCCGTGGAGTTCGCCGGTGGAGGCGCTCATTGCTGGCCTGATGGAGGCGTCAAAAAAATGCCGTGGAGGCGGAGGTGCCGAAAGGCTCAAAAAGGTGCTGCTGCTGCTGCGGATAAGGCAGCGGTAGAGCAAGGCTAAGGTGCGATGGGTCCTTATCAAGGACCCATCTATATAATTACGCGACACTAATCTTGCCAGCGAGAGAGCTGCCGCGGGCGCTGGCCACCTAGTGGCCAAGCGCGCAAGTAGTGTCGCTTCGCGGCCGCGACGCGCCAGGGCCAGAAGACGCGCAAGCGCGCCGCGGAGAGAGAGACAGATAGAGCGACTAGACGCTGTCGGTCTAGCCGTCTATTGTGAGCGCAATAGAGATGGGAGATATAACAGAGAAATGCGGAATCAACTTCGCAACATTTTCTGCTCCTCCCAATCTCGAACAAACTCCCCCCGTTGACGCGATGGCGTCAAAACAAGGAAGAAAGAGTGTAGTCAGTTTAAACCAATTTTATTTACAAAAAAAAAAAAATAAAATAAAAGATATAAAAACAGATAAGGACGAGACGACTATTTACAGGGCTTCATTTGAAGCTTCGCGGAATTTAATTCCAGGGCCGGAGTCCACCGGAGTATAATTTTTCCCTGAGGGGCCCAGGCCTTCCATCTCCGCAGTTTGAGGGCCGAATATAGCGGCACCTCGATTGTCTGCCCGAAGGCTCGGACAATAATTTTTTGCGCATTGCGCTCGATTTCCCTGGCGCTGGGATCGTCTAAGACTTTCCCAGCCCAGTTCGTCGAGGCAATGCGCTTCTGGGCGGCAACCACGGGCCTCCGACGTCGCGGGTTCGATGGTGGTTTCCGCGGCGTTGGTGGTGGTGGCTTCTCTTTTTGCCCCGCCGGGAGAACGTGGCCGAACAGCCGTAGAAATTCCGCTTCCTCCCGGGGGGCATGCAATTCGAGGACATCGTCCCCCTCGTCCTCGTACCCTACGCCCAAGAGGTGGGCCCATGGATAGTCCGCCATGATCAATCGTTCTGCACCGAAAAGGCAAATGATGAGTACGAAGACTCAGTAAGTATCGTGGGAGTTTTGGAAGAAAAGACATGGCGGAGATCATAAAGTGTTCCTGAAGGTTTGGAACAGGAAACAGGGCGACCTGAAGAGTCCCAGGACGCCCGAGAGAGGAGGTGGTAACCTGAAGAGTCCCAGGAAACCAGGGAAAGAAAGTTAAGCAACCTGAAGAGTCCCAGGAAGCTTGAGAAGGAGAGATGACAACCTAAAGAGTCCCAGGATGCCGGAAAGTAGGGTGAAGCTAGACCCTGATACGACCCAAAGTGAGGGCTAAGAAGGGAGTTTACAGAGTTGCGAGAGACTCCGTTGAATCTCTTTTCTCGCGGTTTTAAGGACAGCTACGCGAGCTACTCCGTCCACCCCAGGAACTAGTTTGAGAATCCGCCCCAAGGTCCACATACGGGGAGGATTGTTAGGTACTTTGACAAGCACCAAATCTCCTTCACCGAATTCCGAGTTAGAGTTCTGCCATTTCGGTCTATGTTGCAAAGTGTGTAAGTATTCAGAAGACCACTTCTTCCAAAAGGTCTCGGTGATTCGATTTACGGTTTGCCAACGATTTAATGATGATTCTCGTAAATCCAAGGTGGATAATTCAGGTGGGGAATTTAACGCCCGTCCTGACAAAAAATGCCCCGGAGTGAGTACGTCCAACGATTCTGGATCATCATGTAACCGCGATATAGGTCGTGAATTTAGGCAGGCCTCAATCTTAGTCAGTAGTGTGGTCATTTCCTCGAAATTAGGCACGAAAACTCCGAGGGAGCGTTTCAGGTGGTGTTTCATACTTTTTACAGCACTTTCCCAAAGACCGCCCCAGTGGGGAGTAGCGACCGGAATGAATTTCCACTCGATTTCACGGATGAACTCGGTGGGTTGAGCGCGGGCGGCTTCTAAGGCACATCGGTAGGCGCGTTTTAGTTCCGCATCCGCTCCTTGAAAATTAAGGCCGTTGTCTGAGTACATAACGGCGGGTTTTCCACGACGAGAAATGAATCGAGACAGCGCAGCGAGGAAGGCCTCGGTATCCAATCGAGAAACGAGTTCCAAGTGAACAGCACGGGTGGATAGACATACGAACACTGCCCCGTAACATTTCATGGATTTTGCGTTACGACCGTGATGCAATTTAACCAAGAAAGGCCCAGCATAGTCTACTCCGGTGTGTTCAAAAGTGAAGCTTCGCGAAACCCTAGCGGCAGGGAGTGATCCCATAAGCTGGTTACCGAGTTTAGCGCGTTCGCGAACACACGTGACGCATTTGTGAACGCATGATTTTACTAGATTTCGCGCATTCACGACCCAAAACTTTTGTCGCAACGTGGACAAAGTTAGTTGGAGCCCCCCGTGAAGTGTATCTAGGTGCGTTTGCCTAATGAGTATGGACGTTAAGTGGCAATCCGGAAGAATAATGGGGTGTTTCATTTGTTCAGAAATTTCGGCGTTCCGAAGCCGCCCCCCTATTCTTAGGATTCCTTGTGAATCAATGACCGGATGTAAGGAAAGAAGCTTTGACCGCGACGGTATACGTAACCCATGATTCAAGGCTGAGATTTCGCTCGCGAAGTGCGTTCGTTGAACAACCTTTACCAAGGCTTCAATCGAACTGCGAATTTCCGTTGCAGACAGGAGGGAGTCCTCCCATTGGCCGTTTTTTCTGGTCCGCTGGACAAATCGAAGAACATAGGCCATAACTCGGACCAGTTTAGACCAAGACGAAAACTTATCAAAAAACCAACACTCAGTTGTGTCGAATTGAGCGGTTAACGCTACCTTCCGACTTTCTTCCGTGGTTTCAAAGACCTGAACGGGATTTGCGGTGTGCTCACGGAGAAAAGCAGGCCCATGCCACCAAAGTGAGTCCTTTGATAACTGTTGAGCACTGGTTCCTCTTGAGCACAAGTCTGCAGGATTCAACTTAGTGGGTACATGATGCCAACTGGCTTCCGATAAATGTGTTTGGATATATGAAACGCGATTAGCCACAAACGTCTTCCAATGCACAGGTTGCTTTGCTATCCAGGCTAACGCGACTTGCGAATCCGAATAGCAACGAATCGCATCACAACTCCCGACCAAGCTTCCCTTGACGTGAACCAATAACTTGACTAGAAGGGCAGCTGCGACCAACTCCAGACGAGGGATTGAAGTGGTCTTGATCGGAGCGACCTTTGTTTTGGACATTACTAAATGTACCGAGAGTTTACCGTCCTCATCAGTGAGGCGTTCATAAACGACTGCGCCGTACGCAAGTTCTGAGGCGTCACAAAATCCAATTAATTCGCGTTTTCCAGTAGTAAGTGATTGTCCGGTCCACCGTGGAATCCGTAAAGTCTGTAAGGCTCGGAGATGCTCATAGCACTTGAGCCATTTTGACTGAATAGGCTCAGGAATTTCTTCATCCCAAGAGAGTTTAAGCAACCAGGTGGATTGCATTAACTGCTTTAGAGTGATGACTATTGGAGAAATCCATCCCAATGGATCGAAGATCTTAGCATTCTCTGATAAGAGGATGCGTTTGGTTAGTACACCAATGTGTGAAGGAGAAACACGGAAGCGGAAGCTATCATCCCCGTGATCCCAATATATGCCCAAGACTTTACTTGATCCAGCAGGATCCTCAAAGAAAGAATGCAGCTCGGTAGGTTCAAGCGGGGAAGACCCCGGTTGATTGAATGCCCATTTGCTTAAGGAGAAGCCCCCTTTTGCCAGTAGAGCGATGAGTTGTTCCCTGACCGAACTAAGTTGCTGTAAGTCATGGGCCCCAAAAAGTATATCGTCTACATAAGTAGAATTTAATAGCACATCCTGCGCGAGAGGGAAGTTAGCTCCGTCCGTGTAAGCTAATTCGCGCAAAACTCGCGAGGATAGGAAAGGTGCCGGTCCAGTACCGTAGGTCACCGTGTTGAGTTCGAAGGCCTGAAGCTCACCGGAATCAGACTTCCATAAAATGTTCTGATACTTGCGGTCCTCAAAACGCACAAGAATCTGTCTGAACATTTTAACAATGTCAGTGACGCCTACATATCGAAAGGAACGCCAATTCATTAGGATCCGCGTGATGTCCTGTTGGAGCTTGGGTCCAATGAATAACGTATCGTTAAGCGAGACGCCAGTAGAGGTTTTAGAAGATGCGTTGAATACAACGCGAATCTTTGTTTTCTGGTTCTCGGTCTTAAAAACTGCATGATGAGGCAGAAAGACGCGAAAATCAGAGTTCAAAGGAGACATATGTCCTAACACTTGATACTCCTGTAAGAATTGAGAATAACTTTCAGCTTGTTCTGGAGAGGTTTCCAATCGCCGAAGTATTCGTTTTAAGGTTTTCTCTGCTACCCGAGAGGAAGAACCTAAGCTGTGCTTCTCGATGTCGGATCGAAAAGGTAAAGCAACGACAAAACGACCTGAAGAAGTGCGTGATACCGTATTCACAAAATGTTGTTCACAGAGGGAGTCCTCTGTGGACATGGGTTTGACTTCCGGAACTTCTTCCAGTTCCCAGAAGTCGCGAAGAGTTTTTTCTACCTCAAAGCAATGATGCACCGTGACACTATGAGAGCGACCAGCCTTGGGTACGATCCCCGAAACGATCCACCCCAAAAATAGTCCGCTGAGCAAGCAACGTATGATCAGGAGAATGCATGTACGGGCCTTCCATCAATGCTGCAAGATAGTCTGCACCAATGAGCACATCAATTGGAGCCCTGGTTGAAGCGAAGTTATCAGCCAGATCAATTTTGCTAAGTGCTGGAAAGGACGACGGAGAATAAGTCGGAGGCATATACTGAGTAATCCTTGGTAAGATCAATGCAGTTACGTCCAACGAGACCCCGTGTCGTGATAGAGAATGAAGCGTAATCTGTACCTCTGCTCGAACGTTTTGAGCCGAATTCAGAGAGACGCCATGAATGGTTGCGTTGACACGCTTTCGTGATACCCGTAGTTGTTGAGCTAGATTTTCCGAAATAAAGGAAGTTTCGGAGCCCGTGTCAACTAAACCGCGGACTATAATACGAGAACCGTCATGAGCGTCGATTCTGGCAGAAAAGGTGGCCAAAAGCACTGATCGGGTGTCGGAAACACTAAGATGTGTTGTAGTATTCGAGCTAGAGGGTTTCTGGCTCGGGAAAGGAGTTGACCGCGGGGGTAGACCCCCGTGCCTTGCTCCCCCCGGTGCCAGATTTGTCAAAATGTAATAAAGTATGATGCATTTTACTACATTTCCTGCATCGTGACGAAGAAGAGCAATTGGAGCAACTATGCCCGGGCCTCAAACAGTTGATGCAAAGATTCTGTGAAAATGCGAACTTTGAACGGGCCTGAGGGGTTAATGCAAGGTAGTCCTTGCACTGATACAAGAAATGGTTACTACCACAGTGAGCGCAACCGGTACTATTCACGCTAGTAGCGTGTGACTTCAAGGATCTCCCCGAGTCCTTTTTGGAAGTTTTAGGTTTGTTACCTAATGATTGCAAAGAGTTAATGTGACGCGTTAGAAACTCCGAAAATTGAAGAAAGGTGGGATAATCCTTGCTGCCGCCCAGATACATCTCCCAGGCCAAGCGGAGGGTGTCATCCAGTTTGTTCTTCAGTGAATGAACAATGATGGGATCCCAATGATCGACGCCGTAACCCATAGTTTTGAGGGCGTTGAGCGCAACCGTGACCGAGTCCCTAACTTCCTTGAGAACTTTAAAATTGTCACCCCGAAGCGTGGGGACTTGCGAGATCTGGTCCAAGAACGTATCCGTGATCATTCGTCTGTCAGTATACCTAGCTACTAGAGTGTCCCATGCTATCTCATAGTTCTCGGAGGTGATCGCTAAAGATTTTAATAACCGTAGCCGCTTCACCTTGCAAGCAAGATTTTAGATAGTGGAACTTGTCTCGTCCGGAGACATATGCCTTTTCATGAACAATGGAACTGAATGTTTCATAAAAGTGTTCCATTCTAAATAATCCCCGGAAAACTTCGGCAAATCGATAATTGGAAGCCCTAATGTGGTTTATTTCGCCTGAAGGCGCCGTGGGACCTGATTGCTTGGCATCACCTGATTGGAGCGAAGTTCATCTAAATGTCCTAGGATGTATTCTTCCGCGTCATTATGGGCATCAAGGGCCGCTTCATACCAGCTTTCGGTTACGTAATCCATTTTAGCTAATTCAGGCCGGTTTAGTATGAGTAGTGATCTTAACGTGAGTTTTATGCAACACCCTAAGCCACTTCTCGACGGCCGCAAGCCTATCCTCCAAGAAAGGGAGGGTGAAGTTGCGTACTCCACGTTTCTTAATGTTAACGACCAACCGAACGAATTCATCCCGAATCATGGGCACGTAATTGATCGCTTCTAGTAATTCCCCTGAGCTAGGCGTAGTCATCTTGAATCTCTATTCCAGAACAAACCACAATCTTAACCCAGTCAGAATCTCCAACTTAAAAACACTGATGCACTTCGAACGTTTTTTGCCGGAGATCCGGCTCGAAGGACCAAAAATTTGTGCGAAACAGTGCCTCAAGTTGGCTCCGAACCTGTGGTCAGAAAGGAAGGCCTTATTCTAAAATAAAGTATTCAAAGCCAGGTTATGTGGTAAAAGAGTTTTTATTTGATAAATAAAATATATACAAAAGTTTACAATATTTTTACAAAAGAACCGCTAAGTTAAAAATGATCGAAGGCCTAGGGAATTTGCTGCCGTTAGATTCTGGGGAATTTCTTTTCGCAGAAGATTCCCCAGAACCCCAAGACTCAAAATTCCCCAGGAGGGAGCGCGGACTTAGAAACTCCCGGACTGGACAATTTTCCCTAGGGTATTCCCTAGTAAAATCCCCAGCCACGGGAGGAAGCGAAGTAGGAGAGGTGGATTTAGGGAAGGGGAAGTCCCCTTACCCCTCAGCCCCCTTCTCCCAGAGCTATGGTGGCTCCGAGCCACCCCAACCCCTAGGGTGAATCTACCCCTCCCACTACCCGACTCGTCGAGAGCCCTGGAATTGAGGGTCGGAACACTGGGTCCGAGGTAGTCCTCGGAGGCAGTGTGGAGGGGAAGGAGAGGGTGGACTTCTCCCGGGCAGTCCCCGGAGAAATTTCCCTTAGGAGGGAGGAAATGCCGCAGAGGGGTAGTCCCCTATTGGTTGGCAGTGGGTGGTGGGTGATACTTACCAAAGTAGTCGACCCGTGGAGTTCGCCGGTGGAGGCGCTCGTTGCTGGCCTGATGGAGGCGTCAAAAAAATGCCGTGGAGGCGGAGGTGCCGAAAGGCTCAAAAAGGTGCTGCTGCTGCTGCGGATAAGGCAGCGGTAGAGCAAGGCTAAGGTGCGATGGGTCCTTATCAAGGACCCATCTATATAATTACGCGACACTAATCTTGCCAGCGAGAGAGCTGCCGCGGGCGCTGGCCACCTAGTGGCCAAGCGCGCAAGTAGTGTCGCTTCGCGGCCGCGACGCGCCAGGGCCAGAAGACGCGCAAGCGCGCCGCGGAGAGAGAGACAGATAGAGCGACTAGACGCTGTCGGTCTAGCCGTCTATTGTGAGCGCAATAGAGATGGGAGATATAACAGAGAAATGCGGAATCTACTTCGCAACATTTTCTGCTCCTCCCAATCTCGAACACACCGGTTAATTTGACACTTTTTGAACTGTTTGAAGTAGGCTGAAAAGAGAGACACAGAGAGATAGAATAATCAATAATTCGTTTCGACCACTCTTAATCACCCTACTTCAAACAGTTCAAAAGTGTCAAATTCTCCAGTGTTTTGAAGAAACGTAGGTTAATACCTAATTTGTTTAAATTCACAAGTGTTTAAATGCAAAATCAGTGATAGTGTGCTTTCTGGAAATCATCGAGGAGCCAGTTTGAAGCTTTTTCAAAAACTTCGATTTAAAGGAACTTGCAGAACATTTAATGGGTGAGTTTAGTTTTCTCCTTCATCAATGTATTGATTTTGAATCATTCCCTTTAGCTTCGTTAGTAGAAAGAGAATGCCCTCATGCATTGTCTATTAAGTTATCATTGCGCTCGCGCGATATCTTAGCTTTTGATACTTTCCTTTACATTGCGTCAACTCGCTCTTTCCATCAAATCAGTCAATGATGCTTGTACTGAATTGAATTGGAATTGTAATATAAAGGATTTTGTTATTTTTAAAATTAATCTAATAGCCAGATTAAAGAATTAAATAGCAAAAGTATTACCGCACGCGATCGATAATTTTAACATTCTAGCTGGGTGCTCATCAATTGTTTTTCACTTTCTCCACTTTCCATTATGCAGTTAAAGTCGTTCGAAAAGGACTGAAAAAGGGTGATTTTTAAATAGAAATAACTTTTAAACCTCTTGAACGATTCGAACGAAATTTTACACGTGCACACAGTTTGTCACCCCGAACCTCCAGTTACGAGAAAAGGCGGTCGTTTCGTTACACCCTGTATGTACATAGCTGCATATACTATAGCACGCTGCTTATTAGAGCGCTTTTATATGCTCGTGTGTTCATAAAGGAATCAGTTAGCATGTAGCAGAGCGCTCGTGTAGCGCTAGGTGCTAGAAACGCAGCCAATATGTCTTTCTCTTCCACGCTACACTTGACTTGGTAGTTATAATTTCTGCCGCAATAGGCGACTGGCGCTAGTCTATGATGAACTGAGGCCGGTATTCATAGTCGTTACTTATTTTTAAGCCCGGCTTAAGTATTGACTTAAGTCACCGTTTCTATTCATAGCCATGAAATGAGTCAATACTTGAGAAAAGTCTCAAGACTGTTGCTTCTGGAAGTGCGTCTAATTTAAAAATGACTTATTACATTTCATAGTCATGCCTTATTTGCAATAATCCTGACTTTTAAGCAAGATTTGTTTAGGCTGTATTCATAGTCCTTTAAACTTACCTTATTGGACATTTATTTATGTAAATAAGCCTAACTTCGTCTAGTCGTCTCTGAGGTTGACTTATTAACAGGAAAACAGACTCAAGCTGCTTAAACCTTATTAGTAAGATTAATATAAGATAATCGAATTCCTGTAGAAACTGGTCAAATTTATATTAATTACTACGATATGAGTTTAATTGAGGTTAAATATTGAAACGAAATTCTAACGGTCAGACAATGAATATAATCTTATTTGATTATATAGCATTCATTTTTTATATTATGCAAATATGCCGCTGATAGAAAAACGTAGAGTATATGTAACTATTGTAATTTATTTTATATAGAATAATTATTGAATCATTAAAAACATGGCTGGATTTTTGGATCTATCATATTTATCATCTTCGTCGGATGATGATGAAGAAAATGGAGTAGTTCGCTGTACAAAAACATACATACGAAACTTTGAAGACCCTTTTAATCGTTGGAATGACATCGAATTTAAAAAAAGATTTCGATTTACCAAGGAATCAATTATACACGGAATTTTGCCTTTAGTGGCAGATGGGTTGAATAAAAAAAACAACCGAGGACTACCAATATCTCCATTACTTCAATTACTGATAACTCTTAGGTACTACGCAACTGCTAGCTTTCAGGTAAGAAAATTTACAGCAAACATGACTTAAAAGTGGACTTTCTGTCAGATTAATTTACCATATTTGGTGGCTACAATTTAGGAAGTTTTTATTAGATACATTATTTGTAATGTAATTGCTTTAAAACTTATACTGGAATGTTTGTTCATTTTTTAGCTCATAGTACGTGATGTGGTGCACGTATCACAGCCTACAATAAGTCGAATTATTAATAGGGTATCAGCATTATTAGCTAGCCACATTCATGAATACATAAAAATGCCAGTGTCTGATGATAAAATACAAGAAACTAGGCAAATGTTTAAAGAATTAGGATATGGCACAGGTGCTATCGGTCTTCCAGACATCAATGGAGCAATAGACTGTACCCACATTCGTTTAAGCAGTACAAAATTACAAAGCGTAAGTGAAATCTTTAGAAACAGAAAAGGATACTTTTCTTTGAATGTACAGGTCAGTGTCGAAGAATATTTGTTTAGCCTAAAAATATTATAAATTAGTTAAATTTTTCAACAAATTGAGAAGCATTATATTCATGTTTTCAGGCTGTTGTTGGACCAAAGACTGAATTTTATGACCTAGTACCGGAATGGCCAGGTAGCGAGCATGACAGCAGAATCTTCCAAAATTCACGGATATTTATGAAATATCGAACAGGAGAGCTAAAAGGCATGCTAGTAGGTGATAGTGGATATCCAGCGCTACCATTTTTACTTACACCTGTGAATAATCCTACTACTGACGAGGAAATTAGATTAATATTACTGGATTAAGTTAAAAATAATATATTAACTATATCTAACGAAATCAATACTTGTAAAACAGATATAATTCAATTCACGTGAGAACAAGGATTGTAGTTGAAAGAGCTTTTGGCATAGTGAAGAGGAGATTTCCATGCTTAAGCAAAGGTTTGACCTTAAAACTGGAAACTTGCACTTCTATTATTGTTAGTTGTGCTAGATTGCATAATTTGAGCCTCATTTTCAATGATGAGTTGATTGAGGATGAAGAAACTTTTGACTGTGAGGTACACGAGAATCAAGAACTTCATTGGCAACCAGGCGATGGATTTATCATTAGACGTGCAATTATTGATCGATTATTTAGATAGTTACAAACCTTACCAATGTAATGATTTATGTACAAAATGTAAATGAAATTAAGATACATTATAAAAATTGAATTTTATTTTGTTTGTTTAACAATACATTAACCTAAAACATTATGAAAAAATAAATATATGTTGTAACCAACGGCAAAGGAATTCCGGGTTAAAAATAATTAACAAGACACGATCAAACTCCAAGGACACAATCTTTATTGAACACTAAAAAATCTCGGGGGGAGAGGCCTCCCGCGATGTCCTGGCACACTTATTATACGCGCACAATGATTTCATTAAACACTAATTAAAGGGAAAACTGGGGAAAACTATGGAAAGGCTACAGGCGAGAAGGCGGCGGGGAAAAAGCAAAGAGGGGAAGGGATTAGGGCAAGGAAAAGGTTCTCCGGCGGCTCCGACGATGATATCCGGCGATCCCTCGACGTCCGCCACGAGAACTCCACGCAAAACTTCAATAAATCGATGGCTGGGGCCCGCAATATTGAATTACACCGAATTTCAATAATAGCGGCGACGACCCAGCTCTCTACTTAAACCACGTACTGATGCTCTGACAGTAGAACAAGATCTCGTCCATTCTGGCATTTATTCCTCAGTCCTCTTAATTATTTCCCTCATTCCGGGGTGTCATATTGAGCATAGGTCTGGTCGCGATCCAGGAACCAATCAATAATTAGGCATGGATCCGCGATCCAGATTTCTCGCCGTTCCGGCTAATCACTCCTATGCTTCACATGCTATCTCGCTGGCGAGCTCCTGCGCGAAGATCCTGCGTGGTCGTCCTTAGTAGCAGACGACACTATAGCTTCGTGGCTCGGCAGCGGGGCGATGCGGTGCGGGGTCGGCAACGATGGGCCGGTAGTGGCGCGGGCCGGGGAGAACGCAGCTAGGCGCGCGAGGCGTCAGCGCGGTAAGGGGAGGGGACTGGGACTCGCTGCCTGGCGCTCGAGGCGCGGCGCGGTAACGGGAAGGAACCGATGAGGCGCTCGGCGGGGAGACTGGGTAAGGGGACGGTAGGAGCGTCGCGTAAACAACCGCGCTCGGCAGGAAGGTTAGAGAGAGAGGGCATTATAGGCATTCGGGCATGGGAGCGTAAAGGATAGGACAAAAACAGTTTTCTAGCTCATGTTGGAGCAGGGAATCGGTCTTATAAGCTACGAATAAAATTTACCATTAGGAATATAATATTTAATCCTAAATAATATACAACCTACTGACATTCGCTCAATCCGCAATCATACCATGTACTAAAAACATTTACTCTCCTTCCGTGGATGGCAATTACAATATCCCTTCAGCGGGTAACTACATTACCATCACACGGAAGGTTCATCTATGCTCACTCACTCACTCACAAACATACTCAAGGGGACGGGAGGCACTAAGGGGGAGACAGAAGAAGAGCTAACAATAAGCATTTTTCTGTAACGGGTTTCCACCACGTTACAATGTAATGGCAATAACATAACTGTACTCTTTATTAGATATACTATTCAGATTCAATAAAACATAAAGTTATTAAAAAAACAATCCAATTTTTCCAAAAATAAAACTTTCGCGTAACCAAAAAATAACACTTAAATAATTATTGTATTTTAAAGATGCAAATCAAGTCAAAATCAAAATATTTAAAACGTTTTTCTTAATCTAATAAGTAATTGCAGTTTTCATCATTATGTCGAGTTTCTGATTGTTTGTTTAAGTTACTTAATTCTAACCTATACTTTTCTTTCAAAAATTCTTTTTCCATTTGGTTTATTTCTTTTAAGTGTTTTATTTTAATTTCTGCAAAGGCTTTTTCGTATTCTATCTTTAATTTAGCTATTTTCATTTCTTCTTCTAATTTCTTGTTAATCCTCTCTATTTTTAATAGTCCTTCATCCGTTCTCTTTCTCTTTCTTGAATTCTTTAAATTGTTCTGAATTCTTCTTTCAGTTAATACGTGTCTACACGTTTCGTCGATTTCTATAATTACATTTTCTGAAACATTCTCGGTTGGAACACACAACTCTGTAAAATCAATTATCGAGTTTCTGCATACTATAAGCAACTAACATTCATACTTTAACATTACACAATTCCAATATTATGGTCATTTTATATTGTGTGATCATTGATACTTTTGTTTTAAATATTTTATTAGTATATTATTAATACGTCAATATTTACCTTCCGAAACATGTCTCTCCACCAATATTGGATGCGGATCATCAGGATCTTCACTTTGAGTGTCGAAAGACGATATGGGACAGCTAAGAGTAACATTTTTTACTAGCAAATCTCTTTTATCTAAATTGATTATCAGAGCGATCAACTTATATGTTGTGTATATTAAATGATTACAATAAACTATACATTACAATATTAAATTTAAAGTTACATACCTTGAACCTCTTTTTCACTCATATTTGAGGAAAACAACATCGGTGCAGACATCATTAAATTTGGTGCAATATTTGAAATATCTGGATCAGTATGAATAATTTCATCAGGCGGTCCTCCACCAGTTTTAAAACGGGACTGTCTTTCTTTGGTTAGGGCTTCTCGTTGCCCTTGCTTTAAATTTCGCCATAATTTTTTTAATTGCGTTTCGTCTCTCTGTAAATAAATAATTCTAATCTCTTTATTATTTATAAAATAGTTTTTTAACTAACCTCTTCAATTACTAATGTTGAATCATTATATTTTTCATATATTAATTTCCAAGCATTTTCTTTTTCTTTTAATGTAGCACCATCGTTCTTTTTATTTTCTATAATATGTTTATATTCATTAAGTATTTGTAAAAAATATTTCTTTTCTATGGCAGTGTAGTGCTTATATTTAGATGTAATCGCTTTCCCTGACATATTTTGTTGCTAAAACAATTTTAATTAATACACAAGTTTCATTTGCAATTAGGTATAATATTTACCTATTATGATTAATGTCACTGCTTATTTATGCTGAATCCGACAGAAAACAATAGAAAACTTGTAGACATAGCATACATATAATAATAATAAAATAATAGTCCAGTCTGTGGAACAATACCTTTAAGAAATTTATAAAAATGCACACGCTAAATACAAAAATTACTTATAATTTTTTAATATACTTATAATATATTTCAACTAATTTATTCATCTGATAATTGAAAACTTTTGGTAAGTGAATATACGCTATACATATTTTTCGATAAATGTGTTCAGAAATAGTATTTTCTTATAGAATCGGAATAATTCAGAATATTCCTATTGGACGATCTAACGGAAATATTACGGAAATGGTAAAAAGTCAATAAGCAGCAATTAAGTATTTGCTTAAGTAAATGCTTCTTCAAGTAAGCTCTGCGTTAAATAAGTCTTACTTAAATTAATGCGTCTTCGTGAATACCGACTTCATTTATTACTATGAATACTAGCGCCAATAAGCACGCTTTATTGCAATAAGTCATTCTCAATGAAGTCAGGATTTAGACGTGACTTAAGTAAATAGTGGTAGCTAGGGGGTTCCTGTGACACGGCGGTGAGGGGAGTGCGGGTGTGCGGGGGGAAGTGTCTTGGGTTCCTGTGACATGGAGGTGAGGGGGGTGCGGGTGTGCGGGGAGAAGTGTCTTGGGTTCCTGTGACATGGAGGTGAGGGGGGTGAGGGTGTGCGGGGGGAAGTGTCTTCTTAAGAGCTAGGGTTTATTGGGTGATGAGGAGGGTGCGGGTGTGCGGAGGAAATGCTTTGACTATGGGGAGTGAGAGAGAGAGAGAGAGAGAGAGATCCCTCTCACCCTCTCTTTCTCTCTTAGAGTCTCTCACCCCTCTCCCATCAGCCTAGGGCCCGGATGGTTAATTATCCTACGGGTCCACTAGTTCCCTAAGGCTTACCCCCTCTCCCATGACCCTAGGACCCGGATGGTTAGTTATCCTACGGGTCCACTAGTTCCCTAAGGGTTACCCCTCTCCCATCACCCTAGGGCCCGGATGGTTAGTTATCCTGGCAGTTACCCAGATAACTTTTTTTTGTATTTTAGTTAGTGGAGGAAAAAGTTCCAATTTTCTCCACTAGGTGGCGATCACGAAAATTACGGGGAACAGCTACACCGCTAGGGGGGTCCTCAACATCTTACGGACAGCCATTTTTTTTTTCTTAGACCTGCCCTCGGAGGCTCTTTTCTCCCCCCACATACTTATCTTAGACCCTCCCACTATTTTCCTACTATAGACCCGCCATTTAACTTGATTTCACATTTTTCCTTAAACATTGAGCACTAGGTAGATTTTTTTTCTTTTATGAGTTAGTAATAATTATAAAGTGCTTTTTTCATTTTTTTCTTTTTTTCTTTTTTCTTTTTTCTTTTTTCTTTTACGGATTAAATTAAGGGAAATAGGAGTAGGGGAAAAGAAAGAGACTATTAAATAACATTTATCATATAATTAAAAACGAACATGAAACTTATATAAAAAACTAATACATTTGAAACTTATATAAAAACGAATATACAATAATATTTAGCCCATTCAGCTAATAACAGCTTCTGAAACATAAAAAAATTTATTAATATCAAGTAAATTGCGAACTTAATTTTTAATATTTACCTTTTATTTGTTTCCGCACCCACTTTGCGAAAACATCTACCTCCTGTTTCACACAGTGGACAGGCTTTTGTGTTTTTCGCGTAATTTTAATTTTATGCAGCTCACAAGGAATAATGTCTGTTTTTATATATTCAATTAAGCAATCGAATTTTGGACAATTAAAATTTTCTAAATTGACATTATTAATATTCATTATATTTAATAAGTCACGTTCGAAGTGTCCACCTTTATATGCAACCACTGGTTGCACACTGTCACATTCAATGATTTTTAAAAAATCATATATTTCATTTTGTGAATATCTTTCATTTCCCGTATTTCCATATGCAATTCCGTGCACATTATTAAACACAAAAGATGCAGTTTTCCGGTCAGCAATACTTAAAGTGTTCATTGATCCACAAACTTTAAACGCACCATAATGTGTTAAGTTAGAGTATATATTTTTAATAGCCACTTCTTTGTACACTATCTTCTTATTAACGATAAATCCATCCACATCTATTATGTGCGTGATATCTCTTAAATGATGCATAATGTCAGAGTACCTGAAGATTCTGTGACTAAAACTGAGCTGAAGATTCTGTGGCTTAAACTGAACTGAAGACTACCCTACACGCTTCTCAAGATTTTTTAAATGCTGTAAGGGATGTGAAAAATTTGATCTGTGGTGGGAGATGACTAACCAGACACTCTGAGAAACACCATTGGTCCAAAGAGTGAATAGCTAAGGATAGTGGGAGAATTGAAATACTTGGTTTGAAGAGAAGGGGAAAACTTTAGAGACACAAAAAAAGAATATATTTAAAATAAAGGCAAAGTGTAATAAATTTAGTATAAAAAACGCTAACATGATGATCCCAACGTTCGTCGATTTTCAAGGATTCTATTTAATGGATAAGACATTTATAGTTAAAGAATTTGCAGTTTTACAAGAACTAAAAGTGCATCATATTTTATTTTCACCCCCCTTTCCACATACTTGGTTAAGTGAAGAGGAGAGAAAGAAAACAGAGTAAGCATATTATATAAAAAACAACGAATTATTGTTTTCAATGAATAAGGAATTTCTTTTTCAGTTCAATCTTTTTCAATCATCATGGCTTAAATTGGATGGATGGTTTTTCACCATATTATAAATATAAAGATATTATAAAAAAATATGTATATGAGGATACGGTTTTTGTAAAAGGGGTGGAAAAGTTAAATTGGTTAAAGAGTATTTGTGATTTAGAAATTAGTAATGTAGATGAATATGTGTGGGGAAATTATAATTTAGACGATGGTTTATATAATTCACAACTTCCTATTTGCATGAATCATGAAGGTATATGCGCACTGAGAAATGTATATTATATGAAATATATGTATGAATCAAAAATCTAGAATATATGTGTATTTTAAACTTGAATGCATTCTTTTTACTTCAACGCGAAACCTGATCCGTAAAGTATTTGTGTTACTGAAGTGTTTCGGAGACTGATTATTTGAAGGGTTCTCCATCTAAGATTTTTCATTAGTTTCACGCTGATCATTTAAACGGAAAGAACTACGATGTCGCTTCTAAATAGAGTTTTAAATAGCCAGGATGAATATCGTGAGTGGGTACGTGATTGTCGCGATTACATTAAAAAATTGAGAGTTGCTAGCCGCAATGCACGTATAGGGGCAAGACAGAAAATATTTACGGAAATTGCTCAGATACAGTGCCGATTAATCAGAGCAGCAAGAGAAAAAAGTTATTCTTCAAATCACGTTCTTAAGAATCCCGATTTAAGAACTCAGCATGATTATCGCGAGTGGATTTGCAAGTGTCGTGATTATATTCGAGATTTGAGAGAATCCAACCGGAATGCAACTCCAGATGCTATACAGAAAAATCTTGCAGAAATAAAATGTATTCGAAAGTTACTTCTCCATGCGGCGAAAAATAAAAATTCAATTGGAGCGGGCATTAATGCGGAAAAGCTTATTTGGAAAGATCTTGATTCATCATTTAAAAGTCGAATGTGTAGTGGTATGATAGTAAACACTAATTATATCGAACCACATGAATTTCTATTGGCAGCATCAGAAATGCTGCAATCCTACATGAACAAAGTATTCAGTAAAGTAAGCGCTGTTAAGATAAATATGGTATTCAACGGACAATTTATTTGCAAGGAAATTAGTGATATTAAACATATTTCCACAAAAAATGTGATTTTATTCAAGACTGATACTTTTAGTGATTGGTATAAAACAAACGTCTTAGATCAAATTTTAACAAAATTAGGTGAATTTCAAGAGCGTGATAGTGGGTGGGCTTTGGAAAAAATATTAAATTTAATTGTGAATATTAATCACTATAATCCACTACATGCAGGCTGTGGAATCGACCTTCCAAAATATATTAAGAACAAACATGCAGTGATAAACATACAGAGTGATGATAATACATGTTTTGCATGGGCTGTAACGGCTGCACTCTATCCGACTATTTCGGTAGTGGCACTTTTCTCCGAAAATTCCCTAGGCCTAAATTACCATTGCGCATGGCCTTCTATAAGTTTATACTATATGAATGACTTTCAAGTTTACTGTTGCTTAAATTTGAACACAGCTACTCGTACTACTCGTTTGACTTTTAAGTTGAGTTTGTGTATGTATGTTTGAGAAAGGTTAAACTGAAATAAATAAATAAACTTTTTCAGATACGTATATGAGATATTTTATAATATTAATATTATGAGTACTAATATATTAAAGCTATATATTTCTTTGTGAAAATTTGTCTTTATATTACAGGAAACTCTAAGTAGCTGTAGAATGTGATGATTGCACGAGATATTATTCTGGAGAATGCACTAGAGATTAACAATCTTTCAACGATTGGTCATTCTCGTATTGTTGTAAGATTTGATTTACATTTGTTAGCTAACTTTAATTCATGTTGTACGTAGCCTGTCTGCTACTGTGTCTTATCTAAATTACAGGTAACTTTATATCTATTGATAAAACTATATTAAGTGAATACATATTGCGCTTATTATCAACGTTGGAATAAGTTGCCTTTGGCTATTTTGTTACATTATATAAATTAGTTATTCATTTCCTGCACTATGACTTTTTAGGCTTTTTTGGACTAGCAAAAAGCTTATTGGACAATATAATGTTTAAATCTTGATGCTGCCTCTGTTATAATCGTTTATTATTTGTAAGGCATATGTTGAACACATTCTTTCCACCTTATGCGAATTACACAATGCAGAAACTTTACAGTATGGTTACGACACTTTTATATGTATAGATGTATTTTGTATCATGAGAAAATATCAATCGATTTTTTAATAATAATTGAATTGTATTTTAAAATATATTTTGCAGGTAAATCGTGGAAAAGCTGATTCTGCTACATTTTAAAAAATTAACAGCAAATGTGGCAATGTTCAACATGATGATACTCTCACAGTAGAGTGGATTAGTTTGGAGCAGGAGTTTGTACTTATATATATGCCTATAGATAAGATATATTTCATTAATACTTTGTTAGAGAACTTTCTGAGAAGGTAAATATGATATGATAAGCTTTCTGTTATTGATTCATAATTTAATTATTAATTTTCGTTGATGTTTCAACCATTAATGCAATAATAATTCAATATTATTACACGTATCATTGCATATTTAACTGAATTAGTTTGATTGTTAGATATAGCGCAGTTTTGTTTGTTTGTGACATTTAGACAATTTAGATAATCAATATAATTTTATGGAAGAGAGGTCATTTTTTTTTAAACATATGTGCATGAATTTATTAAATGGTACTTGATAGCATTAAAAGATAATACAATTGACAGTTGTTGTTATAATAGTTTATGACCCTTAGTAATAGATATGATGAATTTAAGCTTTTTTTTTAATTTGATTTTCCTGTCTAAATATGTTAAATACAAAAGCATTAGAAAGAATATATGACGTTCAAATTTAAACTATCTTTCTATGTGGAAAAATGTTCTGTTTTGGGTCTAAATTATAGTTATATAATAGCTTTTATAATAATATTTGCATATATGTAACTAGCATTATACAAAAACAGCATCTAACTATGTATAACGGTAGAGTTACACGTTTAACCAATTATCATAAATGAAGATGACATTTTTTTTAGTTAAACCTAAAATGTGTCATGCGAGAGATTAAGTGATATCTATTTTTGTTAATATATTACTGTTATAGATGGAAAAAGAAATGTAATCAATGCAGGATAATGGAAATATCTGGGCATGGATTAGATCATTGCTTTAAAGTAGCTGTCAAAGTGATTTAATTAAAATATAAACCGATTCAAACGAATGCAATGCAAAAAAATTGTATCCTCTTTATTATCTAATTAACATGAAATCTTCATTTAAATAATTATTATGTGATATTTTACAGTGTATAACTGCTTTAGAGTTTAACAAATAACATGGTATCTGGAAATATAAGCATTTTATAATAAAACTATATTATAAAGACGAATTGTTAAAAATTTAAGGAAAAAAATTTGAATTTTTATATTAACATCAGGTAGAGTGTTAAAAAGTTTATATATAGCCCATTTTGAGTATATTAGATACAATTATATTACGTTTTGTGGGTGTTTGTAGTTGATGTCGAAAGATTTCCAAAATATCTGAACGTACTATTCAATCCAAATATTTACGAGTTAAACACGTTTTAATTTATCTGTAGGTATATGTAATATTTGCTGAGATGTGATGTGGGCGATTGCTCTGCATTCATTCGCCATTTCACACGTATACAGCAAGATTTCAAATTCAAATATATCGTGAAATTTTGAGTTGAATGGTACATGTATAAAACATCCACTGTTTATTAAAATGCTACACAGCATAAGTGCGAGAAGACTCGTTTTTCAGTAAGTTTAAGAGATATTAAATTGTCCCATTTGACTTTTTGGAACCTCTTTTGAATATTTGCTTTCAGATACGTATTGTACAAATTTTGTATATTTAATAGTTACGCAGATAAACATAAGCGCTTCTTAGATTTCGCATTTTGGGGCATTTTAATTTATGAATCCACAATAGCAATTTGAAAAACGTTTAATATTAGTTAAAGCAGTATGTAATAAAAATATATCATATTCGATTTATAAAACTAAATGTGACCTTTATATTCTCTTGAATACTCCGCATTAGGTTGATTCACAGAGAACATTTGATTAACACTAAAGCTACCATTTGGCGGTCAAATGACCCCTTTTAAATGTAAACACGCGTGTATAAGAAATCCTTGGTAGGTTTAGTGTTAATCCTTATAAACGTTAACCTTTAGACTACCTGCCGCCACGTAAGTAGCGCAAGACATTTGTTACAAATTTTAATCATAAATATGTTATTGATAGTCAATATAATGATCATAGATGTTATTTAAAAATTCATTTGCAAGAAACTTTGGCAGTCTAAATGTTAAATATGCTTCCTTAATAATTGCTTTCTAAACTAAGAAAATTCGATTGGCACGAATATTATTTACACCTTATATATCAAACGCATATATGTATATTAGAAATTTAAGATTTTAAATTTTAAACAAGTTTAATATCAATATAAGTTACAACAACAATGTTATTTACAATTTGATCATTATAATAATGTTTTGTAATTACTGTCAATTGGTTTTTATATTATAATGTATTTTAGCAAATGTGCAATTTGAGTTGTCTAATATAATTATAAAGCTTATTCCATCTGTGCTATCTTTTAATCCTTATGAATATCTGCTAACTTCAATTTGATTGAAATATTGCCTTTTCCGAAAGTAAGTCACGAATAATTATAAAAAACATGATGACCAAAAAGAATTTATTGGTTTATTATCCGGATGGATTCATTTATCACAACAGTAGATCATACAATAAGAAAAATGGGGAAATTATAACGTTTGTTTGTTCACCGGAATATGAGTTATATTTTAAAGTTAACTAATAATTTTTAACCATAATTTTCTTTGCAGTTATTTAAAATGTAAAGATCCCGGTTGTCCAGGTACAGCTAAAATAAAAAATGGAAAGGATTTTTCTATCGGTGCAATACACTGTCACGAATGTCCTACGCATTATAAAGAAATTGCAGAATTTCGAGAAGATCTATATAAAACAATTACCACAATGCCTTGTACGCCAAAAGAGGCATACACATTCAACGCGAAAAGGTATAATTTTTTAATTGATTTTAACCCGGATTGAAAGAAAACTATTTTAATGTATAGACACTCAGTAGCAGCTCAGGAAATTTCTTTTGCAAGCGTACAGAAATCTCTTAAGAAATGGAGATCAGTTGGCTTCCCTTTGCCACCCAAAAGTTTAAGAGATTGCGCTATCACCTTAAATACAGATAAATGGATCAAATTCTTAACATTTACATTAGGAGATGATGAATACAAGCTAAATATTTTGCAATATGAAGAAGGAAATTTTATTGCAGTTATTTTTTATGAAAAAAGATTGAATGAAGTGTTACAAGAATGCAACGTAATAAGCCTAGATGGTACATTTAGGACAGTTCCCACTATAGAAAATGCAACACAATTAATTACAATTATGGGTAAAATAGGGGAGAAGGTAATAAATAAGGTTCTATTAAATAATTTTATTTGCTTATAATTTTGCCTTTCTTGTAAATTTCAATATTTGTTTCATTTTATATATGAATTTATAGTTTTTTCCATTTATTTGGATTTTGTTAAATACAAAAAATCAACGCTTTTATACAAATGCATTTAACTTTTTAAAATCTAATTTAATCCCGAAATTCAATCCAAAAATTGGTATTAGTGACTTTGAAAAGTCTATACATAATTCATTAGTTGCAGCATTTCCTGGGATTAAAGTACAAGGTTGCTACTTTCATTACGTACAAGTAAGAATTATATTTGTAAATTTCAAGTACTTCTACTGTATTCATTACGATAGATATATATTTCTAGTATTGAGAAAAATCACAAACATTTAGTATAATAATATATAATCCATATACTCCCAATTTGCTTTCAGAGTGTTCGTAAGCATATACAGCAGCTTAAAATTTTTACTGCTATAAAGAGTTTAGAGCCTGATACAGCTTCTAGAGCACTGTTAATTATACGAAAATTCTATAATTTGCCCTTTCTGCCACCTAACTATATAAAAACAGGCTTTTTAATCATAAAAGAAGAAATACGAAGTAAAGGGAATTTGAGTACTTTATTTGAAGATTTACTCAATTATATAGAATTTCAATGGATTCTTAGAACAAATGAAAACATTTTAAGCATTTTTAAAGCCATTGATAGAACAAACAATCCACAAGAGCGGTACCATCGTACAATCAACAGTTTAATAGGAAATCACCCGACTTTTCCTACATTTTGTGGTGAGTATAATATTAGCTGCTTCCCTGTCACACTAATGAGTGAGTTTGAACTACTCGGCTGTATGAGTTTTTCTAGTCAAATTTAGTGTTTCCATTATGCTTGAGTTTACTTCCTAATCAACATTGCCAGAACAATGCATTAAAATCCGAAAGCATTAAGTTAACAGTTTTAATAAGTTATAACTTAAAGTAATCATTAAGAATATTAAGAGATAATATTTATATAAGATTTTGATAGAATCAGAAAATATCAAAATGATAACTTTAAATTGTAATTTCTTATAGTGTTAACATCATGATATTGGCTTACGACGCATTGCTCTGGGAAATGCTAATAGGTTTGTCTCACTTGTATAACTGTCTAAACACCTGTGTCGCGAGAATAGCTCCATTTTATTAATTCCGAAATAGTTCTACTAATAGACGCGTCACTCTACACGCCGCAGAACGTTATTTTATTTGAGATATTTTGTAGAGATGAAATGCTTTCAATGACTCCTTAATTTCATTAAAAACATACTTTCTTTAATCTAACCCCTTCCTATAGTTAAATTAATAGAACTAATAGAGGAAACCGTAAGAGAAAGGAAGCAATTAGAAAAAGGATTAAAGATTAGAAATTTAAATAAAAAGGTGGAAGATGAAGATTTTAACCAGTTTATAAAAGATGCGTGGGACAAACTAGAAAGTGAATTAAAAGGAAACGAAAGAAAAGCAATTAAACGCTTTCTTACCCTATCTTCTATTAAAAAAGCAGGGACGATAAAGCAAATAAAAAATGAAATTAAAGATAAAAGTAAATATGTAATCATATACGTATTTCTATACATTATCAAAAATTTACCTTCTTCCAATTTTTAAATGCAAGTTAAAAATATACTAAAAAGAACCTACGGTTTTTAAAAATAAAATTTTAGATATTATTGGTTGTCACATAAAGTTCATGATATTTTTGCTAAAGTTTATTTTTTCATAAAAATGGTAAAACTTAAGTTACAGCCACAGCCTTTAGTATAGAAAAATAATATTATAAAATAAAATTTGATTCTATTTTTTAGAGTGCACACTATACAAGCCATACTGCCGCCAAAAAAAATATCAGGGAAAGGACTAATAAAGGATCATTAGTGATCAAATTGTAAATAACATTGTTGTTGTAACTTATATTGATATTAAACTTGTTTAAAATTTAAAATCTTAAATTTCTAATATACATATATGCGTTTGATATATAAGGTGTAAATAATATTCGTGCCAATCGAATTTTCTTAGTTTAGAAAGCAATTATTAAGGAAGCATATTTAACATTTAGACTGCCAAAGTTTCTTGCAAATGAATTTTTAAATAACATCTATGATCATTATATTGACTATCAATAACATATTTATGATTAAAATTTGTAACAAATGTCTTGCGCTACTTACGTGGCGGCAGGTAGTCTAAAGGTTAACGTTTATAAGGATTAACACTAAACCTACCAAGGATTTCTTATACACGCGTGTTTACATTTAAAAGGGGTCATTTGACCGCCAAATGGTAGCTTTAGTGTTAATCAAATGTTCTCTGTGAATCAACCTAATGCGGAGTATTCAAGAGAATATAAAGGTCACATTTAGTTTTATAAATCGAATATGATATATTTTTATTACATACTGCTTTAACTAATATTAAACGTTTTTCAAATTGCTATTGTGGATTCATAAATTAAAATGCCCCAAAATGCGAAATCTAAGAAGCGCTTATGTTTATCTGCGTAACTATTAAATATACAAAATTTGTACAATACGTATCTGAAAGCAAATATTCAAAAGAGGTTCCAAAAAGTCAAATGGGACAATTTAATATCTCTTAAACTTACTGAAAAACGAGTCTTCTCGCACTTATGCTGTGTAGCATTTTAATAAACAGTGGATGTTTTATACATGTACCATTCAACTCAAAATTTCACGATATATTTGAATTTGAAATCTTGCTGTATACGTGTGAAATGGCGAATGAATGCAGAGCAATCGCCCACATCACATCTCAGCAAATATTACATATACCTACAGATAAATTAAAACGTGTTTAACTCGTAAATATTTGGATTGAATAGTACGTTCAGATATTTTGGAAATCTTTCGACATCAACTACAAACACCCACAAAACGTAATATAATTGTATCTAATATACTCAAAATGGGCTATATATAAACTTTTTAACACTCTACCTGATGTTAATATAAAAATTCAAATTTTTTTCCTTAAATTTTTAACAATTCGTCTTTATAATATAGTTTTATTATAAAATGCTTATATTTCCAGATACCATGTTATTTGTTAAACTCTAAAGCAGTTATACACTGTAAAATATCACATAATAATTATTTAAATGAAGATTTCATGTTATTTAGATAATAAAGAGGATACAATTTTTTTGCATTGCATTCGTTTGAATCGGTTTATATTTTAATTAAATCACTTTGACAGCTACTTTAAAGCAATGATCTAATCCATGCCCAGATATTTCCATTATCCTGCATTGATTACATTTCTTTTTCCATCTATAACAGTAATATATTAACAAAAATAGATATCACTTAATCTCTCGCATGGCACATTTTAGGTTTAACTAAAAAAAATGTCATCTTCATTTATGATAATTGGTTAAACGTGTAACTCTACCGTTATACATAGTTAGATTCTGTTTTTGTATAATGCTAGTTACAAATATGCAAATATTATTATAAAAGCTATTATATAACTATAATTTAGACCCAAAACAGAACATTTTTCCACATAGAAAGATAGATTAAATTTGAACGTCATATATTCTTTCTAATGCTTTTGTATTTAACATATTTAGACAGGAAAATCAAATTAAAAAAAAAGCTTAAATTCATCATATCTATTACTAAGGGTCATAAACTATTATAACAACAAATGTCAATTGTATTATCTTTTAATGCTATCAAGTACCATTTAATAAATTCATGCACATATGTTTAAAAAAAAATGACCTCTCTTCCATAAAATTATATTGATTATCTAAATTGTCTAAATGTCACAAACAAACAAAACTGCGCTATATCTAACAATCAAACTAATTCAGTTAAATATGCAATGATACGTGTAATAATATTGAATTATTATTGCATTAATGGTTGAAACATCAACGAAAATTAATAATTAAATTATGAATCAATAACAGAAAGCTTATCATATCATATTTACCTTCTCAGAAAGTTCTCTAACAAAGTATTAATGAAATATATCTTATCTATAGGCATATATATAAGTACAAACTCCTGCTCCAAACTAATCCACTCTACTGTGAGAGTATCATCATGTTGGACATTGCCACATTTGCTGTTAATTTTTTAAAATGTAGCAGAATCAGCTTTTCCACGATTTACCTGCAAAATATATTTTAAAATACAATTCAATTATTATTAAAAAACCTATTGATATTTTCTCATGATACAAAATACATCTATACATATAAAAGTGTCGTAACCATACTGTAAAGTTTCTGCATTGTGTAATTCGCATAAGGTGGAAAGAATGTGTTCAACATATGCCTTACAAATAATAAACGATTATAACAGAGGCAGCATCAAGATTTAAACATTATATTGTCCAATAAGCTTTTTGCTAGTCCAAAAAAGCCTAAAAAGTCATAGTGCAGGAAATGAATAACTAATTTATATAATGTAACAAAATAGCCAAAGGCAACTTATTCCAACGTTGATAATAAGCGCAATATGTATTCACTTAATATAGTTTTATCAATAGATATAAAGTTACCTGTAATTTAGATAAGACACAGTAGCAGACAGGCTACGTACAACATGAATTAAAGTTAGCTAACAAATGTAAATCAAATCTTACAACAATATGAGAATGACCAATCGTTGAAAGATTGTTAATCTCTAGTGCATTCTCCAGAATAATATCTCGTGCAATCATCACATTCTACAGCTACTTAGAGTTTCCTGTAATATAAAGACAAATTTTCACAAAGAAATATATAGCTTTAATATATTAGTACTCATAATATTAATATTATAAAATATCTCATATACGTATCTGAAAAAGTTTATTTATTTATTTCAGTTTAACCTTTCTCAAACATACATACACAAACTCAACTTAAAAGTCAAACGAGTAGTACGAGTAGCTGTGTTCAAATTTAAGCAACAGTAAACTTGAAAGTCATTCATATAGTATAAACTTATAGAAGGCCATGCGCAATGGTAATTTAGGCCTAGGGAATTTTCGGAGAAAAGTGCCACTACCGACTATTTCAACTAAAAACCCACAACGACAATCTTCATACCCCCATTTTAAATCTGTTTTCAACGTCAGAAGTATAACATTTCCAACCACATTAAGGCAGATACCTAAATTTGAAGAAGATAATGATGTGTCGATTAATGTTTTCACCATGGTGGATGAGCAGGAAGGGCAGGAGAATAAAATTATTGCACCTCTTCAACTCACAAAATGTGAGAAATCGAGACATGCGAATCTTCTTCTTCTCGAACATCAAGGTGCAGCACATTTTTTATGTATCACGAATCTTTCTCGCTTGCTAAAGAAACAACTGACTCGAAAAAAACAATCTCATCTTATTTGTAATCGGTATGTTATACTGTTTATATTTTAATATAATTTTATTTAATGTTTATATACTAATATGATTTTTCTCTTAGATGTTTACACTATTTCTTCAATGAGGATAAACTTCAATCTCATAAACGTGATTGCAGTCAGCTCAATATAAACGTCCGTATACTGCTACCTGAAGAGGACCGTTGGGTGTCCTTTAAAAATGACAAGAACAATGAGAGGACCCCATTCGTCGTATATGCAGATATTGAATGTTTATTAGAGAAAGTGAATGAAATGAGCGGTAATAGTAGTATTTATCAAAAACATTTACCCTTTAGTGTAGGATATTATTTTAAAAGCGTTCGTGATTCATCGCTCTCAACCTATAAATCATATCGTGGACTCGAGTGTATAGAATGGTTTGTGCGATAACTCGATAAAATTGCTAGCATAGCGAGCGAAAAACTAAAGACTGTAGTGCCTATGAGAACGCTAAGTATTAGCGAAAATTTTCGTCATAACAATGATCCCGACTGTCATATATGTAAAAAGCCATTTCTTCCAAATCAAATACGTGTTCGCGATCATGATCATTTAACAGGTAAATATAGAGGACCCTCTCACAACAATTGTAATTTAAACTATAAAGATTCGCACGTTATTCCAGTAATTTTTCATAATTTATCTAATTACGATGCACATTTCATCTTCAATGCGATCGCTAACATGTATGAGGGTTCAGTATACCTGCTACCTGTACATAAGGAAAAGTATATTTCATTTACAAAATACATACGGAAATATAATATTCAGCTCAGATTTATTGATTCATTTAAATTTCTTGCATCAAGTTTAGACAAATTGAGCTCATACTTGGAGAGATCTCAATTGAAAAACTTAGAGTCAGAATTTTCGAATTTAAATACGGAACAATTTAATCTACTAACAAGAAAAGGTATTTTTCCTTATGATTACGTAGATAATCTGAATCGTCTGGAAGAAAATGCTTTACCGCCTCACAAGTTATTCTATAACAAATTAACTGACAGTGATATTAGTGAAGAGGCATATAATCATGCTAAGGAGGTATGGATCAATTTTCAAATACAAACACTTGGGGAGTACAGCGATCTCTATTTAAAAACTGACGTATTATTACTGACAGACGTTTTTGAAAATTGTCGCGATAGCTGCATGGAAAATTATAATTTGGATCCTGCACATTATTTTACACTCCCAGGCTTCACTTGGGATGCAATGCTTAAATATACTAGAATAAAATTGGAACTTTTCACTGATGTTGAAATGTTGCTTTTCGTAGAACGCGGAATACGTGGTGGTTTGAGTCAGTGCTCTCACCGCTATGAAAAAGCAAACAATCGGTATATGAATGATTATGACTCAACAAAACCAAGCAAATATTTAATGTACTATGATGTAAATAATCTATACGGATGGGCAATGTGTAAAGCTCTACCTACTCATGGATTTCGCTGGATTGAAGATACTAACAACTTTGATATCTCTAGCATACCTATAGATTCATCTGAGGGTTTTATTTTAGAGGTAGACTTGGAGTATCCAAGCGTACTTCATGATAATCACTCTGACTTGCCATTTTGTCCGGTACGTGAGGCTCCGCCCGGAGCACGACAGAAAAAGCTACTTGCAACTGTCGAAAATAAGGAGCGTTATGTTATACATTATCGGGCTTTACAACAATGTATTCGTCATGGAATGGTACTGAAACGTATCCATCGCGGATTAAGATTCCAGCAATCTGCATGGCTAAACAAATATATAGACTTAAACACACGTTTGCGAGCTGCATCTAAAAATGAGTTTGAGAAAAATCTTTTCAAACTAATGAACAATGCAGTGTTCGGTAAGACGATGGAAAATGTAAGAAATAGAGTTGATGTGAGGCTAGTTAGTAAATGGGAAGGAAGATATGGAGCAGAAGCATTGATATCCCAACCAAATTTTCACAGTAGCGCCCTATTCAACGAAAATTTGGTTGCGATAGAATTAAAAAAATTAACGGCGAAATTTGATAAACCTATATATGTAGGTATGAGTATTCTAGATATTTCAAAAACATGTTTATACGAATTCCATTATGAATATATGCTTCCAACGTTTGGTAGTAAATGTAGAGCATTGTATACCGATACAGATAGTTTGATATACAGTATCGAATGCGATGACATTTACACGATCATGAGAGAAAATCTTTCAAGATTCGATACTAGTGATTATTCGCCTAATAACGAGTATAATTTACCTCTAGTAAATAAAAAAGTGCCTGGTTTGATGAAAGATGAGAATAACGGGAGAATTATGACTGAGTTTATTGGGCTGAGATCGAAAATGTATACATTTAAAATACAAGATAAAATTTTTAAAAAAGCTAAGGGCGTTAAGAGTTGCGTTATCGCTAGAAGAATAACGTTTGAAGATTATAGAGACTGCTTACAAAATTTTACTGTTCATATCCATAATCAAAATTTAATTCGTTCAAAATTGCATAATGTTTATTCAATTGTACAGCAAAAAATTTCTCTCAGTCCACATGATGATAAGCGCTATATTGTACAAGGTACTGTATCAAATCTACCATGGGGTCATTATAGGATAAATGAAATAGAATTAAGTGAAGTAGATTTAAATGAAGATTAAATAATTGCTTCTTTATTAATAAATTGTATGTTACAAAATATTGTTTTTATTTATCCATGAATTATGTGTATTATTGAATCCTAACCACTTTACAAAGACTTTGTCCCCCTTCTTACGTAATACCTTCTCAACTAGATATACATTAGGATTAGCAGTTTTTAAAAGTTCATATTCGTAGAATCCACCATATATATCTGTACCACTAGAATCCCTTAGTAAATATGTAACAGGATTTGTTTTCTGCACTTTTATAATTTCAAATATTTCAGTTGTCCAATTTGGTGTGTAGCCTTTTGCAAATACATTCTTATATTTACTGATTCGTACAAAATCACCGACTTTGAACTTGGCACGACCAACGATCTTTATATTACTGAATACTGTTGCTAAGAGCTTATTAGCATGTTCAGGTTTCACATCGGCTGGACGCATTCCTATAGTACGATGTTTTCTTGAATTGTATTTGTCAACCAGTTGTTGTAGCATAGCTCTCAACTTGTAATTTCCATTCAACGTAAATCCTTTCCACATTTCTGTCTTCAACGTTCGATTCCAACGCTCGACTATGGTTGCTTTCAAAACACTGTATGTTGAGTAATGATTTATTCCATGCTTTTTCATAAGCGATTGGAAATCACTATTATAAAATTCCTTGCCATCGTCGGTCTGTAAATTTTTCGGACATCTCCCACTCTTCAGGATTTTCAGCAATGCAGCCGTCACTTCCTTGCCTGACTTGGTTTTCAGGGCTATTGCCCAGCCATATTTCGACAATGCATCAATAACTGTGAGAATGTAGTGGTAGCCTGCGTCTGAATAGTTTCTCATGTCTACCAGGTCTGCTTGCCAGAGGTTATCGAAGCCTCGTATTATTACCCGTCTACGTAAAAAGTTCCGTCTGGCAGGCACATGCAACTCTTCTACCAATTGCTTCTTCTCCTCACTACTCATAATTATTCCACTACGTGTTATGTTTACAGCAGGTCATCAAGCACTGGCGGTAGTATAAGTTTCTTCAAGGCTTAATTTATATCGTCTTCTCTATTCTTCTCATTTGCAAAATCTTTTTTTGCCAGCTGATTAGAGAAATATTCTACAACAATTTTCAATCCAACAATCATATAATTTCGTAATTCCTTGTCTTTTCGATCCAATTTATAATCATTATGATCGACTTTATCAATCAATTTATCGATTCTTATACCAATTTCATCAATTTCATCGATTTTTTTCATTAGAGTTGTAAATTTTTCCTCAAGAATGTTACATTTTAGGTAATAGTGAGTTAGCTTCTCACTGTATTCAAACAATTCTCTCATTAAGCTATCACGTACAGTCATCGAATTACGTAACAGAGCAGCCATATTCACCGCACTTGTCTCATCCGTAACATCACATTCTAAGTTTGAAATTATTTTCTTCTTGGCATTAAATGCATTCTTTTGTTTATCAAACTTTAACGTATCATTATCAATTTTGTGGAAATAATTTCTCACTTTACCGGTATTGAAACCAGCTCCAAATTTATTTATTGTCATAGTGAAGTAGTACGTGGAACTGAGAAAATCTTGAAACTGCAATCTCTTTTATATAGAATAACGCTTTCTTCTCTTATTTAGATCCTGCCAATTTGTAACTATTATGATCGATTTTATCATTCAATTTTTCGATTCTTTCATCAATTTCGTCGATACGTGTTTTCAACAGATTTGTCATTTTTTCCTCAAGAATTTCACATTTTAATGCATCTTCATTCAGCTTCACACTATATTCATTTATTTCTTTTGTAAAGCTATCACGCAATGGTGTCAAATTACTCATCAGTAACATCAGATCCCAAGTTTGAAATTATTTTCTTCTTGGCATTAAATACATTCTTATATTTATCAAACTTTAACGTATCATCATCAATTTTGTGAAAATAATTTCTCACTTTACCAGTATTGAAACCAGCTCCAAATTTATTTATCGTCATAGTGAAGTAGTACGTTGAACTGAGAAAATCTTGAAACTGCAATCTCTTTTATAAGATGATACCTTCTTCATGGAGCTCCTCAATTATTGACTGTATCTCATTATGGTGATTCGTATGACCTGCAGCAGATGATGCAATTAATAGTTTTAATCGCTCGACCAGTTCGTTTGGATCGTTCCAATGTACATAGCTCACGGGATTATTATTAACACGCATATATCCCTTGCCTTGTACAAGTTTTGTCTTCGGTGGAAATAATTCACTAATTATTTTCTTCCATTTATGTCCCTTATTCCCACGAAGCTTTCCTGTACTAATGTTATCTGCTCTGTGCACATTAGTTTGAGAAAGAATACTTTTATATGTGTCTAAATCATCTTTAGTATAGTCTTCAGGTTCTTTCATGAAGATCAATTCAAATAGACCTTTCGTGCCAGGATAATACTCCTTATCGATAATAATAAAATTACTGTAATCATCAACATTAAAAGCACATTTGCAAGCCACATTTTATTCGTCACTTTATGTAACTTAACTCCAAAATTACTGTCAATTTGATCCTTAGCATTATTCGTCAACAATTCTATATATTTGGATGCAATTGAACCAGACTTTATCGTACTTCGATTAGCATCTTTTACATCCTCGATGGAAGTATGCACAGGTAATTCTATTTATTTCGCTAAATCTTGCGTGCCATATTCATTATTCTTCTTCACCTTCTCCTCCTCCTCCTCCCCCTCCCCCTCCTCCTCCTCCTCCTCTTCATCATCTTCCAGAGAAAGGTACTGTGTTTCGTGCGACTGTGGATATTCCTGCTCATCATCCGATGAATGACCTTGAACGTTAATTCTGGAGCTGCGTATGAAATCTTTCCGCTCTGGAGTCGATGTGAGATAAGACTTTCTTCGTTTCATCGGAATTATGAAAGATTCCTCGTGTGAGAGAGATCTCTTTATAGGTTCCATTTTCATCTCATGTTTCGGTGCAACGAAAATTGCTTGATTATTTTCGGTGAGCTTCTTTAATGGTTCAACTATTGGTTTAAAAGTTTCATTTAAACTGTCTTCCATCATTACTCTGTCTGATTTGAGTGCGCGATATTTTTGACGAATTACTTCACTTGCCTCAGCAATCTTCTTTAGAAGCTTTTTCTCCTTCATTTTGTAAAGCTATTCTCTATTCAATATATAGACTTGTTCAACGTTCAAGGTTAAACTAACATTTTTGACCATTAACATCACTCTTTAATCACAGCATATTTATTGAAACCCTTTCGATATCGTCCATTTTGCATTGCACTGTCTTTATCAATTACTAAAAATCCATAATCACGCTTCCAACAATTTGAACACAATTCATAAAATTTTTCAAACGCCATATCTGTATTTACATGTTCGTTATATATATGTTTTAGGTTAGTTCCATCTTGTTTAAAAATAATTAAAAAATTTGCATTATCACGTATTAGATGTTTTGGTATCCTTGCATAAGTCTGACAAAGATAAAAGCAATCAATCTTAGAATGTCTACCCATGGAGAAGTAGTCTCTTATATTGTCTTGCTTATCGGTTGCAACATCATCAAATATGAAAATTGAGTTTGGTAGTGCTTCAGCTACTTTTATAACCTCACTATTATTAGAAAATTGGAAATAACTAATTTCTTCATTGTCCGATAATAGTCGCTCCAAGTATCGATATTTTGGTTGCTGCAACGATTTTGAATAAACGTATAGGTTTTCAAATCTCACACCCTGAGGGCTTTCTATAAGGCTCAGCAATACATTTGTTTTTCCACAATTTGAAGGGCCACAAACTATACAGCGTATGGTTGATGGGAGTAGAGGTCCGTGACGTCTCATGCATTTATCGGTTGTTCGGTAATCTATATTAGAAACACGAATACCGAGCGGCTGCTTTACGAAGTCCATGACTGAAAACTCTGTGGTCATACAACATATTTATAGGAATGAAATGAATTGTTTGATCAGTTCTCATCATGCCGTTATTAGTGTTAGATGTGTCAAGTTTGGAGGTATTAACCGCTGAGCAGTTTGAATACATACCGAAAATTTTACTTTTAAAGTACTTTCCGCGTAGTATTCAAGAGGTTTGGAATAAATTGCCTGAACATATTCGTGCAGATCCTGAAGTACAACAATATCGCTGGTGTTTTAAACATCATAATCTACCTAATACAGATCACATTGATGGACCGCTCCCTTCAATAAAAGATTGCTGGGCTAGTCAGCAAACTCTGTGTGAGAAACAGAAAGAAAGTTCCACATGGTAAGCTACGGTTGTGGAACTTTTTTCAATAAAATACTGAATAAATTACCGTTCGAAGTACACATACCTGGCTACAATTATTGCGGACCAGGTACTCGACTTCGAGAACGGTTAGCACGTGGTGATCCTGGTATAAATCCTCTAGACGAAGCCTGTCGTGAACACGATATCGCATATTCAATATATAAGGATCTGCCACCACGTCACCAGGCTGATAAAGTTCTTGCACAGCGTACACGAAAACGTATTACTGCTAGTGACTCATCTTTACGTGAACGAGCAGCTGCAGCAGCAGTCTGGGCATCCATGAATGTAAAACGAATACTTGGCTTAGGCCTACAAGTGCATGGAAGAAGCATGAAGAAAAGAAAAATTCGTGTACCGAAGAAACGAGGAGGTTTATTGAGGAAAAAGCAATTTACTCAACAAAAAAAACGGGGGCGTTTATTACCTCTGCTCCCACTGTTGAGTGCAGTGGGCGCATTAGCTGGGGGCGCAGCAGGTATAACAAAAGCTGTAAACGATGCGAAAGCATCCAAGAGACAATTGGAAGAGATACAGCGTCACAATCGTGTAATAGAAGGCAGGCGTGGACATGGTTTATACCTAACCCCTTACGGACGAAGGGGGGAGGGTTTGAAAAGGAGGAAAAAAACCTCGCAAAAAAAAAAATAAGCAACCTCCCGAAATCTGGAGCTACTAGTAATATTCAATTATTACATGCATGTCAGGATATACCACATTTTTGAGGAGTTTTTATGCGCACATCTCTACCACAAACCGTACTATGCAATAAGTGTGCAATCGTGAATCTTGATGAAGATAAAGGTTCTGATACACATTGGGTTGCCTACGTTAAACGTAATAATTACGTAAAGTATTTCGACTCCTTCGGAAATTTGAAACCTCCAATTGAACTTTTAGATTATTTTGGTTTTTCTGCTATAATCTACTACAACCACGATCAATATCAATCGTATGATACAAGCATATGCGGTCAGTTGTGTGTCAAGTTTCTACGTGAACAATGTCTTTAACGGTTACGCTGTCTGAACGCGAGTCCATATTAGAGGCAGATTTTTTCCCACCGATCAATCTTCGGGAGGAGCAATATGAACTTGGTCTCGTAGACTTTCAGAGCTTCAATTCAATCGCTAATGTTGATGAGTCGAACAATAAGTTTTACTACGATACTGAAGATCTGACTATACCTACAGGTTGTTATGAATTGAGTGCTATAAATGATCTTTTGCGTACATTGATGCATGAGGCGGATAATGAAGATGTCATTATTCTACGTGCTAATAATAATACGTTGAAAAGTGAAATAAAGTGTAAATATCTGATCGATTTTACAAAACCTAATAATATAGGCTCTTTATTGGGTTTTTCGTCAGATCGAATTATTCAGCCGAACACTCTAGCCGAATCAGATCAGCCCGTAAACATTATAAGGGTCAATATTTTACGAATTGAATGTAATATTACTGCTTATGCATATACAAACGGCAAACCTCAACATGTTATACATGAATTTTTTCCAAGCGTGCCACCAGGCTATAAAATCTCGGAAACACCGAAAAACGTTATTTACTTGCCAGTCATTGTGAAAGTAATTGACCGTCTTACTTTGCGCATTCTCGATCAGGAAAACCGTCTAGTAAATTTCGGTGGGGAAGAAATTACAATTCGATTACACATTAGAAAATGCTAATTTACAAGAATACTTATAAATCACCGATACCAGATAAGCCTATCATCAGTCCAACAGTTGCTGCAGGAGCAGATACATTGGGTGGGGATTACGTTAGAAGACCGCTAACAAGAAAAAATATAACCTTTCTTCAATCACTGGGTTTCAAGGTCAGAAATAAAAATGGACCTGTTGGACGTAACCGCACAACCTGTGTACGACAATCGCATTACTAAAATGGAAATACATGCTTACAATCCGTATGCAAATGCATCATTGGGAAATAGTGACGAAATTCGAATTCCAATTCAACAGCAAGATTTAATTCTTCTACCATGTGAGAGTTACCTATACATAGAGGGAAAATTAATCGAGGACACTCGTGCTCAGGGTGCAACAGTTCAAGATACAGTGGGACTTGACTGCAATTCCATGGCATTCTTGTTCGATGTAATTCGCTATGAATTGAATGGTATTGAGATTGACCGCAGTAAGAATGTGGGTATTACTAGTTCCATGAAGAATCTCATTTCTCTGACTGGGGAGGAGAGTACGAGTCTACACCATTCAGGATGGTTTCTATCAGATTATAAGCCTACGAAATATTTTAATTTTTGCGTACCACTGAAAATGCTGTTGGGTTTTTGTGAAGACTATAGAAGAGTCATTATAAATGCACGTCATGAGCTCGTTCTCATTCGAGCGCGTAATGATACGAATTCGATATATTCTTCAACGAAAATCACCGACTCCAAAATTGATGTTCAAAAAGTGCAATGGAGAATTCCTCATATATCATTGAATGAATACACAAAACTTCAATTTCTACGTATTATCGACCAAAACAAAAGCCTCACCATGGCTTTTCGATCCTGGGAACTCTACGAATACCCGCTTCTACCAGAAACACAGAGGCATACGTGGGCTGTAAAAGCTGCAACACAATTGGAGAAGCCTCGATACGTTATTCTAGCATTTAGAACAAACAAGAAGAATACGCAGCATATGAAGGTGCTTGACTTCGATGATAGTTTTGTTCGTGATATTAAAGTCTATCTTAATTCTGAATTTTATCCGTATGATCGACTTGATACTGATACTGAAAAATCACGATTTTCTGTACTATATGATATGTATGTTAAATTTATCCAATCCTATTATGCTGGAGAAAAACCGTCGAAACCAATGCTTGATTACAACAATTTCTTAGAATATGGCCCTCTCTTTGTCATTGATTGTTCGCATCAAAACGAATCTATTAAATCTGGCACAGTTGACGTTAAAATAGAGATCGATTGTTCTAAAAATATTGCAAGTAATACTACTGCGTATTGTTTAATTATACATGATAAAATTGTTGAATATAACCCGCTTACAAGTATTGTTAGAAATGTAAGTTAATCGTTAATAGTTAGAAATGTAAGTTAATCGCTAATAGTTAGAAATGTATGTTAATCGCTAATAGACTATAGTTAAGCTTATCATTATAATGAAGGAAAAAAAATAATAAATAAGTTATAATAATCATTTATTTGTGTTTAAATTATTCGTTACAAATGTTTTCTAAATTAATCTTTTGAAATTTGACTAACAATTGCAAATATCATATTATTGTAATTTCCACCATGATACGTGAATGTTAATATTTGATTTGAAGCTGCATCTTGAAAATTCTTGAATTGTTCTGGTTTTTCCAGTAATGCCATCATCCTCGCAGGCAAGAAGAACCATTTCTTCGTAAGCAGCTTTGCTATTATTCTCTCTCCATATTTGGTTTTAATTTTCGATAAATCAGTTATTCGGTATGACCCCCCAATCTCCAAAGTATTCAGTTTTATAAAAGTTTTTGGTTCTACAGTTGCGAGTTCATTAATCTTAGTTAAATCCATTTCTATAATAATAAAATAATATTAAGAATAGAGAATAACGTAAAAAAGAAAAAATAATTCTTACCTTCTAAAGATTGTCTACGACAATTACGTGACAATAAAAAAATATTCTGTCTGCAACGTGAAACTGGTACTTTGCACTGCTTGAAGATTCAATACTGCTATTACACCACAATAAAATATTATGACTGCAGCGTTACAGACTTGAACTTTCGACTGCTTCACGCTTCTAATCGAGACTGAATGAAATTTCCTAATTGCTAGTGTGGGTGACTTTGAAATATATCCTAGGAGGGAATAAGATATACACACTTGGAAATTGAGAGTAGGGGAAGTGTTGCAGGCAAAGGAAACTTGGGTGGCTTTGAATAATATCGTAGGAAGGGATAAGATATACACGCTTATTGGAAATTGAGAGTGGAGAGACTGTTGCAGGCGAACGACATTTTTGATGGGTTACTCACTCATGATTGTAGATTTCAAAGAGAATTCATTATTTTAAACCTGTTGATACATGTATTCTTTAGATCAAGTAGTTGTTAATTAAAATAAATAAATCTATTTAATTATATACACGTTCCTTATATAAAGTGACATCAGTCTAGAATATAAACTTTTCATTGTTTAAAAGCAAGTCGTGAGATACACGTTCTTCAGATCAAATAACCGTCATCTAAAACAAATATATTTAATTCAAACGTGTCATAACACGTACTAGATGGTGCAGATAGTCACGTTCCTCAAATAAAGTAATGACAGTTTAAATATAAACTTTTCATTATTTAGAAACGAGTCGTGAAATATACGTTCATTATTACTTGGGTTGGGAATACTAGCATCTTAAGGACATATCCTGAGTGCAGCTTAAAATTTACGAGCGCATCAATGGCTTTTCGACAATCTTACGTCACACTGTGACTCTGTTTAGCACGTGGGATCATTTGTCTGCTCTGCTTGTGAGAAAAGTCTTGAGAAAAAAATAGCTAGAGGCTGAATGATTTGTCTGGTCTGCTTGAGGGAGGAAAAGCCACGAAAAAATAGCTAGAGACTGGTTGAGAGGGTAAAATATGGGCAGAAGGTATCGGGTCAGTTTTAGAGAGCCCTGGGAAAGCTCATAGGAGGAACATTGGGTGGTCCCTAGAATTTTACTCCCTATTGTTTCGCAAAAGGAAAAATAATGTCTGTTAACTATGTGACATGTAGAGCATGCTTACAGGAAGATGTAATGAATAATCTATTCACTTATAATATGCTTACAGTAATTTTTATTCAATATTCAAAAGATTTAACATATATTACTTTTATTCAATATATATATATATATATATAACTAAAAAGAGTTTTAACATATAATATTTTAAAATATCAAGCTATTCTTCTGCCCTTGCTACCTCCATCGTTGTCTCCTCCTCATCCTCCTCCTCCTCCTGCTCCTCCTCCTCTTCCTGCGGAATTATCCCTGCCTCTATCTCAATCATTCTGATACCTCTCATCAACAGTTGTATACAGCGTGTTACTGTAAAAAAATCATCAGATTTTAGAAAAATGTATGATGCAATCTCATTCATAATAACTTACTATTTTCATACTCCATTCCATGCGTCTCGATTGTTTCTTCATTTACCACTCGTGATAAATTTTGCATAATTTCATCTATTATTCTTTTAATTATATGAATTACTGTAGAATTCTGTCTATACGCTAAATTAATAATCACTTGATACTGCATATTTTTTCACTTTATATTTATCGACAGCTTGTATAAGAAAAAAGGAATCTGTACCCAAGGTTCAAGAAAGGTATAATTTGAAATTAAAAGAAGGATCCAAGGAGGAAAATAGTAGGAGGGAATAGAATGGGTATGTGGAGGGAAAAAGACCATTCATTGGTGTAGAGGTAGGTTGAGAGGGAAGAAAAATGGTTAAATGTGAAATCAAGTTAAATGGCGGGTCCATAGTAGGAAAATAGTGGGAGGGTCTAGGATAAGTATGTGGAGGGAGAAAAGACCCTCCGAGGGCAGGACTAAGAAAACAAAAATGGCAGTCCGTAAGATGCTTATGACCCCTAGCGGTGTAGCTGCCCCAGTAATTTTCGTGATCGCCACCTAGTGGAGAAAAAAGAAACTTTTTCCTCCACCAACTAAAATACAAAAAAAAGTTCTCTGGGTAACTGTCAGGATAACTAACCATCCGGGCCCTAGGGTGATGGGAGAGGGGTAACCCTTAGGGAACTAGTGGACCCGTAGGATAACTAACCATCCGGACCCTAGTGACATGGGAGAGGAGGTAAGCCTTAGAGAACTAGTGGACCTGTAGGATAATTAACCATCCGGGCCCTAGGCTGATGGGAGAGGGGGTGAGAGACTCTAAGAGAGAAAGAGAGGGTGAGAGGGATCTCTCTCTCTCTCTCTCACTCCCCATAGCCAAAGCATTTCCTCCGCACACCCGCACCCTCCTCATCGCCCAATAAACCCTAGCTCTTAAGAAGACACTTCCCCCCCGCACACCCGCACTCCCCCTCATCTCCCAATATACCCCAGCTCTCTTAAGACACTTCCCCCCGCACACCCGCACTCCCCTCACCACCGTGTCACAGGAACCCCCTAGCTACCAATACTTAAGTAACGACTATGAATACCGCCCTGAGGCCGTCGGTAAGTTTTGGTCGGTCGTGGATCAACTTAATATGTGCGTGTGAGCGTGTGTGCGTAAAATCTAAGAATGACGTCACGAGAAGCGATTTCACTTTCGCAATACATATGAAGGCACACGTACACAGTTTAGTTCCAAAAAACATCATGAATTACAGCGGTGGCGCCACTAACGCTGGGTAATCCAAACACAATGAAGATTGTCACCCTGGTTAACGGGATCCCTCACGCGTGCTTTACCGACAGTACAAGTCAATAATCAATTAGTTTAATAAAATTCAAATGCGAAGCAAATTGAACAATCGGGCGTTTGTTGGACAATGTGCCAGTCCTAATGAGTCAAACGAACTTAAAAACACTCAAATTAGTTGAAAAATAACGCTGTACCATTGTGCCGCGTTCTTGAAGAGAGGTTATATACTTTTGGTTATTTCCACTTCAAGAACGCGGGACAGTGGTACAGCGTTATTCTTCATCCGATTTGAGTTTTTTTAAGCTCGATTGACTCGTTAGAATTGGCACCTTGTCATAAAGAAGCCCGTTTTTGCAATTTGCTTCGCATTTTACTTTCATTAAACGAATTGTTTATTAACTTGTACTGTCGGTAAAGCACGCGTGAGGGATCCCGTTAATTTATACATCTTAGTTACGTGTAATGTTTGATTCATAAATTTTTTTTGTCCAAATATAAATAATTTTACCCATTTGTTATTTAGGGTTTTTTCTTGCAATGCAACACTTTTTGTGCATGTATTACTTAATATATAATAAATTTTCTGTTATAATAAACCACTTTTTATTTTTAGAAAAATGTTTGCATCATTCATATTCTTATTTAAGTTTCACATGCAATAAGATTGTAGGTCACATTCACAAATTCAGTAATAATATCATTCAAACATGCTAAATTTATTATTGTATGTGTAGGTTATCTGTATTAATTAATGAAGAATGCCTATATCATTTAATTGGTGGTAGCTGGTTATGTAATGTTATCTAATGATTAAAATTATGACAGATTATTGTTTATCTAATTAAATGATTTATTGGAAAGGACATTGAATTTTCTATATTATATCTATAAGGTACTCTGCACCCAGCGTTGCCAACTCCGCCATTTTGTTTATACTACGCTGTACAGTGATGTCAGTGATGCTAGAATCAAGCTTTTAACAACGAAAATAAAGTTAGCCACTAGCCAGCAGCAGGATAGTGGCTAACTTTATTTTCGTTGTTAAAAGCTTGATTCTAGCATCACTGACATCACTGTACAGCGTAGTATAAACAAAATGGCGGAGTTGGCAACGCTGTCTGCACCTATTATAAGTAAAATATCTAATATTATGTTAACTCTACTCTACGGTTAATTATTTTGCAATGTTCAAATGTTTGATAATTTATCGCTTATGGTTCATTTAAGATAAATAAACGAAGTAACGTATTTGTTTACTTAATAATTTCATCGAGTAATAAAATTTTTAATAAGTTAAAATAATGAATTTAAATAGCAAATATATACATTAAGCTCTGATTTTAATTTGATCCAGTTTCCAAGAATGCTTTTTATTACTTTCGAAATTAAAGAAGGATAGCCATAACTCATCATTAAAAATATTTTCACTAAAAAACAGACAAGAAAATAAGAACGGTAAACATATAAGAATGCTAAATAGGACTAATATAATAAAAAATTTGTAAAAAAATAATATGGATCGAAACATTTGTAACTGTAATAGGCAAATAATAGTGATACACTATATAACTCATACAAACATTACAAATACAATAATTACACATTAAAATTGAATATTATACTCATTATTAGCTGGGAAGACGAATTTCAAGTTTTCACCATTTACCACAATTCTGATGACATAATCGTATAGAGCAATGAAAAACAAGGAGCTAGATCAATGCGTTGTACGACTATACTGGGTCGATTCCAGCAAAATTTGCAAATCTTCAAAAATTTTATCATTTTTCGTCCATAGTAAGAAGTACGTAAAAGCAGATTCTTCACATGGATTTATTAGAAAATCCGTAAGAGATATCCGTTGGGCCCATAGGAACCTTCTTACTCAGTTCGACGGAATGTACAAAAGATTCCATAGGACCTAAACCCCATCTCCACTATACGTCAAAGATGCAAAATGACCTTGTTTTAAACAAAACCAATCTATCATCAAACAGAGATCGAGGCTTAAGCAAGTTCTGTTTGTCTGGCATAAGGATAGTTGCAACAAAAAAAAACTGAATATTTCATGCTTATCGATTTTTGTTTACAATTCGTAAAATACTTAAATTAAAATTGAAAAAATCGAGATCTTTTCAATGAAGGTACGTATTTTACTGATTGACGCGATCTTTTACTCGTATGACGAGTACTTTCACATTTTGTTAGTCCGACTATACGCTCTTATCATGAAACACCAATCACTACTGGTTGCAGGAATATCATGTGTAGGTCGAAAATTCGAATGGACCTGTTATAAATTTTCAAAATATCTGTACATAGCAATATTCCTCTTAAAGATAGCAAAGAATCAATTATTTGAACACATATCTAACTGATTTTACTACTCTGCTTGATATTTATATTTATTGAATCAATAGCCTTTAATAATATTATAATAGTGGACTAAATTTATTATAAAAGATACTATACTAGAGATTAAATAAATTTTCTTTTCATTAAAAGTATAATTGTTATTAATTGAAGCATAAAAAGAAGTACATTCTAAAAGTACGTTATACAATATTTATTTCATATATATTGTTAATGGGACTTTCTATAGAATAACAAATATTTAGAAAATGAACATAATGCAAATCCAATATGCAGAAATATAACATACAACAAACTTTATCTATAAGGAAAGTTGACAATTCTTTTGTTTTCAAAATCAATTTGAGGAAAGGTTTATTCACGTATCATATTTAAATGAATATGTATGGAAAGGCTTTCTAGACAGCAGTATATCCAGCTATCTTGCTGAGCATTGAGCATAGTTGTTTTATGTATAAAGGAGAGAGAGAGAGAAATTGATATGTGGAAGTCGTAATTTTACATTTTTATGTGCTACGTAATTATAACTCATATAAAGTAGGAGTTTACATATTTTCGAGTATAAGCATTTTACGTTTCACACATACATTTCAGTGGAAATGGAAATATCAATATTTTTTCATGTAATATCAAGAGACACGGTAGTGTCTCGACGGCAAGTACATATAAAAGTAGATAATGACATGCTAATAACGCCGAGCACTACCGTTAACTTATTATACAGTAGGTTTGGCCGCCTCAATTTTCAAATCGAATTTTTTCCGTAAATGATCCACTGTAATGATTTAAGTAAAGCTTTCCTTAAATTAGTTTGGAACAAGCTTTCATTTAAGACCATGAACATTAAAAACGGTTCATGCAATCCAGAGATCTTATACTGAGTTAGCTATATATATATCGAAAATTGAGATTCTTCTCCTTCATAATCTTCTTCTTCTTCTTCTTCTTCTTCTCCAGCCAGAGTGTATGTCTCGGGCTGAAGTTGGCTGCTTAACGTAGGTTTAGTGACGTCAGTAGACGTAAACGTGAATATAGTTGCACACAATCGTAAACAGTGTGTTTGTGTGTGTATCTCAGCGATATATATTTACTTTGTTTATTACGGTAAATCAGGTTGAAGCTGCAAGTTTGACAGTATTAACCTTAAAATAATTTGAACTAAATTTCGTTATAAATAAATGAAAAAACAATATTAGACTGTTCCTATTTGAATCCGATGAGGTTATACTCATTAAACGAATTTTTTACATAAAGGAATCAACAAATTAAATAAGCATAACAATGAATTTTATAATATTAAATGTAATATATTTTGTGGTACTTTGCGGAATTTTATTTCAGATTAAATTATTGTGATGTGTTTATTGTATCATTGCTGAGGATACAGCTGACGGGATGAAGTAAGATTAATTTTCAACACTGTGCCAAGGAGAAGTATACTTTAAATATTTATGTGCATCGGTGATTACCAGGATTGCAAGAATAAATAAATGAAAAAACAATATTAGACTGTTCCTATTTGAATCCGATGAGGTTATACTCATTAAACGAATTTTTTACATAAAGGAATCAACAAATTAGATAATCATAACAATGAATTTTATAATATTAAATTTAATATATTTGGTGGTACTTTGTGGAATTTTATTTCAGATTAAATTATTGTGATGTGTTTATTGTATCATTGCTGAGGATACAGCTGACGGGATGAAGTAAGATTAATTTTCAACACTGTGCCAAGGAGAAGTAAACTTTCAATATTTATGTGCATCGGTGATTGCCAAGATTGTAAGAAATTGTTAAGGTATTTGAAAATCATATGCTAAACTTCCAGGTACTGAAATCATTAACAAAATACATATTTAGCTATTTCTTTTCTTTAAACTGATGAGGATATCAACTGTTTAATAGGTTTCAGATTAAATTAAGGTAAAAAAAATGCTTATTTGGATGATGTGAAATTCCAAAAAAATATTATTTACGTAGAATACAAGTTGACCAGTACTTGGATTTGAGCTAATTATATGATAGTACATTTTACAAAAGAAACAAAGATATAATATATATGTCAAGAACAAATATTGAATGCTTTGTAATAATTAATTAGATTAAATAAAAATATTACTTCATTTGAACAATCTTAAGATATATATCAGTTTACAAACTGATCAATTTGTCGTGTAAGATTGTAAATTTTTAAATTGCAGGCATACAGTGGATGAAAATAGGAAATTGGCAGCAGAATATCTATGAACTAGAGGCTTCAATCATCTTATCTGTGGTATTTCCTGATACAGAATGTCCAGAGGAAGATAAAAATGATCTTAGTTTGGCAGAGGATATGTCAGAACTCTTTGGTGATGTTGAGACCTGGAGTATATAATAATATGAAAAAAGTAGTAAATTTAAAGTAAAATTTTGAGAAAAGAAGGACTTGCAATCAGTTTGGACTGAAATTCTTTAGAATATGAGGCTGATAGTTTACAAATATTATGACCAGAACATCTGGAAGCTTATAATTATGAAAATACTACCTATTTATCATTTTTCATATTATAGGCATACAGTAGATAAAAGTAGGAAATTGACAGCAGAATTTCTTAGAAACTGAGGGTTCAATGATATTCTCTGTGGTATTTCCTAATACAGAATGTCCTGAGGAAGATAAAAATAATCTTGGTTTGGCAGAGGATACGCCAGAACTCACTGGTGATGTTGAAACCTAGAGTTCATAAAAATATGAAAAAAGTAGTAAATTTAAAGTCAAATCTTGAGGAAAGAAGGGCTTGCAACTCAGTTTGGACTGAAATTCTTTAAAATATGAGGCTAATAGTTTACAAATATTATGACCAAAACATCTAGAAGCTTATAATGATGAAAATACTATCAACTTTAGTTTTTTCATATTACAGACATACGGTAGACAAAAGTAGGAAATTGACAGCAGAATTTCTAAGAAACTGAGCCTGCAATGATATCCTCTTTGGTATTTCCTGATACAGAATGTTCAGAGGAAGATAAAAATGATCTTGGTTTGGCAGAATATATATCAGAACTCAATGGTGATGTTGAGACCTAGAGGTCAAAACAATATGAAAAAAGGACTAAATTTAATGCCAAATCCTAACAAATAAAGCACTTCTAACTCAGTTTGGACTGAAATTCTTTAGAATATGAGGCTAATAGTTTACAAATATTATGACCAAAACATCTAGATGCTTATAATTTTGAAAATACTACCAATTTATTATTTTTCATATTACAGGCATACGGTAGATAAAAGTAGGAAATTGACAGCAGAATTTCTAAGAAACTGAGGCTTCAATGATATTCTCTGTGGTATCAAGAGACACGGTAGTGTCTCGACGGCAAGTACATATAAAAGTAGATAATGACATGTCTATACCGCCGAGCACTACCGTTAACTTATTATACAGTAGGTTTGGCCGCCTCAATTTTCAAATCGAATTTTTTCCGTAAATGATCCACTGTCATGATTTAAGTAAAGCTTTCCTTAAATTAGTTTGGAACAAGCTTTCATTTAAGACCATGAACATTAAAAACGGTTAATGCAATCCAGAGATCTCATACTGAGTTAGCTATATATATATCGAAAATTGAGATTCTTCTCCTTCATAATCTTTTTCTTCTTCTTCTCCAGCCAGAGTGTATGTCTCGGGCTGAAGTTGGCTGCTTAACGTAGGTTTAGTGACGTCAGTAGACGTAAACGTAAATATAGTTGCACACAATCGTAAACAGTGTGTCTGTGTATGTATTTCAGCGATATATATTTACTTTGTTTATTACGGTAAATCAGGTTAAGCTGCAAGTTTGACAGTATTAACCTTAAAATAATTTGAGCCAAATTTCGTTATAAATAAATGAAAAAACAATATTAGACTGTTCCTATTTGAATCCGATGAGGTTATACTCATTAAACGAATTTTTTACATAAAGGAATTAACAAATTAGATAAGCATAACAATGAATTTTATAATATTATATGTAATATATTTTCTGGTACTTTGTGTGATTTTATTGCAGATTAAATAGTGATGTGTTTATTATCTGACTGCTAAGGGTCGAGCTGTGTGGAGTGAAAGATTAAAATATAATATACACCGTGTCTCTTGATTGCTGAGGATGAAACTACGTGGATTGAGTTGCTGAGGATAGAGCTGACTGGATGAAGTAAGATTAATATTTATATATTTTTAACACTGCCAAGAAGAAGTATACTGTCAACATTTATGTGCATCGGTGATTATCCAGAGTATATATAAATTGCAAGAAATTGTTAAGGTATTTGAAAACCATATGCTAAACTTCCAAGTATTGAAATCATTAACAAAATACATATTTAACTGTTTCTTTTCTTTAAATTGATGTGGATTTCAACTGTCCGATAGGTTATCATACTGGGGGTGAATAGAGTTGACTGGATGAAGTAAGATTAATATTTATATATTTTCAACACTGTGCCAAGGAGAAGTATACTTTCAACATTTATGTGCATCGGTGATTATCAAGAGTATATTAATTGCAAGAAATTGTTAAAGTATTTGAAAACCATATGCTAAACTTCCAGGTATTGAAATCATTAACAAAATACAGTTTTAGTTGTTTCTTCTCTTTAAACTGATGTGGGTTTCAACTGTCCGATAGGTTATACCTTTGTCAAGAATTAGCAGCATAAATGTGACAGTAATTGGTGCTAAAAAGAAATGTGGTATGCAAAACGACAATGTCACCTTTAATTATATGCTTTGATTGTAGTTTATTTAAAGCTTTGCGAATTGCTTGTCCAGTTATGCCCCTGTATCACCCCAAGCAGCTGATGGAGTTACTGAAGTTTCACAAAGTCAGATGTTGGTAAAAAGTCAAATGTTGATTAACAAATGGAATGATTCATGTTTCTTTAAAATATTATTTTCTTTGAAGAATTGAGATTTTTAAATGATGAATTTGATTTTAGGTTTACTCAGATGTTATCATTTAGTATTTTACAGTCACTGTGCAAGTGTATTATAGCAAATAGTAATACTTGTGCTTTGACTTAAATACATTTGGTACAATTGAATTAAAAATCCAAGGAGGAAGGTTCGCACACATACTGACTATTGGAGTTGAATCAACAATTGGGCTTTTCACTCCTGCATTCTGGTATTAGAAACAAGCAAAGATGCAAGCATTGAAAGATTGGCAAAGTAAGAATAAGCCAATATTCAGAAAAACGTCATCCATTGCTCAGCCATAATTTAAGGATGAGACTCATTGGATGAAATTCTGTAAAATTGAGTTAATAACTGTTGATTGTTTTCCTCTGTTACCTATGCTAGTATTCTAGGCCAAAGGCAGAATACTGGTCATTGGTATATATGGATGAAAAAATGCACGTTTATTCTCAATTGAAACTCAGTCCAAAAATTAATGGTTTCCACTCCATTTTGCAGCACCAGAAATCCGACAAGTTTCAACAGTGTATAGAAATTAGCGAAACGAACATTTGAGGACTCTGGCACAGGAAATGTTATAAGGACGACTCGCCAATGTATCTCCTATGTCACCTTTGTCAAGAATTAGCAGCATAAATGTGATAGTAATTGGTGCTAAAAAGAAACGTGGTATGCAAAACGACATTGTCAGCTTTGAATATATGCTTGATTGTAGCTTATTCAAAGCTTTGCGAATTGCTTGTCCAGTCTTGCCCCAATATCAACTCAAGTAGTTGATGAAACTAGTGAAGTCTGGCAAGGTCAGATGGTGGTAAAAGTCAAATGTTGATATACAGAAAATGTAAATTAATTAAAACATACATTTTACTTAATTATTTTTATATGTTGAAAATATGTTTATTGATTATGAAAAATTTAATCAAACTTTTATTATAGTGAAACTGAAAACATTAAATAAGTAGCCGGGGCATTAATTATGAAGTTCATTTATGCAGAATGCATTACAAATATCAATAAATTCAATGTGTTGACTGTGATATTTTTTCAATATTAATATATATTATTTTATTAGTTAAGCGCTGCTGTTTCAAAAACTGAGAAGTGTGGAAATTTTCTTTAAATTCTGTAGAAAAATTAAAAGAATTATTTAATTTTTTAAATATTATACTCTTACAAAACGTTATGAAATCCCACAAAAAACAGACTTCGCCTGTAAAAAAAGGCGGCAAGTACATAAACCATTTAGCATAAATAATATAGTAAAATTATCCAATTAAAAAAAGTAGTGAAATCCAAATATTAGGCAAGTGTATTTTTTCACCTTAGCAAAAGTTAAATTTTTGAAAAAAAAAAGGAACAACAAAGTTACTTGCCGGGCCCGTAATGTCCATGCACAGTGAGAAATAGAATCGTCTGTGGTTCGGCTAACTTCACTCTGTATTTTAACATGAAATTTGCTGTACTACGCTATAGCTGAATCTCACACACGATTCAATTTCCCACTGTGCATGGACATTACGGGCCCGGCAAGTAACTTTTTTGTTCCTTTTTTTTCAAAAATTTAACTTTTGCTAAGGTGAAAAAGTACACTTGCCTAATATTTGGATTTCACTACTTTTTTTAATTGGATAATTTTACTATATTATTTATGCTAAATGGTTTATGTACTTGCCGCCTTTTTTTACAGGCGAAGTCTGTTTTTTGTGGGATTAATTAATATAATAACATTATTTGCTTCTGTAGTAAATTAAAACTTATAATAAATTTAATGATTCTACATAAGTTTATAAATGTGATAATTAACTGCTTTTTGTACCATTATGCGTAGAGTACAAAATGTATGAAAGTAAACAAAACATTATAATCTTTTATCTCAAAAATAAATTTTTAATCTTTACGATTAAAATAAGATTTAGTAATATTTGGTATTGCAATTACTATCAAGGAATGAAACAATTTTCTCAAACTATATAACTTTAATCCTTAACAATAAATTCTAATATTGCTTATATCATCCCAGGTAGCAGAGTGACGTCTAAATAACGTCACTTTCAGAACAATATGCGTCATGTACGTCATTTGTCCCTTAACTGACAGATATTTGACGTTCCATGATTATGCTGAAAAAAGACGTCATAAAAATGACGTAAATTTTAGTCGGCTTTTTAATCTCCCGTCACTTATTATGGCGTTCATAGTTTATTGGCCGAATTATCCAATATTATGTGTTTACATATATATACATATTTCGTGTTTGACGTCATTGAGATCAATTTCTTTTTGTAAATGCAGACATATATATGTTACCGTCGATAGCTTTCGGTAAGTAAATTCTAAGAACACTTTTTGTTAGACTATTTCAGAATTCACCTCAAATGATCACTAGGGATCACACACCAGATTACACTACCCCCGCCGCCATATTAATTCTTTCTTGACTTGTTACGACTGGTTGCGACTATAAGGGAACAGTGGGAATTGTATGAACAGGTGCGCTATTGAACTGTGGAAGTACATATAAATCAAAATAGGTAAATTTTAATTCAATGCAATATAATAGACAGACTTATCTTTTTCAATATAATAATTAATTTTCATCTTATGTTATATATGTATGTAGATGTTTGCTGTTGTAGAATTCTCTGAAAAAGACGGAGGCGGACTGGCATTAGTTAATTCTAAATGGTTAATTCCTAGAAAAAAGGAAGTTTTTTGGCCTCCCATAAAAGACACCATACAATACAATAAATTTGTACGTGCAGCAAGTCAGAGTATTGGTAAAGAATGGATTGTGTATGGAATAGGGAAAATTTTTTATGAAACTGGTATGTAATATTTAGAAGGTTATTTTAGTGTTTTATTGAAATATTCTGATTAAACTGGTAGAAAAGAGCACATACATTTACTAAAACTATATATGCTTAGTATTTAAATATATATATGTCGGAGAACAAGAGGAGTGATGATCTGATTGGTGGATGTGGAGAGTGGGGGAAAGCAAGGGGACGTCCAGGCGAGGAGCGAGTGAGCAGTTGATGTAGAATGATTAATGAGTGAAGTTGTATTATTATTCATTTAATATAAAATAAAGTTGAATTTAGTGAAGTGTTATTTCTTTAATAATGGATCCCTTATTACCAAGTGACAAAGTGCGTGAATCTTTACAAGCAGAGTCATTGCATAATCTTTCTTCAATATCAGAAGTGGGATACCCTCAAACGCCAGAGTCTCGGTGGAAAGTTATGTTCGAAGAACAAAGCAAATTAATGGCGGAATTGATTCAAGTCGCTAAGGGGTCACCTAATAATTCCCTAACACTGCCAGAAATTAACCCAGATCTATCTGAAGCGGATCCTCATGCATGGTGTACCACTATAGATGCTTGTTTCTCCGAATGCCCAATAAAGGGTGGAGCTTTGATCCTTGCCTTGAGTAAGGCCCTTAAAGGGACAGCTAATTCGTGGCTTTCGCAAGTTTCATACGCAGATATTACTTGGCCACAATTTAAAGAAATTTTTTGGAATCGATATGATTCACCAGAAACAAGTGCCGCGACGCTTATTAATGTCAACAATAGTCGTCCCAAGGACAACGAGAGTTATGCTGCTTATGCTGTTCGTTTGTTGTCAACATTAATGTCAAGGTGGAATAATAAAGGAACAGAAGAAATAGCTGTATCCTTTGTTTTGGCTCGACTTTCGCAAATTGAGCCTCGATTGGGACGATTAGCTTTTACTACATCGATTACATGTAGAAATAAGTTATTGCAAGAATTAAAGGCATTTTCTCTGTCAAAGAGAATGTCCGAACAAAACATGGTTGAAGTTACCCCGAAGCGAGCAAAATACGAAGGCAAGTTGTCAAAGATAAAATGCCATACTTGTGGGAAAATGGGTCACAAGGAGGCTACATGTTGGTTCAAGATACGAAACAATGATTCTCGTGGCAATCTGGGGGGAACAAGTAATAAGACGAACATCAAAAATCCGGTAATTTGCTTTCGATGTGGTGAGTCAGGACACATATCAACACACTGCTCCAAGAAAACTCAAGATCGAGTTAATATGGAAGCAGAGACAGTCGGCAATTTGAAGGAGCGCCGAGTCGACGTATGTGAAGTAAATAGTGTTCAAGGAGAGTTTCTAAATAATGGTGAGTCGTTTCCCTTCTATTTTGATTCTGGAGCAGAATGCTCTCTTATTAAGACTAAAATAGCTGAGAGATTAGTGGGAGAGCGTAAGAATTTTCTTATAAGTATCACTGGAATAGGACAGTCGATTGTGAGCAGTACTGAACAAATATTAAGCGAAATATTTATAGACGGTATACAATTGAAAGTATTGTTCTATATTGTAAATAATAGTGATATGAAATATGATATCATTATTGGACGCGAAATTTTACTTTCCGATGTTATAATTAGTTTGTCTAGAGGGCGATTTAGTATTAAACCGTTAGGAAGGATCAATTGTTGCTCTGTTACTAAATTAGAGAAAATAAATACTGACGTGGGTCCTTTAGATAGACAGAAATTAATTTGTATACTAAAACAATATACACACATCCTCATTAACGGATTACCAAAAATTCGCGTAAATACCGGAGAATTTCGAATTAATCTTAAAAATCCTCAACTAGTGGTACGCAGACGCCCATATCGGTTTAGCTCCACAGAAGTAAATATAATGCGAGATAAAATAACAGAAATGTTAGAAGCCGGAGTTATCAGACCCAGCAATTCTCCCTTTGCTAGTCCGGCGTTGCTTGTGAAGAAAAAGGATAATACCGATCGGTTAGTAATAGATTACCGCGAGCTTAATGAGAATACTGTACCTGATAATTATCCCCTGCCTCGTATTGATGAACAAATTTCACGGTTAGCGTCGGCTAAATATTATACCTGTCTGGATTGTGCGAGCGGTTTTAATCAAATACCAATACTTGATCCTAAAAGCATAGAATGTACGTCATTTGTAACTCCAGAAGGACAATATGAGTATACAGCCATGCCGTTTGGCCTGAGAAATGCTCCAAGCGTATTTCAGAGAGCAGTAGCACGGGGCCTAGGTGACCTAACTTTTCGTTACGTAATTTTATACATGGATGATATTCTCATTCCTTCGACTTCTATTGATGAAGGGCTTGTGAGACTACGCGAGGTACTAGCGGCGTTATCTACGGCAGGATTTTCCTTGAAACTCGATAAGTGTTCCTTCTTAAAAGAAAAGGTACACTACTTAGGTTATGAGATCACAGGCGGTAAAATTGGCCCTAATCCTGGAAAAATTAATGCATTGACAAGTTTACCCCCGCCAACAAATGTTCACCAACTACGACAATTCGTAGGGCTTGCCTCGTATTTTAGAAAATTTGTGCATAATTTCTCGATTATCATGACTCCTTTGTTCGTATTAATCTTTGGTAAAGAATTTGTATGGAATGCAGATCACGAGTTTGTTAGAAAAAAAATAATAAGCATTCTAACTAATAAACCTGTCCTTGAAATATTTAATCCAGATTATTCTATCAAATTGCACTGTGATGCTAGTTCTGACGGATACGGTGCTATTTTATTTCAGAGGAAGATAGATCAGTTATACGTGATAGAGTATTTTAGTAAACGCACTACTAAGACGGAATCTAAATATCATTCGTATGAACTTGAGATCCTAGCCGTGGTAAATGCAGTCAAACATTTTCGCTATTACCTACATGGACGTCATTTCGTGATAGTTACAGATTGTAACTCTTTGAAAGCCTCCCGTAAAAAAAAAGAGCTTTGTCCTCGGATTTTTCGCTGGTGGGCTTATTTACAGTCATTTGACTTTGATATAATTTATAGAGAAGGTAGAAGAATGAGGCACGTGGATTTTTTATCTCGTAATTTAGGCCTTGACAAGTCTAACGCTATCCCTATCAACTCTTTCCGTGTAGAACAAAAACGGGTAAATATAGCTAATCTTTCCGCCGATTGGTTGATAGCCGAACAAATTAAGGATAATGAAATCCAATTGGTGATAAATAAATTAAAGAATAAGATATTGTCTCAAGATGTAGCTGGTACGTATGAAGTATGCGATGGTGTGCTACATCGAAAGATACAGCATAACGGTAAGACCTTATCCTTACCAATAGTACCGCGAGAGTATCGTTGGTCTGTAATAAACCATGTCCATGAAGCAGTCATGCACCTTGGTTGGGACAAGACTTTAGAAAAAGTATATGAAAGCTATTGGTTTGAACATATGGCAAAGTATGTTCGAAAATTTGTCGACAATTGTATCACATGTAAAATTTCAAAAACTAATGCGGGTCGAGTACCTGTTGAACTTCATCCTATAGAGAAAATAAGTATTCCTTGGCATACAATGCACATAGATATTTCTGGAAAATTAAGTGGGAAAAATGAACAGAAGGAATACCTAATAGTTTTAATTGACGCTTATACTAAATTCGTTTTGCTATTTCATTCATTACGTCTTGATACTTCAGCCGTGATTGAAGCTCTTAAGTCTAGTGCATCGTTATTTGGCGCTCCCACCCGAATAATAGCTGATCAGGGAAGATGCTTTACTAGTAAGGATTTCAAAGAATTCTGTGATAAACATAATATTCAATTGCATCTTATTGCTACGGGTTCCGCACGCGCTAATGGTCAGGTTGAATGAACTATGGGTACTCTAAAAGGTATGCTGACTTCTGTAGAAACTTCTAGTCGGTCGTGGCAAGATTCATTGAAAGATATACAAATAGCTTTAAATTGCACAATCAACCGCGTAACTAAGACTAGTCCACTAGAATTGTTATTGGGACGTATTGCTAGACCCCTTAATCTGTTAACTTCCAATGTAGATGAAGAGATCGTTAATGTTGCCAAAGTGCGAAAACAAGCAGAAGTAGGGATAAACGAAAATGCAAAATATAATAAAGCTCTTTTTGATCGCAATAAGGCTAAGGTAATTAATTTTGAAGTAGGGGACTTGGTATTAATTCAAAACGAAGAAAGAAATCAAACAAAGTTGGACCCTAAGTTTAAGGGACTATTCAAAGTGCTAGAAAAGCTGATAGGTGATCGTTATCTGTTAGGTGCATTAAAAGGTAATAGGAAGTACAAATATGCTCATGACCGATTGAGGAGGATGCCCTTGGGAGGGCCACCCCCAGAATTAGATTTTGATGAACTAAGTTCTGCTGCTGAAGAAATGCAGGGAATGTCTGAACATTGCGAAAATAATGAAAATGATTAAGCAATAATGTTATTCGTAGTCGTAACTGCGACTCATTCTTGAGTTGTTCAGAGAGCGATGGGCGAAAGTATAGTGAACTTAGTAAAAGAAAAAAAATTTTGTTATTAATAATAAATATTTCTGTTACCCAATACTGTTGTATTTGAAATTTGTTTAGAATAAACATGAGGACATGTATTCGTCAGGAAGGCCGTGTCGGAGAACAAGAGGAGTGATGATCTGATTGGTGGATGTGGAGAGTGGGGGAAAGCAAGGGGACGTCCAGGCGAGGAGCGAGTGAGCAGTTGATGTAGAATGATTAATGAGTGAAGTTGTATTATTATTCATTTAATATAAAATAAAGTTGAATTTAGTGAAGTGTTATTTCTTTAATAATGGATCCCTTATTACCAAGTGACAAAGTGCGTGAATCTTTACAAGCAGAGTCATTGCATAATCTTTCTTCAATATATATATAACATATTCTGGTTATTTTTAACTATCAAAATATTTAATTGACGTATCGTAATGATCTTTCATAATTATTATTAGTACAAATTTCTTACTGATTCTCAAATATTAAGCTTGCGTACTCTTAAATACTGAATACTCATTCACCAGTCCAATCTATACTTTATTCTTATTTATTTACTATAAAGTTTAAAATTACTTTAAATAAAAATTCAATTTAATTTAATATTCTATATGTTAATATTTATTTACATATTTTTAGATGATTATGACAAGGCTAGACAAAAATTAAAAGCTGCAGAATTAACAATTAAGTGACTTAAATACAGATAGTGAAATGAAAAGGATAAGAAAACCATCAAAACGCATATTGGACAGTAGTAGTGATGATGAGGCTCCTTCAAAATTTGAAAGACCACCAAAAATTAAATGCAATCTCATGAAACGTCTAGGTTAGCATACTACATATACCTTTTTTAGATTGTATAAAATTACAATAGTTTATTGTAATAGCATAGTTTAATTTACATATTTATGTAATGGTACTATAAAAATAAATTTTATTTGTAGATAATATTCAGGAAAATACAGAAATCACAAGAAAAACAACTCAATCTAAATATGTTGCTAATGTAAACGGTACAAATGATAATTGTATTTCAATTATAAATCCAAAAGTCGCTATAGAAACATCAACGTCTAACAGTTGTGGATGCAACAAGCAAGGTATATATAATTTAGTATATATAGAAATTGTTTATATTTAGTGGTAAACGTGTTCTTATTTTTTTGTTGTACTGCCAAAAATATTAGAAAAAATGGTCAAAATTGAGATTCAAAACGAGCAAATTTTGAATGTATTGAGCTATATAAAAGATAATAATGGAACTCTAAAGGTCTCTATTGTTACCTATATTGACAAATAAATTACCTTTCAAAGTACCTTTGAATAGTATGGAAGAAATTTTACAGGTGGAAGAAGTTTTGTCAATTGAAGAAGATTTCATTTCAGTGGTAAATTATTATAGAATGTATACTTGGTTTTTTTTCCTTCATCATTCAGCATAAATAGAAGAGAATTAGTTACAAGATAATAATTTTTTAAATGATCGCAATAAGGAAGGAAATCAGTCAATGTAGTCGACTGGAGTTTATCCTATTTTACTTTTCAGAGTTCTTATCTTACATCTTTGGGAGGAAGCAGTATAACAGCTCGAACAAACCGCATTTTGCGAAAATTATTAACAGATGATCTAGCTTCCACTTTTAGTTTTTACGGCCGCAATAAACGAGATTTTCACTTCTTAAAGTTATCGAAACTTATCATATGTAAGTAAATTGGTCAAATCATTTGTCAGTTCTCATCGCATAAAAATAAAGTAATTAATTTTAATTGCATTGTTAAAACGTAACTTTTACTTAATTTAATTCTAGCTTCAGTTAAAACTGGGAATCCTCAATCCACTGATCAACAAATCGAAGATGCTATAAAAGTATGGCTAAAGCATGCACCACAAAGATTAAATAAGATTAAGAAAGCAGAAACTACTAATGTGTAATAAGTATGTTGCGGAAGAAATCTATAGTAGGTAAAAGACAATTGCATAGGAGAATAGCAAGTGCAGTTAAACAATTCGTAAATGAAATCGATAATGAGAGTACTGCTTCAGGATCTATCTCATATTCACCTACTGTATATCAACATTTATCAGTTAATGAGGAAGAAACTAGTCAATTACCTAGTCATTTGGACAAAAATAAATTAACACAAAGTGATGTAGAGCTTGATATACCGCTAATTACTTCACTTACCGAAAAAGCAATTTTGCCCAATTTGCTTAATTCGGAGGACGACGAGATTTACAATAAGATTGATTTACATTCATCTTTAGCTTATTGGGCAAGTGTCAAGCATAAAGTAGCACAAGTTGCTGTAACTGACTTGCTCCATATCCTATCGCCTTATCACAAAAATTTACCTTTAGACTGTCGCACTTTACTTAAAACTTCTACGAATACAGAAGAAACAAGAATGGAAATTGGAAATTATAAACATATAGGTTTAAAAAGAGGGTTAAATAATGTATTAACTCGTATACAAATTTCAAATTTAAGTAACAAAATGTTGCATCTTTCTTTTAATATAGATGGGCTACCTTTGTTCAATAGTAACAAATTGCAATTTTGGCCTATATTATGTTTAGTTAAAAATTTAAAAGATTCGTCTCCATTTATAGTTACCTTATTTTTTGGAACATCTAAGCCAAAACTTCTTGAAGATTTTTTAAATAATTTCTTAGTTGAACTTTATGATATTTTAAATAACGGTTATTCATTTAATGGTAGTATTTTCGAAATTAAAGTGCACAGTTTTGTATGTGACGCCCCTGCAAGGGCATACATCAAATGTGTTAAAACTCATAGTGGTTATTCAGCGTGTGATAAGTGCGAAGAAGTAGGTGAATACTATGGAAGGGTTGTATTTTTAGGAACGAAAGCAGTGCGAAGAACTGATAACTCATTTAGTTTAAAATCTGACGAAGAACATCACATAAGCGATTCTCCCCTATTACGATTAAACATAGGCATGGTTTCGTTGTTTCCTATTGACTACATGCATTGCGTTTGTATAGGTGTTATGAAAAGGCTGTTAGAAAATTGGATATCAGGAAAGTTAACTATTCGTTTACATAGTAATATAGTTAAAATCATTTCTGATAAGCTATTACAGGCAAGGCAATACATCCCCTTAGAGTTTAATAGAAGGCCAAGGCAATTATCAGAATTGTCTTATTGGAAGGCAACTGAATTAAGAACTTTCTTAATATATCTTGGTCCTGTTATATTGGAAGATCAATTAGATATAGCAGTATATGAACATTTTCTTTTATTGCGCTGTGCAATTACAATTCTTTCATCAAAAAAGCACATATTAAAGTTTGGAGCTGACTTTGCAGGCTATCTTTTGAAAATATTTGTTACTCACTCGAAAAAGATATATGGTAAAGAATTTCTGGTTTATAATGTTCATATGTTATGTCATTTACACGAAGACGTTAAAAATTATGGACCTCTCGATGAGTTTTCCTGTTTTCCTTTCGAAAACTTTCTTGGTCAATTACAACGTCTAGTTAAATCTCCAACAAACCCATTGGCACAGGTTTATCGTAGATTAAGTGAACAAAATCAATTTATTATAACTGTTGATTCTTTAAACAATCGAGGTAATATTCATTATTTTGAACATGTAGCTGGCCCTACTTTGAACAGACTTGATATTTTCAAACAATTTAAGAAATTGGTATATGAAAAAGTATCTTATTGCAGAAAAATGTATAAATCTTTAGATTGTTTTTTTATTTCTACGATTAACACAGTTGTTCAAATTGAAAATATTATTGTCACTTCAAATAATAATACGGTAATACTCGGCAGAGAGTTTATGACATACAATAACTTCTATAATTATCCAATCGAGTCGAGTATTCTTAATATATTCATAGTAAAAGACTTAACAGAGTTGAATATCTGGTATCTATCAGATATAAATAGTAAATGTCTTCTATTGCCTTCTAATAGACTATCAAATAGTTTTGTATGTTTTCCACTTCTTCATGCTACCTCATAATAATATTGTAATCATTATATATTTTAGTTAAGCGTATAGAGAAAACTTTAAAAAATATTTGATTGTAATAAATTTTCTCATTCATTTAACCTAGTTTTTTAATTATATTTTACTGAAAGTTCAAATTACAGAAGCCTATTTTTCACACCAACGTCAGAAATATACATATATTTGAGCGCTAATAAAACATATGACACCTCACAGAGAATTATATTTTCTACTAGCTTTAAACAAATATATATGTATATATATCCTATAGATGAATATTCATATTGAACGTCATAAAAACGTCTTTTAAACGTTATCAAAGTCAAAAAGACGTATTTTAAACTTTATACAAGTCTCGAAATGGATGTAAAAATAACGTCAAATATCTGCTATACGCATGACGTCTTTTGTCTTGACTTATAAAGTCAGAAAAACGTCATGAAAACGTTAATTAGATACAAAAATGACGTCACTTAGGTCATTAAAGCGGCGTTTTTATAACGTCATTATGACGATACTTTGCTGCCTGGGATAGAAAGAATTTCTTAATATAATAAATAATACTGGATTATTAGCATTTTTAAGACAAGACAATAACAGCCAAAATTAATGTTATATCTATATCTTTTTGAATGAAGTTGCAATAACAAATATAATTTTAAAATGTATATCTCTATTTGCTGTCTTAAAAATATTCTTGAATATGTTCTTTTCAGATATCTTTTGTTAGCTTTTTTTCATTTTAACCTCTTATACACAAGATATTTTAATTGTATATCACAACCAAGTTTTATCACTATTATAACATATTTAAATATTCGCATTGCCATAATAGTACAACGAACTGTGAAGATAGAAAATGTATTTAATATACTAAAAATAAACTGGACTATCAATCTCTATATTAATTAAATAAAACCAATAACAGCCACAAATGATATTTAAGTCTATATCCTAGATTACTTAGAATTAAGTTGAAAATGAATTCAAAGAGTATTTCTATTTGCTGCTCTAAACGTCCTTAAATATTTTCTTCTTAGATATCTTTTGTTAACTTTCATATTTTTGGCCACTTACTACAAGGTTTTTTGTATATAATATGAGCGAATTAACACTATAATATAGCATGTTTAAACATTCACACTGCTATAACAGGACTAGGAAATGTAAAAATAAGAAATATACTTAATGTACTAAAAATATAGCGAACTACCAGTCTTTAATTGTTAAATAAAACTAATAACATCCACGAATGATACTTAAGCCTACATCTTTTTGAATCGAGTTAAAATTATAGAATTGATTTCAAAGAATATCTCCATTTACTACTCTAAAGGTACTTCATTATTTTTAGTTTAAGTATACCTTCCGTTATCTTTCTTCACTTTGCTCACTTATGTGTAAGTATTGTTAATATTACATAAGCAAATCAGCACTGCCGCATAAAGACTTTAACTATTTACACTGCCATAACAAAGCTATGAAATACAAAGATAGTAGCAATGTAGCTGTAATTTTTGTTGAAAATTTGTTTTAAAGCATATGAAATTCGTTACTGCTTCGTATTAAAATTTTAGAATGGAAATCAATCGAAGCCTCAATTTTAATAGTTATATCATTTACGGTTACTTTAAATCTGTTTGCCTAATTACTGGACAAGAAAATACTATAGAATGCCTTTCTCTATCCATAATCCTTAAAATAATGCTTTTACATTAAGAATATATTTACACTAAACACATAGCCATATGCAGTCTTACAATTGTACTAAGGTATATATCCCATCTCTTACATAAATCCTCTAATGAACAACGCTATAAGTCTTATCTCTTTGAAAAATCTTGGTAGTCCAAATATTTATATAATTGTAAATGAAAATAACATAAAATAAAAACTTTAAATATGAAACTTATTCCTTTGTAAATGTAGCCAAGTTCTTATTTGAGCTACATTTCTCTGCTGCAAGCATGGCGTTGAAATTATAAGCTCTTGAATTTCCCTGCTATGAGGCATTTGGCTTCCCTTGTTCAAAGATTTACCAAAAGCAGCTATTACAGCATTCTTTGATTCTTCTGTCCACGTACTCCTAGCTCTCTTCTTTACTCTGGAGTCTTTAATTAGAACATGTTTATTTGTAATTCAATTAAAACTGCATTTATCATGAAAATATATTAACAGAAGAATATATAAGCTTACCGTTACATTGACTGCCTGTATTAGATCGATTTTCATACTGTGGATTTTCAACATCGCTTCTTTCTAAGAAGTGTAAGTAAAACAATTAAAATTAATATTAATACAAATTTAATTTTGTAATGTTATGTATAATTATTATTTCCAAAAAATATATTTAAAATTGAATAAACTTTTCAGATATTAATTTATTTTATTCGTTCTTCTATACATACCAGGACTTAAATTATTTCTTGCCAAGGCTTCAATATTTACTGAGCTATCATCATTTTCATTTAACATTTCAGTGCTGGCAGTAGAATCATGGTTATTATCTATTCTTTCATCATCACCTTCATCGACACCTTGAGCTATTTGTAGTAATTTTGAAATAGCCAATATATCTTTTGACACCAATGGCTGCCTGTAGTGTTGCATATGAATTTTTTCATGATGTCCCATGAAATTTGTTAAATCCGTCACTTCATTGGAATTTAAATTTAAAGAGATACACGTTGTCGCAATGTGTTTCCTTAATTCCGTAGCTCTGAGAGTTTCAGGATTTTTAGGTTTACAATCGTAAGCAAATTTTCTCATTAAATGACAGGCGTTCAAATGTTTTTCAATCATATTGTCATGACCGGGTAGTCCAAATACATATTTATTTTTTTTGTGTACTCGTGCTTCTTTTCGATATTTAAGTATTGTTTCAATACTTTCAAGCATAACAGGATCTAAGAGAACTGCCACTGTACGTCCTAGCTTACCTCTAATCAGAAATCTAACATAACGGTTCGCTACATTTTTGGCTTTTTCACTCAATTTATCATATAGTTCTGAATATGTTTTTTTATTAATTCGCTCGTAATTATTAAAATCATCGATTATTATTCTTTCCAGCTCTCCTGGCCGACGTCTATTGAAAAGTTGGATAGAAGTTAATGTAGCCTCTGCTAAAGAGTGCCAAGCGTCATATGAAAATCTATTTTTCAATATTTTCAAAGCTTTCGATTGTCTTTCCACTAAATAATCAGTCAGCTTCTTAATATCCTCTTTTGATGGAAGAATAATTTTTTTATGTCTGCGAAACATCGATTGTGATTCGATCACAGTTTTGTTTATTTCAGATGTATAATTAGATTTTTTTACTTTTAAAAAGTTTTCTGCATCTCTTTGCTTATCTAAATGTTTATTTTTAATACATTCGGATATATAAATCAATCCAACATCTGATATCAGTGTACCTAATGTAGAGGCAGTTTTGGGTGAAAGATACAGTTCTCTTTCGTTATCATATCTTCCAATTATATTAACAGATTGTATAAACGAATCGTAATATATTGGATTAAACATACATGAAAGGCTTTCAATTTCGGTACGCAATGATTTTATTGTTAAGAAGCAACGTGCAAGGAGTCGTAGGTGCGATCGAATCATTTTAAAATGATGAGAAGAGTGCTTGTATTTATTGCACAGATGGTTTCCATAAATTATAATAAATTCATCATTTCTAATAATCGATGTGACTATGTCTTGACGCAAAGGCGGAAAAAAAACTTTATATTTCAAAGTTCTCGATGCTTTATCATGACAATTAGGAATTAATCTGCGGCCTAGGACTTTCATCGTATGACTGTTTTTACTATTACGTCCACTACATTGTCTTACGTGAATATGAAATGTCGTTTTAACCAGAAACGATTTGCACTATGGGCATGGAATATAGTTGTCCGCATTTTTTGGTTTATTAACATTTGGTCTTCTGCTCACTACAAACTTACATGTTTCTATACTTGCAGTTGTGTTTTGAACAAAGTTTCCTTTTTTCCTAATTTCATTTATAATACTTTTTCTTTCACGACTGTTTTTAGGGAGAATAGAAAAACGATTAACATCAGGTTCCATAGATGTTTAGTTTCTAGATGTCTAGCTAATTTTGAATAAAATTTGCTGCAATATAGACAACAATTTTTTCTCGTTCCTTCACTATGGCATTCCACAGGAATTTTTTCAGCATTGCGAATAGCAGTACCAACTAACTTGTCACTTAAAGATATGTTCATACCACATGAGTCTGCGCTTTTCTCGATAGTTTTATCTCTAACATTTAGTAAACTTTCTTTTGAGCGAGCACTTTTATCTGAAGGTACATATAATCTTTATCACTGTCGTGGTTACTATTTACATCATTTTCCTCATTCGATTGATCTGAAAAACAAAATGGTTTTTGTTTTTATAAGTTTAAAGCTTATAGAGTCACTTAAAAATCTACTTATGATGTTATATTATTTGGATGCTAAATTTTATATAGGATAATAAAGTGCCTAATTTTACATAATTCTTATAATACTTTACAAATTTTGAAATTATTATGCAATTTAAAATAGTAAGCCAATTTTAACTATACTTTTTGATAGTATGCCATTTCATAAATATTGAAAAATTTTTCATTCTCTCAACAATTTTTACAGTGCAGCCTATATGATATAAATATTCTTTTTAAATATATTACGTTATGTTAATTCTCACCACGAGGAATTGCCCTAGTTTTACCATCCTGAATATTGGTTGTGAATTGCTTTACTGCAAACAAAAACAAATATAAATATGAAAAATTTAGTCAATTTGGTTTATAATATTGTGTATTTGTATTTACCATTTATCTGTTTTGGTAATGGAAGAATAATATCACTTATTATACAAGGCTTAAAAGGCGTAGACGATACAATATTTAATGTTTTTAGATCGAATGAATTACAATCGATTATCAGTAATACTGAAGCATCTTGAAAATGAGGATTGTTATTATTGTCATTAGTACCATTTAGTCTCATTTCCCCTAAAATAATTATAATATGATTCTCTCGTGCATTGTAGTAGTAAAATTCAAATGCTATTTTACATAGAGGATTGCATTTTACCTTCTGGATAGTCATTGAATGTGGTTGACTCACACGTTGCCAAATCTACAATATGTTCTTGCTCTGAAGTATTTGAACAAATATTTTCAATGGTATTGGATATCATTATTTCACCTATAATATAATATAAGTTTACTACATAGTAACCATTAATACTCAAGCGTATAAGGTTTACCTTCAGATAAGATTTTACGGGGATATTGTTTATAGATGAATTTATCCGTTTAATAATTGAAAGGCTCCTGAATTTCTCCTAAAAGTGAAAACGTAAAATTAAATATGCACTGAAATAGGTAAAAAACCAACATATTAAAACAAAAGTAAGGATTAATTCTTACTTGCTGGAAAGTCAATGAATGTGATAGGCTCACGGCACGCCAATTCTATGATATTTTCTTGCTCTGAAGCATTTAAATCATTTTTTTCATGAATAACAAATTTTTGGTCATCTTCTGATGAAGATAAAACAGCAGAAAAACCAACAAACTAATCAAATTTATTAGAAACCTAGCAACAACATCATAAATCTGTACCATAATTTCATACTGTAATGTAAAAATAAAAAGATTCGTGATTTTCACGATGCATAATCAAAACATTATGGACACTGTGCTAAATTATTTTGTACCCATTTTAGTTAACTTCACTTCATACTTTTTTCACCCCTTTAGACCATAGTATTGGTTAGAGAAATGAGAGGAGAAGAAATGAAGTTAACTTAAATAAGAAGATATCATCAATTCGGCATGGTGTATCTGAGCGAGAACTAGAATATAATTTACAATAAACACTTTGCCATTGACCTGCAAATAAAACACGTGGGTCATTTGGTGCATAATGTTTTCAATACATTAAAATGAATTTATTCCCCTACCTGATTTATACTAAAAAACAGTTAGAGAATTGAGTTTTAAATATTAGAATTATATAAAGTTTTAGTTGTGTAATATTAAATAAAATTCACAAGAGATTTTTTGGACTTTTTTGTACAGTTTTTGGTCATAAAATTCAATATGGGTGCAAATAACCTATAAAAATGGTTAGATGGTGTTGAAAAAGAATGTCCCGTTAACAGATTAAAACATTTTAGAAAAATTTAAACATTTAATATTTTAGTAATAATATTTTAAGTATAATTCTTTATTGAACAAAGCATTGTAAATTACAAATGGATATAATATGAAAAATGATTTAATAATGCCAGTTATTTTTCGCTCTTTTAAGGCTAAGATTCGTTAAAAATGCATATATAATATTATCAGTCCAATTTTTCAATCTCAGTGTAGTTTTATAAAAATATTTTCAGATAAGCTATTTAAACCTTTTCCTTATAATGAACAATGTGAAAAAGTGATAATTTATTACGGAAAACTCATTTTGAAACATTGACTTTTAATTAATTATTTGTGTCATTATTGTGAAACAAAAATGAAAAATTTGCTGTTTCGTATTACCTGCTCTTATATATTTCATCTTATCAGCTCTTATTGGATTCAATTTCACTTTTGGTAAATTATATTTCATATTTTTTAAAATACTGGATATAATTTTGTATTCGTCTGAAAAGGTTAAGATTTTACAAAATATAAAGTAATTATTTATTGGAGGTTACTGAATTTGTAAGAATGAAACAATATCAAACATTTCAGATGATTTAGAGATAAAAACGTCCGTAATATCAAATGACACTACTGTCTTTAATTCAAAATTTTGTGTTCTCATTACCTGATTATTATATGTATGTAAACGCTCAGTTAATTAACAATCTAATAAAATTCTTTTTATTATTTCACACTGAAGTGTCTGAATTAAAATTCTAATGAAAATACAAATATTCGAATATTTTTTGTGATGTTTACATATGTGGATTGTATTGTCAAAAATACTTATTTCCAAAATGCTTAAAATTATCATTTTATTTAAAGAAAGCTCTGCTTTCAAAAGTTACTAATAATGTAATATTTGCTAATTTAATTATTATATTGAACCACAACGGGTTCCAGCAATGTCCAGCTAAAAGGAGGTTATGAGATTGATCTTATAGCAGAAATCCTCTAATTCAATAATATGTTCCCTGTAATATTTTCTGCATTAAGACTACATTTATAAATAAAAAGAAACATTTCCTTGTATATCGAAAATATCCAAAACATTCTAGTTAGCAAAACTGAGCGACTACATAGTACATTGTTGGAAATTTATTCATTGATCATTCAGCTAACATTACTTCATCAGTTCTGTGCTAAATTTCAGTACTGCGCAAAGGGAATAATTAAATTTATCACACTATAGTTACATGTATAAGATTTCTGTTTCAACTTTCTTAATATCTCGAAAATTAAAAAATAATATATATAAAATGCAGAAATTAATTTAAGGTGGGAGTTATAGGATTTAAAGCAAGATAGACACAAAATAGAAATATGTTATTAACTTTTACTAATTTAATAGAGGCCTTCACAAAATATTTTTAAATGGCCTCCCTATTTTTTTATTGCATACTCATGTAGTTCATTTTAAGTGTTTCGCAATACATTTTTAAAATTTATCATTTCAGTCTGTTGTTCTTTAGACATTTTGAATTGATATTGCACATATGTATATATTTAGCTAACTGAAGCATTTAGCATGATTACTACTCTACTTACTTAAAATTGCTGGCTTACTTATAATTTCGAATTGAAAAACATATGTAGTGATCAATTAGGAAAATTGATAAAATGAAAGTTATTCAAGAAATTTCTTTAAACTACAGGAGTACTATAATGAACATTATGACTTCATTTAAGCAAAAGTCTATTTTTATATAACCTTCAATAATTTGCTCCAGATTAACTTAATACTATCATAACAGACGTATATTTCATATCAGCAAAAAGTACTTTACAATTATGTACTGAAGTGATTTATTACTGAGATACTTAGGTAATCCAAAACTTTTAAGACACTATGTATATTACAAATTATTTATAGTATGTTCTAATAAACTGTCTTAGTGAACAAAATTATATATACATTTATGTATAAATCTGGCATTAAAGTAAATATATATCAGTATTTACTCAAATTAAGTAATTATATAATGAACTCTGATTCTCTATACATATATAATATTGGTAAGTAGCGAAACTTTTGGGGAAATACAACTTATGATATTTAACAATCTGTTAAACATAGAAATGTACCTTTCTATCAAAGGATCAAGAAACGTATTTATTATAAAATGTTATAAACAATATTTTTTTTAAGACCATTTACCCATAGAAAATTAAAACAATGCATTTTGAAACAAACAATGATAAAACAGAAAAAAATCAAATTTTAAATTGAATTTAAGCAAGAACAACAAATTTAATCATTTTGATCACAATGAATCTAAATTGCAGTATTTTAAAAGCATTAGTATTTTATTTCGAAATTTTAAGATTAAACATAAACATGCATTCAATATACAATACCACCTATACCATGAGCTATAGTAATGAAAAGAAATAAAAAAGCAAAAGGCGTAGTTTAATTTCATTGCTTTTAAACACATTTAACAATGAAAACTATTCAATGATCAACATACTTTATTTTGTTATTATTAGATTCTAAAGTTTGTACTAATAAAATAATGTGAAGAGTCAGTTAGAGCTATCTTTTACTAGTTGCAACTATTATTGCGTAAGTTCTATAAGTTAACGCAGTGAAGAGTAGACCCAATATATGTTTAAAATAGATAACCGATATAAATGTGTTACTTAATTATATATAATTTTGTTCGCTTTATTAAAGCATTAATAAATTTTAATAATAATACTCACTGTGAGTAAAATAAATTTTGTTTTTTATTTCAGAACTGCAATCTGTATGTTTCATATTTAAAATATTATAGTTTTCTCCATCAATGTATAACGCAAACATTTTTGAACTGTCAACTTGTACTTCCGTAGCCATTGTAGCTGAAAATCATTATAATTTAACATAAATATAAGAATCACACTAGACATTTGGTTTTGGTTTCTGAAAGATTTCTTAATATTAGCATGCAAATTTCACGCTTAAGCTCAGCAGCATATATAATTTTTGTTATAAATGAAAAAATGAAAATTGGTAATTTAATTTATGAAACTGTATGACTGTGGATAATCTACAATGCACGTTAACGAGGGATATGGTTTTGTATAAAAATCTGCATAGAAATTTTTTTATGGCTACTTATAAGATCTATCCGGTTGTTTTGGATTGACTATTATTTCTGAAAAATATGTCATATTACCGTGACTTTTGCAAGCTAAATGTTTACTTTATTATAAAGCTATTTTATCAAAATTTATTATTAAAAACTTACCTTATTTTTTGGTAGCTTTATTAGCGTAACGAGATCTAGTCCGAAGAGTACCGGAAGGAACAACATATATTCATTATGAATCAATTTAGAGGAAGTATAACGGATATACATATACCTAAAACGTAACATCTTTCTAGAAGGATAATCGAATTATCTAATAGATATTTTAAAATTTCCTTAATACCTAAGTACCGAACAAATAAGTGCAAGCGCCTAGTAAGGGTAAGTCCGACCAAAACCTGTAAGGTAAAATTTTACCATGTAGGATTGCCAATTTGCTGTGAATAAGCCAATCAGAATACGTATTTTCGAAAAATTGGCAATCCTACATGGTAAAATTTTACCTTACAGGTTTTGGTCGGACTCACCCTACAGTTAAGTTCATTACTTTGTTCAGTCGGGATTAAGTAAAAGTGCCAACGTACACCCTCTGTTCACAAAATCTCAAATATATTTTTATTTTGAATGTTTAAGGCATGAAATTCTATAGGTTTTAAGTTGATTTAAAAATAAAAATGATGTATTGAGGAAAAAAACTTTGGGAAAGCTATTACTGATATTAAAATTGATGTTGGTACTCCTGCTGATTCCTAACATAGGGTCGGTGAAACGTTCGCTAATGCTATGCTGGAAACCTAAAAATTCGAAGCTAAAACAGCAATGACCATTCTAAATAGACGACAATTCCACGTAAACTGATAAATTATACCTGTTCGAGATCGGGAGGAGCAACAATGCTGAGAAGTAGATTCCACATTTTTGCTATATCTCCCTGTCTCTATTGCGTTCACAGGAAACGGCTAGACCAACAGCGTGTAGCCGCTCCACCTGTCTCTCTCTATCTCGCACCGCGGCGCGCTTGCGTGTCTACAGGCCCTGGCGCGTCGCGGCCGCGGCAGAGCTTGCGCGCCTGACCACTTGGTGGCCAGCGCCACGAGCAGCTCTCTCGCTGGCAAGTTTCGTGCCGCGGAATTATATAGATGGGTCCTTGATAAGGACCCAACGCACCTCAGCCTTGCTCGACCGCTGCTTGACCGCAGCAACAGCAGCATCTTTGACGCCTCCACGGCTTCTTCTTTTGACGCCTCAACGGCAGCGCCTCCATTGGCCAGCAAACGAGCGCCTCCACTGGCGAACTCGACGGGTAGATCTTTGGTAAGTATCACCCAACCACCCACCGCCTACCAAGAGGGGACTACCCCTCTGCGGCAATATCCTCCCTCCTAAGGGAAATTTCTCCGGGGACTGCCCGGGAGAAGTTAACCCTCTCCTTCCCCTCCACACTGCCTCCGAGGACTACCTCGGACCCAGTGTTCCGACCCTCAAGTCCAGGGCTCTCGAAAGAGTCGGGTAGCGGGAGGGGTAGCAATCACCCTAGGGGTTGGGGTGCCTCGGAGCCACTATAGCTCTAGGAGAAGTAGGCCGAGGGGTAAGGGGACTTCCCCTTCCCTAAAACCACTTCTCCTATTTCGCTTCCTCCCGTGGCTGGGGATTTTACTGGGGAATACTCCAGGGAAAATTGCCCAGTCCGGGAGCTTCTAAGTCCGCGTTCCTTTCTGGGGAATTCTGTTTTCTGGGGTTCTAGGGAATCTTCGTAGACCGAAATTCCCAAGAAGTTGACGAGAGCAAATTCACTAGAAAGTCGATCATTAGTCTAGCGGTTCTTTTGTAAATATATTGTAAAATTTTTTGTACATTTTATTTATTTAAATAAAAACTCCTTTTACCTCTTATCTTTGGCTTTGAATATTTTATTCTAGAATAAGACCTTCCCTTCTTACCATAGGTTCGGAGCCAACTTGGGACATTGTTTCGCACAAATTTTTGGTCCTTCGAGCCAGATATCCTGCAAAAAACGTTCGAAGTGCATCAGTGTTCCTGAGTGGGCATTCCGGACTGTGTTTTGGATTGTGGTTTGTTCTGGAATAGAGTTTCAAAATGGCTAGCTCAGGGGAATTATTAGAAGCAATCAATTACGTGCCCATGATTCGGGATGAATTCGTTCGGTTGGTCGTTAACATCAAGAAGCGTGGAGTGCACAATTTCACCCTTCCCTTCTTGGAGGATAGGCTAGCAGCCTTAGAGAAGTGGCTTAACGTGTTGCATAAAACTCACGTTAAGATCACTACTCACACTAAACCGGCCGAATTAGCTAAAATGGAGTACGTAACCGATAGTTGGTATCAAGCGGCCCTTGATGCCCATAGTGACGCGGAAGAATTCATCCTAGGACATCTAGATGAACTTCGTTCCAATCAGGTAATGTCGTCATCAGGTCACACTGCACCTTCAGGCGAAACAAACCACATTAGGCTTCCAGTTATTGATTTACCGAAGTTTTCCGGGGATTATTTAGAATGGAACAACTTTTATGAGACGTTACGTTCCATTGTTCACGACTAAGTGTATGTCTCCGGTCGGGACAAGTTCCATTATCTAAAATCCTGTTTGCAAGGAGAAGCAGCTACGGTCATTAAATCTTTAGCGATCACTTCCGAGAACTATGAGATAGCATGGGACACTCTGGTAGCTCGGTACACTGACAATCGGATGATCACGGATACGTTCTTAGATCAAATCTCGCAAGTACCCACGCTTCGGGGTGACAATTTTAAGGTTCTGAAAGAAGTTAGGGACTCAGTTACGGTTGCTCTCAACGCCCTTAAAACTATGGGATACGGCGTCGATCAATGGGATCCCATAATTGTTCATTCGCTGAAGAACAAACTGGATGACACCCTTCGTTTAGCCTGGGAAATGTATCTGGGAAGCAGCAAGGATTATCCCTCGTTCATTCAATTCTCTGAGTTTCTAACGCGTCATATTAACTCCTTGCAATCATTAGGTAACAAACCTAAGACTTCCAAAAAGGAATCGGGGAGATCCTTGAAGTCACACGCTACTAGCGTGAATAGTACCGGGTGCGCTCATTGTGGTAGTAACCGTCTCTTGTATCAGTGCAAGGACTACCTTGCATTGACCCCTCAGGCCCGTTCAAAGTTCGCATTTTCACAGAATCTTTGCATCAACTGTCTGAGGCCCGGGCATAGTTGCTCCAATTGTTCTTCTTCGTCACGATGCAGGAAATGTAGTAAAATGCATCATACTTTATTGCATTTTGACAAATCTGGCACCGGGGGGAGCAAGGCACGGGGGTCTACCCCCGCGGTCAACTCCTCTTCCGAGCCAGAACCCTCTAGCTCGAATACTACAACACATCTTAGTGTTTCCGACACCCGATCAGTGCTATTGGCCACGTTTTCTGCCAGAATCGACGCTCATGACGGTTCTCGTATTATAGTCCACGGTTTAGTTGACACGGGCTCCGAAACTTCCTTTATTTCGGAAAATCTAGCTCAGCAACTACGGGTATCACGAAAACGTGTCAACGCGACCATTCATGGCGTCTCTCTGAATTCGGCTCAAAACGTTCGAGCAGAGGTACAGATTACGCTTCATTCTCTATCACGACACGGTGTCTCGTTGGACGTAACTGCATTGATCTTACCCAGGATTACTCAGTATATGCCTCCGACTTATTCTCCGTCGTCCTTTCCAGCACTTAGCGAAATTGATCTGGCTGATAACTTCGCTTCAATCAGGGCTCCAATTGATGTGCTCATTGGTGCAGACTATCTTGCAGCATTGATGGAAGGCCCGTACATGCATTCTCCTGATCATACGTTGCTTGCTCAGCGGACTATTTTCGGGTGGATCGTTTCGGCGGTCGTACCCAAGACTGGTCGCTCTCATAGTGTCACGGTGCATCATTGCTTTGAGGTAGAAAAAACTCTTCGCGACTTCTGGGGACTGGAAGAAGTTCCGGAAGTCAAACCCATGTCTACAGAGGACTCCCTCTGTGAACAACATCTTGTGAATACGGTATCACGCACCTCTTCAGGTCGTTTTGTCGTTGCTTTACCTTTTCGATCTGACATCGAGAAGCACAGCTTAGGTTCTTCCTCTCGGGTAGCAGAGAAAACCTTAACACGAATACTTCGGCGATTGGAAACCTCTCCAGAACTAGCTGAAAGTTATTCTCAATTCTTACAGGAGTATTAATTGTTAGAACATATGTCTCCTGTTCCTTTGAACTCTGATTTTCGCGTCTTTCTGCCTCATCATGCAGTTTTTAAGACCGAGAACCAGAAAACAAAGATTCGCGTTGTATTCAACGCATCTTCTAAAACCTCTACTGGCGTATAGCTTAACGACACGTTATTCATTGGACCTAAGCTCCAGCAGGACATCACGCGGATCCTAATGAATTGGCGTGCCTTTCGATATGTTGGCGTGACGGACGTTGTTAAAATGTTCCGACAGATTCTTGTGCGTTTTGAGGACCGCAAGTATCAGAACATTTTATGGAAGACTGATTCCGGTGTGCTTCTGGCTTTCGAACTCAATACGGTGACCTACGGTACGGGACCGGCACCTTTCTTATCCTCGCGAGTTTTGCGCGAATTAGCTTCCACGGACGGGGCTGACTTCCCTCTCGCGCAAGATGTTTTGTTAAATTCTACATACGTAGATGATTTACTCTTCGGGGCTCATGACTTAAAACAACTCAGTTCGGTCAGGGAACAACTCATCGCTCTACTAGCCAAAGGGGGCTTCTCCTTGAGCAAATGGGCATTCAATCAACCGGGGACTTCCCCGCTTGAACCTACCGAGCCGCACTCTTTCTTTGAGGATCCTGCTGGGTCAAGTAAAGTCTTGGGTATATATTGGGATCACGGGGATGATAGCTTTCGCTTCCGTGTTTCTCCTTCATCTATTGGTGTACTAACCAAACGCATCCTCTTATCAGAGAATGCTAAGATCTTTGATCCATTGGGATGGATCTCTCCCATAGTCATCACTTTAAAGCAGTTAATGCAATCCACCTGGTTACTCAAACTCTCTTGGGATGAAGAGATTCCTGAGCCTATTCAGTCCAAGTGGCTCAAGTGCTATGAGCAGCTCTGCGACTTACAGGCTTTGAGTATTCCACGGTGGACTGGACAATCCCTTACTACTAGAAAACGCGAATTAATCGGATTCTGCGACGCCTCAGAGCTGGCCTACGGTGCAGTCGCTTACGAACGTCTCACGGACGAAAACGGTCATCTTTCGGTACATTTAGTAATGTCCAAAACAAAGGTCGCGTCGATTAAGACCACTTCAATACCTCGGTTGGAGTTGGTTGCAGCCGCACTTCTAGTCAAGTTGTTGGTTCACGTCAAGACAAGCTTGGTCGGGAGTTGTGATGCGATTCGGTGTTACTCGGATTCACAGGTCGCGTTAGCTTGGATAGCAAAGCAGTAGAGTAGCTAAGGGGATTCTATGACCGGGTGACAAGGGGGTCGGGGTCCCGCGGGGGCAAGGGAAGTAGGGGAATTGCCCCCTCTCCTCGAGCGGTTGTGCGCATGCGCATCCTCCTCCCCCGACGTTAAACTCGTAGGGTACACACGTGGGCCCACTCTTACGTTAAGCAGTGGACGCAGAGAAAGAGAGAAAGAGAGAGAGAGAGAGAGAGAGAGAGGGAGAGAGATTCCATCGATGATTGTCGGTATCGCTAACTACCGATAGTTGTCGCGTGTATCCCCCCTCTGACTCCTTTGGTGGGGGGGGGGGGGGGGGTACAAATGTGGCCTCCCCCTTTTACCTTAAATTCCTTAAAGAGCGGTGCCCAAGCGAATCTTGACGCTCCTGGGATGAGAGTTGGGGGGTGCCCAACCGAGTCTTTACGCTCCTGGGTGCCCGCGCGACCGACTTCTTTTAAGGCGAATAGTGTAGACGCTTTGGAGAAAGAGAGAGAGAGAGAGAGAATACTCGTAGAGAGCGATCCAGTGATCGCTCCCCCATATTTTTTTTTTTTTTTTTTTTTCGTAAGTTAGAAAAAAGGGAATCTTTTTTTTTTTTTTTAATTATAATTTATTGAAGTATTAAGGAACGCAGAATATTATTTTGTAAAGTGGATGGATGGAAAGGTATTGAAGAAACACAAATTTAAGTAAAAATATATTTATTGGTTTTATTTACAATTTTTAAAAGTTTTTCATACATTCGATAGTATGATGAATGTATTGTTTACAAATGGAACACCACTCTGGAAGTGTACAATTAATTTTTAGGTGACCATACTTTTCACAATTAGTACACCAATAATGTGGTGTTAAATCCATTTCAGGTTCCATTTGTGTAGCCTCTGTTTTTGCGAAAATAGGTTCCGTCTGCGTGCTACTATTTTTCACCTAGGACATATTTGAAAACTTTTTTTAATATTGTAATAACTACTTTACAAATCAAGTATACTTACAAAAATCACCTCCTCCTCCTCCTCCTCCTCCTCCTCCTCCTTCTCTAAATCAATAGCTGCTAAAAAATAAAAGGAAAAAAAATTAAATTTTTTTTTTTTTTTTCGTATGTGTGTTGTAAGATTATTTCATGATTCTATGTATGGGTGGGTTTTCTTCTTTTAAAAATTAATAAAATAAGTACTTACAATGCATATTTCGCTGAAGCATCGCTTCATATTCTCGAAAATAGCGTTCATGAGAATCGTTAATTCTCCTAATATAATCCTGCATAGATTCTGCTGCAGTTTCCTCCTCTTCTGCACGATTTATCGTCACAGAACACTTTTCACTTTCCATTTTTAATATTTTGCTCTTTCAACGTGTACTGCTGTAGGTTCGAGGACTGAATGAATCCTCTGAAGAAATCCCGTCGAGAGAGAGAGAGAGAGAGAGAGAGTTTTTATCGTTTGTTTTCAATATGAAATTACATTAGAAGTCCATTCTTTCTTTCTTAAAGGATACACTATACCCTCCCCGTATATAGAGATATCCATAGATATTTTTCCCTATTGTGTTATACTGTGATAAACCTATAGGTCAATCACAATGGAAATTTATCGCAAGTAAGAAAGAAAAAAAACAAAAATTACCCCTTCCAAACATTGCATACGCTTAATATATGATAATATCGTTCATATAAAAAGTCAGTCTGTTAAACGAGAGCTGCATAGTCGCACCACGCGTGCTTGAACTATTCAGAAAAAATAAGTTTGTGTGTGTTTGAACGCATTAAAAATAAACTTGATTCTTACATAAATAAAAAAAAGGTAAGGATTTTCTTTTTCATTCGATTAGTAAATGCATTATTTAATTGATTTTTTTTTTTTACTCTAATGAGACTAATTTTTTCATAGAGATAAAAATGAACTTCAATAAGATCAATGAATTGGGAAGTGTCATTCCAAAAAAATTCGTTAAATTAGATAGCTTAACGGAAAATGACGAATACGAAATATCTGAAGTTGAAATAATTAAGACAAAATATGGCATAAAAATTATTGTAAAGCTGCCAACAGCCGATTGGGTATTCCTGCCAGGGAGAATGGCAAAATTGGCGGAGGATACGGAGCAGTTGCAGCAGCTGCAAAAGGCTGCAACAGCCAAAAATTTAATAATGCTATACAAAGGAGGAAAATACCACACGTTGAATTTAAGTGTAAAGTTTGATAGATATTTTGTATTAAAAATAAAAAATTAATTGATGCTTATAATTATTAATATTTATTTATTCCCTACGTTTAATCTCCCATAATGTAGAATTTAGGAATAAAACATTAAGAACTTTAAGAAAGTATTTTATTTTTCTTTTTTTTTTTTTATAAACTTATATTTCTAACAATAATTTTTTAACTTACATTTCTAACAATATTCGTAAGAGGATTATATTGTACAATTTTATCGTGTATGATTAAACAATAGGCTGTAGTATTATCCGGAATGATTTCCATACACTCGATCTCGAGTTTAACGTCGACCGTGCCGGTTTTTATGGACTCGTTCTGATGCGAGCAGTCGATGACGAAGAGCGGCCCGTACGTCAAAAAGTCCGTATAGTCGAGCATGGGTCTCCCGAGTTTCTCACCAGCGTAATAGGAGGTGAAAAACTTTACATACATGTCGTAGAGGACGGAGTAGCGGGATTTCGTGAAATCAGTGTCGAGACGATCGTACGGATAGGATTCGGAATTCAGATAGAGTTTGACATCGAGGACTTTGCAATGATTAAATCTCAGCACATCCTCGTGCTGATTACTCTTCTTGTTCGTTCTGAACGCCAGAATGACGTATCGCGGCTTCTCCAATTGCGTGGACGCTTTCACGGACCACGTGTGTCGCTGCGACTTGGGCAGAAGGGGATACTCGTAAAGTTCCCAGGCGCGAAAAGCGAGTGACAGACTCTTGTCCTGCTCGACGATACCGAGAAATTGGAGTTTCGTAATTTCGTTCAGGGTCACATGGGGTATTCTCCATTGCACTCGTAGCAGCTTGATCGACGAATCGGTGATTTTCACCGCCGAGTAAATGGCGTTTGTATCGTCGCGCGCGCGAATGAGAACGAGCTCGTGACGCGCGTTAACGACGACTCGCCGATAATCCTCGCAGAATCCCAACAGCATTTTCAGGGGCACGCAAAAGCTGAAATTCTTAACAGCCTCCTCCTTTTTGAGCCGGTCTCTGGCCGTAGCGACGAACCATCCGGAATGACGTAGACTGGCGCTCTCCTCGGTGCTCAGGGAAACGAGATTCTTCAGAGTGCTGGTAATACCGACGTTTCTGCATCGGTCGATCTCGATACCGTTCAATTCATAACGAATCTCGTCGAAGAGGAAAGCCGCGGAATTGCAGTCGAGCGTAACTGTATCATCGTTGGTGGCGCTCGCGTCACGCGTACCCTCCACCAGCTGGCCCTCGACGTAGAGATAACTCTCGCACGGCAGAAGTATCAAATCTTGCTGCTGTATGGGAATGCGAATCTCGTCGCTGTTCGCCAACGAGGCGTTCGCATACGGATTGTAGGCATGCATCTCCATTTTCGTGATGCGATTGTCGTAGGTCAGCGGTGCGGTGACGTTCAAGGGATCTGCCATTGTTCCACTATGTACTACCTTCGCCCAATCTCTTCACGGTGAATCCCAATGATTGTAAAAATTCGATATTTCTTCTCGTTAGCAGGAAGCTCCTCTTGTCGCGATTTTCACTCCGAGCCGGTGTATTCGACTCCACGTAGGACGAACGACTAGCGAACGTTTCATCCAGTTTCACCGCTTTATAATCCTCGCTACTACTTTTGTAAATTAACATTTCTTAATGTGTAATCTTATGGTAATTTCTTCACGTCCAAAGTCTACGAGACGATCGTCCTGATCGAGGATACGTAACGTGAGACGGTCGATTACTCTGACGATGACCGGTAGATAAATGACGGTTTTCGGTGCCTCCGAGATTTTATAGCCCGGTGGTACGCTGGGAAAGAACTCGTGAATAATGTGTCGTGGTCTACCGTTGGTGTACGCACCACCCGCAATGTTGCACTCGATGCGTAGAATATTTGTTTTCACAATGTCCACGGTATCGTCGGATTCAGCCTGGACGTTCGCCTCGATCACGCGATTCGACGAGAAGCCCAGTAGCGAGCCAATGTTATTCGGTTTTCCAAAGTCAATCGAATATTTGCAGAATATTTCACTCTTCAGTGTATTGTTATTCGCTCGTAGAAGAATAACGCTGTCAATGTCGTCTTGAATTTCGTGTCTCGCAGAAATTTGAGACTGCAAATACTCATTTATCGCACTCAATTCGTAACAGCCTCTGGGTATCGTCAGTACCTTATCGTTGTCGTAGTAGAACTTATTATTCGTCTCGTCCACATTGGCTATCGAGTTGTACGTTTGCATGTCCACGAGACCGATCTCGTACCGATCGTCTTGCAGATTGATGGGGGGAAAGAAATCTGAATTTAATACTGATTTACGATCCGATAATGTCACGGTGAAAGACATTTTTTTTTTTTTCAAAGTATCTGTTCTCGCAGGAATTTCACGCACAACTGACCGCAATTGCTTTTATCGTACGATTGATATCGATCATGATTGTAGTAGATTGTAACGTTAGGGCCAAAGTAACGCACACATTCTTTCGGCGGTTTCAAATTTCCGAAGGAATCAAAGTATAGGACGATGTCGTTACGCTTGACGTAGGCTACCCAGTGGGTACCAGGACCGCATTGATCGTCGAGATTCACGATCGCGCACTCGTTGCACCGCGGCCCGTCTAGCGGCAGAGATGTGCGCATAAAGACTCCACGGAAGTATGGTATGCGTCGGCAGATGAGTGCCAATTGTACGTTACTAGTAGGACCTGAATCCGGGAGAGCATCGCGACGACGACGACGAAATTTTCCCTCATTCATTTTCTTCCTCGACCGTTTTTTTGTTGTTTTTTTTTTTCCACGGATACCCGCTCCGACGACTCGCTTGTACGGTTTCAGATAAAGACCTCGGCCTCTCTCGCGCGACGCTTCCATCGCGCGATTGTGACGTTGCATTTCCCGCAATCGTTCTCTCTCAGCTTTTGCACGGTTTACAGCACTCGCTATACCCGATGCTCCACCTGCCAATGCTCCGACTGCACCTAGTAGTGGAAGTATAGGTATTATACCACCCCGTTTCCTCGGCATTCGAATTCTTCTCTTCCTCGTAATACCAATTTTTTTCTTGTTGTTGTTCTTTTTTTTAGCCGCTACTGCTTTCTTCATCGCAACAATATTATTATTATGTAATCCCAAGCCAAGTTTACGCTTAGCATTCATCGATGCCCATACGGCTGCGGCGACCGCGCGTTCACCCAAGGTCGCGTCTCTTGCGTTAATACGTTCACGCGCTCTCCTCGCTAGCACTTTATCGGCCTGATGACGCTCCGGTAGATCCTCGTTGTGCCAATATGCTAAGTCGTGATCGAGGCAGGCCTCGTCCAGCGGATTTATACCACGATCGCCGCGCTCCAATCTTTCGCGAAGTCGAGTGTCGGGTCCGCAATAATTGTAACCGGGCACGTGCAGCTCAAATGGCAATTTTTTCAAGACTTTATTGAAGAACGATCCAGACATTTAGAGCAACTGCTTCTCTTGCTGACAAACGTAACAGTCTTTTATCCGTCTCGGTGGTCCGTCGTGGTGAGTGGTATCAGGTAGATTGTAGTGTTGCAAACAATATTGATATTGCTGCACATCCGAGTCCGCGCGAATGTGCCGAGGTAATCTTTCCCACACACTCGCGATACTGTCTGGAAAGTACTCGAGCAATACGATCTTCGGTATGTGTTCGAGCTGATGATTCGTCAAGTTATGCAGAGAATCGACGACGACTAGCATGAACGCCATCGTAATGGCAACTGACCGAATAGTTCCGTAATTCGCGAAATATAAATGAACGATACGGCTGTTCCCGAAGGTTAATAGCGAGGATGCATTTCGTGAAGCACGTGCCGACTATTCGCGTGACAAATTTGGATGCTCACAATGCTACCGCGCAAATAAAAAAAAACGTCACGGATCGCTATTACCATCTACGATACGCTGCATAGTTTGCGGTCCGTCGAATTGCGGTAAGACAAACGTGCTGCTGAGCCTCATAGAGAGTCCGCACGGTGTGAGATTCGAGAACCTGTACGTCTATTCGAAATCGCTGCAGCAACCGAAGTATCGATATCTGGAGCAGCTTCTGCAGGAAACGGAGGAAATTGGTTACTTTCAATTTTCCAACAATTGCGAGGTTGTGAACGTCGCGGATGCAAAGCCGAATTCCTTTTTCATATTCGACGATGTGGCCAACGACAAGCAGGACAATATAAGGGACTACTTTTGCATGGGTAGACATTCCAACATCGATTGTTTCTACCTCTGTCAGACTTATGCAAAAATACCGAAGCATCTGATACGAGATAACGCAAACTTGCTAATAATATTTAAGCAGGATGGAACTAATCTGAAGCATATTTTCAACGATCACGTCAACAGTGATATGTCGTATGAGAAATTTCTCACATTGTGTTCGACCTGTTGGAGTCGCGATTACGGTTTCTTAGTAATAGACAAGGATAGCTCTCTGAGGAACGGTCGTTATCGCAAAGGTTTCAACGAGTACGCCACGATCGAGTGAACGGTCTTGTCAGGCCGGTAAGGTTTCGACCTTGCCGGTAAGGTTTCGGCCTTGTGAATGTCGATAATCATGCCGGTAAAGTTTCACGATCACGGCCTTGAGTGTCAGTTTGATACTGGAGCGCAGGCTGTTCGGATCACCGTGTCAGGTCGGTTAAAACCCGTGTCGGTTCGGGGAGAATACAGCATCGCAACAGGTCGGTTAAAAACCGTTCAATTCGGGGGAAAGCTGTTTTATACAGCATCGCGATGGATGAAAAATCGCTTCTGAAGAGGATCGCCAAGACGAGCGAGGTCATTCGCGACAAGCATCGTGCCTTGAAATCGGAGAAGGCGATAATGGAGAGCAGTTTGAACGAGACATTCAAGCCGATAGTCGAACCATTGAAGAAACTCGTTTCGCAAACGGAGGATAACACAAATAATAATAATAATAATAGTTCGTTTGTCAAATACAACGATAAATTGAAGAGGGGAGCCTATTTCACATCGACACCGCATAAACGAGCAAAGAATCTTAGTAGTAGTAATATTAGTGAAACTATTACGAATCCATTGGATTTCATGACCGACGACGACGACGACGACGAGTCTTCTATAACCGATCAACCGTCGCCCGATTCAAAAAAAAGTTTGCTAGAAAAATTAAATGTTGATGAAAAACAGGAACCAGGCTTGTTTCAACATGTCTTTCAACATATTCAATTACATCCGATCCCTGGCAAGTATATTAAATTACTTCTGACTGATAGGGATAACTTGATTGATCGTGCTTTTGGACCTCGTTATGAAGATGATCAACTGACGCTTGGTAAATGTAAATTTGAAATAAGTCATGAGGGAGATATTATTCTCGATAAGACGTTATACACCGGTACAATGGGTACTTATGAACTAATTTTCATGAGAGAACCCAATCGAGCCATTATAAAACCCGACGATTTGGAACAATACAAGAGTATTCTCAATCAAACTAAAGCGCATAAACTGTTAAACGATAGTCTAAAACAAATCAAAGGTAATAGAGGTGCAAAATATACAGAAATTATGAAACCATTGCTATTGGGAAAACCTATTTTACCGCCTTATCGGTTACCATCAACATCACGCGCAAGAAAATCGTCAACTTCTGACGCGTCAACATCGGGCGCAAGTAAACCGTCGGGCGCAAGTAAACCGTCGGGCGCAAGTAAACCGTCGAGCGCAAGTAAACCGTCATCAGCATCATCGAAAAAAAAGGGTAAAGGTCTTATGCGTGTCACCGAGGGACCAATCAACTACGTACATTGGAACGATCCGAATGAATTGATCGAACGTTTGAGACTTTTGATCGCGTCGGTGGCTGCCGGTAATACGAGTCATCACAACGAGATACAGTCGATAATCGAGGAGTTGCGCGACGAGGATCTCATCGTATAAAGAAAGTTGCACGTTACACTCTTACCTCAGTGTAATATCAACGTCTTTCGGTAGTACGAGGTAAATAAATGTCTGACTCCTGCTGCTGTGAAATTTGCATTTGTTTAACATACATCGTAGACTGTATACTCTCGACATTACGAGCCATCAAAAAGAGGAATAATAATAACGAGGAACAGGAGACTGATTTTTGAAATGTCGATAAATAAATTTGGAATTGGACTGGATGGTGAGAGTAGGAAACACGAACCAAATTTAGAACATTTACTGCATGAATTCAAACAATATCTGACAATGACATTGAATAAACATAATGAACAATTTGAGAAAAAGATGGACCAAATTTTTCAAACAATTTGTGAAAAATTGGATGATAAAGTGAGTAAAAGAGATCTGGAAAGAGCAATACTTAGCAACACTTTTCATTAGGAATTTCGAAGAATCTGTCTATTTTTGAAAAAATGAGCAAAGAAAAGATACAGTTGGTGGAGGAGCTCCACGCACCGGCGAGGATAAATTTTCCACGCAGAAGAGTCATCGTGCGCGGCTTCGACGATCTCTGGCAGGCCGATCTTGTTGATATGCGCAATTACGTCGATGCGGGTCACCAGTACATTCTCACTGTAATCGATACCCTCTCGAAATACGCTTGGGCGGTGGCATTGAAGACCAAGAGCGGCGGAGAAGTGACGACGGCAATGACGAGAATCCTACTGAAGAACGGCAGATGTCCGAAAAATTTACAGACCGACAACGGCAAGGAGTTTTACAACAGTGACTTTCGGGCGTTGATGAAGAAACGCGGGATAAATCACTACTCGACCTACAGCGTGATGAAAGCGTCGATAGTCGAGCGCTGGAATCGTACGTTGAAGACGGAAATGTGGAAACGATTTACGTTGAACGGTAATTACAAGTGGCGCGCTATGCTGCAAGAGTTGGTGGACGCGTACAATGCGCGAAAGCATCGTACCACGGGAATGCGTCCCGTGGATGTGAAACCCGAGCATGCAGATAAGCTACTCAAGACAGTATACAGCCACATCAAGGTCGCAGATCGTGCCAAGTTCAAAGTCGGTGATTTCGTACGAATCAGTAAATACAAGCAGATGTTCGCCAAAGGCTACACGCCTAATTGGACTACCGAAATATTCGAGGTGGCGAAAGTGCAGAGGACCAATCCCGCTACGTATCTCCTCAAGGATTCCAGGGGTACGGAACTGTTGGGTGGATTTTACGAATACGAGCTTTCGAAAACCATCAATCCCGATGTGTATCTGGTGGAGAGAGTATTGCGTAGAAAGGGCGATAAAGTGTTCGTTAAGTGGCTGGGATTCGACAGGACGCACAATTCCTGGATAAATAAGAGCAATGTTTTATAATAACTTTTATTAAGATGTATCAAAATATAGAATAAATAAATAAATAAATAAACAAATTATTTTAGACTATAATGTCCCCAGGGTAGAGTCGCCGCGGTGCCGGGTGTAACGAAACGCTTGTCGTCGTACGGACTGAGGGCGACCTTTCTCTGACTGATCGAGAAAACCTGGTGCAGCCTCGATCGAATCAAATTTTGACTGCGAGACTGTACGGTGAAATTATCCAAGCAATCCTTGTAGTCGTCAAATGTTATATTTCTATCGATAACGTAACCTTTGACACCTTTGGCTTTTTTGGTAATTCTCGCACAGTCCTGCACCTTGAAAGTATACATTTTTGCCCTCAGTCCTACGAACTCGGTCATGACACGACCATTGTTCTCGTCCTTCATCAGACCGGGTATCTTTTTGTTGACGCGTGGCAAGTCATACCGATTATCGTCAGGATAATCGCTGGTGTCGAATCGCGCGAGATCGCGTTTCATGACCGAGTAAACGTCGTCGCACTCGACACTGTATATCAGACTGTCCGTGTCGGTATACATCGCTCTACATTTACCGCCGAATGTAGGAAGCATATAGTCATAGTGGAATTCATACAAGCAAATTTTTGAAATATCTAAAATACTCATTCCCACGTAAATGGGTTTATCAAATTTCGCGGACAATTTCGACAATTGAATCGCGACCAAATTCTCGTTGAAAATCGCGAGACTGTGAAAATTCGGTTTGGAAATCAGGCTTTCCGCCCCGTATCTTCCCTCCCACTTGATTGCGAGCCTCACGTCAACTCTATTCCTCACGTTCTCCATTGTTTTACCGAAAACCGCGTTGTTCATCAACTTGAAGAGATTCCTCTCAAATTCGTTGGTGGACGCGGTGCGCAAACGCGTGTTCAGCTCGATGTAATCGCGTAGCCAGGTGGACTGCTGAAACTTTAAACCGCGATGTATACGCTTCAGTACGAGTCCATTACGCATACATTGTTGCAGAGCGCGATAATGTATTACGTAACGGGTCTTATCGTTTAAAGTGGCCAGCAGCTTCTCCTGGCTCGCGCCCGGCGGCTTCTCGCGCACCATGCAGAACGGTAGGTCCGCGTGTTTGTCGTGAAGCTCGCGCGGATACTCCAAATCGACCTCCAAAATATAACCCTCGGGATGATCCGTGGGTATAGCGGAGACATCGAGATTGGCAGCGTCCTCGATCCATTGGAATCCATGGGTGGGCAGCGGCTGACACATTGCCCACCCATACAGATTGTTTACGTCGTAATACATGAGATATTTCGACGGTTCCGCCGGATCGTAGTCCCGCATATACCGATTGTTGGCCCTCTCGTAACGATGGGAGCACTGACTCAAACCACCGCGTATACCGCGCTCCACGAACAGCAACATATCCACGTCCGTGAAAAGCTCCAGCCTGATTCCCGTATGCTTCAACATCGCGTCCCAGGTGAAGCCCGGTAGCGTATAATAATGGGCTGGATCCAACTCATAATTTAGCATGCAACTATCGCGAAAACTTTCGAAAACATCGATCAACAATAGGACATCGGTCTTCAGGTACAGGTCACTGTACTCCCCAAGTGTGCGCATGTGGAATTTGGTCCATACCTCTACGGCATGATTGTATGCTTCCTCGCTGATATCGCTGTCGGTCAGTCTGTTGCGAAACGACTGTCGCGGTGGTAAAGCCGTCTCTTCCAATCTAGCCGCGCTATCTATATAGTCGTAAGGAAAAATACCTTTCCTCGTAAGCAAATTCAACTGTTCGACGCTCAATTCCGAAAATTGTGACCTCAAATTTGTCAGCTGAGATTCCGCCAAGTACGAGCTCAATTTGTCCAAACTGGAGGCCATGAATTTGAACGAATCGATAAATCTCAGCCGTATATTATAATTTCGCAGATATTTGGTGAATGAAATGTATTTTTCCTTATGCACAGGCAGCAGATATACCGATCCCTCGTACAAATTAGCGATCGTCTCGAAAATGAAATGTGAATCATAGCCGGAAAAATTGTGGAAAATGACTGGAATGACATGCGAATCTTTGAAATTTAAATTACAATTATTGTGAGCCGGTCCTCTGTATCTGCCGGTCAGATGATCGTGATCGCGAATTCGTAGTTGATTCGGAAGAAACGGCTTTTTGCATATATGACAATTGGGATCATTATAGTGACGCGATCGTTCGCTAATACTAAGATTATGCATGGGCACGACAGTCCCCAGTTTCTCGCTCGCGATGCGCGCAATGACCTCGAGCTCGCGTACGAACCATTCGATGCAGTCGGCACCCCGATGAGCATCGTATTTCGAGAGTGACGCATCGCGAGCACTTTTTAAATAATAGCCTACACTCATAGGTTCATGCTTCTGATAAATATCACTACTGTTCGATTGTTCAACTTTTGATAATATGCACTCCAGATCCGCGTATACGACGAATGGCACTCGTTCCCCATTTTTGATGTTCTTGAAGGAAACCCAGCGATCCTCGGACTCTCTCGGTAACATCAATCGGAGATTATCGTTGAGCTGCGAGCAATCCTGCTCATGCGACTCCAGCCTCTCCACTGTGCAAAAGTAGTGGAGACATCTAAAAAAAAAAAAAAAAAAAAAAAAAAAAAAAAAATAAATAAATAAATAAAACATATGCAGTTATATTTGTATCATTATTAATACATACCGATCGCATATATAATGCGCATTTTTGCTCTTGGTGAATTGACTTCGCACCAATCTCGACAGATTCCTTATGCACATGAAATGTCCTGCCCCCTGTTCATCGTTGACGAGAAGAAGATTAGCATGCCTCGATCTCTTCTTCTTCGTCACCTGAAGCGGTACGATTTTTGCGTCGATATTTGGCTCTTCATTCTCCAAGGTAAAGATGTTAACCGACACGTCATTATCCGTCTCGAATTTCGGAATCTGTTTTAGCGTAGTCGGAAAGGTTAGGCTACCGACGTCTAAAACCGTCCGAAAATGTGGATAAGAGGACGTGCGCTTTGGATTAGCCGTAGGTTTTGCCGGATAGAGTGCCGCCGTCACGGACCACGCGAAACATGCATTATCACTGGTTTCTAAATTTATCAGAGCTTTCCTACTCGTGATAGCGGATGGTATATTAATTCTACAACCCGCGTGCAACGGGTTAAAACGATTAATGTTAACTATTAAATAATGAATTTTGTGCAAAGCCCATCCACTATCACGCTCTTGAAATTCACTTAATTTTTTCATTATAACGTCTAAAATGTTTTTCCTATACCAATCACTAAAATTATCAGTCTTATACAATGTAGCATTAGTCGTACTAATGTTTTTATCATCACTCTGGTACTTAGAGATGAATTGTCCGTTAAATACACAATTAACCTTAACACTATTTGCACTAACAAATACCTTATCTATACGCGTACGCACTAATACTTCCGCGTCTACTAAAAAATCCTTAGGCTCTATATAATTACTATTAACTACCATGCCGCTGCATATTCGACTTCGAAACGCCGAATTAAGCTCCTCCCAGGTAAGTCCTTGTACGTCATTGCTACAACCAGCTCCTGATTTAATATAATTCAATTCCCTCTGCGCTCGTAGCAACAGACACTTTATACACGCGATTTCGGCAAAATTCTTCTGACGCGTTCCAACGGGTAAAGCTCGATCCGCGTTGCTCAATCGTCGAATATGCTCGCGACATTCCAGTACCCACGCATCGTACTCATTCGCACTATTAATTGTAAAAAATTTTCTTCGCAATTCAGTCGACATTTTATGTTTTTTCTTAAAGAAATGACTCTGTCATACGGTGAACAACAACAACAATAAATTAATAATTGCGAATGCGTCTCTCCCGAAGAGTAACGCTTATATATATCGAATAGAGAATGGAAGTAGGGGTATCTACACATCCCATTGTTTCGTCCGAGATGCATACTGACATTGATATACATTGTTTTTTTTTTTCAGAAGTCTTTTATTCCTTTATATATTGATCATATACAGATTTCATAAAGTAAACATTTTGCAGTGAACATATACCATAATGATTCATACACTTGGGTAACGGTGGTTCGAAATTTTTACTCCATCCAAGACTAAATTTACCCCACTCACACTCCTTCGTATTGTATATATTTTCTAAGTTGCAAATTTTTCTCAACCAATCATATTTCTCCCGTCCTTTCACGAAAATCCAATCTTCATCGTACGACGTTACATACTTTCTTATTACATCTTTATGCTTGTAATAAGGTGAATGACCGTCGGTCCAATTGAATCCATGTCGATTAAAATAAAGCCAACTTTAAAAAAAAAATAAAATTATATACAAAACAATACATTCAAAAAAAAAAAAAAAATACTTACTCATTCTGTTCTCTCTCGAGATCGCTCAACCAAGCTTCTTGAAATGGTGGTGAAAATACATTGTGATACACTTCATTATCACGCAACACCGCAAATTCTTTAACTATAAAACTCTTGTCGGTCAATACAAAACCTTGAAAATCAACGAATGTCGGTGTCATTATCGTCGTCGTCAGTCGCTCGATGCAATACTGAACGATCTTTTTTTTTGTCGCATTTAAGAAAATATTAAAATTTAATGTTTTTTTTTAGGAGGGGATATTTTCTAAGAATTTTTTCCCATTGTTAGTTTCTTCGGAAAAAAAATATCTTCCAGAGATTAAGAAAGAATGGACTCCTTATCGAATGTAACTTTATATTTTTAAAAAATCTTTCTCTCTCTACGGAGATATTTCTTCGGAGATGCTTCATTTCAGTTTTTATCTTCGTCGAGAATAGCGCAACAATGCATAGAATAACTCACATAATGGATATAGAAGGTTTCTTAGTTTATAAAAAAGAACTTAAATATAAAGATATAGCTATAATTGATTTAAAAAGTAACCAAATTTCTTACGCATCTTTTCGTTTGCGTGACAGTATGAAAAACCTTAGTGAAAAAGACAAAAAAACTGTGTGGTTTTTGCTAAATATGGTGCATGGTATAAAATACAGTGATACGGGATTCGAGAAATACGAGCAGGAGGATGTGGAAGATTTTATTAGAGGTTGCCTAACGTGCGAGAATCCCGTAGTAGCCTACAAGGGAGGGAACATTGAAAAAAATCTATTGAATAGGATGAATGTGGATAATATTAATTTAGAAGTGTATGGTTGCCCTAAGTTTAAGGATTTAATTGAATTATATGATTTTGAAAAAACACCGTGCAATTTACACGTTCGAGAGAAGAACTTGAACAATGAACGTATCCACTGTCCGTACGAGGAGGTATCAGTTTTTGCCAAATGGATAAAAGCAAAAATGTGATTCTTTAAAAATCATAGAGAAATAAAGAGGGGAAAACAAGTCCTCGCAGCCTCATTCAATGTTACAACATCGTCGGTGACAGTAAGAAAAAATGAGCTGCGAAAAGTGTAAATTAATCATGATTCAAGAGGATATTGTTCCTCTTTCACCCACTCCTCCCAGAGAATTGACAGAGGAATACGTGAATCGAATTAACGATTTCTTCAATCGTTACTTCGAAGAGTATGAACGGAAACTGCATCATTATTTGCATAAAAACTGTAAGTATTTATTTTATAATATTTTTACATTTCCATAATTATTATTTGTTTGTAAAATTTTTTTCTTCAAAAAAATAAAGTGAAGAAAGACGAAGAGACTTAGGAAAAAGATATTGAGTCAAAGGAGACGAAGAAGGAAGAAGTTAAAGAGGAGAAAAAAATAGAGGAGAAGGAGGAGGAGGAGGAGGAGGAGAAAATAGAGGAGGAAGAATGTAAGTATTTACTTTATTTTTTTACCTTCTCATAATTATTACCTATTTGTATTTTTAAATTAAAGTGAAGAAAGACGAAGAGAAACAGACCGGGGAAGATATTGAGCCAAAGGAGATGAAGAAGGAAGAAGAAGAAGAGAAAAAAATAGAGGAGGGGGAGGAGGAGGAAAAAGATAATGCGTCAAAGTAGACTAAGAAGGAAGATGAATCACCACATTTCTTTTTCTTTTATTATTAAATTTTTATAGAATAGTTTAAAAATTATTGTAGAAATATTATTGTAAATATTCCCCTTCCTATTTCATCAGGGGTAAACGGAAAGAAATCTAATACGTTTTGATTAAGAGATGTAACTCAATCTAGAGTAGAGATAGATAAGGATTATTCGTACTGGAGAGCAATGTCGACTTCAGTAGTGTTTCTGACAGTAGACAAAATGAATTCGAACCAAAAAAAAATCAGTTTACCAGACAAAAAAATGACATTGTTGGATTATCAACAAACAGGAAAGCCTGTAGCTATAGTAAAGCCAACACCGCGGTTAGTAGTAGGACGAAATACATGGAGGCTTCTGCAGCAGCAGCATCAACCACTTTGAAGACCTGCACCGCTTCAGCCTAATGCTGCTGCTGCTGCTGCTGCTGCTGGTGCTGGTGATTCTGATAATGTCAATAATCAACCTATACCACGTCTTTAGCCACCAATCGGTAAGAAAAGTTTTAACTCTTCTAACATTAAGTACTTCATGAAATTAAAATTTAAGACTAATAATAATAATAATAAATCATTTTCAATTTTTTAATCGCAGATTCTGCTGCTGCTGCTGCTGCTGCTGCTCCAGTTTAAGACCAATATTATCATTACTATTATTGTTATTGTGTGTATATAATATTATTATTAAAAATATATATTAAAAACTACAACGATTGTTCAACTAGCAAACCCCTGCTCCTCAACCTTGAATTCACGTGAAAAATGATAAAACGATATCATCCAAAGTATGGACGAGGTAGTAGAAGAGGAGGATAATAACCTGTTAATAGTTATTGTGAAGTGGAGAAATCTAATACGTATTGATAGAGAAAATAATAATAATTATACATTTCGTATTGAGCTTACATCTCTACCATTCTCAGTCTACCGAGTTTGCTTGACGTGATAGTTTCTACAAAAAAAAAATGGGTGTAATTAAATTGTACAGATTATCTACTGAACAAAATATTGAAAACATTCTAAATATGGATGAATTAGTGGAGGAAGAAGAAGAAGAAGTAGATTTGGAAGGAGATTGGGGTGAAATAGAAGACGTGAATAACAACGCGTTGACCGCGATTGTGAGAATGTTGAGGAAGAAGCTTCAGCGGCAACAATCCACATCAAATATCCAGTCTGATGGGGATAATGACGATGATGATGATGATGATGATGATGATGAGGTTCATCTATCAGATTTTAGTAGTGAAATGGAGTGGGAGGGTATTGATATGGAGCAAGAAATTTCTCCAGAAAATATATTACGGTTCGATGAGGATAATGACGTTCTCCAGCTACTGGAAACCATCAACAATCGGTAAGAATCAATGAAAAAAAAAAAAAAAAAAAAAAAATTTATCAAGTGCTTGGATAAGTAGTATAATAAATATTTTTTCTCGTAGATGATACCGCTCCTACTGCTACTCTCACTACCACTTCATTTTTATAATATTTTATTATTAAATTCAATTATAACTTTTTTTTTATGTGTTGTTATTAAAAATATATTTATAAATTTTAATTAAAAAAACAAAAAAAAAATATCGTTCATTTCACAACCTCAAAATTCTATTTCTCCTTCTCCTTCTCTTTGACTGCGTTCCGCTTCTCGGATAGGAGGCTAATACGTTTTGATAAAGAGTAGACTAATATGTATGTATTGATAAAGAAGAAAGAAAGGTATCAGATTAACTACAAAATACGTGTCTAATCAGTAAGTTCATATTTCATTGGAAGATCGTTTTGCATCTGAGCGACTAGTGACGAAAAATCTTGAGATCATTTTAACGCTAGCAACGACAGTGACAATGTTCTGTGATACACCTAAAAAACGAGACATTTTTGAGAATAATCCTGATTTTGATGCCTTGATTGAAGACCTTGTGGGGATAATAAGTGAAATAGAGGAACAAATAGAGGAAGAGGACGAAGATTTGTTGAGGAATCCGGAGGATAATCCTGAATTTAGCGCCTTGGTTAAAGAACTTGTGGAAATAATGGGTAAAATGGAGGAAGAAGTGCAAGAGGACGAAGATTTGTTGGGTGACGATCCTGATTTGATAGTACTAGTTGAAAAACTAGTGGAGCTCAGAAATCGAATACAAGAAGGGCTACAGCAAGCGGAGCAAGAGCAGGTGGAATAAGAGGAAGAAGAAGAAGAAGAAGAGCATGAGGAGGAGGAGGAGGAGGAGGAGGAGGAAAACGAAGGAGAAGCAGCGAAAGCCTAAAAATCTTTTTGTGATTTTTGTAAGTATATTTGCTTTGTTAAAATAGTTATTACAATATCAAAAAAAAAAAAAAAAAAAAAATAACAAAATGTTTTTCAAATATGTCCCAGGTGAAAAATATGGCCACACAAACGGAGTCCATTGCTACAAGAACTGAGGCTACGCAAATGGAGCCTCAGATAGATCTCACACCACATTACTGGTGTACAAATTGTACAAAATATGGTCACCTACGCATCAATTGTTCACTACCAGAGTGGTGTAGCATTTGTCATAAATATATACATCATGCAATTGAATGTAAAAAAAATTTCTAAAAAAAAGCATTGTAAATAAAACCTTTTTAATACTTCAATAAATTATAATTAAAAAAAAAAAAAAAGATTCCCTTTTTTCTAACTTACGAAAAAAAAAAAAAAAAAAAAATATGGGGGAGCGATCACTGGATCGCTCTCTACGAGTATTCTTTCTCTCTCTCTCTCTCTCTTTCTCCAAAGCGTCTACACTATTCGCCTTAAAAGAAGTCGGTCGCGCGGGCACCCAGGAGCGTAAAGACTCGGTTGGGCACCCCCCAACTCTCATCCCAGGAGCATCAAGATTCGCTTGGGCACCGCTCTTTAAGGAATTTAAGGTAAAAGGGGGAGGCCACATTTGTACCCCCCCCCCCCCCCCCAAAGGAGTCAGAGGGGGGATACACGCGACAACTATCGGTAGTTAGCGATACCGACAATCATCGATGGAATCTCTCTCTCTCTCTCTCTCTCTCTCTTTCTCTCTTTCTCTGCGTCCACTGCTTAACGTAAGAGTGGGCCCACTTGTGTACCCTACGAGTTTAACGTCGGGGGAGGAGGATGCGCATGCGCACAACCGCTCGAGGAGAGGGGGCAATTCCCCTACTTCCCTTGCCCCCGCGGGACCCCGACCCCCTCGTCACCCGGTCATAGAATCCCCTTAGCTACTCTACTCAAAGCAACCCGTCCATTGGAAGACGTTTGTGGCCAATCGCGTTTCGTACGTTCAAACGTATTTACCGGAAGCCAGCTGGCATTATGTACCCATTAAGTTGAATCCTGCAGACTTGTGCTCAAGAGGAACCAGTGTTCAACAGTTATCAGAGGACTCACTTTGGTGGCATGAGCCTGCTTTTCTCTGTGAGCACACCGCAAAACCTGTTCAGGTCTTTGAAACCGAGGAAGAAAGTCGGAAGGTAGCGTTAACCGCTCAACTAGACACAACTGAGTGTTGGTTTTTTGATAAGTTTTCGTCTTGGTCTAAACTGGTCCGAGTTATGGCCTATGTTCTTCGATTTGTCCAGCAGACCAGGAAAACCGGCCAATGGGAGGATTCCCTCCTGTCTGCATCGGAAATTCGCAGTTCGATTGAAGCCTTGGTACAGGCTGTTCAACGAACACACTTCGCGAGCGAAATCTCAGCCTTGAATCATGGGTTACGTATACCGTCGCGGTCCAAGCTTCTTTCATTATATCCGGTCATTGATTCGCAAGGAATCTTAAGAATAGGGGGGCGGCTTCGGAACGCCGAAATTTCTGAACAAATGAAACACCCCATTATTTTACCGGATTGTCACTTAACTGCCATACTCATTAGGCAAACCCACCTACAGACAATTCACGGGGGACTCCAATTAACCTTGTCCACGTTGCGACAAAGGTTTTCGGTCGTGAATGCGCGAAATCTAGTAAAATCATGTGTTCATAAATGCATCACGTGTGTTCGCGAACGCGCTAAACTCGATAACCAACTCATGGGTTCACTTCCTGCCGCTCGGGTTTCCCGCAGTTTCACTTTTGAACACACCGGAGTAGACTATGCCGGGCCCTTTTCGGTGAAATTACATCACGGTCGTAATGCAAAAGCCATAAAATGCTACGTGGCCGTGTTCGTATGTCTATCTACCCGTGCTGTTCACTTGGAATTCGTCTCTCGACTGGATACCGAGGCCTTCCTCGCCGCGCTGTCTCGTTTTATCTCTTGTCGTGGAAAACCCGCCGTCATGTACTCAGACAACGGCCTCAACTTTCAAGGAGCGGACGCAGAACTCAAACGCGCCTACCAATGCGCTGTAGAAGCCGCCCGCGCTCGGAAAACCGATTCTTTCGGCGAAATCGAGTGGAAATTCATTCCGGTCGCCACTCCTCACTGGGGCGGTCTTTGGGAGAGTGCGGTAAAAAGTATGAAGCACCACCTAAAGCGCTCCCTCGGAGTCTTCGTGCCAAATTTCGAAGAAATGACCACACTGCTGACCAAGATTGAGGCCTGCCTCAACTCACGGCCTATTTCGCGGTTACATGATGATCCTGAGTCGTTGGACGTACTCACTCCGGGGCATTTCTTGTCAGGTCGGGCGTTAAATTCTCCACCGGAATTTTCCACATTGGATTTACGCGAATCGTCATTAAATCGTTGGCAAACCGTGACTAGAATCACCGAGACATTCTGGAATAAGTGGTCTTCCGAATACCTACACACGTTGCAGAATAGGCCAAAATGGCAGAACACTAACTCGGAATTTGGTGAAGGAGATCTGGTACTGATCAAAGTACCCAACAACCCCCCGCGCATGTGGACCTTGGAGCGGATTCTCAAACTAGTCCCTGGTGTAGATGGGGTAGCTCGCGTAGCTATACTTAAAACCGCGAAAAAAGAGATCCAACGGAGTCTCTCGCAACTTTGTAAACTCCCTTCTTAGCCCTTGCTTTGGGGTCGCATCAGGGTCTATCTTTACCCTGCCTTACGGCATCCTGGGACTCTTCAGGTTGTCATCTCTCCTTCTCAAGCTTCCTGGGACTCTTCAGGTTGCTTAACTTTCTTTTCCTGGTTTCCTGGGACTTTTCAGGTTACCACCTCCTCTCTCGGGCGTCCTGGGACTCTTCAGGTCGTCCTGTTTCCTGTGCCAAACCTTCAGGAACACTTTATGATCTCCGCCACGTCTTTTCTTCCAAAACTCCAAAAATACTTACTGAGTCTTCGCACTCATCATTTACCTTTTTAGGTGCAGCGAGATTTGATCATGGCGGATTATCCCTGGGCTCAACTATTGGGCATCGGATATGAGGACGAGGGGGACGATGTCCTCGAGTTACATGCCCCCCGGGAGGAATCTGAGTTTCGGCGGTTGATCGGCAGTATTTCCCCGGAGGGGCTAAAGGCGCCACCACCACCACCGCCACGGAAACCACCGGCGAACCCGCGACGTCGGAGACCCGTTGTTGCCGCCCAGAAGCGCATTGCCTCGACGAACTGGGCTGGGAAAGTCTTAGACGATCCCAGCGCCAGGGAACTCGAGCGCAATGCGCAAAAAATTATCGTAAGGGCATTCGGGCAAACCATAGAGGTGCCCCTCTACACGGCCCTCAAACTGAGGCGCTGGAAGGCCTGGGCCCCCCAGGGCAAAATCACCCTGAGGTGGTCACCAGCGTTGGAGCTTCACTCCGCCAAGTTCCAAGTGAAGCCCAAACAATAGTCGTCTCGTCCCTATCTGTTTTATATCTTTTATTTTATTTTTTTTTATTTTTGTAAATAAACTTGTTTTAAACTGAGTTAACTTTCTTCTTCCTTGTCTTGACGCCATCGCGTCAACGGGGGGAGTTTGTTCAAGATCGAGAGGAGCAACAATGCTGAGAAGTAGATTCCACATTTTTGCTATATCTCCCTGTCTCTATTGCGTTCACAGGGGACGGCTAGACCAACAGCGTGTAGCCGCTCCACCTGTCTCTCTCTATCTCGCACCGCGGCGCGCTTGCGCGTCTACAGGCCCTGGCGCGTCGCGGCCGCGGCACAGCTTGCGCGCCTGACCACTAGGTGGCCAGCGCCACGAGCAGCTCTCTCGCTGGCAAGTTTCGTGCCGCGGAATTATATAGATGGGTCCTTGATAAGGACCCATCGCACCTCAGCCTTGCTCGACCGCTGCTTGACCGCAGCAACAGCAGCATCTTTGACGCCTCCACGGCTTCTTCTTTTGACGCCTCAACGGCAGCGCCTCCATTGGCCAGCAAACGACCGCCTCCACTGGCGAACTCGACGGGTAGATCTTTGGTAAGTATCACCCAACCACCCACCGCCTACCAAGAGGGGACTACCCCTCTGCGGCAATATCCTCCCTCCTAAGGGAAATTTCTCCGGGGACTGCCCGGGAGAAGTTAACCCTCTCCTTCCCCTCCACACTGCCTCCGAGGACTACCTCGGACCCAGTGTTCCGACCCTCAAGTCCAGGGCTCTCGAAAGAGTCGGGTAGCGGGAGAGGTAGCATTCACCCTAGGGGTTGGGGTGGCTCGGAGCCACTATAGCTCTAGGAGAAGTAGGCCGAGGGGTAAGGGGACTTCCCCTTCCCTAAAACCACTTCTCCTATTTCGCTTCCTCCCGTGGCTGGGGATTTTACTGGGGAATACTCCAGGGAAAATTGCCCAGTCCGGGAGCTTCTAAGTCCGCGTTCCTTTCTGGGGAATTCTGTTTTCTGGGGTTCTAGGGAATCTTCGTAGACCGAAATTCCCTAGAAAGTCGATCATTAGTCTAGCGGTTCTTTTGTAAATATATTGTAAAATTTTTTGGACATTTTATTTATTTAAATAAAAACTCCTTTTACCTCTTATCTTTGGCTTTGAATATTTTATTCTAGAATAAGACCTTCCCTTCTGACCACAGGTTCGGAGCCAACTTGGGACATTGTTTCGCACAATACCATAAAACTTATCTAGTTTATCTTCTGAGTATCTTCATGTCGAGCTTACGAACAAGAAAACTGCTCTTTTGGTTTTGAATTTTTAGGTTTCCAGCATTGCATTTGTGAACGTTTCAGCAGAGACACTAGGCCTAAGCGCAGTAAGCACACTAAAAGTTAGAGTTTAGGCCAGTTTGGGAGTCTTTTTCACCAGCTACGAAAATGTTTATTTTGCCACGTAGGATTACCAATGTTTCGAAAATACGTATACTGATTGGTTAATCATATTAAATTGGCAATCCTATATGGTAAAATTGTACACACAAGACTTGGTGAAATTCACCCTAAAGTTTTGAGCTGGAAATTCATCTTTCGAAGTTATACCAAAACATTCTGATGAATTCTAAAATATATTGCTAGGATTTTAAGGTAGCTTAGCATTTTGCTAATGTAGTTATGAGACAAATTTTGAAAATAAAATACATATCCTCTCTGATTAATAATTGAAAAGTTACTGCTGAAATATCAGCAGTAAGTGAAACACAACGTAAAGCCAAATATTTTACTTTTATATATTTGCATCGTATTTCATTTTAATACCTATATTTTAAAACTAATTTTTAACTTAATTATACATTGGACAAAATTCAATATTTTTTTAAAATCTATTTCTTGAAGGATCATATTAATTGTAAAAATAAACTGAATATTTACCGCATTAAAATTTTAAATTTATCTACAGACAGAAAAGAAGCATTTTTTTCCTCTTTAATCTCCATGTTTAAAAAAACAACAAATTTATATGCTCCTACCATGATTAAGAAAATAACAGAACGATTTCAATACGGTAAATTAGTGTGTATCGTCGTGATTAATATGACTCCTCAAAGAACAGATTCAAAAAAAGAAAGAAATATTTTCACCGTAAAAAACTAATTGAAAAATGAATTACCGAATTCAGGTAATTAAACGATATGCGATTCAAACATAAAAGTGAAAAACTTTGCTTGACTTAACGTTTTAATTATTTTTCAAAATTTCAACATGCAGTTTATATAAAGAAAGATTATTTGTGTTAAATTTTTATTATAGGTTATATTTATGGAGACACCGACGATTTTCAGCGATGTCTATCCAAAGGAGCATAACAATAAAGAAGAGAAATAACATCGATTGATGGTTGTCAATCTTAATATATCGGATTTTATTTTTTATAATGTATTAAAGAAAAAAAATTTAAGAAAATAAGTCAATCATTGAATAAGGTAAATAAATCTGTAACTATTTTCATTACATTTATTAGAGGTACGTTTTCTCAATTTCTTTTATAGAGCAAGACTTCTGATATATAAGAATTTTAGTCATTGAATACAATATGGGAAACAAGCTTGTCACACTGCAGCATAGTAATCGCATTAAGCTATGAAAATACATAGTGGAGTAGAGTAATAAAACAGCTTTTTTTATTTTATTCAGACCAATTAATCACAAATTGACTAGTATTATTGAATTTTCCGCATGATTCCACCAAATAATATCAACTGCTATAGATCTGATACTTCTTCAAGAAATATTTTATATACAGATATTTTAGATTGGTAATTTATGACAATTAAATGCATAGAAGATAAAATAAACTAGCCGCATACTTTATATTTTATTTTTTATTCCAAATATATAATTATCCCACAAGAAACAGACTTCGCCTGTAAAAAAAGGCGGCAAGTACATAAACCATCTAGCATAAATAATATAGTAAAATTATCTAATTAAAAAAAGTAGTGAAATCCAAATATTAGGCAAGTATATTTTTTCACCTTAGCAAAAGTTAAATTTTCGAAAAAAAAGGAACAAAAAGTTACTTGCCGGGCCCGTAATGTCCATGCACAGTGGGAAATTGAATCGTGTGTGAGATTCAGCTATAGCGTAGTATAGCAAATGTCATGTTAAAATACAGAGTGAAGTTAGCCGATCCACATACGATTCTATTTCTCACTGTGCATGGATATTACGGGCCCGGCAAGTAACTTTTTTGTTCCTTTTTTTTTCGAAAATTTAACTTTTGCTAAGGTGAAAAAATATACTTGCCTAATATTTGGATTTCACTACTTTTTTTAATTAGATAATTTTACTATATAATTTATGCTAGATGGTTTATGTACTTGCCGCCTTTTTTTACAGGCGAAGTCTGTTTTTTGTGGGATTTCATAACGTTTTGTAAGAGTATAATATTTAAAAAATTAAATTATTCTTTTAAATTCTACAGATTTTAAAGAAAATTTCCACCCTTCTCATTTTTTGAAACAGCAGCGCTTAACTAATAAAAATATATATATTTATATTGAAAAAATATCGCAGTCAACACATTGATTTTATTGATATTTGTAATGTATTTTGTATAAATGAACTTTATAATTAATGCTCAGGCTAGTTTTTTAATGTTTTCAGTTTCACCATAATAAAAGTATGATTAAATTTTTCATAATCAATTAACATACTTTCAACATATAAAAATAATGCAATAAAATGTATATATTTTAATTAATTTACATTTTCTGTTTATGAACATTTGACTTGTTACCAACATCTAACTTTGCCAAACTTCAGTAACTCCCTCAGCTGCTTCAGGTGATACAGGGGCAAGACTGGAATTTTTCATAATCAATAAACTTACTTTCAACATATAAAAATAATGAAATAAAATGTATATATTTTAATTAATTTACATTTTCTGTTTATCAACATTTGACTTTTTACCAACATCTAACTTTGCCAAGCTTCAGTAACTCCCTCAGCTGCTTCAGGCGATACAGGGGCAAGACTGGAAAAGCAATTCGTAAAGTTTCAAATAAGATACAATGAAGCATATAATCGAAGTTGGCATTGTCGTTTTGCATACGCCGTTTCTTTTTAGCACCAATCATTGTCACCTTTATGCTGCTAACACTTGACAAAGGTGACATGGGAGATACATTGGCAAGTCGTCCTTATAACATTTCCTGTGCCAAAGTCCTCAAATTTTCGTTTCGTAAATTTCTATACACTTGAAACGGGTCTGATTTCTGGTGCTGCAAAATGCAGTCGAAACAACTAATTTTTAGACTGAGTTTCTTTCTATTGAGAATAAACGTGCATTTTTTCATCCATACCAATGACCAGTATACTGCCTCTCGTCTTGAATACTTGCATAGGTAATGGAGAAAAAAAATCAGCAGCTATTAACTGCATTTTATATCATTTCATCCAATAAATCTCATACTTAAATTGTGGCTGAGCAATGGACGACGTTTTTCTGAAAATTGGCTTATTCTTACTTTGCCAATCTTTCAATACTTTTTATATTTGCCTGTTTCAAGTCTCAGAATACAGGAGCGAAAAGCATAATCTTTGATCCAACTCCAATAGTCAGTATGTGTGCGAAAAATCATTATTGGATTTTTAATTGAATTGTACCAAAAGTATTTAAGTCAAAGCACAAGTATTACTGTTTGCTATAATACACTTGCACAGTGACTGTAAAATACTAAATGATAACACTATGAGTAAGCCTGAAATCAAATTCATCATTTAAGAATTATAATTCCTCAAAGAAAATAAATATTTGAAGGTACATGAAGCATCTTATTTGCTTACCTACATTTGACTTTCTACCACCATCTGACCTTGCCAGATTTCACTAGTTTCATCAACTGCTTGAGATGATACTGGGGCAAGGCTGGACAAGCAATTCGCAAAGCTTTGAATAAGCTACAATTAAGCATATAATCAAAGCTGACATTGTCGTTTTGTATACCACGTTTCTTTTTAACACCAATCATTGTTAGATTTATGCTGCTAACTCTTGACAAAGGTGGCATGGGAGATACATTGGCGAGTCGTCCTTATAACATTTCCTGTGCCAGAGGCCTCAGATGTTCATTTCGCAAATTTCTACGCACTTTTAAAACTGGTCGGATTTCTGGTGCTACAAAATGGAGTGGAAACCATTAATTTTTGGACTTTGCTTCAATTGAGAATAAACGTTCATTTTTTCATCCATACCAATGACCTGTATACTACCTTTGGCGCAGAATACTAGTATAGGTAACAGAGGAAAACAATCAACAGTTATTAACTCAATTTTACAGAATTTCATCCAATGAGTCTTATCCTTAAATTATGGCTGTGCTATGGATGACGTTTTTCTGAATATTGGCTTATTCTTACTTTGCCAATCTTTCAATGCTTTCATCTTTGCCTGTTTCAAGTACCAGAATGCAGGAGTGAAAAGCACAATTGTTGATTCAACTCCAATAGCCAGTATGTATGCGAACCTTCCTCCTTGGATATTTAATTCAATTGTACCAAATGTATTTAAGTCAAAGCACAAGTATTACTATTTGCTATAATACACTTGCACAATGACTGTAAAATAATAAATGATGACACTACGAGTAAACCTAAAATCAAATTCATCATTTAACAATCTCAATCTTCAAAGAAAATAAATTTTTGAAGAAACATGAAGCATCTCAGTTACTTACCAGTATTTGATGTTGATCCATCTCCATTTTCTTTAGTGCTTGGTGACTTAACTTCCTTGAGTCTAAAGATCTGTAATATTTGGGTGTCTTTGCGTCTTTTGTAAACATCTATTATTGTATAATTAGCTTAAATCCAAACACTAGTCAACTGGTACTCTACGTAAATGAAGGTTCATCGGAATGCTTCATATTTTCCAAACAAGCATTACTATAATTTAGTCTGAAATATTTGTACGCATATATGATATTTGTTTCATTTACAATCTTCCTTTATCTGCATTCTCCAATAACAGGGTATTTCCAAGAATTGTTACATTATTTGTTTTATTTAAAATCTTCCTTAATCTGCATCCTCCAATAACAGGGTATTTCCAAGATTTGATACATTATTTGGCACTGGTTTGGCATCATACTGCAAACTATGAAATGGTGCCTTATATATAACTTTATTTTAATAAAACAAACTTTTTTTACAATGCACTTACTTTACTTAAAAACGTTTATGTTAATTGCTTTTGAGACAATACCATGTGTCTTGATTATGAGTGAACGTAACAACCTCATCCTTCTCTGTTTCATTTACAACCTTCCTTAATCTCCATTCTCCAATAACAGGGTATTTCCAAGAATTGTTACGTTATTTGTTTCATTTACAATCTTCGTTAATCTGCATTTTCCAATAACAGGGTATTTCCAAGAATTGTTACATTATTTGGCACTGGTTTGGCATCAAACTGCAAACTATGAAATGGTGCCTTATATATAACTTTGTTTTAATAAAACAAATTTTTTTTACAATGCACTTACTTTACTGAAAAACGTTTATGTTAATTGCTGTTGAGACACTACCATGTGTCTTGATTATGAGTTAACGTAACAACCTCATCCTTCTCTGTTTCATTTACAATCTTCCTCAATCTACATTCTTCAATAACAGGATATTTCCAAGAATTGTTAGAGCATTTGGCATTGGTAGGACTTCAAATCAGAGCTGCATACAAGGAATATGCATATAAGGAATATTTTATATAACCTGCAATAAAAGAAATCCCACAAAGTACCACCGAACATTAAATTTTATACATATTTTTGAATACAATGTGACTTATCTGATAATCTTGCTGGCTCCTTCATGTTTCTCCCTTAAATTATCCGTAGTTTTGATTATATTACACTATTACACTATCATTACAGTCAATTCATTTTTATAAAAATATTAAGGTTATACCGGTAAACCTTATAATTCAATTGACATTCATTTGACAGCTAACAGTAGTCGCCATATTAGTTATCGATTATATCGATTATTTAGACGTCGCGTTTGTATAAATTACGTCATTTTCTTTAGCGATTAACTTCAGCCCGAGACATACATTCTGGCTGGAGAAGAAGATGACGGAAAGAAATTAAATTCGTTATATATATAGCTAACAGATTATGAGATCTCTGGATTGCGTGAACCAATTTTGATGTTTATGGGCTCAAATAAATGCTTGTTCCAAACCATTTCAAGAAAAGCTTTACTGAAATCATGACAGTGTTTCATTTACAGAGAAAAATCTATTTAAAAATTGAGACAGCCAAACTTGCTGTATAAGATACAGTAGTGCCTCGACGGCGGTATAGACACGTCTATACCTACTTTTATGTACTTGCCGTCGAGACACTACCGTGTCTCTTGATGATACTAACATTTTCAACAAAGAAAATATACCATAGATGAACACACAGGCATCTTTAAATCAATGGATAAGTTAAACAATTTTTTGTTACGTAGTACCAAAATTAAACAAATACAAAATAGTGATATTTGTGGATAGGTATTATTATTAATGGGTATTTTATAGATAAGCTACATATTTTCTCTACAAACCTGAGTAATATAAAAATATGTATTAAACAATAAGTAACAAATGAAGAAAGAGGAACTAATTATATTTTACAATGAAGATAAGAGCTTTTACTTGGAATTAATGAATTTGCTTTGCTGACAATAATACAATCAATACTACAATTACAAAATACAGGATAGATCCTATATTTTTAGATACTTCTCAATTGCATTTATGTGGTAAAAATTAGTTATAGAAAAGTTTTAAATCAAGCATATCAAATCTCCTAGCTTATAACTCTCAAAATTTATAAAAATAACCGACAAATAATTAATTTATTTTGCATTTCTTAATTATAGTTTTTAGTGTATTATCATTATGAACCTAGATTTATTGTTTCTAAATAAAAACATTTATCCCCATCGTAGACTAATTGGTTTTCATTTTTTGTATAGTTATATACCTATTGTTTAATATATTTTTGTATTACCCAGGATTATATAGAGACAATATGTAGCTTATTTACAAACTACCCATTATATATTATTAGGATCCATCTATACCAAACTTGAGCTTATTTAATTTTACAACTGTATAATAGAAAATTGTATAGCTTTAAATAAATATTATCTACGCATTCAACTATATTGTATTTTATTCTTTAAGAATTTTTAGTGTCAAAATTACCTATAATAAAAAATATAGCACAAAGTATTTGACTTTATTTCATCTTATATTTTTAATAGTTATAATTTATTTGCTTAAATATCTGTGTATGAAACCCTTTTTCAAGAAGTTGTAAGATTCCTACCAGTTCAGTTAATACTTACTAAAATCACATAGAAAATTTAGCAGTGATATTTTGTAATTAATTGATTGAAATAAAAAAAAAAAAAAAGGAAACTGTTTTGCTGACTTTACTTTACTCATTGTCTTTTGAGCCTAATGTGTGCTACACTACAAAAATTTTGGCTAACCCTTGGCTATTCGTAGACTGTAACTCAATCAAAATCTGAAACTTAAGTTGGGCGCCAGGTTCCCGAAAGAACCACTGTACTGTAGTGATCGCAAAATACTATAATCGTCAAACTAAAATGCCAACTAGCTCAGTGAGTATAAGAGTAGGATTGCGGAAGCGGAGAGTGGGTGAGTCCCTGAAACGTGAAATACGAAAGGATTTGGCAGTTCGGGTCAAAGTACTACACAATATATTCGATAATAGCTTCTCTATATTTCCGTAAAGACATCGCTGTATATGTCAGATCTCATAGCGCATAGATCGTTCTTCATATTCTACAAAAACTATAATTACGGATGGCCTGGAATACGGTTTTCCGGAGTGCTCGGGATCACTCCAACGAATTTCTCTACTAAACTTCCAATAAATAAACTAAAGGCCTTCTCAAGGCAGGTATCTCTTCTGCGACCTTTTAACGAAAACGAAACGGTACTTTCTCGAAGGGAACCGGACGGAGTAGCTCCTTTCGGGGAGAATTCACCTCCGGGGCTCCTTCCAACGAGAAAAGCGAACTGTACTCCCACGAGGTGATCGAACGAGGTAGCTCCTTTCGGGGAGAATTCGAACTCGGGATGCACCCCTGGTTAAACGCGACGAACTATACTGAACGTAACTGAAATTCGAAACTGAACGAATATCCCGGTCACTCTTTCATAACCGAATTCGACCCATCAACTATACTGTAAGCGCATATCCAAATTTCCGGAAACTACAAGACTTTAGTACGGCATTATATACACGGTAATCGATAAAAGAACTTACCAGAAGTTACATATAAAATTATATACATCCCATATCCGAGAGTTCACCAATGACTTGGTCCTTGAATTAATTGCGAATCTCAAAGTTTTCTCGACGTTAGATTATTATCCCCATCATCAATTTATGTCTCTAATTCCCAATTCACGCACTTTGGGAGTAGGTTTAACTCGTAATTCGTGATTTTTGGCGATTTCACGGCTAGTAAGCGCGTTTTCCGAATTTTACTCGTAGTATAAGGAGTTCTAGGAGTTGGGGACTCCCGCTAACCTTTTCCGCTGAAGTTGACGGAGGCGGCCGGATCCCTCGGCGGAAGCAGAGCAGAGTCGAGCAGAGCAGAGTAGAGCCGAGCAGCGTTGAGCAGAGCAGAGTCGAGCAGAGCAGAGTAGAGCCGAGCAGCGTTGAGCAGAGCAGAGCGGCGTCGAGCAGAGCAGAGCAGAGAAGAGCAGAGCAGAGCGGAGTCGAGCAGAGCAGAGCAGAGCAGAGCAGAGCAGAGTTGAGCAGAGCAGAGTAGAGCCGAGCAGCGTTGAGCAGAGCAGAGCGGCGTCGAGCAGAGCAGAGCAGAGCAGAGCAGAGCAGTCGCCACACTTTCCGATACAATCCTTAAATCCGCGTCTGAACTCTTTCAGGACTAAAGTACGAGTTGCCAAAATCGCGAGGGATCTCCTTCAGGACTAGATAACGAGTGTCGCAAAAATCAGGAGACACCAGCAACGAGCTGTTGGTCCCTTACCCCCAACTCTTCATAACTATAAATCTAATTGGCGGAGCCGATTAAGTTATTGGTACCACCAATCAGACCCAAGGTCCGACTTCTTCCGAAAATTCAACTTGAATGTTCGGGAGTTGCGGAAAGCCGTAGTTCGTTAGGCCCATTTAACACACGACTTATGGGCCACGATCGTTACTCTACTTTTATGACCTATCAATCACCGAACTTTATACTGTATTACAGATGATAGGTAGGCCAAGCGTATATGACACGGTATAATGGCCTTGATACTGTGACCATAATATGTCTCATGGTTCTATAGAAAGGCATGTACATTGTTTTAGTGAACATGTACTATCTTAAAATAGTACAGGGTCACATGTGATTACAAGACTGTAGTACAAAAACCTTAGGTATTACACTTAATGACTAAAATTGTCATGAACAGAAGAGACTTTATAACAGAATTTAAAAAAAAATGTCTTTAATAAATACAATGAAACTTTATAATACTACTACAACTAATTACAAAGTTATTTACCTTATTGAATAGCTGGTTTATTATATTAACCTGTTTTCTCTAAAATGTATATAGGTTAGAATATCCAATATTTTAAGATTGACATCAGTAAGTCGACAATTTTTCTCGACTATTATTTTCTTTTTTAAGATAGATATAGCCGGAAACCTTTGACATTTTACAAACTACAACCTATAATAAAAATTTAACCTCAAAAATCTTACTTATTTCAATAAATAAATGCATGTATCATTAATAATACTGAGCGAATAGCTGTAGTCAAGTCTCATTACCCTCTTATATAGCTTTACAAAATGACCAGCGGCCCATGGAATTAGAGAAAAGGCTTGACAAAAAAGCCTGCCAATAATAACAATAAAACACATAATAATATTTATATTGTAACATAGAACATAATATATTACATATATATAGCTATAAAATATTATGAGGATTTAACTCATCTTCAGAGAATACAATGAGGATTAATTTCCTTATACGTTTTTCATAAGCTCTTTGTATAATTTTAGTATTATAAGCGAGATGTATATAATGTGATGAGAGATGTATAATTATGTAGAATACAAAGTAACTAATAATTATGAAATTATTAAAAAATGAATTGATTAATATAAAAAATTATTTAAAGATATATAGCTATAGTCTGCAAAGAGATGATCGAATGTTATATAAGCCATCCCTTAGTTATAACGAATCAAGAAAAATAAAGCGCCAATAAACTCGGTGTCGCTGTACTTTCACGAGATATAATTTTTTCACGTATTTATAGTGAAACCAAGCCGAAATGCTACGTACTATAGCTATATTCGTTATCAACGAGTCATGACATTTTCGATCCTGCCATAGTATATAGATTTCTCGGCTTTTAGCTAAACATCGGATTAAGACGGGAGAGGTACGGTTGAACTTGTCCTACCCTAGATTTTCATCCTTAATCAAAAAAGATAGTCTACCGATTTTATCGCATAATCCAATAGTATACGTCAAAACAAGAAAATGAGACCTCACAGAGTTCTATACGATGCTCCGTTCGCGAGACATGCTTTTTTAAAATATATGTAGCGAAGGCGAACCACACGCCTCCGGCAGTCCGGCCACACGCTGCTAGCCGCATGAGTTATAAACAAGTCTTTGATCCTGCTAAGATAATCTACATGGATTTCTCAGCTTCTAAAAGTCGGAATAAGATAATACTGGTCTCGGTAGACTTGGCCTGACGTATACTTTCATATTCAGCAAGAAAATGTTGAAAAATTCTAATGCTTAATTGAATACGTCGAGAAAAGAAAAATTGGAGCATGCATAGCTCTTGAAACGATGCAGATTATATAAATATTATTTAGTCATACATGTATCAAATGGAAGGAATCATTATCCTTTACGGTTAAAGTTTTATTACAGATTATAGTTAGTAAAATGTCGAAGATTTCTAGCTGTCTCTTCTAAAACAGGTTAACACACAGAAAATAAATTTCAACGACTGACCATTGTCAATCTTCAAATATTGGATGTCATATTTGGTACTGTAACGGAAAAAGGTTAAGAGAGAAAGGCAAATATGATCCATTTATTATATATAATAGTATTATCAGGTTTTATTACATTCAATAAAACCATTTTTCTTCAATTTCTTCCAAAAGATTTTTTTGATACATGACAATTTTCAGAATAATTACAGTAAGAAAGTTTAATTGGTATATATAGAGATCATATGCTTCTTTAAAAGGTTTCTGATGCACAGGTATTTTGGAAAAATAATTTATAACTACTAAACATGTATAAAATGAAACAAAGCCAGTTACTTTGCAGTTTCTTTTCGATTGCAGATAATTTTGATACTAAACATTCTTACCAGAGAAAGAAATACCATATAGATAGATATACAGGAAAAATGTTATGAATGAATAATATAACAAATATTCTATCATGTAACATTAAAATCAAACAAGTATCAAATATTGAAATCGGTCCTTAGTAATACTAATGAGTACTTTTAAGATAAGCTGCACATTGTTTATATAACCCTGGATAATACAAAAATTTATGTAAAACAGTATGTAACGATATTGAAAATGAAATCCAATTACATTTTATGAAGAAAATAAAAGTCTCTACCTGGAAAAAATGAATCTGGAATGATCATGATGATACACTAAAAGCTATAATTAAGAAATGCAAGATAAATAATCCTACAGCTTTGAATAATTTTTATAAATACTGAGAAGTATAAAGTGGCAGCATTAATATGCCAGATTTTAAATTGTTCTATAACTAACCTTCATTAAGTTGAAGCACCTGAAAAATAACCTAAATGAATGTAGAATTTATATTTTTTACCTCTTAACTATTGATTGATGCATTATCATCAGCAATCCGCATTCAATTTTTTCAAGCAAAAACTTTTATGTTCATTGTAAAGCTTAATTAGTTTTCAGTTTCATCATCATTACTGGTTAGCTCTTACATGTTTGTATTTTCTAAAGTTATAGATAGCATAGCTCATCGAAATGTATTTGTTAGTATTATTGAAATCTACATCAATATTTAATTCTTCTGTACTTTTACTATCTGTAAAGAAAAATGCTTACTTTATTCAATAATTGTATATCACCTATTGATTTAACACTACAGCAGTTTCTTTTTCCTTAAGTCTTTGGTATGTAAATTGCTTGTAATGGAAATTAAACCACAAATTATCTAGTATTTTTATCTGATAAATATTTAGTATTTATAAATTATACTTATCTAAATATCTGCGCATGGGCTTTTTCTTCAAGATATGTAAGTTCCTTAACAGTTGACTTCATTTACTTGGTTTATACACTACAAATTTAATAATGCTAGTCATTTTGTGATTAATTGATTAAAATAGAAAAATTTTAAACAAAAATGATTTATTGACCATACTTTACTCAAAGTTTCCTAAACCTAATCTGATTACTAGCTACGCTGTAGGGTAAAAAGCTTAAGTTTCCTATATTTTACCCAATGATTAGCAATTTTATTTCCCAGAAATCTCTATAAATTAAAATGGAAGAAATGTGCATTTAATTTATGTAATGAAACTTGATAATACTTCAAATTATTGCAGAGTTATTTACCTTATTTCATGTCTGGTTTAATTACATAATCTAGTTCTTCTACAATATAGACATAAAAAATAGTCCAATATTCAAAGATAGACAGATGATAGGTCATGATAGTTTCCTTCTCTGTTATAGTTTTTTGATACCATATATATAACTGGGAGCTTTCGGCTTTTAAGATAATAACTCCTCTAATAAAAAATAAACAACAAAGAAATTTTTTTCTTTTATTTAAAATATGTATATTAAATAGTACTTATCTAATTACGCTATTTAATTGAACCTTATAATGTTACGAAGAGTTAGGTAGATTGTAGAATTTATAGAATTAGGAAAAAGGAGAAAAAGACTGCCGGAAAAAGGAAATAACATAAAATATATTGTATAAAGGCCACTGACCCAGGGCGATTTTCTTTCACCAGCTCTAAGGGCTATGGCACACAAAAAAGCTTAAGTCTTGCTTAAGTTTTTTTGTGTGCCATAGCCCTAAAATGTTCAATTTGACACATAGGATTGGCAACTTTGCTGAGCATATTTTCGAACATACATATTGGCAAGCCTACATGCCAAATAAGCCCGGTCAGGCTCCCTGACACTTCGTATGTATGTACACTATTACTCAATAATCTTGCAACTGGCGAGGGGCAGTGGGAATAAGAGAGGCAAGGGATTATCTAGGGAATTCTAGTGGACACCGTCAAATTTTAGATCGACTATCCCTTTGACGTCAAAAGAGCTGTCAAAACCTAAATTAACCTGTATTTTGAAGAAATACAGAAGAATAAATATTTTTAAAAGACAAATAAGAGGAAAGAAAGAAAGGATTTTAATAAATATATGAACAAAAAATATCAGATGAGTATTAGTTAATAGTAAATGTTGAAGTAATTGTAAATTATTAAGAAAATATACTTTGTGGTTTTTTTATTTCTGTTACAGGTTAAATGCTGTTTCTAATGAGCTTAAATTACCGAAAAGAAAAATATATTGACCAATAAATAAAAAAGGACTAATTTATAAACATTTCTGTGTGGACCAGTCATTTCAATAATTGTGATGTAATATTTAAATAGTGAATTGTGTAAGCGTTTGGTGTATATACACAAAGAAATTTTATTATAAATTAATAATTATATATAATAATGTTTTGATTCCTATTACAAAATAAATTAAAGCTATATAGTTCAATTAAAATATTCTTTTTCTTTACACCTTATCCAAATTCTGTACATACATAATAATTACTTATTCTCGTAGAATCTATCTTTTAAACTAATTAAATTGCAACTATTTGAAGTGTGCAAGTCATAACTATTTGCTTCAATGATATTTATCATTCAATGTAAGACAAATTGCATAGAGCCTCTGCAAATTTCTTACTGATCCGTCACATCCTTCCACATCTTGTGTGACATTTATTTGCCTTGTTTGTTCCTTCTTCTTCTAGTTTTCAACATATACCAATACTTCTTTAGATATTTTCAAATACGCTCAAGTATGCTTATTCTCCTGTCTAATTGATTCTATCAATGTTAGGAAGATAGGTAAACTATCGCTCTATTAAATTTGAAGAATAGACACTTGACTTATTATATTTAAATATAATGTTTGGCACTTTATCTACATGATATCTTTTCTTTACATTTGACAGGATATTGTCCTCCAGTACATTTATGTATACTGCTGAGTTAATTTTGTTTTCAGCTTCAAATAATTTTCCAACTACATATTTGGATATCCATTCCCAATATACAATACTTATTTTATTATTCCTATTTGTTCATGAGACTTATCTGACCTAAAACCTTATTTTATCTAGTCGCCATATGTATATTCTATCATTTTCAGATGATTGACTTTTCTTTCTATTAATCCTGAAAACATTATAATAAGAGTGAGGAAATAAGAGTACTCTATATTCAAAATATATATTCAAACACGTTGCTGGAAAACTACTTGTAGCTAAAAAATAAGATGAACTAAGTATTATACACATAACTTTTAAGGAACTTTATCTATCCAAGTATTGTGAGAACATATCTCACAGAAGAGAGGCCCAATTTAAATAGTATCATTCAAATGCCCATTTTCCAAATTTAATAAGACAATGATTTAACAATCATTCCAAATATTTATAAAATTAATTACAAATCAGCATAATCATCTTATCTGCGTGTATTTAAAAATAATAATAAAATTATTGTTATATGTTATAGACTAGAAGAAAATAGTGCAAAGGGGCATATAAATATCATAAAAGGTATTATGTGGAAGGATATGACGGATCAATAAGAAATTTGCAGAGGCTCTATGCAATTTGTTTTACGTTGAATAATAAATATCATTTAAGCAAATAGTTATGACTTGCACATTTCAAATAGTTGCAATTTAATTAGTTTAAGAGATAGATTCTACGAGAATAAGTAATTACTATGTATGTACTGAATTTGGATAAGGTGTAAAGAAAAAGAATATTTTAATTGAACTATATAGCTTTTATTTATTGTGTAATAGGAATCAAAACATTATTATATATAATTATTAATATATAATAAAATTTCTTTGTGTATATACACCAAACGCTTACACAATTCACTATTTAAATATTACATCACAATTATTGAAATGACTGGTCCACACAGAAATGCTTTATAAATTAGTCCTTTTTTATTTATTGGTCAATATATTTTTCTTTTCTGTAATTCAGGCTCATTAGAAACAGCATTTAACCTGTAACAGAAATAAAAAAACCACAAAGTATATTTTCTTAATAATTTACAATTACTTCAACATTGCCTATTAACTAATACTCATCTGTTATTTTTTGTGCATATATTTATTATAATCCTTTTTTCTTTCCTCTTATTTGTCTTTTAGAAATATTTATTCTTCTGTATTTCTTCAAAATACAGGTTAATTTAGGTTTTGACAGCTCTATTGACGTCAAAGGGATAGTCGATCTAAAATTTGACGGTGTCCACTAGAATTCCCTAGATAACCCCTTGCCCCTCTTATTCCCACTGCCTCTCGCCAGTCGCAAGATTATTGAGCAATAGTGTATGTTTTAGGCGTCGTTTAGACCGAATTAAGCAGAGCTTATCTTTTTTTATTACTATTAGATGAAAAAGGACAATCGAGACTTTCGAGTAACAGCACTAGTGTACACTGAGAATATCTCTATCCTCTGCTTTCATATTAATAATAAAAAGATAGAGATACAGTAAGCACCAATGCAGGTCTCTGAATTCACGATTAAATATAAGTAATAAATATGAATACCGGCCTTAACGGGATCCCTCACGCCTACTTTATCGACAGTTCAAGTCAATAAACAAGTAGTTTAATAAAATTCAAATGCGAAGCAAATTGAACAATCGGGCGTTTGTAGGACAATGTGCCAGTCCTAACGAGTCAAACGAACTTAAAATCACTCAAATTAGTTGAAAAATAACGCTGTACCATTGTGCCGCGTTTTTGAAGAGAGGTTGCTTTTGGTCATTTCCACTTCAAGAACGCGGGACAATGGTACAGCGTTATTCTTCATCCGATTTGAGTTTTTTTAAGCTCGATTGACTCGTTAGAATTGGCACCTTGTCATAAAGAAGCCCGTTTTTGCAATTTACTTCGCATTTAACTTTTGTTAAACGAATTGTTTATTAACTTGTACTGTCGGTAAAGCACGCGTGAGGGATCCCGTTAACGGAATCCCCCAAGCCCTCTGTAGCCAACATTACGGAACGAAAAACGAGGGAGAATTGTCCAGCACTATTTTTCAACCGATTTCAATGTTTTTGGGCTTATTGGAATCGTTAGGACTCGCCTTTCGTCATAAATAAAGCCGTATTTTCTGAAAAACGTAAAAAAATAAATTTGTTTAAAAATTCGCATTAATAATATTTAAACGCAAAATAAATCGAAAAATCGGGCTTCTTTATGACGAGGTGCCAGACCTAACGATTCCAACAAGCCCAAAAACATTGAAATCGGTTGAGAAATAGAGCCGTACCATTGTCCCGCGTTTCTGAGGTGGACGAAAACCAAAAATTTGTAGGAAGGCAGCTAGGCTTCCGCCCCTCTCGTGGCTCACGCTAACGTGTTCCCCCACTCCAGCATTCAAACTTACTGCGAAACTTTCCTCATATTTACGCTATTCCCCTATCTGTAGCTATACACATATAAATACCGCTAAAATAATGTTGAGAACATTTCATTTCGCCGATATAATGAAATTGCTAAAAATGCAATTATCATTTTGAAATAAAATTGTAGAAAAGGAGATTTCGTAATGCTTGAAATATAGGGCATACAGCGAAACGCGGGACAATGGTACAGTCGTATTTTTCAAAAGAATTTGATGAGACTAATAATAATTAAAGCCATTCTTCATGTAGATTGTCCTAAAGAGCTCACATTTTCGATCAAGCTTATAGTTTTTCAGCTATGAACGATTGAAGTTGCACGGCGCACAAATACATATTTCTTCTCTCGCGTAGATCAGCTGTTGCGCACGTCCATCTTTAATCGCTCATAACTGGAAAACTATAAGCTTTATCGAAAATGCGAGCTCTTTAGGACAATCTACATGAAGAACGGCTTTAGTTATGACTAGTCTCATCAAATTCTCTTGAGAAATACGCCTGTACCATTGTCCCGCGTTTTGCCGTAATTTCAGATCTTCAAGCGTCACTGACTCGTTCATTCTGCTATTTATTTCGGAACAAATAAAAGTACGATTGCACATTGAGAAATTACATTAGAAGCTCTCGATAATGTACATGCTGCTATGAGTATTTCTTAATCTTATGAAGCTTGTCGTAGAAGGTGCAATGCAATAAATTTAGAAGGACAATTTCGCGATAGAAAATGAGACCCACGTACATACATGCTAAACGCTATGTGTGTTTGTTTACAGTACACTCACGAGTCACTAACACAGTCGCACCCGTATGTAAGTAGGCCTACTATGCAGGTGTACATACGCTGGACGAGGCAACAAGCTGCAGAGGGGAGAGGGGAAGCTAATTTTATTTACTTCGAGTATGCATCTTTTTACAGTTCGCGTTGTAATGACCAAAAGAAGCGTTGCAAAATTATGAAAATATAAAAGCGTCTCCCCTTTTCACGCTCTATTCAATGATGCCACCCAACTTGTTGATGCATTTTTACTTTGCTCGAAATAAATTGCAGCATGAACGAGTCAGGACGCTTGAAGACCAGAAATTACGTTAAAACGCGGGACAATGGTACAGGCGTATTTCTCAATAGAATTTGATGAGACTAGTCATAACTAAAACCATTCTTCATGTAGATTGTCCTAAAGAGCTCGCATTTTCGATAAAGCTTATAGTTTTCTAATTATGAACGATTGAAGATGGACGTGCACAACAGCTGATCTACGCGAGAGAAGAAATATGTATTTGTGCGCCGTGCAACTTCAATCGTTCATAGCTGAAAAACTATAAGCTTTATCGAAAATGCGAGCTCTTTAGGACAATCTACATGAAGAATGGCTTTAATTATTATTAGTCTCATCAAATTTTTTTGAAAAATACGACTGTACCATTGTCCCGCGTTTCGCCGTATGCCCTATATTTCAAGCATTACGAAATCTCCTTTTCTACAATTTTATTTCAAAATGATAATTGCATTTTTAGCAATTTCATTATATCGTGCGAAACGAAATGTTCTCAACATTATTTTAGCGGTATTTATATGTGTATAGCTACAGATAGGGGAATAGCGTAAATATGAGGAAAGCTTCGCAGTAAGTTTGGATGCTGGAGTGGGGGAACACGTTAGCGTGAGCCACGAGAGGGGCGGAAGCCTAGCTGCCTTCCTACAAATTTTTGGTTTTCGTCCACCTCAGAAACGCGGGACAATGGTACGGCTCTATTTCTCAACCGATTTCAATGTTTTTGGGCTTGTTGGAATCGTTAGGTCTGGCACCTCGTCATAAAGAAGCCGGATTTTTCGATTTGTTTTGCGTTTAAGTATTATTAATGCGAATTTTTAAATCATTTTATTTTTTTACGTTTCTCGGAAAATACGGCTTTATTTTAAACAAAAGGCGAGTCCTAACGATTCCAACAAGCCCAAAAACATTGAAATTGGTTGAAAAATAGCGCTGGAAAATTCTCCCTCGTTTTTCGTTCCGTAATGTTGGCTACAGAGGGCTTGAGGGATCCCGTTAACCTTTTCGCTCCTGGACTGGTCCATATATGGGCCAACAAGAAAAACGAACGTGATATATGTTTATAAGGTCAATTTAATGCACTAAATTTAGGAAAAATATTGACAAAAATCCTGGCTTCTTCCTTGACCTTCAAAATTATCTTTGAAGGTCAAACAATAAAAATGCGTATTTGCGATTGAAAATTGGTATACCTACGTTTTATGAGTCGCTAAATACGATAAAATTAGTAAAAAAAACTCTAGTGACTTTGACCTTCAAAGTTTAAGGTCAAAGAGGTGACTAGAACTTTTTTTACTATTTTTGTCGCATTTAGCGGTTCATAAAACATAGGTATACCAATTTTCAAGCTCAAATACGCATTTTCATTATTTAACCTTCAAAGTTCAAGGTCAAATATGAATTTGACATTTTTTTCACTATTTTTACTGTAATCAGCACATCAAAAAACATTGAAAAGCGCACTTAAACCTTCACTTATAATTTCTTACATTAGCCTTAACTTTCTCTCCGGAAGTGGTCCATATATGGACCAGCACTCCGTGTGGCGACTTATCATAAGAGGTTTATTCACTTAAGCCATGAAATTCAGCTAAAATGCGATGTCAATTTTAAAGGAAAAATCCCCGGAGCGAAAAGGTTAATATGGTAGAGCGTGGTCACTTGTTGAAGCAAATCCGTTAGGCGGCGCTAGCAACATTCACTACTGTTCCCAACAGCATGGTAACCGGCCAATTGGCCTAAAAATTTTTTGGTCAGGCGCATCGCCTCTATATAATCGTATGAATATGACTGAACTTCGCGCAGCTCTTAAACGCCTCTGGTGGAGAATATTGGAACTAAATGTTCCAATCCGGCAACATTGGTCTAAACTGTCAGATTTCATGTTGTCATTAATTGTTTGTGTGTCAGGTTAGTAATAATTCTTTATTTAATTATAAATTTGTATTGTAAGAAAATGATGCTTTGTGGAACATTTTTGTTTCAGATTTCTTGTAAATTCATCGTTACTCATGGAAATAGTATGACAAGAAGGAAAAGATAAGTGATATAAGATTACGGTGAAGTATTAATTATCATTTCATTTACATGCTAAATATTGAAATAATCTCTCATCTCATTTAGAATACACGTTAAGAAGTAAAGGATACAAATAGCATTATTGTGGTAATGATAAAGGAGTTATATTTCTCCGCTTATAAACTTTAGTAGAAAATATCTACTATAAAGTGGAAAGAGAAGCATCGTTCCATGAAAGAAAATCTATAAAGCGACTTGCCACACACACAGATATGATGAAAGTGAGGATTTAATGTATGAAACATTTAACCGAGTGAGTATAAGAATTGGTTATTATTAATATACTAGCAAAATTTAATTGTATTAAAGTATATTTATTTGTAGTGTTTGTGTGGTACAAGACACTAGAGGACAGCGGAGAACATATGCTCTTCGATACAGTGATCACATGTAGCATTTGTGGTACATGTCTACAGATGTCAAAATTTAACTTCTGCAGTTACTGCACCTAGCCTCTTCGCTGTTTGCATCAAAGTCTTTTTGGTTCATCTTTGCCAGAATGTTAAATTGATGAGGACGGCAGGATAAATGAGCCACTATTGATTTTGTAGTTTTCAGGTATACTTTAAAATTATCCTGTTATTATTTTTCTTTTACTTTAAAAAAGAATTGTAGTCTATTTCATCCGTCAAATGACATCAATTTCTTATTTTAACTTGCCTGTAATTTCATTTATATAGAAAATCAAATTTAAGGAAAGTAAAAAGGAACATTATTCTGCATATACCGAAAAATGAAGATCAACCGCATGATTTCTCTCCTAACGTCACCCTGCTGAGTTCAGTTCAAAGATTTGCACAATTATGACAGTTGGACTCAAGTACGGAAAAACCTTTGACACTGACAAATCAGGCAGCTAAAGATCTATAACAAAATTGAGCAATAGAGATTGCAATAATTTAAGTTGCTGGTAATATACAACTATATGTGCACTACTTATAATTAATTAAGGGATTTTCAATTTATCAATTTTTCTGAACTGATAAGGTATATTGAGGCAAAATCGTGCTTGTCGTCTTTATTTAATTTTATAAATTTTTTTTTATGTCACTTGCAGTTTTAATATGACGATCTTCAACAATAACTTGCGATGAAGGAAGAAATTTATTTAAAGATACCAGATTTACTTAGCAATTAAGGAAGTTCATGATAATATTGAGATGGACCAATAAATTTATACAGTAGATTGGATAGTTTGTGAGAAAAGCTTCAAGAATATGCAACGTATTTAAAAATGGAAGTGCATCTCCACTAAAAAATATAAAAAATGTCCTTCCTGTGGCCATCTAGGTCAAACGATCAACTGAATCATACAGTCCTTTTGCAACTGAACATCTTCAATATGGCAAAATGTTTTCTTCAAAATACATCTTATTTAATTTATTAATAGCTTCGGTGAATGTAAAAAATATATTTAGCTGTACATTGTAAGAGCCCTCAGATAGTACAAAGAATTGTTTGAGAACAGTTATGGGGCTGCATTGCATGCTAGTAAAAAGAATATTTCTTAAATACACTCTTAAGTTTGTAAAACATTTTTGAATCCCCGTATTCAAAGTCGTTCCTTAACTTAAGTAAAGGCTCCAATGCTAAAGTTTACATAACATATACTGTAGCATTTAAGGGTCCCTTTAAGTTAAGGAACGTTTCTGAATACGGCCAGAAGACTTAGCAGTTTCTGAAAGAATTCCTTCTTACTGTTATAAAATGGTACCATGGAAGAAATCGTTATTTATAGCTGGGGTCACAATTTGACGAGTACGCATATAATGCGAAGGAAAAAATATATTCACTACAATATAATTGAATATAAACATAAATAATAATATATAACATTAATAGTTGCATAAAATTTATTGTTAATTTTCATTAAATATCACAACAAATTAGAATATATAAAATACTATACGTATAACAAAAATATACATATATATATTAAACATTTGTATAGTAATCGTAAACATATACTATGTATTCATAAATGACAAGTTTGATAAATAATTCAAGAGAGCATCTGGTGTGCCGTTCAATTTGTCGCTTCGTCCTTTAAATGAAAGAGAGATATATTTAAATATATATTTTAGATATGATATCATTTCTTATTTTTAATATGTTAATTGTAAATTAAAAATATTACCGAAATAATATTTTCAATTTTTGCCATTAGTTTATTATTGCTTGCAGCTAAGGTACTAAAAAAATTAAGAAGTATTTTTTTTTCATTTTTTTTTTGTGTTTTGTTTAAAACATGTGTTCCAATGCGCAGTTAAAAAGTTGTCGGATTCCACTAATTTCTTTCTGCGCTGGCTATTTACATTACATTCTTTATTATGTATATTTTCAATGAAATATAAAGAAATCAAATAAGATAATTTATCTATAAACACATACAGACGTATTAATATAAATATATATTATATAAGTATCGAGAAATCATAATTTTTAGAATAGAGAAAACTATAGTCTCCAAGCACTTATTATTTACCTATAAATTTAAAAACATCAGGATGCGGTCCCATCATCTCCTTTAATGTTATATGGTAGCGCTCCATGCTATTATTTGTACGCTCTTTTTTATTAAAAACAGCCAACGTTTCTGGCTCTACTTTACTCAACCAGAAATTTGTTATATATTTGATTATTCGTTCAAATTTGGTCATTAATTCATATTTCTGAATTTGCGCAACAATAACTTTTAATCCATCGGCCATTAAAAAAGATGGAAGCAACGGTAAATTATAAAGATGTCGCATTATTAATAAAATTCTAGTTTTTTCTAAAGGCATTAATTTTGAAAAATCTTTGAAAACTTGAAATGTTTTTGCATTTTTCCGAACACCCTAAAATGTGATAAAATTGTAAGTATATATAAAGTGTTTTATAATTGATGGGCTTTTAATTTTTTTTTAAATTGTGAACTTTCTTTTAATTCTTATATAATGATAAACCATATGTAAAGTTAATGTAAATTTAAAAAATATTTCAGAAATAAATATTAAATCTGCTTAATATTATTTTCCTACAACTTCATTATTATAGTTAGAATTGTTTTTTCTATTAAGGGTTCATACAGGCTTATAGCCATCAATATTGGAGCATAAGTATTTCTATTACTTTTCCACCAAATTGTGTGCACTCAAGTTTACCAATTTTTCGTTAATTTTGTGGTCAAAGTATATTTATTAAAATAAATATTTCTGTTCAAAATAGAGGATATGATTTTTAGATCAATAATCCGTAAATAACAAATTAAGGAGATTTAAATTACATCATTGCAAAGTTTGATACATATTGAAATTCTACATTCAAAAATATATTTGTCTTCTTCAATTTATATCGGGTTTTTGATAAAACAGACATGCTTCGAAGTACTTGCTATCTTAACTGGCAATTTGTAAATATACAAATGTCTCTTTTATTTAATACCTTATTATATTACGATTAATGTATAATAATTTATGAATAGTTTTGATTACCGTACTATTAGTAGCTTTGGCCTGGCTTGTGAAGTAATATACAGGGTGTAACGAAACGACCGCCTTTTCTCGTAACTAGAGGTTCGGGGTGACAAACTGAGCGCAGGTGTGAAATTTTGCTCGAATCGTTCAAGGGGTTTAAAAGTTATTTCCATTTAAAACTCACAATTTTTCGGTCCTTTTCGAACGACTTTAACTGTGCATAATAAAGTGGAGAAAGTGAAAAAACAATTGACGAACACCCACTAAAATGTAAAAATTATCGATCTCGCGCGATAATACATTTGCTATTTATTTCATTAATTTGGCTATTACATTAATTTTAAAAATAGCAAAATCCTTTTCATTACAATTCCAAATCAATTCAATACAAGTATCATTGACTGAATTGATGGAAAGAGGGAGAAGATAGAATGGAAAGGAAAGTATCAAAAGCTAAGATGTCACGCGACTGCACTGATAATTTAATAGGAAACACATCAAGGCATTTTCTTTCTACAAACGAAGGTAAAAAGAATGATTTAAAATCAATTCATTGATGACAGAAAAAATTAAACTTACTCATTTAACGTTCTCCAAGTTCCTTTACACCGAAGTTTTTGAAAAAGCTCCAAACTGGCTTCTCAATGATTTCCAGAATGTACACTATCATTGATTTTGCATTTAAGAACTCGCGAATTTAAGCAAATTAGGTGTTAACCTACGTTTCTTCAAAACACCGGTTAATTTGACACTTTTTGAACTGTTTGAAGTAGGCTGAAAAGAGAGACACAGAGAGATAGAATAATCAATAATTCGTTTCGACCACTCTTAATCACCCTACTTCAAACAGTTCAAAAGTGTCAAATTCACCAGTGTTTTGAAGAAACGTAGGTTAATACCTAATTTGTTTAAATTCACAAGTGTTTAAATGCAAAATCAGTGATAGTGTGCTTTCTGGAAATCATCGAGGAGCCAGTTTGAAGCTTTTTCAAAAACTTCGCTTTAAAGGAACTTGCAGAACATTTAATGGGTGAGTTTAGTTTTCTCCTTCATCAATGTATTGATTTTGAATCATTCCCTTTAGCTTCGTTAGTAGAAAGAGAATGCCCTCATGCATTGTCTATTAAGTTATCATTGCGCTCGCGCGATATCTTAGCTTTTGATACTTTCCTTTATATTGCGTCAACTAGCTCTTTCCATCAAATCAGTCAATGATGCTTGTACTGAATTGAATTGAAATTGTAATGTAAAGGATTTTGTTATTTTTAAAATTAATCTAATAGCCAGATTAAAGAAATAAATAGCAAAAGTATTACCGCACGCGATCGATAATTTTTAAATTCTAGCTGGGTGCTCATCAATTGTTTTTCACTTTCTCCACTTTCCATTATGCAGTTAAAGTCGTTCGAAAAGGACTGAGAAAGGGTGATTTTTAAATAGAAATAACTTTTAAACCTCTTGAACGATTCGAACGAAATTTTACACGTACACTCAGTTTGTCACCCCGAACCTCCAGTTACGAGAAAAGGCGGTCGTTTCGTTACACCCTGTATATATTATTACAAAGAACACTAAAGCCAATTTTTAAATTAAAATGAAAAACTAGAGGGTTTTGAAAGTGTTTAAGACAAACAATAACAATTGCCAATAATAGTTAGAATATTCCATTGAAAATAAATTTTAAGGGGATCCATTGCGCGTCGAGAAAGTACTTCCAAATTATCTTCTACAATTTTAAAAATTTGAATATATTCATAGGGACCAAATTGGCTCGTATTGATCTGTTTAATTAACGTAAAGGCTTATTTTATGGATTAAAAGAAAAAAATTTTTAAATCGGATATTAATAATAATATTTTAATTCCCATCAATAATTTCAAAAAAGGGAGCCTTTACGACACTGCGCCAAACTTCAGCGAGTAATTTAAGACCAACAAGAAGCAAATATTCCCATAAATGTAGAAGATTTTTTGGAAATACTATTGTAGCGCAACAATGGCAAATTTGCCAATTTTTCTTTATTGCGCTACAACAGTATTTCCAAAAAATCTTCTACATTTATGTGAATATTTGCTTCTTGTTGGTCTTAAAATACTTGTTGAAGTTTGGCGCAGCGTCGTAAAGGCTCCCTTTTTCGAAAATATTGATGGGAAAGAAAATATTATTACTAATATCCGATTTAAAATTTTTTTTTTAATCCAAAAAATAAGCCTTTATGTTAATTAAGCAGATCAATACGAGCCAATTTGGTCCCTATGAATATATTCAAATTTTTAAAATTGTAGAAGATAATTTGGAAGTACTTTCTCGACGCGCAATGGATCCCCTTAAGCAATCTTCGTGTATTTTCCATATTAAAACCAAGCGTCTGATCGTTGGTATTGTCTCTTGTCCCCTCCGAAACCATAAAAATTTTATTTGTACTGTTTTCTGATTTCAAACAACATTTTAAAGATGTTTGAAATCGTTGCTGCAATTAGGACACACAGTCTGTATGTATAAGAATTAATAAATTGTCAATTTCAAAAAATCCTAACTCAAATAGCATATGGATATCCGAGAAGTTAATATAATTGGATTCGAATTTGGTTATAAATAATGGACATTTTGAAAATATTTCATGTAATTTATGACATGAAGAAACGAAGTTATAGAGATGTATTAATATTGCAATTTTTGATAAAGGAGTTTCTTTTTATGCGGAAAACTTTAACAATTTCGGCCCAATTACGTGAAACTGCAAAATTATTAAATAAGATAAAAAATGCAAAGAAAATGAAAAAGAATGAATTTCATCATCAAGACCGACTTGATTGACAATGAAGTGCAAAATTTGAAATTTTTAAAAAAATGTCACGAGACATTTTGAAATGCAATTCAAAGAAGTCTTAATATATATATATATATATATGTCATATTGTAAATCTAGAATACCGGAAATGAAGACAATGCATGTAGACGATTGGTGAATGGCGGGTAATGGAAATATATAATATTTACCAAATGCAAGCTGATGCAACCTGTCGATTGGACTCATTATAATGTGGAATAATCTATAATGTGCTATTACCGCTATTATATAAACCTATTAAGATGTATTTAAAGTAAAAAAATTAAAATAAATTTAAAAAAATAATTTATATTAAATTACATTATTGAAAGTTTTGCTTATTCAATTTAGTAAAAAAAAATTATAAAAATTAATATAAAAGCTTCATTGAATTTAATAACTGTAAACAGAATAAATTTTAAGATATTAATGAAATTTCTCTCTCCAAGTAATTTGTATCTATATGTTATTTACACATCAACACAGTAACAGTAAAATAAAAGTGAAAAGCTGTATTATAAACACATACTGTGTGTATACTGCATGTTACGAAAAATTTCCGTCAATAATATTGAAATTTGTAATTAAGAAGATTTTGTGGCATGAATGCATTACGTATCAACTAGACTACCATAACTATCCAATATCTGAACGATACTGTGTTGGATAAATAGAGTAAACACTTGAATTTTAAAATACTTTTTCAATAAAACAAGAAGTAATAATAGAAAGTCTTGTTTTTAATATTGAATTATTTCATTAAAATATAAATTAAAATGGTAAAAAAAAGATATTAATAATAAGGTATTTCTATCTAGAATTTATTACTATCGAATCTAAACTTTACCACGGTAGAATTTATTAAATGCAAGCTTGCGTTACTGTAGAATTTACGCTCTTAATTTAATAAATAGTAGATGCTTGTTTGCTGTTGAGGAATTATAAAAGATTTTTAATATTCATACTAAACAGCATCATCGGCTCCGGAAATTTATATCTTGTTACCAGCTATTCGTATGATCTGAAATGCATAAACGGTAATGGAACATATGAAATAAATATCGTATATTGAAATATAAATCAATAAATATTAATGCTTTATTTATTATACAGATCTGAGCCCTTTTCCAGGAATTCGTTCTTCATCGGAGTCATTGTCACTTGCTGATAATACTTGTTGTAGTAAATGACTTTGTTTCTCTCTAATCATATTCATGAAATCTTGCTCCTAAAAGTTCAATAGAATTAAAAACACATTTTTCAGGGCATTACTATTTTGAAAACTTCGTAATAAGAAACAATACCTTATCCATTTCAGCTACCTTTGTGTAATAACTCTATAAGCATAATCCTGATTGAATAAAAATCTTTGACGTTTTCGATAATAATTCATTTCTATAGTATCCTGCGATACCCATGTATAAAAGAATGCCTCGTAATCTGCAGCAATTGCTCCTATAAAACGAAGCAAAGATAAGTATTTTTTTCATTTTCAAACTAATTTTTATAACCAAGCGCCAACCTTTCTTAGCTCGCAAAATTCTTTCCAAATACTGTGCTTCTTGTCTTCGGGATCCACCAAGCGATGATATTTGTACAAGAACATTGGCCTATGGTAAATCAAAAGACGTTTTTGTTACTTTACTTATAAATATAGTAATAACCTTTGGTATCGAATTTAAAAATTTGAAAATTTTTATATATTCTTTCACATTGACCCTAGTAGGATCATAAAAATAATGTTTATTCACCTTACTGTTCAGCCAGCCGTGATTCCCACAACAATTTTCCCTCATTGCCAATCATCTGTCTGAAATTCTTCATCTCCTGACAAGTTTTAAAAATTGTTGATGCCTTTAAATAAACATTCATGTCAGGATTAATAGTATCATTTCGAACATAATACCATGCTGGTAGAGGATGGTACAATTCAATACATCTCTCTTGTGGATTCCTTCAGTCTTCTCTGGATTTGCCTCCAAACTTGTATTCTTGATTTCTTCGTCATCTCTGTCCATTTTGTTGTAAAACGTATTAATTTCCCTCTTAGGACTGTAGCTGATTCCTCTATTAATTCAGTAGTACCTTCTGTTGCTTGCATTTTCCCACAGGAACTGTCAGAGCATTTGGCACTCATTTTGCACCAATCTGTAAACCGTGCAACGTTACCTTATATATAAAGCTTTGTGTCATTTAAACAATTTATTTAAAATGTACATACTTGGAAATGTTTATGGGTATTGTGAGCAGATGTAACAAGATCAATCTTCTCTATTTCATCTAGTCTTGCTTAATCTGCATTTTTCATTTGCTGTCTCCATTGTTGAAACGATACTACAGAGTTGCATAAAGCCAAAGCTCTGTTTCTTACAGTACATTAAGCCGTGACTCTTACTACAATTTTCCCTCATTGCCAATCATCTGTCTGAAATTCTTTATCTCCTGACTAGGCCTAAAAATTGTTGATGGTTTTAAGTAAACATTCATGTTAGGTTTAATAGTATCATTTCGAACATAATACCATGCTGGTAGAGGATGGCACAATTCAATACATCTCTCTTGTGGATTCCTTCAGTCTTCTCTGGATTTGCCTCCAAACTAGCATTCTTGATTTCCTCGTCATCTCTGTCCATTTTGTTGTAAAAAGTATTATTCTCCCCTGGGAGGACTGTAGCTGATTCCTCTATTAATTCAGTAGTACCTTCTGATGCTTGCAATTTTCCACAGGAACTGTCGCTTCATTTGGCACTGATTTTGCACCAATCTGTAAACCATGCAGCGTTACCTTATATATATAGCTTTGTGTCACTTAAACAATTTTTTTTACTATGTACTTACTTGGAAATGTTTATGGTTATTTTATGAGTTGATAGTGGGTGCATTAACATTATCATTCTCTCTTTCATCTACAATCTTCCATAATGTGCATTTTTGAGCAACAGGGTCTTTCAATTACCTTTCAAGTACATCTGGATAGGGAGACTGAACAAAGTGCTTGTTATGATTTGATGCAAGCTGCACCTGTGTGAATTAAAGAATAAGTAAATAAATAATTAATTTTTATATGTATGCATTTTAAGCAGTTTAAGGAGCTCGACATACTTTACCATATGACAATGTAAATAATTTATTAAAATCAAAAATACCTTCGGTATATACCATTTGTGTTTAGTGTTTCGAGATATTAATTTATATCGTCTGTTTGAAGTTCTACAGTGACGGCTGCACATGAGGAATATCCAATTAGCTCTTATACTAAAAGAAATAAAATGTATTATTTTATATATGCACAAAAGTTGCCAACATTATTTTTTATTACCTTTGGATATGCTCTGTTCGACAAACTGGCTCTGATATGGTAATAATGCCCAACGTAATCTGCAAAAGAAATTAACACAAAGTATTATAATAACATATAATGAACAATGCTCTATTACACTTATCTGAAGCATATAAACGCTGCTCTCTAATGTCTCCACTTTACACATCCTGATGAAGATCTTCCTACTTCATGAAAGCACCAGCTTCTCCCAAACTTGGCGCCGACCACAACAATGATGCTTACCGTATTCTGCTAAAGAAATTAACACAAAGTACCATAAACTATTATAATAACGTATAATGTACACAATGCTATTACACTTATCTGATGCTATTGACTCCCTGTTTTGTCCATCCTTTGAAACCCAAGCACAGTAATATGACAGCACCTCAATTAAGTCAACAATCACCTTATCCTTTGAAAATAGGTTACAATAAGAACATAGCATTAAACGCAACCTACTTTACCGATGTTTACTTTACCCGAAAGAAACTGTTACCGATATACCGACTTCGTTATCTCACGGATATTCTGCATCAGTGTGAGTGAATCTGTCAGCAGCAAACCCACGTCACTGCTACGTCATATCACATGGATAGACCCTTGAATTTGTGTAGGTATCCCCATACTCCTCAAAAGAAAGCCGATCACACCGATGTGGCCTAAAGTAGTGTGAGTAACCCCTACCTTCTCCTCTTGACTGGCGTAGTAGCCACTTCACACTCATAGGGGCTTACGGCTTTGTGTGCTTGCCCTCCCTGTTCAACTGTTTCTGTTGCAAAAACGCTTGATTCTGGCAACTCTGGGTATGAGCATTCTTGATATTTCGAAAACATGTTTGTATGATTTTCATTATGATTATATGCTTCCTACGTTCGGTAGCAAATGTAAAGCGTTATATACCGATACGGATAGTCTAATATACAGCATTGAGTGTGATGATATTTACACTATTATGAGGGAGAATCTTGCTAGATTCGATACAAGCGATTATTCTCCCAACAATCAGTACAATTTACCTCTAGTGAATAAAAAAGTCCCTGGGCTGATGAAAGATGAGAATAATGGGCAGAAAATGACAGAGTTTATTGGACTGAGATCAAAAATGTACACATTTAAAGTACAAAATAAACTTATCAAAAAAGCTAAAGGTATTAAGACTTACGTTGTTGCTAGAAACATAACCTTCGAGGACTATAAGGAATGTTTAACAAATTTTACTGAACATGTCCGCAATCAAAATTTAATTCGCCCAAATTGCATAATGTTTATTCGATTGCATAACGGAAAGTAGCTCTCAACCCATATGATGATAAGCGTTATATCGTGCACGCAACTGCATCGACTCCACCATGGGGTCATTATAGAATAAATTAATTATATTTAAATTGAATAATTTTATTACTAAATAATGTTTTTACAAAATATTATCTTTATTTATCCATGAATTATGTGTATTATCGAATCCTAACCACTTCACAAACACCTTATCACCCTTCTTACGTAATACCTTCTCCACTAGATATACATTAGGATTAGCAGTTTTTAAAAGTTCATATTCGTAGAATCAACCATATATATCTGTACCACTAGAATCCCTTAGTAAATATGTAACAGGATTTGTTTTCTGCACTTTTATAATTTCAAATATTTCAGTTGTCCAATTTGGTGTGTATTCATTTGCGAATATATTCTTGTATTTACTGATTCGTACAAAATCACCTACTTTGAACTTGGCACGGCCAACAATCTTTATATTATTGTATACTGTAGTCAGGAGCATATTAGCATGATCTGGCGTCACATCAACTGGTCGCATTCCTATAGTACGATGTTTTCTTGCGTTGTAGTCTTCAACTAGTCGCTTCAGTATGCCTCGCCACTTAAAATTTCCATTCAACGTAAATCGTTTCCACATTTCAGTCTTCAGCGTGCGATTCCAGCGCTCAACTATCGTAGCTTTCAATACGCTGTATGTTGAGTAATGATTTATTCTACGTTATTTTATAAGCGATTTGAAATCACTATTATAAAACTCCTTGCCATCATCTGTCTGCAAATTTTTGGGACATCTCCCACTTTTCAGAATCTTCGTAAATGCGGCTGTCACTTCCTTGCCAGTTTTGGTTTTTAGTGCTACTGCTCATCCTAATTTCGACAATGCATCCATAACTGTGAGAATACAGTGGTAACCTCCGTCAGCATAATTCTTCATATCAACCAGATCTGCTTGCCAGAGGTCATTGAAGCCTCGTATTATAACTCTTCTACGTTGAAAATTCCGTTTTGCAGTTACATGCAGTTCTTCGACCAATTTTTTCTTTTCTTCACTATCCATTACTCTTCAGGTATGTGTTGGGTTTACAAGGGTACATCGAGCACTGATGGTAGGAAGAGTTTCTTTTTCCTAATAAAACTCTTTGACGAATTATTTCAAGAAGAATTCTCGTTAGCATGATTCTCCCCATGAAAAATAGCACTATTTTTTTTTTTAATTCCTCATTATATTTATTATATGCTTCTTCGATTCAGCATCCTCTTTAGCCTGATTCTCCATGAAAATTGATGCGTATTTCTTTAAATCTGCATTATCTTCAGCATGTTTCTGCATGAAATTTCTCAATATCACTTGAAAATCATTCAGCCTTAACTCGGTTTCATCCAGTCTTAACGCAATACTTCGTAAAATATCAATGTTTTCTTGCATTTCATTTTTAAGGTTCTCACGTACAGCATTCATATTATCCAGCAGAACACGCATATTCACAACACATTTCTCATCAGTAGCATCAAATCCTAAATTTGAAATAATATTCCCCTTACCATTAAATGCATTCATACGTTTATCAAATTTTAATGTTTCATCTTCAGTTTTGCGGAAATATTTTCTCACATTACTGGTAGTGGAAATACCTTCAAATTTATTTATCGACATTGTGAAGTAACACAATCAACTGGGAAAATATGGAAAGTGTAATCTCTTTTATAGGATAATACGTTCTTCATGAAGCTCCTCAATTATTGATTGTATCTCATTTTGATGATTCGTATGTCCTGCAGCAGATGATGCTACCAAAAGTCTCAAACGTTCAACTAATTCGTTCGGATCATTCCAATGTACACAGTTCACTGGTTTATCATTAACACACATATAACCGCTGCCTTTTACAAGATTCTTTGGAGGAAATAATGGGCTAATTATTTTCATCCATTTATGACTCTTATTCCCACGAAGCTTTCCCTTGCTACTGTAATCTGCTCTGTGTACATTAGTTTGAGAAAGAATATTCTTATATGTTTTTAAATCATCTTCAGTATAATCATGTGGCTCTTCCATGAAGATCAATTCAAATAGACCAATAGTACCCTGATAATACTCCTCATCAATAATAATGAAATCTCCACGATCTACTTTAAAAGCGCATTTTCCAATTCTCATTTTGTTAAGACTACCATCTTGTTCAACTCCAAAATTATAATCAATTATTTCATTATTTTTACTCATAAACATCTCTATATTTTTACGTCCTATTGCTCCATATTCTGACAAAGAATTATTTAAATCTAAGGATCTTTGCAATGGCGATGATGGAGTTTCTGCTTGCATTGGTGATGGTATTGCTAAATCATTAACATCCTTTTCCACTTTCACTCCCTCCTCCTCCTCATCCCCATCCTCTTCCAGAGAAAGGTATAATGTTTCATTAGGTCGTGAATTTCCTTGCTCATCATCATCTGATGAAGGGGTTGGAATTTTAATTCTAGAGTTGTATGCGAAATCTTTACGTTGTGGAGCCGATGAGAGATAAGTCCTTCTACGTTTCGATGGAAAAATAAAAGAATTATCGCTTACAGTAGTCTTCTGTAGCGGTTCCTGTTTATACTGATATTTCGGGGACACGAAGGTCATCTCATTATCTTCAGTGAGCTTCTTCAATGGCTCAACAATTGGTTTAAAAGTTTCATTTAAATTGGTTTCCATCATTTCTCTTCCTGATTTGAGTGCACGATATTTTTCACGAATTACATTACTTTTCGCGACAATCTTCTTAAGCAGCATCTTTTCTTCCATTTTCCTGCTTTCCATGTTTTCCACGTTCAAGCTGTATTCAATCAACGTTCAATCCACGTTTAATTCACGTTCAATCTACGTTTCCACGTTCAATCTACGTTTCCACATTCAATCCACGTTCAATCTAGGTTCAATCCACGTTCAATCTTATTTCCACGTTTATACTAGGTTTATTCCACGTTTATTTGATGTGTGCGTTTTGATGGACACATAGCTTTAAACTGAACAATCTTAAGCAAACGGTATACTATTTAATCTTAGCATACTCATCGAAACCTTTCCGATATCTACCATTTTGAATTGTACTATCCTTGTTGATCACTAGAAATCCATAATCATGGTGCCAGCACTATCAACACAATTCATTGAATTTTTCAAATGACATATCCGTGTTTACATAATCGTTATAAATATGTTTTAAATTAGTACCATCTTGCTTAAAGATTATGAGAAGATTTGCATTATCACGAATCATGTGTTTAGGAATTTTAACATAAGTCTGGCAGAGGTAGAAGCAGTCAATATTTGAATGTCTACTCATGGCGAAGTAGTCTCTGATATTATCCTGTTTATCGTTAGCAACATCATCAAATATGAAAATAGAATAGGGTAACGCCTCAGTTACCTTTACAACGTCGCTATTATTTGAAAATTTAAAATATCCAATACCTTTTAGTCCTTTTAATAACCGTTCAAGGTATTGATACTTGGGTTGTTGAAGCGACTTTGAGTATACATAAATATTTTCAAATCTCACACCGTTAGGACTTTCAACGAGACTAAGCAGTACGTTGGTTTTACCGCAATTCGAGGGCCCGCAAATTATACTACGAATTGTAGATGGAAGCAGGGATCCATAACGTTTACTCCTTCCTCCACAACCCCCACCGACAATAAAGCGATCGGCGTTGGAGACACGAATGTGCAGTGGTTGCTTTACGAAATCCATAACTGTAAAACTCTATGATCATGCAAGCTGTTTATAGGCTTCAAGCAGATTATCTCATCAGTTCTCATTATGTCGTTGTAAATGTTAGACGTGCTACGTTTGGAGAATTTAACTATTGAGCAGCTTGAATACATTCCAAAAATGTTACTATTGAAGCGCATTCCAAACAGTATTTGACTGGTTCGGTGCAAATTGCCTGAGCACATTCGTGCAGATCCTGAAGTGCAACAATATCGTGCCTGTACGGAACATTATAATTTACCTAATCAAGATCATTTTGATGGATTACCACCTTAAAAAAAATTTTCTGGATGTGTCAACGAACCCGTTAGGAAAGCATGATATGATGAATTATGGTTGTGGATCTTTTTTCAATAAGCTGTTAAATAAACTACCCTTCGAGCTGCATGTACCTGGCTACAATTATTGCGGTGCAGGTACTCGCCTTCATGAACGGTTAGCACGTAGTGATCGAGGAATAAACCCTCTGCGTGATGCTTGCCGTGAGCATGATACCGCATATTCAGTATATAAGGACCTGCCCTCGCGTCATCATGCTGATAAAGTGCTTGCATGGCGTGCACGACAACGTATCATAGCTAGTGACTCATCCGTTGGTGAACGAGCGACGGCGACTGATGTCTTGGCATCAATGAATACAAAACGGAAACTCAACTTAGGACTGCGAGTGTCTAGAAAAAGTACGAAGAAAAGAAAAATTCGTGTACCGAAAAAACAAAGTGGTTTATTGAGGAAAAAGTCACTTACTAAAACAAAACGGGGGGGTTTATTACCACTGCTTCCGCTGCTGAGTGCAGTGGGCGCATTAGCTGGCGGTGCGGCAGGTATAGCAAAGGCTGTAAACGGCACCAAAGCAGTCAAAAAACAATTGGAAGAAATGCATCGACACAATCGCTTAATGGAAGCGAGACGGGGACAATGTTTATACCTCGCACCATACAGCCGAATAAGAGAGGGAGTGAAAAGGAAAAGAAAATAAATGGACTTCCTAAATCAGGACCTATTAGTAATATACAATTATCAAACGTCTGCCGTGAAATACCGCATTTTCGGGGAGTCTTTATGCGTACATCTCTACCTCAAAATGTGCAACGCAATGAGTGCGCAATTGTGAATCTTGATGACGAACAAGGTCCTGGAACACATTGGGTCGCTTACGTTAAACGTAATAAGCACGTTAAGTATTTCGATTCCTTCTGAAATTTAAAACCTCCAATTAAACTTGCGGAATATTTTGGACCTTATGCTATAATCTACTACAACCACGACCAATATCAATCGTATGATTCAAGCATATGCTGTCAGTTGTGTGTCAAGTTTCTACGTGAACAATGTCTAACAGTTACACTCTCTGGCCGTGACTCGGTATTGGAGTCAGATTCCCCCCCTCCCCCCCCCCCCGATCGATCTTCGAGATGGACAATATGAACTCGGTCTCGTAGACTTTGAGAGCTTCAATTCAATCGCTAATGTTGTTGAGACAAACAATATATTTTACATTGATGATCAGGAGCTAACTATACCTACAGGTTGTTATGAGCTCAATGCCATAATGACTTTTTAAGTGCTCAGATGTTCGAAGGTGATGAAGAAGTAGTAATTGTTCTACGTGCCAATAATAATACATTAAAAAGTGAAATAAAGTGTAAATATCAAATTGATTTTACACAACCTAACAATATAGGCTCTTTGTTGGGTTTTTCATCAGATCGTGTTATTCCACCGAACACACTAGCTGAATCAGACGAGCCCGTAAATATTATAAGAGTAAATATTCTACGAATTGAATGGAACATTACAGCTGGTGCGTACATAAACGGTAGACCTCGACATGTTATACATGAATTTTTTCCGAGTGTTCCGCCAGGTTATAAAATCGCAGAAACACCGAAGAACGTCATTTACTTGCCAGTCATTGCGAAAGTAATTGATCGTCTCACCTTGCGTATTCTCGATCAGGAAGATCGTATAGTAAATTTCGGAGGTGAAGAAATCACAATTCGTTTACATATTAGAAAATGCTGATTTATAAATCACCGATACTCGATGAGCCTATCAGTCCAACTGCTGCAGCAGGACAGAATACATTGAGTGAAATAACGCTGAAGGACAAAATACATTGAGCGAAGGTAAAGTTGGAGCATCATTAACAAGAAGAAATATCGCCTTTCTACAATCACTGGGTTTCAACGTTAGAAATAAAACTGGATCCTTAGATGTAACCGCTCAACCGGTTTTCGACAATCGCATCACTAAAATGGAAATGCATGCTTACAATCCTTATGTAAGTGCCTCATTGGGAAACAGTGATGAAATTCGAATTCCTATACAACAGCAAGATTTAATTCTTCTACCATGTGAAAGTTATCTCTACATTGAGGGAAAGATAATCATTGGAACCCGTGCTTCGGATGCAGCAGCCCAAGATGTCGTAGGACTTGACTGTAATTCCATGGCATTCTTGTTTGATGAAATTCGTTATGAATTGAATGGTATTGAGATTGATCGCTGAAAGAATGTGCGTATTACTAGCTCCATGAAGAATCTCATCTCCTTAATTGCTGAGGAAAGTGCACGTCTACGTCATTCAGGATGGTTTGTAACAGATCACAGGTCTACGAATCATTTCAACTTTTGTGTACCATTGCAAATGCTATTGGGTTTTTGTGAAGACTACAGAAGAGTTATAATAAATACACGTCATGAACTCGTTCCTATTCGAGTACGTGATGATTTATATTCACTACATTCTTCGAGCAAAATCATCAACTCCAAAATTGATTTGCAAAAAGTGCAGTGGAAGATTTCTCATGTATCACTGAATGATTATACAAAACTTAAATTTCTACGTTTGATTGAGCAAAACAAAAGTCTAACCATGGCTTTTCGTTCCTGAGAACTCTACGAATACCCACTTCTACCTGAAACACAGAGGCATACATGGGCCGTAAAAGCTGCAATACAATTGGAGAAACCTCGATATGTTATACTAGCATTTAGACAAAATAAGAAGAGTACGCAGCATATGGAGTTGCTTAAATTCAATGACAGTTCTGTTCGTGATGTTAAAGTCTATCTGAATTTAGAATATTATCCATATGACCGAATTGATAGTGATAGCGAAAAAAACCGTTATTCTGTACTATATGATATGCATGTTAAATTTATCCATTCATATTATGCAGGAGAAAAACAATCGAAACCAATGCTTATTTATAAAAACTTTGTTGATTACGGTCCTCTCTTCGTCATCGATTGTTCGCATCAAAATGAATCTATAAAATCGGGCACTGTTGAGGTTAAAATCGAGATTGATTGTACTAGAAATATTCCAAGTAATACTACTGCGTTTTGTTTAATTATACATGATGAAATTTTTGAATATAACCCGCTTACTAGTATTGTTAGAAATGTAAGTTAATAGACTAGATTTATATGTATCTTACTAATGTAGTGAGGGATAAAGAAAAAATAAATAAATAAGATATAATAAAACATTTATTGATGTCATTACTTAAAAACATTCCTTACAAACATTTCCAAAATTTATCTTATGATTATCATTGGTTAATTTTAAATTCTAAATTATTGTATCATCCTCCAACATATAAGATTTTTAATGTATTCGCTGATGCAGCATTTTGAAGTTCTTTGATTAGTTCAGGCGACTCCAGTAATTTCATCATCCTTGAGGGTAGGAAGAACCATTCGTCTGTAACCAGCTTCGCTATTAATTTCTCTCCATATTTGGTCTTAATTTTAACTAATTCAGTGATTTGATACTCCTTATTTTCTTCAAAAGTATTCAGCTTTACTAAAGTCGTAGGTTCGTAAGTTACACTCGCAAGTGCACTGATCTTAGTTAAATCCATTTTTCTGTGAAAAAAAACATAGAAATTGAGAAAAGAAAAAACATTGAAATAGAATAGCAAGAAAAGAGAATAATAAAAGAATAATTCTTACCACCCAAAAAGAGTTTCTGTGGTACAGCAAGGAAAATATTCGGAATATAGCTTTGCACTGGATCTTTCACCTCCTTGAAGCTTCTGATGAAAACTGACTGACTGAAATTTCCCGATTGCTAACAACATTGGTTTTAAAAAATGGTGGAAGGGATGAGATGCATTCTTATTGGAAGTTAATATTTGTGTGGTGGGTATTCTTGCCCGCCTACGAAATTTGCGTCAAACAAGTCGTAACACGTTACAAGCGGTTTCTCCTGAATTCTTTTAATTGCATAATCATGTTGTAGACTTTTCTAAGGGAACTGGGGAAAATTTAGGTCAAACAGGTCATGACACGTTACCAGTGGTTTCTCCAGAATTCTTTTAATTGCAAAAACGTGTTGCAAACTTTTCTTAAGTGAAACGGTAAAATTTACGAGCACATTCCTCTCGATAGCTAGGCATATAAAAAATTGAGAGAATATGAAAAATCGAGGATTTAAAAGGTCATAAATCAAGTAACAAGTCATGACACGATCTCAGGCGTCAGGTACTCGAGCATATCCGTTCTAGAAGATATCAGCACAATCAGTTCTCCAATCGCTAGAATGGTGCCAATACAGCTTCTTAATGTCTAGGTAAAAGTTATGTTTTGCTTTACCCTTCAAAAAAACTGAAGTGCTCTGACAACTCTTTCCCTTTCTAAAGCCTAGCCTGCTTGTTAGATGGATTGTATGATATGCTTACCTGAAAAATCTAAAAAAAATGGCTAAAAGATAAGTCCGGGAGAAATGGCATGACATAGGTTGGGATAATCTTAAGGATATGCTATAAAAATTCTTAGAACAGTTTTTTATTCAATATCTAAAGTTTTATAAGAGCTAGGACTCAATAAATTGTCCTATCAAAATATTAATATTCCTGAAATTGATATTAAATAATTATTCTCCCCAAATCGATGAAGAGCCTCCATGCAAAGGGTGAACCTGACCTGGGGTGTAGTAAGAGCTAGGACTAAATAAGGGTGGGTAGGAAAATGACCTAAAGATAAAATATCCTAATGATAAAATGACCTAAAAACGCAAACTTCACATTGGTCAAAAGCCGGTATTGCAGATTACCGACCGAATCATCCGAATTACCTAAATTTGAGTAGCTGGCAACGCTGGACTGTCAAACGTGATAGACGTCAATAAATAGTGTGACTAAGAGGTTATGCATGGTAGAGAAAAATTCTGGATTTTAGTCAGATAAGTATTTTATATAAATAAATAAAAATGAATAAATTACTTTGTGGGTATTTTTTACTTTCTACAGGTGAGTCACTAGAGGGGACGTTGTAAAATATTATCAAATCATGAAAGATCAGAAGGTATTCAAAAAATTTGTTCAATCATATATTTTGAAACATTTAAGAGCCGAAGCATAAGAAGATGATCTGTTATTGAATGTGCACCCTTTGAATATACCAGAGAGTGGAGGATATACAATTAGAATAAATTTTGGATACTAATCAGGTGCCAAGATTGTATATTGTTGTTTAAACAGTTTTCGCTTTAGCAGCCTTCGCGAAGAAGGTGCTACTCATGTAATTCTTGCTGTGAGTATAAATTTAATACATTTCAATCTTGCACAAGATTTAAACAGGATTAATATAAATTCATTTTAGTCATTAGGACAAAAGAATTCTTCTTAAGAAACTATATAAAACGTATACTCTTTGCATGTGGATATAATATTATTTGGTTTATAAAGGTTCGTTGATAGAAGAAGAAATGGGAATACCTTCCGAACAACCTCTGAAGACTGTAAAAGCTACATGCCAAATATGGTAGCACTCTGACCAACGTGAATGAACAGGATTTCTTAATGAAATTTGGATAATACAGTTCTAAGTAAATTTCATAGATATCTTTGATAAGAAGAATGATCAATTAATTCTATTGAAATAATCTTTTATAATATTTATTAATCTTCTTAGATGCAGTGATGAATCAATTTTGTAATGACTTGGCCTTTATTGTGAAGAACTTAATTGAGGAATGACTACTACATTCTATAGATCGAATGCAAACCATATTAGAGGCGATTGAGATTTTAATGTAAGGTCTTGCATACTGTGCAATTTTCTCGAATAGTAACTAATACTTATAATTTATCTTATCATGATACTTTACATTTGTTCAGTAAATTTTGTTAAATGATTGCTTTAATCTTTTTATATTGTTCCTTAGGCTTTACAATTCATCTAATGGAGTAGAAATATATGTTTAAGGGATTTTTACATTTGAAGCAATGTGATTGAGGATAAGGATTCGTACATATGTAAATGCTCCAACACATTCTACAAGACCTTCAACAATGTTTGATTATAATGACAGCTGAGATGAGGGTGAACTTAGTGAAGATACTACGAAGTATTATAAATTATCTATGCTATTATAAGGATTTTCCAAATTGGCTGCTGTACTATATATAATGGAGGACATACAGGATATCCACATCTTCAATGTCAAAACTTCAGTAATATGTGGACAATTAAAAAACAATGACAAAATGTCGTTTAGAGATTTGCCCAAATTCGCTTCATTTTAGAGATAAACGAAAAAAGGGAATCAATTTTGTTTCATATATACTACTATGTATATATTTCCATCTTAGTTTATTCTTCATTACTTATTTAAGGGGACATTGCACTTTCTCGGTTGAAAAGTTTAATCATTTTTAAAAATATAAATTCATAAAAAAAACTTTTTTTAAGTACGTTTATATTTGTAGCAAATATATATGAAACATAATATAAACTGGAGATATGAAAGTTCCATTACGAAAAATTAATTCTTTTTTTCCGTTTGCATGGACTCAAAACGAAACGAAATTATAGGGAAGCATGCAGTTGCTGAATTGGTACTATGGAAGAAACATTGTACAATTGAGGCATATAAAAACCGTCCGTCACTCTATTAATCTTTGTGTCCACGGGTAATTCTACTTAAGCCTGACATTGATTATTGTTATATTATAGAGCTTAATAATCATTTGATGAATTATTTAAAAATATTATCTCAAGAACCAGAAGGCGCTAAAGAAATCATTGTACAATGGACCAGTAGCACTTTTTAATTATTTATAGTTAGAAAATTATCTTCAGATTCAGGAGCGGTTGATCTAAACCCATTAATAAGTTAGCTGCCATTAAAATTGCAATGTACGTAACTGCTTTAATTTTGTAAAATCAGTTTAGATTCCTTGGCTTCAAACAAAAAAAATGTACCAATTATTTTAAGAGAGCTGGTGGTTGTAAGAAATTGTAAAATAATTTATGATTGTGTGAAATAATAAAAGTGTATTTTGTTGATAAGGGTAAAATATAATATGTTTTATGAACAGATTTATAATCGTATATATATATATATATATATCATTCCATATTATTCTTTTGACATTATACTATATCATCCTCTAAATCTAAATTGTTTATTTCTTCCACAACAATGTTATTGGCATCAGCATTTAATCCATTGTGGACAGATTGTTGTAAGAATTCTAGTAGTATCCTGCAAACCGTTGGATTGTTCTCATCTAATGTTAGATATCTTTTTAAATTCTCCCATGCAGGAAAAATCCATTTGTCCAAATTATTGTTTGGTCTCCTTCTGTTGTAGGTTCCTCTCTTTAATTGTTCAAAAATTATCATGTAATTTTTGATAATTGCCACCATACCACCTGTAACATTGTTTTTGTTGATTTATTAATTGTATAGAATATTTTAGTATTATAACTAGTGCATTTGGAGAGAGGAATATAATAGAATAGTCCAGTATACGCAGTACTTGTAAATTAACATTATATGCTAAGTGTTTCATTATTGAAATAATGAAATGTATATTTTTTTATAGGTATGAAAACACTTTGAGGCTAAGTATAAAGAAAACATGGACTTACAAAAGAATTGTACAATTGATGGATGGATTCCAAGTGTTTGCCTTAAATACAAATGGTAGCGCTCTTGCGCGTTATTTGTTCTATTAACGGTCTCGTATACTGATATTAATGTAGCACCTGTGTTTAAAATCCATTGCCGGTTAAAATATTGTAGGAGAGATGAAAGCGCTTCAAAAATCTCTTCATCCTCCTCAATATTTTCGACTAGCAGAAGGAATGCTAAATCGATCCATTTAGCAGGCAATAAACATATATTTACCAGCATTGTAATATAATTATTTGCCAATTGCCTCTTACATGGTTCCAGCTGATTAATATTCTCGTTTAACTTTAATTTTTGCGCACGCTTTGTGACACTCTGCAAAATAAGAAAAAGGCATACATGTAGGTACCCAAAAATAAATAAGCAAATCCATAAAAATTTGAAAATAATGATACTTAATTTGAAATTACGAAAACTTTGTAAAGAATGAAAGAAAAGTCTTTCAAACATGAAAATAAAAATAGAAATATCTGCTTGAAGAAATAATTTACGTCAATGTAGCAAGATAAATTTATTTAAAATTGTCGGATAACTAAGCGAGAGTATGCAGAATTTAAAATTATTAAAGATTTTTTCGAGTTTACGACAACACAAAACTAAAGTATAGTGGTGCAAATGAATGGGGTAAGAAGCATTCGGTAACGTAGGGTTTCTTGTTTCAAATGGGCTTTTACAACTTTCCAATAGGATGATTACACATCGAGTTATTCATAGTTATATATAAATAAATAAAATAATAATTTTTTTTAAATGCCAATAGCTCAATGTAAAATAGATATAGTATGTACACGTTGAGGCACTACACGTTTCAAGGCATACACAGAATGTCGTAGGAAAAGATTTATATCATTATGAGCTATAAAGGTTGTACTTTTCTTGCATTAGGATTTTTTCAAGAATTCTCACATCAAAAATGGATGTATCTCTTACAATTACGCTGGTGAATCAATTTTTACATTCCAACTCTGGAATGTCTTTAATTAATATGAAGTGCCTCATTCTGCGAATGATTTTCTATTATATATTATTCTGGTTAAAAATGAAAAAAACTTGCTTGGTATATGTGGAAATAGCATCCATGGACTCGACACTGTTGGAAAATTTCCTGAATTGCTGTGTATAGGGCAACTTCATAGTCTGTGACAAAATTAGTAGGCCTCATGTTTGGAGCTAATTCTCGCTTAATCAGTGAAATCGTTTGAAAATAATTTTCATGCGACTTCGATTTCATTAATGCCCATGCAAACGGAATTACCTGAAATTAAATTTAAATAATTAAAAAAGCACAGAATTGTCAATTGAGCTTATTATTAGTTAAAATATATTAATATCTACCTTATGAAATCTTTCTGCCATGATTGTTAATAGTTGATAGACTCCGTCTATCTGTGGTGTGGTCTTAAATGTTGCATCTATAAAATAATCCGTTGCACCTTCTGTAATATCTGCTGCAAAGCGTGGGTCACCAAAGACTACTGAAATCGCTTGCTCGTTGTGATCCGTACATTTAAAAAATTGAATCCTATGCGCATTGCTATTGTAATTGAACCGAAATAATTTGTCCCATTTTTCGTGCCTCAGTGTTTGCTCTACATTTCCAAGGTCTTTAGGATTGGGAGGGTTGTATACTTGTACCCATTTCCTTAATGAACTCTGTATTTCGTTAAATGGTAAAAATTGTATTTCATCTGGAAAACTATAATAAGTTCAATTAGTCATTTGATATTCAGAAATTTGAGATATCTTACATTTTTACACATTCGTCGTATATCTCCTTTCCAGTTTTCAATGAATCTTTTGCAAGATTATGAGCGAATTCTCGAATTGTTGCCCTTGCCAAATATTCGTTATCAGGTGAGTGCATGTGGCTCCTGGTTTCTTGAAACCTGCCTTCCTTTAATATACCTTTTCCACTGCATTCCTTATCTTTACATCGAAGGTAGCTATAAAGATCAATTAAATAACAAAAATTGAATAATATATGGGATGGAAATTGTGTAAAATGATATTGGATTATATTATGTACGTTACCGTTTCCCCTACACTATTGGTATATTTTCGGACTGTATGGTAAATGAATCCATTGTGAACTACATTTTTCAATTTTTTAACATTCACATTTTTCTGTTTAAAAATTCTGTTTGGTCTGGTTCTTTCCATAATTATTTCTGGTGTTTGACACTCGCGAAAAATTAATGAAAAGAAAACAAAAAAGGATAATTGTTGTATATTTATTTCGATAGGTTTCTTATTCAAAATTGTATCGAAATAAAGGACGGTACCAATAAACCAAACTTCAACTCAGTACGGGATACGCTAAGGACGATATAAACAAACCGAATTCTCTCTCTCTCTCTCTCTCTCTCTCTCTCTTCGTCATTACTAAGTCGCAAGCTCAGAGTTCGGTTTGTATATATCGTCCTTAGCGTATCCCGTACTGAGTTGAAGTTTGGTTTATTGGTACCGTCCTTTATTTCGATACAATTTTGAATAAGAAACCTATCGAAATAAATATACAACAATTATCCTTTTTTGTTTTCTTTTCATTAATTTTTCGCGAGTGTCAAACACCAGAAATAATTATGGAAAGAACCAGACCAAACAGAATTTTTAAACAGAAAAATGTGAATGTTAAAAAATTGAAAAATGTAGTTCACAATGGATTCATTTACCATACAGTCCGAAAATATACCAATAGTGTAGGGGAAACGGTAACGTACATAATATAATCCAATATCATTTTACACAATTTCCATCCCATATATTATTCAATTTTTGTTATTTAATTGATCTTTATAGCTACCTTCGATGTAAAGATAAGGAATGCAGTGGAAAAGGTATATTAAAGGAAGGCAGGTTTCAAGAAACCAGGAGCCACATGCACTCACCTGATAACGAATATTTGGCAAGGGCAACAATTCGAGAATTCGCTCATAATCTTGCAAAAGATTCATTGAAAACTGGAAAGGAGATATACGACGAATGTGTAAAAATGTAAGATATCTCAAATTTCTGAATATCAAATGACTAATTGAACTTATTATAGTTTTCCAGATGAAATACAATTTTTACCATTTAACGAAATACAGAGTTCATTAAGGAAATGGGTACAAGTATACAACCCTCCCAATCCTAAAGACCTTGGAAATGTAGAGCAAACACTGAGGCACGAAAAATGGGACAAATTATTTCGGTTCAATTACAATAGCAATGCGCATAGGATTCAATTTTTTAAATGTACGGATCACAACGAGCAAGCGATTTCAGTAGTCTTTGGTGACCCACGCTTTGCAGCAGATATTACAGAAGGTGCAACGGATTATTTTATAGATGCAACATTTAAGACCACACCACAGATAGACGGAGTCTATCAACTATTAACAATCATGGCAGAAAGATTTCATAAGGTAGATATTAATATATTTTAACTAATAATAAGCTCAATTGACAATTCTGTGCTTTTTTAATTATTTAAATTTAATTTCAGGTAATTCCGTTTGCATGGGCATTAATGAAATCGAAGTCGCATGAAAATTATTTTCAAACGATTTCACTGATTAAGCGAGAATTAGCTCCAAACATGAGGCCTACTAATTTTGTCACAGACTATGAAGTTGCCCTATACACAGCAATTCAGGAAATTTTCCAACAGTGTCGAGTCCATGGATGCTATTTCCACATATACCAAGCAAGTTTTTTTCATTTTTAACCAGAATAATATATAATAGAAAATCATTCGCAGAATGAGGCACTTCATATTAATTAAAGACATTCCAGAGTTGGAATGTAAAAATTGATTCACCAGCGTAATTGTAAGAGATACATCCATTTTTGATGTGAGAATTCTTGAAAAAATCCTAATGCAAGAAAAGTACAACCTTTATAGCTCATAATGATATAAATCTTTTCCTACGACATTCTGTGTATGCCTTGAAACGTGTAGTGCCTCAACGTGTACATACTATATCTATTTTACATTGAGCTATTGGCATTTAAAAAAAATTATTATTTTATTTATTTATATATAACTATGAATAACTCGATGTGTAATCATCCTATTGGAAAGTTGTAAAAGCCCATTTGAAACAAGAAACCCTACGTTACCGAATGCTTCTTACCCCATTCATTTGCACCACTATACTTTAGTTTTGTGTTGTCGTAAACTCGAAAAAATCTTTAATAATTTTAAATTCTGCATACTCTCGCTTAGTTATCCGACAATTTTAAATAAATTTATCTTGCTACATTGACGTAAATTATTTCTTCAAGCAGATATTTCTATTTTTATTTTCATGTTTGAAAGACTTTTCTTTCATTCTTTACAAAGTTTTCGTAATTTCAAATTAAGTATCATTATTTTCAAATTTTTATGGATTTGCTTATTTATTTTTGGGTACCTACATGTATGCCTTTTTCTTATTTTGCAGAGTGTCACAAAGCGTGCGCAAAAATTAAAGTTAAACGAGAATATTAATCAGCTGGAACCATGTAAGAGGCAATTGGCAAATAATTATATTACAATGCTGGTAAATATATGTTTATTGCCTGCTAAATGGATCGATTTAGCATTCCTTCTGCTAGTCGAAAATATTGAGGAGGATGAAGAGATTTTTGAAGCGCTTTCATCTCTCCTACAATATTTTAACCGGCAATGGATTTTAAACACAGGTGCTACATTAATATCAGTATACGAGACCGTTAATAGAACAAATAACGCGCAAGAGCGCTACCATTTGTATTTAAGGCAAACACTTGGAATCCATCCATCAATTGTACAATTCTTTTGTAAGTCCATGTTTTCTTTATACTTAGCCTCAAAGTGTTTTCATACCTATAAAAAAATATACATTTCATTATTTCAATAATGAAACACTTAGCATATAATGTTAATTTACAAGTACTGCGTATACTGGACTATTCTATTATATTCCTCTCTCCAAATGCACTAGTTATAATACTAAAATATTCTATACAATTAATAAATCAACAAAAACAATGTTACAGGTGGTATGGTGGCAATTATCAAAAATTACATGATAATTTTTGAACAATTAAAGAGAGGAACCTACAACAGAAGGAGACCAAACAATAATTTGGACAAATGGATTTTTCCTGCATGGGAGAATTTAAAAAGATATCTAACATTAGATGAGAACAATCCAACGGTTTGCAGGATACTACTAGAATTCTTACAACAATCTGTCCACAATGGATTAAATGCTGATGCCAATAACATTGTTGTGGAAGAAATAAACAATTTAGATTTAGAGGATGATATAGTATAATGTCAAAAGAATAATATGGAATGATATATATATATATATATATACGATTATAAATCTGTTCATAAAACATATTATATTTTACCCTTATCAACAAAATACACTTTTATTATTTCACACAATCATAAATTATTTTACAATTTCTTACAACCACCAGCTCTCTTAAAATAATTGGTACATTTTTTTTGTTTGAAGCCAAGGAATCTAAACTGATTTTACAAAATTAAAGCAGTTACGTACATTGCAATTTTAATGGCAGCTAACTTATTAATGGGTTTAGATCAACCGCTCCTGAATCTGAAGATAATTTTCTAACTATAAATAATTAAAAAGTGCTACTGGTCCATTGTACAATGATTTCTTTAGCGCCTTCTGGTTCTTGAGATAATATTTTTAAATAATTCATCAAATGATTATTAAGCTCTATAATATAACAATAATCAATGTCAGGCTTAAGTAGAATTACCCGTGGACACAAAGATTAATAGAGTGACGGACGGTTTTTATATGCCTCAATTGTACAATGTTTCTTCCATAGTACCAATTCAGCAACTGCATGCTTCCCTATAATTTCGTTTCGTTTTGAGTCCATGCAAACGGAAAAAAAGAATTAATTTTTCGTAATGGAACTTTCATATCTCCAGTTTATATTATGTTTCATATATATTTGCTACAAATATAAACGTACTTAAAAAAAGTTTTTTTTATGAATTTATATTTTTAAAAATGATTAAACTTTTCAACCGAGAAAGTGCAATGTCCCCTTAAATAAGTAATGAAGAATAAACTAAGATGGAAATATATACATAGTAGTATATATGAAACAAAATTGATTCCCTTTTTTCGTTTATCTCTAAAATGAAGCGAATTTGGGCAAATCTCTAAACGACATTTTGTCATTGTTTTTTAATTGTCCACATATTACTGAAGTTTTGACATTGAAGATGTGGATATCCTGTATGTCCTCCATTATATATAGTACAGCAGCCAATTTGGAAAATCCTTATAATAGCATAGATAATTTATAATACTTCGTAGTATCTTCACTAAGTTCACCCTCATCTCAGCTGTCATTATAATCAAACATTGTTGAAGGTCTTGTAGAATGTGTTGGAGCATTTACATATGTACGAATCCTTATCCTCAATCACATTGCTTCAAATGTAAAAATCCCTTAAACATATATTTCTACTCCATTAGATGAATTGTAAAGCCTAAGGAACAATATAAAAAGATTAAAGCAATCATTTAACAAAATTTACTGAACAAATGTAAAGTATCATGATAAGATAAATTATAAGTATTAGTTACTATTCGAGAAAATTGCACAGTATGCAAGACCTTACATTAAAATCTCAATCGCCTCTAATATGGTTTGCATTCGATCTATAGAATGTAGTAGTCATTCCTCAATTAAGTTCTTCACAATAAAGGCCAAGTCATTACAAAATTGATTCATCACTGCATCTAAGAAGATTAATAAATATTATAAAAGATTATTTCAATAGAATTAATTGATCATTCTTCTTATCAAAGATATCTATGAAATTTACTTAGAACTGTATTATCCAAATTTCATTAAGAAATCCTGTTCATTCACGTTGGTCAGAGTGCTACCATATTTGGCATGTAGCTTTTACAGTCTTCAGAGGTTGTTCGGAAGGTATTCCCATTTCTTCTTCTATCAACGAACCTTTATAAACCAAATAATATTATATCCACATGCAAAGAGTATACGTTTTATATAGTTTCTTAAGAAGAATTCTTTTGTCCTAATGACTAAAATGAATTTATATTAATCCTGTTTAAATCTTGTGCAAGATTGAAATGTATTAAATTTATACTCACAGCAAGAATTACATGAGTAGCACCTTCTTCGCGAAGGCTGCTAAAGCGAAAACTGTTTAAACAACAATATACAATCTTGGCACCTGATTAGTATCCAAAATTTATTCTAATTGTATATCCTCCACTCTCTGGTATATTCAAAGGGTGCACATTCAATAACAGATCATCTTCTTATGCTTCGGCTCTTAAATGTTTCAAAATTGTAACGTTATTCCCGTCAGTGTGAGGGGCCACTCACTCTACGGGTTTTACCATTACCTTCGCCCGTCCTTTTCTATCGGTATCAGGGCGCCAGTTGGTCAGTTGGGTGGCCAACAACCCTACGTTATCAATTGGGTCCTTCGACCCCCTTCTTTATGCATCTCTTACGGCCCTGCGGCCATGCATATGGACGGTAGCGGTAGCCAGGGTCGCTCAGTATGCTAGGTCGTGGAGAGAGGGGAGGGTTCCTTACGGAAGTCCGAGCCTCGCAGACCTGCCTGCTGAGGGGCATACATTTCTTCCTCACCACCCACACACAGGTGGTGGTGAGGAGTACGGGAACATGCGGTATCAATTGCCAAAGCATAGCGTTTTGCCAGGAGCGGACCACCACGGAGGCAATGTTCACGGCCCGTCCAGCCATAGCGCAAGCCTATGGGGTTATGGAGGGCACCGGGACACATTCCAACGGGCTAACTACGCCCCTGCACAACCCACTATGCATTGGCCGGTATCCAGTCGTGACGTACGTGCAGGCTGGCCTATAGCACACGCCTCACGTACGCGAACCGACCCATGGCTGTCTGAGTGCCGCGTCACGCGCTCACCAGCACGTACGGACACATCAGCACAGTCCCATGGTCGCGTTCCGACTGCCTGTTCTGGCAGTCTGCGCACGACATTCGCGCAGCCTGCTTGACGCGCGTAACCAGCGTTCAAGCCAGACTCGATGTTCTATTTCCCCTCCTCGTGGGGACTTATAGACACTGTCATTCTTTTAGGACTCCCCGAGGCCGCTTCTCCGTATCTCAGGTTGCCTGGGTTGTTTGGCATGGCCCTGCCTTGCTCCCCAGGACAACCTGGACATCGTTTCTTGGAGCGCCGGTCTTTTCATCCGGGCCTCTGCCTGTCAACGGGGTCTATCCTTGATGTTAACTATAATCCACTCGTGAGCCTATCTCACGAGTCGGTAACGTAGGGATTAATAATATCCACTGTTCGGTAGCTTTTATGTTCTTTATTCGGTATCTCGCATACGTAACGGGGAACTTCGTTACATACCCCCCTCCGTAACGGAGGTTTCGACCCGAAACCGAAAGCGCCCGAACACGAGTTCGTTTTTCGCTGCCACGCCCAAGCGTGCAGTGATGCACTTCAGTCTGGGTTTACTCTTGCGGTAGCTCAGGCTTGTATGGCTTGATGTCTGCCGTAGACATTTTGCCAGTGACGTTTCCTGCCAAATCAGACAATTCTACAACTGTCTCCGATAACTTCTTCGCAATCATAAACGGTCCACCGAATGGTTTGTTCAGTGCAGCCGATATGTGTTTTGCGGCATTCGAGAGCTGTCGGTTGCGAACTAAGACTAACTCGCCAACCTCATAGTGCTTTTCACGACGACGTAGATTATACGGTCTGGCCTGTCGTTCGTGCGCTTCTTCGAGAGCATACTTGAAAACTGTTCTGAGTGTTTCCAAGCGTTTCATGCGTGCCAACCACTTTTCTGTTGGTTGCTGCATGATTTCGGTATCGCCTTCTAATTCACGTCGCATCGACCTTGCCGATTCTGGTTCTCTACCCAGATTAGCAAATGCAGGTGTAGCTTGCAGTGAACCATGGTGGGCAGTATTGAATGCAAATCTAAATGCATCCAAATGCTGATCCCACTCTCGATGATCAGAATCGAGAAAGGCCCTTATCATCATCTTCAGGCTTCTATTCACCCTTTCGGTGGGGTTTGCCTGGGGATGATATGGAGGTGTCGTGGTTTGCCTCATACCCGTTAATTGTAATAAAGCAGTTATGTCTTTATTTACAAATTCGGTACCATTGTCGGTAACTAAAACTTTTGGTGTACCCCATCTATGAATCACCAAATTTTCGATAGCTTCTGCAATCTTTTTGCCGTTAGCGCGTCGAAGTGGAGCTACTTCGATCCATTTTGTGTATAGGTCTTGGATTACCAACACATACGAGAACCCTTGTTTACTTGGCGTCAGTGAGCCCATAATATCTGCCGATATTACAGTCCACGGCTGTTCAACAATTCGACGTCCCATGAAGCCGACGGGAGCTTGTTGTTCTACCTTGCAACGCTGACATTCGTCGCAGTGACTGACGTAAGCCGTTACATCTTTGAACATACCTGGCCAGAAGTAATTTATCGAAAGGCGTCGATATGTACGATCGATACCTTGATGGCCGGCTTGCGGTAACTTATGGCATTCTTCGAGCACTTTCTGCCTGTACTCCCTGGGTATCACCAGTTTCCAAGCATCAAGATCTTCGAGCTCAGCATCTGCCAAATCTGAACGTCGTTGATGATACATCAACTCTCCATCTAATTTCCAATCAAGAAATTTTTCTGGCGTTCTTTCGATATCCTTTACGCGCTTTAAATACCACGCATCCTTGGTATCGGCGTAAGACGGTAGCAAAGCATTTAAACTTTCCGGTGCTCTTGACAAAGCATCAGGAACATGATTTAAAGCTCCTTTACGATGTACGATCGTAAAATCGTATTCCATCAAGGCGAGAGCCCAACGAGCAAGTCTTCCAGATGGATCTTTTAAATTATGCAACCATCGGAGACTGCTGTGGTCGGTAATTACAGTGAAGTGGTAACCCTCAAGGTAACATCGAAACTTCCTTATCGACCACACCACTGCCAAGCATTCCTGCTCGGTCACGGTATATTTTCTTTCGGGATCCGTAAGCGCTCTACTCGCGTAGGCGATTACTCTTTCTTGACCTTCGATAACTTGTGTCAAAACAGCACCTAAGCCAACATTGCTAGCATCGGTCTGTAATGCAAACGGGATCGAAAAATCTGGGCATGCAAGCGTTGGCGCGCTTGTCAAACATCCTTTCAGCGCGTCGAATGCTGACTGCTGATTGGCTGTCCATTCCCATGACTGATTTTTCTTTGTCAATTTCGTTAGCGGTTCAGCAACTGTCGCAAATTCTGGAATGAATCTTCTATACCAAGATGCCATTCCCAAGAATCTACGAATTTGCTTTAAATTCTTCGGTATCGGGAACGTGATTACGGCTTCTGTTTTCGCCGAATCCACGCGAAGACCTTGACTGTCCACGACAAATCCGAGATATTTTACTTCCGTTCTACAGAAGAAACTTTTCTCCTTATTTATCGTTAGCTCAGTTTGCCTTAACTTTTCGATAACTTTATCCAACCATAATAAGTGTTCGTCAAGTGTTTTGGTGACAATGATAATGTCATCCAAATAAACGAATACATGTGGATAAAATTCGGGACCCAATAATTTATCCAGAGCACGCTGGAATATTGCGGGAGCATTAGTTAATCCATAAGGCATTCGCTTAAATTGAAATAAGCCTCTGCCTGGAACAATAAAAGCCGTGATACCACGTGACTTTTCTGCTAGCGGTACCTGCCAATACGCTTGACTCAAGTCGAGCGTTGTTAAATAATTGGCCTGTCGTAACTCATCTAGGATCGCAGCCATGTTCGGTAATGGGTACGCATCCTTTTTAGTTACAGCGTTAACGCGCCGGAGATCCACACAAAAGCGGAGCTTGCCATTGGCTTTCTTCGCCATGACTACCGGGCTCGCCCAATCACTTTGCGACGGTTCGATAATGCCATTGGTTAGCATATTGTCAACCTCTTGCCACATAGCTTGGCGGATTTTATCCGTGCACCTATGAGCTCGCTGTCTGATTGGCTCGTGATCTTGCACGTCAATTATGACTGCCGGTAACTTTGAAATTCCAGGTTTTCCAGAAATGGGGGGCAGTTTAATTTCTAGAAACTCTTGTAATTTCTTAGCGTTATCATTATCGGGAACCATTAAGCCGTTATTCACCACTACACAGTTTAGTGATTCGGCATTCGAGAACCAATGTTTATTTTGAGGTTTTTCCTTGTAAGCCCATTCTCCCGTGGAGAAGTCCACGACAACATGAGCATCTTGTAGGAAATCAAGTCCCAAAATAAAATTACTCGACAAGGAAGGCATCCATAGTGTGTCAACTATAGTTGTCTTCCCCTCAAGAAATATCGGGATCTTGGCGGACTCAATTACTTTACACGTGTAATTGTTGCCAACGGTAACTCTTAAGGGTTCTATCTTATTGGCTTGTATACCAATTGAATTAAACAATTCAATGGCTACTTTGCCTGCAAACGTGCGTGAGGCTCCCGAGTCCACCAGCGCACGCAGCTTTTCCCCTTGTACGGTGATCGTGGTGTAGAATGCTAGTTTCCTAGATCCATCGCCAAACGTCGTAATTACTATATCAGTAATATCACCGACCGGTAACTTATCGACCGATTGATCATCGTTCGAATTTTCGGTAGCAACCACTCGAGCGCTTGTGTCCTCTGAGTGTTTGTTTACATTCTCCGTCTCCAACATAACATGTTGGTCTGAGAAGTCGCGGGAGCGATAATTATGGTTAATATTCACACATTGCTGTACTGAATATTCTTCGACATAATTATCCGGGAATATATTATCTTGGCTTTCACCCAAGATTTTCGGTATCATGTTTTTCCGCTCTTGGAGTGTCGTAACATTCTCGGGAAATTTTACTAACTCCTCTTGGCGTTTTTTGAACAGCATTTAGGGCACTCCGCTGTAGAAACCCCTTTGCTGCCACATCGGTAACAGAACATTGTTCTCTGCTCTTTACACGCACTCCAACCGTGTCCAGCTTTCCCGCAATTAAAGCAGGTAGCGCTCGGGCCCGGTTGTTTACGTTTTGAGCCCTGCCGGCTGTTATTGTTGCCAGCTGCCTTATCTAACGAAGGTTTCGACTTGGAACTGGTTCCTTGTCGGTTCCTTGTTGATTTGAAGGCTTTCAATTGCTCTTCGTTATCATTCGAATCTTCCGTTGTTGATTCGTCGGTATCAGAGCTGGATGTTTTATCCACTTCTAGGGCACGCACACCGTGTCGCCTAGACTCTCGGGATCTTCCATGACTGCCGGTATACGCCAACTCAGGAACTAAACTTTCCTCAGGCGCGGCAGGTGGACGGTATTTTAATGACGGCCTATAAGCGGCTTCGAAATTGAGCGCCAAACGCTCGAATTCTCGATACGTCATATATTTGTGTATAGCAATGCCTCTTCTATACACCGGTAACATATTCTTGTGCGCGATAGCGATTCGGCTCCAATCCGATCTTTCTCTGCCTATTTTCCGAATATACGACTGTATAGTCTGCAAATAGGCTCGCACAGATTCGTTAGCACCCTGAGTTCTTGTTAGAAGCTCAGTCTCCAGTTCTTCCTCCCATGTTTGTGATCTGAAATAAGACCTTAAGGCGGACTTAATGTCAGACCAGGTTGAGAATTCATTATCCTCAAACCACATCCTCGCCACACCTGTTAGGATGTGGGGAAAGACGTCAACCAGGTCGGAATCTCTTACCCTGAGAAGGTTCAGGACGGCATCGGTTCGAGAAATAAAACTCTCAACCGCCTCCGTTCCATCGCCCGCAAAGGTTAAGTTTGACCTCTGGAGAGATTCGAGAACACGCCAACGGGGCATACAGTCATCCCCTTGGCCGGTAGCTTTTCCAGGTTTTCCCTTCAGGACCCTCGTCCTGTAGGCCCCCTGGAATATCTCAGCCGAAGCATCGTTTGATGTCGGTTGAGATTCGAGATCATCGCTCGGCCTTGTCACTGTCAACAAAGGTTGACCCTGATTGGCCGATGCCGGTAGAGCGGCCGCGGTCTTTCGCGGTCGGCCTCTAGCGCGCTTTTCGGTAGCAGAAGCAGCTGCCACTGCTGCTTCATCGGGAACAGTCTTATTTTTCAGCAGCTTGTCAAAAGCCTGCTGGACTTGAGAAATGAAATCTTGGAACGACCCTTCCAGTTTTTCCATTCTCTCGTCTAGACTCGAGATCTTCTTCTCCAGGTTTACCTGGGAAGCATCGGTAGCTGTCGGTTCTGCGAACTCATCAGAGTCGCCCGACCCGGTACTCCTCTTCCGTCCCGTGGACTCAGCCATCTACGTATTGATATAATAGTGCGTGTTGTTTGTAGTCCAAGGGTTGTCGCTGGAGTGATCCGGCAAAGTTCTGTTTTGCCCCGTTAGCCGTCCGTCGGATAGGTTACCCCCACCCGAGCTTTGGACATGCGCAGACGATCTAAGTGATTCTCGTATTCTCACTTATCGCTTCTGCTCGATAACAATCGCCCTTCGATTAATCGAATTTCGATCTAGGCGCTCGATAGCTCTGCTTCATCTACGGGCCGCTAGATGGCAGCACTAGGATCGAGTTCATCGACCTCCAGTACCATCAATCACGACCGACGGCAGCACTTCGACGAATTATTGATTCGTCTTGCCGTCGATTACCGCTAGATGGCAGTACCGGTAACATTTCTCGACAGAGGGTCCACGTGTGGTCTCTGTCTCACCTCGTCCTGAAAACATTGGCCTTTACCGGCTCAAGCCCATCAATTTTATTTTTGTTTTGGATGGATAGGAAAGGAATGAAAAGGAAGGAAAATAGGATGGAAATCGATGGGAAATTCACCGAGGTGTACGGTAGCGTGCGGGATCGTACGATTTCTCGTACCGGTAACATTCGGTAACTTGCAGGAGGAGTATTTCTAGGGCTCGACTAGCTGTGAAACCCTATCCATACAAACCTCCTTACGAGCCGCTTTCGTCTTTAGCGGCTTCGAAGGTTTTTCCTTCGGTGGGGTTACCACCTGGGGAACTGCCTTCGGAGTCGCCTCGGAAAGCCGTGGTTGGGCGTGTACTTTCCCACGCTCGGATCTGCGTTTTGCCGCTATCACCTTACGTGGTACGTTCGTACCCGCATTCGCCACGTATGGACCGATTGTCTGCCAATGCGGCCCACAGGCAGGGCAGGTGCGCAACGTTTTCCCGGTGCGCCCACACCCCTTACAGAAAGCATCTGTAATTGGTGTAGGGCATTCGGAAAACCGATGGCCCTTACCCTTGCAATTCCAGCATACACGTATGCCGAAATTGCCGGTAGCGCGCGTGGCCACAGGATCGGAAGGCTTCGCCTTCTTCACCGGTGGTGCCGGAGTCACCTTAGGCGGCAACGGTTGCTTAACTCCTTTCGGAGGCTTGACGGACGCCATAGCTGCGTATGACGGCCGCTTCGTCTCCGGAGCAGCTACCGCTGTCTCCCGCTGGACCTCCCTGACCCGCTTGCGCTCCTTTCGGGAGAGCTTACGGACAGGGGTGCTCAGCACAGGTGCCTCGGCCACCTCGACCGCTGCCACGACTTCGTGGTAGAGGTCCAGGTCCGCTCGGAAGAGAGCAGCCAGCAACTCCACTAGACTACGTCTAGGAAGACCCTGATTGCTCCCCCCCATAGGCGTCGGGGTTACCGAACGCATCCTGCAGTGTCGCTGCATTAATTCGCTGAGTACCTGCGTACCCAGCTCCTCATGCCCAGACTCTACAGGGTGTTTCGATACCCCCTCGAGAACAGGTGGGCTGCCGCCCACCTCGATAACAGTAACGCAGGTTGGCGTTTGACGGACAACCTGCGCCACGGGAACGGGAACGGGATCGGATGCGGGACCCTCAATAGGGCCCGCAGGAGATGGGGATGCCAGAAGGGCATCCTCATCGACGGAATCCTGTGCCATAGGCACAGGAGGAGCGAGAGCGTCGCGAGCGGCGACAGTCGTAGCCGAGGGCGAGGCGTTCTGGGATGCCATTATATGAGGCGGAGAGAGAGAGATCGAGGAAGGCTGAAAGAGAGAGATGGAGAGAACAACAGTTCTGCTGGAATCCAGAGTAGGATGAGGTGTGAGGCGACTTGCCGGCTCGCGGAACGTTAGCGAGGCGTTATCATGTGTTGCCAAATTTCCGATTCTGCGCTTAATTCGGTAATTATGTTTGGCAACATCTCGATAGCTGGCTAATTGTACTGCTCTGACAGTTAGCCGGTCATGCTCCGCCAGGCAGCATGGCTCAGCTCAGCCGGTCGACTTGTTTACCAACAAGCGCTCAGCTGTCACTTGCCCAGTCAAGTAGCCTTTTCGGTAGCGTTAGATTTTAACACGGGCGAATATAATATTAAATTATATTTGCGCCCGTGGTTCTCATCCAATTTTCCGTTAGCTTAGCATGGGTTGCTCGAATTCTACGTGAACACGTCAATTCGATCAGGCTATCAATTCTTAACAGAATTTGATCCCTTTTACAACCAGATGATCTTTTCATGCTTTTTCAGCGTTTCCGAGCCTCCAGAAAATAGTGGGCCACCTATTCCCTGAAAACTCCAACACTTCCGGTAACTTCTCGGACTTGTGGATTATTCGTTCGCCGAATAATTAATCTATTATAAGAAACCACGTTGGGCGCCATTTGTAACGTTATTCCCGTCAGTGTGAGGGGCCACTCACTCTACGGGTTTTACCATTACCTTCGCCCGTCCTTTTCTATCGGTATCAGGGCGCCAGTTGGTCAGTTGGGTGGCCAACAACCCTACGTTATCAATTGGGTCCTTCGACCCCCTTCTTTATGCATCTCTTACGGCCCTGCGGCCATGCATATGGACGGTAGCGGTAGCCAGGGTCGCTCAGTATGCTAGGTCGTGGAGAGAGGGGAGGGTTCCTTACGGAAGTCCGAGCCTCGCAGACCTGCCTGCTGAGGGGCATACATTTCTTCCTCACCACCCACACACAGGTGGTGGTGAGGAGTACGGGAACATGCGGTATCAATTGCCAAAGCATAGCGTTTTGCCAGGAGCGGACCACCACGGAGGCAATGTTCACGGCCCGTCCAGCCATAGCGCAAGCCTATGGGGTTACGGAGGGCACCGGGACACATTCCAACGGGCTAACTACGCCCCTGCCCAACCCACTATGCATTGGCCGGTATCCAGTCGTGACGTACGTGCAGGCTGGCCTATAGCACACGCCTCACGTACGCGAACCGACCCATGGCTGTCTGAGTGCCGCGTCACGCGCTCACCAGCACGTACGGACACATCAGCACAGTCCCATGGTCGCGTTCCGACTGCCTGTTCTGGCAGTCTGCGCACGACATTCGCGCAGCCTGCTTGACGCGCGTAACCAGCGTTCAAGCCAGACTCGATGTTCTATTTCCCCTCCTCGTGGGGACTTATAGACACTGTCATTCTTTTAGGACTCCCCGAGGCCGCTTCTCCGTATCTCAGGTTGCCTGGGTTGTTTGGCATGGCCCTGCCTTGCTCCCCAGGACAACCTGGACATCGTTTCTTGGAGCGCCGGTCTTTTCATCCGGGCCTCTGCCTGTCAACGGGGTCTATCCTTGACGTTAACTATAATCCACTCGTGAGCCTATCTCACGAGTCGGTAACGTAGGGATTAATAATATCCACTGTTCGGTAGCTTTTATGTTCTTTATTCGGTATCTCGCATACGTAACGGGGAACTTCGTTACAAAATATATGATTGAACAAATTTTTTGAATACCTTCTGATCTTTCATGATTTGATAATATTTTACAACGTCCCCTCTAGTGACTCACCTGTAGAAAGTAAAAAATACCCACAAAGTAATTTATTCATTTTTATTTATTTATATAAAATACTTATCTGACTAAAATCCAGAATTTTTCTCTACCATGCATAACCTCTTAGTCACACTATTTATTGACGTCTGTCACGTTTGACAGTCCAGCGTTGCCAGCTACTCAAATTTAGGTAATTCGGATGATTCGGTCGGTAATCTGCAATACCGGCTTTTGACCAATGTGAAGTTTGCGTTTTTAGGTCATTTTATCATTAGGACATTTTATCTTTAGGTCATTTTCCTACCCACCTAAATAAGTTGTCCTAGCAAAAATGTTAATATTCCTAAAATTGATGTTAAATTGTTATTCTCCCCAATAGGGGAGACTATTAAAATTGTATCCTTTCATTTAAAGCATATTTCGTTATTCTTTGCATCCGTTTAGTTAAAACCATGCAAAAGTTATAATTCCATGCTCGATGGAAAGTTAATTCCTTGCACGGGATCAGCAACTTATCACAATAGCTATCTACAATTTAACTAACGAGAAAAGGGGAGATTGCGGTTACCACCTAGCGGCAATTACTGGTACTATCAATTAAATTGAACTAGTTCACCCTTGTGTGTAAATACGTAATATTAAAATACCATTAGCGCGAAAGAAGATTAAGGAAAGCAGTCACCTAGCGGTGACTACTGGAACTAGCAATTAACTCAAGCTAGTTTATCTGTGTAGCAGAGTCGGAAATAGTTAGGCTACGTAAGGTAACTAACCATCGACTTCGAAGGATGAAAAAACCTTCCCTCAACTAGGGTCCCCGTAGGATAACTAACCAACTGTACCATAGGGTGAAAAATACCCCCTCCCTAACCAAACTCGATCCCACTATAAGACCCTTTCCTTCCTCATCCCCACCACTACCATACTAAGAGAGTCTTATCCCTACCCATCGCCCTTCCACACCGCAAAACAGCTACCCCCACTCCCTGTCATTGGAACCGCATTGCTACACTATTTACGTCATTCTGGTTGATTTATCGAGACTCAAGACCGTGAAAATGTCACTAACAATTTCAGTTTTTGCGTTCCCCTGCACATGCTGTTAGGATTCTGCGAAGATTAAAAACGTGTCATCATCAATGCTCGCCATGAGCTTATTCTGATACGAGCACGTAATGGTATCAATTCAATATTTTCATCGAATAAGTTTACCGATTCAAGAATCGAACTGTACCGAGTGCAATGGAGAATACCTCATGTGACTTTGAATGAATTTACCAAACTACAATTTCTACGTATTGTCGAGCAAAATAAAAACCTCACGATGGCTTTTCGTTCCTGGGAGCTCTACGAATATCCGCTTCTCCCTGAAACACAGCGACATACGTGGGCTGTGAAAGCAGCTAAACAATTGGAGAAGCCTAGATATGTGATACTGGCGTTTAAAAGAAATAAAAAGAACGATCAATACTCGGATGTACTTAAATTTAGTGATTGTGATGTACGTGATGTTAAAGTTTATCTGAATTCTGAATTTTATCCGTACGATCGTCTCGATACAGATTTCACAAAATCTCGCTATTCCGTACTATATAACATGTATGTAAAGTTCTTCAATTCATATTATGCTGAAGAAAAACTCGAAACCAATGCTCGATTATCTAAACTTTTTAAAATATAGTCCACTTTTTGTAATTGATTGTTCATATCAAAATGAATCTATTAAAACTGGAACGGTTGATGTTAAAATTGAGATAGAGTGTTGAAAAAACATTCGGAGTAATACTACAGTGTATTGTTTAATTATACATGATAAAATTGTAGACTATAATCCACTTACTAATATTGTGAGAAATATAAATTAGAAATGTAAGGTTTAGAAAAAATAAAACATTATTTTTTAAAACATATATAAAAGTATTTATTAATTTACACATTATTACTGTTATTACACAAAAACATTATTCTTTCAATTTAAATTCCAAATTATTGTATTTTCCTCCCAAATATCTCATTATTAATATATTTTCATTTGCTGCTTTCTGCAGCTCTGCAAATTGGTCCTGTGCCTTCGATTCCAATAAAGCAGCCATCCGCGCTGGTAAATAGAACCATTTATCAGTAAATAGTTTAGCTATTAATCTCATCCCAAATTTCGTGTTAACTTTCAGAATTTAAAGTATTTCGTACTCTTGATTTTCTTCAAGAGTGTTTAATTTAATAAAATCCATCTTAGGGACGGAAGCTATTGAATTGAAACCACTTAAGAAGGACATTCTTTTTTCTATACTATAAAGAAAACCCTTATTATTATTATTATTATTAAATAACAAAGATTTAAATGACGTATTCTTACTTTTAGAAGACAAAAAAATATATATGAAACTTGTGTAAAGAATGTAACGAGGTTCTCTCGTTACGTATCAAGATACCGGATTTAATAAAGAAATTAAAGAGAAGCTAACGATTAGTAGTGGTTATTTCACACCCTACATTACCGACTCGGTGCATAGGTTTCCGAGTGGACAGGAAGTACCGTCTAGGAACATCCCTGTGGACCGTCAGAAGACCGGGTGAAAAGACCAGCGCTCCACTCAAAAGTCCAAGCCGACCAAGCGAGCAAGGCAGGGCTGTGCCAAGTAACTTGGCGGCTTGAGACGAGGAGAAGTGGGCACAGGGACTCCTGTGAAAAGGCGAATTCTCTAGTCCCCTGAGGAGGGGGAAATAAGAGAGTGAGTCGGGCCTGGGACGTCGCGCAAGGCGGACGTACCCCACACCGGCTCACCGATGAGTGTGTCCGTGTGCGTGAGGTGAGCTTGCTCCCTACGCAACGAACACACTGTATGCTATCGATGCATAAGGGACCTGTGCAGGTATGGTAGGTTTCTGCTGCATGCCGGGTGCCGCCGCTAAGCCCATGTCAACGCGCATGGCACCACGGACTTGGGCATTGCGGGGATGCACCACCCTGACAGTCCCCTATGAGAAAAGATCTCGATAATGTTCTCGTCTCCTCACCTACCCTCACATGTGTGAGTGGGTGGGTGGGAGAGTGTGTCTATTGTCGCGAGGATCGGGTTACCTGTAAGGGACCCTCCCCTCTCTCCACGACCTAGCACACTGAGCAAACCAGGCTTCCGTACCGTCCTCTATGCACTACCAATCAGCCCATTGGAAAATGCATACGATTGGAATGGCGGGGTAAGACCCCTATGTTAACGCTGGGTTGTTGGTCACCCACACGACCAACTGGCGCCCTGAAAGTACCGAATGTAAGGACGGCCGAAGGTAATAGGAAGATAACTATCACGATCAGCCCATCGTGGTAGAAGAATCCATTACAAGAATTAATCTGGTATATATTTTAACTGATACTAGTTAATACTGTTGACTGAAGCTTGAATACAAGTGACACTAGTTACCACTGTTGGAAGATTTTCAAGAATAACGCTTATGCAGTATTAGTAGTGGTAGCTAGGGGGTTCCTGTGACACGGTGTTTGAGGGGAGTGCGGGTGTGCGGGATGAAGTGTCTTGGGTTCCTGTGACATGTTGGTGAGGGGGGTGCGGGGGGGAAGTGTCTTCTTAAGAGCTAGGGTTCATTGGGATGATGAGGAGGGTGCGGGTGTGCGGAGGAAATGCTTTGGCTGTGGGGAGTGAGAGAGAGAGAGAGAGAGAGAGAGAGAGACCCCTCTCGCCCTCTCTTTCTCTCTGAGTCTCTCACCCCTCTCCCATCAGTCTAGGGCCCGGATGGTTAATTATCCTACGGGTCCACTAGTTCCCTAACGCTTACCCCCTCTCCCATCACCCTAGGGCCCGGATGGTTAGTTATCCTGGCAGTTACCCAGAAAACTTTTTTTGTATTTTAGTTGGTGGAGGAAAAAGTTTCATTTTTCTCCACTAGGTGGCGATCACGAAAATTACTGGGTACAGCTACACCGATAGGGGTCCTGAGCATCTTACGGACTGCCATTTTTTTTTTCTTAGACCTGCCCTCGAAGGGTCTTTTCTCCCTCCACATATTTATCCTAGACCCTCCCACTATTTTCCTACTATAGACCCGCCATTTAACTTGATTTCACATTTTCTTAAACCTTGAGCACTAGGTAGATTTTTTTCTTTTACACAAGTTAGTAATAATTGAAAAAATATGCAAGTTAGCATTGCTATTATTTTAAGACGTCCTACGGACAGTATATTACAGGAAATGCTTGAATTGTTTCATTTGAATTTCTTTGAAATAATTGAGCGAGAGTCAGAAGATGTGTTGGATATAGATGGTAAGTTATTATAGATGACCACATTATACATTTTTTTTTTTTTTTTTGAAAATCTTCTAATTTTTTTGTTTTTATCAACAGTGTTATGCTTCTTACAAATGTTTTTAAGACGTAGCAGGGAAATTGAGGAAGGAGGACATACGATTGACGATTCGTAAACGTGATCGGAGGAGGAAGAGGAATAGATTCATATGTTAACAAAAATTTAATTGAATGAGATATAATGTTACAACTTTTAAATAATGAAACAAGTGAATATATTAAAATTTTGTTTAAAACTAAAGTCAATGTTCTTCTTGAAAACTTCCCTAATACTCTTTAACAATTTTTCTCCCCTCTCAAACGACCTCTACGCTATTGCAGGGTCTTTTTCCCTCCACATACCCATTCTAGACCCACCTACTATTTTCCTCCTATGGGTCCTTCTTTTAATTTCACATTATACCTTTCTTGAAACTTGGATACAGATTCCTTTATTCTTATACAAGCTGTCGATAAATATAAAGTGAAAAAATATGCAGTATCAAGTGATTATTAACACTAGATTTACCAGACCAGTCATTTTGACTGGTCGTGCAATTTCAATTCAAAATTCCTATTACATGTAACATTTGCTTTCCGAAATGATGTTATGACTTTTGTAGCTATAAGTAGAGAATGCATTTTCTGAACTTAATGTTACTTTATATATATTAGTAACAAATATATTTTTTGTTATTGACATTTATACCAAAACCAGTCAAAATGACTGGTGCATGTTTCTACGAAGAAATGTATGATTTCGGGAGAATCATGAGACCGATGCAGTACAATGTATAGCGCCCATGCGTTATTTGTTCGTTCCGTTATCGGCATTGAGCCGATTGCGCAGGTTTACGAGATTTCTTACTTCATAAATGCACGAGGCACGAACAGTCTCGTTACGAGCTTCGTTCAACACACGAAATAAAATCTTAGTCCAAGCGATCTCCAAGCCCCTAAAAATGTCAAAACGAATAAAAGTTTCTACATATTTAGAAAATGCAACCAGCATACCTCTGGAATGTTCAGATGTAGAAAGTGAATTATATGATAGCGACAGTGAATTTTTAGACAGACAAATTGATCCACAAAGCAGTGATGATAACAGTGCTATTGTCGAGAGTAGTGATGAGGAAATTTCTGATGAAAACAATATAAATCAGTCAAGTGACGGTGACTGCGAAAATATTCCAAACAAGCGAAGGAGACGATACATGCGATTCCCTTCCAGTTCTGAAGACGAAGGTGGAAGCAACGTACCAAATCAGCAAACTCAAATTGCTTCAGACGGAACTATTTGGACGGGAATTGAAGAAGGAGGTGTTGCCGGTAGACTACCAGTTCATAGTGCTTTCAAAGATGTACACGGGCCAACAGCACATGCTAAAAGAAACATTATGAACGGGAGTCTAAGTAGTGCGTTCCTATTACTGATTGACAACCATATTTTGGAACATATACGAATTTGTACAGAGTTAGAAGGCTCTCGAGTTTTGGGGAAAAAATGGACAATTACGCAAGGAAAATTGAAGGCATTTCTTGCAATACTGTACGCACGTGGGGCGTACGAAGTAAATACTTTGAGGCTTCAATATTTGTGGAACAACAAGTGGGGACCATCATTTTTCTCCAGCACTATGAGTAGACGGGATTTTACTGAGATTCTGCGATACATTCGTTTCGACAAAAGAAATCAGAGGAGTCAAAGGTTGCAAACAGACAAATTCGCTTTAGTCTCAGCAGTTTGGGATAAATTTATTGAAAACAGTCAAAATTGCTTCAAACCGGGAGCTTATATTACTGTGGATGAGCAACTTTTTCCATCGAAGGCCAGATGCAGGTTTACTCAGTATATGCCAAACAAACCCCATAAATTTGGGATAAAATTTTGGTTGGCATCTGATGTAGAGACGAAATATGTGGTAAATGGCTTTCCGTATTTAGGAAAAGACGAGACTCGAAATGCATCAACCCCCCTAAGCGAATTTGTCGTTATGAAACTTCTTGAACCGTATACCATGAAGGGTAGAACTGTAACAACTGATAATTTTTTTACAAGTATTCCTTTGGCGTTAAAATTAAGATCTATAAATACTTCGTTGCTTGGAACAATACGCGCAAACAAGAGGGAACTGCCGAAAACTTGCAAACTGAAAAAAGACAGCATGGCACGTTTCTCAACGTTGTTGTATCAATCCAATGGATGTACACTTACTGCTTATAAGAGCAAACCAAATAAAAAAGTACTTATACTAAGTACGAAACATAAACACATCAAAATTGATAAAGCAGCTAAGAAATTACCTGAAACTGTATCGCTTTATAATAAAACTAAATTTGGCGTCGATGTCACTGATCAAATGGCAAGAAAGTATACAGTGAAATCAGGTTCCAGAAGGTAGCCACTTCAAGTGTTTTTTAATATTTTAGATTTAGCCGGAATCAATAGCTGGATATTGTACAAAAACACAACAGGAGAAAATATCTCACGGAAAGACTTTCTGTTTCGATTAGCAGAAGAACTTGCTGCAGAATATCAGACTTCAAGGCAAAAACCACACGAAGCTGATATACCAACTACAAAAGGCACGGTTTCTGTACGCAAATGGTGTCAAATAGGATACTGCAATAACAACAAGACTACAAATATTTGCAATAAATGCAAAAAAAGTCTATGCGGAAAGTGTACACACAGCAAAATCTACATATGTAGAAATTGTGAGCAACAAACTGTAAACAATTAAATGTTTTATTATTTCACAATATCTATAAATCCATTTATCCATTACAAATAATATTGTTCAACTTTTTTTGTCATTTTTCGAGTGAATAAAGACTGGAAACCACAATAACCATTTTTTCTTATACACCAGTCATTTTGACTGGTTTTGGTAGAAATAGGTATATCTAAATAGCTGGTAAATCTAGTGTTAATTTAGCGTATAGACAGAATTCTCCAGTAATTCATATAATTACAAGAATAATAGATGAAATTATGCTAAATTTATCACGAGCGGTAAACGAAGAAACCATCGAGACGCATAGAATGGAGTATGAAAATAGTAAGTTATTATGAATGAGATTGCATCATACATTTTTCTAAAATCTGATGATTTTTTACAGTAACACGCTGTATACAACTGTTGATGAGAGGTATCAGAATGATTGAGATAGAGGCAGGGATAATTCCGCAGGAAGAGGAGGAGGAGCAGGAGGAGGAGGAGGATGAGGAGGAGGAGGATGAGGAGGAGACAACGATGGAGGTAGCAAGGGCAGAAGAATAGCTTCATATTTTAAAATATTATATGTTAAAACTCTTTTTAGTTATATATATATATATATATATATATTGTAATTGGGCGGAAATTAAAACTCACCCAATACTAAAATAAAATACTACTTTATTGAGTAATAATAATCACACGAATAATCGAAAAGATTGGGTCACCCTGCCAGGATTCACGCTCACTTATTATACAAATTAGTCACTTTGCTCTACACCTCACACACACAGCATACTAGGAAACGGGTAAAAAGAATAGGGAAAGAAATCACTGGAAATGGGAGGAAAGCTAGTGGGTGGGCGGAACGAGGTAACGGTAAGGGGGAAGGTGGGAAGGTAGGGAAGTAGAGAACACCGGCAGCACTTCCAGTAGTCCCGATCGGGAAAATGAATCCGTTTCGAATCACTACTAAGTTCCCGACTCGGTTTGGTGCGGAGAACGTCCTTACAAAATACTTAGAAGCAGCACGGCAGAACACGCAACGGCTATATCGAAAGCGCTACAAGAAGTGGTCCTTTTTCCGAATCTTCCTCTCTGGTGCCCAGTTCCGTCCTTTCCTTATTTGTCTCAAGCTCATCTCTTAATTTGATTGATGGCTGACAGGGGTGTGATCCTTGACATCCAATCAATAATCAGGATCGATTCGTATTCCAATCCATTCCTTCAATCGGCACGAAACTGGGTTGGCAGCACTGCTGGGAGGTGGTGTGGTAGCTTTGCATAAGGCTGGCGCGGCGCTTGAATCCTTCGACTACTGCTAGTTCTGGTGGGGGAAGGCTGCGCGGAACGGGGAAATACAGGGACGGAACGGGGGAAGGGGAAACTATGTACAGCAGGGGCGGAACGTAGGGGAAGGGGAGAGAATATAACATTCATACGATCATTTCCATCATTTACTCTTCTTCCGTGTGCGGCTATTACAAACTCTTATTTTAGAGAACTACATATCCGACACACGGGAGATTGTTCGCTCTCATACTCTATGTACAAAAAAGGGGGCATCAATATTGACAACGGTGGGCCGAGCGCGACCTCACCGCCTTGTTGTCACGCCGCGCTGAGCCGTGCTATACCGCCGCGCTTCGTACGCAACGTAACCAAGTCAAAAATAATAACGAATATTTCGACGGGGGAAGGTAGGGGGGCACCAAGCTACGCGTATGGGGCCACTAGAAGGAAATGAGCTTCGTAACGTCGTACCACGTTACAATATATATATTGAATAAAAGTATTATATGTTAAATCTTTTGAATATTGAATAAAAATTACTGTAAGCATATTATAAGTGAATAGATTATTCATTACATCTTCCTGTAAGCATGCTCTACATGTCACATAGTTAACAGACATTATTTTTCCTTTTGCGAAACAATGGGGAGTGAAATTCTAGGGACCACCCAATGTTCCTCCTACGAGCTTTCCCAGGGCTCTCTAAAACTAACCCGATACCTTCTGCCCATATTTTACCATCTCAACCAGTCTCTATCTATTTTTTTCGAGACTTTTCTCACAAACAGGTCAGACAAATGAGCCCACGTGCTAAACAGAGTCACAGTGTGAAGTAAGATTGTCAAGAAGCCATTGATGCGTTCGATACTTTTTGACCATATTTTACCCTCTAAACCAGCCTCTAGCTATTTCTTCGTGACTTTCCCTCCCTCAAGCAGACCAAACAAATCATTCAGCCTGTAGCTATTTTTTTCTCAAGACTTTTCTCACAAGCAGAGCAGACAAATGATCCCACGTGCTAAACAGAGTCACAGTGTGACGTAAGATTGTCGAAAAGCCATTGATGCGCTCGTAAATTTTAAGCTGCACTCAGGATATGTCCTTAAGATGCTAGTGTTCCCAACCCAAGTAATAATGAACGTATATTTCACGACTCGTTTCTAAATAATGAAAAGTTTATATTTTAAACTGTCATTACTTTATCTGAGGAACATGACTATCTGCACCATCTAGTGCGTGTTATGACACGTTTGAATTAAATATATTTGTTTTAGGTGACGCTTATTTGATCTAAAGAACGTGTATCTCACGACTTGCTTTTAAACAATGAAAAGTTTATATTCTAGACTGATGTCACTTTATATAAGGAACGTGTATATAATTAAATGGATTTATTTATTTTAATTAAAAACTACTTGATCTAAAGAATACATGTATCAACAGGTTTAAAATAATGAATTCTCTTTGAAATCTACAATTATGAGTGAGTAACCCATCAAAAATGTCGTTCGCCTGCAACAGTCCCTCCACTCTCAATTTCCAATAAGTGTGTATATCTTATCCCTTCCTACGATATTATTCAAAGCCACCCAAGTTTCGTTTGCCTGCAATACTTCCCCTACTCTCAATTTCCAAGTGTGTATATCTTATTCCCTCCTAGGATATTATTCAAAGTCACCCACGCTAGCAATTAGGAAATTTCATTCAGTCTCGATTAGAAGCGTGAAGCAGTCGAAAGTTCAAGTCTGTAACGCTGCAGTCATAATATTTTATTGTGGTGTAATAGTAGTATTGAAGCTTCAAGCAGTGCAAAGTACCAGTTTCACGTTGCAGACAGAATATTTTTTTATTGTCACGTAATTGTCGTAGACAATCTTTAGAAGGTAAGAATTATTTTTTCTATTTAAGTTATTATCTATTCTTAATATTATTTTATTATTATAGAAATGGATTTAACTAAGATTAATGAACTCGCAACTGTAGAACCAAAAACTTTTATAAAACTGAATACTTTGGAGATTGGGGAGTCATACCGAATAACTGAATTATCGAAAATTAAAACCAAATATGGAGAGAGAATAATAGCAAAGCTGCTTACGAAGGAATGGTTCTTCTTACCTGCGAGGATGATGGCATTACTGGAAAAACCAGAACAATTCAAGAATATTCAAGATGCAGCTTCAAATCAAATATTAACATTCATGTATCATGGGGGAAATTACAATAATATGACATTTGCAATTGTTAGTCAAATTTCAAAAGATTAATTTAGAAAACATTTGTAAGGAATGATTTAAACACAAATAAATGATTATTATATCTTATTTATTATTTTTTTCCTTTATTATAATGGTAAGCTTAACTATAGTCTATTAGCGTTTAACATACATTTCTAACTATTAGCGATTAACTTACATTTCTAACTATTAACGATTAACTTACATTTCTAACAATACTTGTAAGCGGGTTATATTCAACAATTTTATCTTGTATAATTAAACAATACGCAGTAGTATTACTTGCAATATTTTTAGAACAATCGATCTCTATTTTAACGTCAACTGTGCCAGATTTAATAGATTCGTTTTGATGCGAACAATCAATGACAAAGAGAGGGCCATATTCTAAGAAATTGTTGTAATCAAGCATTGGTTTCGACGGTTATTCTCCAACATAATAGGATTGGATAAATTTAACATACATATCATATAGTACAGAAAATCGTGATTTTTCAGTATCAGTATCAAGTCGATCATACGGATAAAATTCAGAATTAAGATAGACTTTAATATCACGAACAAAACTATCGTCGAAGTCAAGCACCTTCATATGCTGCGTATTCTTCTTATTTGTTCTAAATGCTAGAATAACGTATCAAGGCTTCTCCAATTATGTTGCAGCTTTTACAGCCCACGTATGCCTCTGTGTTTCTGGTAGAAGCGGGTATTCGTAGAGTTCCCAGAATCGAAAAGCCATGGTGAGGCTTTTGTTTTGGTCGATAATACGTAGAAATTGAAGTTTTGTGTATGCATTCAATGATATATGAGGAATTCTCCATTGCACTTTTTGAACATCAATTTTGGAGTCGGTGATTTTCGTTGAAGAATATATCGAATTCGTATCATTACGCGCTCGAATGAGAACGAGCTCATGACGTGCATTTATTATGACTCTTCTATAGTCTTCACAAAAACCCAACAGCATTTTCAGTGGTACGCAAAAATTAAAATATTTCGTAGGCTTATAATCTGATAGAAACCATCCTGAATGGTGTAGACTCGTACTCTCCTCCCCAGTCAGAGAAATGAGATTCTTCATGGAACTAGTAATACTCGCATTCTTACTGCGGTCAATCTCAATACCATTCAACTCATAGCGAATTTCATCGAACAAGAATGCCATGGAATTGCAGTCAAGTCCCACTGTATCTTGAACTGTTGCACCCTGAGCAGGAGTGCCCTCGATTAATTTTCCCTCTATGTATAGGTAACTCTCACATGGTAGAATAATTAAATCTTGCTGTTGTATTGGAATTCGAATTTCGTCACTATTTCCCAATGATGCATTTGCATACGGATTGTAAGCATGTATTTCCATTTTAGTAATGCGATTGTCGTACACAGGTTGTGCGGTTACGTCCAACAGGTCCATTTTTATTTCTGACCTTGAAACCCAGTGATTGAAAAAAGGTTATATTTTTTCTTGTTAGCGGTCTTCTAACGTAATCCCCACCCAATGTATCTGCTCCTGCAGCAACTGTTGGACTGATGATAGGCTCATCTGGTATCGGTGATTTATAAGTATTCTTATAAAATAGCATTTTCTAATGTGTAATCGAATTGTAATTTCTTCCCCACCGAAATTTACTAGACGGTTTTCATGATCGAGAAAGCGCAAAGTAAGACGGTCAATTACTTTCACAATGACTGGCAAGTAAATTACGTTTTTCGGTGTTTCCGAGATTTTATAGCCTGGTGGCACGCTTGGAAAAAATTCATGTATAACATGTTGAGGTTTGCCGTTTGTGTATGCACCAGCAGTAATATTACATTCAATTCGTAAAACATTGACCCTTATAATGTTTACGGGCTGGTCTGATTCGGCTAGAGTGTTCGGCTGAATAATTCGATCTGACGAAAAACCCAATAAAGAGCCTATATTATTAGGTTTTGTAAAATCGATCAGATATTTACACTTTATTTCACTTTTCAACGTATTATTATTAGCACGTAGAATAATAAACATTTTCATTATCCGCCTCATTCATCAATGTACGCAAAAGATCATTTATAGCACTCAATTCATAACAACCTGTAGGTATAGTCAGATCTTCAGTATCGTAGTAAAACTTATTGTTCGACTCATCTACATTAGCGATTGAATTGAAGCTCTGAAAGTCTACGAGACCAAGTTCATATTGCTCCTCCCGCAGATTGATCGGTGGGAAAAAAACTGCCTCTAATATGGACTCGCGGTCAGACAGCGTAACCGTTAAAGACATTGTTCACGTAGAAACTTGACACACAACTGACCGCATATGCTTGTATCATACGATTGATATTGATCGTGGTTGTAGTAGATTATAGCAGAAGGACCAAAATAATCTAAAAGTTCAATTGGAGGTTTCAAATTTCCGAAGGAGTTGAAATACTTTACGTAATTATTACGTTTAACATAGGCAACCTAATGTGTACCAGAACCTTTATCTTCATCAAGATTCACGATTGCACACTCATTACATAGTACGGTTTGTGGTAGAGATGTGCGCATAAAGACTCCTCGAAAATGTGGTATATCCTGACATGCATGTAATAATTGAATATTACTAGTAGCTCCAGATTTCGGGAGGTTGCTTATTTTTTTTTTGCGAGGTTTTTTTCCTCCTTTTCAAACCCTCCCCCTTTCGTCCGTAAGGGGTTAGGAATAAACCATGTTCACGCCTGCCTTCTATTACACGATTGTGACGCTGTATCTCTTCCAATTGTCTCTTGGATGCTTTCGCATCGTTTACAGCTTTTGTTATACCTGCTGCGCCCCCAGCTAATGCACCCACTGCACTCAACAGTGGGAGCAGAGGTAATAAACCCCCCCCCCCCCCGTTTTTTTTGTTGAGTAAATTGCTTTTTCCTCAATAAACCTCCTCGTTTCTTCGGTACACGAATTTTTCTTTTCTTCATGCTTCTTCCATGCACTTATAGGCCTAAGCCAAGTTTTCGTTTTACATTCATGGATGCCCTGACTGCTGCTGCAGCTGCTCGTTCACGTAAAGATGAGTCACTAGCAGTGATACGTTTTCGTGCACGCTGTGCAAGAACTTTATCAGCCTGGTGACGTGATGGCAGATCCTTATATATTGAATATGCGATATCGTGTTCACGACAGGCTTCGTCTAGAGGATTTATACCAGGATCACCACGTGCTAACCGTTCTCGAAGTCGAGTACCTGATCCGCAATAATTGTAGCCAGGTATGTGTACTTCGAACGGTAATTTATTCAGTATTTTATTCAAAAAAGTTCCACAACCGTAGCTTACCATGTGGAACTTTCTTTCTGTTTCTCACACAGAGTTTGCTGACAAGCCCAGCAATCTTTTATTGAAGGGACCGGTCCATCAATGTGATCTGTATTAGGTAGATTATGATGTTTAAAACACCAGCGATATTGTTGTCCTTCAGGATCTGAACGAATATATTCAGGCAATTAATTCCAAACCTCTTGAATACTACGCGGAAAGTACTTTAAAAGTAAAATTTTCGGTATGTATTCAAACTGCTCAGCGGTTAATTCCTCCAAACTTGACACATCTAACACTAATAACGGCATGATGAGAACTGATCAAACAATTCATTTCATTCCTATAAATAAGTTGTATGACCACAGAGTTTTCAGTCATGGACTTCGTAAAGTAGCCGCTCGGTATTCGTGTTTCTAATATAGATTACCGAACAACCGATAAATGCATGAGACGTCACGGACCTCTACTCCCATCAACCATACGCTGTATAGTTTGTGGCCCTTCAAATTGTGGAAAAACAAATTTATTGCTGAGCCTTATAGAAAGCCCTCAGGGTGTGAGATTTGAAAACCTATACGTTTATTCAAAATCGTTGCAGCAACCAAAATATCGATACTTGGAGCGAATATTATCGGACAATGAAGAAATTAGTTATTTCCAATTTTCTAATAATAGTGAGGTTATAAAAGTAGCTGAAGCACTACCAAATTCAATTTTCATATTTGATGATGTTGCAACCGATAAGCAAGACAATATAAGAGACTACTTCTCCATGGGTAGACATTCTAAGATTGATTGCTTTTATCTTTGTCAGACTTATGCAAGGATACCAAAACATCTAATACGTGATAATGCAAATTTTTTAATTATTTTTAAACAAGATGGAACTAACCTAAAACATATATATAACGAACATGTAAATACAGATATGGCGTTTGAAAAATTTTGTGAATTGTGTTCAAATTGTTGGAAGCGTGATTATGGATTTTTAGTAATTGATAAAGACAGTGCAATGCAAAATGGACGATATCGAAAGGGTTTCAATAAATATGCTGTGATTAAAGTGTGATGTTAATGGTCAAAAATGTTAGTTTAACCTTGAACGTTGAACAAGTCTATATATTGAATAGAGAATAGCTTTACAAAATGAAGGAGAAAAAACTTCTAAAGAAGATTGCTGAGGCAAGTGAAGTAATTCGTCAAAAATATCGCGCACTCAAATCAGACAGAGTAATGATGGAAGACAGTTTAAATGAAACTTTTAAACCAATAGTTAAACCATTAAAGAAGCTCACCGAAAATAATCAAGCAATTTTCGTTGCACCGAAACATGAGATGAAAATGGAACCTATAAAGAGATCTCTCTCACACGAGGAATCTTTCATAATTCCGATGAAACGAAGAAAGTCTTATCTCACATCGACTCCACAGCGGAAAGATTTCATACGCAGCTCCAGAATTAACGTTCAAGGTCATTCATCGGATGATGAGCAGGAATATCCACAGTCGCACGAAACACAGTACCTTTCTCTGGAAGATGATGAAGAGGAGGAGGAGGAGGAGGAGGAGAAGGTGAAGAAGAATAATGAATATGGCACGCAAGATTTAGCGAAACAAATAGAATTACCTGTGCATACATCCATCGAGGATGTAAAAGATGCTAATCGAAGTACGATAAAGTCTGGTTCAATTGCATCCAAATATATAGAATTGTTGACGAATAATGCTAAGGATAAAATTGACAGTAATTTTGGAGTTAAGTTAGATAAAGTGACGAATAAAATGTGGCTTGCGAAATGTGCTTTTAATGTTGATGATTACAGTAATTTTATTATTATCGATAAGGAGTATTATCCTGGCACGAAAGGTCTATTTGAATTGATCTTCATGAAAGAACCTGAAGACTATACTAAAGATGATTTAGACACATATAAAAGTATTCTTTCTCAAACTAATGTGCACAGAGCAGATAACATTAGTACAGGAAAGCTTCGTGGGAATAAGGGACATAAATGGAAGAAAATAATTAGTGAATTATTTCAACCGAAGACAAAACTTGTACAAGGCAAGGGATATATGCGTGTTAATAATAATCCCGTGAGCTATGTACATTGGAACGATCCAAACGAACTGGTCGAGCGATTAAAACTATTAATTGCATCATCTGCTGCTGGTCATACGAATCACCATAATGAGATACAGTCAATAATTGAGGAGCTCCATGAAGAAGGTATCATCTTATAAAAGAGATTGCAGTTTCAAGATTTTCTCAGTTCAACGTACTACTTCACTATGACGATAAATAAATTTGGAGCTGGTTTCAATACTGGTAAAGTGAGAAATTATTTTCACAAAATTGATGATGATACGTTAAAGTTTGATAAATATAAGAATGCATTTAATGCCAAGAAGAAAATAATTTCAAACTTGGGATCTGATGTTACTGATGAGACAAGTGCGGTGAATATCAGTGTTCTGATGAGTAATTTGACACCACTGCGTGATAGCTTTACAAAAGAAATGAATGAATATAGTGTGAAGCTGAATGAATATGCATTAAAATGTGAAATTCTTGAGGAAAAAATGACAAATCTGTTGAGAAAACGTATCGACGAAATTGATGAAAGAATCGAAAAATTGAATGATAAAATCGATCATAATAGTTACAAATTGGCAGGATCTAAATAAGAAAAGAAAGCGTTATTCTATATAAAAGAGATTGCAGTTTCAAGATTTTCTCAGTTCAACGTACTACTTCACTAAGACAATAAATAAATTTGGAGCTGGTTTCAATACCGGTAAAGTGAGAAATTATTTCCACAAAATTGATAATGATACGTTAAAGTTTGATAAACATAAGAATGCATTTAATGCCAAGAAGAAAATATTTTCAAACTTAGAATGTGATTTTACGGATGAGACAAGTGCGGTGAATATGGCTGCTCTGTTACGTAATTCGATGACTGTACGTGATAGCTTAATGAGAGAATTGTTTGAATACAGTGAGAAGCTAACTCACTATTACCTAAAATGTAACATTCTTGAGGAAAAATTTACAACTCTAATAAAAAAAATCGATGAAATTGGTATAAGAATCGATAAATTGATTGATAAAGTCGATCATAATGATTATAAATTGGAATTTTTTACCATTAACATCACTTTTTAATCACAGCATATTTATTGAAACCCTTTCGATATCGTCCATTTTGCATTGCACTGTCTTTATCAATTACTAAAAATCCATAATCACGCTTCCAACAATTTGAACACAATTCACAAAATTTTTCAAACGCCATATCTGTATTTACATGTTCGTTATATATATGTTTTAGGTTAGTTCCATCTTGTTTAAAAATAATTAAAAAATTTGCATTATCACGTATTAGATGTTTTGGTATCCTTGCATAAGTCTGACAAAGATAAAAGCAATCAATCTTAGAATGTCTACCCATGGAGAAGTAGTCTCTTATATTGTCTTGCTTATCGGTTGCAACATCATCAAATATGAAAATTGAATTTGGTAGTGCTTCAGCTACTTTCATAACCTCATTATTATTAGAAAATTAGAAATAACTAATTTCTTCATTGTCCGATAATAGTCGCTCCAAGTATCGTTATTTTGGTTGCTGCAACGATTTTGAATATACGTATAGGTTTTCAAATCTCACACCCTGAGGGCTTTCTACAAGGCTCAGCAATACATTTGTTTCTCCATAATTTGAAGGGCCACAAACTATACAGCGTATGGTTGATGGGAGTATAGGTCCGTGACGTCTCATGCATTTATCGGTTGTTCGGTAATCTATATTAGAAACACGAATACCGAGCGGCTGCTTTAGGAAGTCCATGACTGATAACTCTGTGGTCATACAACCTATTTATAGGAATGAAATGAATTGTTTGATCAGTTCTCATCATGCCGTTATTAGTGTTAGATGTGTCAAGTTTGGAGGAATTAACCGCTGAGCAGTTTGAATACATACCGAAAATTTTACTTTTAAAGTACTTTCCGCGTAGTATTCAAGAGGTTTGGAATTAATTGCCTGAATATATTCGTTCAGATCCTGTAGGACAACAATATCGCTGGTGTTTTAAACATCATAATCTACCTAATACAGATCACATTGATGGACCGCTCCCTTCAATAAAAGATTGCTGGGCTTGTCAGCAAACTCTGTGTGAGAAACAGAAAGAAAGTTCCACATGGTAAGCTACGGTTGTGGAACTTTTTTCAATAAAATACTGAATAAATTACCGTTCGAAGTACACATACCTGGCTACAATTATTGCGGAATAGGTACTCGACTTCGAGAACAGTTAGCACGTGGTGATCCTGGTATAAATCCTCTAGACGAAGCCTGTCGTGAACACGATATCGCATATTCAATATATAAGGATCTGCCATCACGTCACCAGGCTGATAAAGTTCTTGCACAGCGTGCACGAAAACGTATCACTACTAGTGACTCATCTTTACGTGAACGAGCAGCTGCAGCAGCAGTCTGGGCATCCATGAATGTAAAACGAAAACTTGGCTTAGGCCTATAAGTGCATGGAAGAAGCATGATGAAAAGAAAAATCCGTGTACCGAAGAAACGAGGAGGTTTATTGAGGAAAAAGCAATTTACTCAACAAAAAAACGGGGGGGTTTATTACCTCTGCTCCCACTGTTGAGTGCAGTGGGCGCATTAGCTGGGGGCGCAGCAGGTATAACAAAAGCTGTAAACGATGCGAAAGCATCCAAGAGACAATTGGAAGAGATAAAGCGTCACAATCGTGTAATAGAAGACAGGCGTGGACATGGTTTATACCTAACCCCTTACGGACGAAAGGGGGAGGGTTTGAAAAGGAGGAAAAAAACCTCGCAAAAAAAAATAAGCATCCTCCCGAAATCTGGAGCTACTAGTAATATTCTATTATTACATGCATGTCAGGATATACCACATTTTCGAGGAGTCTTTATGCGCACATCTCTACCACAAACCGTACTATGCAATGAGTGTGCAATCGTGAATCTTGATGAAGATAAAGGTTCTGGTACACATTAGGTTGCCTACGTTAAACGCAATAATTACGTAAAGTATTTCGACTCCTTCGGAAATTTGAAACCTCCAATTGAACTTTTAGATTATTTTGGTCCTTCTGCTATAATCTACTACAACCACGATCAATATCAATCGTATGATACAAGCATATGCGGTCAGTTATGTGTCAAGTTTCTACGTGAACAATGTCTTTAACGGTTACGCTGTCTGACCGCGAGTCTATATTAGAGGCAGATTGTTTCCCACCGATCAATCTTCGGGAGGAGCAATATGAACTTGGTCTCGTAGACTTTCAGAGCTTCAATTCAATCGCTAATGTTGATGAGTCGAACAATAAGTTTTACTACGATACTGAAGATCTGACTATACCTACAGGTTTTTATGAATTGAGTGCTATAAATGATGTTTTGCGTACATTGATGCATGAGGCGGATAATGAAGATGCCATTATTCTACGTGCTAATAATAATACGTTGAAAAGTGAAATAAAGTGTAAATATCTGATCGATTTTACAAAACCTAATAATATAGGCTCTTTATTGGGTTTTTCGTCAGATCGAATTATTCAGCCGAACACTCTAGCCGAATCAGACCAGCCCGTAAACATTATAAGGGTCAATATTTTACGAATTGAATGTAATATTACTGCTGGTGCATATACAAACGGCAAACCTCAACATGTTATACATGAATTTTTTCCAAGCGTGCCACCAGGCTATAAAATCTCGGAAACACCGAAAAACGTCATTTACTTGCCAGTCATTGTGAAAGTAATTGACCGTCTTACTTTGCGCATTCTCGATCAGGAAAACCGTCTAGTAAATTTCGGTGGGGAAGAAATTACAATTCGATTACACATTAGAAAATGCTAATTTATAAGAATACTTATAAATCACCGATACCAGATGAGCCTATCATCAGTCCAACAGTTGCTGCAGCAGCAGATACATTGGGTGGGGATTACGTTAGAAGACCGCTAACAAGAAAAAATATAACCTTTTTTCAATCACTGGGTTTCAAGGTCAGAAATAAAAATGGACCTGTTGGACGTAACCGCACAACCTGTGTACGACAATCGCATTACTAAAATGGAAATACATGCTTACAATCCGTATGCAAATGCATCATTGGGAAATAGTGACGAAATTCGAATTCCAATACAACAGCAAGATTTAATTCTTCTACCATGTGAGAGTTACCTATACATAGAGGGAAAATTAATCGAGGGCACTCCTGCTCAGGGTGCCACAGTTCAAGATACAGTGGGACTTGACTGCAATTCCATGGCATTCTTGTTCGATGAAATTCGCTATGAATTGAATGGTATTGAGATTGACCGCAGTAAGAATGTGAGTATTACTAGTTCCATGAAGAATCTCATTTCTTTGACTGGGGAGGAGAGTACGTGTCTACACCATTCAGGATGGTTTCTATCAGATTATAAGCTTACGAAATATTTTAATTTTTGCGTACCACTGAAAATGCTGTTGGGTTTTTGTGAAGACTATAGAAGAGTCATAATAAATGCACGTCATGAGCTCGTTCTCATTCGAGCGCGTAATGATACGAATTCGATATATTCTTCAACGAAAATCACCGACTCCAAAATTGATGTTCAAAAAGTGCAATGGAGAATTCCTCATATATCATTGAATGAATACACAAAACTTCAATTTCTACGTATTATCGACCAAAACAAAAGCCTCACCATGGCTTTTCGATTCTGGGAACTCTACGAATACCCGCTTCTACCAGAAACACAGAGGCATACGTGGGCTGTAAAAGCTGCAACATAATTGGAGAAGCCTCGATACGTTATTCTAGCATTTAGAACAAATAAGAAGAATACGCAGCATATGAAGGTGCTTGACTTCGATGATAGTTTTGTTCGTGATATTAAAGTCTATCTTAATTCTGAATTTTGTCCGTATGATCGACTTGATACTGATACTGCGAAATCACGATTTTCTGTACTATATGATATGTATGTTAAATTTATCCAATCCTATTATGTTGGAGAAAAACCGTTGAAACCAATGCTTGATTACAACAATTTCTTAGAATATGGCCCTCTCTTTGTCATTGATTGTTCGCATCAAAACGAATCTATTAAATCTGGCACAGTTGACGTTAAAATAGAGATCGATTGTTCTAAAAATATTGCAAGTAATACTACTACGTATTGTTTAATTATACATGATAAAATTGTTGAATATAACCCGCTTACAAGTATTGTTAGAAATGTAAGTTAATCGTTAATAGTTAGAAATGTAAGTTAATCGCTAATAGTTAGAAATGTATGTTAATCGCTAATACACTATAGTTAAGCTTATCATTATAATGAAGGAAAAAAATAATAAATAAGATATAATAATCATTTATTTGTGTTTAAATCATTCCTTACAAATGTTTTCTAAATTAATCTTTTGAAATTTGACTAACAATTGCAAATGTCATATTATTGTAATTTCCCCCATGATACGTGAATGTTAATATTTGATTTGAAGCTGCATCTTGAATATTCTTGAATTGTTCTGGTTTTTCCAGTAATGCCATCATGCTCGCAGGTAAGAAGAACCATTCCTTCGTAAGCAGCTTTGCTATTATTCTCTCTCCATATTTGGTTTTAATTTTCGATAATTCAGTTATTCGGTATGACCCCCCAATCTCCAAAGTATTCAGTTTTATAAAAGTTTTTGGTTCTACAGTTGCGAGTTCATTAATCTTAGTTAAATCCATTTCTATAATAATAAAATAATATTAAGAATAGATAATAACGTAAAAAGAAAAAATAATTCTTACCTTCTAAAGATTGTCTACGACAATTACGTGACAATAAAAAAATATTCTGTCTGCAACGTGAAACTGGTACTTTGCACTGCTTGAAGCTTCAATACTACTATTACACCACAATAAAATATTATGACTGCAGCGTTACAGACTTGAACTTTCGACTGCTTCACGCTTCTAATCGAGACTGAATGAAATTTCCTAATTGCTAGCGTGGGTGACTTTGAATAATATCCTAGGAGGGAGTGAGATATACACACTTGGAAATTGAGAGTAGGGGAAGTGTTGCAGGCAAACGAAACTTGGGTGGCTTTGAATAATATCGTAGGAAGGGATAAGATATACACACTTATTGGAAATTGAGAGTGGAGGGACTGTTGCAGGCGAACGACATTTTTGATGGGTTACTCACTCATAATTGTAGATTTCAAAGAGAATTAATTATTTTAAACCTGTTGATACATGTATTCTTTAGATCAAGTAGTTGTTAATTAAAATAAATAAATCCATTTAATTATATACACGTTCCTTATATAAAGTGACATCAGTCTAGAATATAAACTTTTCATTGTTTAAAAGCAAGTCGTGAGATACACGTTCTTTAGATCAAATAAGCGTCATCTAAAACAAATATATTTAACTCAAACGTGTCATAACATGTACTAAATGGTGCAGATAGTCACGTTCCTCAGATAAAGTAATGACAGTTTAAAATATAAACTTTTCATTATTTAGAAACGAGTCGTGTGCGAGACAGTGCCCAAGTAGGTTCCAGTCCCGTGGTCAGAAGGGAAGGTTATATCTGAGAATAAAAGTTCGAAGACAAATGTAAGAGGTAAAAGAGTCTTTATTCAAATAAATAAAAATTATACAAAATTTTACAATATTTACAAAAAGAACCGCTTAGACTAAGATGATCGACTTTCTGGGGAATTTTTCGTCGTCAAATTCTAGGGAATTTCGACAGACGAAGATTCCCAATAACCGAAGAGACTCGAATTCCCCAGAAAGGAACGCGGACTTAGAAACTCCCTGACTCGACAATTTTTCCTAGGGTATTCCCTAGTAAAATCCTCAGCCACGGGAGAAAGCGAAGTTGGAGAAGTGGTTTTAGGGAAGGGGAAGTCCCCTTACCCTTCGGCCGCCTTCTCCAAGAGCTCTAGTTGCTCCGAGCCACCCCAACCCTTAGGGTGATTCTACCCCTCCCACTACCCGACTCGTCGAGAGCCCTGGATTTGAGGGTCGGAACACTGGGTCCGAGGTAGTCCTCGGAGGCAGTGTGGAGGGGAAGGAGAGGGTTTTAACTTCTCCAGGGAAGTCCCCGGAGAAATCTCCCTTAGGAGGGAGTAAATGCCGCAGAGGGGAAGTCCCCTCTTGGAAGGCAGTGGGTGGTGGGTGATATTTACCAAAGTATTTGCCCGATGAGTTCGACGGTGGAGGCGCTCTTCAAGATGCCGTTGAGGCTAAAAAGGCTGCTTCGTTGCTGCGGTTGCTGCTGCTACGCAGTCGGTTGAGCAAGGCTGAGGTGCGATGGGTCCTTATCAAGGACCCATCTATATAATTACGCGACACTAATCTTGCCAGCGAGAGAGCTGCCGCGGGCGCTGGCCACCTAGTGGCCAAGCGCGCAAGTAGTGTCGCTTTGCGGCCGCGACGCGCCAGGGCCAGAAGACGCGCAAGCGCGCCGCGGAGAGAGGGACAGATAGAGCGGCTAGACGCTGTTGGTCTAGCCGTCTATTGTGAGCGCAATAGAGATGGAGATATAACAGAGAAATGCGGAATCTACTTCGCAACATTTTCTGCTCCTCCCAATCTCGAACAAACTCCCCCCGTTGACGTGATAGCGTCAAGACAAGGAAGAAGAAAGTTAACTCAGTTTAAAACAAATTTATTTACAAAAAAAAAAATAAAAGATATAAAACAGAACAGGACGACCTGAAGAGTCCCAGGACGCCCGAGAGAGGAGGTGGTAACCTGAAGAGTCCCAGGAAACCAGGAAAGAGAATAGACAACCTGAAGAGTCCCAAGAAGCCAAGAAGGAGAAAGTTAAGCGACCTGACGAGTCCCAGGAAGCTTGAGAAGGAGAGATGACAACCTGAAGAGTCCCAGGATGCCGTAAGGCAGGGTAAAGATAGACCCTGATACGACCCGAAAGCAAGGGCTAAGAAGGGAGTTTACAAAGTTGCGAGAGACTCCGTTGAATCTCTTTTCTCGCGGTTTTAAGTATAGCTACGCGAGCTACCCCATCCACCCCAGGGACTAGTTTGAGAATCCGCCCCAAGGTCCACATACGGGGAGGATTGTTAGGTACTTTGACAAGCACTAAATCTCCTTCACCGAATTCCGAGTTAGAGTTCTGCCATTTCGGCCTATGTTGCAGAGTGTGTAAGTATTCGGAAGACCACTTCTTCCAAAAGGTCTCGGTGATTCGATTCACGGTTTGCCAACGGTTTAATGATGATTCGCGTAAATCCAAGGTAGATAATTCAGGTGGGGAATTTAACGCCCGTCCTGACAAAAAATGCCCCGGAGTGAGTACGTCCAACGACTCTGGATCATCATGTAACCGCGATATAGGTCGTGAATTTAAACAGGCCTCAATCTTGGTCAATAGTGTGGCTATTTCCTCGAAGTTAGGCACGAAAACTCCGAGGGAGCGCTTCAGGTGGTGCTTCATGCTTTTTACGGCACTTTCCCAAAGACCGCCCCAGTGGGGAGTAGCGACCGGAATGAATTTCCACTCGATTTTACTGATGGAATCGGTGTTCTGAGCGCGTGCAGCTTCTAAGGAGCATCGGTAGGCGCGTTTTAGTTCAGCGTCCGCTCCTTGAAAATTAAGGCCGTTGTCCGAATACATGACGGCGGGTTTTCCACGACGAGAGATAAATCGAGTCAGCGCGGCGAGGAAGGCCTCGGTGTCCAGTCTGGAGACGAGTTCCAAGTGAACAGCACGGGTAGCTAGGCATACGAATACCGCCACGTAGCATTTGACGGACTTGGCATTGCGACCGTGGTGTAATTTTACCAAAAAGGGCCCGGCATAGTCTACTCCGGTGTGTTCGAAGGTAAAGCTGCGAGAAACCCGAGCGGCAGGAAGTGAACCCATGAGTTAGGTGCCGAGTTTAGCGCGTTCGCGGGCACACGTGATGCATTTATGAACGCATGCCTTTACTAGAGTGCGTGCATTCACGACCCAAAATTTTTGTCGCAACGTAGACAAAGTCAATTGCAGTCCCCCGTGAAGTGTATCCAGGTGAGTTTGTCTAATAAGAATGGCCGTTAAGTGGCAATCCGGAAGAATAATGGGGTGTTTCATTTGTTCAGAAATTTCGGCGTTCCGAAGCCGCCCCCCTATTCTTAGGATTCCTTGTGAATCAGTTACCGGATATAATGAAAGAAGCTTTGAGCGCTACGGTATACGTGACCCATGATTCAAGGCTGAAAGCTCGTCGGCGAAGTGTGTCCGTTGAACCACCTGTACGATAGCGACTATAGAATCGCGAATCTCTGAAGCGGACAGGAGGGAGTCTTCCCATTGGCCGGTTTTCCTGGTCCGCTGGACAAATCGAAGAACATAGGCCATAACTCGGACCAGTTTAGACTAAGACGAAAATTTATCAAAAAACCAACACTGGGCTTTGTCCATTTGAGCGGTTAACGCTACCTTCCGACTTTCTTCCGCGGTTTCAAAAATCTGAACGGGATTTACGGTGTGCTCACGGAGGAAAGCAGGCCCATGCCACCAAAGTGAGTCCTCTGATAACTGTTGAGCACTGGTTCCTCTTGAACACAAGTCTGCAGGATTCGATTTAGTGGGTACATAATGCCAGCTGGCTTCCGATAAATGTGTTTGGATATATGAAACGCGATTGGCCACAAACGTCTTCCAATGTACGGGTTGCTTTGCTATCCACGCTAAAGCGACCTGCGAATCTGAATAGCAACGAATCGCATCACAACTCCCGACCAAGCTTCCCTTGACGTGAACCAATAATTTGACAAGAAGGGCAGCGGCGACCAACTCCAGACGAGGGATTGAAGTGGTCTTGATCGGAGCGACCTTTGTTTTGGACATTACTAAATGTACCGAGAGTTGACCGTCCTCATCAGTGAGGCGTTCATAAACGACCGCGCCGTACGCAAGCTCTGAGGCGTCGCAAAATCCAATTAATTCTCGTTTTCCAGTAGTAAGTGATTGTCCAGTCCACCGTGGAATCCGTAAAGTCTGTAAGTCTCGGAGCTGCTCATAGCACTTGAGCCATTTTGACTGAATAGGCTCGGGAATTTCTTCATCCCAAGAGAGTTTAAGCAACCAGGTGGATTGCATTAACTGCTTTAAGGTGATGACTATTGGAGAGATCCATCCCAATGGATCGAAGATCTTGGCATTCTCTGATAAGAGGATGCGTTTGGTTAGTACACCAATGTGAGAAGGAGAAGCACGGAAGCGGAAGCTATCATCCCCGTGATCCCAATATATGCCCAAGACTTTACTTGATCCAGCAGGATCCTCAAAGAAAGAGTGCAGCTCGGTAGGTTCAAGCGGGGAAGACCCCGGTTGATTGAATGCCCATTTGCTTAAGGAGAAGCCCCCTTTCGCCAGTAGAGCGATGAGTTGTTCCCTGACCGAACTAAGTTGCTTTAAGTCATGGGCCCCAAAAAGTATGTCGTCTACATAAGTAGAATTTAACAACACATCCTGTGTGAGAGGGAAGTTAGCTCCGTCCGTGTAAGCTAATTCGCGCAAAACTCGCGAGGATAAGAACGGTGCCGGTCCCGTACCGTAGGTCACCGTGTTGAGTTCGAAAGCCTGAAGCGCACCGGAATCAGTCTTCCATAAAATGTTCTGATACTTGCGGTCCACAAAACGCATAAGAATCTGTCGGAACATCTTAACAATGTCTGTCACGCCTACATATCGAAAGGAACGCCAATTCATCAGGATCCGCGTGATGTCCTGTTGGAGTTTGGGTCCAATGAATAGCGTATCATTAAGCGAGACGCCAGTAGAGGTTTTAGAAGATGCGTTGAGTACAACGCGAATCTTTGTCTTCTGATTATCGGTCTTAAATACTGCATGATGAGGCAGGAAGACGCGAAAATCAGAGTTCATAGGAACAGGAGACATATGTCCCAACATAATATACTCCTGTAAGAATTGAGAATAACTTTCAGCCTGGTCTGGAGAAGTTTCCAATCGCCGAAGTATCCGTGATAAGGTTTTTTCTGCTACCCGAGAAGAAGAACCTAGACTATGCTTTTCGATGTCGGATCGAAAAGGTAAAGCGACGACAAAACGCCCCGAGGGGGTGCGTGTTACCGTATCCACAAAATGTTGTTCACAGAGGGAGTCCTCTGTGGACATGGGTTTGACTTCAGGAACTTCTTCCAGTTCCCAGAAGTCGCGAAGAGTGTTCTCTAGGTCAAAGCAATGATGAACCGTGAGGCTATGAGAGTGACCCGCCTTAGGTACGACTCCAGCTACGATCCAACCGAAAATAGTCCGCTGGGCTCGTAACGAATTATCAGGAGAGTTAATGTACGGGCCTTCTACCACCGACGTGAGATAATCTGCACCAATGAGCACATCAATTGGAACCTTGGTTGAAGCGAAATTATCAGCGAAATCGATTCCACTAAGCGATGGAAAAGACGATCGAGAATAAGTCGGAGGGAGGTATTGAGTAATCGTTGGTAAGATTATTGCAGTTACATCCAACGAAACACCGTGTCTTGAGAGAGAATGAAGGGTAATCTGTGCCTCTGCTCGAACGTTTTGAGCCGAAGTCAATGCAACACCATGAATGGTAGCATTGATACGTTTTCGCGGTATTCGTAACTGCTAAGCTAAATTTTCTGAGATAAAGGAAGTTTCTGAGCCCGTGTCAAAAAGTCCGCGGACTATGATACGAGAACCGTCAGGAGCATCGATTCTAGCAGAGAACGTGTCCAACAGAACTGAACGTGTATCGGTAACGCTGAGATGCGTTGTAGAATGCGAGCTAGAGGGCTCAGGCTCGGAAGCGGAGTTTGCCGCAGGAGTAGTCCCCCGTGACTTGCACCCCCCGGTGCCAGATTTGTCAAAATGCAACAACGTATGATGCATTTTACTACATTTCCTGCAGCGTGACGAAGAAGAACAATTGGAGGAACTATGCCCTGGCCTCAGGCAGTTGATGCAGAGGTTCTGTGAAAATGCAAACTTTGATCGAGCCTGAGGGGTCAATGCAAGGTAGTCCTTGCACTGATACAAGAAATGGTTACTACCACAATGAGCGCAACCGGTACTATTCACACTCGCGGCGTGTGACTTCAAGGATCTCCCGGATTCCTTTTTGGAAGTCTTATGTTTGTTACCTAATGATTGCAATGAGTTAATGTGTCGCGTCAAGAACTCCGAAAATTGAAGAAAGGTGGGATAATCCTTGCTGCTTCCTAGATACATCTCCCAAGCCAAGCGGAGGGTGTCATCCAGTTTGTTCTTCAGTGAATGAACAATGATGGGATCTCAATGATCGACGCCGTAACCCATAGTTTTAAGGGCGTTGAGAGCAACCGTAACAGAGTCCCTAACTTCTTTCAGAATTTTAAAATTGTCACCCCGAAGCGTGGGTACTTGCGAGATCTGATCTAAGAACGTATCCGTGATCATTCGTTTGTCAGTGTACCGAGCTACCAGAGTGTCCCATGCTATCTCATAGTTCTCGGAGGTGATCGCTAAAGATTTGATGACCGTTGCTGCTTCTCCTTGCAGACAGGATTTTAGGTAATGGAACTTGTCCCGACCGGAGACATACACTTTGTCATGAACAATGGAACTAAACGTTTCATAAAAGTTGTTCCATTCTAAGTAATCCCCGGAAAACTTTGGTAAATCGATAACTGGAAGCCTAATGTGGTTTATTTCGCCTGATGGCGCAGTGGGACCTGATGCCGACATACCCTGATTGGGTGGAAGTTCATCTAGATGTCCTAGGATGAATTCTTCCGCGTCACTATGGGCATCAAGGGCCGCTTGATACCAGCTATCGGTTACGTACTCCATTTTAGCTAATTCGGCCGGTTTAGTGTGAGTAGTGATCTTAACGTGAGTTTTATGCAACACGTTAAGCCACTTCTCTAAGGCTGCTAGCCTATCCTCCAAGAAGGGAAGGGTGAAATTGTGCACTCCACGCTTCTTGATGTTAACGACCAACCGAACGAATTCATCCCGAATCATGGGCACGTAATTGATTGCTTCTAATAATTCCCCTGCGCTAGCCATTTTGAAACTCTATTCCAGAACAAACCACAATCCAAAACACAGTCCGGAATGCCCACTCAGGAACACTGATGCACTTTGAACGTTTTTTGCCGAAAATCCGGCTCGAAGGACCAAAAATTTGTGCGAGACAGTGCCCAAGTAGGTTCCAGTCCTGTGGTCAGAAGGGAAGGTTATATCTGAGAATAAAAATTCGAAGACAAATGTAAGAGGTAAAAGAGTCTTTATTCAAATAAATAAAAATTATACAAAATTTTACAATATTTACAAAAAGAACCGCTTAGACTAAGATGATCGACTTTCTAGGTAATTTGTCGTCGTCAGATTCTAGGGAATTTCGATAGACGAAGATTCCCAATAACCGAAGAGACTCGAATTCCCCAGAAAGGAACGCGGACTTAGAAACTCCCTGACTCGACAATTTTTCCTAGGGTATTCCCTAGTAAAATCCCCAGCCACGGGAGAAAGCGAAGTTGGAGAAGTGGTTTTAGGGAAGGGGAAGTCCCCTTACCCTTCGGCCGCCTTCTCCAAGAGCTCTAGTGGCTCCGAGCCACCCCAACCCTTAGGGTGATTTTACCCCTCCCACTACCCGACTCGTCGAGAGCCCTGGATTTGAGGGTCGGAACACTGGGTCCGAGGTAGTCCTCGGAGGCAGTGTGGAGGGGAAGGAGAGGGTTTTAACTTCTCTAGGGAAGTCCCCGGAGAAATCTCCCTTAGGAGGGAGGAAATATCGCAGAGGGGAAGTCCCCTCTTGGAAGGCAGTGGGTGGTGGGTGATACTTACCAAAGTATTTGCCCGATGAGTTCGCCGGTGGAGGCGCTCTTCAAGATGCCGTTGAGGCTAAAAAGGCTGCTTCGTTGCTGCGGTTGCTGTTGCTACGCAGTCGGTTGAGCAAGGCTGAGGTGCGATGGGTCCTTATTAAGGACCCATCTATATAATTACGCGACACTAATCTTGCCAGCGAGAGAGCTGCCGCTGGCGCTGGCCACCTAGTGGCCAAGCGTGCAAGTAGTGTCGCTTCGCGGCCGCGACGCGCCAGGGCCAGAAGACGCGCAAGCGCGCCGCGGAGAGAAGGACAGATAGAGCGGCTAGACGCTGTCGGTCTAGCCATCTATTGTGAGCGCAATAGAGATGGGAGATATAAAAGAGAAATGCGGAATCTACTTCGCAACATTTTCTGCTCCTCCCAATCTCGAACAAGTCGTGAAATATACGTTCATTATTACTTGGGTTGGGAATACTAGCATCTTAAGGACATATCCTGAGTGCAGCTTAAAATTTACGAGCGCATCAATGGCTTTTCGACAATCTTACGTCACACTGTGACTCTGTTTAGCACGTGGGATCATTTGTCTGCTCTGCTTGTGAGAAAAGTCTTGAGAAAAAAATAGCTAGAGGCTGAATGATTTGTCTGGTCTGCTTGAGGGAGGAAAAGTCACGAAAAAATAGCTAGAGGCTGGTTTAGAGGGTAAAATATGGTCAGAAAGTATCGAGCGCATCAATGGCTTCTTGACAATCTTACTTCACACTGTGACTCTGTTTAGCAAATGGGCTCATTTGTCTGACCTGTTTGTGAGAAAAGTCTCGAAAAAAATAGCTAGAGACTGGTTGAGAGGGTAAAATATGGTTGCAGAGAGCCCTGGGAAAGCTCATAGGAGGAACATTGGGTGGTCCCTAGAATTTCACTCCCCATTGTTTCGCAAAAGGAAAAATAATGTGTAACGTCGTATTTCGCGGCCTGGCCAATTTCGTGCTTTCACTAAGGTTATTGCCTAAAAACGGAAAGTATCACTTATAGGCCTTGGTTTGCCAGGGGATAAGCAGTGACCAGAACCGACGCACAAGGCACACGGAGGGAGTTATTGGCCGGGTAATCAAATAAGCAAATGACTAGTTTCTAAAAATACAGCTTTACTTTAATTATTACGGATCAGCAAACGTTCTCATAGTTACAATAGAGTATTCCCTACGTTGTATTCAAATGAAAATCGTTAAATATATAAACTTGTTACTTATATTAAATACACCATAATGAAAGGGAAATCAAGTACAATAAACCGTTTACAAGGTGTTGGGCGCCAGCTTGCTAAATCCGTTAATATGACCGTCCGCGGCTGATCGGCTTGAGACTGTCTCTAGGCGTGGACCAAGACGCTTTAAAGTATACAACTGAAAATAAAGATAACCTAGGGGAGACTATTGCGAAATAGGCGAGGAAAGCCTTAGAGGAGGCACACACGATGCTCACCTCCGTCGAGGGGTTACACCCCGACCTATAATTATCCCTTGGATATAGGGCATTCCCTCAGCGATTCGCGTTTCTCAATCCCGTGCTAGGTTTGGACAAGTCCGAATCAAAATTAATTAATTACAAAATACCGGATATACGCTCAATACAAATATAAGAAAAATCATACGAGTAATAATGCCGGACGAAACTCAAGGAAAGAGGAGTATAAGATTAAGGAAGCCTGATTTCGCAAGTTCGAAGTTAGCTTTACCTGGAATCAACTATATATGCAGACAAAATGGAGATCCATGCAGGGGCCTTTTTACGGACTACCACGTGCTAGACGGTTCTTCCCAAGTTCTGCTTTCCTTCCATGCTTCATGTATCGGGTCCATTTACCATGCTACACCTTTTCCCTTAATAACCAGGGAATCCTTTCAGTGAAATCGCTATGGCGCACTATTACAAGTAGAGAAGAAATAGAAAATACTAAACAGGGGAGTACCCGTAACAACTCAACAGGACACAACTACGGCACACAACCGGCTACGTAAGGCCCAAAATTGCGAGTGTCGTCCGGCAATTATGGCACGCGAGACAATGTATTCTGCGCATGCGCGGATCTGTTTTCTCAACGACCGCGATTAAGATTAATACGCATGATTGTCGCTAAACCCGGCAGGTGATGTTCCCCCTCCCGTTTTCCGGACTAACTGAAAAGACGAAAGACATATAAGTGACGAACATTATACTTCGTCACAAATGTCTGTTAACTATGTGACATGTAGAGCATGCTTACAGGAAGATGTAATGAATAATCTATTCACTTATAATATGCTTACAGTAATTTTTATTCAATATTCAAAAGATTTAACATGTAATACTTTTATTCAATATATATATATATATAACTAAATAGAGTTTTAACATATAATATTTTAAAATATGAAGCTATTCTTCTGCCCTTGCTACCTCCATCGTTGTCTCCTCCTCATCCTCCTCCTCCTCCTGCTCCTCCTCCTCTTCCTGCGGAATTATCCCTGCCTCTATCTCAATCATTCTGATACCTCTCATCAACAGTTGTATACAGCGTGTTACTGTAAAAAATCATCAGATTTTAGAAAAATGTATGATGCAATCTCATTCATAATAACTTACTATTTTCATACTCCATTCCATGCGTCTCGATTGTTTCTTCATTTACCGCTCGTGATAAATTTTGCATAATTTCATCTATTATTCATGTAATTATATGAATTACTGGAGAATTCTGTCTATACGCTAAATTAATAATCACTTGATACTGCATATTTTTTCACTTTATATTTATCGACAGCTTGTATAAGAAAAAGGGAATCTGTGTCCAAGGTTCAAGAAAGGTATAATGTGAAATTAAAAGAAGGACCCATAGGAGGAAAATAGTTGGTGGGTCTAGAATGGGTATGTGGAGGGAAAAAGACCCTTCAATAGCGTAGAGGTCGTTTGAGAGGGGAGAAAAATTGTTAAAGAGTATTAGGGAAGTTTCAAGAAGATCATTGACTTTAGTTTTAAACAAAATTTTAATATATTCACTTGTTTCATTATTTACAAGTTGTAACATTATATGTCATTCAATTAAATTTTTGTTAACATATGAATCGATTCCTCTTCCTCCTCCGATCACGTATAAGAATCGTCAATCGTATGTCCTCCTTCCTCAATTTCCCTGATACGTCTTAAAAACATTTGTAAGAAGCATAACACTGTTGATAAAAACAAAAAAATTAGAAGATTTTCAAAACAAAAAAAAATGTATAATGTGGTCATCTATAATAACTTACCATCTATATCCAACACATCTTCTGGCTCTCGCTCAATTATTTCAAAGAAATTCAAATGAAACAATTCAAGCATTTCCTGTAATATACTGTCCGTAGGACGTCCTAAAATAATAGCAATGCTAACTTGCATATTTTTTCAATTATTACTAACTTGTGTAAAAGAAAAAAATCTGCCTAGTGCTCAAGGTTTAAGAAAATGTGAAATCAAGTTAAATGGCGGGTCTATAGTAGGAAAATAGTGGGAGGGTCTAGGATAAGTATGTGGAGGGAGAAAAGACCCTTCGAGGGCAGGTCTAAGAAAAAAAAAATGGCAGTCCGTAAGGTGCTCAGGACCCCTATCGGTGTAGCTGTACCCAGTAGTTTTCTTGATCGCCACCTAGTGCAGAAAAATGAAACTTTTTCCTCCACCAACTAAAATATAAAAAATGTTCTCTGGGTAACTGCCAGGATAACTAACCATCCGGGCCCTAGGGTGATGGGAGAGGGGGTAAGCCTTAGGGAATTAGTGGACCCGTAGGATAATTAACCATCCGGGCCTTAGACTGATGGGAGAAGGGTGAGAGACTAAGAGAGAAAGAGAGGGTGAGAGGGATCTCTCTCTCTCACTCCCCACAGCCAAAGCATTTCCTCCGCACACCCGCCCCCTCCTCATCATCCCGATGAACCCTAGCTCTTAAGAAGACACTTCCCCCCCGCACACCCGCACTCCCCATCATCGCCCAATATACCCCAGCTCTCTTAAGACACTTCTCCCCGCACACCCGCACCCCCCTCACCACCATGTCACAGGAACCCAAGACACTTCCCCCTGCACACCCGCACTCCCCTCACCTACGTGTCATAGGAACCCCCTAGCTACCACTACTAGTATTACTTGAATTTATAATGAAAAATTTTTGTGGAGGGAGTAAAATATAATGATGGTAGGGATATCTTAAAAATGTGTGCAGATATCAATTTTCGCTGAAATTTAAAAAATTAACGGGATCCCTCAAGCCCTCTGTAGCCAACATTACGGAACGAAAAACGAGGGAGAATTGTCCAGCCTTATTTTTCGACCGATTTTAATGATTTTGGGCTTGTTGGAACCGTTAGGACTCACACCTTGTCATAAAAAAGCCTTATTTTCCAAAAAATGAAAAAAAAATCAAATTGTTTAAAAATTCGCATTAATAATATTTAATCGCTAAACAAATCGAAAAATCGGGCTTCTTTATGACGAGGAGCCAGACCTAACGATTCCAACAAGCCCAAAAACATTGAAATCGGTTGAGAAATAGAGCCGTACCATTGTCCCGCGTTTTGAGGTGGACGAAATCCAAAAATTTTTAGGAAGGAAGCTAGGCTTCCTCCCCTCTCGCGGCTCATGCTAACGTGTTCCCCCACTCCAGTATCGAAACATACTGCAAAGCTTTCCTCATATTTACGCTATTCCCCTATCTGTAGCTATACACATATAAATACTGCTAAAATAATGTTGAGAACATTTCATTTCGCCGATATAATGAAATTGCTACAAATGCAATTATCATTTTGAAATAAAATTGTAGAAAAAGAGATTTCGTAATGCTTGAAATATAGAGCATACGGCGAAACGCGGGACAATGGTACAGTCGTATTTTTCAACAGAATTTGATGAGACTATCCATAACTAAAGCCATTCTTCATGTAGATTGTCCTAAAGAGCTCACATTTTCGATAAAACTTATAGTTTTTCAGCTATGAACGATTGAAGTTGCACGGCGCACAAATACATATTTCTTCTCTCGCGTAGATCAGCTGTTGTGCACGTCCATTTTCAATCGTTCATAATTAGAGAACTATAAGCTTTATCGAAAATGCGAGCTCTTTAGGTCAATCTACATGAAGAATCGCTTTAATTATAGATAGTCTCATCAAATTCTGTTGAAAAATACGACTGTACCATTGTCCCGCGTTTCGCCGTATGCTCTATATTTCATGCATTACGAAATCTCTTTTTTTACAATTTTATTTCAAAATGATAATTGCATTTTTAGCAATTTCATTATATCGGCGAAATGAAATGTTCTCAACATTATTTTAGCAGTATTTATATGTGCATAGCTACAGATAGGGGAATAGCGTAAATATGAGGGAAGCTTGGCAGTATGTTTCGATACTGGAGTGGGGGAACACGTTAGCGTGAGCCGCGAGAGGGGAGGAAGCCTAGCTTCCTTCCTAAAAATTTTTGGATTTCGTCCACCTCAAAACGCGGGACAATGGTACGGCTCTATTTCTCAACCGATTTCAATGTTTTTGGGCTTGTTGGAATCGTTAGGTCTGGCACATCGTCATAAAGAAGCCCGATTTTTCGATTTGTTTAACGATTAAATATTATTAATGCGAATTTTTAAACAATTTGATTTTTTTTTCATTTTTTGGAAAATAAGGCTTTTTTATGACAAGGTGCGAGTCCTAACGGTTCCACAAGCCCAAAATCATTAAAATCGGTCGAAAAATAAGGCTGGACAATTCTCCCTCGTTTTTCGTTCTGTAACGTTGGCTACAGAGGGCTTGAGGGATCCCGTTAATTGTTGTTGTTTTGTTAATTACATCTTATTTTTAGCTTTAAAGAATTCAAAATGTACACGTACGAAATCGAAACCAGTCAATTGAAATTTAATATTTAAATCATACACAGATCTCAATTTTATGTTACACTTTGAAATTTTGTTGATCGTATATTAAATTTCTAATTGTTGGATTAATGTATCATCACAACCTTGAAGTAGTTATTATTTTACAGTAAAAAAAAGTTGAAGCCCCTTTCTCTCTCTCTCTCTATACCATCAGCTTATATTATCTTACTAGGTATAGAGTGTTTCATAATGCTAATGTAGGGTTTTTTATTCTTTCAATACGGAGAGGAGAGCAATCATGTAACACGGTAGTGTTACGCGGCAAGTAATTAAAAGACAGTGTGACATTACCTACTTTTACGCCAAGATTGAACCAAACTATACCTATGGATATTTCCGATTGATATATCTGGTAATTGGTTTATTTAATCAAATCTAATAAATTTTTCATATTACAATGTCGATATAAGCTTTCCAACAAGACCACAAACATTCAAATCGGTTCGCACATTGTAGAGATATTAATTTTTGTATTTTTGAAGTGCCGTTTTCCATCAATTTCTTCCGACCGAAAAATTTCTTCCGACCGAGGTATAGTGTCTGCATCGGATCTCTCACTCTTTCACGTTACAGATCCATCTACTGTATCTTCTATCCTTTATTAGCTGTGATCTTGGCTGCGTTCATTTATTAACTGCAAGTGCTGAAACTCTATAATGTATGTAACGTAAACTATAGGTTTTCAATACTGACAGTACATAAATGAACACAGCCGCAGAATTATATTCTCAAACGTTGCAATTGATGACAATACATATAGTGGCTATTCTTATATTTTAATAAAATGAATATGCAATACGTTTAACTAGTTACGGAAACTGTTTGCTCATCTAATAAAATGAAAGTGAGATACGTTAAATTAGAGTTTTGTGACCTGCAGGTAGTGGAATAGTGGAATAAATATTAATAACACATTTTCTGTACATAACCTCTCGTATTATTATTATATTTTTATAAAATGCTTAACAGTCAACATATTGTTCAATAAAGCAACAGTAAGCATTAGATGAAAAAAAAAGTAGTGGAAGTAATCATTTGGATCTAGCAGCTAAATATTTTGAGTCTGAGCCATATATGAATATTTCATAATTTATTCAATTAGATGATGCTATGGAGGATAATGAATTGGGAGTTGTACCAAACGAAGGCCTTGTATTTAGTATTGAGTAAGATATATAAAATTCAAAGTTAAAGATATTAAAATTTATAAATACATATTTAAGTGTTTAGAGCTATATTTTGTTGTATTAATTTCAGATATATGGTGGAGAATTCTGTTTGGTATACGATGATACATGGTGCCTATTCTTGTAGTCTAATAAAATAAAAATGAGATAAGCTCAATTAGTTACGGGAATTACAGATAGTGGAAATGTAAGTATTATCACAATTTCTGCTCATAACCTTGAATTATTATTACATATTTATGAATGATAGGCAGTCAATATATTGTTAAATACAAGAATAACAAGCATTGGATGAGAAAAGAGTAGTGGAAGTAATCAATTTCGATCTAGCAGCTGAATATTTTTAGTCTGTGCCATATATGGATATTACAGAATTTATTCAATTAGACGATGCTATGGAGGATGATGAATTGGGAGTTTGACTAAACGAAGGCCTTGTATTTAGCATGGAGTAAGATATATAAAATTCAGAGACAAAGATGTTAAAATATAAATACATACTGAAGTTTTTAAAGATATATTTTGTTGTATTAATTGCAGATATTTGGTGGAGAATTATGTTTAACTGGATGAAATATTAGGAGATGTAGATAATGGCTACAGGATCTTTGATAGTCCAGGTCAAATTGAACTGTACACACAAATGACAGTCATACGCCAACCGATTAACATGCTGCAAAATCTAAATTTTCATATATATGGTGTATTTTTAAAAGATAATTTATTTATGATGGAGCTGTGTTTTTATCTGGCACTATGGCTGATCTTAGTGTTATGATAAATTTTAAAATACCTCATGTAAGAATTTAAAGCAAGGTAGATTTATTATCAAAGAATGCAAGAAAAATGTATGGTTACTTAGAGCCTAATCCATATTGTTTATTTGCAGATATGAGCAATGAATCTTGGAATGTAAAATATTTTTTGAAGTTGACAGAAGCTTTTGTTAGGCTGTTTGAGGATTACAGCCTAGTTCGTTTTTATCGATTAAATGTCAAAGAGGAGGAATGTATAGCAGATATTAAACTTACAACAGTCGACATTATACAATATGGAGGAAATGCAGATGTTAAAACACAACACTTTCATGAACCTAATTAAAATGAGTGATAGTGCAAATTATTATAAAATTAATGTAACATTTTAAACAGTTTAATTATGCATTCTTTGATATTATTCAGACAAACTTGGAGACTAAAGCTAAATTATATAAAGAGCAAACTTAAAATTAATTGAAGCTCTCATGGTAAATTATGTAAATTTATTTTTACATAAACTTATCTTGCATGACAAAAAAGTGTTCAATTGATTTACCTAATTAATCTTTTTCACAGTAATAGATTAAATGCTAAAATTGCATTGAACTATATAGTTCAGTATGAAATTCTTATAACAAAATTTTTTAACCTTATTGGGCTTCAGGAGAACTAAAACGAATAGATTAACAATGAGTAAAAGTCACTGTTATAGCTAAACTAAATATTTAAAACTTAATGAGAATTAGTAGAAATTTTTTTAAATGTACCTAAAATGGCCACTCATGAAAATCTGATAAAAATACATATTTTTCTTAACTATAATCCCCATGGAGGTACAAAGTACCTGGAGAGAGCATAAGTTTACGGGGTTGCCAGGTAAAAGGTGAGACGAAAAATTTGAAAAGAGGAGAGAATTTTAAGAAAAAAATTCAAATACAACTTTTTAATATGATTAATATTTACAGAGTTACATAACAATTTGTTTGGGTGAAGGGCCAGTATAAATTTTTATACAGCTCGGAAAATATTAACAATATGAAGAAAATTCATTAAAATTTTTTATAGAAGTAATAATAAGGAAGAAATAAGTCTAATAACTTTTTACTATATTATTGACATTTTTCCAGTTATAGAACAAAATGTTTGGATCTAAATTGGCTACTCAGATAAACTACATAAATTGTTATGTAACTCGTTAAAAATGAACAATTTCAAAAAATGTATAGAATACCTTTTTAAAGATATTGTAATTTGCAACAAAAAACTCATACGAAATTTTTTCGTATTATTAATATTTATTGAGTAACACAACAGTATATGTAGTCCAAACATATTGTTAAGTAATTCGATAAGTGTAAATGATACGACAAAATTTCGTATGAGTTTTTTATTGCCAATTACAAAATCTTTAAAAAGCTATTCTACAGATTTTTTGAAATTGTTCATTTTTAACGAGTTACATAACAATTTATGTAGTTTATCTGAGTAGCCAATTTAGATCCAAACATTTTGTTCTATAACTGGAAAAATGTCAATAATATAGTAAAAAGTTATTAGACTTATTTCTTCCTTATTATTACTCCCATAAAAAATTTTAATGAAATTTCTTCATATTGTTAATATTTTCCGAGCTGAATAAAAATTTATACTGGCCCTTCGCCCAAACGAATTGTTATGTAACTCTGTAAATATTAATCATATTAAAAAGTTGTATTTGAATTTTTTTCTTAAAATTGTCTCATCTTTTCAAATTTTTCGGGTTGTCACCCTATAATCTCAAACCCTGTATATTATTATATATATGTCATATTGTTAATCTAGAATATCGTGAACCAAGATAAATTAATAATACGGAGTGAATGTAGATGATTGGTGAATGGCGGGAAAGAGGAATATTTACCAAATGCAAACTGATGCAACCTGTCCATTGAACTCATTAGAATGTAGTGTAATCTATAATGGGCTATTACCGTTATTATATAAACCTATTAAGGTATTTAAAGTATAATACTTTAAATAAATTAAAAAGAAAAAAACAATAATTTATATAAAAATACGTTATGGAAAATATTGCACATTCAAATTAGCACAAGAAGTTTATAAAAGTTTGATTGAATTTAATAATTGCATATAGAATAAATAAAAAGATATTAATGAAATTGCTCTCTCCAGGTACTTTATACTGCCATGTTATTTGCACATCAACATGGTAACAATAAAGTAAAAGTGTTAGGCTGTAGTATACAGGGTGTTTCACGTAAGGCGCCCCAGCTCGAAATGAGGACTCAGAGCGCATGGTGGGGGCAGATGCATCTTATAGGCCGCGGTTGGAGAGAGAGTACGAGAAAGAGGATAAGAGTTGACCAAAGATGACTGATGTGAGCGGGGAAGGGAGGGGCAGCGATACGCTAGGCGTATCGTCTAGTAAAGGATAGCTCTATCCTTCTCCACGTTAATCCTTTTCTCTCCCTCTGCGGCCAATTAGATGCATCTGCCCCCACCATGCGCTCTGAGTCCTCATTTCGAGCTGGGGCGCCTTACGTGAAACACCCTGTATACACATACTAAGTCCATACTGCATATTACGAAAAATATCCGTCATGTAACGTCGCAATTATTACTCTAGAAATTTTCGGAAATTTGTTCGGTATTGCTACTCGTTACCTTCGGCGTTCTGCAGACTTTTGGGAATTCGTTGTTATTTCCAATTTACTAAAGTGTTGGGCGCCAGGCCCGGCAAGGGCCACGTAACTAATTATTCGGAAAATCGGAAAAATCTGCAAAACGAGCCGGTAATCTCGGTTAGCTCAGCCCCGTAGGTAAGTAGAGGGGGGGAGGTAAGACAGAACTTGGAAGAAATACGCTCTTATTTAATAATGAAAATCATATGTATGTATTTATAATTAGTAATGATTCCCAATAGCGAGAGAATTAGGACACTTTATATACTTTAAAGAACAACTCGGAGACGGTAGTTTTATATACAATCCTCTGTATTAAAATTTATACGGGAATATTACGAACTAACGACTTTACAACTAATATGTACAGTAGATCTATCACGCGCATCGATAGTTTCGGAATTTTTACTTGACGCAGGGGTCGAATTAGGATCGTGAACGGGAAATGAAGGAAATCTCGAATTTAAATCCAAGTTCGATTAGCCAGGCCCACTCGCCAATTTACTTGAGATCAATCGGCGAAACTCTACCAAATTAACTCTGCAAGAAGCAGATACTTCACGAGTGAAGGGCGATGCGCCTATTTTCTTCACTAAATCTTTTATAAATCGAAAGGCACTTATGCCAAGAAAGAACGACCACGAGTCTCAAGTTTCTCGTGTCGATTCACGAAAAGTCCCAAGGGACCCGGTTCTGGCTAATCAACTAGGCTTACTATGGACGGCAAAGATCCAGTATTTTCGGCTATTAACTTTTACAAATCTGCGATTCTAATACCAAATTTCTCGAGCTCAGAGGAGCCACTCACCGACCAAAGACGGTATTCTGGTACTGGACGGCCTCGTCGGTTCAGGATTCCTCGTATGGACTCGGCAGAACAGGATGGCTGACCCAATGATTTTCCCAATTGCGGATAGATCGTCCAAATATCACAAACAGATTTTGAGTGACTTATATGACCGGGAGACAAGATAAGAGTGAGTCGTCTTGGTAATTCATCGGACTCCGGAACTTCGGTAATTCGCCCCACTGTCCTCGATTACTTTTCGGTAATTCCTTTGATTCGTCAATCTTGATACGAATATGATCGACTATGACCGAAGAGAACTTTCCTTTGAATCGGTAGTTTCTCGGTAAGACGGAATTCTAGATTATTCTAGATTCAATAAACGGTTACAAGGTCTCTCAATAGATGATTCTCTTCGACTCGTAACATGACGGTAGTTTTGAGGGTGGAGACGGTAATACTGATCTTCTTATTATTCTTCTTATCGGTAATGTGGTCCAGACGGTTATCCAGGAAGCCAGCAGATGCGTCATTCGTCGATGCGTAGGCTCTCCTCTGAGTCGGTAACAATATTCCTTAACGATAAGTTAATTGCCTATAAAATGGATCTAACGCAATTATCGGTATTTATTCGGTAATAAAATATAAAACAATATCATATACACGCATTATAATCAAACAAAAACAAAAATAGAATAATAAATGATACAAACGGTAATTCGGTAAATCGATGCGTGTGATTTATGACTCCTATCTGTCTCCGAGCATCCAAGGTCACGAGTCTTACTCTAGTTAATTCTAATGAAGCCTAAATGTAGATAATAATTAGTATATATATATTTTTGTGAGGCTGTATTATTCGCTCTCGAATAACCAGCGTCACAACTACATCCCTCCCGGAAAGAGACCGACCAAGGACTCTCACCAGCTCGAGAACACAAAAAAAAATGAAAATAATTACAAGTAAACAGCAGAAATAAAATTTTAGACATACTGTATCTTTATGCCGATTTTTCGGGAAATAGGAGCTGGGAAAGAATATAGGATATAGAGACGATTAAAGAAATCATAAAAGAAACAAAATAATTTGGAATAGCGTATACTCTAATTTATCCAAAGAGGAAACAAAATAACATTACTTTCAAATCCTTGGTAATGAATATAATATAGCGGGAAGATTTTCATTAAGAAATAATTATTTGATCGGGAACTAAGTGTGACATGAGCGGTAATACGGTAATTTAAACAAAATTAGTTTTCAGGTCACTTCGTGAATCGGTAAGTATCGGTAACAATAAAAAAAAAAAAAAAAAAAAAAAAAAAAAAAAAAATAAAGAAAGTACAAAAGAAAAGAAAAACTTAGATTTAGGTTTCTATTAATTTGGTTTTCGACCCGTACGTGCGACCCATTCTGCTACCCATATGTCCTCGCAATTAGGACATTCTTTAACTGTGACTCCTACATGGCCACATTTGTAACAGAATTTTCGACGCGGATCTCGGCACTGACTATACAAATGGTTGTCCCTTCCACAGTTGTGACATCTTTTTCTTGGAATCATTGGCGAAATGGGACTCCTATGATACGATTGAGTAGGAATTGAAGCTCCTGCGACTTCATTTCGATCAGACGGTAATACTAATTCTTCTAGCGGCACTACAGTTTGTACCCCAATGTCGCGAGTAGCAGGTTTATTATGGGAAGATGGTGAATCTCCATCCACGGTGTGATATGAAGAATCGGAAATTTCTTCCTCAGGTGAACTATCGTCTCTTACGACGTTTTCTCGTGAAATGTTCTCTTCCTGGAACTGTTTTGCATTTTCGACCAAATAATCGTAGGTGCCGGGTGTACTGAGCACATAGGCGGCAAACAACAGTTGATTTTCTTTGGACAGTGTCCATCGGGGTTGATACGGTAATAATGCCATGTTCCTAAGAAGATTCAATTAAAGATGGATTAAACGGTTTCAAATCGGCTACATGAGCTTTAAATTGACGTCGATTATCCAAAGTACTGATACGGTAAACGGTAGGCGAATAGACTTCTATAACTTTGTAAGGTCCGTGATACTTAGGGTATAGCTTTGCGGAAACACTCTTTTCGGTAGACGATAACATCCTAGATTTCGATAATATCAAATCTCCGGTAGAAAATCGAATATCTCTACGATTTTGATTGTAATAACGTGCATTACGAGAGGATTTTAATTCTAACTTAGAGGCTATCCACTCTTGTAAATCCTTAAGATATTTTATGCGTTCTAACCAAGGTCTGTTATCATTATTTAGTTCACGGTAATTGTCGCTAGTTCGGTATCGGTGGCAGTTGATAGGTCTAGGTTCACGTCCTAGATTTAAATAAGCCGGGGTCGTACCAAGTGTAGTATGAAAGGCGGTATTATAAGCGAAACGGAAGTCGGTAAGGTGGACATCCCAATCGCGATGATTTTCTTTTAGAAATGAAACAATCATGGTTTTTAATACGCGATTTACCCTTTCGACGGGATTCGATTGAGGGTGATAGGGTGGTGTCGTAGAATGACGAATATGATACTCTTTACATAGATCCTTAAGAATTTTATTAATAAATTCAGTGCCATTATCCGATAATAAAATGCGTGGCACTCCCCATCGAGTAAGTATCAGATCTTTAAAGGTATCTTTAATTTTTGCTCCTTTTGCGGTACGAAGGGTACTAGTCTCGATCCAACGTGTAAAAAGATCTTGATACACGACTATGTACGCGAATCCACGAGAACTCCTCGGAAATGGACCCATTACATCCACGGCAACGGTATCCCACGGTAACTCGGTAATTCGTTGCCCCATAAGTCCCATGGGTGGTAATTGTTCGACTTTACACTTTTGACATATCTCACATCGTCGTACAAATTCTACGACATCGCGATAAACACCAGGCCAAAAGTATCTGATAATTATACGATGGTAAGTTTTCTCGACACCTAAGTGTCCGGATTGAGGTTCAGAATGGGCTTCGTTAAGAATGGACGATCGGAATCTAAGTGGGATTATTAGTTTCCACGGCTCTAAATCTGGTAATTCGGTCAATGAATCGGAAGTCGGACGGAAATAATACAATCTCCCATCTCGTAATTCGTAATTCGGTAATTTTTGAGGTGTCTTAATTATGGTTTCTAGACGTTGGTTATACCAGGCGTCTGTTTCGTCATTCATATTGTCCGGAAGTAAAGAATCGGTATTTTCTTTTGTCGGTCCATCGTCTGCTGGTATAGTCGGAGTAGATCTCTTATTTTGAGCTCTTGTCTGGACAGCATAAACTAGTTCGATAGTTTCTATATTTTCGACCTCGGAAATTTCGGTAAGGTCATCGGTAAACGGTACGGGAGGTAGAATAATATTTTCGGTAATATTTTCGACCAGTGACTGGTCTATTGTCAGGTAAATTTCATCGTTAAGTAAAGCAACCTCGTCGGCAATGGTAACATATAGGGTATTGTAAGAGTCTAAATTACTAGTAGATTTATTTTCCTCGTTAGCCTCGAACATTCTGGATAAAGCGTCGGGAACGTAATTTAGAGATCCCTTTCGATATTTAACCGTAAAATCATACTGTTGTAGATCTAGGGCCCAACGCGATAATCGTCCTATCGGATCTTTAAGGTTTTGAAGCCATCTTAAACAGCTGTGATCCGTTTGTACAATAAAATGGTAGCCTTGGATATACTCACGGAATTTCTTAATTGCCCATAACACGGCAAGGCATTCTAACTCTGTAGCTGAATATTTTCGTTCAGCTTCGGTCAGAGTACGACTGGCATACGCGATAATTCGTTCTTGATTATCTTCTTCTTGGGTTATTACTGCACCAAGTCCGATTGTACTGGCATCAGTCTGAATGGTAAATTGACGGTAGAAGTTTGGACACGATAAAGTTGGAGCGGTAGTCAATAATCGTTGGATATCACGGAAAGACTTTTCCTGATCCTTTGTCCAGTTCCAAGCGAATCCCTTTTTGAGTAACCGATTTAATGGTTCCGCGACTGAGGCGAAGTTTGGCATAAACCTCCTATACCATGACGTCATTCCCAAAAATCGACGTAGTTGTTTTAAATTATTGGGTCTGGGATATTCGAGAATCGGTAATATTTTATCGGGATCGGTACCCAATCCTTCCGCGTTCACTCGGAAACCCAAGTATCGAACGCTCGAACGACAAAATTCGCTCTTATCAGGATTTATGAGTAATCCAGCCTCAACAATTCTCCTGAAAACTCCTCTCAACCAATCAAGATGTTCTTCGAATGTTTCGGTAACTATAATAATGTCGTCGAGATAGGCAAACGCGTGGGGTTCCATTTCGGCCCCGATAACTTTGTCTAGTAACCGTTGAAACGTTCCGGGGGCTCCCGTTAAACCGAAGGGCATCCTGGTGAAATGGAATAATCCGCGACCCGGTACTGTGAAAGCGGTAATTTCTTTACTGTCTTCTTCCATCGGTATCTGTAAATAGGCCATACTCAGGTCAAGAGCGGTAATAAATTTGGCACCTCGTAATTTATTAAGAATGGAATCCATACGCGGTAACGGGTACGCGTCTTTTTTGGAAACCGCGTTCACCTTCCGAAAATCTAAACACATTCGGTAAGTTCCGTTTGGTTTCCGAACCATTACAATGGGGGATGACCAATCACTATTTGACGGTTCGATGATTTTATCCTGCAAAAGTTTATCCACCTCGGCATATATAGATTTTTGGACAATAGGCGTAACCGGATAATATCTCTGCTTGATGGCTGGGTTATCTCCGACGATAATTCTATGCTTAGCAAGGTGGGTTATACCCGGGGCAGTTTTTAAAATAGGTATTTCTTTGTCCAAAAATTCGTTAAGTTTTAGGCGTTGCAAATCAGTGAGTTCCACGACTCCGCCACATTGGGATGAATTTATAGTAATAATTGAAGGATCGTTAAATGTTGTATTTTCCTCAAACGAATAAGATTTGGAAGGGTAATCAGCAAAGTACCATAAAGGTTCCCGGTAATCGATAACTATTCCGAAAATAGTCAGCGCGTCCAAACCAAAAACAAACGGAACGGTAAGAGAAGGAAATATAATAACATTGATCGATATAGTATGGCTTACGACGGTAATCGGTAACGTTAATTGTTGTTTTAAGATTTCGTTATGCCCATCAGCAGTTACGACAGATAATGGTGAACATGTTAATATTTCTAGATTGTCTATGTTTAAAAGCGTCAATCCAGAGTCTCCAATGAAAGATCGCGAAGCCCCACTATCGACCAAAACTCGTAAATTTATTCCATTAATCTTAACACTTAAATACAAAAGCGAAGAGGGTCGACATTGGATTTTAAACACACTAGTTGAAACATCCTGAATGACCGAAAAAGAGCTCAAGGTGACTGCATCATCGGACTGGTCAGTTTCTACTGGATCGGTAACTTGAAGAGACGGTATTGCTGGAGGTTCATGGTCTTGGACATTGCTAAGAACCGGACAGGAAATCGTCGCCATGTTTACGACTTCCGTTTTGAGTTTTCCGAACAATTGGGACAATTTGGCCTAGTAGTGTCAAGCTTTCCACACCGATGGCAAAATATGTGAGTTCTAGGCTGCGGACAATTTACATATCTATGTCCATCTTGCTCACAATTCCAACATTTAAAGATTTTATTTCCCGAGTTCGGGTTAGCGGGAGACTGAGCGGTACTGGTTGATGGTGTCGGATTCGGTAATGTCGAGTTGACCTTCTCCTGTTGTCTAGGTGGAGGTTTCGATCGTTCTTTGGTTGAGGTCGTAGTTGACGTAACCACGTGACAGGCGGTATTATCTTCTTCGGTAATTGTTAAAGCCGTTTTCGGACGTCGCACTTGTTTAAGAGAAGGATGGTAAGCTAAGTCGGGAAATATTGCACGTTCCGGGGGAGGCGGGGCCCTAAAACCCTGAGTACGCTGATAACTCGCCTCTATCTGGATTGCTCGTGCTTCAAGCGCATCAAAATTGGAAATAATATTAACGTCGATAAGAGCCTGTAAGCGGGGTAACATATTTATATGTGCCCAAGTAACTTGTTCTATCTCCCCCCAGGGTGGCTGTACTCGTTCCATTAACGCCCTAATACACGTCAAATAATCGGCAACTGGTTCATATTCGGCTTGTGTACGTTGAGAAATCTCTACTCGCAACGCGATTTGTAGTGATCGGGCTCCAAACCTAGCGCGGAAAGTATCTTCAAAAGTAGTCCAGTTTTCCCAATCTTGTCTATGACTACGGAACCAGGATAAAGCTATCCCTGACATTAGGAAAGGAGTGCATTTTAACATTTCTTGATCCGGTAAATTCAGTAAGGTTCTCGCTTCAGATAATCGTAATAAGAAGGCATCCACATCCTCATTAGATTTTCCGCTAAAGGAAATATTGAGTCGTTTTAGAGTGGCTAATGCTTGCGAGAATTGTTGACATGACGAACGGGAATCATTCATTCGGTAATTACGGTTACTTTCGTTAAATCGGGAAGGAGGAGGAACAGCATTATAACGTTGGTTATCTGGTCTACGCGGTAATTGCCATTCTCCTAAATCGTTTTGGGTCGGTAAGGTAGACGCTGAGTGGGTATAGCCGGGTAACGTTCGATTTTGTATATTAGTAGAAAGAGCATGGTGTAAAAGTAAGTTAGTTGCCCGATCCTGCGGTTGATTAATATGGTTTTCTCCGATAGTAATCTGATTCAGCCTTTCCAATACATCGGCAACCACTTCAGCTCTAATCCTATCAAAATCGGCGAGGGTTGGTCCCCTAGGAGAGCGGTCCCTTGGTAAACTTCGTTCGCGAATATTTGGTAAATCTAGATTTTCTCGCGGACTTCCACGTCGGGCTCCCACCCAAGCATCCTGAGAATCGGCAGGATTCGCGAGGACTTCCTGTCGATGAACGATTTCTAGTTCTTCCACATCTCCGCTGAACTCCGCGTCTTCATTATCACTGAATTCTAGTTCTTCTTCTTCGGGAGGATCCTCTACTACCGGTAATCCTAGTTGACCTTGATAATGTTTTAATAAACGTAGTCGTAATGTCGGAAGGATTCCCGAATCATCTAGACCGAGTTGAATTAATTTATCTTTAGCCTCCTTTTCGGATAATAATTTTATCCATTTGAGCTGTTCTGGGAAATTAATTCGTCTTGTTGGCATTTTGGTTAATTTATTTGGATCGGTAAGCGAGAAAAGATAATCTGGGTCGATAAGTGTTCTTTCCGGTCGGTAATTATTAATAAGTTACTTTGTTCAACGAGAGAACGGCTCTCGTGCGGAAACCCTGTTCAACGGAAGAAAAACTCGAAAAGACTTGCTGATGTTTTGTCACTTTCAGGTTAGGTGAAGGTTCGTATAATTTTATATCCTATTCTAATTGAGGATAAGAAATTACAAAGGGAAGAATTGTCAATCTGATAATAATTCTAATTACTTTTGGACAATCGACGCCGTCACGGTTGACAATAACCTTCTCGCCGGCAGAACAATAGGTTAAGAGACTAAGATTAAGTCGTAATGTTTGTAAACGCAAATTCTGCCGATGAAATACGGAAATCTCAATTCTAACTACAAGAATATTTTATTTAAGACTCACCAGTAGGTATATTAATCCGTATAGACACTATTTCGTCGGTATTACGATAACTGGCTTACTCACTTCTATTCGTTTCACGACAATACGGTAACTGCGTTCGAAGAGTAGCGCGCGGTGCGTACAAAAAAAGTAAATATATACTCGATTCAACCTTCGACGCCAAACAAAAGTTTCTATACGGAATCTTCCGAGTGTGATTCAAATAACTATCACAGAGCTAAAATCACACACATGTTTTCAGAATTACTCTCCAAAGTAAGTTCAAAAATTCCGTATCTTCCAAGTCTGTAGGCCCCACGTTGGGCGCCAATTGTAACGTCGCAATTATTACTCTAGAAATTTTCGGAAATTTGTTCGGTATTGCTACTCGTTACCTTCGGCGTTCTGCAGACTTTTGGGAATTCGTTGTTATTTCCAATTTACTAAAGTGTTGGGCGCCAGGCCCGGCAAGGGCCACGTAACTAATTATTCGGAAAATCGGAAAAATCTGCAAAACGAGCCGGTAATCTCGGTTAGCTCAGCCCCGTAGGTAAGTAGAGGGGGGGAGGTAAGACAGAACTTGGAAGAAATACGCTCTTATTTAATAATGAAAATCATATGTATGTATTTATAATTAGTAATGATTCCCAATAGCGAGAGAATTAGGACACTTTATATACTTTAAAGAACAACTCGGAGACGGTAGTTTTATATACAATCCTCTGTATTAAAATTTATACGGGAATATTACGAACTAACGACTTTACAACTAATATGTACAGTAGATCTATCACGCGCATCGATAGTTTCGGAATTTTTACTTGACGCAGGGGTCGAATTAGGATCGTGAACGGGAAATGAAGGAAATCTCGAATTTAAATCCAAGTTCGATTAGCCAGGCCCACTCGCCAATTTACTTGAGATCAATCGGCGAAACTCTACCAAATTAACTCTGCAAGAAGCAGATACTTCACGAGTGAAGGGCGATGCGCCTATTTTCTTCACTAAATCTTTTATAAATCGAAAGGCACTTATGCCAAGAAAGAACGACCACGAGTCTCAAGTTTCTCGTGTCGATTCACGAAAAGTCCCAAGGGACCCGGTTCTGGCTAATCAACTAGGCTTACTATGGACGGCAAAGATCCAGTATTTTCGGCTATTAACTTTTACAAATCTGCGATTCTAATACCAAATTTCTCGAGCTCAGAGGAGCCACTCACCGACCAAAGACGGTATTCTGGTACTGGACGGCCTCGTCGGTTCAGGATTCCTCGTATGGACTCGGCAGAACAGGATGGCTGACCCAATGATTTTCCCAATTGCGGATAGATCGTCCAAATATCACAAACAGATTTTGAGTGACTTATATGACCGGGAGACAAGATAAGAGTGAGTCGTCTTGGTAATTCATCGGACTCCGGAACTTCGGTAATTCGCCCCACTGTCCTCGATTACTTTTCGGTAATTCCTTTGATTCGTCAATCTTGATACGAATATGATCGACTATGACCGAAGAGAACTTTCCTTTGAATCGGTAGTTTCTCGGTAAGACGGAATTCTAGATTATTCTAGATTCAATAAACGGTTACAAGGTCTCTCAATAGATGATTCTCTTCGACTCGTAACATGACGGTAGTTTTGAGGGTGGAGACGGTAATACTGATCTTCTTATTATTCTTCTTATCGGTAATGTGGTCCAGACGGTTATCCAGGAAGCCAGCAGATGCGTCATTCGTCGATGCGTAGGCTCTCCTCTGAGTCGGTAACAATATTCCTTAACGATAAGTTAATTGCCTATAAAATGGATCTAACGCAATTATCGGTATTTATTCGGTAATAAAATATAAAACAATATCATATACACGCATTATAATCAAACAAAAACAAAAATAGAATAATAAATGATACAAACGGTAATTCGGTAAATCGATGCGTGTGATTTATGACTCCTATCTGTCTCCGAGCATCCAAGGTCACGAGTCTTACTCTAGTTAATTCTAATGAAGCCTAAATGTAGATAATAATTAGTATATATATATTTTTGTGAGGCTGTATTATTCGCTCTCGAATAACCAGCGTCACAGTCAAAAATAAAGAAATTTATTATTAGAAAGTGTTGATGGCATGGATGCATCGTATATCATCTAGACTCTACCAGAACTATATCCATTACCTTAATGTTACTGTATTTGTATAAATGGAGAAAATACTTTTTCAATGAAACAATAAATAATCATAAAAAGTTTTGCTTTTAATATTAAATTTTTCATTAACTTACAAAGAATCTCAGAGAATCATAATGTCAATAGTGTATTCTTATCCATCTATGAATTTATTAATCTTAAATCTAAACATTACTACGGTAGAAATAATTTAATGTAAGCTTGCGCTACTGTATAATTTATGCTTTGAATTTTGTAAAAAGTGAATGCTTGTTTGCTGTTGAAGAGACAGAAGATTTCTTATATTCATAATAAACGGCATAATCAGCTCCGGAAATTGATGTCATATTACCAGCTTTCCATATAATCTAAAATGCATAAACGGTAATGTAATATATGAAAGAAATATCCTATATTGAAATACAAATCAATAAATATCAAGTAACACGGTAGTGTTACGCGGCAAGTAATTTAAAGAGTCGCGCGACACTACCTACTTTTACGCCAAGTTTGGACTCACGATTTTTCCGATGGATATATTTTCCGATCGGTTCATTTAATGAAAATTTTGATGAAACTTTTGTAATATAATGTTTATATAAGCTTTCAAGTGAGACCGCAAACGTTTAAATCGATTCACGCAATGCTGAAATCTCACGATTACGTTCCACTAATAGCTCAAATCATTTCATTTAGCGTTTCTTCTTTTCCCGACCAAGATTTTAGTGTCTCCATCGGACCTCTCACTCTTACACGTTTAAGCGTTATCTTTTGTCCTTTACTTTTGCTCTTTCGAATGTGTTGGTGCTATAGGTGTGAAACTGATTCCAATATGGCCGCAACGCAGGCGCGACGTATATGTTTGGCGTTGTTAACGCACGAACTCAAAATCTCACTTTTTGGGTAAAGGTAAATTACTTTTTTAAAATGGTTTTAATCTTAGTAATATATATTTGAACTATTTTCAAGATATCACAGTCGATTACAACGGAAATTTATGATTGGCTACTGATTAACGGATGAAGTCCTGATAGGAAGAGAGTGACGCCATCCCGAGCGGTCCTTATATATAGCTAAAACCGGATGTCGGGGTGCTCGCTCTTTGGTACAAGGAGTTGCTTCCGCCTTCTTGGTTCCGCAGATCTTTTCGGGGTCAAGGTTTGTGATCCTGTAGAAATTTGGACATTTTGGGCGGTTGGCATTGATGACGTCGGTAAAGCAGGTGTTGTCTTCACCGGTTGAGCGGCAGAGGTCGCCACATATGTAGTATCCATCGAAGTGTTCGTTTTGTTAGTATGATTTGCACGTGAGTTTTCAACGTGAATTCATAGTTAAAATTTGGATGCATCAATTATATGGCAGTGATCCAGAAATCAATTAGATAAGTATTGTTTGTTAGAACAAATATTTAAATATTTGAGCAATGGTACTTTGTGGTTTCTTTGTTTTATAGGTTACAGGAAATAGAGTGACAAATAGAAAACCATGCGTTTAAAAACGCTCATCACATTCCAATTAATAAAGTAATTGGTAACAAAATGATGCCAAAACAAGAAAAATAGTTGTGGTATAGTCTATAACCCTTAATACGCAGATTATTTAGGTTAGTTTCAATGCCTCTTAAAGAACAAATTAAAAGTTAAATAACATTTTTCAATATCTGATTTTTATTTACTCAGTTTTAATATTAAATGTGTTTATCAATATTATTATTATAGAATGTGTTTTCAAAATTACAGATTGTGTTAGCAAAATGCAGAAAGCAGATGAACGAATGGCAGATCGAACAGCTTACATATATAAAGGTATGCAGAAACAAGAATTAAACATACATTGATCTTTTGTGACTGATTTTAATGAGGTTAGAAGGTTGCATTAATAAATATATCTTCTTTCATCATTTAAATTTGCCATAACTTGGTTTGTAAGTATGTTTAAAAATTGAATCTATATATAAGTACAGTTATATACTTATATGCAGTCATATAACAACATATATTTTAAGCTAAAGTTATTATGTTCTTATAAAACGATTGGCAGCTATATTTTCTTCAAAAATGCAACAACAAGTATCGGAATGGGAAAATAAAGTAGAAGTTATCAAATTGTATCCAGGAGCTGATTATGTAGAGTATGAGCCATTTATGGATATTAGAAAATCATTCAATTAGACAATGCTACGGAGGATGATAAATTTGGATTCCGACTAAAAAAAGGCCTGGTATTTTACACTGCGTAAGATCTATAAAATTGTAAGACAAAAATATTAAAATTTATAAATACATATTCATGTTTTTACAGATAAATTTTTTTGTATTAATTTCAGATTATGTTGGAGAATTCTGTTTGGTATATGGTGTGTAATGGATTCTTCTACCACGATGGGCTGATCGTGATAGTTATCTTCCTATTACCTTCGGCCGTCCTTACATTCGGTACTTTCAGGGCGCCAGTTGGTCGTGTGGGTGACCAACAACCCAGCGTTAACATAGGGGTCTTACCCCGCCATTCCAATCGTATGCATTTTCCAATAGGCTGATTGGTAGTGCATAGAGGACGGTACGGAAGCCTGGTTTGCTCAGGGTGCTAGGTCGTGGAGAGAGGGGAGGGTCCCTTACAGGTAGCCCGAGCCTCACGACAATAGACACACTCTCCCACCCACCCACTCACACATGTGAGGGGAGGTGAGGAGAGGAGAACATTATCGAGATCTTTTCTCATAGGGGACTGTCAGGGTGGTGCATCCCCGCAATGCCCAAGTCCGCGGTGCCATGCGCGTTGCCATGGACTTAGCGGCGGCACCCGGCATGCAGCAGAAACCTACCATACCTGCACAGGTCCCTTATGCATCGATAGCATACAGTGTGTTCGTTGCATAGGGAGCAAGCTCACCTCACGCACACGGACACACTCATCGGTGAGCCGGTGTGGTGTACGTCCGCCTTGCGCGACGTCCCAGGCCCGATTCCCTCTATTATTTCCCCCTCCTCAGGGGACTAGAGAATTCGCCTTTTCGCAGGAGTCCCTGTGCCCACTTCTCCTCGTCTCAAGCCGCCAAGTTACTTGGCACAGCCCTGCCTTGCTCGCTTGGTCGGCTTGGACTTTTAAGTGGAGCGCCGGTCTTTTCATCCGGTCTTCTGACGGTCCACAGGGATGTTCCTAGACGGTACTGCCTGTCCACTCGGAAACCTATGCACCGAGTCGGTAATGTAGGGTTTGAAATAACCACTACTAATCGTTAGCTTCTCTTTAATTTCTTTATTAAATCCGGTATCTTGATACGTAACGAGAGAACCTCGTTACAGGTGATTCATGATGCTTATCAATAAACTCTAATACAATAATATTTAGATACTTATTTCAATTTAATTTGTGACCTGCAGGTAGTGGAAATTTGAATATTATCACATTTTCGGTTCATAGCCTCTTGTATTGTTATTATATTCTTATAAAATGATTACCAGGCAATATATTCTTCAATAATGCAACAACAAGCATCCGAATGGAAAAAAAGAGTAGAAATAATTTGTATCCAGCAGCTGTATGTTAAGTATGAGCCATTTGTAAATATTATAAAATTATTCAATTATATTATGTTTGGGATGAGCTTTATGTAGCAAAGCAACAGTTAAAAGGAAAATTATATTGTATAATACGTACATATCCAATTTTAATTCAAACCAATTTTCTCTTAAGTAGCATTATTTACATAATAAATTTGTCTTATTTACAGGATATGTCAGAAAGAAGAAGGAGCATCTAGAATTGTGGAAAATTGGGTAAACTCTAAAATATTTGCATAAAGGTATGCAGAAAAAAATTTTAACATACGTAAACTGTTGGTGCCTATAATTATTGAAGATACATGGTTTAAGTAATAAATAGATCTTTCATCATTTCAAATTGTCATTAATTGTTGTGTATGTATATTTAAATAGTCAGCTTGGGTACTATTATGTTTGAGATGAAGTTTCAGTAGTAAAGTAACAACTGAAAGGAAAATTATATTGTATTATACGTATCCAATTTTAATTCAAACCAATTGACTCTTAAATAGCATTTTTTGATATTATAAATTTGTCTTATTTACAGGTTATCGTAGAAAGAAGAAGGAGCATCTACAATGGTGGAAAATTGACTAAGCTGTCACATATTTGCGTAAAGGTAAGCATATAAAACATTTTAACTTACGTAAACTGTTAATGCCTAATTGTTGAAAATACAAGGTTTAAGTAATAAGTAGATCTTTCATCATTTAAAATTGTCATTAATTGTTGTATATGTATATTTAAATAGTAAGTCTGGGAACTATTATGTATGACTTGAGCTTTAGGTAGCAAAGCAACAATTGAAAGAAAATTATATTGTTTATATTAATATGTATCCAAAATTAATCCAAACAAATTTTCTCTTAATTAGCATTGTTTATATTAAAATTTTGTTTTATTTACAGGTTATTTCAGAAAGAAGAAGCAGCATCTATAATAGGGGAAAATTGGCTAAGCCGTCACATGTTTGTGTAAAGATATGCAGATGATACATTATAACTTACAAAAACTTTTGGTGACTAATGTTAATGAGGATAGAAAGTTGTTCTAATAAGCAGATCTTTCATTATTTTAATTTTTCATTATTCGATGTATATGTATATTTAAAAAGTAAGCCTGGGAACTATTATATATGACTTGAGCTATAAGTAGCAAAGCAACAATTGAAAGAAAATTGTATCGTATAATACCTATCTAATTTTAATTTATACATATTTTATCTTAATTAACAATGTTTATATTATAATTTTCTTATTTACAGGTTATATCAGAAACAAGAAGGAGCATCTACAATAGTGGGAAATAGGGTAAGCAGTCACTTGTTTGCGTAAAGATATGCAGATGAAACATTATAACTTACGAAAATTTTTGGTGACTAATTTTAATGAGGATAGAAGGTTGTAGTAATAAGTACAACTTTCATCATCTAAATTTGTCATTAATTGCTGTATATATAAATGATATTGATTAATACATAAGAGGAATAATGAAACGTGATTATATTTCTTCATACGCAAATGCAGTTATACAATGCATTGTAAATTGTTATTCAATTAGAAGTACTATTTCGTATAAGAGCAGACAATGTTCTAAAATCTTTTATTCTTGCTTACAGAAACTATTGATAAATCTGTAAAAAATATTGATATTAGACAATATATGCTGAAATCCAATTTGTTGGAAAGCGTCAGTATGATGCTGGTGATTTAATCACTGCTCTGTGTGATAAATTAAGTTGCTTGAATCGCGTTGTGCAACATTATCTAACAAAAACGGACAAATGTAGTACTTCATGTTGTCATACAGATATTACCCAATCTTAAAATAATATTTTATTACTTACGCTATTTGATGGTATGAAGAGTTTGTTAATTCCCAAAAAATTATGCAAAAGTAATTCTTGGAGCACACGAAAGAAATAATTCAGAGCAACTTCTCTAACTGGAAAATAACTATAGAATTCTTTGTGCAGTAATTGCATGAGTTCTTTAGAACTTCAGCAAAAAATTGCTAGTACAGTTACTAACAAAGTTCTGATTGTTAAATTATCATTATATAATACCAAAACTGAAAATATAGAAAACGTTAAAGATTGGATTGTTCTTAAAAACTGAAACATTAAAGGTATACCTATTGAGAAATTAGAAATGGATGATAAAGTTTATAAAGCGAATTGTGCGATTTTCCATGACGGCAAGGATGCTGCAACTGGTCATCATACGTCTATGATACGTAAGGATAAATCATGGATATTTGCGAACGATCATATCGTTCAAAAGAAAACATGGCCCAGAAATTCAAAAGGTACGTTTATCATATTCTTTAAGGAAATTTAATTAATTCAATATTACGTTATTCGTATCTCTAACGGCTGCTTTTATAAATGTTGAAAGTTGTTATCATGGGTAAAAACGTCTTACTCGTAATAACATATTCAACGATATTAGCACCACGGCTGCGTTTAAAACGCCACTTCACTAAATATTGGCCCCAATTATAGCGCCTTCGGCTGCAATATATCTATAGTGAGTAAACTATTTAAAAATAATATGATTTCCAGAATGAGTTTCTATCTTTATTAAATTATTTTCTTACTGAGTATCGCGCCGTTTCAAATAAAATCCCATAATATATATTTTTTGTTTAGAAAATTGTTGTATCTTTCTTCATTAAAACTATTTATAACGAGTTGATATGTAATTATTCATTGTTTTTAGCTATAATTTTTCAATGTAGTATTTAAAATGTTGTACTTTTCCTTTTTTAATATTGTTAAATAAAATTGATTATTGTTAACAATATAATTATTTATATACTTCAATGTATATTCCCTTCCAATAAAATTTATTTATTAGAATACACATTCTTTCTTTAAGAGTTTCATTACATTTTGTATTATTTGCATAAAGAAATTTTTAAGATGTATCTTTGTCACATAATACAAAAAGCTCTAAGATCCCCAAAAAAAAGACTTTCGTGTAAAAAACAACGGCAAGTAATTTGGTCCTTTCTCTCCACAAAAATTAAAATACCAATAAAATACCATCAACAAAAAAATTTACACAAAATAAATCTCAAACAAAAATACCGGCAACACAAAGAATTAAAATCACTTAAATTCGACAAGTAATTATTTGATCCCAAACAAAAATAGCGGCAACATAAAGGATTGAAATCACTTATAAATTCGACAAGTAATCAAGCGGTAATATAAAGCACTAAGGTCGCATAATTTAGGCAACTAAAAAAATGTAAATAAATAATTAATTATTATATCATTTTTGTATACATACTACTTGCAAGGAGGGGCCAAATAGTGTTATGTATATTTAAATCTTCGTTACAGTTGCATATTGAAATATGTACTACTCTACACTTTTTGGCCCCTCCTGGCAAGTATTATGTATACAAAAATGATATAATAATTAATTATTTATTTACATTTTTTTAGTTGCCTAAATTATGCGACCTCAGTGCTTTATATTACCGCTTGATTACTTGTCGAATTTATAAATGATTTCAATCCTTTATGTTGCCGCTATTTTTGTTTGGGATCAAATAATTACTTGTCGAATTTAAGTGATTTTAATTCTTTGTGTTGCCGGTATTTTTGTTTGAGATTTATTTTGTGTAAATTTTTTTGTTGATGGTATTTTATTGGTATTTTAATTTTTGTGGAGAGAAAGGACCAAATTACTTGCCGTTGTTTTTTACACGAAAGTGTTTTTTTTTTTTGGATTTATTAAAATCAAATAATTACATTAGTGTAACACTTTCGACTTATATTATTTTGTAATACTATATTTAAAATGACGTTAAGCCTATAAATGGTACATAATTTATACTAATGTAACATTTTTATTCATATGGAATTTTTTCAGCATAAACAATATTACTATTGCTGATAAACATTAATTTGGTACCACGTGTTTTATCTGAACCATAATAATTACGTGTGCCGCACCTGGCTTAGGCTTGCGCGCGCAGCTACGACCAGCGACTGCGAGCCCACGTGACTTGGTGGAGGGGATAGAGCTTGGAAATCAGCCGAAAGCTGCAAACCGTTCCGAGCCCTGACGTAAAGGTCAGTAAACATCGAAGTGTGTAGATTGGTGTACACCAGTGTACGTACTACATACACTGGCCTTCATTGATTCTGCTCCTGGGGAAAATGGCGGGCGGAAGTATCGAACGCAAACTATAGCACATGAGAAATTGTAAATATTTATCTACAGTTTGTGCCGTCTGATCGTCATGCTATTCCACAAAATATAGCTCTGAAGCAGAAAATTGCTATAAAATCAACGTTGCCAAGACCGCATCTTGAATAGTACTACGCTCTATAGTAAGTGAATTTTGATATAAGGAATGCAGACTGCACAAAGTATACTGCCAGCGGAAATACGTCAGTAGCCATCTTAAATGCAGAACGTAATATATCAAAAATTATATATATGATATTCACAGCCTGTCACAGTGAACAGCGTGAACGAAGACAAATGTTAGTGTACTGAAAAATAAAGTGTAATAAAGAAATAAGGAGTAGTGACAGCTTTGATCTATCTGACAGCTGAAGTACTTATGGTATAAGTGAATGTATAAAATAAAAATGCTTTTCCTAAATTGATTTTTAAATTTTATAAAATGGTCAAATGTAGCCATTAATTAATTAGATTTGGTAATAAATACAAAAAATGCGTTTTATTATAATGAGTATTACCTCTCCCTATTATTGTCCGCTCTATAGTGAATTCCAATTTTTCAATTAAAGTGTCTCAATTTTGCCTATGATAGATCATATGTTATATAAGTAATTGCAAAAGACAAAGTGTTAGCTAGAAATTTTATTTATAACAGAAGTCATTCTTTTTGTGGGCAAATTTGTGAGTAAATACATGTATGCTGCAATAAGTGCAATAGTATTATATATAATGAATAAAATAATGTAATAGATATATATCAAAGGAATAACACAAAAATATATTCTACTTACATATCTATATTAATAGGGTAGACTGGCTTTATGCGGCTTTATTATTTTTAGCCTTCATGGGTGCAGATATCCGACAATATGCCTTCAATAAAATTTACAATTTTGAAGAAAAGCTGTTCTCAATTATAACTTAAACTTTTTACTATTTCCAATTAATAAGAAAATTTAATATATAGTTATTATTTTTACGATACATAATTGTATTCCTGTGCAAGACATATGTTGAAACATCTTCGTTTCAGTTAATGTCTTAAGTACATATAATAAATATTTAATAATGCCACAAATAATATTGCTTTTACATAAACAAAAATAGTATTTTATATGTTAAATAACTCAGCTGAAAATCAATTTTCCCCGTATTTCATTTTTAATCTCAATAAAATTTTTATTCATTTAAGCACTCCTTTACTATTTGTGTCAAATTTATATTCTTTATAATTGTTTTAACTTCACCTTTCAACTATTTTTTTTTCAACTCATCGATCATTTACGATCGATCCATTTGATCTGTCAAACAAATTTGTACACGTTATGACAGCGAATGTACTGGGACAATAAAATCCTTTAAATTTAGTTACGTTCCGATGCATTCCATTGTTCCGTCATACTCCCTATGAGTATGTACTGTTGCCAACCACCATCGCCGCCATTTTCTCACTAAGGAAAAGTATAGGAAAATTGGCCCCATACCTACCTATATATATGTACAATGACCGGCAGAAATGGCGTCCCTTGATGCGTTTAGGAACCGCATTTTAGGATCCTTCACTGTATACTCTATTCTGCTAGGCGGAGATAGGGGAATGGAACGCGATAACTATAGTAGTTAGTTTATCTCGCTCTAAATGCGTGAGTGCGAGAGAGAGAGCTTTATACGGCATAGCAGGGCAAGCCAGGCGTCCCGAGGCTTATTTCTATCTGTGCCATTGCCTATGGCTATCTCTCTCGCCCGGTAAGAATCATTCGTCCGTCCTTGTTTAGATCAGTTCTACGCCAATGGATACTCTCTAAAGAAGATTTTCTCAGGCGACACCATTGAAGACTGCGATTACAGCGGGGATTTTAAAATACTGTGCACCTGTCACTGTCAAACGTCAGTATGAAAGATTATTGTCGCTTACAGCGTTTGGTGCAATTAACACTATAAGTCTGGATTATTATGTGATATTCTGTAATGCACATATATATATACATATGTTAATTTACTTTTAATTTTTTAAACCAATAAGTTGTTGGCATTATAGAAGAAACTCATTTAAATATAAGAATATACTGGTTTCCACTTATGTAACTTTTCTTGTAAATATAAGATAATTTTAATTAATAAAATTCACTCGTTTATGAATCAGACTAAGAAGAGTTATTTCTTTTAAATTTTAACATGTATAAAATAATATCCTAAACGCGCACACTTAACTAATTATTATTAGAGAAATATTTTTATAATCGTTACACATTGATAATAATATATCTCAATATCCTTCAGTTTAAAATATCATTTACATTGAAGAAATCTTGATCAATGGTCATGAAGAGTTCGTGGCTCAGTGGCTAGGTCGCTTGACTCGAAGATTAGTTAGAGCGCTTTTGTCGGTGGTAGCCGTGTCTGACTAACTGCCCTTTTCAGGGCAAAATAAACTTTTCAAAATATGTTTGGAAGCAGTAGCAATGCTTCCAAATAATTAACAAAAAAAAAGATAGTAATGCTTTTAAAACGAAAAAAAAAAATATCTTCCGCGGGATTCGAACCACCGAGAAAAGCGCTCTAACTAATCTTCGAGGCAAGCGACCTAGCCACTGAGCCACGAACTCTTCATGACCATTGATCAAGATTTCTTCAATGTAAATGATATTTTAAACTGAAGGATATTGAGATATATTATTATCAATGTGTAACGATTATAAAAATATTTCTCTAATAATAATTAGTTAAGTGTGCGCGTTTAGGATATTATTTTATACATGTTAAAATTTAAAAGAAATAACTCTTCTTAGTCTGATTTATAAACGAGTGAATTTTATTAATTAAAATTATCTTATATTTACAAGAAAAGTTACATAAGTGGAAACCAGTATATTCTTATATTTAAATGAGTTTCTTCTATAATGCCAATAACTTATTGGTTTAAAAAATTAAAAGTAAATTAACATATGTATATATATATGTGCATTACAGAATATCACATAATAATCGAGACTTATAGTGTTAATTGCACCAAACGCTGTAAGCGACAATAATCTTTCATACTGACGTTTGACAGTGACAGGTGCACAGTATTTTAAAATCCCCGCTGTAATCGCAGTCTTCAATGGTGTCGCCTGAGAAAATCTTCTTTAGAGAGTATCCATTGGCGTAGAACTGATCTAAACAAGGACGGACGAATGATTCTTACCGGGCGAGAGAGATAGCCATAGGCAATGGCACAGATAGAAATAAGCCTCGGGACGCCTGGCTTGCCCTGCTATGCCGTATAAAGCTCTCTCTCTCGCACTCACGCATTTAGAGCGAGATAAACTACCTACTATAGTTATCGCGTTCCATTCCCCTATCTCCGCCTAGCAGAATAGAGTATACAGTGAAGGATCCTAAAATGCGGATCCTAAACGCATCAAGGGACGCCATTTCTGCCGGTCATTGTACATTAATCGTCTAGCATAAATAATAAGTAGTGTAGCTATGCGGTTCCGATGACAGGGAGTGGGGGAAGCTGTTTTGTGTTGTGGAAGGGGTATGGGTGGGAATAAGACTCTCTCAGTATGGTAGTGGTGGGGATGAGGAAGGAAAGGGTCTTATAGTAGGATCGAGTTTGGTTAGAGAGGGAGGGGGTATTTTTCAACCTATGTCACAATTAGAAGGTCTTATAGTGGGACCGATTTTGCTTAGGGAGGGGGTATTTTTCACCCTATGGTACCGTTGGTTAGTTATCCTACGGGGCCCTAGTTGAGAGAAGGTTTTTTCACCCTTCGAAGTCGATGGTTAGTTACCTTACGTAGCCTAACTATTTCCGACTCTGCTACACAGGTAAACTAGGTTGAGTTAATTGCTAGTTCCAGTAGTCACCGCTAGGTGACTGCCTTCCTTAATCTTCTTTCGCGCTAATGGTATTTTAATATTACGTAATTACACACACGGGTGAACTAGTTCAATTTAAAAAAGATGTTTGACTAAAATTATACATTCGCGGTACCACGGGATACGGCTATAGAGAAGCTAGCCTTCAAGAGGAGGATGTGGATGAAAAAGGAGGAAGAGGAGGAGGAGACATGGAGACTGGATGAGTAACTGATAGTAAAACTTTAGTTATAGAATAAAAAACAATTTTAAGAATTTTTATAGCCTTCCCTGACTTATCTTTTAGCCATTTTTAGCTTTTCAGGTAAGCATATCATACGATCCATCTAACTAGCAGGCTATGTATTAGAAAGGGAAAGAGTTGTCAGTGCACTTCATTTTTTTGGAGGGGTAGGTAAAGCAAAAAAAAACATAACTTTTACCTAGACTTTAAGAAACTGTATTGGCACCATTCTAGCGATTGAAGAACTGATTGTAGAGTGTGCAGATATCTTCTAGAACGGATATGCTCGAGCACCGGACGTCTGAGATCGTGCCATGATTTGTTCAAAACAATCTTCTAGACTAATGTTACTTGATTTATGACCCCTTTAGAGCCCCGATTATTTCATATTCTCTCATTTTTTTATATGTCTAGCTATCGAGAGGAATGCGATCGTAAATTTTCCCGTTTCACTTTTCACTTAAGGAGGTTGTATCGTTAAAAGAATTAACATTGAGATTTGAACAAAAATTTAACCACCAATCAGTTCATGACTAATAAAGCTCCAGTTAAAATTTCGTTAAGATTCAGAGCCTAGAAGCCAAGAATAAAATAATTTTAATTAACATGTACCCTTATGGAAAAGAAGCAATTTTTTGTAATATCTTAATAATTAATATTAAAATTAGCATGAAACTTATAGGAGACGTAAAAACTGTTGATTCAATTATTTAAAAATTTTTATAACATGTATTTAAAGCTTAGGAAAGCGGTAATTAATAAATTATGATGCGTTGACAAGATCTGGCAATATTGCATTTCCGGTAACAGCGCCACCTACTCCATTCGTTTTTATATTGCTCCATAATATTCAAACAATGCTTATAAACGAAGTTTTATAAAGGCAAATTGTAATAGGATAATAATAAAAACGCAAATAATTAATTAGAACCTTTTAACAAATTGAAATATATTTATTTAATATACCATACAACTCAACATACAATATTCAAACAGAAATATATATAATATATTATAATAAATATTTATCTTGAAAGTATCTACATATTTTTTAAATAAAAATAATCATTTATTTTACGAATTACAATGCTTGACTTAGTAACATGCGTAAGAAGATCGTAAAGTCCAACATTCTTGTGATTGTTGTAAGTTTCTTCCATTATTTCATAAGTAATATTAGCAGCAATTAATTTTTTTCTAGTTGCAAGAGATGTACAACCTTTTAGTATTTCTAATTTTTTCAATTCACCAGACAGCTTTTCTTGAAAAAGTTTCTTATCTTTTATCATTTTCCATGTTACAACATATTCTTTTAATGTTTCATCTGATATTTGTAGTTTTAATAAAACTTCATGCAATATTCGATCACTCATTTTGCACACAATTAGTTCAAAAAGCACATGTAACGGAAAGAGTATTATTCGTGAGTACGCCGCGTTCCATGTAATAGTGACGTCATATACTACGAGTTCAAAAGAGAGATGCTAATAATTTAATGACTAGCGTCGTACCGATACAACCTCCTTAAGAAAAGTCTGAAACACGTTTATGCAATTAAAAGTTCTGGAGAACCCACTGGTAACGTGTTATGACTTGTTTAACGCAAATTTTCCCTAGTTCACCTTAGAAAAGTCAACAACATGATTATGCAATTAAAAGAATTCAAGAGAAACCGCTTGCAACGTGTTACGACTTGTTTGACGCAAATTTCGTAGGCGGGCAAGAATACCCAACCACCCAAATGTTAACTTCCAAAAAGAATGCATCTCATCCCCTTCCATGAATGCATCTCATCCCTTCCACCATTTTTAAAACCCTTGTTGTTAGCAATTGGGAAATTTCAGTCAGTCAGTTTTCATTAGAAGCTTCAAGGAGGTGAAAGATCCAGTACAAAGCTATATTCCGAATATTTTCCTTGCTGTACCACAGAAACTCTTTTGGGTGGTAAGAATTATTCTTTTATTATTATTCTCTTTTCTTGCTATTCTATTTCAATGTTTTTCTTTTCTCAATTTCTATGTTTTTTCACAGAAAAATGGATTTAACCAAGATCAATGCACTTGCAAGTGTAACTTACGAACCTAAGACTTTCGTAAAGCTGAATACTTTTGAGGAGAATAAGGAGTATCAAATCACTGAATTAGTGAAAATTAAGACCAAATATGGAGAGAAATTAATAGCGAAGCTGGCTACAGACGAATGGTTCTTCCTACCCTCAAGGATGATGAAATTACTGGAGTCGCCTGAACTAATCAAAGAACTTCAAAATGCTGCATCAGCGAATACATTAAAAATCTTATATGTTGGAGAACAATACAATAATTTAGAATTTAAAGTTACCCAATGATAATCATAAGATAAATTTTGGAAATGTTGTAAGGAAAGTTTTTAAGGAATGACATCAATAAATGTTTATTATATCTTATTTATTTATTTTTTCTTTATCCCTCACTACATTAGTAAGATACATATAAATCTAGTCTATTAACTTACATTTCTAACAATACTAGTAAGCGGGTTATATTCAACGATTTTATCATGTATAATTAAACGAAACGCAGTAGTATTACTTGGAATATTTCTAGTACAATCAATCTCAATTTTAACGTCAACAGTGCCTGACTTTATAGATTCATTTTGATGCGAACAATCGATGACGAAGAGAGGACCGTATTCCACAAAGTTTTTGTAATTAAGCATTGGTTTCGACTGTTTTTCTCCTGCATAAAATGAATGGATAAATTTAACATACATATCATTTAGTACAGAATAACGGGTTTTTTCGCTATCACTATCAATTCGGTCATATGGATAAAATTCTGAATTCAGATCGACTTTAACATCACGAACAGAACTGTCATTGAATCTAAGCACCTCCATATGCTGCGTACTCTTCTTATTTTGTCTAAATGCTAGTATAACATATAGAGGTTTCTCCAATTGTGTTGCAGCTTTTACGGCCCATGTATGCCTCTGTGTTTCAGGTAGATGTGGATATTCGTAGAGTTCCCAGGAACGAAAAGCCATGGTTAGACTTTTGTTTTGCTCAATCAAACGTAGAAATTTAAGTTTTGTATAATCATTCAGTGATACATGAGGAATCCTCCACTGCACTTTTTGCAAATCAATTTTGGAGTTGATGATTTTTCTCGTAGAATGTAGTGAATTTATATCATCACGTGCTCGAATAAGAACGAGTTCATGACGTGCATTTATTATAACTCTTCTGTAGTCTTCACAAAAACCCAACAGCATTTGCAATGGTACACAAAAGTTGAAATGATTCGTAGACCTGTGATCTGTTAGAAACCATCCTGAATGACGTAGACCTGCACTTTCCTCAGCAGTTAAGGAGATGAGATTCTTCATGCAGCTAGTAATACCCACATTCTTGCAGCGATCAATCTCAATACCATTCAATTCATAACGAATTTCATCAAACAAGAATGCCATGGAATTACAGTCAAGTCCTACGACATCTTGGGTTGCTGCATCCGGAGCAGGGGTTCCAACGATTATCTTTCCTTCAATGTAGAGATAACTTTCACAGGGTAGAAGAATGAAATCTTGCTGTTGTATAGGAATTCGAATTTCATCACTATTTCCCAATGAGGCATTTGCAGAAGGATTGTAAGCATGCATTTCCATTTTAGTGATGCGATTGTCGAACACCGGTTGAGCGGTTACATCTAATGGATCCATTTTTATTTCTAACGTTGAAACCCAGTGATTGTAGAAAGGTGATATTTCTTCTTGTTAATGATGCTCCAACGTTACCTTCGCTCAATGTATTTTGTCCTCCAGCGTTACCTTCACTCAATGTATTCTGTCCTGCTGCAGCAGTTGGACTGATAGGCTCATCGTGTATCGGTGATTTATAAGTATTCTTGTAAATCAACATTTTCTAATATGTAAACGAATTGTGATTTCTTCACCTCCGAAATTTACTATACGATCTTCCTGATCGAGAATACGCAAGGTGAGACGGTCAATTACTTTCGCAATGACTGGCAAGTAAATGACGTTCTTCGGTGTTTCTGCGATTTTATAACCTGGCGAAACACTCGGAAAAAATTCATGTATAACATGTCGAGGTCTACCGTTTGTGTACGCACCCGCTGTAATGTTGCATTCAATTCGTAGAATATTTACTCTTATAATGTTTACGGGCTCGTCTGATTCAGCTAGTTTGTTCGGTGGAATAACACGATCTGATGAAAAACCCAACAAAGAACCTATATTGTTAGGTTGTGTAAAATCAATCTGATATTTACACTTTATTTCACTTTTTAATGTATTATTTTTAGCGCGTAGAACAATTACTTCTTCTTCATCACCTTCGAACATCTGAGCACGTAAAAAGTCATTTATAGCATTGAGCTCATAACAACCTGTAGGTATAGTTAGCTCTTGATTATCAACGTAAAATATATTGTTTGTCTCATCAACATTAGAGATTGAATTGAAGCTCTGAAAGTCTACGAGACCGAGTTCATAATGTCCATCACGAAGATCGATCGGGGGGAAAAAATCTGACCCCAATACCGAGTCGCGGCCAGAGAGTGTAACTGTTAAAGACATTGTTCACGTAGAAACTTGACACACAACTGACCGCATATGCTTGAATCATACGATTGATATTGGTCGTGGTTGTAGTAGATTATAGCAGAAGGTCCAAAATATTCCACAAGTTCAATTGGAGGTTTTAAATTTCCGAAGGAATCGAAATACTTAACGTGCTTATTACGTTTAACGTAAGCGACCCAATGTGTTCCAGGACCTTGTTCGTCATCAAGATTCACAATTGCGCACTCATTGCGTTGCGCATTTTGAGGTAGAGATGTACGCATAAAGACTCCCCGAAAATGCGGTATTTTACGGCAGACGTTTGATAATTGCATATTACTAGTAGGTCCAGATTTAGGAAGTCCATTTATTTTCTTTTCCTTTTCCTTTTCACTTCCTCTCCTATTCGACTGTATGGTGCGAGGTATAAACCTTGTCCCCGTCTCGCTTCCATTAAGCGATTGTGTCGATGCATTTCTTCCAATTGTTTTTTGGCTGCTTTGGTATCGTTTACAGCCTTTGCTATACCTGCCGCACCGCCAGCTAATGCACCCACCGCACTCAGCAGCGGAAGCAATGGTAATAATCCCCCCCCCCCCCCCCGTTTTGTTCTAGTAAGTGACTTTTTCCTCAATAGACCATCTCGTTTTTTCGGTACACGAATTTTTCTTTTCTTCGTACTTTTTCTAGACATTCGCAGTCCTAAGCCGAGTTTCCGTTTTGTATTCATTGATGCCCAGACAGCAGTCGCTGTCGCTCGTTCACCTATGGATGAGTCACTAGCTATGATACGTTGTCGTGCACGGCGTGCAAGTACTTTATCAGCATGATGACGCGAGGGCAGGTCCTTATATAATGAATATGCGATATCATGCTCACGGCAAGCATCATCTAGAGGGTTTATTCCTCGATCACCACGTGCTAACAGTTCATGAAGGCGAGTACCTGGACCGTAATAATTGTAGCCAGGTACATGCAGCTCGAAGGGTAGTTTATTTAGCAGCTTATTGAAAAAAGATCCACAACCATATCTCATCATGTCATGCTTGCCTAACGGGTTCGTTGACACATCCAGCAATTTTTTATTGAAGGCGGTATTCCATCAAAATGATCTTGATTAGGTAAATTATAATGTTCCGCACAGGCACGATATTGTTGCACTTCAGGATCTGCACGAATGTGCTCAGGCAATTTACACCAAACAAGTCGAATACTGTTTGGAAAGCGCTTCAATAGTAAAATTTTTGGGATGTTTTCAAGCTGCTCAATAGTTAAATCCTCCAAACGTAGCACATCTAACATTAACAACGACATTATGAGAACTGATGAGATAATCTGCTTCAAGCCTAAAAATAGCTTGCATGATCATAGAGTTTTACAGTTATGGATTTCGTAAAGCAACCACTGCACATTCGTGTCTCCAACGCCGATCGCTTTATTGTCGGTGGGGGTTGTGGAGGAAAGAGTAAACGTCATAGATCCCTACTTCCATCTACTATTTGTAGTATAATTTGTGGACGCTCGAATTGTGGTAAAACAAACGTACTGCTTAGTCTCGTAGAAAGTCCTAACGGTGTGAGATTTGAAAATATTTATGTAAACTCAAAGTCGCTTCAACAACCCAAGTATCAATACCTTGAACGGTTATTAAAAGGACTAAAAGGTATTGGATATTTTAAATTTTCAAACAATAGCGACGTTGTAAAGGTAACTGAGGCGTTACCCAATTCTATTTTCATATTTGATGATGTTGCTAACGATAAGCAGGATAATATCAGAGATTACTTCTCCATGGGTAGACATTCAAATATTGACTGCTTCTACCTCTGCCAGACTTATGCTAAAATTCCTAAACACATGATTCGTGATAATGCAAATCTTCTCATAATCTTTAAGCAAGAAGGTACTAATTTAAAACATATTTATAACGATCATGTAAACACGGATATGTCATTTGAAAAATTCAATGAATTGTGTTCAAAGTGCTGGCACCATGATTATGGATTTCTAGTGATCGACAAGGATAGTACAATTCAAAATGGTAGATATCGGAAAGGTTTCGATGAGTATGCTAAGATTAAATAGTATACCGTTTGTTTAAGATTGTTCAGTTTAGAGCTAAGTGTCCATCATAACACACACATCAAATGAGCGGGGAATAAACCTAGTATAAACGTGGAAATAAAAACGTGGACCGAACCTGGATTGAACGTGGATTGAACGTGGAAACGTAGATTGAACGTGGATTGAACGTGGAAAACATGGAAAGCAGGAAAATGGAAGAAAAGATGCTGCTAAAGAAGATTGCCGCGAAAAGTAAAGTAATTCGTGAAAAATATCGTGCACTCAAATCAGGAAGAGAAATGATGGAAACCAATTTAAATGAAACTTTTAAACCAATTGTTGAGTCATTGAAGAAGCTCACTGAACATAATGAGATGACCTTCGTGTCCCCGAAATATGAGTATTAACAGGAACCGCTACAGAAGACTACTGTAAGCGATAATTCTTTTATTATTCCATCGAAACGTAAAAGGACTTATCTCTCATCGACTCCACAACGTAAAGATTTCGCATACAACTCTAGAATTAAAATTCCAACCCCTTCATCTGATGATGATGAGCAAGGAAATTCACGACCTAATGAAACATTATACCTTTCTCTGGAAGGGGATGGCGATGAGGAGGATGAGGGAGTGAAAGTGGAAAAGGATTTTAATGATTTAGCAATACCATCACCAATGCAAGCAGAAACTCCTTCATCGCCATTGCAAAGATCCTTAGATTTAAATAGTTCTTTGTCAGAATATGGAGCAATTGGACGTAAATATATACAGATGTTTATGAGTAAAAATAAGGAAATAATTGATTATAATTTTGGAGTTGAACAAGATGGCAGTTTTAACAAAATGAGAATTGGAAAATGTGCTTTTAAAGTAGATCTTGGAGATTTTATTATTATTGATGAGGAGTATTATCAAGGTACTATTGGTCTATTTGAATTGATCTTCATGAAAGAGCCACATGATTATACTGAAGATGATTTAAAAACATATAAGAATATTCTTTCTCAAACTAATGTATACAGAGCAGATTACAGTAGCGAGGGAAAGCTTCGTGGGAATAAGGGTCATAAATGGAAGAAAATAATTAGTCCATTATTTCCTCCAAAGAATATTGTACAAGGCAGCGGTTATATGTGTGTTAATGATAAACCAGTGAACTATGTACATTGGAATGATTCGAACGAATTAGTTGAATGTTTGAGACTTTTGATAGCATCATCTGCTGCAGGACATACGAATCATCATAATGAGATACAATCAATAATTGAGGAGCTTCATGAAGAACGTATTATCCTATAAAAAAGATTACACTTTCCATAATTTCCCAGTTGATTGTGTTACTTCACAATGTCGATAAATAAATTTGGAGGTATTTCCACTGCCAGTAATGTGAGAAAATATTTCCGCAAAACTGAAGATGAAACATTAAAATTTGATAAACGTATGAATGCATTTAATGCTAAGGGGAATATTATTTCAAATTTAGGATTTGATGCTACTGATGAGAAATGTGCTGTGAATATGCGTGTTCTGCTGGATAATATGAATGCTGTACGTGAGAACCTTAAAAATGAAATGCAAGAAAACAGTGATATTTTACGAGGTATTGCGTTAAGACTGGATGAAACCGAGTTAAGGCTGAATGATTTTCAAGTGAAATTGAGTAATTTCATGCAGAAACATGCTGAAGATAATGCAGATTTAATGAAATATGCATCAATTTTCATGGAGGATCAGACTAAAGAGGATGCTGAATCAAAGAAACATATAATGAAGATAATGCGAAATTAAAAAAAAAAGTGCTATTTTTCATGGGGAGAATCATGCTAAGGAGAATTCTTCTTGAAATAATTCGACAAAGAGTTTTATTAGGAAAAAGAAACTTTTACTACCATTAGTGCTCGTTGTACCCTTGTAAACCCAACACATACCTGAAGAATTATGGATAGTGAAGAAAAAAAAAAATTGGTCGAAGAACTGCATGTACCTGCAAGACGGAATTTTCAATGTAGAAGAGTTATAATACGAGACTTCGATGACCTCTGGCAAGCAGATCTGGTTGATATGAAGAAATATACTGACGGAGGTTACCACTATATTCTCACAGTTATTGATGCATTGTCGAAATTTGGATGGGCAGTAGCACTAAAAACCAAAACTGGCAAGGAAGTGACAGACGCATTTACGAAGATTCTGAAAAGTGGGAGATGTCCCAAAAATTTGCAGACAGATGATGGCAAGGAGTTTTATAATAGTGATTTCAAATCACTTATAAAAAAACGTAGAATAAATCATTACTCAACATACAGCGTATTGAAAGCTACGATAGTTGAGCGCTGGAATCACACGCTGAAGACTGAAATGTGGAAACGATTTACGTTGAATGGAAATTATAAGTGGCGAGGCATACTGCAGCGACTAGTTGAAGACTACAACGCAAGAAAACATCGTACTATAGGAATGCGACCAGTTGATGTGACGCCAGATCATGCTAATATGCTCCTGACTACAGTATACAATAATATAAAGATTGTTGGCCGTGCCAAGTTCAAAGTAGGTGATTTTGTACGAATCAGTAAATACAAGAATGTATTCGCAAAGGGATACACACCAATTTGGACAACTGAAATATTTGAAATTATAAAAGTGCAGAAAACAAATCCTGTTACATATTTACTTAGAGACTCTAGTGGTACTGATATATACGGAGGATTCTACTAATATGAACTTTTAAAAACTGCTAATCCTAATGTATATCTAGTGGAGAAGGTATTACGTAAGAAGGGTGATAAGGTCTTTGTGAAGTGGTTAGGATTCGATAATAAACATAATTCATGGATAAATAAAGATAATATTTTGTAAAAACAATATTTATTAATAAAATTATTCAATTTAAATATAATTAATTTATTCTATAATGACCCCATGGTAGAGTCGATACAGTTCCGTGCACGATATAACGCTTATCATCGTATGGGCTGAGAGCTACTTTCCGTTGCGTAATCGAATAAACATAATGCAATTTTGAGCGAAATAAATTTTGATTGCGGACTTGTACAGTAAAATTTGTTAAACAGTCCTTATAGTCCTCGAAGGCTATATTTCTAGCAACAACGTAAGTCTTAATACCTTTAGCTTTTTTGATCATTTTATTATGTACTTTAAATGTGTACATTTTAGATCTCAGTTCAATAAACCCTGTCATTATCTGCCCATTATTCTCATCTTTCATCAGCCCAGGGACATTTTTATTCACTAGAGGTAAATTGTACTGATTGTTGGGAGAATAATCGCTTGTATCGAATCTAGCAAGATTCTCCCTCATAATAGTGTAAATATCATCACACTCAATGCTGTATATTAGACTATCCGTATCGGTATATAACGCTTTACATTTGCTACCGAACGTAGGAAGCATATAATCATAATGAAAATCATACAAACATGTTTTCGAATTATCAAGAATGCTCATACCTACGTATATAGGCTTATCGAATTTAGCTGCTAATTTTGTTAATTCAATCGTGACCAAATTCTCACTGAATATAGTGCGACTGTGAAAATTAGGGTTAGCAATCATTGCTTCAGCACCATATCTTCCCTCCCACCTACTCACGAGTCTCACATCAACTCTATTTCTAACATTCTCCACAGTCTTACCGAACACCGCATTGTTCATTAATTTGAAAAGATTTTTCTCAAACTCATTTTTAGATGCTGCACGCAAACTAGTGTTCAGATCGATATATTTACGTAACCAGGTGGACTGCTGAAATCCTAAAACGCGATGAATGTGTTTTAAGACAACATCATTACGCATACATTGCTGTAAAGCACGATAGTGTATAACATAGCGCTCCTTATTTTTTAAAGTTGCAAGTAGCTTCTTCTGACGTGTACCCGGTGGTGCATCACGTACGGGACAAAATGGAAGGTCGGAATATTTATCGTGAAGCATGCTTGGATACTCTAAGTCAACCTCTAAAATATAACCCTCGGGTGAATCTATCGGTATATTAGAGATATCCAAATTATTAACATTTTCAATCCAGCGAAATCCGTGAGTAGGTAGCGGTTGAGACATTGCCCACCCATACAAATTATTTACATCGTAGTACATTATATATTAAGAAGGTTCCTCGGGATTGTAGTTTTGCATGTACCGATTGCTAGCCTTTTCATAGCGGTGCAAGAATTGGCTTAAACCACCACGTATGCCCCGTTCTACGAAAAGCAGCATTTCTACGTCAGTGAAAAGTTCTAATCTTATTCCTGTATGTTTGAGCATTGCATCCCAAGTGAAGCCTGGGAGTGTATAATAATGAGCAGGATCCAAATTATAAGTTTGCATGCAGCTATCACGAAAATTTTAGAAAACATCAGCCAACAATAGTACATCAGTTTTCAAATAGAGACCGCTATACTCCCCAAGTGTTCGTATTTGAAATTTGGTCCATACCTCCTTAGCGTGATTATACGCACCCTCACTAATATCACTATCGGATAATCTATTATAGAATATCTCGCGTGGAGGTAAAGCAGTTTCTTCCAGACGGTTCAGACTATCTATGTAATCGTAAGGAAAAATACCTTTCCTTGTCAGAAGGTTAATTTGTTCTATGTTTAAATATGAGAATTCTGACTCTAAATTTTTTAACTGTGATCTCGTTAAATATGAACTCAATTTGTCTAAACTAGATGCCATAAATTTGAAAGAATCGATAAACTTTAGTTGTGTATTATATTTACGGATGAATTTAGTGAATGAAATAAACTTCCCCTTATGTACAGGTAACAAGTGTACTGAACCTTCATACAAGTTAGCGATTGAACCGAAAATAAAATGTGCATCATAACCTGATAAATTATGAAAAATTACTGGTATTACATGTGAATCTTTAAAGTTTAAATTACAATTATTATGAGCGGGTCCCCTATATTTACCAGTTAAATGATCATGATCGCGAACACGTATTTGATCTGGAAGAAACGGCTTTTTACATATATGACAGTTGGGTTCAGTATAATGCCTTGAATTTTCACTAATACTTCATTTATGCATAGGTATTACTGTTTTCAGTTTTTCACTCGCTATACTAGCCATTTTATCAAGTTCATGTCCAAACCATTCAATACAATCAAGTCCTCGATATGATTTATAATTAGAAAGCGTTGAATCACGAACGCTTTTAAAATAATAACCTATACTAAAAGGTATGTGTTTTTGATAAATATACCTATATCGTCATCCGTTTGATCAACTTTTTCAAGCAAGCACTCAATGTCAGCGTATATGACAAATGGTACCCTCTCACTGTTCTTCATGTTATTGAAGGAAACCCAACGGTCCTTGTCAGGTAGCACAATTCGGATATGTAAGCGCCAAAAACAAAATTCAAAATTTTGGTGCGCAATTAGAATAGGAGAATATGCGAGAGGTCAGTCGGGCCTGAGCTAGCACAGGACGCGGACGTGTAGACACTAATGTACGAATTGAACCTGACGAATAAATAATTTGTGATTCGAGTTGGCCTTGAGTAAAAACTCCTAACAATTCAGAAGTGGGATAAAGTACCTAGGCTCGAATATCGTTGGACAATTTAGAAGCACTTATTATTGGCGCCAGGATGGTGGCTGCAAGTCGACTAGTTTGCAAGGAACAATCCTTGGTGTCGTGATAGTGAGTCATTGGACCAACGAAACTGCTCCCTGTTCAATATTGGAGTCTTTTGGATAGTTTATTCGCTTGTGATTTGTGAAATTCAGTCGTTATACGAAATGGAAGAGTCGACAGACTTGTAAAAATTGAAACCGTACCAAGGTCCCTAATTCGGTGTTCTTAAGTTCAAAAAGTAACAGAATTATAGCGGTGACAGACGATCAAACGGCTCAGTGTTGTAGATATTTGTTATTTAACTGGTTCAGTGTGTTGACAACACATCATGTCGCTGAGAGAAGCCCACTCCTTCACGATAGAGGAGCTAAAAGCTAAACTCATAACATTTGGCTTATCAAGAACGGGTAATAAGAACGAACTAATAACACGTTTGATGGAGTATGATCCTAATGACGAATGGAGACGAGAACAAATAACTCCGCCCCCTCCCGCTCCTCAACCATCAGAAGTCGGCCCAAGCATAAGCGGGAGCGAACTTGAAAATCAGCGACAATCTCAACTACAACGCGAACTCGAACTAATGAGAAGAGAGCGTGAAGTAATGCAGAGAGAACTAGAGGTAACGCGGTGCGAATTGGAGATACTACGGACGTCCGGTGGAAATAATGATATTAATAATAGCCGAACGTCCAACGGCGACGACCCTGTTCTCCACCGACGGTCCCAAATGAATTTACGTATGATATCTGAGTTACTACCCGAATTTAGCGGATCACATGACGCTTTTTGCCGATGGGAACGACAATTTGATCAGCTCAGAACCACGTATAATTTGGAGGATGATTCGCTGCGATTATTGTTGGGCCTTAAATTGAAGGGAACCGCCCTAGAGTGGTTCTACTCTAAACCGGAGCATCTCGGGATACCTTTGGAAGATATTCTCAATGAAATGCGATCCATGTTTGACCACAGGCCTACGAAACTGGCCCTACGAAGATTATTCGAAAACCGATAATGGAAAACTAGCGAAACATTCGGCGAGTACTACGAGAACAAACTGATACTGGCTAATCGCACGACGGTGCCAGAAGACGAACTAGTGGACCACTTAATTGAGGGTATACCGGATGAACTGCTACAAAACCAAGCTAGGATCCAGAATTTTACCTCCACTACTGGGTTGCTCAGAGCATTCGAGAAGATATCTCTTCGCCGTGACAGAAGAGAGGATGCTGGAGGGAAACATCCAATCAGAAGAGATATGCAGAAAGAAGGTGCGGCGGATGGACAACCAAATTCAAGGCCAAATAATCTCAGCAATGGAGTAGCAGCGTCGTCGGGATCAAAGATCTGTTACTACTGCAAACAAACTGGACATATGAAGTTTGACTGCCCGTCCTTGCCGATTGAAAAGAAACCCTGCTTTAAATGTGGCCAGAGAGGCCACAGTGGCCGAGATTGTTCACAGAAACTAGCTCAAGTGGCAAGTGTCGAGGACGCTGGACCACCGGCGTCAGTCGAGGACGAGTATTCTGGCTATGCCCTATACTATCTGAACCAGGGCCCAAATTCGATACAATTATATACCTTGCTCGATACTGGTAGCCCCGTTAGCTTTATTAAACTACAGTACATTCCCAGTCATGTGATTGAGCAAGCAGACGAACATCAGAGGAAATTTAATGGTATTAACGATAGCCGCCTCGTAGTAGTAGGTAGAGTCAAGACAGACATTGAACTGGACAACCGCTTACTAAAGGGTTTTACCCTACTAGTAGTACCAGACAATACAATGAACGCGACCGTTGTTTTAGGTAGGGACATTCTTAGGATGTTCGGTCTCGGCTTGAGAAAATTCGGAACTCATCAGAAAGAAATTCTTAACGATATTCTCAATATTGACATTGCGTTGGAGCGGGACGAGATCGATCGATTCAGCGTAAACCCGTCTATCCCATATGAGGTACAAAAGAAAGCAAGGCAATTATTCGAAAAAAAATATCTAAAACCTGAGCGACCCATACATCCGGACGTGCAAGGGGAAATTAAATTAACCGTAACCGATAAACAGCCCTTCCATTATCAGCCTCGCAGACTGTCATATGCTAAGAAGGGACAGGTAAAGAGAATTATTGATAAGCTTCTGGAGGAGGAGGTCATAAGACCGAGTAGTTCGGAGTACGCATCCCCCATAGTCCTAGTGAAAAAAAAATGGGGAAGTGCGTATGTGTGTCGATTATCGAGCCCTAAACAAGCTAACTCTCCGCGATAATTACCCATTACCCTTAATTGAAGACCAGCTTAATAATTTGCACGGGAAAAATTATTTTAGTATGCTTGATCTAAAGGATGGGTTTCACCATCTGCGGGTCGCGGATGATTCGATTAAGTATACGGCATTCGTCACGCCAATGGGCCAGTATGAATACCTTAAGATGCCGTTCGGATTAAAGGGAGCACCATCAGCTTTCCAACGCTGGATCAATACACTTTTAAAAAATTTTATCGACACTGGCGACGTTGTAGTTTACTTGGACGATATCCTAGTCGCCACAGACTCAATAAACCGGCATCTCCATGTATTGGAATCTATTTTCGACGTGCTCGTCCGAAACAAGCTCCAACTCAGGCTAGACAAATGTAAATTCATTTTTACCGACATCGAGTATTTAGGCTATCAGGTTACCCAAGACGGCATACGCCCAACACAGGGAGGTATCGTTGCTATTAGTCGGTTCCCTATTCCACGCGACGTGGAGCTATAAAACGTTTCTTGAGAATGTGTGCGTACTTCCGTAAATTCATCGAAGGATTTTCCGTTTTGGCGAGGCCTTTAACTAACCTCACAAGGAAAGACGTACCTATCCAATTCGAGGAAAAGGAAATCGCGGCATTTGAGGCACTCAAATCAAGACTTTTAAACGCGCCAATTCTCGCTATCTATAGTCCTTGCGATGACACCGAACTCCACTGTGATGCCAGCAATCAAGGGTTTGGAACGGTTTTGATGTAGAGAAAAAGCGATGGCAGGTTTCACCCTGTAGTCTACTTCTCGAAAAGCACAACCGATACCGAGAGTAGGTACCACAGCTTCGAGCTCGAAGCGCTCTCAATTATTTACGCGTTGCGCCGATTCCGCATCTACCTGCAAGGGATAAAGTTTAAGATCATTACTGATTGCAATTCTCTAAAGCAGACTCTCAATAAAAGGGAAGTTCACCCACGGATCGCCCGGTGGGCGTTGGAACTAGAAAATTACGATTATGAAGTAGAACATGGGTCGGGCAATAAAATGCAACATGTCGACGCTTTGAGCCGTGCTTGTGAGACATTAGCAGTGGAGGATAATCCATTCGAATTTAATCTTTCCATAAGCCAAGGCCGAGACCCGGTTATAAAAGCGCTACGGGAAAAACTTGAGAAATCCGAACACAAGTACTACGAAATGAGGAACGGGCTCGTGTGTCGTAAGGAGAATAATGGACTACTCTTTTATGTGCCGCAAAATATGAGTATCCACGCGATTAGAAAATTCCATGACGAAATGGGACATTTGTCAGTTGATAAGACCTGTGACGCGATACGAGAAACTTATTGGTTTCCAAAAATGAAGGGGCTTGTAAAAATGTACATTCAAGATTGTTTCAAATGTATAGCATAGAACCCTACGACAGGAAGATCCGAGGGCCACCTATACAGCATTCCGAAAGGCATGTACCGTTCGCTCTCGTCCATATAGGGTCGGTGACAGAAGTCCTAAAAGTTTTTGACATTTTCCTATAAACAGTTGGCACTACTGATTAAATGAAATGAAATCTAGATAAATGTACTCTACCTATGAATCGTGGTTGACAATCTGGCATCACTGTTTACGTAAACTATAGTAAACTTTTCAAAATAATGATTGTGTTATGATTATGAAGGCGAAAAGGTTAATTTAACTAGTCATATGACATGAAGATAAGATTAGCATGGAATACGAGTTCAGATAAGTTAATTTTTCTTGAACATTTACTATTTTTAAGATAATTTAGAACCTGTTTCTTTGTAAAATGTAATTAATTACATTTTACTTTATGGGCCAAAATATAAATTATACAGAGATAAAAGTATTATTTATACATACCAGCTTTAAAGAAATGGAGAATGAGAGAAATAATCTTGTGATTAAAACCAAAGACATCAAAACAAAGTTCTAGCAGTTTTATAAATCATACATACAAGAGCCTTTGGAAGGTATAATACAAGACGCAGATACTGGATTTATTTCAAATGAGATGCAGCCTTAAAGGGATGCTTTCAGATTCAGCTTTAATTTTGTTAAAACTAGATGACATCCTTTTAAGGTAATGGAGATAGCAGATGCGATTTATAGATTGGGCTAAAAAAAGGTAATAATTATAATAATAATGTTGTAATAGTTTTTAATGTCGATCAGGAATATAGATATATAGAAAGTATAGCAGCTTAATTACAAGTGTTGGAGGAGATTGCGAAGGATGTATTAATGGTAGAAGAGGAATAGCGAAAGGATGATTTACATTAATGCGAAGAGGTTAATGAATTAGAGGTATAAATTATATTAAATAGGTTTTTAATTAGATAAGATTACTATATATATATATACACTGCAGGCCAAAAGTTTAGGACCACTTAGTAAAATTGTGAAAAAGACAGGCTCTCCTTTAAGTGCGTGTTGTTTGGCAACCCTAAGAGGTAGAACAAATTTAAGGATATCGTCGTGAAGCTTATTAAATTCCGCGTCTTACTACATTGACTTGACCTAAAATAATCTAATGGGTGCCTGTATTAAAGGTGAGAGATAACATACATTTTTTGATGACTCTTGAAATATGGATATCCAATTTCAATGTCTTGCACCGGGTATAGTAATAGTCTTACGAAGTTGAAACTTAAGTATGTGAAAGCTTGAAACTTAAGCTCTCATTTAAGTCCAAAAACATATATGAATTGTTATTTGGTCCGTAGATATTTGAAAATTAGTCGAGCAGTGTGCGACCAGCATTTTGTCGGCAAAACATTTGCTCGCTAAGCTCTAAGAACAAATGCAGGTCGGTATACACTATGGGTGCCAAAGGGGTACCACTTTTAACTTTTTTATTTTGATTATTAACAATACTACGTATTCCAATTCAATCAATAAAAATATAAATATGCTTAAACCACGCATTTATTTGTAAAATATTACAAGAGTTTAATTTTATTTTTCATCGAAAAAGCAGCCTCTTCTTTTAATAACTTCTCTTATTATTCTTGGCATTCTGGCAATCAACTTGTCTATTGTAGCCATAGAAATATTTTCCCAAGCTTCTTGTAATAAAGCCCATAGATTATCCGCTGATGTTGGATAAGTTTGTCGGATGCGTTCATTGAGTTCGTCCCAAAGGAGCTCTATTGGAATAAGATCCGGTGACTGAGGTGGCCAGCTCATGATTATCAAAATTTCTGCATCTTCTAGCTGTAGTAAATACGACATGCATAATTTCGAAATATACTTCAGATTATTATCTTGCTGGTACGTAAAGCCACGACCATTCAATTATAGTCTAGACGGAATAGCATAATCCCTTAAAATATCTTTGAATTTCTCCTTATTTAAAATGCCCGTTATTCTCATCAGTTTTCCAGTACCTATTCCAGAAAACAGCTCCGTACCATGACTGAGCCATCGCCATATTTAACTGTAGGTATCGAGCATTATGGAGCCATTTTTTCATGAGTATTCCGACGCACAAAAACTCTTCTTTTATTACAAACACTTCAAATTTAGATTCGTCAGTCCATAAAACTTTTCCAATCATCTACGGTCCAATTTTTGTGTAACTTAGCCCATTGCAATCGTTTTATTTTGTTGATAGGCCTTAGCAAAGGCTTCTTTATTGCAATTCTGCCATTCAAACCTGCTTCTCTCAATCGTCGTTTCACGGTATTTAATGAAACCGATTTGATTTTCATTTCCTCCAAATTTGCTCTAATTTTTGGAGCTGTATACCATCTATTTTTTTTACTTTGGTTAATAATGTACTCATCCTGTTCTTTAATGTTACTCTTGGTCTTCGTGACCAATATCTGTCCGTATTCCTTCCACTTTCTTCGTAGCGTTTAATTGCATTATGCACTGCTGTTTTTTAAATTTTTAACTGAGCAGCAATAGATCTTTCAGATTTGCCTTCCTTGTGTAATATATTAATTGAAGAACGAGTGTCTGAATCTAATTGTTTTTTTTTTCTCCCATTTCTGTGTTTATAATGACTTTAGTTCTATGAAATTTAATGATAAGTGATTGGCAAAAAATAACCAGAATAACAAATGTATTAAATATCGTGCGATTCCTTTGTTTTATGTTTAATACATTTGTTATTCTGATCAGTTTACTAATCATTTATGATTAAATTTCATAGAACTAAAGTCATTATAACCATCGAAATGGGAGCAAAAAAACAATTAGATTCAGACACTCGTTCTGCAATTAATACATTACATAAGGAAGGCAAATCTGAAAGAGCTATTGCTACTAAGTTAAAAATTTCAAAAACAGCGGTGCACAATGCAATTGAACGCTACGAACAAACTGGAAGAAATACGGACAGACGTCGGTCAGGAAGACCACGAGTAACGTTACCCGAACAGGATAAATACATAGTTATCCAAAGCAAGAGAAACAGGAGATTGATAGCTCCACAAATAAGAGCGAATTTAGAAGAAATTAAAATAAAATCAGTGTCATTGAACACCGTGAAACGAAGATTAAGAGAAGCAAATTTGCATGGCAGAATTGCAGTTAAGAAGCCATTGCTACGGCCTATTAATAAGCAAAAACGATTACAGTGGGCTAAGTCACACAAACATTGGACCCTAGAGGACTGGAAAAAGGTATTATGGACGGACGAATCCAAATTTGAAGTTTTTGGCAATAAGCGAAGAGTTTTTGTGCGTCGGGCTGCACATGAAAAAATGGACCAACAATGTGTAATTCCTACAGTGAAATATGGCGGGGGTTCAGTTATGGTATGGGGTTGCTTTTCTGGCGTAGGTACGGGAGAGCTTGTTAGAATTACAGGCATTTTGAACAAGGAGAAGTTCAAGGATATTTTGAAAGACCATGCCATTCCTTCTGGTCTACGATTGAATGGCCCTGGCTTCATACACCAGCAGGACAATGACCCGAAGCATACTTCTAAACTATGCATGTCTTTCTTGGAAGAAAAGGAAAAAGAGAAAATTTTAAAAATAATGAAGTGGCCACCTCAGTCCCCTGACCTGAACCCAATTGAATTAATTTGGGATGAACTCGACAGACGCATTAGAGAAATTTGCCCAACATCAGCGGAAAACTTGTGGGTTCTATTGCAAGAAGCTTGGGAAAACATGTCTATGACAATAATAGATAAACTCATCGCCAGAATGCCAAGGATAGTGGCAGAAGTTATCAAAAGAAGGGGCGGTTTTTTCGACGCGAAAAGAAAATATGACTCTATATTCTTATTTTGTAAATAAATGTGTTATTTAATCGTATTTAAGCTTTCATTCATTTACTTGAAACCGTAGAATAGTAATTAATGAAATGAAAAAAAAGTTAAAAGTGGTACCCCTTTGGCACCCATAATGTATACCGACCTGCATTTGTTCTTAGAGCTTAGCGAGCAAATGTTTTGCCGACAAAATGCTGGTCGCACACTGCTCGACTAATTTTCAAATATCTACGGACCAAATAACAATTCATATATGTTTTTGGACTTAAATGAGAGCTTAAGTTTCAAGCTTTCACATACTTAAGTTTCAACTTCGTAAGACTATTACTATACCCGGTGCAAGACATTGAAATTGGATATCCATATTTCAAGAGTCATCAAAAAATGTATGTTATCTCTCACCTTTAATACAGGCACCCATTAGATTATTTTAGGTCAAGTCAATGTAGTAAGACGCGGAATTTAATAAGCTTCACGACGATATCCTTAAATTTGTTCTACCTCTTAGGGTTGCCAAACAACACGCACTTAAAGGAGAGCCTGTCTTTTTCACAATTTTACCAAGTGGTCCTAAACTTTTGGCCTGCAGTGTATATATAGATTAATAGGAAGGATAGTTTGTAAAAAGGCTGTAATGAATTTGATTTCGACAGATATCCGAGTACAAGTAGGATCAAGGTGATTTGTTGAGACAATTGCAAAAGAGATGGTTTAAAACAGTGCAGGAAGCATGAAGCAGGATTGATTAATAGAGGTAATTGAATTGGGTATGCAAGAAAGAAAGGATTAGAAATTAGATCATGTGTTTTTGTTTATAATGGTTTGCTCTTGTAAGTAATGTGAGGTGAAAAGAATGATGGAACAATTATAATGACCGCTTTGAAGTTAATTTTATATGAAGTATTATCTATTGTACAGAGATGGAATAAGGAGTAGAGGTCAAATTTGGATTGAACAGGTTCGTTTCTTAATATATCGATTACATGAGTTTCTTTTGATAGTTAATCAAGAAATTACAGAGAATTAAAATTGGGTGGAATAAATAACATTCACGAATTGATTGTAGGGACGACTGACACGGTAAAAGCTTCACAAATCCGAAATGAAGAGAAAAGGATGTTGATAAAAAAGAGTAATTAGACGTTTTTATTTTGATGAAATAGCAACATATATTTTATGACTGGAAATTAATTTTTAGAGTATATAGCATTATGGATTTTGTAGGTAATAATCAAAGATAGCATCGATAATAATTAATTTTGTTTTACAGATTGATCTAATCAATAACAGTTATGAAGAAAATAAAGGATTAAATTTGGAGCTATTGATGAAAATTACAAGGAATGGTTTCAGAGAAATATAGAGAGGTATAAATACTGCTTGAGGAATGGAAGAGGAACTAACAAACACGGCGTTATACGGATTCATTTTTCCTTCTTTTGCTGCAACCAGTATATAACATGAACTTTGTTTCACCTTAGAGAAACATGGACAGTTAAGATTTTTAGTCTCACTACGAAATTGATTTCCTATAAATGTTAATGGAAATTTATACAGGTAGCACAGTTACAATAATTTAAACGTGTTTACGACATTTGAGTGTTTTCTACCGTCTTAGAAGCAGTGATACTTATTAATGAGAATCAAATAACACGGTAGTGTTACGCGGCAAGTAATTAAAAAAATACGAGCCGCGCGACACTACTTACTTTTACGCGAAGATTGAACCAAACTATACCACTCGATTCTTCCGATGGATATATTTTCCGATCGGTTCATTTAATGAAAATTTTAATGAAACTTTCATTATATAAATCGATTATAAGCTTTCGAATGAGACTAGAAACGTCTAAATCGGTATACTCAATGCTGAGATATCAAGATTGAGCAATTACGATCAGCTATTTTAGTTTCAACTTTTCTTCTTCTTCCGACTGAAAATTGTTGTCTCGCTCGGAAGTCTCACTCTTTCACATTAGAAGCCTATCCGCGGCATCTTCTGTCCTTCCCACCACTCTTCCGACATAGTCCAAATGTGTTGGTGCTATAGGTGTGAATCCAAACGCATGCGCAAGGCAGTGATATGTCAAAGAGTTGTACATACATGGTGCATATTCTTTTATTTTAATAAAATAAATATGACTTACGCTCAATTAGTTGCGGAAACTAATATTTATTTTAATAAAATAAAAGTGAAAAATGCTCAATTAGTAACAGGAGTTGCAGATAGTGGAAAACTGAGTATTATCATAGTTTCTGTTCATAACCTCTTATTATTATTAAATATTATTACATATTTCTAATTTATAGGCAGTCAACATATTGTTAAATACAGGAACAACAAGCGTTGGATGAGAAAAAAGTAGTGGAAGTAATCAATTTGGATCTAGGAGTTGAATATTTTGAGTGTGAGCCATATATGGATATTGGAGGCAAGGTTGCCAAGTCCGCCATCTTGAATAGTACTACGCTCTATAGTAAGTGAATTTTGATATAAGGAATGCAGACTGCACAAAGTATACTGCCAGCGGAAATACGTCAGTAGCCATCTTAAATGCAGAACGTAATATATCAAAAATTATATATATTATATTCACAGCCTGTCACCGTGAACGGCGTGAACGAAGACAAATGTTTTTTATACGGAAAAATAAAGTGTAATAAAGAAATAAGGAGTAGTGATAGCTTTGATCTATCTGACAGCTGATGTACTTATGGTATAAGTGAATAAATAAAATAAAAATGCTTTTCCTAAATTGATTTTTAATTTTGATAAAATGGTCAAATGTAGCCATTAATTAATTAGATTTGGAAATAAATACAACAAATGCGTTTTATTATAACAAATGAGTTGAGGTAAAATAAACTCAATGTTTTTATATTAATCTGTTAACAAATGCATTTTTTTATTTATTATTGAGTCCAATAAATTAATGGTTATTAAAAAAAAAATCCTTGTAATGAAAAAAAAAAATGAAAAAATTTTAAACTTCACCAAGCCTCGAACACGAGCCCACCGCATGACAAACGGCAACCTTACCGCCTTCGCTACAGCGCTCACTTGATGTATCAAGAGCAAAACAGCCTTTTAAAGACTGACTACAATTCTTTCACTAACTCGTCATAAACGATCAAGAATTAGCTGTAATAATAAATACATTTATCTACATAGCATTATTGTACTAAATTTATTGTTTTTAATTTGAAGCATACATTTTGCATGAAGATATGATAATTTAAGGGTAACCATTCAGTACTCTATATACAAAACTATTCATATGCTCAACTATCATAAATTAATAAAGTAATATTATAATATTTGTTATATGTAGTCGAATAACTATGATAAACCAGCATATGAATAGTTTTGTATTCAAAGTATTGCATGAACATCCTTAAAGTATCGTATCTTCATGTAAAATGTATGCTTCAAATTAAAAACATAATAAATTTAGTGCAATAATTCTGTGGAGATAAATGTATTTATTATTGCAGCTAATTCTTGATCGTTTATGACGAGTTAGTGAAAGAATTGTAGTCAGTCTTTAAAAGGCTGTTTTGCTCTTGGTACATCAAGTGAGCGCTGTAGCGTAGGCGGTAAGGTTGTCGTTTGTCATGCGGTGGGCTCGTGTTCGAGTCTTGGTGAAGTTTAAAATTTTTTCATTTTTTTTTTTCATTACAAGGAATTTTTTTTTTAATAACCATTAATTTATTGGACTCAATAATAAATAAAAAAATGCATTTGTTAACAGATTAATATAAAAACATTGAGTTTATTTTACCTCAACTCATTTGTTATAATAAAACGCATTTTCTGTATTTATTACCAAATCTAATTAATTAATGGCTACATTTGACCATTTTATCAATATTACAAATCAATTTAGGAAAAGCATTTTTATTTGCTTTGAGTTTTTAGGTAAACGCAGCACCACTTCACACGGATAACACGTAAAAATGTCACGGTTAACGGTAGTCGCTCTTCTTCTAAAGCCAATGTTGCCTGAAGTCCAAATCACACCTATGCTCTCCAGGCATAGTTGTGTTTGTACCGCTTCCCTTTAAATTTTCTATACTCCTGCTGGCTAGCGCTTATCTTCATTTTTGTTGCTAAAAGCTTGATTCTGGCATCACTGCCGTGTGGAACTATTAGTTTGCTAATAAAAGCAGAGGCTTAATTTTAAGAGATTGCAACATATAGTAATTAATATAGATACAATTGTAAAAAGAAAACAAAAATTTTATTTTACATATATTAACTTTAAATAAAATCCCACAAAGTACTGTAAAATATCTAACATGTTATATTATATATCTAATCTGTCAGCTTCTTTATTTTAATATTCATCTCAATTATCACAGTTTGATCCTCAGCGATGACACAGTAACCACATTATGGTGAATCTATTCTTTTTTTTTAATGTTCGATCCACATAGCTTCATCCTCAGCAGTGATACAGTAAACACACGTACATTACTATAATTTAATCTGAAACAAAATCCCACAAAGTACTATAAAACATCTTACATTTTATATTATATATCTATTCTGTCATTTTCTTTATTTATTATTGTATTTACCCAAATTGCTGACTCATTTATTTTAATGTCTGTCTCAATTAACACAGTTTGATCCTCATCAGCGATGACACAGAAACAACATTATGGTGAATCTATTCCTTTTGTTTTAATGTTCAATCCACATAGCTCCATTCTCAGCATTGACATAGTAAACACTTTACAATAATTTAATCTGAAACAAAATCCCAAAAAGTACTATAAAATATCTTACATTTTATATTATATATCTAATTTGTCAGCTTCTTTATTTATTATAGTATTTACCCAGTTTTTTCACTCGTTTATTTTATTATCCGTCTCAATTAACATAGTTTGAATCTCAACGATGACACAATAACCACATTATGTTTAGTCTATTCCTTTATTTTAATTTTGAAAATCCGCATAGCTCCATCCTCAGTACAGTGACATAGTAAACACATTACTATAATTTAATCTGAAATAAAATCCCACAAAGTACCACAAAATATTTATATCTTACATTTTATATTATAAAATTTATTGTTATACTTATCTAAAATGTTCAGTCCTTTATATACTTTTAAAAATTATTTTTATGTACATTTTACAAATTTCGTCACTTTATTTATTCACTTATACCATCAGTATATCAGCTGTCAGTAAGATTAAAACATTCACTTTATTACTTTATATTACTTTATAAATTGTGGTATGTATGTACGATACAATAAATACTAACATTTATTTTGGCTCACGGACCATGCATTATGTATTTTGAAATTAGTAATTAGAAATATCTATATTGCGGTCCCTCTACAGTCTCTACCCTCTGACGTATTTCCGCCGACCAGTAGTATCAGCAGCAACTATAGCGTAGTACCCAAAATAGTACTACGCTATAGGATATGTCGCTTTTGGGTATGTACTACGGTAGTATGTACCGAAAGTACTACACTTGGCAACCTTGATTGGAGGAATAATTCAGTTAGACGATGCTATGCAGGATGAAAAATTGAGAGTTGGACCAAATGAAGGACTTGCATTTAGCATGGAGTAAGTGTATAAAATTCATAGATAGTGATATTAAAATTTATAAATACATATTTAAGTTTTTAGAGCTACATTTTGTTGTATTAATTTCAGATATATGATGGAGAATTCTGTATGGTATACGATGATACATGATGCCTATTCTAGTTGTCTAATAAAATAAAAATGAGATATGTTCAATTAGCTACGGGAGCTACAGGTAGTGGAAATATAAGTATTATCACAATTTCTGGTCATAACCTCGTGTTATTATAACATATTTATAAATTATAGGCAGTCATCATATTGATTGGTTTCAATATAAAATTTTCATATCTAATACGATTACAAAGCTTTACTTTTCCTTTTCCTAGTTTTTGGTCCATTCTTTTGACTGGTGTAATACTATTCCTGAACAGTCTTAGCCTGTGATGTACATGGTCATTTGGAAATAGTTTGTGCTTTGATGAAGAAGGACGATGGATCTGATCATCCAGGTTTCAGCAATGCTATAAGCATACTCAACACAAAACATGAATGAGAATGGGTGATTCCCAGCACATTTAATGGACTTTATAATATTGGTAAGCTCTATATTCAGAATGAAAATCAAATTAAAATCAGTAAACCAATATACGAATCCCTTTTAACAGAATATGGCAGTACATAAATGAGCCATCACTCATGGCAGCATGGTCCTACTTATCGGATGCATTGTGAAAAGTAAGGCAAAGCAAGGTGAGAGATTATTTTGCAATCACTGCCAATAAGATGTTAATCTGGAATATCTAAAGTAATAGATATTGTCAAGGATAGCAATACGAACCATATTGGTAAGTAATTTAATTTACTTTTTGATATTGATAAAAATTAGATATTTAAAAAATTTATATTAATTAGCAATATTTGCAGGATCAAAGGTTTAAAGTGCATTAAACGAGGACGAATTGGAAGTGCTCTTATGTGGAAATAGAAAGTGCAAGATACTGGGCTCATTACTCTTTTTGCTAATCAATTCTTAAATCGTTATGCTGATAATAGCAAGTTGAAATATTCTGATTTGCTCAAGATTTTGGAATATCCTGTATGCTGGCTATTAAAAGACTCACATTTTTAGGTTGGTAAATATTTTACTTAGTTAAGAACAAAAAGTACGCAAATGTCGTATATTTTGTATGGATTTATTAAACTCATTTAATTCCAGTTAAATATTGTGACAATTTTACCAAAAGTACGGAAATGGACAGTTCAAGGACGCAGTGAGCATATTGGTGGGCCTTTTGGCTTCCAATTGAACTTCTAAACAGTAAAGTATTTATTATTGGTTTCAATACAAAATTTTCATATCTAATATGATTACAAAGCTTTACTTTTCCTTTTCTTAGTTTTTGGTCCATTCTTTTGACTGGTGTAATAACATTCCTAAACAGTCTTAGCCTGTGATGTACATGGTCATTTGGAAATAGTTTGTGCTTTGATGAAGAAGCACGATGGATCTGATCATCCAGGTTTCAGCAATGCTATAAGCATACTCAACACAAAACATGAATGAGAATGGGTGATTCCCAGCACATTTGATGGACTTTATAATATTGGTAAGCTCTATATTCAGAATGAAAATCAAATTAAGATTAGTAAACCAATATACGAATTCCTTTTAATAGAGTATGGCAGTACATTAATGAGCCATCACTCATGGCAGCATGGTCCTACTTATCGGATGCATTGTGAAAAGTAAGGCAAAGCAAGGTTAGAGATTATTTTGCAATCACTGCCAATCAAGTAACACGGTAGTGTTACGCGGCAAGTAATTAAAAAAATACGAGCCGCGCGACACTACTTACTTTTACGCGAAGATTGAACCAAACTATACCACTCGATTCTTCCGATGGATATATTTTCCGATCGGTTCATTTAATGAAAATTTTAATGAAACTTTCATTATATAAATCGATTATAAGCTTTCGAATGAGACTACAAACGTCTAAATCGGTACACTCAATGCTGAGATATCAAGATTGAGCAATTACGATCAGCTATTTTAGTTTCAGCTTTTCTTCTTCTTCCGCCCGAAAATTGTTGCCTCGCTCGGAAGTCTCACTCTTTCACAATAGAAGCCTATCAACGACATCTTCTGTCCTTCTCCACCACTCTTCCGATATAGTCCGAATGTGTTCGTGCTATAGGTGTGAAACAGATTCCAATATGGCCGCAACGCAGGCGCGACGTATATGTAGTATCCATCGAAGTGTTTGTTTTGATAGTATGATTCGCACGTGAGTTTTCCACGTGAATTCATAGTTAAAATTTGGATGCATCAATTATATGGCAGTGATCCAGAAATCAATTAGATAAGTATTGTTTGTTAGAACAAATATTTAAATATTTGAGCAATGGTACTTTGTGATTTCTTTGTTTTATAGGTTACAGGAAATAGAGTGACTAATAGAAAACCATGCGTTTATAAACGCTCATCACATTCCAATTAATAAAGTAATTGGTAACAAAATGATGCCAAAACAAGGAAAATAGTTGTGGTATAGTCTATAACCCTTAATACGCAGGTTATTTAGGTTAGTTTCAATGCATCTTGAAGAACAAATTAAAAGTTAAATAACATTTTTCAATATCTGATTTTTATTTACTCAGTTTTAATATTAAATGTGTTTATCAATATTATTATTATAGTATGTGTTTTCAAAATTACAGATTGTTTTAGCAAAATGCAGAAAGCAGATGAACGAATGGCAGATCGAACAGATTACATATATAAAGGTATGCAGAAACAAGAATTAAACATACATTGATCTTTTGTGACTAATTTTAATGAGGTTAGAAGGTTGTATTAATAAATATATCTTCTTTCATCATTTAAATTTGCCATCACTTGGTTTGTACGTATGTTTAAAAATTCAATCTAGATATTTTTATATATTTATATACGCAGTTACATACTAGCATATACTTTAAGCTTACTCAGGTTATTTAGATCAGATATAATGGATTACGATGGACAAATTAGAAGGTAAATAACATTTAACAATTAATATTCAGATTTAATTCAGTCTTAGTCTTTCTGTTATATATGTTAGTGAATATTATTATTGTTTCCTAAATAGCAGATTGTTTTGGAAATATGCAGGAAATAGCTGGAATAATCGAAGATCGATGCATGAGAATGATACATATATGTATATATAAAGGTAGACAGAAAGAATAATTTGACATACAGCAACTGTTTTTGACTAATTTCAATGAGGTTAGAAGGTTGTATTAACAAAATAAATCTTCTTTCATCATCTAAATTTGCCATAACTTGGTTTGTACGTATGTTTAAAAATTGAATCTATATATAAGTACTGTTATATACCTATATGCAGTCATATACCAACATATATTTTAAGCTATTGTTATTATATTCTTATAAAATGATTGGAAGCTAATATATTCTTCAAAAATGCAACAACAAGTATCGGAATGGGAAAATAAAGTAGAAGTTATCAAATTGTATCCAGGAGCTGATTATGTAGAGAATGAGCCATTTATGGATATTAGAAAATCATTCAGTTGGACAATGCTACGGAGGATGATATATTTGGATTTCGACTAAAAAGAGACCTGGTATTTTACACTGCGTAAGATCTATAAAATTGTAAGACAAAAATATTAAAATTTATAAATACATATTCATGTTTTTACAGATATATTTTTTTGTATTAATTTCAGATTATGTTGGAGAATTCTGTTTGGTATATGGTGATTCATTATGCTTATTAATAAACTCTAATACAATAATATTGAGATACTTATTTCAATTTAATTTGTGACCTGCAGGTAGTGGAAATTTTAATATTATCACATTTTCGGTTCATAGCCTCTTGTATTGTTATTATATTCTTATAAAATGATTACCAGGCAATATATTCTTAAATAATGCAACAACAAGCATCCGAATGGAAAAAAAGAGTAGAAATAATTTTTATCCAGCAGCTGTATGTTGAGTATGAGCCATTTGTGGATATTATAAAATTATTCAATTATATTATGTTTGGGATGAGCTTTATGTAGCAAAGCAACAGTTAAAAGGAAAATTATATTGTATAATACGTACATATCCAATTTTAATTCAAACAAATTTTCTCTTAAGTAGCATTATTTACATAATAAATTTGTCTTATTTACAGGATATGTCAGAAAGAAGAAGGACCATCTAGAATAGTGGAAAATTGGGTAAACTCTAAAATATTTGCATAAAGGTATGCAGAAAAAAATTTTAACATACGTAAACTGTTGGTGCCTATAATTATTGAAGATACAAGGTTTAAGTAATAAATAGATCTTTCATCATTTAAAATTGTCATTAATTGTTGTGTATGTATATTTAAATAGTCAGCTTGGGTACTATTATGTTTGAGATGAAGTTTCAGTAGCAAAGTAACAACTGAAAGGAAAATTATATTGTATTATACGTATCCAATTTTAATTCAAACCAATTGACTCTTAAATAGCATTTTTTTATATTATAAATTTGTCTTATTTACAGGTTATCGTAGAAAGAAGAAGGAGCATCTACAATGGTGGAAAATTGACTATATAAGCTGTCACATATTTGCGTAAAGGTAATCATATAAAACATTTTAACATACGTAAACTGTTAATGCCTAATTGTTGAAGATACAAGGTTTAAGTAATAAGTAGATCTTTCATCATTTAAAATTGTCATTAATTGTTGTATATGTATATTTAAATAGTAAGTCTGGGAACTATTATGTATGACTTGAGCTTTAGGTAGCAAAGCAACAATTGAAAGAAAATTATATTGTTTATATTAATATGTATCCAAAATTAATCCAAACAAATTTTCTCTTAATTAGCATTGTTTATATTAAAATTTTGTTTTATTTACAGGTTATTTCAGAAAGAAGAAGGAGCATCTATAATAGGGGGAAATTGGCTAAGCAGTCACATGTTTGCGTAAAGATATGCAGATAAAACATTATAACTTATAAAAACTTTTGGTGACTAATGTTAATGAGGATAGAAAGTTGTTGTAATAAGCAGATCTTTCATCATTTTAATTTTTCATTAATCGATGTATATGTATATTTAAATAGTAAGCCTGGGAACTATTATGTATGACTTGAGTTACAAGTAGCAAAGCAACAATTGAAAGAAAATTATATTTTATAATATGTATCCAATATTTAACCAAACAAATTTTCTCTTTATTAGCATAGTTTATATTATAATTTTGTTTTATTTACAGGTTATTTCATAAATAAGAAGGAGCATCTAGAATAGTGGGAAATGGGCTAAGCAGTCACTTGTTTGCGTAAAGATATGCAGATAAAACATTATAACTTACGAAAATTTTTGGTGACTAATTTTAATGAGGATAGAAGGTTGTAGTAATAAGTAGAACTTTCATCATCTAAATTTGTCATTAATTGCTGTATATGTAAATGATATTGATTAATACATAAGAGGAACAATGAAACGTGATTATATTTCTTTATACGCAAATGCAGTTATACAATGCATTGTAAATTGTTATTCAATTAGAAGTGCTATTTCGTATAGGAGCAGACAATGCTCTAAAAACTTTTATTCTTGCTTACAGAAACTATTGATAAATCTGTAAAAAATATTGATATTAGACAATATACTGAAATCCAATTTGTTGGAAAGCGGTAGTATGATGCTGGTGATTTAATCACTGCTCTGTGTGATAAATTAAGTTGCTTGAATCGCGTTGTGCAACATTATCTAACAAAAACGGACAAATGTAGTACTTCATGTTGTCATACAGATATTACCCAATCTTGTAATAATATTTTATTACTTACGCTATTTGATGGTATGAAGAGTTTGTTAATTCCGAAAAAATTATGCAAAACTAATTCTTGGAGCACATGAAAGAAATAATTCAGAGCAACTTCTCTAAGTGGAAAAAAACTATTGAATTCTTTGTGCAGTAATTGCATGAGTTCTTTAGAACTTCAGCAAAAAATTGCTAGTACAGTTACTAACAAAGTTCTGATTGTTAAATTATCATTATATAATACCAAAACTGAAAATATAGAAAACGTTAAAGATTGGATTGTTCTTAAAAACTGAAACATTAAAGGTATACCTATTGAGAAATTAGAAATGGGTGATAAAGTTTATAAAGCAAATTGTGCGATTTTCCATGACGGCAAGGATGCTGCAACTGGTCATTATACGTCTATGATACGTAAGGATAAATCATGGATATTTGCGAACGATCATATCGTTCAAAAGAAAACATGGCCCAGAAATTCAAAAGGTACGTTTATCATATTCTTTAAGGAAATTTAATTAATTCAATATTACGTTATTCGTATCTCTAACGGCTGCTTTTATAAATGTTGAAAGTTGTTATCATGGGTAAAAACATCTTAACATGTTCAACAATATTAGCACCACGGCTGCGTTTAAAACGCCATTTCACTAAATATTGGCCGCAATTATAGCGCCTTCGGCTGCAATATATCTAGTGAGTAAACTATTTAAAAATGATATGATTTCCACAATGAGTTTCTATCATTATTAAATTATTTTCTCACTGAGTATCGCGCAGTTTCAAATAAAATCTCGTAATACATATTTTTTGTGTAGAAAATTATTGTATCTTTCTTCAGCAAAACTATTTATAACGAGTTGATATGTAACTTTTCAATATATTATTTAAAATGTTGTACTTTTCCTCTTTTAATATTGTTAAATAAAATTGATTATTGTTAACAATATAATTATTTATATATTTCAATTTATATTCCCGTCCAACAAAATTTAATTATTAGAATACACATTCTTTCTTTAAGAGTTTCACTACATTTTGTATTATTTGCATAAAGAAATTCTTAAGATGTATCTTTGTCACATTACATAAAGCTCTGAGATCCCCCAAAAAAACACTTTCGTGTAAAAAACAGACGGCAAGTAATTGAAAGTGATTCCACTGAACAAAATAATCTATAAGACCAAACATTTTTTAAACTCAAATGTTACTTTAAAAATTTCTAGGTAAATATATTTCCACACATCAAACATCAATACTTTTACAATAAAAAATAATACATTAAAAACGAAATATTGCAGAAAAAGAATTTTAGACAAAAATATCTGAAAAAAATACTTTACAGTTAAATATTTCAGAAAAGTAAGTAGTTCTTCTGGTTGCTTAATAAATATATCTGGCAACATAAAGCATGAAGATCAAATAAATTAGGCAAGTAAGTCAATCAATCGGCAACATAAAGTATTGAGATCACATAAATTCAGGCAAGTAAATGAATGAATAATTAATTATTATATAATTTTTGTATAAGCACACAGTGGAAAGTTTTATCGTGTGTGGTTTTACCTACAGTGTAGTATATCATTTTCCAAGTTAAATTACAGAGTGAAGCTAGCTGAACCACCCACGATTCAATTTCCTACTGTGTAGTACTTGCCCGAACGGGCCAAATGTGTACTGCAGATGATAGTTCAAAGTGCAACTCAGGGGGAGGACAGTGCCGTGTTGAGGAGTGGAACCGTAATTGCAACGCCACCTAGGAACTCTGACATTTTTTGGAGGAACTAACCGGGCTTTTTCAGACCTATATACTTTCAAAGTTAAAGTTTAAAGGAAAATAGGAAAAAGAAATTATTACAATTATATAAAGAATAAAACATTTTTTATTATATAAAATTTTGTTACAAAATAGATATGAAACAAACATAACAAGTACAAAAAGCTATTTATCATACATTATATTATAATTAAATAATACAAAGGAATAAATTATAAAGTCATAATTTATATACCTACACAATACATAATGTATATTATTAGGAGGATATATATGATTTAAAGTATAATTATTGAAAAATAAATTATGTCAATTGCTTTAAATTATATAGAACCTATTTATAAATGAAAATTGACATCATTAATATTACATTTATCATATTAATTTTTTTTTTCCTTTTACCGACGCATTGCGAGGTAAGGGGGAAACTTCTTTAAAGCCTATGGCTTGTTAAGTACCTCTGGCGACCGATATTTGTGACCAGAGGTTATGTGGGATTTTAACCCACTAAAACCCCCTACCCAAAAAGATTCATATGAAGGTGAAAATAGTCTAAATACTCTAAAAAAAACTCTATTATACACAAAATTTATATAATTAAATAATGAAAGTAATCTATTTACTATGCTTACTTCTATACTTAAGAGCTTCTTTCATTATCGTATCATCTGCTGATCGAATGTCCTTTCCGACTACAATATTATTAATTCTAGTACACCAATTTGAAATAAAATTTAAAGTAATACTACGTACTAATGTATCGCGAAAATATTCGAAATGTGTGCTGCAATTAATGAATGAAAAATCTAAAGAATTATTTAATGTTAAAGTAAATCTTTCAATTTTTTTTTTCTAAAGCAAACTGATGCAATATCTTTCTGTAATATAACTTCTGAAATAGATAAGGCTTCTTGAAAAAACTTAAAATGTTGAAACGTTTCATTACAAGTAGTACAATTTTTAAAGATTTTACGTTTACGCAAATTTTTTAAAACTAAAAGAGTTTTGTTGCAAGGTTTTCGATAATTAATTTCTATTTTATTGTCGTTAATATTAAAAGCTTCATCTAACGCAGAATCTGTATATGTTGGCTGGTCATTCGATTCTGCAGATCGCACGAAATTTTCAAGAGAGAAAAGAAGGTTTCCATCAGCAGTATTCTCACAATTTGTTTTAACTGTTTTCGATGAGACTAAATTATTGATTAATAAAGATTTAAACGAAAATTGAACCTGGTAACAAGACGGATTGACATTCCTATGCCCATAACTCCGGATCATGCCAAAAAAGTTTTCCAAGGGGTCTTGGTTAACTCTTCTTGGCATGAGCTGGTAGATTTTTTCTCTATTTAACACATTCCATAATAACTCAAAAGCTTTAATAGTTTTAATCCAATTCGATACTGATGGGACCGACTTTTCTCTATTAGTAATTTTGCAACAATACCTGATACCGTTTAATTTTTTTCTTGCTTCTGCCCAAAATTTAAGATGCTCACTCTTTGGAGTTACTGCTGCACGTAGAGTAACTTCAGACTTTAATGTATGCCCGTTGACTGAGTCGAACAAGTCATTGAAAAATCGTAGAACCTTTGCTGTAACCATTGCCTCCTCTTTTGGTATACTCAGTGTTCCCAATGACGTATTAATACTCGCTGCAATATAATAATTTTGTGATTAATTTTTTGTTTTAAAATTTAATTTTATACTAATCAAACATGTCTTAAATGATATTACTTACATCCTATATTCACTAAAAATCCGATGAAATTGGAAAATGATTTACTGAAAAACCTGGGCAGCGTGTTTCACCTTCATCTTAGGAATTTTATCCTTCCTAATATGATATTCGGTTAATTTTGTGATGTCCCCCATTTTAAATGCCACGTTTTGATCGATGTCATATGCCAGTTCAATTATATCCCACGATGCTAAATGCGAATTTATTCCTTTTCCTATATCAGCCCAATCAACTTTTATATCCTTTGTAAGTAAATTATTCCTGATGCCTTTCAACATATGAGGGGGATCATAAAATATAATAATGTCCTGTCCATTTATTTGGAATGTTCCTTCTCCTGTTAAAAAAAAAAAAATATATTAAATACTGCAAAAAAATACACTTTAATTTAACATTCCAAATATATAATACTCACGGTATTCTTTTTTATTCTTGTAGCAGTAGATTGTGCTCTCTCGTATAAAATCATTGAGACATTTCATATTGGCCTGTGATTGGTCGCATACAGTTCCAAGAATGTGAAATCCACATTTAGCTACTGCTTTGACAATCTCTTTTATACAACGCATTAATTGAACAGAGTTGGTTAGTGCCTGACAGAAATTGAAAGTGAGTGGAATTTTCCAATCACTTACAATTCCTCTCAGCATAAAAACCAAAGCATGATCAGCTAAACGCAATGTTCTCCTATGGCCCCAGTTTTCGAAGCCAACGATTTCGTCCAGCTGTGGATCATACTGAATATTTGGCAGTAGACTTACTTCATCCCACAATAAGAGGTATAATTTTTCTCTTCTCTGCATACGGTGTCCTTGCTCCCTCAGATGTCGAAATATTATCTGGTTGATCCCTGCAGAAAGTTTGACCTGTCCCAAAAATCTGTATAAGCATTTGGTTGATGGTAATATAAATAACTTATACAATAATCTATAAGAAGATTTCGACTGCGCCATTAACGCCAAGGCAAGCACCTTATCTTCATAGGAGAACCGTCTTCCCTGCATAGTAAGGAAGACTGGTTGTAGAAGATAGAGGTTGTATAGAAAGTACAGAAATAATAATAAATCACATACCTTAGATTGCTTCGAAGAGTTCCTCAAGTGCATATCAATAAATTGTTGCTGCACTTTCGTCAATATTTTAAATTTCTTCATAGTCAGTGAATTACTGCAGACCTTGGCCTCCTCTAGTCTCTTTTTGAATAAACAATTCTTTCGTTGAGCCCTCTTATACAATTTATTAATTGTCGTAGCCACTTCATATAATCTTTTTCCATCGGTTGAGAGCATATGGGATCTGGTTATTTCCTTAAGCAATGGTCGTTTCCTTGTAGCCACTTTTTCTGTAAGAATGTAATTATTAATTAATTTATTATTTATTTTTCACCAATAATGATTACACTAAATAAATTACTAGTCTTTAGTTTACCAGGCTTAGCTGCTTCGATGCCATTTGTGTTCACATCATCATTGTCCACCTCTAAAGTTATCGTATCATCTTCTGTGCCTGCATTTAATATATCTGTATCCATTTCATCAGTATGCATTTTCAAAGTTATTGTATTGTCCACTGCATCTGCTTCTACTGTTGCAATTTCACTACCTGTTAAAGACCTATCTTCACTTTCATCCCTTCGCAGTGCAACAGGGTCATTGATATTTTCTTCCAAATCCTCATAAGCTTGCGATGATGGTAAATTTAAAGTTGGTACAGTATTGTCCTTTAGCCTACGGATAAAAGAATCCACCATTACATCATTTTCATCAAAATGTTTATAACACACTTTATATTTATTTATATCATTTAAAGATAGATTATACAAATCCTGGTTTCTAATTTGTTTGACCCATTCTAATCCAATTGCCTTCTTTGGAATTAAGTGTCCTGGCTCCTTGCTCTTGCTTGAACATCCTGGCACAATGCATGAATATTTTGAGGGTATTTTCTTAGACATCCTGTTTGTTGAGTTTTTCACGTCCATTGATTTAAAATTCTGTACAAAATTAACAAGAAATAGAAATTAAAACATATTCTTTAATGTTTTATTCTACCGAAATTAACCTAACACTTTCGACAACTTTGAACTTTACTTACTTTAAAAAAAAAGAACACCAGGTAGAAACTATTATTCTATAATTGCACTCGTAGTTCCTGGCACCTAAGAATAACTTTTAAACACTTTTCAGTATTAAAAATTGCTGTTGAAATAACTTTACTTTAAGAGCGTATTTATACACATGCACAGTAAAAAGACTTTCAAACAGCAAGAAAGATGGTGGTCGGATGGCGGGATATCGGCGTCGTCAAAGTAGCGACGCCAGCGCCACTTAGGAACTCTGACATTTTTTGGAGGAACTATAACGCTGCCCCACTTCGCCTATGGTGCAACTGATGAAGACTCAAATATACTTTACACTTTTCGGCCCGTCCGGGCAAGTAGTACAATGACCGGCAGAGTTGGCGTCCCTTGATGCGTTTAGGAACCGCATTTTAGGATCCTTCACTGTATACTCTATTCTGCTAGGCGGAGATAGGGGAATGGAACGCGATAACTATAGTAGTTAGTTTATCTCGCTCTAAATGCGCGAGTGCGAGAGAGAGAGCTTTATACGGCATAGCAGGGCAAGCCAGGCGTCCCGAGGCTTATTTCTATCTGTGCCATTGCCTATGGCTATCTCTCTCGCTCGGTAAGAATCATTCGTCCGTCCTTGTTTAGGTCAGCTCTACGCCAATGGATACTCTCTAAAGAAGACTTTCTCAGGCGACACCATTGAAGACTGCGATTACAGCGGGGATTTTAAAATACTGTGCACCTGTCACTGTCAAACGTCAGTATGAAAGATTATTGTCGCTTACAGCGTTTGGTGCAATTAACATTATAAGTCTGGATTATTATGTGATATTCTGTAATGCACATATATATATACATATGTTAATTTACTTTTAATTTTTTAACCCAATAAGTTATTGGCATTATAGAAGAAACTCATTTAAATATAAGAATATACTGGTTTCCACTTATGTAACTTTTCTTGTAAATATAACATAATTTTAATTAATAAAATTCACTCGTTTATTAATCAGACTAAGAAGAGTTATTTCTTTTAAATTTTAACATGTATAGAATAATATCCTAAACGCGCACACTTAACTAATTATTATTAGAGAAATATTTTTATAATCGTTACACATTGATAATAATATATCTCAATATCCTTCAGTTTAAAATATCATTTACATTGAAGAAATCTTGATCAATGGTCATGAAGAGTTCGTGGTTCAATGGCTAGGTCGCTTGCCTCGAAGATTAGTTAAAGCGCTTTTGTCGGTGGTTCGAGTCCCGCGGGAGAGATTTTTTTTTTCGTTTTAAAAGCATTATTATCTTTTCTTTTTGTTAATTATTTGGAAGCATTGCTACTGCCTCCAAACATATTTTTGCAAACCTTAAAATATACAATGTTATATTTATGCTTTTTTTGTAATCTAATCTATATGAGCAGGAGCTCGCTTCTTCGGCATTTGTTTTTGTGCATTACAGAATATCACATAATAATCCAGACTTATAATGTTAATTGCACCAAACGCTGTAAGCGACAATAATCTTTCATACTGACGTTCAACAGTGACAGGTGCACAGTATTTTAAAATCCCCGCTGTAATCGCAGTCTTCAATGGTGTCGCCTGAGAAAATCTTCTTTAGAGAGTATCCATTGGCGTAGAACTGACCTAAACAAGGACGGACGAATGATTCTTACCGAGCGAGAGAGATAGCCATAGGCAATGGCACAGATAGAAATAAGCCTCGGGACGCCTGGCTTGCCCTGCTATGCCGTATAAAGCTCTCTCTCTCGCACTCACGCATTTAGAGCGAGATAAACTAACTACTATAGTTATCGCGTTCCATTCCCCTATCTCCGCCTAGCAGAATAGAGTATACAGTGAAGGATCCTAAAATGCGGTTCCTAAACGCATCAAGGGACGCCATTTCTGCCGGTCATTGTACTTGCCGTCTTTTTTTTACAAGCGAAGCTTGTTTTTTGAGATATATTTCTGTATTTTCAATCTCACAAGCAGCATTGTAACTAGCTAGAGTACGGTTGTTTTGTTGCCGTCTAGTCAATTTAGAAAACGATTTACGGATGATAAAATTATTTTTATGAATTAATATAAATAATTTAAAAATAATAAAACTTATAATATAAAAAAATTATATTTCTATATATACCATTTATGTTAGATTCTCTTGCAGAATAAAACTTGATATATGCCACCTGTAAATAACATTTATAGTAAATTAACCTGTATAATTTATATACATGCGTTAGTTTATGTTTTTTAAAGTAAAGTGTTCGTAAAGTTGCAAGTTTTCATGCTAACTGTTAGTCGGAAAACAATTCTAAATTAAAAACCAAAGGTGGTTCGAGTTCTATTTTTTATGAAAAGCTAGAAATGGTTAATAAAGGAGAGCTGGAAACAATGAAAAGGATAGAATAGAAGCGAAGACAAGAGAGATGGAGATAATGTAAGAAGGATAATCAGGAGTTATAGATGAGGACGTCATTGGACAAAGAGATGAGTGAAGAGGGTGGAACGATATTGAAGATGGCGGGAATACTTCGATTTAAAATTTGGAATGGAGGGCTACAAAAGGATATAGAAAGAAATATTACGCTTGTAGGAGTGAATGGAAGCTTAGTTATTGTATATCTAGTGAATAGGGAGGTGAGGGTGTGATTAAAAAAGATAGTCAATACAGAGAAAGATATGACTGATTTATGAAATTGGGAGAAAGAGAGGGAAATAGCTTATGCAAATGATCGATTTAAAAGTAGGAAGAAAGAAAAATGGAGCTTAAAAGAAGATAAAATGGAACATACAGGATGTTTTTCTAACATTGAAGCATAGGACGTTTCCCGTTATTTGACTATAGCACTATTGACTATAGCAAACTTTTAATATTTAGTTTAATTTATCATTAAATGCATGAGTGAGATTATTTAAGAAAAAGAATATTTATAATGAAGAATAAAAGTAATTAAATAGAAATAAGAGTTAAAAACTAACGCTCAAAGATTTTATTAAATATAATAATCTATAATATATGTGGGATTTGAAATACGTCTTAATAGTATAGTCGTTGTGTTATTTTACATTATGATACTAAGTTCTTTCTACGCAATGGTTGACTGTTTTGTTTATTTTCCGTGAGTCCGTCGACCGTTGTAATTCTACGAATTATATTGAGCGACGATCCCGCGAGAGCGCAAGAGCGAGTTAGTTAGTCTTGGACTACAGAGCGACGAGCATCTAACCAATTTAATTTGTATCTTGCCCTTAATATAATAAATAATTTTATTCTCGATCTTTATTTGTTCACCTCTACATATGGGGGCTCAGCCGGAATGAAACAAGACAAAAAATGGTGAGTCATATAATTAATCAGTAAAAGCTGTCGTCGGTTGTAAGTTGTTTGCCGTTGTATGTGCAAGAAGAAGAGTATCATTGGATATCTTATCGAGCTAAGTAGTGAGACAAAGTACAAGTTGGTACGAGTCTAAAAGTTGAAAAGAGGTGAGATATTATAATATACTCAAAATGAAGAAGAATGGAAACAAGAGGAAACTAGCAGGGACAAGTTGAAACACGGCAGAATTCTTCGGAATCTGAGGCAAAAAGTGGTTCGAACAAAAGATTAAAAATGGAAGATATAAAAGAGATGAAGATAAAGGAATTGAAAGAAAAATTAAAAGAGGCTCGATTGGCAATAACGGGCAAAAAGAGTGAATTACAGGAGAGGTTAATACAACGAATGGAAACAACAAAAGATGAAGTTGATCTGTTCCATTCAATCATAGAGTCAGATCATGGAGGTAGCAACGAAGGCTTATGCAACCCAGAAAATCAAGAAGATACGTCAGAAGAAGAAGCTGAGGAAACGGAGGACGAAGAACAGCCGGATGAAGAAGACGACGAATCGGATGAGTCAGCGGAGAGAGAAGATCGCGGCGATCGAAGAAAAAGACCTGTTCAACAGAGAAGACGCATGGGCAAGTTTACCATACGAGATGTTGAAGAAAGCCTATCGCAATTTTCGGGACGTGATAAATACCCTATCAAGATATGGATTAGAGAATTTGAAGAAATGAGTACGTTATTAGAGTGAGACGACCTACAGAAATTAATTTATGTTAAAAAATGATTGAAGGGATCTGCCAAACAGTTTGTAAACTTCGAACGAGGAATAACTTCGTGGTATGTATTGAAAAAACGATTGATTAGCGAATTCAAAATCAATATAAGTAGTGCTACTATTCATGTTCAATTATACAAACAAAAACAGCAAAATAATGAAAGCGCTAGAAGCTATATATATATGCAATGCAAGAAATCGAGGCTCAGGGAGATATAGAGATAGACTCGCTATTAGAATATATTATTAATGGTGTACAAAACGATGAAGCGAATAAAGTAATTTTGTATAATGCGCGTTCATTGAAAGAGTTGAAAGAAGCTTTTGATGTATATGATAAAATGTGAGAAAAAAGTAATAGAAAGACATTTAAGAATAACAATACGAAAAACAGTAAACTAAATATAAAAAAAGAAAAACGGTAAATAAACCAATACATTGTTTTAACTGCGGTTCTGCGGATCACGAGGTAGTAATCTGTGTTCACAAAAACAAAGGATCTAAATGTTTTAGGTGTAACGAATTCGGGCATCGAGTAGCGAATTGTAAACAAAGCGTAGAGTCTAAGACCGAACCGACAAAAATTAACTGTGTCAATAGTATAGATAATAGTATGATCCACTTAGATGTAAATAACATAAAATTATGTGAGTAGAGTAGCTAAGGGGATTCTATGACCGGGTGACGAGGGGGTCGGGATCCCGCGGGGGCAAGGGAAGTAGGGGAATTGCCCCCTCTCCTCGAGCGGTTGTGCGCATGCGCATCCTCCTCCCCCGACGTTAAACTCGTAGGGTACACACGTGGCCTCCCCCCCCCCCCCCCCCTCTTACGTTAAGCAGTGGACGCAGAGAAAGAGAGAAAGAGAGAAAGAGAGAGAGAGATTCCATCGATGATTGTCGGTATCGCTAACTACCGATAGTTGTCGCGTGTATCCCCCCTCTGACTCCTTTGGTGGGGGGGGGTACAAATGTGGCCTCCCCCTTTTACCTTAAATTCCTTAAAGAGCGGTGCCCAAGCGAATCTTGACGCTCCTGGGATGAGAGTTGGGGGGTGCCCAACCGAGTCTTTACGCTCCTGGGTGCCCGCGCGACCGACTTCTTTTAAGGCGAATAGTGTAGACGCTTTGGAGAAAGAGAGAGAGAGAGAGAATACTCGTAGAGAGCGATCCAGTGATCGCTCCCCCATATTTTTTTTTTTTTTTTTTTTTTTTTTTTTTTCGTAAGTTAGAAAAAAGGGAATCTTTTTTTTTTTTTTTAATTATAATTTATTGAAGTATTAAAAAGGTTTTATTTACAATGCTTTTTTTAGAAATTTTTTTTACATTCAATTGCATGATGTATATATTTATGACAAATGCTACACCACTCTGGTAGTGAACAATTGATGCGTAGGTGACCATATTTTGTACAATTTGTACACCAGTAATGTGGTGTGAGATCTATCTGAGGCTCCATTTGCGTAGCCTCAGTTCTTGTAGCAATGGACTCCGTTTGTGTGGCCATATTTTTCACCTGGGACATATTTGAAAAACATTTTGTTATTTTTTTTTTTTTTTTTGATATTGTAATAACTATTTTAACAAAGCAAATATACTTACAAAAATCACAAACTCTTCTTCTTCTTCTTCTTCTTCTTCCTCTTCTTCCACCATCTCCTCTTCTTCCTCCCTCTCCTCTAAAGCAATGGCTGGTAAAAAATAAAAGAAAAAAATTTTTTTTCGTAATTCTTCGTTTTGAATAATAATAAAAAAAAAATTGGTCAAATAGTGGGATTGTTAACAGTTTTCAAATATATGTGTCGTAAAATTCTTTTATGATTCTATTTATTGAAATAAACAATCTGTATGGATGGGTAGGGTTTTTTTTCTTTAAAAGAAATTAAAATAAGTACTTACAGTTCATGTGCATATTATGATGAAGCATTGCTTCATATTCTTCAAAATAACGATTATGAGAATCGTTAATTCTTTTGATGTAATCAGACATCGATTCCGCTTGATTTTTATCCTCCTCCTCCTCTACTAGATATATTGTCACTAAACAACGTTCACTTTCCATTTCTTTAATTTTCTACTTTACTATCCGCACTGATGAACGTTCGAGGACTGAATGCAGCCTCTGAAGAAATCCCGTCGAGAGAGAGAGAGAGTCTTTATCGTTTATGTTTTCAATATGAAGTTACATTTGATAACAATTAGAAGTGCATTCTTTCTTAATCAAGAAGGATACCCTCTGAATAATCCCCGTATAGAGATATCCATAGATATTTTTTCCTATTGTTTTCAATATGAAGTTACATTTGATAACAATTAGAAGTCCATTCTTTCTTTCTTTCTTAATCAAGAAGGATACACTATACCCTCTGAATAATTCCAATATAGTGATATCTATAGATATTTTTTCCAAACATTGAAATTAAATACGCTTAACATACGATAATATCGTTTGCAAAGAAGTCAAGTGAACAGCAGAAGAAGAAAAAGCTTCAGTCTATAAAACGTACTCTGCAAAGCAGTCACAGTAAAAGCGCTTCAGTCTGTAAAAACGTATTCTGCAAAGCAGTTTTTGTGTCAGGTGTATTGAGAGAAAAGAGTTTAAAACGCATTAAAAAGAAACTTGTTCTTGTTTGTTAGTTTGTTACATAAAAAAGGTAAGGATATATTTTCTTTTTTTAACTCTAATGAGACTAATCATTTTTTTTTTTCATAAAGATAAAAATGCATTATTTAATTGATTTTTTAACTCTAATGAGACTAATTATTTTTTTCTTTTTTTCATAGAGATAATAATGAATTTCAATAAAATTAATGAATTGGGAAGCGTAATTCCAAAGAATATCGTTAAATTAAATAGCTTGACGGAAAATAAAGAGTATGATATTTTAGAAGTGGACAAAATTATGACAAAATATGGAATAAAAATAATTGTTAAGCTGTCAGTTGGAGATTGGATGTTCTTGCCTGGCAGAATGGCAAAATTGGCGGAGGATACGGAGCAGTTGCAGCAGCTGCAAAAGGCTGCAACAGCCAAAAATTTAATAATGCTATACAAAGGAGGAAAATATCACAATGTGGAATTTAAATCTAAAGTTTGATTGGTATTTTGTATTCAAAAATAATGAATAAATTTGATACTTATTTATTTAATAAAACAATTGTTTCCTTATTTTTAACTTACATTTCTAACAATATTCGTAAGAGGATTATATTGTACAATTTTATCGTGTATGATTAAACAATAGGCTGTAGTATTATCCGGAATGATTTCCATACACTCGATCTCGAGTTTAACGTCGACCGTGCCGGTTTTTATGGACTCGTTCTGATGCGAGCAGTCGATGACGAAGAGCGGCCCGTACGTCAAAAAGTCCGTATAGTCGAGCATGGGTCTCCCGAGTTTCTCACCAGCGTAATAGGAGGTGAAAAACTTTACATACATGTCGTAGAGGACGGAGTAGCGGGATTTCGTGAAATCAGTGTCGAGACGATCGTACGGATAGGATTCGGAATTCAGATAGAGTTTGACATCGAGGACTTTGCAATGATTAAATCTCAGCACATCCTCGTGCTGATTACTCTTCTTGTTCGTTCTGAACGCCAGAATGACGTATCGCGGCTTCTCCAATTGCGTGGACGCTTTCACGGACCACGTGTGTCGCTGCGACTTGGGCAGAAGGGGATACTCGTAAAGTTCCCAGGCGCGAAAAGCGAGTGACAGACTCTTGTCCTGCTCGACGATACCGAGAAATTGGAGTTTCGTAATTTCGTTCAGGGTCACATGGGGTATTCTCCATTGCACTCGTAGCAGCTTGATCGACGAATCGGTGATTTTCACCGCCGAGTAAATGGCGTTTGTATCGTCGCGCGCGCGAATGAGAACGAGCTCGTGACGCGCGTTAACGACGACTCGCCGATAATCCTCGCAGAATCCCAGCAGCATTTTCAGGGGCACGCAAAAGCTGAAATTCTTAACAGCCGCCTCCTTTTTGAGTCGGTCTTTGGCCGTTGCGACGAACCATCCAGAATGACGTAGACTGGCGCTCTCCTCGGTGCTCAGGGAAACGAGATTCTTCAGAGTGCTGGTAATACCGACGTTTCTGCATCGGTCGATCTCGATACCGTTCAATTCATAACGAATCTCGTCGAAGAGGAAAGCCGCGGAATTGCAGTCGAGCGTAACTGTATCATCGTTGGTGGCGCTCGCGTCACGCGTACCCTCCACCAGCTGGCCCTCGACGTAGAGATAACTCTCGCACGGCAGGAGTATCAAATCTTGCTGCTGTATGGGAATGCGAATCTCGTCGCTGTTCGCCAACGAGGCGTTCGCATACGGATTGTAGGCATGCATCTCCATTTTCGTGATGCGATTGTCGTAGGTCAGCGGTGCGGTGACGTTCAAGGGATCTGCCATTGTTCCACTATGTACTACCTTCGCCCAATCTCTTCACGGTGAATCCCAATGATTGTAAAAATTCGATATTTCTTCTCGTTAGCAGGAAGCTCCTCTTGTCGCGATTTTCACTCCGAGCCGGTGTATTCGACTCCACGTAGGACGAACGACTAGCGAACGTTTCATCCAGTTTCACCGCTTTATAATCCTCGCTACTACTTTTGTAAATTAACATTTCTTAATGTGTAATCTTATGGTAATTTCTTCACGTCCAAAGTCTACGAGACGATCGTCCTGATCGAGGATACGTAACGTGAGACGGTCGATTACTCTGACGATGACCGGTAGATAAATGACGGTTTTCGGTGCCTCCGAGATTTTATAGCCCGGTGGTACGCTGGGAAAGAACTCGTGAATAATGTGTCGTGGTCTACCGTTGGTGTACGCACCACCCGCAATGTTGCACTCGATGCGTAGAATATTTGTTTTCACAATGTCCACGGTATCGTCGGATTCAGCCTGGACGTTCGGCTCGATCACGCGATTCGACGAGAAGCCCAGTAGTGAGCCAATGTTATTCGGTTTTCCAAAGTCAATCGAATATTTACAGAATATTTCACTCTTCAGTGTATTGTTATTCGCTCGTAGAAGAATAACGCTGTCAATGTCTTCTTGAATTTCGTGTCTCGCAGAAATTTGAGACTGCAAAAACTCATTTATGGCACTCAACTCGTAACAGCCTCTGGGTATCGTCAGCACCTTATCGTTATCGTAGTAAAACTTATTATTCGTCTCGTCCACATTGGCTATCGAGTTGAACGTTTGCATGTCCACGAGACCGATCTCGTAGCGATCGTCTTGCAGATTGATGGGGGGGAAGAAATCTGAATTTAATACTGATTTACGATCCGATAATGTCACGGTGAAAGACATTTTTGTTTCAAAGTATCTGTTCTCGCAGGAATTTCACGCACAACTGACCGCAATTGCTTTTATCGTACGATTGATATCGATCATGATTGTAGTAGATTGTAACGTTAGGACCAAAGTAACGCACACATTCTTTCGGCGGTTTCAAATTTCCGAAGGAATCAAAATATCGGACGATGTCGTTACGCTTGACGTAGGCTACCCAGTGGGTACCAGGACCGCATTGATCGTCGAGATTCACGATCGCGCACTCGTTGCACCGCGGTCCGTCTAGCGGCAGAGATGTGCGCATAAAGACTCCACGGAAGTATGGTATGCGTCGGCAGATGAGTGCCAATTGTACGTTACTAGTAGGACCTGAATCCGGGAGAGCATCGCGACGACGACGACGAAATTTTCCCTCATTCATTTTCTTCCTCGACCGTTTTTTTGTTGTTTTTTTTTGTTTTTTTTTTGTTTTTTTTTTGTTTTTTTTTTGTTTTTTTTTTTGTTTTTTTTTTGTTTTTTTTTCCACGGATACCCTCTCCGACGACTCGCTTGTACGGTTTCAGATAAAGACCTCGGCCTCTCTCGCGCGACGCTTCCATCGCGCGAGTGTGACGTTGCATTTCCCGCAATCGTTCTCTCTCAGCTTTTGCACGGTTTACAGCACTCGCTATACCCGATGCTCCACCTGCCAATGCTCCGACTGCACCTAGTAGTGGAAGTATAGGTATTATACCACCCCGTTTCCTCGGCATTCGAATTCTTCTCTTCCTCGTAATACCAATTTTTTTCTTGTTGTTGTTCTTTTTTTTAGCCGCTACTGCTTTCTTCATCGCAACAATATTATTATGTAATCCCAAGCCAAGTTTACGCTTAGCATTCATCGATGCCCATACGGCTGCGGCGACCGCGCGTTCACCCAAGGTCGCGTCTCTTGCGTTAATACGTTCACGCGCTCTCCTCGCTAGCACTTTATCGGCCTGATGACGCTCTGGTAGATCCTCGTTGTGCCAATATGCTAAGTCGTGATCGAGGCAGGCCTCGTCCAGCGGATTTATACCACGATCGCCGCGCTCCAATCTTTCGCGAAGTCGAGTGCCGGGTCCGCAATAATTGTAACCGGGCACGTGCAGCTCAAATGGCAATTTTTTCAAGACTTTATTGAAGAACGATCCAGACATTTAGAGCAACTGCTTCTCTTGCTGACAAACGTAACAGTCTTTTATCCGTCTCGGTGGTCCGTCGTGGTGAGTGGTATCAGGTAGATTGTAGTGTTGCAAACAATATTGATATTGCTGCACATCCGAGTCCGCGCGAATGTGCCGAGGTAATCTTTCCCACACACTCGCGATACTGTCTGGATAGTACTCGAGCAATACGATCTTCGGTATGTGTTCGAGCTGATGATTCGTCAAGTTATGCAGAGAATCGACGACGACTAGCATGAACGCCATCGTAATGGCAACTGACCGAATAGTTCCGTAATTCGCGAAATATAAATGAACGATACGGCTGTTCCCGAAGGTTAATAGCGAGGATGCATTTCGTGAAGCACGTGCCGACTATTCGCGTGACAAATTTGGATGCTCACAATGCTACCGCGCAAATAAAAAAAAAACGTCACGGATCGCTATTACCATCTACGATACGCTGCATAGTTTGCGGTCCGTCGAATTGCGGTAAGACAAAAGTGCTGCTGAGCCTCATAGAGAGTCCGCACGGTGTGAGATTCGAGAACCTGTACGTCTACTCGAAATCGCTCCAGCAACCGAAGTATCGATATCTGGAGCAGCTTCTGCAGGAAACGGAGGAAATCGGTTACTTTCAATTTTCCAACAATTGCGAGGTTGTGAACGTCGCGGATGCAAAGCCGAATTCCATTTTCATATTCGACGATGTGGCCAACGACAAGCAGGACAATATAAGGGACTACTTTTGCATGGGTAGACATTCCAACATCGATTGTTTCTACCTCTGTCAGACTTATGCGAAAATACCGAAGCATCTGATACGAGATAACGCAAACTTGCTAATAATATTTAAGCAGGATGGAACTAATCTGAAGCATATTTTCAACGATCACGTCAACAGTGATATGTCGTATGAGAAATTTCTCACATTGTGTTCGACCTGTTGGAGTCGCGATTACGGTTTCTTAGTAATAGACAAGGATAGCTCTCTGAGGAACGGTCGTTATCGCAAAGGTTTCAACGAGTACGCCACGATCGAATGAACGGCCTTGTCAGGCCGGTAAGGTTTCGACCTTGCCGGTAAGGTTTCGGCCTTGTGAATGTCGATAATCATGCCGGTAAGGTTTCACGATCACGGCCTTGAGTGTCAGTTTGATACTGGAGCGCAGGCTGTTCGGATCACCGTGTCAGGTCGGTTAAAACCCGTGTCGGTTCGGGGAGAATACAGCATCGCAACAGGTCGGTTAAAAACCGTTCAATTCGGGGGAAAGCTGTTTTATACAGCATCGCGATGGATGAAAAATCGCTTCTGAAGAGGATCGCCAAGACGAGCGAGGTCATTCGCGACAAGCATCGTGCCTTGAAATCGGAGAAGGCGATAATGGAGAGCAGTTTGAATGAGACATTCAAGCCGATAGTCGAACCATTGAAGAAACTCGTTTCGCAAACGGAGGATAACACAAATAATAATAATAGTTCGTTTGTCAAATACAACGATAAATTGAAGAGGGGAGCCTATTTCACATCGACACCGCATAAACGAGCAAAGAATCTTAGTAGTAGTAATATTAGTGAAACTATTACGAATCCATTGGATTTCATGACCGACGACGACGACGAGTCTTCTATAACCGATCAACCGTCGCCCGATTCAAAAAAAAGTTTGCTAGAAAAATTAAATGTTGATGAAAAACAGGAACCAGGCTTGTTTCAACATGTCTTTCAACATATTCAATTACATCCGATCCCTGGCAAGTATATTAAATTACTTCTGACTGATAGGGATAACTTGATTGATCGTGCTTTTGGACCTCGTTATGAAGATGATCAACTGACGCTTGGTAAATGTAAATTTGAAATAAGTCATGAGGGAGATATTATTCTCGATAAGACGTTATACACCGGTACAATGGGTACTTATGAACTAATTTTCATGAGAGAACCCAATCGAGCCATTATAAAACCCGACGATTTGGAACAATACAAGAGTATTCTCAATCAAACTAAAGCGCATAAACTGTTAAACGATAGTCTAAAACAAATCAAAGGTAATAGAGGTGCTAAATATACAGAAATTATGAAACCATTGCTATTGGGAAAACCTATTTTACCGCCTTATCGGTTACCATCAACATCACGCGCAAGAAAATCGTCAACTTCTGACGCGTCAACATCGGGCGCAAGTAAACCGTCGGGCGCAAGTAAACCGTCGAGCGCAAGTAAACCGTCATCAGCATCATCGAAAAAAAAGGGTAAAGGTCTTATGCGTGTCACCGAGGGACCAATCAACTACGTACATTGGAACGATCCGAATGAATTGATCGAACGTTTGAGACTTTTGATCGCGTCGGTGGCTGCCGGTAATACGAGTCATCACAACGAGATACAGTCGATAATCGAGGAGTTGCGCGACGAGGATCTTATCGTATAAAGAAAGTTGCACGTTACACTCTTACCTCAGTGTAATATCAACGTCTTTCGGTAGTACGAGGTAAAAAAAAAAAAAAATAAATGTCTGACTCCTGCTGCTGTGAAATTTGCATTTGTTTAACATACATCGTAGACTGTATACTCTCGACATTACGAGCCATCAAAAAGAGGAATAATAACGAGGAACAGGAGACTGATTTTTGAAATGTCGATAAATAAATTTGGAATTGGACTGGATGGTGAGAGTAGGAAACACGAACCAAATTTAGAACATTTACTGCATGAATTCAAACAATATCTGACAATGACATTGAATAAACATAATGAACAATTTGAGAAAAAGATGGACCAAATTTTTCAAACAATTTGTGAAAAATTGGATGATAAAGTGAGTAAAAGAGATCTGGAAAGAGCAATACTTAGCAACACTTTTCATTAGGAATTTCTAAGAATCTGTCTATTTTTTTGAAAAAAAAAAAAAAAAAAAAAATGAGCAAAGAAAAGATACAGTTGGTGGAGGAGCTCCATGCACCGGCGAGGATAAATTTTCCACGCAGAAGAGTCATCGTGCGCGGCTTCGACGATCTCTGGCAGGCCGATCTTGTTGATATGCGCAATTACGTCGATGCAGGTTACCAGTACATTCTCACTGTAATCGATACCCTCTCAAAATACGCTTGGTCGGTGGCATTGAAGACCAAGAGCGGCGGAGAAGTGACGACGGCAATGACGAGAATCCTACTGAAGGACGGCAGATGTCCGAAAAATTTACAGACCGACAACGGCAAGGAGTTTTACAACAGTGACTTTCGGGCGTTGATGAAGAAACGCGGGATAAATCACTACTCGACCTACAGCGTGATGAAAGCGTCGATAGTCGAGCGCTGGAATCGTACGTTGAAGACGGAAATGTGGAAACGATTTACGTTGAACGGTAATTACAAGTGGCGCGCTATGCTGCAAGAGTTGGTGGACGCGTACAATGCGCGAAAGCATCGTACCACGGGAATGCGTCCCGTGGATGTGAAACCCGAGCATGCAGATAAGCTACTCAAGACAGTATACAGCCACATCAACGTCGCAGGTCGTGCCAAGTTCAAAGTCGGTGATTTCGTACGAATCAGTAAATACAAGCAGATGTTCGCCAAAGGCTACACGCCTAATTGGACTACCGAAATATTCGAGGTGGCGAAAGTGCAGAGGACCAATCCCGCTACGTATCTCCTCAAGGATTCCAGGGGTACGGAACTGTTGGGTGGATTTTACGAATACGAGCTTTCGAAAACCATCAATCCCGATGTGTATCTGGTGGAGAGAGTATTGCGTAGAAAGGGCGATAAAGTGTTCGTTAAGTGGCTGGGAATCGACAGGACGCACAATTCCTGGATAAATAAGAGCAATGTTTTATAATAACTTTTATTAAGATGTATCAAAATATAGAATAAATAAATAAATAAATAAATAAATAAACAAATTATTTTAGACTATAATGTCCCCAGGGTAGAGTCGCCGCGGTGCCGGGTGTAACGAAACGCTTGTCGTCGTACGGACTGAGGGCGACCTTTCTCTGACTGATCGAGAAAACCTGGTGCAGTCTCGATCGAATCAAATTTTGACTGCGAGACTGTACGGTGAAATTATCCAAGCAATCCTTGTAGTCGTCAAATGTTATATTTCTATCGATAACGTAACCTTTGACACCTTTGGCTTTTTTGGTAATTCTCGCACAGTCCTGCACCTTGAAAGTATACATTTTTGCCCTCAGTCCTACGAACTCGGTCATGACACGACCATTGTTCTCGTCCTTCATCAGACCGGGTATCTTTTTGTTGACGCGTGGCAAGTCATACCGATTATCGTCAGGATAATCGCTGGTGTCGAATCGCGCGAGATCGCGTTTCATGACCGAGTAAACGTCGTCGCACTCGACACTGTATATCAGACTGTCCGTGTCGGTATACATCGCTCTACATTTACCGCCGAATGTAGGAAGCATATAGTCATAGTGGAATTCATACAAGCAAATTTTTGAAATATCTAAAATACTCATTCCCACGTAAATGGGTTTATCAAATTTCGCGGACAATTTCGACAATTGAATCGCGACCAAATTCTCGTTGAAAATCGCGAGACTGTGAAAATTCGGTTTGGAAATCAGGCTTTCCGCCCCGTATCTTCCCTCCCACTTGGTTGCGAGCCTCACGTCAACTCTATTCCTCACGTTCTCCATTATTTTACCGAAAACCGCGTTGTTCATCAACTTGAAGAGATTCCTCTCAAATTCGTTGGTGGACGCGGTGCGCAAACGCGTGTTCAGCTCGATGTAATCGCGTAGCCAGGTGGACTGCTGAAACTTTAAACCGCGATGTATACGCTTCAGTACGAGTCCATTACGCATACATTGTTGCAGAGCGCGATAATGTATTACGTAACGGGTCTTATCGTTTAAAGTGGCCAGCAGCTTCTCCTGGCTCGCGCCCGGCGGCTTCTCGCGCACCATGCAGAACGGTAGGTCCGCGTGTTTGTCGTGAAGCTCGCGCGGATACTCCAAATCGACCTCCAAAATATAACCCTCGGGATGATCCGTGGGTATAGCGGAGACATCGAGATTGGCAGCGTCCTCGATCCATTGGAATCCATGGGTGGGCAGCGGCTGACACATTGCCCACCCATACAGATTGTTTACGTCGTAATACATGAGATATTTCGACGGTTCCGCCGGATCGTAGTCCCGCATATACCGATTGTTGGCCCTCTCGTAACGATGGGAGCACTGACTCAAACCACCGCGTATACCGCGCTCCACGAACAGCAACATATCCACGTCCGTGAAAAGCTCCAGCCTGATTCCCGTATGCTTCAACATCGCGTCCCAGGTGAAGCCCGGTAGCGTATAATAATGGGCTGTATCCAACTCATAATTTAGCATGCAACTATCGCGAAAACTTTCGAAAACATCGGTCAACAATAGGACATCGGTCTTCAGGTACAGGTCACTGTACTCCCCAAGTGTGCGCATGTGGAATTTGGTCCATACCTCTACGGCATGATTGTATGCTTCCTCGCTGATATCGCTGTCGGTCAGTCTGTTGCGAAACGACTGTCGCGGTGGTAAAGCCGTCTCTTCCAATCTAGCCGCGCTATCTATATAGTCGTAAGGAAAAATACCTTTCCTCGTAAGCAAATTCAACTGTTCGACGCTCAATTCCGAAAATTGTGACCTCAAATTTGTCAGCTGAGATTCCGCCAAGTACGAGCTCAATTTGTCCAAACTGGAGGCCATGAATTTGAACGAATCGATAAATCTCAGCCGTATATTATAATTTCGCAGATATTTGGTGAATGAAATGTATTTTTCCTTATGCACAGGCAGCAGATATACCGATCCCTCGTACAAATTAGCGATCGTCTCGAAAATGAAATGTGAATCATAGCCGGAAAAATTGTGGAAAATGACTGGAATGACATGCGAATCTTTGAAATTTAAATTACAATTATTGTGAGCCGGTCCTCTGTATCTGCCGGTCAGATGATCGTGATCGCGAATTCGTAGTTGATTCGGAAGAAACGGCTTTTTGCATATATGACAATTGGGATCATTATAGTGACGCGAACGTTCGCTAATACTAAGATTATGCATGGGCACGACAGTCCCCAGTTTCTCGCTCGCGATGCGCGCAATGACCTCGAGCTCGCGTACGAACCATTCGATGCAGTCGGCACCCCGATGAGCATCGTATTTCGAGAGTGATGCATCGCGAGCACTTTTTAAATAATAGCCTACACTCATAGGTTCATGCTTCTGATAAATATCACTACTGTTCGATTGTTCAACTTTTGATAATATGCACTCCAGATCCGCGTATACGACGAATGGCACTCGTTCCCCATTTTTGATGTTCTTGAAGGAAACCCAGCGATCCTCGGACTCTCTCGGTAACATCAATCGGAGATTATCGTTGAGCTGCGAGCAATCCTGCTCATGCGACTCCAGCCTCTCCACTGTGCGAAAGTAGTGGAGACATCTAAAAAAAAAAAAAAAAAAAAAAATAAATAAATAAAACATATGCAGTTATATTTGTATCATTATTAATACATACCGATCGCATATATAATGCGCATTTTTGCTCCTGGTGAATTGACTTCGCACCAATCTCGACAGATTCCTTATGCACATGAAATGTCCTGCCCCCTGTTCATCGTTGACGAGAAGAAGAAGATTAGCATGCCTCGATCTCTTCTTCTTCGTCACCTGAAGCGGTACGATTTTTGCGTCGATATTTGGCTCTTCATTCTCCAAGGTAAAGATGTTAACCGACACGTCATTATCCGTCTCGAATTTCGGAATCTGTTTTAGCGTAGTCGGAAAGGTTAGGCTACCGACGTCTAAAACCGTCCGAAAATGTGGATAAGAGGTCGTGCGCTTTGGATTAGCCGTAGGTTTTGCCGGATAGAGTGCCGCCGTCACGGACCACGCGAAACATGCATTATCACTGGTTTCTAAATTTATCAGAGCTTTCCTACTCGTGATAGCGGATGGTATATTAATTCTACAACCCGCGTGCAACGGGTTAAAACGATTAATGTTAACTATTAAATAATGAATTTTGTGCAAAGCCCATCCACTATCACGCTCTTGAAATTCACTTAATTTTTTCATTATAACGTCTAAAATGTTTTTCCTATACCAATCACTAAAATTATCAGTCTTATACAATGTAGCATTAGTCGTACTAATGTTTTTATCATCACTCTGGTCCTTAGAGATGAATTGTCCGTTAAATACACAATTAACCTTAACACTATTTGCACTAACAAATACCTTATCTATACGCGTACGCACTAATACTTCCGCGTCTACTAAAAAATCCTTAGGCTCTATATAATTACTATTAACTACCATGCCGCTGCATATTCGACTTCGAAACGCCGAATCAAGCTCCTCCCAGGTAAGTCCTTGTACGTCATTGCTACAACCAGCCCCTGATTTAATATAATTCAATTCCCTCTGCGCTCGTAGCAACAGACACTTTATACACGCGATTTCGGCAAAATTCTTCTGACGCGTTCCAACGGGTAAAGCTCGATCCGCGTTGCTAAATCGTCGAATATGCTCGCGACATTCCAGTACCCACGCATCGTACTCATTCGCACTATTAATTGTAAAAAATTTTCTTCGCAATTCAGTCGACATTTTATGTTTTTTCTTAAAGAAATGACTCTGTCATACGGTGAACAACAACAATAAATTAATAATTGCGAATGCGTCTCTCCCGAAGAGTAACGCTTATATATATATCGAATAGAGAATGGAAGTAGGGGTATCTACACATCCCATTGTTTCGTCCGAGATGCATACTGACATTGATATACATTGTTTTTTTTTCAGAAGTCTTTTATTCCTTTATATATTGATCATATACAGATTTCATAAAGTAAACATTTTGCAGTGAACATATACCATAATGATTCATACACTTGGGTAACGGTGGTTCGAAATTTTTACTCCATCCAAGACTAAATTTACCCCACTCACACTCCTTCGCATTGTATATATTTTCTAAGTTGCAAATTTTTCTCAACCAATCATATTTCTCCCGTCCTTTCACAAAAATCCAATCTTCATCGTACGACGTTACATACTTTCTTATTACATCTTTATGCTTGTAATAAGGTGAATGACCGTCGGTCCAATTGAATCCATGTCGATTAAAATAAAGCCAACTTTAAAAAAAAAAAAAATTATATACAAAACATTACATTCAAAAAAAAAAAAAATACTTACTCATTCTGTTCTCTCTCGAGATCGCTCAACCAAGCTTCTTGAAATGGTGGTGAAAATACATTGTGATACACTTCATTATCACGCAACACCGCAAATTCTTTAACTATAAAACTCTTGTCGGTCAATACAAAACCTTGAAAATCAACGAATGTCGGTGTCATTATCGTCGTCGTCAGTCGCTCGATGCAATACTGAACGATCTTTTTTTTGTTGCATTTAAGAAAATATTAAAATTTAATGTTTTTTTTTTTTTTTTTTTTTAGGAGGGGATATTTTCTAAGAATGGACTCCTTATCGAATGTAACTTTATTTTTTTCCCATTGTTAGTTTCTTCGGAAAAAAAAAAAAAAAATATCTTACGGAGATTAAGAAAGAATGGACTCCTTATCGAATGTAACTTTATATTTTAAAGAAACGATAAAGACTTTCTCTCTACGGAGATATTTCTTCGAATGTCTCATTTCAGTTTTTTTCTTCATCGAGAATAGCACGAGCGCAACAATGCATAGAATAACTCACATAATGGATATAGAAGCTTTCTTAGTTTATAAAAAAGAACTTAAATATAAAGATATAGCTATAATTGATTTAAAAAGTAACCAAATTTCTTACGCATCTTTTCGTTTGCGTGACAGTATGCAAAACCTTAGTGAGAAAGACAAAAAAACTGTGTGGTATTTGGTCAATATGGTGCATAGTATAAAATATAGTGATACGGGATTCGAGAAATACGAGCAAGAGGATGTGGAAGATTTTATTAGAGGTTGCCTAACGTGCGAGAATCCCGTAGTAGCCTACAAGGGAGGGAACATTGAAAAAAATCTATTGAATAGGATGAATGTGGATAATATCAATTTAGAAGTGTATGGTTGCCCTAAGTTTAAGGATTTAATTAAATTATATGATTTTGAAAAAACTCCGTGCAATTTACACGTTCGAGAGAAGAACTTGAACAATGAACGTATCCACTGTCCGTACGAGGAGGTGTCAGTTTTTGCCAAATGGATAAAAGCAAAAATGTAATTTTTACAAACTCATAGAGGGAGTGGAAAAAAAACTATATTGAGAAATAAATAGGGTAAAACAAATCCTCGCAGCCTCATTCAATCTTACAACATCGTCGGTGCTGGACATACAGTAAGAAAAAATGAGCTGCGAAAAGTGTAAATTAATCATGATTCAAGAGGATATTGTTCCTCTTCCACCCACTCCTCCCAGAGAATTGACAGAGGAAACCGTCAATCGAATTAACGATTTCTTCAATCGTTACTTCGAAGAGTATGAACGGAAACTGCATCATTATTTGCATAAAAACTGTAAGTATTTATTTAATAATATAATATTTTTACATTTCCATAATTATTATTATTATTATTATTATTATTATTTGTATATTTTTCTTAAAAAAAATAAAGTGAAGAAAGACGAAGAGACTGAGGAAGAAGATAAAGAGCAGAAAAAAAAAATAGAGGAGGAGGAGGAGGAGGAGGAGGAGGAAAAATATATTGAGACGAAGAAGGAAGAAGAAGAAGATAAAGAGCAGAAAAAAAAATAGAGGAGGAGGAGGAGGAGGAGGAGGAAAAAGATATTGAGACGAAGAAGGAAGAAGAAGATAAAGAGGAGGAAGAATGTAAGTATTAACTTTATCTTTTTTACCTTTTCATAATTATTACCTGTTTGTATTTTTAAATTAAAGTGAAGAAAGACGAAGAGAAACAGACCGTGGAAGATATTGAGTCAAAGGAGATGAAGAAGGAAGAAGAAGAAGAAGAGGAGAAAAAAATAGAGGAGGAGAAGGAGAAAAAAGTAGTGGAGGTGGAGGAGGAGGAGGAGGAAAAAGATATTGCGTCAAAGCAGACTAAGAAGGAAGAGGAACCACCACATTTCTTTTTCTTTTACTATTAAATTATTTTATAGAAACATATTCCTTTATCAAATAAATGGAAAAATATTATTATTATTTCTGTTATCATTAAATTAAAAACTACAACGATCGTTCAACCCCCCTCCCCCTGATCCTCAACCTTTGAATTACGCGAAAAAATGATTAAACAATATTATTATTATTATTATTATTATTATTAACGTTCGTCGTATCAGGTCTCTATTGAAATTCTCTTTGACTGCGTTCCGCTTCTCGGATAGGAGGCTAATACGTTTTGATAAAGAGTAGACTAATATGTATGTATTGATAAAGAAGAAGAAAGAAAGGTATCAGATTAACTACAAAATACGTGTGTAATCAGTAAGTTCATATTTCATTGGAAGATCGTTTTGCATCTGAGCGACTAGTGACGAAAAATCTTGAGATCATTTTAACGCTAGCAACGACAGTGACAATGTTCTGTGATACACCTAAAAAACGAGACATTTTTGAGGATAATCCTGATTTTGATGCCTTGATTGAAGACCTTGTGGGGATAATAAGTGAAATAGAGGAACAAATAGAGGAAGAGGACGAAGATTTGTTGAGGAATCCGGAGGATAATCCTGAATTTAGCGCCTTGGTTAAAGAACTTGTGGAAATAATGGGTGAAATGGAGGAAGAAGTGCAAGAGGACGAAGATTTGTTGGGTGACGATCCTGATTTGATAGTACTAGTTGAAAAACTAGTGGAGCTCAGAAATCGAATACAAGAAGGGCTACAGCAAGCGGAGCAAGAGCAGGTGGAATAAGAGGAAGAAGAAGAAGAAGAAGAGCATGAGGAGGAGGAGGAGGAGGAGGAGGAGGAAAACGAAGGAGAAGCAGCGAAAGCCTAAAAATCGCATTGTGATTTTTGTAAGTATATTTGCTTTGTTAAAAAAAAAAAAAAAAAAAAAAAAAAAAAATTGAGCTATTACTTTGCGATAAAGAAAAGTAACAACATTAATTCAAATATGTTTGAAGTGAGAAATATTGGGGGCTGCGCAATCTGAGACTTTCGTCACGGGGGAACACAAGTTACGAGCCTGAGGTACAACTTACTTCGACGATGAAAAGTACTATGGAGCCTAGCTGTCTCAATGCCGATTGTTTTCAATACCAATTGTTAAAAAAAAAAAAAAAAAAAAAAAAAAAATGTAATAATTGTAAATAATAAAGTGGGTTTTTATCAAAATCTACGTGTACTTATACGTTCCCTTAGTTTCTCTCTCTCTCTATTACGATCGGTAAGTAAAATTTAAACGTTCGAAAGTGTGACTGCATGAGAATGTAGCGGCGCGAAAGAAATTCAATATGTTTAGATTAAGATATGTAATTCAATCTAAAGTAGAGATAGCTAAAAATTAAGAGCAACCTAGACCTCAGTAGTGTTTCCCACAGTGAACGAAATGGATTCAAACCAACAGAAAAAAATCAGTTTGTCTGACGAAATGGATTCAAACCAAAAGAAAAAAATAAGTTTACCAGAAAAAAAATTTACATTAGAAGATATTGAAAAATGTGGAAAGCCTGTAGCTATTGTGAAGCCATTTAGAATTGTACAACAGCCAACACCGCAGGTAGTTGTGCCAAATAGATGGAGACTTCTGCAGCAGCAGGAGCAGCAACCACTTCGCAGACCTTTAAATGCACCGCTGCTGCCTGCTGCTGCTGCAGATGCTGGTGCTGCTGATGCTGATCATCAACCTGCGCCATTGTAAGTATAATTTCATTTAAAAAATAGCTTTTACTATTTTGAAAAAGAAGAAGAAGAGTAACAACATGTTTTCAAATATGTCTCAGGTGATTACGCAAACCACAATGGAAGTAAAAGCAGTAGCAACAAGCAGAATCCCACGAAGAAGAAGAAGAAGAAGAAGTTTGCAGTGTGTGTGTGTGTGTGTGTGTGTGTGCGTGTGTGTTTTAGTTAAAAACATGTATTTTAAATAATAAAGTGAGTTTTTTATACCGAAAGGCTTTTTTCCCATAATCTGCGTGTATTTACAATTAACCGTTCCCTTAATTCCTTTCATAAATAAAAAATTATTTTAAACAATATTTGTTCTCTCTCTCTCTCTTGTATGACTTAACGTAAGGGGGATGGGGGGCTCTCTCTCTCTCTCTCTCTCTCTTGTACGGATTAACGTAAGGGGGGCCACGTGTGTACCCTACGAGTTTAACGTCGGGGGAGGAGGATGCGCATGCGCACAACCGCTCGAGGAGAGGGGGCAATTCCCCTACTTCCCTTGCCCCCGCGGGACCCCGACCCCCTCGTCACCCGGTCATAGAATCCCCTTAGCTACTCTACTTATGTGCACTCATAGATACGGGAAGCGATGTAACTCTAATACGAGAAAGTACTTATATGAAAATCGGCCGACCTCAACTTAACGATGCACATTGTATTTTCACAGAGCTTGGTAACGCAGTAAAAAACCTATAGGAATCTGCTCAATAGATTTTAAAATTAAAAGTCAAATAAGTAGCGCTAGATTTTTTGTTGTACCGAATGACTCATTGAGCTATGAGATAATTTTAGGAGCTGAAGTTTTGTGTAAAACAGAAATATGTATAAAGCGAAGCTAAAACTACAATATCTCTACTTACGGAAGATGTAGGATTAAGTGATATTGACGAATCAGCTAAAGAAAAGATAGAATACGATATAAATATAAGTCAAGAAACGACACATTCAAATCAAATTGCTGAGATACGAGAATTAATGTTAATTGACTCTACGACGCCCAAAGTCGACGTATCGAGTAAATACAAAGAAAGAGTCGAGACATTAATCATGAAGTATAAACCGGAGAAGAAAGAAGAAACTAATATTAAAACGAAAATTGTATTGAAGAATACGGAACCGGTAGTACAACGGGTGCGAAGACTAGCTCCGAAAGAAAAAGAGATTTTGAAAAAACAAATAGAAGAATGGTTACAGGAAAAGATAATACAGCCAAGTAAAAGCGAATATGCTATTCCGGTAGTTATAGTTCCGAAAAAGAATGGGACTTATCGCGTCTGTGTTGATTATCGACAGTTGAATAGAAAAGTCGCTAAAGATAGATTCCCAATGACTATTATCGATGATTGTTTGGACGCCTTGGTTGATGCATGAATATTTTCAGTATTAGACCTTAAAAACGAATTTTTTCACGTGCCAATGGAAGAGAAATCAAGGGAATACACAGCATTCATAACACCTTTTGGACAGTATGAATTCCTGAAAACTCCATTTGGTTTATGCAATAGTCCAGCGAGTTTTGTCAGATTTATTAACGATGTATTTGGCGAATTCATTCAGAACGGTGTTGTGCTGACGAACATAAATGATCTTATTATTCCTGCGAGAGATGAGGAAGAAGCCTATGTAAAATTGCAAAAAAACTCTAGAAGTGGCCCCCAGTAATAATTTAAATATCAATTGCGAAAAATGTAAATTTCTCAAAAATAAGATAGCATTTTTAAGTCATGAAATAGCAGAAGGGTGCATTTATCCGTCACCAGAGAAAGTTAAGGCTGTACAGTGTTTTCCGGAACCAAGATCAAAGAAAGAAATACAAAGTTTCCTGGGACTGACCGGATACTTTAGAAAATTTATCAAGGGTTATGCGAAAATAGCACGACCCTTACCTGATGTACTAAAGACGAATCAAAATTTTATATTCGACAGAAATCAAAAGATCGCGTTTAATATGTTAAAAGACAAGCTAACAAGCGAACCTGTATTACGAATTTATGATCCGACATCAATCACAGAACTGCATACGGATGCGTGCAAAGAAGGGTTTGGAGCTGTTCTACTCCAAAAAAGAACACACGAGAAAGATCTACATGTGGTGCATTACATGAGTAGGAAGACTTCGGATGCAGAGAGTAAATTGCATTCTTATGAATTGGAAGTACCTGCTATCGCAAATGCAGTTAAGAAGTTTCGTACTTATCTGTTGGGAATATCCTTCAAGATTATTACCGATTGTGAGGCTTTCCAAAAAACATTACTAAAGAAGGATTTGCCGGCTAAAGTTTCCCGTTGGGCATTGACGCTAGAACAATTTACATATACGATAGAACACCGTAGAGGTAGTCAATTGAAGCATGCAGACGCATTAAGTAGACGACCAATCATGATAGTTGATACAAAACTAACTGAATTGATTAAAAAGGAACAAGAAAAAGAAGAACGGATGAGTGATTAAGCAACTTCTGGAAAAGGAACCATACGATAATTATTATCTGAAAAATGGTATTTTGTTCAAGCAACTGGGAAGATCTGACGCAGTTGTTATTCCAACGAGTATACAAATAGAATTAATCAAACAAATACATGAAAATGGACACTTCGGAAAGAGAAAAATGTTAGAAGAAATAAGAAAGGATTACTATATTCCCAAGTTGGAAGAAAAGATTACTAATGTCATTGAGTGTTGTATACCATGCATTATGGCTGAAAGAAAGAAAGGTAAAAAAGAAGGCGAATTGAATCCAATACCGAAGGGCGATACACCTTTAACGACATACGATGTGGATCATTCACGACCCATGGCAGCGACTTGTAAACTGTATAAGTATTTATTGGTAATATTCGATGATTTCTCGAAATTCGTTTGGATGTATCCAACCAAAACCACTAGTGCTAAAGAGACTATAGATAAGTTGAATGTGCAACAGCAAGTTTTTGGAAATCCTGCGCGAATGATAACAGACAGAGAGAGTGCATTTACTGCACATGAATTTAGTGAATATTGTTCGCAAGAAAATATTGAGCATATCACCATAGTAACTGGAGTTCCACGCGGCAACGGACAAGTTGAAAGCATCCATCGAAAAATTATACCTATGTTGACTATATTAGCAGAAGCCGATGTCACTAAATGGTATAAATTTACGTCCAGGATGCAACGAGCGATTAATAGTACCTTCCGAAGAAGCATTGGAATGAGTCCTTTTGAAGTTTTGACAAGTACCAAGTTGAAGCAACGAGAAGACCTGAAAATTAAGGAGATATTGGAACAAGAGAACTTGGAAGTATATTGTACCGATCGAGACGAATTAAGACGGTTGGCTAAGGGAAATATTATAAAAATCCAAGAAGAAAATAGGCGTACACATAATAAAAGTTGCAAACCAGCTACAATTTATCAGGAAGGCGATTTGGTCTTTATAAAACGTACTCAGTTCGGGCCAGAATTAAAAATCAAGAATAAGTTTTTAGGCCCGTATAAAGTTACTCAAGTCAAGCGAAATAATCGCTATGAAGTTTTAAAAATTGACGATAACACTGAAGGACCGAAGATTACTTCTACTGCTGCTGATTACATGAAACCCTATAGAATTTCTTCAGGGACCGAAGAATGAGCAGAAATGGCCGAATGTGGGATTTGAAAGACGTCTTAATAGTATAGTCGTTGTGTTATTTTACATTATGATACTAAGTTCTTTCTACGCGATGGTTGACTGTTTTGTTTATTTTCCGTGAATCCGTCGACCGTTGTAATTCAAAGAATTATATTGAGCGACGATCCCGCGAGAGCGCATAGGCGAGTTAGTTAGACTTGGACTACAGAGCGGCGAGCATCTAACCATTTTAATTTGTATCTTGCCCATAATATAATAAATAATTTTATTCTCGATCCTTGTTTGTTCACCTCTACATATATGTATAGGTGCTATTGTCAAATAACTCAAATTTCCTGTATTCAGCATTTAGAGAAAAGAACCTTGTATGTTATATGGTGGTTCTTAAAAAAGTTTCCTTTTTATTTTGATCTATCGACCAGAATATACAGTGGAAATAAATTAAAAAAAAATAATTCCCTTATATTACGCTCTAACCAAAATTTATAAATGCTTGAAACCGCCCCCCCCCCCCCACTTTCTTTTATCATTTAAACAAATTAAAGATTTTTACAAGAATAAAAAGTATTTTTTTAAAGTATGTTTTAGGTTAAAATAGTGTACAACTGTGCAAAACTGTCAAATGTGCATGCTATTATATATAGTAAATTTGAGTGTACTTTTGTTTACATACATAAAGAATATAGTATATGGTCATATAGCAACTTTAGGTTTAATTTTAAAGACATGGCAATGTTGATGTATTTAAAGAAATTTTTTTTTCTAATTTTCTACAAATATTATTAGTTTTCCCTTATAGCTTTCATCGCTTTTATAATTTTTGAAATAAGACCTAATTTATACAAAAGATTTATTTTATAATTCAATTAAAGAGAATAGAGAATAAAAAAGTGCAAAATCTCAATAAATCAAGAGACACGGTAGTGTCTTGATGGCAAGTACATAAAAGTAGAAAAAGTCATGCCTATACCGCCGTTGAGGCACTACTCTCTTATACAGCTAGTTGGGGCGTCCCAATTTTCAAACCGATTTTTTTTCGCGAATAATCCATTGCCATTATTTAAGTAAAGCTTTTTTTAAAATGGTTTTGAAAAAGCTTTCATTTGCGCCTAAAAACATCAAAATTGGTTCACGCTATCCAGAGATCTCATACTCAGTTAGCTATATATATATATATCGAAAATTAAGATTCTTCTTCATAATCTTCTTCTCCAGTCAGGATGTATGTATGTCTCGGGCTGAAGTTGGTCGCTAAAAAAAATGACGTCATTTTCACAACGCTTCCAACATAATAGACTCAACGACCAAACTATATATGGTTGTGAACTGTCAATTAAAATCGATATAATCGATAATTAATTCGGTGACTATATTGAACTGTGTAAATTGTAATGTGAGGTTATTCATCGTGTTGCGATATTGCATCTGTTAAATTTCTACAATCACAAATAAATTCAATTAACAGTGATTGAAGGATTCGCGAATTAGATAAGCATAACATTATATTTTAAAATGCAGGATGTAGTATACTTTGTGGTACTTTGTGGTACTTTGTGGTCTTTCTATTTCAGATTAAATCAAAACAGAACATTTTCATTTTCATTGATGACGATAGAGCTGACTGGATTAAATAAGATTAATATTTACAACTCTGTGCATATGAGAAGTATACTTTCAACATTAATGTGCATCGGTCATTATCAGGAGGATATTAATTGAAAGAAATTGTTAAGGTATTTAATAATCATATGCTAAACTTTCAGGTATTGAAATCATTAATCAAATGCATGTTTTGCTTTTTCTTTTCTTTAAACTGATATTGATTGTAACTATCCGATAGGTTATATAGATTGTCAAATAACTCCCTTCCGCTTGTTTTGTTATTTATTCAATGCTTTATAAAAAAACTTACTGGGATCGGATTTATTTCAAATATGCGCCGTTTTGTTCGATAATCTGTTGCCATCTAGACGGCAACTTCATAATACCCCTCTCGTAGAAGCCTCCCTCCTTATTTGCGAAAAACTCGGACAGCCACTTTTCACAAGCTTCTTTTGAATTTAACTTTACACTACCAAGGGCGTTCGCCATCGACAGGAACAGGTGATAATCGCTGGGCGCCATGTCTGGGCTATATGGTGGATGCAATAAAACCTCCCATCCGAGCTCTCGTAGCTTTTGACGCGTCATCAACGAAGAATGTGGTTTGGCCTTATCTTGGTGGAACACTACACCTTTCCTGTTGGCCAATTCAGGACGCTTCTGGTCGATCGCCTGCTTCAAGCGGTCCAATTGTTCGCAATAGATGGTTGAGTTAAGCGTTTGACCATATGGGAGCAACTAATAATGGATGATTCCCCTCCAATCCCACCAAACACACAGTAAAACCTTTCTGGCCGTCAATCCCGGCTTAGCCACAGTTTGAGACGATTCGTCGGCTTTTGACCACGACCGTTTTCGCTTAATGTTGTCGTAGGTAATCCACTTTTCATCACCAGTCACCATCCGCTTCAAAAATAGGTCGAGTTCGTTCCGTTTCAGCAGCATATCGCAGGCGTTGATTCGGTCCAGAAGGTTTTTTTGAGTCAAATCATGTGGCACCCAAACATCAAGCATTTTTTTGTATCCAGCCTTCCGCAGATAGTTTAAGATTGATTGATGACTCACTCCCATCTCCTGTGCGATGTCACGAGATGCCACATGCCTGTTTAAGGAGGTTGGGTACTAAATTAAAAATGATTAAAAACTTTTGAAACTTCTTTTAACTTATTGCTAAGTATAGAAAAAAGATTGTGTAAAAGTTTGAAAAGGATTGTCAATGTAGTTACCGAGAAAATCTATATCAAAGTAGTGCTCTTATATATGGGCTCTTATGGGCAAAAACTTAAACCTTACATCATTCTTAAATAATTTTGTTAAAAATGATAAACTGTTGAAAAGCAAAGTTGCAATAGAAACTTCAAGGATTTCTGAATGTTTAGAAAAAAAAATAAGGTATACTTACAATGTAGTTATATAGATAATTGAATTCAGAGAAAATATTTTCGTAATTATTGGACAAATGGCCGGCTAATGTAAAGAAACGTGGCAACGCTGAGGTGTCTGCTAGATCATGTAATGGACCGCGCAACTGGCTCGCGCATGTGAACTATTCAAACGGTGTGACGCGTTTGCTTCTGCTTATATATAAGATCAATTGTAATTTATGTTATATTTTTTATTTTATTCATGCAGTGCTTATTAAGACAAATATTTTTTATACAAAGCTCTTGTGTAATGCCATGATTATCAGGATTTGTTCTTTAAATAATATATTTATGAAATAATTTGTGTTGAATCACTTTGGTTTATTATAGAACTTCATACAAACTGAATTTAAAGCAAACAATAAATGAACATTATTTAAATAATTACTGACTACTCAATATTTGGTTAATTAAATTCTGAAACTAACATTTTGACTGTATATTTTTAAAATAATTTAAAATGCTCCTTATAATTTTCTTACTTTTTATTACTTGAGGTTTACCATTAGCTTTTTGTTCAAGTAAGTCTATCACACTCTGTTCATCTTTTTGGTACTCTTTTAATAATTTATCATAAGATATAGCTGCGAAAGCCATTTTTTTTATTATCGTTTTTGACACGACGCTAAAAAGGGGATTTAAACTTTGAATAAATATTTTACTATCTCTTTCCTTATCTATTTTTTGTATATAATAATCAACAGTCTTTACATTTTCGACTAATTCATCGTACGTAAAAAATTTGTTAACTAATTTTTCTAATAAGATAACGTCATATAATGCATCATGTGCATTCATAACAGGTACTAATTCTTTCAGGTTGTCTAATTCTTTAGCTAATGCAGTTAATGTTAATGTGTTTTTTCCTTTCTTCTCAGGAAAGCGTTTTTTGAATAGACTTAAAGTATCAACAAATCCTACAACAATTGTATTAAATTTTTCTATCAAAGAAGCTGATCTTAGTTTTAATAAAAGTCGAGGCACATCAAAATTACTGTTATGTGCGACAAGTATACAAGATTTGTATATTTTGCTTAAAAAAGTCAATAATTCATCTAAAACAATTTTCATAGGTAAAGACTGCACTCTTACTCCTCGTAGATACAACTCGTTATTTTCATTTGTCAAACCATGAACGGCTGATGCTTTAGAATTAATAATTTTAGAAGGTTAACGTAGCGATTAAAAACGGTAAGTTTATATTTCGAAGCAATTTGCAAAATATCATCTGTCATTGAAAAACCTCCAGTTTCAATATCAAATATAATTATTGCTAAGGGATTATCATTAATTTCATCATTTATTTCGTTGTTAACAGTTGCAATATCTGTAGGTATGTAAAACAATCCGATATTATTTTCATACATTTGTCCTTCTATGGCTTCACGTTTATTTTTTAATTGCGTACGATTTCTTTTGAGCGTATGACGATGTAATTTGAATCTTGGTGTTTTTGCTTTCTCAGCTCGTATTTTGCTGTATTTTGTAACCCTTTGAATATGTTTGGATAGATGGGACCCAGGACTGAAGCTACATTTATTCAATGTGTCTTGAACATATTGCTCTCCTCGATTCTTTTGTGCTACAGAACAAGCAACTCTATAATCATATGACTCGGAGCATTCATATGGAACACCTTTTGGAGCTTTTCTACATATAATATTATTTAAACTTTCGTTTCCTTGTGTCGAAGCGCAAGATACAAACGTCTCAGCATTTTCAGATAATTTATAAAATATATTCTTTAACTCTTCAAATAATATTTTATTTTTCAAACCCCCTATTACTTTACTGTGTTCATAATTTTCTTTGTTTTGTACATATCCGCACCATTCACCACAGTTATCATGCATATTAAATGCATGATAAGGAATATTTTTTATCGCTGCTGCCATTCCTGAGACTTTTCCCTGATGCTGAGCCATGGCATACGTGAAACATTTATGAAGATATTTAATCGTTTCCGATGTCATTTCCTTATCAGGATCTTTACTTTTGTCGAGTTTATACAATAAACTTTTTACACCCTTTGATGTGTGATTTTTATCAGACTGTTTTATGATGTCATGATTTGCAGCTTTTTTTATTGCACAAATACTAGTACTATCGTTATCTCCGATGAAAACTCCTACTTCAATATTTTTGTCTTTCAACGTTGTGCTTCGAGTGACTAGTTCTACAGCTACATCTGGCTCCATAGCTTTTGCTGTTCCATAATAATTCAATCGGCAATCATGATCCGATTTTGCATGCCCCTGATCGCACATTCTGCACTTTCTATTCCTTGTAGCATAATCAATAACTTTACCAGATTGACTACCAATAAGATGACCTACCCCACTCAAACTATCGTACTGATAACCTGAACCTCGTGTGTGCCAACCCATGTCGAAACTGGCAAAAACTCGAATTTTTTCATTATTATTTATGTCAGCAGTTAAAGATGGTGTACTACTATTTTCTGTGACCAATACTGATGGTAAACTAGTCGATGAAGCTGATGATACTGTAACTTGATTTTCTAGTTGCTTTTCTACTGAAGACACTGACTGTGTAATAGTTGACAAATCTACTGCTATGGGATTAATTTGTGCAATTGAATGGAGACATGTTGAACTTGGTGTGATGTTGGATAAAGGTGAATCAAATCTTTCAGGAGTAAGAAAAAGTAGAGGTATGGAGTCAGGTCTGTGAAAATAACAGAAAATGAAAATATAATTATATATATACTTGAAATTAACAAAATTATTTAAATATTTCATTAAATAATTATATTAACTGAAAAAACTGTAAAATGTATCAAACAATATTATATTACCATATGCCAGGTATAACCTGTCTTTGAAAGCCAAATTATAAGAATTTCAATTTTTGATTTACCGTAGACATACCTCATATTGAATCATCAAAGGCCTTTTTTGCTTTGATAGATCTACTTTTTTCAAATTTAATTCATTTTCAAATTCCCATAATTAGACCATGAATATATACATTTATAGTATATCAAAGCAAAAGTGTCCTTTAAGCTGTAATCTGAATTAATTCTACGGTGAGTGAAAAATTGAAAATCCTGAATTTTGGCTTTCGAAGATATAATATGTGTAGCATACCATATATGTAATAATTGTTTAACACTTTTTATAGTATTTGATTAGAATCGTTTATTCGAATAAACTAAAATCAATTATCTCAATACATTATCAGTCGTAAATACTTATTTTGTACACTAAGATTATAATATATATACATTAAAAATTAATTTATTTTAATTCATCTGTAGTTTTGGAATTTTAAAATTTATTAAGAGATTATGAGAGTTCAGTATCTAATTGTCTTATTCTTGACATGTTTCATTTTATATTAACTTACAAACGTTTTTTTAAATCTTCTAATTGAGATATCGTTAACTGCCTTTCCTCGTCACAGGCTTCTATGCAACTATCCTTGGCAACGCTCTCAACAACAGGTCCGATTTCTCGTTCATAATTTTTAAAAGTTTTGTTCGACATATTAGGTAGATTCATCACACTTAGAAATTTGTTTATTGATGTATACCCAAGTCCAGAATGGATGGCACCTAAAGAATAACGTTATTGAAATATATTATTTGTATGTAATTTTATTTACATTATACACAAATTGAAAGGTACGTACCAAGAACAGCTTTTGAATTAGTATCATATTTTTCATATAGACCTGATACTCCTTTGTGCACCTTGCTGGTTGGCACTACAGTTGTTGCAAGACATTTTGAACATCTCACTGTTAATAAAGATGCTAGGCCTTTTCGTACTTCTCTTTCCGTGTCGTCAAGAGAGAGAATTTCTTTACAAAATGAGCAATAGAGATGTTGTGCCATAACCTTTAATTCAACAATACGGCGTCCTTCAACGATGCACTCAGATTTATCAATTTCATCACACTGTATTTTTTTCTTTCTCCTGTTACCACTTTGTATCTGGCTCAATCGTCTTTTATATTGTTTTTCGGTCATGACTTTACCTTTATATCTGGGCAATCGCTGCATTTTCCTCAAATTTAAACACTGTTCAGTCGGTGCCAGTGTCGCCAATCTGACAGATGCACAAAATGAGTTGAAACAATGCGACGTTGCCAAACTTTCCAGATATTTCAAAGAACTTCAAATTAATAAAAATAAACTTTTATTCATATAAAACATGGATTATTTTATATTTAATATTTAAAAAAGATGTTTATACACGATTTGATTATAAACTGCCACGAAAAAAGCGTACTAAACAATATTAAATTTTTTTATCTAACGTTGGATACTATACTGAACGCCTGTGTATAAGCATAGACATACCCCTCTCACCGCTTACCCCGCTAGTGATATACCCAACCTCCTTAACTCAATGATTTCTTTGATTTTATCTGTGTTAGTCGTCACAGGTCTTCCGCCCGCTGGCTTATCCATGGTGTCGTTTTCACCGGCTCTGAATCGTCGAAACCATTCCGCCGCGGTTCGAAGCGATACAGCTCCATCCCCCAAAACACCATTAATCTCACGAAACGTTTCTCTAGCAGATTTGCCTTGTACGAAGAAAAACTTCAAACTAGCGCGAATTTCGGCGTTAGTGAACTCCATGTTTACACGTATATAACAGCTGAACGCAATATGCAATCTAATTATACTTAGCGGCGTTTTAAAGGTCATTTCAAGGGCTTTTAAATAATATATAATATCACTGGATAAGAGCTATGCAACACTTTGTACATAGCTGCGAATTTCAAAAAAACAAAAAAGCGGATGGAGTTATTTGACAATCATATACGAACAAATATTTCAGATTAAATTATGGCAATGCTTATTTGAAAGATATGAAACATTCCAAAGAATCTTCATTTACGTAAAATACAAGTTGACCAGTATTTGGATTTGAACAAATTATACGATAGTAGATGTTTACAAAAGATGCGAAGACAACCAAATATTACAGAAGTTAGGTCAACAAGCAATAAAGATAATAAAGATGGAGCAAAATCAAATACTGGTAAGTAACTGAGATGTTTCATGTTCCTTCAAATATTTATTTTCTTTGAAGATTAAGATTGTTAAATGATGAATTTGATTTTAGGCTTACTCATAGTGTTATCATTTAGTATTTTACAGTCACTGTGCAAGTGTATTATAGCAAATAGTAATACTTGTACTTTGACTTAAATACATTTGGTACAATAGAATTAAAAATCCAAGGAAGAAGGTTCGCTCACATACTGACTATTGAAGTTGAATCAAACATTGGACTTTTCATTCCTGCATTCTGGTATTTGAAACAGGCAAGGATGAAAGCATTGAAAGATTGACAAAGTAAGAGTAAGCCAATATTCAGAAAAACGTCATCCATTGCTCAGCCATATTTTAAAGATGAGATTCATTGGATGAAATTCTGTTAAATTAAGTTAATAACTTGATTGTTTTCCTTTGTTACCTATATGCTCGTATGCTAGGCCAAAGGCAGTATACTGGTCATTGGTATGGATAAAAAAATGCACGGTTGCACTCGATTGAAAGTCAGTCCAAAAATTAATGGTTTCCACTACATTTAGCAGCACCAGAAATCCGACCAGTTTCAACAGTGTATAGAAATTAGCGAAACGAACATCTGAGGACTCTAGCACAAGAAATATTATAAGGACGACTCGCCAATGTATATCCCATGCCGCCTTTGTCAAGAGTTACCAGCATAAATGTAACAATGATTGGTGCCAAAAAGAAACGTGGTATGCAAAACGATAATGTCAGCTTTGAATATATGCTTAATTGTAGCTTATTCAAAGCTTTGCGAATTGCTTTTCCAGTCATGCCCCTGTATCATCTCAAGCAGCTGATGGAGTTACTGAAGTTTCGCAAAGTCAGATGTTGGTAAAAAGTAAAATGTTGATTAACAAATGGAATGATTCATGTTTCTTTAAAATATTATTTTCTTTGAAGATTTGAGATATTTAAATGATGAATTTGATTTTAGGTTTACTCAGATGTTATCATTTAATATTTTACAGTCACTGTGCAAGTGTATTATAGCAAATAGTAATACTTGTGCTTCGACTTAAATACATTTGGTACAATAGAATTAAAAATCCAAGGAAGAAGGTTCGCTCACATACTGACTATTCGAGTTGAATCAACAATTGGGCTTTTCACTCCTGTATTCTGGTACTTGAAACAGACAAAGATGAAAGCATGAAAAGATTGGCAAAGTAAGAATAAGCCAATATTCAGAAAAACGTCATCAATTGCTCAGCCATAATTTAAGGATGACACTCATTGGATGAAATTCTGAAGAATTGAGTTAATAACTGTTAATTGTTTTCCTCTGTTACCTATGCTAGTATTCTAGGCCAAAGGCAGTATACTAGTCATTGGTATGGATGCAAAAATGCACGGTTACTGTTGGAGATCGGAGTGTAGGTACGAGCGGTCTGGGACTCTCAGGCCGTCTCGCTCCCGCTCACACTCTGTCTCTCTTGATCCTACCTCCAACAGAGGCCGATAGGTGGCCCACGGCGTAGAACTCTCTCTCGCTGTTATTATTTGGGTCTGTTGTACTTATCAATACCCAATAGTTCTGTGATAATTGCGGCTCGTTTCAGTCAGTCTAGGCTCTAGACTCTGTCAAACTTTTGTATGATTAGCAGCTTAGCCATTCATCCCTTCCTGCGACGCCACTAAGTCTCTTAGTACGCATTTTTGCTCCATTGTCGATTTCTTGGGCTCCAAGAAATCGTCTTCCTTTCTCTCTATCTTCGTTGCCTGGGAGTCTCAGGTACGGGGAATCCTGTCCGGGGACCTGGGGACCACAGGGTTGGGATTTCGTAGTTGTAACTTTGGGTGGATTATCAATTTGCGGCTCAGCCTCCTTTGGAGCACTTTTTGATTCTTTTGTATTTTTTTTCAGCTCAAATAAACTGATTTTACCAGATTTCCTGGGCGTTGTTTTTGTCACCCTGGAGCCTTCCTTCCTAGACCTCCTTGCGGATATCACCCAATCAACTTTCAAACAAATTTCTGGTCCTTCGAGCCGGATATAACCGGTACATATTCAATTGAGTTGAATTTTGATTGGTGATTCTTCGAGGTGACTGGGGGAGTGTCTCTGGTGGCAAAATGGTAACGCAGGAGGAAATACTCATGTGCGCAGGTCACGTTAGTCTTTATTGCTCAGAATTAGAACGGCTACTGGTCAACACCAAAAAGCGTGGTATAGGTAATTTTACCGTCCCTTATTTAAATGGTCGTCTGGCTAGTGCCAAGGAAATTCTCGCGAAAATACAAACGAATCATGTGACGATCACTAATCATTTATCGGAAAAAGATTTGCAATAGTTTAACTATACGACGCAGAATACTTATGAGCGAGCTATGACGGCGTATTTGACTGCGCAAGAATACATTTTAGAGCAAATCGAGAATTTAAGCGGTGAGTAAGTCGCTCCTGTCACTGCAGGGCGGACCCATGCTCCCTCGTTGAAACTTCCTAAGTTAGATTTACCCAAATTTAGTGGTGACTATTCTGAGTGGTCAACCTTCTATGACTCTTTCAAATCAATGATTCACGATAATTCGACATTACCAGGTGTTCAAAAGTTTCATTATTTAAAGGCATGTCTTCAAGGAGAAGCTAGCTCAGTAATTCGATCCTTAGCCGCCAGTAACGATAGTTACTTAACAGCATGGAATGCATTAGTGACTAGGTATACAAATGAACGAATTATTACGTCCAACCTTCTTAGCAAACTAACGCTCATTCCGAAAGTCTTCGCTGACAATCTCATGTCCATGAAAACACTACGCGATACAACTATAGTTGCGCTAGACTCGCTGAGGACATTAGGATATCCAGTTGATGGTTGGAGTGCCATATTGGTCCACATCCTCTCAAACAAGCTAGATCAAGTTATCACTGTGGAATGGGAGAAGGAAATAAGACGTGTATTGAAATATCCTTCTTTCACTCAGTTTTTAGAGTTCATCACCGAGCAGATTAATATGCTCGAATCTATTAGTAATAAATTCAAAGGTAGTAAACAAACTACTGATAAAACTTCTCGTCCTAAGTCGTTGAAATCACTCAACGTAATCGTGGATAAACCAAAATGCTTTTATTGCGACGCGGATCATCCTCTCTATCAATGCAACAGCTTTATTGCCTTGAATCCTCAAGCCAGATATAAAGCAGCGCAAAATAACTCACTTTGTAACAATTGCTTGAGACCTGGACATTCGATATCGTCTTGCCGAAGTAATTCTCGGTGTAAAAAATGTTCCAAGGCACATCATACGCTTTTGCATTTTGAGAAACAAGCTAATCCGACGCCTCAACGTAATTCATCTCAAGCTGCTTCACCCACGAGTCTTCAAACCATTGATCAGTCTTCGACTTCTGTTGTTGCTCATGTGAGTGCCATGGATGAACGCACGACACTCCTTGCTACTTTTCTCGCACGCGCTACAGCACCAAATGGCCGTCAAATTATGATTAGAGGCTTAGTCGACCCGGGCTCACAAACATTGTTCATGACGGAAAATCTAGCCCAGTTATTAAGAGTTACACGCCGCAAAGTTAATGCAACGATTTACGGAGTCACAGGAGGTGCGGTACGTAACGTCTCGAGCAAAGCTGAACTCATCTTACAGTCAGTCAAACACGATCAGGCCTCACTCAAGGTGACGGCATTAATTTTACCAAAAATCACGAATTATAGTCCTCGGTCGTATTCACCTCTTGAATTCCCTCAATTAGGTTCTCTGGACCTCGTGGACGAATATGCTTCTGTTAAAAATCCAATTGATATTTTAATTGGTGCAGATTATTGCCCTCAGCTTTTACTGAATCAAATAATTCATTCATCGAACCGTGCACTGATAGCACAAGATTCGTTATTTGGCTGGGTTGTGTATGGTACACTTACGTCGCACATGCATACTGCAACAGTAAACGTTCTTCATTGTTGTGACTTCGATAAAACACTTCGAGATTTTTGGGAGATTGAAGAAGTTACTAGCACCTATAGTTTGACCCCTGAAGATCAATTATGCGAGGACATTTTCGCGAGTAACGTTACTCAATTACCATCAGGCCGCTATCAGGTTGCATTGCCTTTCAAGACAGAGTTCTCCAAATCGGCACTGGGAGCCTCTCGCAGCATAGCCGAATCAGCTTTAAAGCGAGTTCTCTGTCGTATTAACAAATCTCCTGAGCAGTCCGAAAGCTATGCTAAATTCATTAGAGAATACGAGCAGCTAGGACATATGGAGAAGGTCACAACAAACGCGATTGACACAGACTCCTTGGTTTACCTGCCTCATCACGCAGTATTTAAGCTCGAAAATGGAAAGCAGAAAATACGTGTCGTATTTAACGCGTCCGCTAAAACTAAGAGTGGTCTATCACTCAACGACGTACTCTTAGTAGGGCCAAAACTACAAAAGGATATAACAGCCATTCTTATGAATTGGCGTGATTTTCGTTTTGTTGGTATAACAGATATTGTTAAAATGTTCCGCCAAATTCTAATTCGTCCGGAAGACAGAAAATTCCAATCTATAATTTGGAAAGATGATTCTGGTAATACTCAAGCATATCAATTGAACACGGTCACATACGGTACCGGACCTGCACCGTTTTTAGCTTCACGGGTAGTGCAGGAACTCGCAAATCAACACGGTGATGACTTCCCAGACGCGAAGTCCATCTTACTTCAATCAATCTATGTCGATGACATTCTTTTTGGAGCTAACAACCTTGCAGATTTACGCGATATCCAATCTCAATTAGTTCAGTTGTTGGATAAAGGTAAATTTGAGCTCAGTAAATGGGCCTTCAATTCAGCAAGCACAGCTCTCCAAGAAATTCCTAATGATTCTAGTAACGCTAATCTTAATTTTAATAGCGAAAATTTTAACGAAACTAGCAAAGTGCTGGGCATATCTTGGTATACCAGCTCTGATTCATTTCAGTTTATAATCTCGCCTTCTTCCATCACTAAGTTAACAAAGCGCATGTTACTCTCGGAAAACGCGAAGATTTACGATCCTTTAGGCTGGATCTCACCGTTCACCATTGTGTTAAAGCAAATAATGCAATCCACATGGTTGCTCAAACTTAATTGGGATGACGAGGTTCCCGAGCCTATCCAATCCAAATGGATGTCTTATTACTCGCAAATGTGCGAATTAACAAAAATCAATATCCCGCGCTGGAATGGTCAACTTAGTGCAGCAGATAAATTAGAACTCTATGGGTTCTGTGATGCTTCAAATGTATCCTATAGTGCTGTGGTGTATGCCAAATTCACCAATAGTGATAGTCAAACCTCAGTCAGCCTCGTAATGGCAAAAGTCAAAGTGCCCCCTCTTAAAGCAATTAGCATTGCTCGTCTTGAACTAGTGGCCGCTGCTTATTTGACTAAACTAATGCTTCATATCAAGTCATCACTTAAACGTTCAGTGCATGACATTTTTTGTTTTTCTGATTCACAAATCGTGCTGGCTTGGAGTGCACAACATTCGTCAAAATGGAAAGCTTTTGTAGCCAACCGAGTCGAATATATACAGTCAAGTCTACCAGAGGCTCATTGGTCTTATGTCAATACTAAGTCCAATCCTGCAGATCTCAACTCGCGAGGGATTAATCCAAGCCAATTAATACATTGTACGCTTTGGTGGGAAGGACCCTCTATAATTCGGGAAACGTCATCGGAAAATTCTCCTTTAATGTTTGAAACCAACGAGGAAATAAAGACCTCCTCGATATATACAAATCATGTCACACGCGATTTACCGTCATTTCTTCATAACTATTCGTCGTGGACAAAACTAATCCGTGTTGTTAGCTACGTGTTGCGATTTATAGATCGAGCGCGTAGAAAAAATGTTTGTCAACACGCTCACTTGTCAGCTCTCGAGCTACGCACTGCAACACTGCGTGTTGTGAAAATAATTCAAGCTGCTGCTTTCTTAAACGATATATTGACGTTGCAAGGCAAAAGGTCAGTTCCGTCAAGTTCTCGATTACTTTCTCTTGCACCATTTTTAGATGCGCAAGGAATTCTACGAGTAGGTGGGCGTCTGCAACACTCATTTTTGTCAGACAACCAAAAGCATCCCATTATTTTGCCAACTAATTATTTAACCGAGCTGCTCATTCGACATATACATATCACGACCTTGCACGGTGGCCTACAGCTTACGTTAACAGTATTGCGGTAAAAGTATTGGGTGATCAATGCACGAAACGCTGCGAAAAGCATAATACATAGGTGTGTCACTTGCGTTCGTCAGCGTGCCAAGCTAGGAACACAATTCATGGGATCTTTGCCTACTGCTCGAGTAAACCGTAGCCATCCGTTTGAACATACTGGCATTGATTACGCCGGGCCCTTCCTTGTAAAACTGCATCAAGGCCGAAACTCGAAATCAGTTAAGTGTTATATAGCTGTTTTTGTATGCATGGCTACTCGTGCCACCCATCTTGAGCTTGTCTCCAAATATGATACGGATGCATTTTTGGCAGCTCTAGCTCGTTTTACTTCACGTCGTGGTAAACCCGCGGTGATTTACTCTGATAACGGGTTAAATTTTCAAGGAGCAAATAAGGAATTGAAACTTGCATTCCAAGGCTCTCTGAAACATGTGCAATCTATAGATTTTGAACCTATACGCGAAATAGAATGGAAATTTATTCCCGTGGCCACTCCTTATTGGGGTGGATTGTGGGAGAGCGGGGTACGAAGCGTAAAACATCATCTAAAGCGTGTTCTTGGGACTTTTCTTCCTACGTTCGAGGAAATGACCACACTAATTTGTCGTATTGAAGCCTGTCTACACTCCAGACCTCTTTCTCGTTTACGCGATGACATTGAAAGTTTAGAATGTCTAACGCCAGGGCATTTCTTGGTTGGTCGCTCTTTACTCGCTCCACCCGAAATGTCCGTTCTAGATTTAAAGGAATCTACTCTAAATCGATGGCAGACAATCACTCGGATTACCGAGCTCTTTTGGCAAAAATGGTCGGGCGAATATCTGCAATCATTACAATCTCGTCCAAAATGGCAAATCAAAAATAACGATTTTCGTGAGGGTGACATCGTTATAATTAAGACTCCAAACGCTCCACCTTGCAAATGGAACTTAGGCCGAATTATTCGTTTAATAATCGGTTCAGACTCAGTAGCAAGAGTAGCTGTGGTTCAAACAGCGAATAAACAGATTCAACGCAGCCTAACCCAGCTGTGTAGGATCCCGGCATAAATACAAATATTGACAAACAATCCCAACGGCTTCTGATCTGCCGACTCGTACATCTCATCACCTTGACGCTTTACTTATTAAATCAGTACTCCTTAATCATGGCTAGTGACAAGGTACCTAATCTAGTCGGCAACGTCGAAATGTTCTTAAGTGAAGTTTGGGGCGAAGAAGCCAACGCGTCCGATGTACTGGACCTTTCCTTCAGTGACTTGAGTCTTTCGGACGATGCTCCTTGTGTTGATTCTCTGCTTGAACTTCCGGATTTGCTTGTGTCGACGAAGGAAGAAGAGGACTCCAGGATGCAGGTCATTTTGGATCCGCCTTGTCCACCTGAACCAGAATCAGCTGACGTGGTCATGGAACCTATAGCGGGACCTTCTTGTACACCAGCACCAGCAATTGATTTAGCTGTTTTATACGCGAGCAGTTGGGAGAATGGAATCCTGTATGATTCTACCGCAAAGGAGCTGGAGCGTACAGCAAAATACGTTACCGTATTGGCGTTCGGGCTCACACACCGTATACCATTGCATGCGGTCTTGAAATATCGGCAGTGGAAGTCTTGGGATCCTCAAGGAAAATTGCTCTTGCGTTGAACTCCAGCGTTAGAGCTGAAAACTGCCAAACTCATCATTAAGAAATGAGTTAGTCTGCGACCATTGGTGGACATTCGGAGCTTCGCTCAAAGGTTTTTTTTTTTTTCTTTTCCACCATGGTCTTTATTTACGGTGTTTCACCATTCCAAATTTTAGAACATCAGTTTAGTTTATTTCCAACATCTGCGAGATTCATCTGAATTGACGTGGGAACGTCAATGCGGGGGAGGATTTGTTGGAGATCGGAGTGTAGGTACGAGCGGTCTGGGACTCTCAGGCCGTCTCGCTCCCGCTCACACTCTGTCTCTCTTGATCCTACCTCCAACAGAGGCCGATAGGTGGCCCACGGCGTAGAACTCTCTCTCGCTGTTATTATTTTGGTCTGTTGTACATATCAATACCCAATAGTTCCGTGATAATTGCGGCTCGTTTCAGTCAGTCTAGGCTCTAGACTCTGTCAAACTTTTGTATGATTAGCAGCTTAGCCATTCCTCCCTTCCTGCGACGCCACTAAGTCTCTTAGTACGCATTTCTGCTCCATTGTCGATTTCTTGGGCTCCAAGAAATCGTCTTCCTTTCTCTCTATCTTCGTTGCCTGGTAGTCTCAGGTACGGGGAATCCTGTCCGGGGACCTGGGGACCACAGGGTTGGGATTTCGTAGTTGTAACTTTGGGTGGATTATCAATTTGCGGCTCAGCCTCCTTTGGAGCACTTTTTGATTCTTTTGTATTTTTTTTCAACTCAAATAAACTGATTTTACCAGATTTCCTGGGCGTTGTTTTTGTCACCCTGGAGCCTTCCTTCCTAGACCTCCTTGCGGATATCACCCAATCAACTTTCAAACAGTTACTCTCAATGGAAAGTCAGTCCAAAAACTAATTGTTTCGACTCCATTTTGCAGCACCTGAAATCCAACCAGTTTCAAGTGTGTAAAAATTTACGAACGAACATTTGAGGACTTTGGCACAGGAAATGTTATAACGACGACTCGCCAATGTATCTCCCATGTCACTTTTGTCAAGAGTTAGCAGCATAAACGTGACAATGGTTGGTACTAAAAAGAAACGGCGTATGCAAAACGACAATGTCAGCTTTGAATATATGCTTGATTGTAGCTTATTTGAAGCTTTACAAATTGCTTGTCCAGTCTTGCTCCTGTATCATCTCAAGCAGCTGATGGAGTTACTGAAGTTTGGCAAAGTTAGATGTTGGTAAAAAGTCCAATGTTCATAAACAAAAAATGTAAATTAATTAAAACATAAATTTAACTTCATTATTTTTATATGTTGAAAGTATGTTTATTGATTATGAAAAATTTAATCAAACTTTTATTATAGTGAAACTGAAAACATTAAAAAACTAGCCTGAGCATTAATTATGAAGTTCATTTATGCAAAATACATTAAAAATATCAATAAATTCAATGTGTTGACTATGATATTTTTCCAATATTAATATATGTTTTTTATTAGTTAACGGGATCCCTCACGCCTTCTTTATCGACAGTTAAAGTCAATAAACAATTAGTTTAATAAAATTCAAATGCGAAGCAAATTGAACAATCGGGCGTTTGTAGGACAATGTGCCAGTCCTAACGAGTCAAACGAACTTAAAAACACTCAAATTAGTTGAAAAATAACGCTGTACCATTGTGCCGCGTTCTTGAAGAGAGGTTACTTTTGGTTATTTCCACTTCAAGAACGCGGGACAGTGGTACAGCGTTATTCTTCATTCGATTTGAATTTTTTTAATCTCGATTGACTCGTTAAAATTGGCACCTTGTCATAAAGAAGCCCGTTTTTGCAATTTGCCTCGCATTTGACTTTTATTAAACGAATTGTTTATTCACTTGTACTGTCGGTAAAGCACGCGTGAGGGATCCCGTTAAGCGCTGCTGTTTCAAAAAATGAGAAAGGTGGAAATTTTCTTTAAATTCTGTAGAAATTAAAAAAATTATTTAATTTTTTAAATATCAAGTAACACAGTAGTGTTACGCGGCAAGTAATTTATATAGCCGCGCGACACTACCTACTTTTACGCCAAGTTTGACCAATTTTTTTTTTCGGTGGCTATATTTAGAAATTGATTAATTTTTTTAACATTCTAATAAAACTTTCATTATATAATTCGATCCTAAGTTTTCCAACGAGACTACAAACATTCAAATCGGTTCATGCAATGCAGAGATATTCAAATATGCATTTGCGCAACAGCCATCTTGGCTTGGCCGGAATTTTTCCCGACCAAAAATGTTACGACCGATCAAAATGTTCAGACCAGAGAATTGTTCCGACCGACTCGGATCTCTCACTCTATCACGTTAGAAGCGCCATCTCCTATCCTTATTGGACTATCGGGTTTAAAAAGCAGCATTATGGTGTATCAAAAGTTTTATCAAGATCTTATATTTCTTTGCTAGATATGATGATAAGGACTATTTAAGGTTAATAAATGATTGGAGATAACTGGTTCTTTAATATCGTTAATGTTTGAATACATTTTTAAAAGATTTCACTAGGGGGTAAGAACTCATTTCCATATTTAACTTTTATTAAAAATATATTATAGTAAAAGTGTAATTATTTTCAGTTAAAATAAGTGGCTGATAAGAATATTCCAAAAATAAAAACTACCCCATTCGATTTTGTGAAACACATGAGAAAAGATCCAATTACAAATGGGTAAGCATTTGCTATTTCTGATATATGTAAGCTATATTTGTTATAGGCTTTAACATACTATACAGAAATATCAGCTTTTAATACAAGATCTTATATTTCTTTTCTAGATATGATGATAAGGACTATTTAAGGTTAAAATGATTGGAGATAACTGGTTCTTTAATATCGTTAATGTTTGAATACATTTTTAAAAGATTTCAGTAGGAGGTAAGAATTCATTTTCTATATTTCACTTTTATTAAAAATATATTATAGTAAAAGTGTAATTACTTTCAGTTAAAATAAGTGGCGGATAAGAATATTCCAAAAATAAAAACTTCCCCATTCGATTTTGTGAAACACATGAGAAAAGATCCAATTACAAATGGGTAAGCATTTGCTATTTCTGATATATGTAAACTATATTTGTTATAGGCTTTAACATACTATACAGAAATATCAGCTTTTAATACAAGATCTTATATTTCTTTTCTAGATATGATGATAAGGACTATTTAAGGTTAAAATGATTGGAGATAACTGGTTCTTTAATATCGTTAATGTTTGAATACATTTTTAAAAGATTTCACTAGGAGGTAAGAACTCATTTCCATATTTAACTTATATTAAAAATATATTATAGTTAAAGTGCAATTACTTTCAGTTAAAATAAGTGGCTCATAAGAATATTCCAAAAATAAAAACTACCCCATTCGATTTTGTGAAACACATGAAAAAAGATCCAATTACAAATGGATAAGCATTTGCTATTTCTGATATATGTAAGCTATATTTGTTATAGGCTTTTACATACTATACAGAAACATCTGCTTTTAATATAAAAGGTTAATTGGACTATCAGGTTTAAAATGCAGCATTATGGTGTAACCCATTGGACTACCAGAAGTTTTAAAATGGAGCATTATGGTGTAACACATTGGACTACCAGAAGTTTTAAAATGGAGTATTATTGTGTATCAAAAGTTTTATCAAGATTATATTATATTTCTCTGCTAGATATGATGAAGTGTTAATTCTCGATTTGAGAAAACTAAGAAAATATCAGGTTCACTATCCATACAGCCGTCTTAATGGAGAAAGCTATAAACAAATGAAACTCTTCAAGGAGAAGTAAGTGAGTTTTATTACGTAGGACAGATGATTTAATAGAAAAGGTTAATTTTTCTTTCAACTCTATTTTAAAGATTGGTGTTGGTTAGTGAAAATTGAGCTTTAATGATGCGCATTACTACTGATGTAGTGGAAATAAGAGCCGAATATAGGTTAGCGTTTAATCTTAATGTGGAAAATGTAAATATACTAGGAGGAGAAGAAGTTAACAATAAAGAGAGGTTTATATGATTTTTTAAAATGGCAAAATCTTAGGAACAACTAAAAATTATAAAAAATTAGTTAATGTTTTACGTCTGGTCAGAAGAAAAGGTTTAATAAATGGCTTTGTTTCTATCTTTACACAGCATCAACATAGGTAATAGTTTACTCTTAATACTTCCATACATTTTCAAATTCATTAAATTACAAATTGTATAATTACTTATAGATGCGTTCAGATCAGCTGTGATGTTCAACGTTTATGTAGACAATATGTTATTGTAAAAATCTGTGAATCTCTTATGTAAAAAGAACGTATAAAGTTATTGGAATAAGGTGTAAGAACATTTGAAGACTTCTTACGAGACAGTAATTAATATAATTGTTTTTTTACTAATGAATTCCCTGCAATTGATATTAGATTTGTATATTTTTTCAAACTATTGAATATGTAGATGTAAATTGGTAGAATGACAGGTCAATTGATTTTAACAAAACTTGTATAAATAAAAAACAACTAAACTTGAAATAGAGTTATTTACTTTAATAGGAGTTTGCACAGGTTTTGTCTTATATACGCATTAAGATTAAAGTCCACAAAACACCTGTGCGAATGGGTAAACAAGCAATGAGTACTATAGGATATAATCAAGGTTATCATATTTATAGGCTATTGTATAATTGAATATAAACACAAGCATCTATGAATAAATTTTAATTTTATTTAATATTTACATTATTAATAATAGCCTCCTCTTCCTCTGCCGCCCCTTCCCCGCCGCTCAATCCTCTTCTGGCCTCTCTCAACATTGGCCCAAACCTTAGCGGCGTAAAATCCAAGGCCAGCCATCATCTTCCGATAATTATTGGCATCTTGCCGCTGTCGGGTAATGCGGCCTGCCCGGTAGTTCCTCCTCCTCCCTGAAAAAAAGAAAGACAGAATTAATTTAAAAGCTAAATATAAAAATGGTGTTATCTTATTTAATTATAAATGTGGACGAATATCATAGTACAAAATATTAGGGAAACTTACTGTGATAGGGGCGGTGGGGAGGCTGTTGCTCTCCATTATGGCCATTTTGTTGGCCTTCCTCCCCCGGAACGTCCATCATTTCATCGTTGTGTGGTGGTTGTTCCGGGGGAGGAGGTTGTTGCCGTCTTGAGGGTGGCTGCGGCTGGTGCCCCTGCTGGGGACCTCGCTGGGCAGGGGTAATCGCAGGAGATACCCCTGCCCGTGAGGTTGATGGGCGCTGGCCCGAAGGGTTGCTTTGGCATTGGGCCTGATTGTTGGCCTGGTTGGCTGCAATTGCTGCTTGCTGGTTATTCTGTTAACATAAAAAGTAAAACAAATATTTATTATATATTTATTAACATATATTTTATTATAAATTGTGTAAAGGAAATAGAAAATGAATACATTTTTACATATTTTCAATTACACGGATATACCTAAAAGATTACTTACAGCCATGGTGTCCTTACAATGGTTTTCGTTAGAATAAATTTGAACATCAAAAATGGTATATCACGAATATGTCGAAAATTAATTGGTATATAGATGTTATACGAATTGCTTAATTTCAGGTTTATTGGTATAATAGTCTTTGCGCATTATCCTGCGCTTTAATGACATTTGAGGATTTATAGCCAATCAGATTCCTTTATCGATAGATCAATCAATCAGATTAAAACTTTCTCTCATAATGTCGGTCATTTTGGACAAAGATATAGAACAAGTTCATTATGGTAATGTAGGTAATTGATGCTTTTGTTATCTCATCAAACTATTGTATACTTTCATTTATTGATCTATAATTGGTCAATTAGAATCAATTCAAATCGATATATGAAGTACGTTCAATTTTAGAATATACTTATGAAACAATGTTTTTTTTTATGTACACTTTAAATTTCTAACTGATCAATGTTTGATAGACCGGTAACGTAGGTATTTTGCCTACTCATATCAAGATTTAAAGAAAGCTGAAAATACTGAAATGGAGACTTTTTGACAGGAGAAACAGAGGTTAGTGTGAGTGGTTAGTGTTAGGAATAAACTGCAGAAGTAATCACCTGCAATGTAATTATACGCAAGATATGAGGAACAAATATCAGATAAGTATTTCGTATGTCATAAAAAATATATAATTATTTTACTTTAAAAGAGATTGATTCTTTGTATTATATATGTTACAGATTATTTCCTGAATCCTAATATATAGAAAGTGAGCAAAGACAATGGTGGTACCTAAATATTGGCTATACAATGGAGCATTATTATTGTAACATGGTTGTTTACTCCATACGGATGATGCATTATGGCAAGCTGTTATAAGCACTTGTGAGTGAACTGAAACGAAGCTATTTTAAAAGTTATGCATTAGCAGGACCAAAGGGATTATATATTTCTTCTAATACTGGTCAGGATCACTTTTATAAAAAATTATGGTTATTTATTTTGTTTACTTTCAGTTAATATTTCACAATGACGAGCTGTGGTTTGCCAAAAGTTGAAAATAAGGAGAGAGAAGAAAAGTTTGGATATGTCTATGTATTTTCTGGACTAAGTTAGTTAATTATTTTTATTCATATATTAATATAAGTGTTTCTTAAAATTTACTTTTATAGTAATATTTTATTTTTGATTTTAGTTGTGCCACCAGAAAAGATGTCTGATTCCCATATATAAGAGTTGATACGAGTGAGCTATTATGAATTAATAGAAGGAATTATTCGTTTAGGCGATATGGTTACCACATTCAAGAAACAATATATTTTTGGTTTTTATGAGTCAATCTTTCTTTTAAATTTTTTTGACCCACCTAAATACTTATTTACAAGGAAACCAGTGGTGTGACTGTAGAAGATCCAGTATTTAAAACAGGAAAGCCCTTACATGTTGAATTGTAGCCTAGTATTATTAGCAGCATTTTCAATGACATTACAGCGTCCACTCAAAGACATCAACAAGCTTACTAGCTCCATTTATATTCCTAAGTGTGTTAATGTGCCTTATTGGTCTCATACTACACATTCTGGGAATGCAATCCATTAAATATTAAAATGGTAGCCACGTCATTGGTGTTGATTTGGTTGGAATTATTCAGGAGAGCACACTGGTAAAGCATAGCATGTTACCTCTGCAGTAAATATTAAAGAACATTGAACGAGTGCTATGACAAGAAGTTATCTGAATTTGTCCTACTCACAACAAAAGTTATTCAGATTCTTCAGGAAGAATAGGATTTGTCTGCAATCAAGTCGTTAAAGGACGACTTCTTCCAACAAAACAAGTAATTTCAACGATAACGTTATTTTATTATCGTCTGACTGAGCTGTTAATTCTACGGCTTGCCTATCCATATTGTAAAAAGCGATTATATTTCGCAACATTCCTACGGTTTTATAATGTAGACAGAGATAATCATATGGCGTATAGCCAGAGAGAAAGAAGGAAATGGAATTTACTAATAAACATTAATAATTTGCAAGTTATACACTCGAATCATTCCAATTACCTGTTTTATTACAAAAAGTCGTCCTTTAACAGTTTGGTAACTTCCAGATTATTTTGCCTCTTTGAGCTAAGGAAGCTTTACCAACCAATTGCATGATTTCAGACAAATCCTGTTCTTCCTGAAGAATTTCATAAACTTTTGCTTTCAGTGGGACAATTTCAGGAATGCTTGTTGGATGTTTTCGTCACGGTGATAGAAGTCTGCTCAAAAAACCTTTGCATCACCGTCTTTCAAAGGTTCCTATGAGAAATAGATTGTTAGATAGAAATACCATACATAATAATCGTAAAATGCGATCATATTTCGCAACATTTGTACGTTTTTCGTCAAATGGACGGAAACGATCGTACGATGAGTAGGTAGAGAGAAAAAATAAAATAGAATTTACGAACAAACTCCTAATTTGCACGATATAAGCTCGAATCGTTGAAATTACTTATTTTTTGCAAGAAGTTGTCCTTTAACGACTTGATTGCATACAAATCCTATTCTTCTTGAAGAATCTGATTAACTTTTGCTGTGAGTAGGATAAATTGAGGAAATTTCTTGTCATAGAACTCGTTCAATCCTCTTCAATATTTACTGCCGAGGTAACATACTGTGCTTTACCAGTGTGGTCTCCTGAACAATTCCAAATAAATCAACATCAGTGATGTGGCTGCCACTTTTAACATTTAATGGATTGCGTTCCCAGGATGTGTAGTATGGGACAAGTAAGGCACATTAACACACTTTGGAATATAAATGGGGCTAGTAAGCTTGTTGATGTCTTTGAGTAGATGCTGTATGTCATTGAAAATGCTGCTAATAACACCAGGCTACAAATCAACGTGTAAGGGCTTTTCTGTTTTAAATACTGCATTTTCTACAGTTACACCGCTGGTTTCCTTGTAAATCTGTAATTAGTAAATAAGTATTTAGGTGGGTTAAAAAAATTTTAAAGAGAGATTGACTCATAAAAACCAAAAATATATTGTTTCCTGAATGTGGTAACCATATCGCCTAAACGAATAATTCCTACTATTAATTCATAATAGCCCACTCGTATCAACTCTTATATAGCTGAATCAGACATCTTTTCTGGTGGCACAACTAAAATCAAAAATAAAATATTACTATAAAGGTAAATTTTAAGAAATTATTGTATTAATATATGAATAAAAATAATTAACTAACTTAGTCCAGAAAATACATAGACATATCCAAACTTTTCTTCTCTCTCCTTATTTTCAACTTTTGGCAAACCACAGCTCGTCATTGTGAAATATTAATTGAAAGTAAACAAAATAAATAACCATAATTTTTTATAAAAGTGATCCTGACCAGTATTGGAAGAAATATATAATCCCTCTGGTCCTGCTAATGCATAACTTTTAAAATAGCTTCGTTTCAGTTCACTCACAAATGCTTATAACAGCTTGCCATAATGCATCATCCGTATGGAGTAAACAACCATGTTACAATAATAAAGCTCCATTGTATAGCCAATATCTAGGTACCACCATTGTCTTTGCTCACTTTATATATATTAGGATTCAGGAAATAATCTGTAACATATATAATACAAAGAATCAATCTCTTTTATAGTAAAATAATTATATACTTTTTATGACACACGAAATACTTATCTGATGTTTGTTCCTCATAACTTGCGTATAATTATATTGCAGATGATGGATGTTTACGTTCAGTGATCTGATTCGGGTTAGGGTTTACTACAGTCGCAGTAATACAACTTTCGAAAAAAACCCTAGATTAACCCGGATTTGGTGAGGAGGCTTCCGCGTGTGGATCTGATCGGGTCTGGGTTAAAGAGGTTAAGGTAGGACGTATTCCGACGTGATTGAAGTGTCAAAAACGGACAAGTGACCAATAGCAATAGGTTTTACCAACAAGTTAAAGGATTTCCATTTATTTGAACACTGCTTGCCATTAACTAAATATCCTTTTTTACCTAATTCTGCAGCAATTACCTCCCATAATTTTTTTTGACCAATATTTTTATTTTGTATTATGTTTTTATTTTTCCTTATATGTTCCAACAACAATTTTGTGCTTCCAATTGTCCAGGAATATTTATTCAGATCTGTCAAAAAAAAGAAAGTATTAATTAAAATATTTCCTTTTAATAAAGTCTAATGACATTAAGATTTAATAATTAATGCAAATACACTTTTTTCACTCCAATGTTTAGGGTTGTGCAGGAAATTAAAGTATAATTAATAAAACTGAATACTTTACTATTTTAGTATTCTGTACTACATTTAAACTTTACATACCTACATATCTATTGTGAGCGTAGTATTGATCCATCTTTATTTCTGAAAAAATTTAGTAATTAATTGCAAATATACAGAAAATTTATTGCCATTTAAATACAATCAAAATAAGATTAAGGTTATCATTTTAAATATAATTTATTTCTTCTTAATTTTTTATTTTTACCTGATGAAATTAAAAAACTACGTGATAAAATGTTAATAATAAAAGTTTATAACTAAGTTTACCTTTATTTGCTTATTGAAATTTTACCAATGCTGTTTTGAATTTCGATCACGTCTGAGTACGTCCTACCTTAATCCTCTTTAACCCGGATCCGATCAGATCCACTCGCGGAAGCCTCCTCACTAGACTCGGATCCATCTAGAGTTTTTTCGAAAGTTGCAGCTCTGAAACTGGGTCTAACCCTAACCCGCATCAGATCACTGAACGTAAGCATCCGATTACTTCTGCTGTTTATTCCTAACACTAACCAACACTGACCAACACTAACCACTGACAATTGCTGACAATAACCTATTCTCTTGTCAGTGGGTATTACTGGGTATTTCTTTTCTACGGATTGGATCGGATTGGATTGGCATTTGGTTACAGTCATGTAATCGTTAACGAAGAAACACTAGATTCCCTAGAGTGCGGCGTATCTATTTATTTCTGGTCGGATTGGATGGGATCGGATTAAGATGGCGGCGTCCATGGTCTGGTAGAGTGATGTGTCAAAATGACATTTAATATCAGTAAATGGAAGAACTGGAATATTAGCAATCAATCAATAATGAAGAGGTGCTCTCCAAGCGACAGAATACATTTATGCTGTTGTAATACACATTGATGCAGTTATTAATTCAGATGAGTATAAATTTAACTATTATGTATGTAAAATTTATTGGAGTACGAGATTCTTTGTGGTTTCTATGATTTTTACAGGTAGTTTTCGTTATCATAATCTTTGAGATGCTTATCAAATGAGGAAATGGATTAGCAAGGATATTTAGGAGGGATAAGAAATTAGACGAAAGGACTGCAATTTGAAGAAAAATGCAGGAATTATCCAACATTTGTTTATTTGAAGTTTAAGTGCAGCCTCCATTACATGAACTATATAATTATAGCTGATGGTTAATTTAAACTTGTTTAAATTAAACGATTCTAAAGATAAGAATCACTTTTTCTTATTAAATTAGTTTATATGTCTTAATCGATTGAAGGAAAGCTAATACAATAGTAGTAAAAGAACGGGATATATATAATGGATAATACGGTGCAATTAAATGGTGAGTAATATGTAGCTATATATTAAAAATTGGCAAATAGTTACTATAATAATATTCAATTTAAAGTTTTATCAAAGAAATAGATTTACCAAGAGGCTCACCGATATGTGGAATAATTAGTTTTTAATCAATTTCCTATATACTTCTTGGTTGTCAAATACCCGTAGAACAATTGCAACTTGTTTTGTAACTGATATGCAAAAACTTCCTTTTTGAACTAAGATTGGGCCAATGGTTGCAATTAATATTTCAAATGATTCTCTATTGACACGAAAATGAGATTTAAAATCTAAAAAAAAGCATAGAATTTCAAAATAATTTATAATATTAAATAGCTGATAACATATATTTTGTTACCTGTTAAGGACTAACGTAAGGCAATATTTGTAAAAAAATTTGGAATAAGGAAATGATTTAGCCTTGTTGTTTCTAATGATAACTCATCTTGCTCATCGATTGTATCAAAAATGAAACTAATTATAGCAGATGGATCCATAATCATCAGAATCTACAAATATTAAAGCAAAATTTATTATATTTATCTTATTAAGCATGTAAGAAAAATAGAATAAATACTTTATTATTTAATTTAAAATATTTCTTATATTTTAACTGCTACTGTATTAGTTTTCCTTTAATCGGTTAACAGTTGTGAACTAATTTAATAAGAAAATGTAATTCTTACTTTTAGGATCTGTTAATTTAAACAAATTTAAATTAACCATCAGCTATAATTATATAGTTCATGTAGTGGAGGCTGCACTTAAACTTCAAATAAACAAATGTTGGACAATTCCTGCATTTTTCTTTAAATTGCAGTCCTTTCGTCTAATTTCTTATCCCTCCTAGATATCCTTGCTAATCCTTTTTCCTCATTTGATAGGACTTTCAAAGATTGTGATAAAGAAAACTACCTGCAAAAATCATAGAAACCACAAAGAATCTCGTACTCCAATAAATTTTACTGTATATAATGGTTAAATTTATACTCATCTGAATTAATAACTGCATCAATGTGTATTAAGGCAGTATAAATATATTCTGTCGCTTTGAGAGCACCTCTTTATTATTGATTGATTGCTAATATTCCTGTTCTTCCATTTACTGATATTAAATGTCATTTTGACACATCACTCTAGCAGACCATAGACGCCGCCATCTTAATCCGATCCGATTTCATTCCGAGACCAGAAATAATAGATACGCCGCATTCTAGGGAATCTAGTGTTTTTTTGTTATCGGTTACATGACTCTGACCAAACGCCAATCCAATCCGATCCAATCCGCAGAAAATAAATGTCTCCATTTCAGCTTTCTACAATCTTGAGTACGCAAAATACCGACGTTACCGACATGACGTTACGACCATTTCTGCGGTTTGATTTATCGGACTTCAAATTATCGTTTTTCTGCGAAAATTTATTATACAGAGAATAAAACTATTTTAATATAGTAAAGAAAAAAATAAGACATTTTTATGTAATTTTACAATCTCTAAGTACGGAATTCATAGACGTCGCTCGAGCTACACTGATGTTTAAATAATACATTTTACGTAACATATACAGTAGTATATTTTAGCCTGATTTGAGTGCGAGTGGAGTTCGAGTGACGTCTATGAATTTGACCTTAAATTTATTTTCGTCTGTTGTTAAAACAATTTAGTTAATTTATTAATTAGAATATTATATTTATACTAATTTTTATATAACTGATATAAATAAATTGTATGTATTCATTAAAGATATTTAATGCATACTAAAAATGTAGGATTATTTCATGAGTTCATTATTACCTTTTTCATTTTTCCAGATTACCGAAAGAAACGTCTTGACCTGTTTCCTATTCTACTATCCTATCCAAAATTATATTTATTATGCAACTCTGAGTATTATATATTCATTGAGAGCATTATTGAAATTATTTGCTGTTCTTAGAAAAAGGATTTCTAATTTGAACGCAACCAAAGGCACAGTTCCAACTACTATATCATATCCTTCCGGTAGTTGTTCGAACGCCTCTATATATTTTACATTTTTATTGCAGTAATATTTTTGTTATAGTTATAATGGCATTACAACAATTATCCTTTCACGAAATTGAAATAATTCGAAAAGGAGAATGGCTAACAGATGCACATATGGATTATTTTGCATTGCTTTTAGAAAATTGTTCTAAATATAAACCACGTAATACGTGGAGAATTCAGCTGCCCAACACAATTGAACCGGTAGCTTGCAATAATAAACATATTCAAATACTTCATAGTGCACAAAAATTAAATACAAATATCGGTGGACATTGGGTATGTTCATTTTATAATGGTAAAGATATTTTTATTTATGATTCATTAAATTATAAGCAGCTACATGAACATCATAAAATATTTCTTGAAAAATTATTTCCATTTTATAATTTTGATAAAAACAAGTTTCAATTTCCGTTAGTGCAATCCCAGCCTAACTATAATGATTGTGGATTATTTGCAATTGCCTTTGCTATATCGCTTTTATATGGAAAAGAACCTGATAAGATATTGTATGATCATAAATTTATGCGTCAACATTTGATTCATATATTTGAAACAAATCAATTAGAACATTTTCCAATTATTATACGCCCCGATGACCAAATTAATATTATTTCTTTCGAGCAACTGCAAAAAGTTAAAAAATTAGCAGATCCAAAAAAAGCATTAATAAGAATGATACTGTATTACCAATGAAGAGAGCTATAATTATTAACGATTCAACAATTCAGGTAAATAATTCAAAGAATAATGAAAGTGATAAAATTTTCAACGAATCAATTTCTAAAGAAACAAACATAAATAAACATAAAGTTTATTACGAAAAACATAAGGACAAAATATTGTTGAAAAAAAAATATCGTTATGAGACAAATAACCCATATTAGATTCCACACAGCAAGAAAAATCTGATAAAAATCAAGTTAAATCAGATAATATATTATCGGTTGATGCATCAGCAATTATTGTCTCTGATTATTACAGCCAAGACAATATGTAAAATACAAATCGATCGAATATTCAACTAAAACGTCCAAAGGAGAAAGTAAGCGATAAAAGTTCTGACGATTCGACGCCTAAAATAAAAAGAATTAAAAAAAATAAAAATTATTATGAAAAACATAAGGCCAAAATACTATTGAAAAAGAAAGATCGCTATCATAAAAATAAACAAAACATACTAGATCTTATAGAACAGGAAACATCTAATAAGAAACAATTTAAATCTAATAATATATTATCGGTTGACGTATCAGCAATTAATGTCTCTCAAAATTACAAGACAGATAATATAAGAAATACAAATAAATTGAATATTCAGTTAAAACGTTCCAAGGAGTTAGTAACCGATAAAAGTTCTGATGATTCAATTCATAAAATAAAAAGAACGAAAAAACATAAAATTTATTATGAAAAACATAAGGAAAAAATACTATTGAAAAAGAGACATCATCGTGAAAAAAAGAAAAAAGCTATGTTAGACTCTACAGAAAAAAGGATTAAGAACAAAACATATTATGACAAATATAAGAACCAGATACTGTCGAAAAAGAAAGATTATTATAAAAAAAACAGACAAGCCATACTCGATTTTATAAAAAAGCGAAAATCATTAGAAAATCAATTTAATTCAAAATTAAAAATAAATACAACTAAAAATATTGTTTCTAAATACAAAAATATAATTGTTACTAATAATATCATTAAAATGAAACAAAATGTCGAAAAATATATTTCAAATATTACCAAAGATCTCGGCATACCATCAATAACCGAATGTAGACTAGAGGCTCAGCGTATAGTCAAATGGTGTATGCATATTAGGAAAATTCATATTACTCATATGCAGAAAGTTTTAAAACAAGTTAAGCAGAAAGCAGAAATATCAATAACGCGATATGATGAATTAAAAGAGAATGAGAGTGTCGAAAATATTGCTATTGCCTTATGTGGTAAGTCAAGGCATATTCCTTCTTCAGAACCATATTTCTATGAAACTGCTTATCTGCCTTATAATGATAAAAGTCCTATTATTATCAATATTGATGGTAAAGCTATGAATATTTTACCACTTATAGGAATAAATAAGAAAAATAAAAATAAAAAAATATGGGAATGCAGTTCCTTGTGTAAGATAAGAGATCTTAAGATGTTTCATATTCTAAAAGGATTTTATCAAGATTTGTTAAACTGTACATTAAGAAATTTAGGTCAGTTTTTCAATAAGACGCGCAAATGCTTAAATATAAGTGAATATCAAAAACAAGGTGGAAAATTGGGTCATCCACACATTTGTTATATAGATTATAATAATTGTAAATCTAAATTTCTTATAATTGAAAAATTAACATCACATTTCATTGAAATAAGATATATAAAACGATTGATTTACGATTTAATGAATGTGGATAAAAATATACGTCGAATAGATGATGCTTTCGAAAAAAATGATGTCGTTAAGCTTAGTGAAATAGCGAAAGAAGCTCAACAAAATGCACTTGATATTTATAAACAAGGTAATCCTGAAATATGTTTGAATGAAGATGACATACAATCAATGTACCAATTAGCTTTTAGAGCTTTCACAAAGCAATCAATTGATTTACCTAAATTACCCTGTATTTCTTGTGAAAAACTTTGTTTTGAGAAACAGGGAAAAATGATTCAATTATTGAAAAAAAATCACTCCGCTAAAATTTGGAGTAATTTTTTGGATCACATAAAATATAAAAGAAATGAAAACTGTTTTATTTGTACATATTGTAGTACAAAATTTAAACAAAATATGATGCCCCCTACTTGTATCTTAAACAAATTAGAAGTACACCAAGTACCTGAGGAAATAGAATTTTTAAATAATTATGAACGATTACTTATTCAAAGAGCAAAGGCATTTCAGACAGTCATAAAAATGGGAGCAGTAGCGAATAAAAAGCTACCATTTAAGCATATGGTGCCAAAAGTTAAAGGTAGAACGTTTCACTTACCTCTGCCTATTGAAGAAACTTTAAAGAAAATTTGTCCGTCAAAAAATCCAATTAATTTAAACCACGAATTATATATTATGGTACGGGGAATTCCAACAAAATCAAAAGTAGTATGGGAAAATTTGGTTGATTTAAAAAAGGTATGGAATGCTCTATTATGGTTAAAAGAAAATAATCCAATATATAAAGAAATAATTATTCCAGAATCTCCTCAAAAATTGCTATCAACTCCTGATTTACAGGATACCGAATTTCAATTTAAAAGCGATAACTGTGCTGATCCTGATGATCCAGACGATCCAGACAAATTTTCGTCTGATGATTTAAAGTATTATAAAAATTTAGATAATCCAGACAATCTAGATGATCCAGATGAATTTCCAGATAAAAATAATGAAAATAATAAAAACCAGAATCCGGCTTTGTTAACACAAATGTTGGAGTCTGATTCGTATTACGAACAATTCACAATTTATCCTATGTACGAAAAGAGAAATAATGAAACATCTACTTCTTTGTACCAAATGTTGAAAGTACAAGATTGTCCACTAGATAATCGAAGTCATGATTTGGATGTGAAATGCTTCCCTGATCTTTATCCATATGGCATAAATGGTCAACATGAAGATCGATCTGTTCGACTAACTAATTTTGAATTTATAAAATCGAGATTGATGTCCAAACATCCACAATTTAGATTAAATATACAATATATATTTTACTTGTTGCATGATAACAATATGAGACAATTAAATGCTGGTATTTTTCATAAAATGAATGTTACTAATCCCCGTGAAAAATATACAGCTGCTACTTATTTAGAAAAATTGAATAAAGAGCAGCTTGAAACAAATTTAAATACTATATTTGCTAGATTACGAAACACTGCGCAATATTGGAGTATTCCTAGAAATATGTTAAGATGTATGATATTTTATTACGGACCTGCAACTTGGTTTCTCACTCTCAGCCCTAGTGAATGGCTATGGACGGATATGATAGAATATCTTCGTCATGTAAATAATCCTACGGCAGAAAAAATGTCGGCAAATGAGCTAATTGCTTCTGATCCTATATCAGTTTCGAGATTTATAAAAAATAAATTTGATGCCATGATTAAATTTATCACGTCACCAGATAATCCAATTGGAGAAGTAACTCACTACTTTATACGACGTGAATATCAAGGAAGAGGTACACAACATATTCATTGCTTAATTTGGATAAAAGATGCTCCAATTATTGGTAAATCTACGAATCAAGAAGTATCAGCTTTTATTTTAAAATATATAACATGCAGATTACCATTAAAAACAGTTTCTTCAGAATTGTATAGACGTGTAAATACTCATCAAAGACATACGCACAACAATTATTGCTTACGATATAAGAAAAATAAATCAAGTCATAATAAAGTTTGCAGATTTGGTTTTTCACGACCTGTAACAAATACTTTAAAAATGAGGGATGTTGCTATATCCATTTCTAGCAGGAAAAAATTGAATACAAAAAAAAGATTGTATGACCTCCCACGATCTGGAAAAGAAATTAATATCAATGATTATAATCCCGCTAATCTTACAGCTTGGGAAGGAAACATGGACATTCAGTTTGTTGGAGAAAAATCTACACTTTCAACTTGGTATGCAACCAAGTATGTGTCAAAATCTGAAAAATGTAATTTTACAGATTTATTAGATGTTGTTAATTCTACGAAAAGCTTACGCAGTAATCTGTGGAATATTGGGATGCGTATGTTAAATCACAGAGAATGTGGAGCTCTTGAAGCTGCGGATAGCCTTTTAGGCATCCCACTATATTTTACGGTCCCAAATACCACTATCAAGTGGCTCGATGTAAATATAATTAGAAGTAGAAAGCTTAAAACATGTAAAGAAATTGAATCTTTAGATGATGATTCAACTGAAATATTTTGTCCTTCAATAATCGATAATTATTATCCCATAAGGCCAAAACAATTAGATTCTATGTGTCTTTACGATTTTGCTCAATGGTATGATATCATTAAAGATGAACCGAAAAGGAGTACAGCTGAATATTACCCAATTGGAAAATCATTATTTGTGAAGAAACGATCTCGTCCTGCCCTCATTAATCATTTTAACTACAGTGTTCATACCCAGCCTGAAAAATATTACTATGCACTGTTATTACTGCTTAAACATTGGAGAGATATTAATGAATTAAAGAATGGACGTGAAACTTATGCAGAAGCATTTCTATCTTTACAATCTGAGCTTACCAAAGCACTTGAGTATCATGAGCGTATTGAAGATATTCAAAAAGGTTTGGATCATATAAAACAATTTGTTGCTCAGCAAATAGACGAAGATGAGAAAAAGGAAGAAGTAAATGAATCAAATGAAATAGAATGCGTACCAGTGGAAGCAATGTGTGCTATGAAAGATTTCCAAGATGTTGAAAATAAGCAAAATGAAATCCTTAATATTGCACAAATGATATCGGAACTGAATACTGATCAAAAACGAGTATTTGATAAGGTAACTGAAGCCCTCACGTCAAATAATAACATACTTCGACAGTATGTCAGTGGTGAGGGTGGTACCGGAAAAAGTTTTCTTATAAAAACTATAAGATGTTGGACGAAACAAGTATTAGAAAAAGATACAGCCGTTACAGCTCCAACTGGAATAGCTGCTTTCAATATTGATGGTCTCACGATTCATCGATTATTTCAATTACCAGTTGAGCATGGACATACTGCAAAATATTCGAATCAGTCCGATCAAGTTCTTAAAATTGTTCGGAATGAATTGAAAAATGTTACTTTCATAATTATTGATGAAATCTCAATGATATCCAATATTATATTCATGTATATACATCTTAGACTAACAGCAATTTTTAATACAGAGGATTGCGAAGATGGATGGTTTGGTAACAAACATATTTTATTATTTGGTGATCTATTGCAACTTCCACCTGTTCACGAGGATCCTGCATTCATTAAATTGTCAAACGATAAGATATTAAACCATATTGGAGCTATAGGTACAGCTGATCTATGGGCAGCTTTATTCACTTATGATGAGTTGAGAATCAATATGAGACAAAAGGAAGACCTCTCCTACAAAGAAATTTTATCAAGAATTCGTGTAGGGATAGTGCTTGACACAGACACAGCAATTTTAGCATCAAGAATGATAAAATTAAATGGTACAGATTATAATGTTAGAATATATGAGCTGTGCGATTATATATCACAATTACCGACCGATACAGTATGTCTATTCGCTACTTGTGAAAAATGTGATTTTCTAAATACAACAATGCTTAAAAATATTTCCTCTGAGGAAATAAAACTTATTGCAAAGGACTCTATAGATTGTCCTTCATATTTAAGGAAAAAAACTGAACAAGTATTAAGTAAAAACGATGAAACGGATGAGGATAGCACAAGAACTGCTGGATTAGGAAGGGTAATAACAGTTAAAATTGGTGCTAAAATAATGATTAGAAGAAATATTGATGTCAGTTTGGGTCTTGTTAATGGTACGATGGCTACTGTTGTATCAGTAAAAAGATCTGTTGACAATAATCAAAACGATGTGGAATCAATTAATGTGCGTTTATCTGATGGAATTGAGCATACAATAGAACGTTTAAGTGCAAAGTTCGAAATAATGGACAGAGTATACGTAATACGGAAGCTATTTCCTATAAGCCTTAGTTACGGTATGACAATTCATAAAAGTCAAGGTTTGAGTTTGAAAAATGCAATTGTCGATGTTGGTAATTCAATATTTACTTGTGGCCAAACCTATGTTGCTCTTTCACGAGTAACTTCTTTAGAAGGATTATATATTATTAATTACGATCCAGCATCTGTGAAAGCAAGTGAAGTAGCTATATTAGAATATAATAGATTACGAAAAGAGTACAGGCCAGATCTTGTACCCTATAATGTTTCAAAAAAACGAAATCAAAAAGTGCCTGATACAGTGTGGGAATTACCAAAAGAAATATTCAAATGTCAAATAGAAGAGATGGACGAAGTACTTGGAAATGACTGGAATATAAGGGGAATAAATAAAAATGATAATATTTCTTCATATGCAAATGCAGTTATACAATGTATTTTAAATTGCTCTTCGATTAGAAATGTATTATTTCGTATAGAAGCAGACAATGTTCTAAAATCATTTATCCATGCTTATAGAGGTATTGATGATAAAACTTTGGAGAATATTGATGTTCGACGATATGTTGGAAACCAATTTGTTGAAAAACGGCAGCATGATGCGAGTGATTTTATCACTGCTCTATGTAACAAATTAAACTGTTTGAATCGTCTTGTGGAACATTATATAACAACTGTTAAATGTGTTTTATGCGGTCATACAGATATTACTCAATCTGGTAATAATATTTTGTTACTCACATTACCTGATGGTATGAAAAATTTGTTAATTTCAAAAAAATTACAGAAATATAATACTTGGAGCATGAAAGAAATTATTCAAAGCAACTTCTCTAAATGGTATAACGGGGATTCTTGGGACCCCCATTATAAGTGGGAGTTTTAGTTATAATGCGTTTACTTCACCAATCGACAGGCCCTCCCTCCTTGCTCAACCCGCTATACCCTCTCGATAGTAACAATATTTTACTCTGTGGACTAATCCACTCTAAATTTGTATAGAGTCAGCACCTATGTGCCACTTATTATTTGTTGTTTATTATGTAAGGTCGTGGGAATGAAGGAATGTGAGGGAACGACTCGAGGAGTGAGGGGGATAAGCGCCGGGAGCATAAAGCAATAGGGAGGAAAGACTAGGCACTATCCTGGGCCCAAACCCGGAGGTAAGCAGAAAGAGGAAGAGAAAGGCAGAGAGAGAGAGAGTGATTTGGATCGAAGAGAGAGACGGAAAAGTACCTCTCCCCGGAGCCCTCCTCAGCCGCCAACGCCCCGAGGAGTCTCCATGCTTATCTGCGCAGGAGGCGATCGCACCTTACGCGGTAAGGCCTCGCTGTAATGGAGGGGAGATAGAATACGTGACGTCGATTACTCACGTGACTCTATGTGGCCAATTACGCCAAAAATAAGGAAAGAAGTAGTGGTAAAGGGGAGGCGGAGAGGAGCCGGGAAATAAAAGAGGGAAAAGCGTCGAGAGAGGAAGCAGAGAAGCAGAGAGTGAGAGTCGGTGTGGAGAGAGTTGAAGGAAGGATTCTGGCCGGACAGCAAGGGGCGATAAAGGCCCAGAAAGAGAGTCCAGTAGTAGTGGTAGCTAGGGGGTTATTGTGACACGGTGGTGAGGGGAGTGCGGGTGTGCGGGGGGGAAGTGTCTTGGGTTCCTGTGACATGGAGGTGGGGGGGGGGGGGGTGCGGGTGTGCGGGGGGAAGTGTCTTCTTAAGAGCTAGGGTTTATTGGGTGATGAGGAGGGTGCGGGTGTGCGGAGGAAATGCTTTGGTTATGGGGAGTGAGAGAGAGAGAGATCCCTCTCACCCTCTCTTTCTCTCTTAGAGTCTCTCACCCCTCTCCCATCAGCCTAGGGCCCGGATGGTTAATTATCCTACGGGTCCACTAGTTCTCTAAGGCTTACCCCCTCTCCCATGTCACTAGGGTCCGGATGGTTAGTTATCCTACGTGTCCACCAGTTCCCTAAGGGTTACCCCTCTCCCATCACCCTAGGGCTCGGATGGTTAGTTATCCTGACAGTTACCCAGAGAACTTTTTTTTGTATTTTAGTTGGTGGAGGAAAAAGTTTCTTTTTTCTCCACTAGGTGGCGATCACGAAAATTACTGGGGCAGCTACACCGCTAGGGGTCCTAAGCATCTTACGGGCTGCCATTTTTGTTTTCTTAGTCCTGCCCTCGGAGGGTCTTTTCTCCCTCCACATACTTATCCTAGACCCTCCCACTATTTTCCTACTATGGACCCGCCATTTAACTTGATTTCACATTTAACCATTTTTCTTCCCTCTCAACCTACCTCTACACCATTGAAGGGTCTTTTTCCCTCCATATACCCATTCTATTCCCTCCTACTATTTTCCTCCTTGGGTCCTTCTTTTAATTTCACATTATACCTTTCTTGAACCTTGGGTACAGATTCCTTTTTTCTTATACAAGCTGTCGATAAATATAAAGTGAAAAAATATGCAGTATCAAGTGATTATTAATTTAGCGTATAGACAGAATTCTCCAGTAATTCATATAATTACAAGAATAATAGATGAAATTATGCAAAATTTATCACGAGCGGTAAATGAAGAAACAATCGAGACGCATGGAATGGAGTATGAAAATAGTAAGTTATTATGAATGAGATTGCATCATACATATTTCTAAAATCTGATGATTTTTTACAGTAACACGCTGTATACAACTGTTGATGAGAGGTATCAGAATGATTGAGATAGAGGCAGAGATAATTCCGCAGGAAGAGGAGGAGGAGCAGGAGGAGGAAGAGGATGAGGATGAGACAACGATGGAGGTAGCAAGGGCAGAAGAATAGCTTGATATTTTAAAATATTATATGTTAAAACTCTTTTTAGTTATATATATATATATATATATATATATTGAATAAAAGTATTATATGTTAAATCTTTTGAATATTGAATAAAAATTACTGTAAGCATATTATAAGTGAATAGATTATTCATTACATCTTCCTGTAAGCATGCTCTACATGTCACATAGTTAACAGACATTATTTTTCCTTTTGCGAAACAATGGAGAGTGAAATTCTAGGGACCACCCAATGTTCCTCCTATGAGCTTTCCCAGGGCTCTCTAAAACTGACCCGATACCTTCTGCCCATATTTTACTCTCTCAACCAGTCTCTAGCTATTTTTTTCGAGACTTTTCTCACAAACAGGTCAGATAAATGAGCCCACGTGCTAAACAGAGTCACAGTGTGAAGTAAGATAGTCAAGAAGCCATTGATGCGCTCGATACTTTCTGACCATATTTTACCCTCTAAACCAGCCTCTAGCTATTTTTTCGTGACTTTTCCTCCCTCAAGCAGACCAGACAAATCATTCAGCCTCTAGCTATTTTTTTCTCAAGACTTTTCTCACAAGCAGAGCAGACAAATGATCCCACGTGCTAAACAGAGTCACAGTGTGACGTAAGATTGTCGAAAAGCCATTGATGCGCTCGTAAATTTTAAGCTGCACTCAGGATATGTCCTTAAGATGCTAGTATTCCCAACCCAAGTAATAATGAGCGTATATTTCACGACTCGTTTCTAAATAATGAAAAGTTTATATTTTAAACTGTCATTACTTTATCTGAGGAACGTGACTATCTGCACCATCTAGTACGTGTTATGACACGTTTCAATTAAATATATTTGTTTTAGATGACGGTTATTTGATCTGAAGAACGTGTATCTCACGACTTGCTTTTAAACAATGAAAAGTTTATATTCTAGACTGATGTCACTTTATATAAGGAACGTGTATATAATTAAATGGATTTATTTATTTTAATTAACAACTACTTGATCTAAAGAATACTTGTATCAACAGTTTTAAAACAATGAATTCTCTTTGAAATCTACAATCATGAGTGAGTAACCCATCAAAAATGTCGTTCGCCTGCAACAGTCCCTCCACTCTCAATTTCCAATAAGCGTGTATATCTTATCCCTTCCTACGATATTATTCAAAGCCACCCAAGTTTCGTTTGCCTGCAACACTTCCCCTACTCTCAATTTCCAAGTGTGTATATCTTATTCCCTCCTAGGATATTATTCAAAGTCACCCACGCTAGCAATTAGGAAATTTCATTCAGTCTCGATTAGAAGCGTGAAGCAGTCGAAAGTTCAAGTCTGTAACGCTGCAGTCATAATATTTTATTGTGGTGTAATAGCAGTATTGAAGCTTCAAGCAGTGCAAAGTACCAGTTTCACGTTGCAGACAGAATATTTTTTTATTGTCACGTAATTGCCGTAGACAATCTTTAGAAGGTAAGAATTATTTTTTCTTTTTTACGTTATTCTCTATTCTTAATATTATTTTATTATTATAGAAATGGATTTAACTAAGATTAATGAACTCGCAACTGTAGAACCAAAAACTTTTATAAAACTGAATACTTTGGAGATTGGGGGGTCATACCGAATAACTGAATTATCGAAAATTAAAACCAAATATGGAGAGAGAATAATAGCAAAGCTGCTTACGAAGGAATGGTTCTTCTTGCCTGCGAGGATGATGGCATTACTGGAAAAACCAGAACAATTCAAGAATTTTCAAGATGCAGCTTCAAATCAAATATTAACATTCACGTATCATGGTGGAAATTATAATAATATGACATTTGCAATTGTTAGTCAAATTTCAAAAGATTAATTTAGAAAACATTTGTAAGGAATAATTTAAACACAAATAAATGATTATTATATCTTATTTATTATTTTTTTTCCTTCATTATAATGATAAGCTTAACTATAGTCTATTAGCGATTAACATACATTTCTAACTATTAGCGATTAACTTACATTTCTAACTATTAGCGATTAACTTACATTTCTAACTATTAACGATTAACTTACATTTCTAACAATACTTGTAAGCGGGTTATATTCAACAATTTTATCATGAATAATTAAACAATACGCAGTAGTATTACTTGCAATATTTTTAGAACAATCGATCTCTATTTTAACGTCAACTGTGCCAGATTTAATAGATTCGTTTTGATGCGAAAAATCAATGACAAAGAGAGGTCCATATTCTAAGAAATTGTTGTAATCAAGCATTGGTTTCGACGGTTTTTCTCCAGCATAATAGGATTGGATAAATTTAACATACATATCATATAGTACAGAAAATCGTGATTTTTCAGTATCAGTATCAAGTCGATCATACGGATAAAATTCAGAATTAAGATAGACTTTAATATCACGAACAAAACTATCATCGAAGTCAAGCACCTTCATATGCTGCGTATTCTTCTTATTTGTTCTAAATGCTAGAATAACGTATCGAGGCTTCTCCAATTGTGTTGCAGCTTTTACAGCCCACGTATGCCTCTGTGTTTCTGGTAGAAGCGGGTATTCGTAGAGTTCCCAGGATCGAAAAGCCATGGTGAGGCTTTTGTTTTGGTCGATAATACGTAGAAATTGGAGTTTTGTGTATTCATTCAATGATATATGAGGAATTCTTCATTGCACTTTTTGAACATCAATTTTGGAGTCGGTGATTTTCGTTGAAGAATATATGGAATTCGTATCATTACGCGCTCGAATGAGAACGAGCTCATGACGTGCATTTATAATGACTCTTCTATAGTCTTCACAAAAACCCAACAGCATTTTCAGTGGTACGCAAAAATTAAAATATTTCGTAGGCTTATAATCTGATAGAAACCATTCTGAATGGTGTAGACTCGTACTCTCTTCCCCAGTCAGAGAAATGAGATTCTTCATGGAACTAGTAATACCCACATTCTTACTGCGGTCAATCTCAATACCATTCAATTCATAGCGAATTTCATCGAACAAGAATGCCATGGAATTGCAGTCAAGTCCCACTGTATCTTGAACTGTTGCACCCTGAGCACGAGTGCCCTCGATTAATTTTCCCTCTATGTATAGGTAACTCTCACATGGTAGAAGAATTAAATCTTGCTGATGTATTGGAATTCGAATTTCGTCACTATTTCCCAATGATGCATTTGCATACGGATTGTAAGCATGTATTTCCATTTTAGTAATACGATTGTCGTACACAGGTTGTGCGGTTACGTCCAACAGGTCCATTTTTATTTCTGACCTTGAAACCCAGTGATTGAAGAAAGGTTATATTTTTTCTTGTTAGCGGTCTTCTAACGTAATCCCCACCCAATGTATCTGCTCCTGCAACAACTGTTGGACTGATGATAGGCTCATCTGGTATCGGTGATTTATAAGTATTCTTATAAATTAGCATTTTCTAATGTGTAATCGAATTGTAATTTCTTCCCCACCGAAATTTACTAGACGCTTTTCTTGATCGAGAATGCGCAAAGTAAGACGGCCAATTACTTTCACAATGACTGGCAAGTAAATGACGTTTTTCGGTGTTTCCGAGATTTTATAGCCTGGTGGCACGCTTGGAAAAAATTCATGTATAACATGTTGAGGTTTGCCGTTTGTATATGCACCAGCAGTAATATTACATTCAATTCGTAAAATATTGACCCTTATAATGTTTACGGGCTGGTCTGATTCGGCTAGTGTTCGGCTGAATAATTCGATCTGACGAAAAACCCAATAAAGAGCATATATTATTGGGTTTTGTAAAATCGATCAGATATTTACACTTTATTTCACTTTTCAACGTATTATTATTAGCACGTAGAATAATGACATCTTCATTATCCGCCTCATGCATCAATGTACGCAAAAGATCATTTATAGCACTCAATTCATAACAACCTGTAGGTATAGTCAGATCTTCAGTATCGTAGTAAAACTTATTGTTCGACTCATCAACATTAGCGATTGAATTGAAGCTCTGAAAGTCTACGAGACCAAGTTCATATTGCTCCTCCCGAAGATTGATCGGTGGGAAAAAATCTGCCTCTAATATGGACTCGCGGTCAGACAGCGTAACCGTTAAAGACATTGTTCACGTAGAAACTTGACACACAACTGACCGCATATGCTTGTATCATACGATTGATATTGATCGTGGTTGTAGTAGATTATAGCAGAAGGACCAAAATAAACTAAAATTTCAATTGGAGGTTTCAAATTTCCGAAGGAGTCGAAATACTTTACGTAATTATTACGTTTAACGTAGGCAACCCAATGTGTATCAGAACCTTTATCTTCATCAAGATTCACGATTGCACACTTATTGCATAGTACGGTTTGTGGTAGAGATGTGCGCATAAAAACTCCTCAAAAATGTGGTATATCCTGACATGAATGTAATAATTGAATATTACTAGTAGCTCCAGATTTCGGGAGGTTGCTTATTTTTTTTTTTGCGAGGTTTTTTTCCTCCTTTTCAAACCCTCCCCCCTTCGTCCGTAAGGGGTTAGGTATAAACCATGTCCACGCCTGCCTTCTATTACACGATTGTGACGCTGTATCTCTTCCAATTGTCTCTTGGATGCTTTCGCATCGTTTACAGCTTTTGTTATACCTGCTGCGCCCCCAGCTAATGCGCCCACTGCACTCAACAGTGGGAGCAGAGGTAATAAACCACCCCGTTTTTTTTTTTGAGTAAATTGCTTTTTCCTCAATAAACCTCCTCGTTTCTTCAGTACACGAATTTTTCTTTTCTTCATGCTTCTTCCATGCACTTGTAGGCCTAAGCCAAGTTTTCGTTTTACATTCATGGATGCCCAGACTGCTGCTGCAGCTGCTCGTTCACGTACAGATGAGTCACTAGCAGTAATACGTTTTCGTGCACGCTGTGCAAGAACTTTATCAGCCTGGTGACATGGTGGCAGATCCTTATGTATTGAATATGCGATATCGTGTTCACGACAGGCTTCATCTAGAGGATTTATACCAGGATCACCACGTGCTAACCGTTCTCGAAGTCGAGTACCTGGTCCGCAATAATTGTAGCCAGGTATGTGTACTTCGAACGGTAATTTATTCAGTATTTTATTGAAAAAAGTTCCACAACCGTAGCTTACCATGTGGAACTTTCTTTCTGTTTCTCACACAGAGTTTGCTGACAAGCCCAGCAATCTTTTATTGAAGGGAGCGGTCCATCAATGTGATCTGTATTAGGTAGATTATGATGTTTAAAACACCAGCGATATTGTTGTACTTCAGGATCTGCACGAATATGTTCAGGCAATTAATTCCAAACCTCTTGAATACTACGCGGAAAGTACTTTAAAAGTAAAATTTTCGGTATGTATTCAAACTGCTCAGCGGTTAATACCTCCAAACTTGACACATCTAACACTAATAACGGCATGATGAGAACTGATCAAACAATTCATTTCATTCCTATAAATATGTTGTATGACCACAGAGTTTTCAGTCATGGACTTCGTAAAGCAGCCGCTCGGTATTAGTGTTTCTAATATAGATTACCGAACAACCGATAAATGCATGAGACGTCACGGACCTCTATTCCCATCAACCATACGCTGTATAGTTTGTGGCCCTTCAAATTGTGGAAAAACAAATGTATTGCTGAGCCTTACAGAAAGCCCTCAGGGTGTGAGATTTAAAAACCTATACGTTTATTCAAAATCGTTGCAGCAACCAAAATATCGATACTTGGAGCGACTATTATCGGACAATGGAGAAATTAGTTATTTCCAATTTTCTAATAATAGTGAGGTTATAAAAGTAGCTGAAGCACTACCAAATTCAATTTTCATATTTGATGATGTTGCAACCGATAAGCAAGACAATATAAGAGACTACTTCTCCATGGGTAGACATTCTAAGATTGATTGCTTTTATCTTTGTCAGACTTATGCAAGGATACCAAAACATCTAATACGTGATAATTCAAATTTTTTAATTATTTTTAAACAAGATGGAACTAACCTAAAACATATATATAACGAACATGTAAATACAGATATGGCGTTTGAAAAATTTTATGAATTGTGTTCAAATTGTTGGAAGCGTGATTATGGATTTTTAGTAATTGATTAAGACAGTGCAATGCAAAATGGACGATATCGAAAGGGTTTCAATAAATATGCTGTGATTAAAGAGTGATGTTAATGGTCAAAAATGTTAGTTTAACCTTGAACGTTGAACAAGTCTATATATTGAATAGAGAATAGCTTTACAAAATGAAGGAGAAAAAGCTTCTAAAGAAGATTGCTGAGGCAAGTGAAGTAATTCGTCAAAAATATCGCGCACTCAAATCAGACAGAGTAATGATGGAAGACAGTTTAAATGAAACTTTTAAACCAATAGTTGAACCATTAAAGAAGCTCACCGAAAATAATCAAGCAATTTTCGTTGCACCGAAACATGAGATGAAAATGGAACCTATAAAGAGATCTCTCTCACACGAGGAATCTTTCATAATTCCGATGAAACGAAGAAAGTCTTATCTCACATCGACTCCACAGCGGAAAGATTTCATAAGCAGCTCCAGAATTAACGTTCAAGGTCATTCATCGGATGATGAGCAGGAATATCCACAGTCGCACGAAACACAGTACCTTTCTCTGGAAGATGATGAAGAGGAGGAGGAGGAGGAGGAGGAGAAGGTGAAGAAGAATAATGAATATGGCACGCAAGATTTAGCGAAACAAATAGAATTACCTGTGCATACATCCATCGAGGATGTAAAAGATGCTAATGGAAGTACGATAAAGTCTGGTTCAATTGCATCCAAATATATAGAATTGTTGACGAATAATGCTAAGGATAAAATTGACAGTAATTTTGGAGTTAAGTTAGATAAAGTGACGAATAAAATGTGGCTTGCGAAATGTGCTTTTAATGTTGATGATTACAGTAATTTTATTATTATCGATAAGGAGTATTATCCTGGCACGAAAGGTCTATTTGAATTGATCTTCATGAAAGAACCTGAAGACTATACTAAAGATGATTTAGACACATATAAAAGTATTCTTTCTCAAACTAATGTGCACAGAGCAGATAACATTAGTACAGAAAAACTTCGTGGGAATAAGGGACATAAATGGAAGAAAATAATTAGTGAATTATTTCCACCGAAGACAAAACTTGTACAAGGCAAGGGATATATGCGTGTTAATAATAATCCCGTGAGCTATGTACATTGGAACGATCCAAACGAACTGGTCGAGCGATTAAAACTATTAATTGCATCATCTGCTGCTGGTCATACGAATCACCATAATGAGATACAGTCAATAATTGAGGAGCTCCATAAAGAAGGTATCATCTTATAAAAGAGATTGCAGTTTCAAGATTTTCTCAGTTCAACGTACTACTTCACTATGACGATAAATAAATTTGGAGCTGGTTTCAATACTGGTAAAGTGAGAAATTATTTTCACAAAATTGATGATGATACGTTAAAGTTTGATAAATATAAGAATGCATTTAATGCCAAGAAGAAAATAATTTCAAACTTGGGATCTGATTTTACTGATGAAACAAGTGCGGTGAATATCAGTGTTCTGATGAGTAATTTGACACCATTGCGTGATAGCTTTACAAAAGAAATGAATGAATATAGTGTGAAGCTGAATGAATATGCATTAAAATGTGAAATTCTTGAGGAAATAATGACAAATCTGTTGAAAAAACGTATCGACGAAATTGATGAAAGAATCGAAAAATTAAATGATAAAATCGATCATAATAGTTACAAATTGGCAGGATCTAAATAAGAGAAGAAAGCGTTATTCTATATAAAAGAGATTGCAGTTTCAAGATTTTCTCAGTTCCACGTACTACTTCACTATGACAATAAATAAATTTGGAGCTGGTTTCAATACCGGTAAAGTGAGAAATTATTCCCACAAAATTGATAATGATACGTTAAAGTTTGATAAACAAAAGAATGCATTTAATGCCAAGAAGAAAATAATTTCAAACTTAGAATGTGATGTTACGGATGAGACAAGTGCGGTGAATATGGCTGCTCTGTTACGTAATTCGATGACTGTACGTGATAGCTTAATGAGAGAATTGTTTGAATACAGTGAGAAGCTAACTCACTATTACCTAAAATGTAACATTCTTGAGGAAAAATTTACAACTCTAATGAAAAAAATGGATGAAATTGATGAAATTGGTATAAGAATCGATAAATTGATTGATAAAGTCGATCATAATGATTATAAATTGGATCGAAAAGACAAGGAATTACGAAATGATATGATTGTTGGATTGAAAATTGTTGTAGAATATTTCTCTAATCAGCTGGCAAAAAAAGATTTTGCAAATGAGAAGAATAGAGAAGACGATATAAATTATGCCTTGAAGAAACTTATACTACCGCCAGTGCTTGATGACCTGCTGTAAACATAACACGTAGTGGAATAATTATGAGTAGTGAGGAGAAGAAGCAATTGGTAGAAGAGTTGCATGTGCCTGCCAGACGGAACTTTTTACGTAGACTGGTAATAATACGAGGCTTCGATGACCTCTGGCAAGCAGACCTGGTAGACATGAGAAACTATTCAGACGCAGGCTACCACTACATTCTCACAGTTATTGATGCATTGTCGAAATATGGCTGGGCAATAGCCCTGAAAACCAAGTCAGGCAAGGAAGTGACGGCTGCATTGCTGAAAATCCTGAAGAGTGGGAGATGTCCGAAAAATCTACAGACCGACGATGGCAAGGAATTTTATAATAGTGATTTCCAATCGCTTATGAAAAAGCATGGAATAAATCATTACTCAACATACAGTGTTTTGAAAGCAACCATAGTCGAGTGTTGGAATCGAACGTTGAAGACAGAAATGTGGAAAGGATTTACGTTGAATGGAAATTACAAGTTGAGAGCTATGCTACAACAACTGGTTGACAAATACAATTCAAGAAAACATCGTACTATAGGAATGCGTCCAGCCGATGTGAAACCTGAACATGCTAATAAACTCTTAGCAACAGTATTCAGTAATATAAAGATCGTTGGTCGTGCCAAGTTCAAAGTCGGTGATTTTCTACGAATCAGTAAATATAAGAATGTATTTGCAAAAGGCTACACACCAAATTGGACAACTGAAATATTTGAAATTATAAAAGTGCAGAAAACAAATCCTGTTACATATTTACTAAGGGATTCTAGTGGTACAGATATATATGGTGGATTCTACGAATATGAACTTTTAAAAACTGCTAATCCTAATGTATATCTAGTTGAGAAGGTATTACGTAAGAAGGGGGACAAAGTCTTTGTAAAGTGGTTAGGATTCAATAATACACATAATTCATGGATAAATAAAAACAATATTTTGTAACATACAATTTATTAATAAAGAAGCAATTATTTAATCTTCATTTAAATCTACTTCACTTAATTCTATTTCATTTATCCTATAATGACCCCATGGTAGATTTGATACAGTACCTTGTACAATATAGCGCTTATCATCATGTGGACTGAGAGAAATTTTTTGCTGTACAATTGAATAAACATTATGCAATTTTGAACGAATTAAGTTTTGATTATGGATATGAACAGTAAAATTTTGTAAGCAGTCTCTATAATCTTCAAACGTTATTCTTCTAGCGATAACGCAACTCTTAACGCCCTTAGCTTTTTTAAAAATTTTATCTTGTATTTTAAATGTATACATTTTCGATCTCAGCCCAATAAACTCAGTCATAATTCTCCCGTTATTCTCATCTTTCATCAAACCAGGCACTTTTTTATTTACTAGAGGTAAATTATACTGGTTATTAGGCGAATAATCACTAGCATCGAATCTTTAAAGATTTTCTCTCATGATCGTGTAAATGTCATCGCATTCGATACTGTATATCAAACTATCTGTATCGGTATACAATGCTCTACATTTACTACCAAACGTTGGAAGCATATATTCATAATGGAATTCGTATAAACATGTTTTTGAAATATCTAGAATACTCATACCTACATATATAGGTTTATCAAATTTCGCCGTTAATTTTTTTAATTCTGTCGCAACCAAATTTTCGTTGAATATGGCGCTACTGTGAAAATTTGGTTGGGATATCAATGCTTCTGCTCCATATCTTCCTTCCCACTTACTAACTAGCCTCACATCAACTCAATTTCTTACATTTTCCATCGTCTTACCGAACACTGCATTGTTCATTAGTTTGAAAAGATTTTTCTCAAACTCATTTTTAGATGCAGCTCGCAAACGTGTGTTTAAGTCTATATATTTGTTTAGCCATGCAGATTGCTGGAATCTTAATCCGCGATGGATACGTTTCAGTACCATTCCATGACGAATTCATTGTTGTAAAGCCCGATAATGTATAACATTACGCTCCTTATTTTCGACAGTTGCAAGTAGTTTTTTCTGTCGTGCTCCGGGCGGAGCCTCACGTACCGGACAAAATGGCAAGTCAGAGTGATTATCATGAAGTACGCTTGGATACTCCAAGTCTACCTCTAAAATAAAACCCTCAGATGAATCTATAGGTATGCTAGAGATATCAAAGTTGTTAGTATCTTCAATCCAGCGAAATCCATGAGTAGGTAGAGCTTGACACATTGCCCATCCGTATAGATTATTTACATCATAGTACATTAAATATTTGCTTGGTTTTGTTGAGTCATAATCATTCATATACCGATTGTTTGCATTTTCATAGCGGTGAGAGCACTGACTCAAACCGCCACGTATTCCGCGTTCTACGAAAAGCAACATTCCAACACCAGTGAAAAGTTCCAATTTTATTCTAGTATATTTAAGCATTGCATCCCAAGTGAAGCCTGGGAGTGTAAAATAATGTGCAGGATCCAAATTATAATTTTCCATGCAGCTATCGCGAAAATTTTCAAAAACGTCTGTCAGTAATAATACGTCAGTTTTTAAATAGAGATCGCTGTACTCACCAAGTGTTTGTATTTGAAAATTGATCCAGACCTCCTTAGCATGATTATATGCCTCTTCACTAATATCACTGTCAGTTAATTTGTTATAGAATAACTTGCGAGGCGGTAAAGCATTTTCTTCCAGACGATTCAGATTATCTACGTAATCATAAGGAAAAATACCTTTTCTTGTTAGTAGATTAAATTGTTCCGTATTTAAATTCGAAAATTCTGACTCTAAGTTTTTCAATTGAGATCTCTCCAAGTATGAGCTCAATTTGTCTAAACTTGACGCAAGAAATTTAAATGAATCAATAAATCTGAGCTGAATATTATATTTTCGTATGTATTTTGTAAATGAAATATACTTTTCCTTATGTACAGGTAGCAGGTATACTGAACCCTCATACATGTTAGCGATCGCATTGAAGATGAAATGTGCATCGTAATTAGATAAATTATGAAAAATTACTGGAATAACGTGCGAATCTTTATAGTTTAAATTACAATTGTTGTAAGAGGGTCCTCTATATTTACCTGTTAAATGATCATGATCGCGAACACGTATTTGATTTGGAAGAAATGGCTTTTTACATATATGACAGTCGGGATCATTGTTATGACGAAAATTTTCGCTAATACTTAGCGTTCTCATAGGCACTACAGTCTTTAGTTTTTCGCTCGCTATGCTAGCAATTTTATCGAGTTCTCGCACAAACCATTCTATACATTCGAGTCCACGATATGATTTATAGGTTGAGAGCGATGAATCACGAACGCTTTTAAAATAATATCCTACACTAAAGGGTAAATGTTTTTGATAAATACTACTATTACCGCTCGTTTCATTCACTTTCTCTAATAAACATTCAATGTCTGCATATACGACGAATGGGGTCCTCTCATTGTTCTTGTCATTTTTAAAGGACACCCAACGGTCCTCTTCAGGTAGCAGTATACGGACGTTTATATTGAGCTGACTGCAATCACGTTTATGAGATTGAAGTTTATCCTCATTGAAGAAATTGTGTAAACATCTAAGAGAAAAATCATATTAGTATATAAACATTAAATAAAATTATATTAAAATATAAACAGTATAACATACCGATTGCAAATAAGATGAGATTGTTTTTTTCGAGTCAGTTGTTTCTTTAGCAAGCGAGAAAGATTCGTGATACATAAAAAATGTGCTGCACCTTGATGTTCGAGAAGAAAAAGATTCGCATGTCTCGATTTCTCACATTTTGTGAGTTGAAGAGGTGCAATAATTTTATTCTCCTGCCCTTCCTGCTCATCCACCATGGTGAAAACATTAATCGACACATCATTATCTTCTTCAAATTTAGGTATCTGCCTTAATGTGGTTGGAGATGTTATATTTCTGACGTTGAAAACAGATTTAAAATGGGGGTATGAAGATTGTCGTTGTGGGTTTTTAGTTGAAATAGTCGGATAGAGTGCAGCCGTTACAGCCCATGCAAAACATGTATTATCATCACTCTGTATGTTTATCACTGCATGTTTGTTCTTAATATATTTTGGAAGGTCGATTCCACAGCCTGCATGTAGTGGATTATAGTGATTAATATTCACAATTAAATTTAATATTTTTTCCAAAGCCCACCCACTATCACGCTCTTGAAATTCACCTAATTTTGTTAAAATTTTATCTATGACGTTTGTTTTATACCAATCACTAAAAGTATCAGTCTTGAATAAAATCACATTTTTTGTGGAAATATGTTTGATATCACTAATTTCCTTGCAAATAAATTGTCCGTTGAATACCATATTTATCTTAACAGCGCTTACTTTACTGAATACTTTGTTCATGTAGTATTGCAGCATTTCTGATGCTGCCAATAGAAATTCATGTGGTTCGATATAATTAGTGTTTACTATCATACCACTACACATTCGACTTTTAAATGATGAATCAAGATCTTTCCAAATAAGCTTTTCCGCATTAATGCCCGCTCCAATTGAATTTTTATTTTTCGCCGCATGGAGAAGTAACTTTCGAATACATTTTATTTCTGCAAGATTTTTCTGTATAGCATCTGGAGTTGCATTCCGGTTGGATTCTCTCAAATCTCGAATATAATCACGACACTTGCGAACCCACTCGCGATAATCATGCTGAGTTCTTAAATCGGGATTCTTAAGAGCGTGATTTGAAGAATAACTTTTTTCTCTTGCTGCTCTGATTAATCGGCACTGTATCTGAGCAATTTCCGTAAATATTTTCTGCCTTGCCCCTATACGTGCATTGCGGCTAGCAACTCTCAATTTTTTAATGTAATCGCGACAATCACGTACCCACTCACGATATTCATCCTGGCTATTTAAAACTCTATTTAGAAGCGACATCGTAGTTCTTTCCGTTTAAATGATCAGCGTGAAACTAATGAAAAATCTTAGATGGAGAACCCTTCAAATAATCAGTCTCCGAGACACTTCAGTAACATAAATACTTTACGGATCAGGTTTCGCGTTGAAGTAAAAAGAATGCATTCAAGTTTAAAATATACATATATTCTAGATTTTTGATTCATACATATATTTCATATAATATACATTTCTCAGTGCGCATATACCTTCATGATTCATGCAAATAGGAAGTTGTGAATTATATAAACCATCTTCTAAATTATAATTTCCCCACACATATTCATCTACATTACTAATTTCTAAATCACAAATACTCTTTAACCAATTTAACTTTTCCACCCCTTTTACAAAAACCGTATCCTCATATACATATTTTTTTATAATATCTTTATATTTATAATATGGTGAAAAACCATCCATCCAATTTAAGCCATGATGATTGAAAAAGATTGAACTGAAAAAGAAATTCCTTATTCATTGAAAATAATAATTCGTTGTTTTTTATAAAATATACTTACTCTGTTTTCTTTCTCTCCTCTTCACTTAACCAAGTATGTGGAAAGGGGGGTGAAAATAAAATATGATGCACTTTTAGTTCTTGTAAAACTGCAAATTCTTTAACTATAAATGTCTTATCCATTAAATGGAATCCTTGAAATTCGACGAACGTTGGGATCATCGTGTTAGCGTTTTTAATACTAAATTTATTACACTTTGCCGTTATTTTAAATATATTCTTTTTTTGTTTCTCTAAAGTTTTCCCCTTCTCTTCAAACCAAGTATTTCAATTCTCCCACTATCCTTAACTATTCTCTCTTTGGACCAATGGTGTTTCTAAAAGTGTCTGGTTAGTCACCTCCCACCACAGACCAAATTTTTCACATCCCTTACAGCATTTAAAAGATCTTGAGGAGCGTGTAGGGTAGTCTTCAGTTCAGTTCTAGCTTTAGAATATTGAATACTACTTTATTTTTTCGCTCAAGTTAGAAAATGTTCAGTTTAAACAATATCACCCATATAATAGATATTGATGGATTTATGGTGAACAAGAAAATAGTATATAAAGAAGTAGCCATAAAAGATGTAAAAACTGATTACACATATTACGCCTCGTTTAAAGTGAATAACACATTTCATGATTTAAGTATTAAAGATCAAAAAAGTGCTAACTATGTGTATAGAAATGTACATGGCATAGAATATGGAAATATGGGTTTTGAAAAGTATATACAAAGTGAAATATATGACTTCATAAGAATTGTGCAACGAGACTATATGTATCCAGTAGTTGCATACAAAGGGGACACTATAGAACGTGATATTCTAAATTTAATGGGCATTGAATGCATTAATTTAGAATATTACAAGTGCCCCAAGTATGACAATTTAAGGCAACATTTTACAACTTTCAACCTCCCATGCGAACTGCATAAATTAAAATTCAGTGGCAGATCAGGAAAACCAATCCATTGTGTCTACCAGGAGGTGGATGTTTTCGCAAAGTGGGTGCGAAAACAAATAGAAGGTAAATAATAAAAATTAAGTTCGCAATTTACTTGATATTAATAAATTTTTTGTATGTTTCAGAGTCTGTTATTAGCTGAATGCGCTAAATATTAGTTTAATTTGTATTAGTTTTTTATATAAGTTTCATTTGTATTAGTTTTTATATAAGTTTCATTTGTATTAGTTTTTATATAAGTTTCATGTTCGTTTTTAATTATATGATAAATTTTATTTAAAAGACACTTTCTTTTCCTCTACTCCTATCTCCCTTAATTTAATCTGTAAAAAACAAAAAAAAACAGAAAAAAGAAAAAAGGAAATAAATTTGACATGATTTTACCTATTATTGTTGTAATTATAGGAATTACTTGAGAATTCTGTCTATACGCTAAATTAATAACCATTTGATACTGCATATTTTTTCACTTTATATTTATCGACAGCTTGTATAAGAAAAAAGGAATCTGTATCCAAGGTTCAAGAAAGGTATAATGTGAAATTAAAAGAAGGACCCAAGGAGGAAAATAGTAGGAGGGAATAGAATGGGTATATGGAGGGAAAAAGACCGTTCATTGGTGTAGAGGTAGGTTGAGAGGGAAGAAAAATGGTTAAATGTGAAATCAAGTTAAATGGCGGGTCCATAGTAGGAAAATAGTTGGAGGGTCTAGGATAAGTATGTGGAGGGAGAAAAGACCCTCCGAGGGCAGGACTAAGAAAACAAAAATGGCAGTCCGTAAGATGCTTAGGACCCCTAGCGGTGTAGCTGCCCCAGTAATTTTCGTGATCGCCACCTAGTGGAGAAAAAAGAAACTTTTTCCTCCACCAACTAAAATACAAAAAAAAGTTCTCTGGGTAACTGTCAGGATAACTAACCATCCGAGCCCTAGGGTGATGGGAGAGGGGTAACCCTTAGGGAACTGGTGGACACGTAGGATAACTAACCATCCGGACCCTAGTGACATGGGAGAGGGGGTAAGCCTTAGAGAACTAGTGGACCCGTAGGATAATTAACCATCCGGGCCCTAGGCTGATGGGAGAGGGGTGAGAGACTCTAAGAGAGAAAGAGAGGGTGAGAGGGATCTCTCTCTCTCTCACTCCCCATAGCCAAAGCATTTCCTCCGCACACCCGCACCCTCCTCATCACCCAATAAACCCTAGCTCTTAAGAAGACACTTCCCCCCGCACACCCGCACCCCCCTCATCACCCAATATACTCCAGCTCTCAAGAAGACACTTCCCCCCGCACACCCGCACCCCCCCCCCCCACCTCCATGTCACAGGAACCCAAGACACTTCCCCCCCGCACACCCGCACTCCCCTCACCACAGTGTCACAGGAACCCCCTAGCTACCACTACTTCCAGTCGAAGTCAGCCCAGAACTTCCCGGACATGGAGATCCAACTCGTGATGAGCAAAGTAGGCGAAGGAGGCTGGATGCCTCGGAGACGACGCAGTGAGGAGGATTGATGCGGGTTTGGGCCAGGAGAGAGAGAAGGTGCTAGGCCGCTCCAGTCCCGTGGGGAGAAATGTCGTTGAGGTCAGGACAGTTTATCGTTCCTTTTGTGTGTCGGAATGGTGGGTGGGATCGGCCCAGGAGGAAGGAGATGCTCTGGGCGAGGATCTCGGGGCCGCGGAGGGTGCCGTTTTCCCCTCTCGCGAGGACCCTGGGCCTCGCCTAGGGTGTTTTTCCCCAGACGTCTCCCCCACCGAAGGGCGAAGTCTGTAGGGTGAGTTTTCTGGCTCGGGTAGTCCGATTCCCTAGTTTGGAGTAGGTTGGTTAAGAGGAAGATGGCCGTCGGTTGGCCCCACAGTAGATGCGCGGGCCGAAAACGCTGTTCCCCTTAAGAGCGAGGAGATATCCCGTAGGATATCCCGCTCACGTGACGGGAGTGAGTATCCGATCGGTCATAGGACGGGACCTCAGCTTGTCCGGCCATCGAGTGGTCGGGGGTGTCGGGTGTCCCTGAAAAGGGCCGTGTCCGAGTACTCACCTCGTCGGGGCATCCTCCGATATAGCGCGGTTGGAGAGAGAGTACCCAAGGCGAGTCGCCCCACGGGAGCAGGGTTCTGAGGCTCGTGATAAGGCCTCCCCACGGGACTTGGCCGATACCTAGGGATTGGGCGTTATTCCCCGTCATCGGGCCATTTCTGACACACGAAGGGAAGTAATCTGGGAGTGATCGCCAGGAAGTCCGTTTTTCTCCCCGCTCCTCGGGTCGGCATGGAAGTGTGCGTGTGTGAGAGAAAATGACTGTGAAACTCGATAAGTATGGATGGAATGTGTGTGCGCGAATTGTAGATAATTAAAGGGATGATCGGAATCCAATTTATAAAATTGAGTGCTGAGACAAAATAAAGCCTAGATCCATCTCCCTGAAATGAAAGTTGTATGTTTGACTCTCCTTTTTAATTCATGTTCCTTTTTGGCTGGACCGTCTCCGCATGGCTTCTCACTCATCCTGATCCATCCCCTCTCCTACCTTCGGGGCTGACTAGCCGCAATCAGGATACGTACGATAGTTACAGGGTAGAATAGGCCTCGGCTCCAATATCGAGCCTGGCGCCCAACCGATCCTTTACTTGATCGCATTACAATTCTCCCGAATACCGGGTTATATTAGGTCTACTGCCAGCAACTTTCGGGTTTTATAGGGTAACGACGGCTTGGTGAAACATACGCGCGAAATTACTCGTTATAATGGATAAAACTAAAACATTCATTGTGCTGCCATTGTATGAGTTCTTTAGAACTTCAGCAAAAAATTGATATTACGGTCACTAACAAAATTTTGATTGTTAAATTATCATTATTCAATACGAAAAAAGAAAATGTAGAAAATATCAAAGATTGGAATAGTCTTAAAGATTGGAACATTAAAGGTATACCTACTGACAAATTAGAAATCGGTGATAAAATTTATAAAGCAAATTGTGCGATTTTACATAATGGCAGGAGTGTTACAACTGGTCATTATACGTGTATGCTACGTAAGGATAAATCATGGATATATGTGAACGATAATATCGTCCAAAAGAAAACATGGCCCAGAAATTCAGAAGGTGCGTATATCATATTCTTTGAAGAAATTTAATTTATTCAATATTGTCATTTTTATCTCTAAAGGCTGCTTTTATAAATGTGGAAAGTTGTTATTATGGGTAAGAACATCTTGCTCGTAATAACATTTTCAATAATATTAGCGCCACGGCTGCATTTAAAGCGCCATTTCACTAAATAATGGCTGCACTTATAGCGCCTTCGGCTGCAATTTACCCAGTAAGTAAATTATTTGAAAATTATATCAATTCCACAATAAGTTGCTTTCTTTTTCAAATAGTTTTTACTGGGTAGAGCGCCAATTAAAATAAAATCATGTAACGAATATTTTTGTCATAAAAATATTGTATCTTTCCTAAAAAAAAATATTCATTACGATTTTATAAATTTTTTTATTTGTTTTATTTACATTTAAATGTTAAAAATATTTACTTAAATGTTATACTTTTTCTCAATTTTTATTGTAAAATAAATTTAATTATTCTTACGAAATGTTATTATTTATTTATTTATTTTAATATATATTCTCGTTCAATAAAATTAAATAAATCGAATACACATACTATCAATATGAGTTTACTACGTTTTCTTTCATTTTCATCATAAAATATATTTCTAAGACGACTTCGTAATATCACAAAAAGTCCTGAAATCCCCCAAAAAAACACTTTCGTGTAAAAAAAAGGCGACAAGTAATTTTGCCCTTTCTCTCCAAAAATAGTAATTCCAACAAGAAATATTATTACAGAAAATAAATAGCAAACAAAACTACCGGCAACACAAAGTATTGAGATCATTTAGATTAAATTAGTAATTATAATTAGTCCCAATAAGACTAACAGCAAAGAAAGTTACTATAGAAAATAAATCTCAAACGAAAATAACGGCAACACAAAGGATTGAAATCACTTATAAATTCGACAAGTAATCAAGCGGTAACATAAAGTATTGAAATCGAATAATTTAGCCAACTAAAAAAAGTGATTGAATAATTAATTATTATATAATTTTTCTAAACATACTACTTGCCAGGACGGGGCAAAAGTGTATAGTAGTAGATATTTCAAAATGAAACTGTAACGAAGATTTAAATATACATTACACTATTTGGCTCGGCCTGGCAAGTAGTATGTTTAGAAAAATTATATAATAATTAATTATTCAATCACTTTTTTTAGTTGGCTAAATTATTCGATTTCAATACTTTATGTTACCGCTTGATTACTTGTCGAATTTATAAGTGATTTCAATCCTTTGTGTTGCCGTTATTTTCGTTTGAGATTTATTTTTTATAGTAACTTTCTTTGTTGTTACTCTTATTGGGATTAATTATAATTACTTGTTTAATCTAAATGATCTCAATATTTTGTGTTGCCGGTAGTTTTGTTTGCTATTTATTTTCTGTAATAATATTTCTTGTTGGAATTACTATTTTTGGAGAGAAAGGGCAAAATTACTTGCCGCCTTTTTTTTACACGAAAGTGTTTTTTTGGGGGTTATACTCTTACAAAACGTTATGAAATCCCCAAAAAACAGACATCGCCTGTAAAAAAAGATGGCAAGTACATAAACCATCTAGCATAAATAATATAGTAAAATTATCCAATTAAAAATTAGTGAAATCCAAATATTAAGCAAGTATATTTTTTCACCTTAGCAAAAGTTAAACTTTCGAAAAAAAAAGGAACAAAAAAGTTACTTGCCTGGTCCGAAATGTCCATGTACAGTGGGAAATTGAATCATGTGTGAGATTCAGCTATAGCGTAGTATAGCAAATTTCATGTTAAAATACAGAGTGAAGTTAGCCGAAACACAACGATTTTATTTCTCACTGTGCATGGACATTTCAGACCCGGCAAGTAATTTTGTTGTTCCTTTTTTTTCGAAAGTTTAACTTTTGCTAAGGTGAAAAAATATGCTTGCTTAATATTTGGATGTCACTACTTTTTTAAATTGGATAATTTTACTATATTATTTATGCTAGATGGTTTATGTACTGTGACCATGTACTATTTTAAGATAGTACATGTTCACTAAAAAGATATATATATATCTATCTATAGAACATTGAGACATATTATGGTCATATTATCAAGGCCATAATATCATGTCCTATACGCTTGGCCTACCTATCATCGGAAATACCGTATAACGTTCGGTGATTGATAGGTCATAAAGTAAAGTAACGATCGTGGCCCATAAGTCGTATGTTAAATGGGTCTAACGAACTACGGCCTTCCGCGGCTCCCGAATATTCAAGTTGAATTTTCGGAAGAAGTTAGACCTTGGATCTGATTGGTAGTACCAATAGCTTAATCGGCTCCGCCAATTAGATTTAGAGTTACGAAGAGTTGGGGATAAGGGACCAACAGCTCGTTGCTGGTGTCTCCCGATTTTTGCGACACTCGTTATCTAGTCCTGAAGAAGATCAGCCGCGATCTTAGCAACTCGGAAATTGAAGACTCGCATCGTAGCAAGTGAAAAGTGTGGAAGCTACTAGACTCCGCTCTGCTCAGCTCTGCCCTGCTCTGCTCTGCTCTGCTCCGATCTGCTCTGTTCTGCTCATCTCGGCTTTGCTCTGCTCGGCTCTACGTTGCTCGACGCTGCTCTGCGCTGCTCTGCGCTGTCCTGCTCTGCTCTGCCCTGCTCTGCTCTGCTCGACGCTGCTCTGCGCTGTCCTGCTCTGCTCTGCTCGACGCTGCTCTGCGCTGTCCTGCTCTGCTCTGCCCTGCTCTGCTCTGCTCCGATCTACTCTGCTCCGATCTGCTCTGCTCAGCTCTGCTCGACGCCGCTCCGCTCTGCTCTGCTCTGCTTTATCCTGCTCAGCCGTCGTTCTCCAGCTCCAGCGGAAAAGGTTAGCGGGAGTCCCAGCTCCTAGAAATCCTTATATCACGAGTAAACTTCGGAAAACGCGCTTAATAGTCGTGAAATCGTCAAAAACCACGAATTACGAGTTACACATACTCCCAAAGTGCGTGGATTGGGAATTAGGGACATAAATGAGAAATTGGAACAATAGTCTAATATCGAGAAACTTTGAGATTCGCTAGTAATTCAAGGACACCGTCGTCTTTGGGTTTTCGGATATGAAATGTACATAATTTTTATCTATAACTTACGTTAAGTCCTTTTATCGTTTACCGTGTATATAATGTCGTATTAAAGTATTGTATTTTCTGAGAAATTGGTTATGCGCTTACAGTATAGTTGATGGGTCGAATTCGGGTATAAAGAGTGACCGGGATATTTGTTCAGTTTCGAATTTCAGTTACGTTTCGTACAGTTCGTCGCGTTTAACCAGGGGTGCATCCCGAGGTCGAATTCTCCCCGAAAGGAGCTACCTCGCTCGATCACCTCGTGGTAATACAGTTCGTTTTCTCGTCAGAAGGAACCCCGGAGGTGAATTCTCCCAGAAAGAGCTACTCCGTTCGGTTCTCTTCGCGAGAGTATAGTTTCGTTTAGTTAAAAGGTCGCAGGAGAAACACCTGCCTTGGGTAGGCCTTTATTTGATTAGTTAGTTGTTTAGTGAAGAAATTCGTTGGATTGATCCCGAGCACTCCGGAAAACCGTTTTCTACACCATTTCGAGTTATAGTTTTGTAGAATACGAATAACGATCTATGCGCTATGAAGTCTGACAAATACAGCAATGTCTTTTTGGAAATATAGACACATTATTATCGAATATAGTATGTAGTGATTTGACCAGAACTGCCAAATCCTCTTGCATTTCACGTTTCAGGAACTCACCCACTCTCCGCTTCCGCAATCCTACTCTTATATTCACTGAGCTAGTTGGCATTTTAGTTTGACGAATACAGTATTTTGCAGTCACTACAGTACAGTGGTTCTTTCGGGAACCTGGCGCCCAACTTACGTTACAGATTTTGATTTAGTTACAGCTTACGACTATCTTAGGGTCAGCCAAAATTTTTGTAGTGTAGCAGTACTTGCCCCTTTTTTTTACAGCCGAAATCTGGTTTTTGTGGGATTATGCTAACGTCATTTCATCGTTGTTTCTATACAAAAAATATCAATGTTTAAAATACATTAGAAAGATTCCATCAATTCTACAATTTTGTATTAGTTGTGGAGATAAAAGTTGCTTTTCCTCAACGTTAATTAAACGTTATTTCTCCTGAAAATATCAACGTTTAAAATACGTTAGAAAGATGCCATCGATTCAACCGTTTCGAATTGGTTATGGGTAAAAACGTTCTTGCCTCAACGTTAATTAAACGTTGTTTGTTTTGGAAATATCGACGTTTAAAACACGTTGGAAAGACGCCACCAATTCAATCGTTTCGAATTGGTTATGGGTAAAAACGTTCTTCCCTCAACGTTAATTAATAGTTATTTCTCCTAGAAAAATCAACGTTTAAAACAAGTTAGAAAAATTACACCAATTTAAACGTCTAATCAGGAATTTAGAAAGGAACATTAATATAATAGCGTTTTTTTCACGTGTATTAGACGTTTGTAGGATAACCGGTATTACGGCAAAATGAAATCAACTTTATAGTTTTTCTATCATCGTAAAGGTATAGGTACACGGCGTGTGAAATACACGCGCGGCACGGACTTTTGGGTAAGGCGCGCGGGGCGTCCACTCCACACATTTCTCGCGCCGCGCGTGTATTTCACGTACCTTGTACCCCCGCACCTTAAGGGTTGTTTTTACTACTACATCGTTTTTTCAATGTTTTTTGACCATTAGCTACTTCATTAAGATATGTGTGTGTGTACGTGGTACGACAAGTATTTCGTCGAAAGTAAGATAATGAACCTTTTTCAGATATTTATGTACATTGCGTAATTATTTTCTTATAAAGTTGAAAACAATACACAATATCAAACCTACGCTATAAGTTTGTTACTAATATTCATTGTTTTCGTCGGTTTAGTACAAATCTTTCTGGGATCGAGACTTCGTTTCTTGGAAAAGGCACATTGATATGTTTTGTTTACGGATGGCTCGCTACCTCAATAGGGCGGCCTATCACCTCAAGAGCGCGACGCGCTAGCAACAGCAGTCAACGCGTTAGACTTGGGGCTCTCTCCAGGGTCCGTCCAAGTCTTTATCAGGATGATGTCTCGAGCTCAGTTTACTGTTGGAAGTCGAAACCTTGTAATCGGTGACAAGTATATGTAATTTCACACACAAACACAAAGTGATAATAAGTGTATTCGGAAGATTCTAGATTCTTTTGAGAAAAAAGGGTTTATAAGAAGTTACTGTAATATAAGTGAATCATAGTTGTCAATCAACCAAAGTATAGTGAAGTGGGATTTATAATATCAAGTTAATCACCATTGTCAGACATTCAGCATAGATCTAAGTTTGATTTTGAGGAAACCGGATCACGCTTTGGAAGAAACCTGAAATTAACCGAAACCATCCAAAAGTTGACGAATTAAAATTTCTCTTCATCATCGAAAAAGTAAATAATTTTAATTTACTATATTAGGCTAAAGGAAATTCCTTGATTCCTACATTTATACTTGAATCTTGTAAATATATTATTATGAATCAGTAAACTTTAAAATCTTCAAGTATTCTTCCGCAATTTTCAACTGACTACTATGATATTTTACGTCCATGTCGTGTTGAATATATAATCTTAAACTATTATAAAATTAGTGAAAAAAATATCGTAAAGCTCTTTTAAAATGTTAAGTAATATTGTAAATAATTGTTTAATAGTCTAAAATTTCGATTCAGTAATTATTAATTTAATGTTTAAAGTAAGTCACTGATTAAAATTATATTTTGAGTCCACGTCGTGTTGAATATATAATTTAAAATAATACAAAAAATTATGAAATATAAATTCGTAAAACTTTTTAAAATATTAAGTAATATTTTAAACAATTACGTAATACTTCGAATTTTTTATGCAGTAATTATTAATTTAATATTTAAAATAAGCATCTGGAAAATGCATTGTAGAGGTGCGGATATATGACGCGAAAATACATACGCGGCGTGTCCATTCCACAATTCCGTACGTAACCGGTAGCACGTTTGCTCAAAGCGTAACGCGTCCCACCACTTCCACCCTACAACTCTTTATACATACGCCGTGCGGATTTCACGCGCCGTATACCCGCACCTTTAAGACTTGTAGAAAAATCTCGAAGTATATGTCCTCGCGCCGCGTTTTTGTATAGACAGGCTTATCCCTACATGTATTTTTACTAATCTGCAACGATCGACACGCCGCAATAATTTTTCTGTTTTCGATTGGTAAAGTAATACGTAGTCTGTCGAACGTTGCATACCAGTAAAATTGTACGTACGTGGAGGCCTATCTATACAAAGATGCTTCGCGACAATATCCACTTCGAGGTTTTGCTGTACGTGGATAGATACGCGACGTAGCGCAGTGGTGGGGGAAGCGGGTGGGCATTGGAAAGAGAGGAGCGCTGAAGACAGATTACTCTTAATTGTAAAAATGATTTTTAAACAACCAGATGTCGCACGACGATGAATTTTTTTTGACATTACGTAATTTTCTCTTAACTTTACAATTATTGATTTGAGAATTGAATAAGAGTAATCAATCAATCGTTTAAAATGCATAACTAACCGAAAAATAGAAACTTATTTTTTTCTAATTCAACAATATAATCTATAAATTTAATCACATACAATAAAAAAAAATGTCATTGTCGTGCGGCCTTTGGTTGTCTAGAAATCATTTTTACAATTAAGAGTATAATCTGTATCCAGCGCGCCTCTTTCCGCTGTTGTTCCGCTATCCCCACCACCGCTCCTCGCAGCGAACAGATCGCCAATGCCGGGCGCGCAATTTTCAACAAATTCTTCTTAACGGGATCCCTCACGCGTGCTTTACCGACAGTACAAGTCAATAAACAATTCGTTTAATAAAAGTAAAATGCGAAGCAAATTGCAAAAACGGGCTTCTTTATGACAAGGTGCCAATTCTAACGAGTGAATCGAGCTTAAAAAAACTCAAATCGGATGAAGAATAACGCTGTTCCACTGTCTCGCGTTCTTGAAGTGGAAATAACCAAAAGTAACCTCTCTTCAAGAACGCGGCACAATGGTACAGCATTATTTTTCAACTAATTTGAGTGTTTTTAAGTTCGTTTGATTCGTTAGGACTGGCACATTGTCCAAAAAACGCCCGATTGTTCAATTTGCTTCGCATTTGACTTTTATTGAACGAATTGTTCATTGACTTGAACTGTCAATAAAGTAGGCGTGAGGGATCCCGTTAATATTAACCAAAATCAAATTGTCGTAGCTGCAGAAAAAACTTCAAATGATACGGTGATATGTATACTACACTGTGCTAAATTTCACGTTCAATAGGTCAAATAGCTAGTTGAATGAATAAAAGTTAATGATCTCTGCTGCTATTGGTCTGATCATCATGAATTTTTTTTAAATTCATGATTTTTTATAAACATAGCAATAGATTTGTTTGCAATTATTAAAATTCAATATTTACAAAAATACAAACCGCAGCAACAGATTTTTCGATTTTAAAACTGTTTCGTTTATTGTTTAAAAATATGCCTTTTTATCATTCGTTAGCAACATTAATACCAATCGATTGCAATTGCTTTAATTAATTTATGATCAAATGGACAATATTGGCAGCTACTTGAATATTTGCCATAAACAATTTTACAATAGGCCGTCATTCTGAAATTCGAAAAAATTGCCTATACAGTATATTCTACTAACTAGAAGATGCCTTTTAGTGAACTTTTAGCAGCGATCAACCATTTTTTATACATATTTTCACCGTTTAAACTTTTTTCTACTTTCTACACTTCAATAATGATTCCACAAATAACAAAAATAAATTGTTTTTTAAAAAACAAACCTATTTTTGGGAACTTAATTGAAAACAACTTTTATTTGAAACATTTATTGACTCGATCAATAGCAATCGAGTTATTCAAGAGAAACTAGGAAAAATCGCGTTTTTCAATCTTTTCTTGTAATAATAATAATGACTTTCTCCCTACCTCCTTTGTATCAGAGACTTTAGGAGCTCTTCAAGGACGCTCTAAACTGCAAATAAAGAAAATAAAATTATTTATGGCATGAAGTCAAAAAAGTTCTATATTTCCGTGCTAACTTGCCTCGACTATAACTATTGTAGCATGTCGACTGTTACAATCTGACATTTTTCTATATGTATTGGTAAATAGAGACGTGTAGCGTACTATTACGCACACCTTGAGATTCTAACTATAAACGAAACATCTATTTTGCCGTATAAGCAGAAAAAAGAAATGTCGAAAGTAGGGTGAGGTGTGTGATTGGCTATATATTGACTAAATTAGTTTTATTTTAATATTATCAACGGTATCTGAAAAATCTTGCTGGATATTATGCTAAAGACCTTGTATATGCAAACTGAGAAAATGTTGTCGTAGCGAAAATAATACAAAGATTAAAAACATTCACGTATACTTCATGAAAGCAAGATTTTTTAAAAATTCAATAAATCAGCTAAGGAATCACGAACCTTCTCTGAATAATTATTTGAATTGTGACGAGACGCTTGCTTTGTTGCTGCCCCATGCACGATACAGCGTGGTGGGGAGAGCTGTGGCGTACGTGCCGATACCGTGGCCTATACTGTATCGTGCGCAAAGTATAGAGTTCTCGTCATGCCCCTCCCTAACTACCCAGAACGGCCGCTCCGCAGCGCCGATACCGTTTTCGGCGGCTTAACTGGGTATATAAGACCGAGCTCCGACCCAGTAGAGCATTCCGTATCCAGGAGCTCTCCGGATACATCCCAACCTTATCCTACGCAGGAGTTTTCCACGTACACCCATCCTTTGCTCAGGAGTTCTCCGAGCACATCCTGGCGCAGGAGTTCTCCGCGTCATCCGCACCGCTCCTCCACCTATGCCCATACTAACGGCCGAATTCAGGAGTTCTCCGGACCAACGGCCATTTCTTTTCAGGGATTAATGCCGTTTATTTTCAGATCCCCCCGATAACCGCCATATTGGCTCTCCGGGCCCATCCGTGAGGCCACCGACCGCCGCGCCGCCTACCGGTCCGTTCCGAAAGCCCATCCGAGTGGCTACCGACCGTCGCGCCGCCTATCCGAGCCCTTCCGTGTGGCTACCGACTGAAGCGCCGCCAGCGGGCGAATTTTGTACCTGCGACATACACATATACGTACACACCTTCAGCGGCAGTACACAAGCAACACAAACATAAATAGGTTAAGGTTATAAGATCGATGTATACAAAAACCTTGTAAATAATTGTTTCTTTTATTTATTCCCTGAATTACCGGTTTTTGATACCTACATTAGACTTGTCCATATTTATTTTGATCCCTCTCGGTCAGATCGAACCGAACGGTTTTGCGGCGACTAACCTCGCCTACAAAACGCGTTACAAATTAGCGCCCGAACAGGGACCGAGAGCGATCAAAAGGACGGTTTAATGCCCCGACCGAAAACATCGACCGGCTTTATCTATAAGCTAAGTTAGGCGGATTTAGCAAAGAAACTTGCGTCGCTGCAATTATCCACCGAAGGAAACCGAGACGAACTACGCGCCCGGCTAGTGGAATATCACCTAGCAAATATTGAACCGAATACTTCGACAGCAAGCGCAATGGACGAAGAACCCGATTTCAATCCACGCCAAGCTCTAGAGTGGGCACGAAAGTCCGGCATTCGTTTGGAGGGGAAAGATCCCCTATGTTTCCTAGAAAGAATCGAGGAATTGCAGGAAAGTTACCAGATTGTGGAAGCAGAGTTACTTGCCTGTGTACCGGTCCTTTTAGCAGGACAGCGTCTTTTATGGTATCGTTTAGTAAAAGAGGAAATAAACACGTGGAAAAGTTTAACACTATCTTCCGCAGACAATACCTACCGGCACGGTTTCTTGTCGCCATGGAGGAAAGTATCCACCAGCGATTACAAAAACCACAAGAAAGAATCCTAGATTACATCACAGGATTAGGAACTCTTATGCGCCGCCACGGAGAAATGTCCAAAGCCTCGCAATTGGATCGTTACTATAACAACCTCCAACCGGCTTATAGGAACTATATCAAGCGAAGGGAGGTACACACTTTAGCCGACCTAATCGAACTTGGACAAGAATTCGAGGTTAATTTGGACTTAAACAAAGCATTCTCCGGAAAAACCGAATCTAGGAAATCCAGAACCAAAAAAGCAGTGGCCACCGCTAGCCCCGCTTATAATTCTAAAGAATGTTGTTGGAATTGCGGACAACGTGGACATACCCGCAAAAATTGCAAACGACCTCGAAAGTTGTTCTGCTCCCGTTGCGGGAAAGAAGGAGTATACTCTCGTGAATGTCCGTGTCCGGGAAACCCCGTTGTGGGCCGAGAGGGAACCGAAGCCTCCCGGCCCCCTACCGAAGATTGAGAGACCCTCGTCCTCATATCTTACTCCGTATCGATAATCGGAATTACCGGGCCCTGATTGATACAGGAATCACCCACTCCTATATTGGAACAAGAGTATTCCAAGAGTGCACACCATTGACCAATCACTTGCAGGAAGCTACGCGATTGGCTAACGGAGAGAAGATTCCGGTTACGAAAACCGCCCGCTTAAAGATCCGGATAGAAAAAGTGAAGTTAAATCACATTTTCCGCATCTTACCGACCTTACCAGTAGACGTCTTGTTAGGACTAGACTTTCTGAACCGCATAGGATTCCAATGGAATACCTCTGTTCCAGTAGAAGCATGCCTCATCGCCTCCGAAGCAAATCGAGGCTTGCATAAATGTTCTCCCGCTGAGAAAGAAAAACTTTACAAAATGGTACAAGAGCTCCGGACTACCAAATCTTCCAGAAAACATACCACTTGGGCTCAGTACTGCATCCGAGTAAAAACTGGACAGGAACCTATCCGTCAACGCTATAGGACGTACAATCCTAAGCTACAGGGTATCATTGACCAGGAACTGGACAAGATGTTAACCGAAGACGTAATAGAGCCTTCCGACAGTCCATGGAATTCCGGGATCGTTCTAGCCAGAAAGAAAGACGGAAAATACCGCTTCTGTATTGACTTCCGACAAGTTAATACCGTTACCGAATGGGATGCGTACCCGTTACCGCCGTTCCAAAACATTTTGGACAAACTAAAGAGGGCCAGATATCTTTCAACAATTGACTTGAAAAATGGATACTGGCAAATTCCCCTAGATCCGGAAAGCCGACCGATTACGGCTTTCGCTATACCGGGCAGAGGCCATTACCAATTCAATGTAATGCCTTTCGGCCTACATTCCGCGCCGGCTACCTTCCAACGGCTTTTGGACAGAGTAATAGGTCCAGATATGGAACCTTATGCCTTTGCGTACCTCGACGACATAATCGTGCTCGGGAGTACATTCGAGGAACACTTCCAAGCCTTAAAAGAAATATTACGCCGGCTAAAAGAGGCAAATCTCCAAATTAATCCAGAAAAATGTAAATTTGGACAAACAAGCCTCAGATATCTGGGACATATAATTGACCAGAATGGACTACACACCGACCCGGACAAGGTAGAAGCAATCACGGCCATAGACACACCGACCAATCTACACGAACTCCGAAGATTCCTCTGTATGGTGTCATGGTACCGCCGCTTCCTACCAAATGCCGCCACCACGTCAGAACCGCAGAATAAACTCCTTAAGAAGAAGCAACCCTAGAATTGGGGATCCGAACAAGAAAACGCCTTCCAGCAACTTAAACAACAGTTAACCAAGGCCCCCATCCTAACTTGTCCAGATTTCTCGAGGGAGTTTACACTACAAACGGACGCCAGCGACGTTGGATTAGGAGCAGTCCTCACTCAGGATATAGAAGGCGAAGAACACGTGGTTGCTTACGCAAGTCGAACGCTAAGAGGAGCCGAAATTAACTATTCTGCCACCGAAAAGGAATGCTTAACCGTCATTTGGGGAATTGAGAAAATGAGACCCTACCTAGAAGGATATCACTTCACGGTGATCACGGATCATTTCTCATTAAAATGGCTCCGCAACCTCTCCGCACTCAATGGCCAGCTAGCCAGGTGGTCCGTGGCCCTCCAACAATACGACTTTGAGGTGAAATACCGAAAAGGCGCTTCCAACCACGTACCGGACGCCTTATCTCGAGCACCTGTTAAAACCAGCTCAGATCCTGAGATATATCAAGTAGAAGGAGTCACCTGTCCTTGGTACAGTCGAATAATCCAGAACCTGTCCAAGAAACCAGAGAAATGGTCCAATTACATATTGGATAAAAACGTATATTGTATCACCACCATCCTAAGTATGGCTGGTGTCAGTGCTTTCCTACCGAACTCCGCCCGCGAGTATTCGAAGAGTATCACGACCAATCAACGGCCGGACATCAAGGAGTTGCCCGTACCCATGCTCGATTAGCGGTAAAATACTTCTGGCCCGGAATGTTGCGAGAAGGCAAGAGACACGTACAGAAATGTACCTCTTGTCAACAACATAAAATCGATCAACGAGGAGTAGCCGGAAAAATGTTCACTAAATACAGCACCGAATCTTGGATGACGGTTTCAATGGATCTGGTCGGACCACTGCCTAGGTCAAAAATGGGTAATAACACCCTGTTAGTCATCCAGGACCGTTTTACTCGCTGGGTTGAAGTTAAACCCCTCCGAACCGCCACCGTTAAAAATTGCCTGAAAGCTCTCCGAGAGCTGGTAATTTTTCGCTTTGGATGCCCTAATATCCTTACGACCGACAATGGCCGACAATTCATTAGCCATGAATTTAGCGAAGGTCTTCAAAAGCTCGGGATTCAGCACAGACGGACGCCGCCATATTCTCCGCAGTGCAATCCCGTAGAAAGGGCAAACCGGACGATCAAAACAATGATCTGTCAATATGTCGGTAAAGATCACCAAAAATGGGATGAAAAGCTGTTCGAGCTCATATTTGCTCTAAATACGGCTAAACAAGCCAGTACTGGCTTTAGTCCAGCTTTCCTAAATTTTGGGAGATCATTGAATGCACCCGGAGCGCTTCATACCGAACACACCGAAATTACCGACCGAGAAATCACCAGGGAGGACGGAGTCGGCGAACTTTTCCCACCCGTTATTTGGTAACTTCGTGACACACAGTTGGTAGTACCCCCGTCATGAAGCATGGAAAACTAAGGAATAAACCAAACGATGAAAATACGAAACTGTAAATGTTTTGACTACATTTTTGACAGCTGGTTTATTTGTGTTTTGGTTAAATGACACTCACAGGAGTACTGTTGAATAGTATAAGCACATTAAATTAAATTTATTAACATTGATCAGTGTTATGAATTAAAAAGGTGAAGCTTTAATCATGTAATAATTAAATTAAAAATTAACTTAAAGTATAACTTATATTATTTGTGTTAGGTCAATAATTGTAGTAGTCATAAGTGGATGCAAATGTATTTGAAAAGAACAGCACAGCCTACTCAAATATATCAGATAAGTTTCAAAATGTTTATTTTTATTACCAACTTATTCAGTGAAGGTTTAGAATATATTTCTTTCAGGATGTTTAAATTTCTTTTTCCAGGGCAAATCTTGAAGTTGCAGAAATTCTATGGATATTGTATAACCATGCATACACTTTTCAATATACATTATTTGAAGCAATGGAGATGTAAATGAACAACAAGTTCAACGAAAATAATTAAAGAAGGAAGATAGTTATTCGTTTGTTTGAGGCATTATTCGACTAGATGATGAGAGGCAAATAATGGAATAAAAAGTTGTGAATAGGAGAAGAAACTCTTATAACCAAAGGTAAGGAAAAGATAAGGTCAGAAAGTTTATCTAACCAAGATGTCAAGTTAACTTATGCCAAACCGATTAACTTATGTAGGATGGGTGATTCCAACGACAACATTATAAAATCATTCTATTGTATAGTCCTTAATTAAAAATGTATTAAATATTGGTAATATTCTAATGTGTAAAATTCTCTATTGGCATAATTCTAAAGTCACGTAGTCTTTTCTTATTTGTCAGGCATCATTTGGGCATTGCGGAGACTAATAGGAATGTTCAAAGACAGCAATTACAATCCATAATAGCTTTTTAATTAAGATTTAAATTAACAAATGGTATTAAAATTTTATTCTTAAAATCATTCAATCTATATAAGCATATCAGTATAAAAATGAGTTAACTATACACTACGTATATATTAAAGTATAAATACCAATATTTATTGTAATCACTCCGCTTCATTATTTCAATTACAATATTGTTTCTTTTCTTATCTGATATTTTTCTGTATAAGAACCATTATTTTTTCGAAAATATACCTATATAATTGAAATTTTTTAACTTAAATAAGACTACCTAATATCTTGGAAAATCAGCTTTTAATTGAAAAATATAATTTTAAATAGAATATATATTTAAAAAATATAAAAGCAAGCTAAAAGAAAGTTGGCATATTGTATATATATAAAAGATAATTTTAATGCGATGTGCGCTCAATATGTGATGGGACTATAAAATTACGTTTCAAATTAAAACGAATAACATCGTTTTTATTCCTTCTCATTTAATGACATCTATTTAAACAGTTAATTTTGTATTAAAATTCTATTCTCTCGTCACTCTTTAGCGAAGATGTCGCACAAAGATGCTCACACATACACTGGATATCTATGTTTGTTTACCAATGTGTTTACTTTGTTTACACTTCTCTCACTTGCGTGTTTCTCAATGTTTGAAACGTATACGAGTTCTTTTGTCCCCCTGTAAAATATTGCCTGTCTCGTGCATATTATCAAATGATAAAGTGTTTTTTCAATTTATTTGAACATAAAAATAATAACAAAAATGTCGAAGTCGGAAAATAACAGAAGAAGCTGGATTTTCAATGATTATCGATATTGTGTTAAAAAAAGGACGAACGATAAAATGTTAGCATATAATTTAAGATCATATGTATGGAGTCGAATAATTTGTTCATAACATTAATTTACATTAACTGTATCTATATTGTAATATTTTTTTTAACTTTAGATTCTTGTACTGCATTAATAAGAAGGCACAATGTAAAGCTCACGGTACTTTTCGAAATAATATCTTCTTTAATTCAGGCATACAACATAATCATCCGCCAAATTTAGAAAAAAATTGCAAATTAGAACTGTACAAAAAGACAAAGCAATTAAGTGCATTGCCAGGAGCAGTACCTAAACAAATTTTTAATCCAGTAACACAAAGGTAAACTAGAAATGAAATAATTATCATTTATTTTTCTTATATATGGATAACAGTATAGAAATTGTAGTATAAATTGTAATTGCTTATAACTTACATTAATTATGTTGTTACTTTTATAATATTTATGTTTTATGTGAGAATATATGGAATTAAAGTTATTACAATTAGGGCAATGATAAACAATTTATATTAGTATTTCTTTATATAACTTTGATGCGCTCAATTCTTCATTACTCATTTTATCGCCTTAATTATACATATTTCATTTTTTAATCAATGCAATTTAGATTTGCTTTTAAAGAGAGCCAGACATAAGTACTCAATTAAGTTTTACTCAATGCAGACGCACGATTCAAAAACAGATTAAAAAGTCTGGAGATATTAAAAAGATTTATTTGAAGGAAAAAATAAGAATTAGGAGAAGTTTTAGAAAAAAAAATGATATATTAAAATTTAATTTTGAAGATAAGCAATGTCAATTATCAGCAAAATTAATAACAAATAATTATAGAAACATAAGCTTAATACTTTACGAAAAAGACCTTATTCTAAGTTTATGTGAAAGTGTTGAGCAAATTTTCTTAGATGCCACTTTTAAGAGTTTAGCGTATTTTAAAGAACCAAATAAACAGTTATTGACTATAATGTTAAAAATTAGTAATAATGTTTATTCCAAAGTAAGTTTCATTATTATTCTTACAATAAATCAATTCAGTATTGCTCTATAGCAATTAACGATATCAATAAAAGATTAATATTTCTAGTAAATGATAATTTTTGAAGTTATTGGCTAGATAGATTATTTAATATATCCTATTCTTTTAAATGTACAACGAGATCTATCCTAATGCTCAATTTAAGTTATCATTTATTGAAAATGTTAACTCTATAAAACTATTTCTCGCATATTGCTATGGGCAACGCTGACCAGATATACATATTAAAAATTAAATAAAAATGTATAACATAATTTAAAATGATATGCTATTTATTAAAAACAAAGATATATAATTATTGTACTATACAGTTATAATATTAAAAACACTGTGCTTTATAATTAATATTTTAACAATTACGTAGGCTATACCATGCATTTGGATTTTAATGAGTAATAAGAGTACACTTAGTTATATAAGTTGTTTTAACCATATTAAAGAAACCTTTCCATTATTAAAACCTCGTTTAGCAATGAGCGACTACGAAAAGTCACTGGAAAATGCATTGAAAATTGTTTTTACTGAAATACATATAACTCATTGCTTCTTCCATTATTCTCAAGTAGGTTTCTATATCTGCAGTTTGTTCCTTATATAAAATTTTGAGTAAATTAATTTAATCTTGTCAGCATTGTGCAATCATAAAAATACATTAACGCCGTAAGACAAAGAAATACGTGTGTAGCGATTACATTGAGTTCCTTACAGGATTAAATATATCATATTGTTATCTAGATTATAAATTAAAGGTTGTAACGTTGCGTTCCCGCAGCGTTACAATAGCTGCCATCTAGCGCTTTGCTAATCTCAAGCGCTAGATAGGCGGGTCGTATGCGAACTAGGAAGTTATCAACCGATGAGTTATTGATCGGGGATCAATAACTTGTCGGCTTCCTAGTGTCGCGCGATGGATGTAGCGGGGCAGCGGCGGGAAAGGCGCAGGGCCTTACCTGCTCCCGCGGACTGCCCCGACACTCGTAGTTTAGATGTCAAAGGTGACACACAGTGCCAGGATATTTCCCCGCCGCCGATACTAGTTCAGCGATAGAGCAGCAGCCGCCGCATACCGTAAATAATAAAAAGAATGTGCGATTAAGGAAAACGACTGCCACCCTGCCGCCAACCCATACCGGACACCGGAGCTTTCCAGCCCTAAGGGCCAGCATTGGGCATCCGAAGAGAGAGAGAGAGAGAGAGAGAGGGATAGAAAGAGAGAAGGAGAACTGGGCGAGAGAGAGAGAGAGAGAGAGAGAGAGCAGAGAGAGAAGAGAGCCAGCCCTTGACAGCTAAAGTAAGGGTGATTTTCGTTTCGTGTTAAAGTCCTGTGACGTCCCGGGGTGTGCTAGAGCTCTAGGGCTCGTAGCACCGATCGGTTTTATAGGGAACCGCTGGCCCTGCTCACCTGCCACGGGTAAGCGGGCAACCTAGCGGAATGGTCATTCCGTCGGACCTGTAACGAACGTCATATTGTGTAGAAGCGCGAAGTAACCGAGTGTTCGCGATTACATATATTCGTTGTGGGTTTGACCGTTGACATGATCGTTCCCTTGAGTCGGTTCAAGGCCGCGGACTTAGTACAATTATCGTGAGGACTCGCGACCTTAAACTCCCCAAAAGTAAACAATCTGGGTCGTTGTTGGGTTTGAGTACGCGGGAACGGAGTCAGTGCGAATAACCGTCGAGTGACGCGCACGCGCGGGGATAGGGACTTATCCGCGTGACGTCGCGTCGTGGTTAGCCTAGGAATCCGCCGGAGGCGTGCGAGTACCGCGCGACTCGGTGGGACCGCCGCGAACGCCAACTAGTGGCTCGAGCACGGGGCTAGCTACTACGTCATCGGGGCTTCAGCTGCGTTCGCACGACATAGGCCGCTTCCACATTTGGGAAGTAGTGTGGCTGGGAGGATTCTATGACCGGGCGGCGAGGGGGTCGGGGTTCCGTGGGGGAAGGGAAGGTAGGGAAAATACCCCCACTCCTAAGCGTAGGGGGGAGGGGGGATTTCCCCCACTCCAGGGTGGTGGGGGAAGCCCGGTGGTGAGGGAAAATTAATCACGTAACACCCCGGTGGTGGGGGAAAATTAATCACGTGACACCCCGGTGGTGGAGGAAAATTAATCACGTGGCCCCCTAGTGGTGGGGGAAACTTAAGCACGTGACTGCCCTGTCGAAGGGCGGAAATCATGACACCCCTGGTGGAGGGGGGAAAATTGAGCACGTGACAGCCTCTCGAACCCCCTCACCCAAACGTCCCAGCCCTTTACGCGAGAGATATAAGAGAGAGAGAGAGAACACATATTTTAAAATTAATTTATTATGAAAGGAATTGAGGGAACGTATAAATACACGTATATTTTGGGAAAAAGCCTTGCTTTATTATTATTATTTTGTTCGAAATTGGGAGGAGCAAAATGCTGAGAAGTAGATTCCACATTTCTGCTATATCTCCCTTTCTCTCTTGCACTGACAGTAGACGGCTAGACCGACAGCGTCTAGCCGCTCTATCTGTCTATATCTCACCGCGGCGCGCTTGCGCGTCTTCAGGCGCTAGCGCGTAGCGGCCGCGACAGCGACACTACTTGCAGGCTTGGCCACTAGGTGGCAAGTGGCCGCAGCAGCTCTCTCGCTGGCAAGATTAGTGTCGCGTAATTAGTTAGATGGGTCCTTGATAAGGACCCATTGCACCCCCAAACTGGCTCTACAGCTGCCCTACCAGCAGCAACTTTTTGACGCCTCATCGGCAATCTTTGACGCATCAACGGCAGCGCCTCCACCGGCGAACTCTGCTGCTGAATCACTTTGGTAAGTATCACCAACCACCCACCGCCTACCAAGAGGGGACTTCACATCTGCGGCAATCTCTTCCCTCCTAAGGGAGATTTCTCCGGGGACTTCCCGGGAGGAATTAAACCCTCTCCTTCCCCTCCACACTGTCTCCGAGGACTACCTTGGACCCAGTGTTCCGACCCTCAATCCAGGGCTCTCGAAAGAGTCGGGTAGTGGGAGGGGTAGACTCACCCTAGGGGTTGGGGTAGCTCGGAGCCACTAGAGCTCTTGGAGAAGGCGGCTGAGGGGTAAGGGGACTTCCCCTTCCCTAAAACCACTTCTCCACACCTGCTTCCTCCCGAGGTTGGGGATTTTACCAGGGAGTACCCCAGGGAAAATTGTCCAGTCCGTGAGTTTTTAAATTCGCATTCCTTTCTGGGGAATTTTAGTCTCTAGGGTTCTTGGGAATCTTCGTCAACCGATATTCCCTAGAATTTGACGACAAGAAATTCCGTAGGAAGTCTATAATTAAGTATAGCGGTTTTATTGTATATATTTTGTACCATATTATTTATTGAATAAATCTACTATTTTCCATTAAACTGTGTTTTGACAATTTTATTTCAAGAACAAAAAACCTTCCCTTCTGACCACAGGTTCGGAGCCGACTTGGGACATTGTTTCGCACAATTTAAAATACATATTTTTCACAATCTTCACTTTTTTTTGTTCTTTCTAAGTAGAGGAGCAATGCGGTTCCGATGACTGGGATTAGGGGAAGCTGTTTTGTGGTGTGGAAGGGGGATGGGTGGGGATAAAACGCTCTTAGTATGGTAGTGGTGGGAATGAGGAAGGAAAGGGTCTTATAGTGGGATCGAGTTTGGTTAGGGTGGGTGGGGGTAATTTTCACCCTATGTCACATTTGGAAGGTCTTATAGTGAGACCGAGTTTGGTTAAGTAGGGGGTATTTTTCACCCTATGTCACAGTTGGAAGGTCTTATAGTGGGACCAAGTTTGGTTAGGGAGGGGGTATTTTTCACCCTATGGTACCGTTGGTTAGTTATCCTAGGGGGACCTAAGTTATCCTACGGAGCCCTAGTTGAGGGAAGGTTTTTTCACCCTTCGAAGTCGATGGTTAGTTACCTTACGTAGCCTAACTATTTCCGACTCTGCTACACAGATAAACTAGGTTGAGTTAATTGCTAGTTCCAGTAGTCACCGCTAGGTGACTGCCTTCCTTAATCTTCTTTCGCGCTAATGGTATTTTAATATTACGTAATTACACACACGGGTGAACTAGTTCAATTTAAAAAAGATGTTTGACTAAAATTATACATTCGCGGTACCACGGGATACGGCTATAGAGAAGCTAGCCTTCAAGAGGAGGATGTGGATGAAAAAGGAGGAGAAGGAGGAGGAGGAGGAGGAGACATGGAGACTGGATGAGTAACTGATAGTAAAACTTTAGTTATAGAATAAAAAACAGTTTTAAGAATTTTTATAGCCTTCCCTGACTTATCTTTTAGTCATTTTTAGCTTTTCAGGTAAGCATATCATACGATCCATCTAACTAGCAGGCTAGGTATTAGAAAGGGAAAGAGTTGTCAGTGCACTTCATTTTTTTGGAGGGGTAGGTAAAGCAAAAAAAAATATAACTTTTACCTAAACTTTAAGAAACTGTATTGTCACCATTCTAGCGATTGGAGAACTGATTGTAAAGTGTGCAGATATCTTCTAGAACGGATATGCTAGAGCACCGGACGTCTGAGATCGTGCCATGACTTGTTCAAAACAATCGTCTAGACTAATGTTACTTGATTTATGACCCCTTTAGAGCCCCGATTTTTTCATATTCTCTCATTTTTTTATATGTCTAGCTATCGAGAGGAATTCGATCGTAAATTTTCCCGTTTCACTTTTCATTTAAGAAAAGTCTGCAACACGTTTATGCAATTAAAAGAATTCTGGAGAAACCACTGGTAACGTGTCATGACCTGTTTGACGCAAATTTTCCCCAGTTCACATTAGAAAAGTCTACAACATGATTATGCAATTAAAAGAATTCAGGAGAAACCGCTTGTAACGTGTTACGACTTGTTTGACGCAAATTTCGTAGGCGGGCAAGAATACCCAACCACCCAAATATTAACTTCTAATAAGAATGCATCTCATCCCCTTCCATGAATGCATCTCATCCCTTCCACCATTTTTAAAACCCTTGTTGTTAGCAATCGGGAAATTTCAGTCAGTCAGTTTTCATTAGAAGCTTCAAGGAGGTGAAAGATCCAGTGCAAAGCTATATTCCGAATATTTTCCTTGCTGTACCACAGAAACTCTTTTGGCTGGTAAGAATTATTCTTTTATTATTATTCTCTTTTCTTGCTATTCTATTTCAATATTTTTCTTTTCTCAATTTCTATGTTTTTTCACAGAAAAATGGATTTAACTAAGATCAATGCACTTGCAAGTGTAACTTACAAACCTAAGACTTTCGTAAAGCTGAATACTTTTGAGGAGAATAAGGAGTATCAAATCACTGAATTAGTGAAAATTAAGACCAAATATGGAGAGAAATTAATAGCGAAGCTGGCTACCGACGAATGGTTCTTCCTACCCTTAAGGATGATGAAATTACTGGAGTCGCCTGAACTAATTAAAGAACATCAAAATGCTGCATCAGCGAATACATTAAAAATCTTATATGTTGGAGGACGATACAATAATTTAGAATTTAAAGTTACTCAATGATAATCATAAGATAAATTTTGGAAATGTTTGTAAGGAATGTTTTTAAGGAATGACATCAATAAATGTTTATTATATCTTATTTATTTATTTTTTCTTTATCCCTCACTACATTAGTAAGATACATACAAATCTAGTCTATTAACTTACATTTCTAACAATACTAGTAAGCGGGTTATATTCAACGATTTTATCATGTATAATTAAACAAAACGCAGTAGTATTACTTGGAATATTTCTAGTACAATCAATCTCAATTTTAACATCAACAGTGCGTGACTTTATAGATTCATTTTGATGCGAACAATCGATGACGAAGAGAGGACCGAATTCCACAAAGTTTTTGTAATTATGCATTGGTTTCGACTGTTTTTCTCCTGCATAATATGAATGGATAAATTTAACATACATATCATATAGTACAGAATAACGGTTTTTTTCGCTATCACTATCAATTCGGTCATATGGATAAAATTCTGAATTCAGATAGACTTTAACATCACGAACAGAACTGTCATTGAATCTAAGCACCTCCATATGCTGCGTACTCTTCTTATTTTGTCTAAATGCTAGTATAACATATCGAGGTTTCTCCAATGGTGTTGCAGCTTTTATGGCCCATGTATGCCTCTGTGTTTCAGGTAGAAGTGGATATTCGTAGAGTTCCCAGGAACGAAAAGCCATGGTTAAACTTTTGTTTTGCTCAATCAAACGTAGAAATTTAAGTTTTGTATAATCATTCAGTGATACATGAGGAATCCTCCATTGCACTTTTTGCAAATCAATTTTGGAGTTGATGATTTTTCTCGAAGAATGTAGTGAATTTATATCATCACGTGCTCGAATAAGAACGAGTTCATGACGTGCATTTATTATAACTCTTCTGTAGTCTTCACAAAAACCTAACAGCATTTGCAATGGTACACAAAAGTTGAAATGATTCGTAGACCTGTGATCTGCTAGAAACCATCCTGAATGACGTAGACTTGCACTTTCCTCAGCAGTTAAGGAGATGAGATTCTTCATGAAGCTAGTAATACCCACATTCTTACAGCGATCAATCTCAATACCATTCAATTCATAACGAATTTCATCAAACAAGAATGCCATGGAATTACAGTCAAGTCCTACGACATCTTGGGCTGTTGCATCTGGAGCACGGGTTCCAACGATTATCTTTCCCTCAATGTAGAGATTACTTTCACAGGGTAGAAGAATTAAATCTTGCTGTTGTATAGGAATTCGAATTTCATCACTATTTCCCAATGAGGCATTTGCATAAGGATTGTATGCATGCATTTCCATTTTAGTGATGCGATTGTCGAACACCGGTTGAGCGGTTACATCTAATGGATCCATTTTTATTTCTAACGTTGAAACCCAGTGATTGTAGAAAGGTGATATTTCATCTTGTTAATGATGCTCCAACGTTACCTTCGCTCAATGTATTTTGTCCTCCAGCGTTACCTTCACTCAATGTATTATGTCCTGCTGCAGCAGTTGGACTGATAGGCTCATCGTGTATCGGTGATTTATAAGTATTCTTGTAAATCAACATTTTCTAATATGTAAACGAATTGTGATTTCTTCACCTCCGAAATTTACTATACGATCTTCCTGATCGAGAATACGCAAGGTGAGACGGTCAATTACTTTCGCAATGACTGGCAAGTAAATGACGTTCTTTGGTGTTTCTGCGATTTTATAACCTGGCGCAACTCTCGGAAAAAAATCATGTATAACATGTCGAGGTCTACCGTTTGTGTACGCACCAGCTGTAATGTTGCATTCAATTCGTAGAATATTTACTCTTATAATGTTTACGGGCTCGTCTGATTCAGCTAGTGTATTCGGTGGAATAACACGATCTGATGAAAAACCCAACAAAGAGCCTATATTGTTAGGTTGTGTAAAATCAATCTGATATTTACACTTTATTTCACTTTTTAATGTATTATTATTAGCACGTAGAACAATTACTTCTTCTTCATCACCTTCGAACATCTGAGCACGTAAAAAGTCATTTATAGCATTGAGCTCATAACAACCTGTAGGTATAGTTAGCTCCTGATCATCAACGTAAAATTTATTTTTTGTCTCATCAACATTAGAGATTGAATTGAAGCTCTGAAAGTCTACGAGACCGAATTCATAATGTCCATCTCGAAGATCGATCGGGGGGAAAAAATCTGACCCCAATACCGAATCACGGCCAGAGAGTGTAACTGTTAAAGACATTGTTCACGTAGAAACTTGACACACAACTGACCGCATATGCTTGAATCATACGATTGATATTGGTCGTGGTTATAGTAGATTATAGCAGAAGGTCCAAAATATTCCACAAGTTCAATTGGTGGTTTTAAATTTCCGAAGGAATCGAAATACTTAACGTGCTTATTACGTTTAACGTAAGCGACCCAATGTGTTCCAGGAACTTGTTCGTCATCAAGATTCACAATTGCGCACTCATTGCGTTGCGCATTTTGAGGTAGAGATGTACGCATAAAGACTCCCCGAAAATGCGGTATTTTACGGCAGACGTTTGATAATTGCATATTACTAGTAGGTCCAGATTTAGGAAGTCCATTTATTTTCTTTTCCTTTTCCTTTCCACTCCCTCTCCTATTCGACTGTATGGTGCGAGGTATAAACCTTGTCCCCGTCTCGCTTCCAATAAGCGATTGTATCGATGCATTTCTTCCAATTGTTTTTTGGCTGCTTTGGTGTCATTTAAATCCTTTGCTATACCTGCTGCACCGCCAGCTAATGCGCCCACCGCACTCAGCAGCGGAAGCAATGGTAATAAACCCCTCCGTTTTGTTTTAGTAAGTGACTTTTTCCTCAATAAACCACCTCGTTTTTTCGGTACACGAATTTTTCTTTTCTTCGTACTTTTTCTAGACACTCGCAGTTCTAAGCCGAGTTTCCGTTTTGCATTCATTGATGCCCAGACAGCAGTCGCTGTCGCTCGTTCACCTACGGATGAGTCACTAGCTATGATACGTTGTCGTGCACGGCGTGCAAGTACTTTATCAGCATGATGACGCGAGGGCAGGTCCTTATACAGGGTGTACCACCGAAGGCGCACCAGCCTCGAAATGACCGTAAGAGGACGGATAGCGCGTGGTGGGGGTCGACGCATAACATTGGACGGAGTTAGATAAAGCGCGAGTAATAGATGGAGAAAGGCAGGGCTATACGCTCCTATACGCTTTACCTATGCCTTCCCCCCTCCCCCATCAACGCGACACCAATAGTCACAGTCTCTCTCTCTCTCTCTCTCTCTCTCTCTCCCCGCCGTTTCCATTTCTTTATTTTCATTTACCCAGGAGGCGTTTTCGTCCTTTTCTTCTATCAAGTCAATTCTTGCGGATTACTAAACACATTAATTTTTAGCATAAAATTGAAAAGCGTTAGCAATCTTTCTCACACCACCTTGAGGTAGATAGCTAGGCGCGTTTTTTTTAAAGTGGTTTCCCCCGGAGGCCTAATCCACTGGATAGAGCTAGCCTATAAATTCTCAAAATATCCCCCTCTTTGTTGAGAACAGAGGTTAGCTCTTCGACATCTTAATCCATGCGACTACTTTTTGTGGGGACACATAAAGCGTCTAATGGAAAATCAGCGTGAGGATAGAATGATGGAGGTTCGTGAAGAAATCATTGCGGCCTTCAGAACAATCACGCCGGACATGGTGAGACGAGCAACACGCGACATAATTCGAAGAGCTAACCTTTGTTCGCAGCAAAAGGGGGGATATTTTGAGAATTTGTAAGCTAACTTTACTTTGAGTTATCCAGTGGATTAGGCCTCCGGGGGAAACCACTTTAAAAAAAACGCGCCTAGCTATCTACCTCAAGGTGGTGTGGAAAAGATAGCTAACGCTTTTCAATTTTATGCTAAAAATTAATGTGTTTAGTAATCCGCAAGAATTGACTTGATAGAAGAGAAGGACGAAAACGCCTCCTGGGTAAATGAAAATAAAGAAATGGAAACGGCGGGGAGAGAGAAGAGGGAGAGAGAGAGAGACTGTGACTATTGGTGTCGCGTTGATGGGGGAGGGGGGAAGGCATAGGCTAAGCGTATAGGAGCGTATAGCCCTGCCTTTCTCCATCTATTACTCGCGCTTTATCTAACTCCGTCCAATGTTATGCGTCGACCCCCACCACGCGCTATCCGTCCTCTTACGGTCATTTCGAGGCTGGTGCGCCTTCGGTGATACACCCTGTATACTGAATATGCGATATCATGCTCACGGCAAGCATCATGCAGAGGGTTTATTCCTCGATCACCACGTGCTAACCGTTCATGAAGGCGAGTACCTGGACCGCAATAATTGTAGCCAGGTACATGCAGCTCGAAGGGTAGTATATTTAGCAGCTTATTGAAAAAAGATCCACAACCATATCTCATCATGTCATGCTTTCCTAACGGGTTCGTTGGCACATCCAGCAATTTTTTATTGAAGGCGGTATTCCATCAAAATGATCTTGATTAGGTAAATTATAATGTTCCGTACAGGCACGATATTGTTGGACTTTAGGATCTGCACGAATGTGCTCAGGTAATTTACACCAAACAAGTCGAATACTGTTTGGAAAGCGCTTCAATAGTAAAATTTTTGGAATGTATTCAAGCTGCTCAATAGTTAAATCCTCCAAACGTAGCACATCCAACATTAACAACGACATAATGAGAACTGATGAGATAATCTGCTTCGAGCCTATAAATAGCTTGCATGATCATAGAGTTTTACAGTTATGGATTTCGTAAAGCAACCACTGCACATTCGTGTCTCCAACGCCGATCTTTTTATTGTCGGTGGGGGTTGTGGAGGAAGGAGTAAACGTCATGGATCCCTACTTCCATCTACAATTCGTAGTATAATTTGCGGACCCTCGAATTGCGGTAAAACAAACGTACTGCTTAGTCTCGTAGAAAGTCCTAACGGTGTGAGATTTGAAAATATTTATGTATACTCAAAGTCGCTTCAACAACCCAAGTATCAATACCTTGAACGGTTATTAAAAGGACTAAAAGGTATTGGATATTTTAAATTTTCAAACAATAGCGACGTTGTAAAGGTAACTGAGGCGTTACCCAATTCTATTTTCATATTTGATGATGTTGCTAACGATAAGCAGGATATTATCAGAGATTACTTCTCCATGGGTAGACATTCAAATATTGACTGCTTCTACCTCTGCCAGACTTATGCTAAAATTCCTAAACACATGATTCGTGATAATGCAAATCTTCTCATAATCTTTAAGCAAGATGGTACTAATTTAAAATATATTTATAACGATCATGTAAACACGGATATGTCATTTGAAAAATTCAATGAATTGTGTTCAAAGTGCTGGCACCATGATTATGGATTTCTAGTGATCGACAAGGATAGTACAATTCAAAATGGTAGATATCGGAAAGGTTTCGATGAGTATGCTAAGATTAAATAGTATACCGTTTGCTTAAGATTGTTCAGTTTAGAGCTAAGTGTCCATCAAAACACACACATCAAATGAGGATGGAATAAACCTAGTATAAACGTGGAAATAAAAACGTGGACTGAATCTGGATTGAACGTTGATTGAACGTGGAAAACATGGAAAGCAGGAAAATGGAAGAAAAGATGCTGCTAAAGAAGATTGCCGCGAAAAGTAAAGTAATTCGTGAAAAATATCGTGCACTCAAATCAGGAAGAGAAATGATGGAAACCAATTTAAATGAAACTTTTAAACCAATTGTTGAGCCATTGAAGAAGCTCACTGAAGATAATGAGATGACCTTCGTGTCCCCGAAATATGAGTATAAACAGGAACCGCTACAGAAGACTACTGTAAGCGATAATTCTTTGATTATTCCATCGGAACGTAAAAGAACTTATTTCTCATCGACTCCACAACGTAAATATTTCGCAGACAACTCTAGAATTAAAAATCCAACTCCTTCATCTGATGATGATGATGATGAGCAAGGAAATTCACGACCTAATGAAACATTATACCTCTCTCTGGAAGAGGATGGGGATGAGGAGGAGGAGGAGGAGGAGGGAGTGAAAGTGGAAAAGGATGTTAATGATTTAGCATTACCATCACCAATGCAAGCAGAAACTCCATCATCACCATTGCAAAGATCCTTAGATTTAAATAGTTCTTTGTCAGAATATGCACCAATTGGACGTAAATATATAGAGATGTTTCTGCGTAAAAATAAGGATTTAATTGATGATAATTTTGGAATTGAACGAGATGCTAGACTTAACAAAATGAGACTTGGAAAATATTCTTTTAAAGTAAATCGTAAAGATTTTATTATTATTGATGATGAGAATTATCAGGGTACTATTGGTCTATTTGAATTGATCTTCATGAAAGAGCCACATGATTATACTGAAGATGATTTAAAAACATATAAGAATATTCTTTCTCAAACTAATGTACACAGAGCAGATTACAGTAGCGAGGGAAAGCTTCGTGGGAATAAGGGTCATAAATGCAAGAAAATAATTAGCCCATTATTTCCTCCAAAGAATCTTGTAAAAGGTAGCGGTTATACGTGTGTTAATGATAAACCAGTGAACTATGTACATTGGAATGATCCGAACGAATTAGTTGAACGTTTGAGACTTTTGATAGCATCATCTGCTGCAGGACATACGAATCATCATAATGAGATACAATCAATAATTGAGGAGCTTCATGAAGAACGTATTATCCTATAAAAGAGATTACACTTTCTATAATTTCCCAGTTGATTGTGTTACTTCACAATGTCGATAAATAAATTTGGAGGTATTTCCACTGCCAGTAATGTGAGAAAATATTTCCGCAAAACTGAAGATGAAACATTAAAATTTGATAAACGTATGAATGCATTTAATGCTAAGGGGAATATTATTTCAAATTTAGGATTTGATGCTACTGATGAAAAATGTGCTGTGAATATGCGTGTTCTGCTGGATAATATGAATGCTGTACGTGAGAACCTTAAAAATGAAATGCAAGAAAACAGTGATATTTTACGAAGTATTACGTTAAGACTGGATGAAACCGAGTTAAGGCTGAATGATTTTCAAGTGAAATTGAGTAATTTCATGCAGAAACATGCTGAAGATAATGCAAATTTAAAGAAATATGCATCAATTTTCATGGAGAATCAGACTAAAGAGGATGCTGAATCAAAGAAACATATAATGAAGATAATGCGGAATTAAAAAAAAAAAGTGCTATTTTTCATGGGGAGAATCATGCTAAGGAGAATTCTTCTTGAAATAATTCGACAAAGAGTTTTATTAGGAAAAAGAAACTTTTACTACCATCAGTGCTCGTTGTACCCTTGTAAACCCAACACATACCTGAAGAATTATGGATAGTGAAGAAAAGAAAAAATTGGTCGAAGAACTGCATGTACCTGCAAGACGGAATTTTCAACGTAGAAGAGTTATAATACGAGGCTTCGATGACCTCTGGCAAGCAGGTCTGGTTGATATGAAGAATTATACTGACGGAGGTTACCACTATATTCTCACAGTTACTGATGCATTGTCGAAATTTGGATGGGCAGTAGCACTAAAAACCAAAACTGGCAAGGAAGTGACAGACGCATTTACGAAGATTCTGAAAAGTGGGAGATGTCCCAAAAATTTGCAGACAGATGATGGCAAGGAGTTTTATAATGGTGATTTCAAATCGCTTATAAAAAAACGTAGAATAAATCATTACTCAACATACAGCGTATTGAAAGCTACGATAGTTGAGCGCTGGAATCGCACGCTGAAGACTGAAATGTGGAAACGATTTACGTTGAATGGAAATTATAAGTGGCGAGGCATACTGCAGCGACTAGTTGAAGACTACAACGCAAGAAAACATCGTACTATAGGAATGCGACCAGTTGATGTGACGCCAGATCATGCTAATATGCTCCTGACTACAGTATACAATAATATAAAGATTGTTGGCCGTGCCAAGTTCAAAGTAGGTGATTTTGTACGAATCAGTAAATACAAGAATGTATTCGCAAAGGGATACACACCAAATTGGACAACTGAAATATTTGAAATTATAAAAGTGCAGAAAACAAATCCTGTTACATATTTACTTAGAGACTCTAGTGGTACTGATATATACGGAGGATTCTACGAATATGAACTTTTAAAAACTGCTAATCCTAATGTATATCTAGTTGAGAAGGTATTACGTAAGAAGGGTATTAAGGTCTTTGTGAAGTGGTTAGGATTCGATAATAAACATAATTCATGGATAAATAAAGATAATATTTTGTAAAAACAATATTTATTAATAAAATTATTAAATTTAAATACAATTAATTTATTCTATAATGACCCCATGGTAGAGTCGATACAGTTCCGTGCACGATATAACGCTTATCATCATATGGCCTGAGAGCTACTTTCCGTTGCGTAATCGAATAAACATTATGCAATTTTGAGCGAATTAAATTTTGATTGCGGACTTGTACAGTAAAATTTGTCAAACAGTCCTTATAGTCCTCGAAGGTTATGTTTCTAGCAACAACGTAAGTCTTAATACCTTTAGCTTTTTTGATAATTTTATTTTGTACTTTAAATGTGTACATTTTTTATCTCAGTCCAATAAACTCTGTCATTATCTGCCCATTATTCTCATCTTTCATCAGCCCAGGGACTTTTTTATTTACTAGAGGTAAATTATACTGATTGTTGGGAGAATAATCGCTTGTATCGAATCTAGCAAGATTCTCCCTCATAATAGTGTAAATATCATCACACTCAATGCTGTATATTAGACTATCCGTATCGGTATATAACGCTTTACATTTGCTACCGAACGTAGAAAGCATATAATCATAATGAAAATCATACAAACATGTTTTCGAAATATCAAGAATGCTCATACCTACGTATATAGGCTTATCGAATTTAGCTGCTAATTTTGTTAATTCAATCGTGACCAAATTCTCACTGAATATAGTGCGGCTGTGAAAATTAGGCTTAGCAATCATTGCTTCAGCACCATATCTTCCCTCCCACCTACTCACGAGTCTCACATCAACTCTATTTCTAACATTCTCCATAGTCTTACCGAACACCGCATTGTTCATTAATTTGAAAAGATTTTTCTCAAACTCATTTTTAGATGCTGCACGCAAACTAGTGTTCAGATCGATATATTTACGTAACCAGGTGGACTGCTGAAATCCTAAAACGCGATGAATGTGTTTTAAGACAACACCATTACGCATACATTGCTGTAAAGCACGATAGTGTATAACATAGCGCTTCTTATTTTCTAAAGTTGCAAGTAGCTTCTTCTGACATGTACCCGGTGGTGCATCACGTACGGGACAAAACGGAAGGTCGGCATGTTTATCGTGAAGCATGCTGGGATACTCTAAGTCAACCTCTGAAATATAACCCTCGGGTGAATCTATCGGTATATTAGAGATATCCAAATTATTAACATTTTCAATCCAGCGAAATCCGTGAGTAGGTAGCGGTTGAGACATTGCCCACCCATACAAATTATTTACATCGTAGTACATTAAATACTTAGAAGGTTCCTTGGGATTGTAGTTTTGCATGTACCGATTGTTAGCCTTTTCATAGCGGTGCGAGCATTGGCTTAAACCACCACGTATGCCCCGTTCTACGAAAAGCAGCATTTCTACGTCAGTAAAAAGGTCTAATCTTATTCCTGTATGTTTGAGCATTGCATCCCAAGTGAAGCCTGGGAGTGTATAATAATGAGCAGGATCCAAATTATAAGTTTGCATGCAGCTATCACGAAAATTTTCGAAAACGTCAGCCAACAATAGTACATCAGTTTTCAAATAGAGATCGCTATACTCCCCAAGTGTTCTTATTTGAAATTTGGTCCATACCTCCTTAGCGTGATTATACGCACCCTCACTAATATCACTATCGGATAATCTATTATAGAATATCTCGTGTGGAGGTAAAGCAGTTTCTTCCAGACGGTTCAGACTATCTATGTAATCGTAAGGAAAAATACCTTTCCTTGTCAGAAGGTTAAATTGTTCTATGTTTAAATATGAGAATTCTGACTCTAAATTTTTTAACTGTGATCTCGTTAAATATGAACTCAATTTGTCTAAACTAGATGCCATAAATTTGAAAGAATCGATAAACCTTAGTTGTATATTATATTTACGGATGAATTTAGTGAATGAAATGTACTTCTCCTTATGTACAGGTAACAAGTGTACTGAACCTTCATACAAGTTAGCGATTGTACCGAAAATAAAATGTGCATCATAACCTGATAAATTATGAAAAATTACAGGTATTACATGTGAATCTTTAAAGTTTAAACTACAATTATTATGAGCAGGTCCCCTATATTTACCAGTTAAATGATCATGATCGCGAACACATATTTGATCTGGAAGAAACGGCTTTTTACATATATGACAGTTGGGCTCAGTATAATGCCTTGAATTTTCACTAATACTTAGCGTTCTCATAGGCACTACAGTCTTTAGTTTTTCGCTCGCTATGCTAGAAATTTTATCGAGTTCTCGCACAAACCATTCTATACACTCGAGTCCACGATATGATTTGTAAGTTGAGAGCGATGAATCACGAACGCTTTTAAAATAATAACCTATACTAAAAGGTATGTGTTTTTGATAAATACCAATATCGTCATCCGTTTGCTCAACTTTTTCAAGCAAGCATTAAATGTCAGCGTATATGACAAATGGCACCCTCTCACTGTTCTTCATGTTATTGAAGGAAACCCAACGGTCCTTGTCAGGTAGCACAATTCTGATGTTTTTATTGAGTTGCGCACAATCACGTTCATGCGATTTTAGTTTCTCATCATTGTGGAAATAGTGTAAGCAACTAAAGGAGGGAAAAAGTAATATTAGAATATAGAAGCAGTAATTATATATATATATACAGTAAAACATACCGATCACAAATAAGATGAGAGCGTTTTCCTCTAGTAAGCTGTCCATTTAGCAGTCTGGAAAGGTTCCTGATGCATATAAAATGTGCTGCTGTTCCTTGATTCTCGAGAAGAAGAAGAAGATTAGCGTGTCTGGTCCTCTTGCATTTTGTTAAATGTAGAGGTGCTATGATTGTATTCTCATTCGTCTCAGTCTCTTCCACCATAGTAAAAATATTAATAGAGACATCATTATCTTCCTCAAATTTCGGAATCTGTTTTAATGTAGTCGGAAACGTTATACTTCTAACGTCGAAAACAGTTGTAAAATGAGGATATGAAGATTTTCGTTGTGGATGAGTATTCGATTTTGCCGGATAGAGTGCAGCCGTTACAGCCCATGCAAAACATGTATTATCATCACTGTGTATGTTTATCACAGCCTGTTTATTCTTAATAGATTCTGGAAGCTCGATGGCACAACCTATATGCAGCGGGTTATAATAATTTATATTTATAATTAAATTCAGAATTTTTTCCAACGCCCATCCACTATCACGCTCTTGAAACTCACTCAATTCTTTTAGAATTTTGTCTATTATATTTGTATTGTACCATTCACTAAAACTATCAGTTTTGTATAAAACTGCATTGCGGGTTGAGACATGTTTAATATCACTTATCTCTTTACAAATAAATTGTCCGTTAAAGATGCGATTTATCTTAACTGCGTTCACGTTATTAAACACTTTTTCTGTGTAGGTCTGTACTAAGTCTTTTGCACCTGTTAGAAAATCACGTGGTTCTATATAATTATAATTTACAACCATTCCGCTACATATTCGAGATTTAAATGAAGACTCGAGATCTTTCCAAATAAGCTTTCTCACTCCAATTGATTTCTTATTTTTTGCCGCATACAGAAGTAGACGCTGGATAGTTGTTATTTCAGTCAGATTTTTGTGTACTGTATCGGGAGCTGCAGATCTATTAGCATCTCTTAAACTTCGAATATAATCACGACACTTGCGTACCCACTCATGATAATTATACTGATTTCCTAAATCAGGATTCTTGAGAGCATGATTCAAACAATAACTCTTATCCTTAGCTGCTCTAAGTAGAAGACACTGTATTTGTGCAATTTCTGCAAAATTTTTCTGCAGCGTGCGTATAGGTGCGTTGCGATTAGAGATTCTGAGTTTATGAATATATTCACGACACTCGCGTACCCACTCGCGATATTCTTCTTGCGTTTTCAAAACTCTATTTCCTAGAGATATCTTTTGTTCTTTTCTTCGAGAGGACTAATCAGGAACTGAGGAAAAGTGGGTGGGAAACTGAGCTCTCTTTAGATAAAGGATCTCTGAAACACTTCAGGGGGTAAGAAAACATTGAGGACAGGTAACGACATATTAGAAAATAGATGCAAGCGTTTTTTCAGTTATACATATATTCCAGATTTTTTAAGGCACATACACCTTCATGATTCAAACATGCTGGAAGATGTGAATTATGTAAGCTATCTTCTAAATCAAAATCCCCCCACATAAATTTATCTACATTAGTTATTTCTAAATTACAAATATCTCTTAACCAATTTGTATTTTCAATTCCTTTCACAAAAATCTCATTCTCATCATCATAGATATACTTCCTTGTAATATCTTTATATTTATAGTAGGGTGAGTAGCCATCCGCCCAATTTAAGCCGTGATAATTTAGAAAGAACCAGCTAAAAAGAAACATTATATTAAACAAAAATAATATATATTTTTTCTTTTTCATATACTTACTCTGTCCGCTTTCGCTCCTCTTCACTTAGCCATGAATATGAATAGGGAGGCGAAAATAAAATATGGAACACTTTTTGTTCTTGTACAACAGCAAATTCTTTGATTATATATGACTTATCCGTCAAACGGAATCTTTGAAAATCAACGTTCGTTGGTGCCATTATGCCTACGTTTTTTATACTAAAATAATTCTATTTATATATGCATGTTTCATGAAAATTTCCCCCTCTCTTCAAGCTAATTGTTCTTCATCCCTCCTACTATCCTCACCATAGGTCAAAACTATCTCCCACTATACGTAGCACAGGTCATAAATATTCTCTTGAGGACCAATGATTTTTCCGTTCTTCCAAGTGTGGCAGGTCAGTCATTTCCCCACCGTAGGACAAAAGTTTTTTCAACCCTTAATGCGTCTTAGAATTACCGCCCACTACATGTAGCATAGGGCAGAAAATATTCTTTCTTAGAGCCAATGACGTTTCCCTTCTTCTTCTAAGAGTAGTATAGGCATCTTCCTACCGTAAATTATACTGGAACTAGCAATTAACTCAACCTAGTTTATCTGTGTAGCAGAGCCGGAAATAGTTAGGCTACGTAAGGTAACTAACCATCGACTTCGAAGGGTGAAAAAACCTTCCCTCAACTAGGGCCCCGTAGGATAACTTAGGTCCCCGTAGGATAACTAACCAACGGTACCATAGGGTGAAAAATACCCCCTCCCTAACCAAACTCGGTCCCACTATAAGACCCTCCAACTCTGACATAGGGTGAAAATTACCCCCACCCTCCCTAACCAAACTCGATCCCACTATAAGACCCTTTCCTTCCTTATCCTCACCACTACCATACTAAGAGTCTTATCCCCACCCATCCCCCTTCCACACCACAAAACAGCTTCCCCCACTCCCTGCCATCGGAACCGCATTGCTCCTCTACTTTTCTAATAACCCACATTATTATTATTATTTAAGATACATATTTTTCACAATCTTCACTTTTTTTTTGTTTTTTTCTAACAATCTGCAGCGAGATAGCTGGGCTCTGCGTGTTGTTATTCTCGTTGCTGCTGCTGCTGCTAATCATACCATTTTGACTAGTTCTTCCATCTAGAATCAAAATGGTCCACTTTGCCTCGTTGAAGTAAGGTCTACCTCAGGCTCCATTTGCGCAGCTTGTGTTCCCGTCACGAAAGTCTCCGATTGCAGTAGTGTGGCTATAGGGATTCTGGGACCGGGTGGCGAGGGGGTCGGGGTTTCGCGGGGGAAGGGGAGGTAGGGGAAATACCCCCACTTCTTAGCGGAGGGGGATTGCCTCCACTCCAGGGTGGTGGGGGAAGCCCGGTGGTGGGGGAAAAATAATCACGTGACACCCCGGTGGTAGGAGAAAATTAATCACGTGACACTCCAATTGTTTAGCCTTTAACAAAAAGGTTTATTTATATCGTTAGATCTCTTGGTACTGATAGCGTGGTATAATTTTATAAGAAGTATGCGAATCTAAGTAGTACATCGCGCGTCTATCTGCCTATTTTGTTATTTTGTCCATTGGTATGCCTAATTTCAAATCAAAATTCCAGCCGGTGTTCGCAACGGGTCCGCCAAAAGTCCCAGCTTTTTACGCGAGAGATATAAGAGAGAGAGAGAGAGAACACATATTGTAAAATTAATTTATTATGAAAGGAATTGAGGGAACATATAAATATACGTAGATTTTGGTGAAACAGCTTTGCGGCATAAAAAACGCACTTTATTATTTAAAATATATATATTTTGCACAATCTTTGCAGTACACATTGAAAAATCATAGAAAATTAATCGATCGTTGAAATTGATGGATTTAGTACTTCGTGGTTTTTTTTTTTTTTCTGATAATCTGCAGCGAGATAGCTGGGTTTTGCGGTTTGAGTAGTTCTTCCATCTAAAATCAAAATTGTCCACTTTGCCTCGTCGAAGTAAGGTCTACCTCAGGCTCCATTTGCGCGCAGCTTGTGTTCCCGTGACGAAAGACTCCGATCGCGTAGCCAATATTTCTCACCTTAGACATAATTGAAATCATGTTGTTACTTTTCGCATAGTAATAGCTCTATTTTTTTTAACAAAGCAAATATACTTACAAAAATTCAGCACGCGATTTTTAGGTTTACGCCGCCTCTTCATCTCCTTTCTCTTCTTGCTCCTCTTCCTCCTCTTGCTCCATTTGTTCCTCCATTTCATTAGTTATCTCTATAAGTTGTTTAACTAAGGCGGCAAAATCTGGGTCATCATCAATGTCCTGCACCACCTCCACATTCTCCCACAAATCATTTTCTTGCTTTTTCGGTATGTCACACAACATTGTTCTTTACATTTTGATCGCTAGCGTTAAAATGATCTCAAGATTTTTCGTCACTAGTCGCTCAGATGCAAAACGATCTTCCAATGAAATATGAACTGACCGATTACGCACGTATTTTTTAGTTAATCTGATGCCTTTCTTTCCTCTTTATCAAAACGTATTAGCTTCCTTTCCGAGAAGTGGAACGCAGTCAAAGAGAATGTCAATAGAGACCTACTAGCATCCTCGTATATTTTTATTTGTACCTCTAAATGCAAATTCTAATTTGTAAGGTTGATAAAAAAAAAAGGAAGTATAATTTTTTATTTTGAAGGTTTTATTTATACAATAAATAAATACTGGGAAAAAATGTTGACATCATTTTTGATTGGTTATTTTAAGTAAATAGCGGCAGATGGTAGTGACAGTAGCAGTAGGAGCGGTATCATCTACGAGAAAAAAGTAAGGAAAAATATTTATTATACTACTTATCCAAGCACTCGATGCCAAAAAAATTTTTTTTTTTTTTTCATCGATTCTTACCGATTGTGGGTGGTCTCCGTAGATGAATCGGTCAGTAGCTGGAGAACGTCTGCATCCTCGTCGAACCGTATTACGTTTTCTGGATATAGTTCTTGTTCCATATGAATACCCTCCCACTCCATTTCACTACTAAAATCTGATAGACGATCATCATCATTATCGTCATTATTCCCATCGGACTGTGAGGATTGTTGCCGCTGAAGCTTCTTCCTCAACATTTTCACAATTGCGGTCAACACGTTGTTATCCTCGTCTTCAATTTCACCCCAATCTCCTTCCAAATCTACTTCTTCTTCTTCTTCTTCCTCCACTGATTCTTCCATATTTAGAATGTTATCAATATTTTGTTCAGTAAATAATCTGTACAATTTAATTACACCCATTTTTTTTTTGTAGGAACTATCACGTTAAGCAAACTCGGTAGACTGAGAATGGAAGAGATGTAAGCTCAATACGAAATATATTAACAATACGTATTATTATTTTCTCTATCAATACGTATTAGCTTTCGCCACCTCACAATAGCTATCAACACGTTATTTTCCTCCTCTTCCATCTCACTACTATCTTCCACTACCTCGTCCATACTTTGGATGATCTCAATATTTTAACTAGCATTCTGATACGACGAACGTTAATAATAATAATATTGTTTTATCATTTTTCGCGTGATTTCAAGGGTGAGGAGCAGGGAGATGGGGGTTACGAGTTGAACGATCGTTGGAATTTTTAATTAAAACTTATATATTTTTAAAATAATAATAATAATATTATACACATAATAATATTGCTCCTAAACTGTAGCAGCAGCAGCAGCACCAGCAGCAGAATCTGCGATTAAAAAATTGAAAATGATTTATTATTAGTCTTAAATTTTAATTTCGTGAAGTACTTAATGTTAGAAGAGTTTAAACTTTTCTTACCGATTCGAGATGGTGGCTGTTAAATGCAATCACGACCCCTATGCTCACGTAGACCATATATTGCACAGCTTACAATACGTGGTATAGGTTGATGATCGGTATCACCAGCAGCACCAGCAGCAGCACCAGCACCAGCAGCATCAGGCTGCAGCGGTGCATTTAAAGGTCTACGAAGTGGTTGATGCTGCTGCAGAAGTCTCCATCTATTTGGTACAACTAACTGCAGTGTTGGCTGTTGTACAATCCTAAATGGCTTTACGATGGCTACAGGCTTTCCTGTTTGTTGATAATCCAATAATGTCATTTTTTTGTCTGGCAAACTGATTTTTTTTTGTTTGAATCCATTTCGTCTACTGTCAAAAACACTACTGAAGTCGAGATTGCTCTCCAGTACGAATAATCCTTATCTATCTCTACTCTAGATTGAGTTACATCTCTTAATCAAAACGTATTAGATTTCTTTCCGTTTACTCCTGATGAAATAGGAAGGGGAATATTTACAATAATATTTTTACAATAATATTTTATTTAACCTCTACTTTTTCTCTCATGTTTTTTTTTTTAAATATTATATACAAAATTTAATAGTAAAAGAAATAGAAATGTGGTTGTTCCTCTTCTTCTTCCCTCTTAGTCTGCTTTGACTCAATATCTTTTTCCTCAGCCTGTTTCTCTTCGTCTTTCTTCACTTTATTTAAAAAAAACAAACAAACAATAATTATGAAAAAATGTAAAAAATAAATACTTACAGTTTTTATGCAAATAAAAATGCAGTTTCCGTTCATACTCTTCGAAGTAACGATTGAAAAAATCGTTAATTCGATTGACGTATTCCTCTGTCAATTCTCTGGAAAGAGTGGGTGAAAGAGGAACAATATCCTCTTGAATCATGATTAATTTACACTTTTCGCAGCTCATTTATTTTTCCTGTGTGCAGCACCGACAACGGTATAAGATTGAATGAAGAATTGAGGACTTGTGTTCTCCTCTTTATTTCTCTAAATAGTTTTCAAAGAATCACATATTTGCTTTTATCCACTTGGCAAAAACTGACACCTCCTCGTAAGGACAGTGGATACGTTCATTGTCCAAGTTCGTCTCTCGAACGTGTAAATTACACGGTGTTTTTTCAAAATCATATAATTTAATTAAATCCTTAAACTTAGGACAACCATACACTTCTAAATTGATATTTTCCACATTCATCCTATTCAATATATTTCTTTCAATATTCCCTCCCTTGTAGGCTACTACGGGATTCTCGCAGGTTAAGCAATCTCCAATAAAATCTTCTACATCCTCCTGCTCGTATTTCTCGAATCCCGTATCACTGTATTTTAAACCATGCACCATATTGAGCAAATACCACACGGTTTTTTGTCTTTCTCACTAAGGTTCTTCATAGTGTCACGCAAACGAAAAGATGCGTAAGAAATTTGGTTACTTTTTAAATCAATTATAGCTATATCTTTATATTTAAGTTCTTTTTTATAAACTAAGAAAGCCTCTATATCCATTATGTGAGTTATTCTATGCATCGTTGCGCTCGCGCTATTCTCGACGAAGAAAAGAACTGAAATGAAGCATCCGAAGAAATATCTTCATCGAGAGAAAGACTTTATCGTTTCTTTAAAATATAAAGTTACATTTGATAAGGAGTCCATTGTTTCTTAATTACAATGGGAAAAAATCTTAGAAATAATCCCCTCCAAAAAAAAAAAAAAAAAAAACATTGAATTTTAATACGTTTAGCATATTGGTTCCCCTGATGGAGGGGGAAAAGAAATTTCTTAAATGCGATAAAAAAAAAGATCGTTCAGTATTGCATCGAGCGACTGACGACGATAATGGCACCGACATTCGTTGATTTTCAAGGTTTTGTATTGACCGACAAAAGTTTTATAGTTAAAGAATTTGCGGTGTTGCGTGATAATGAAGTGTATCACAATGTATTTTCACCACCATTTCAAGAAGCTTGGTTGAGCGATCTCGAGAGAAAACAGAATGAGTAAGTATTTTTTTTTTTTTTAAAGATAAAAAATATAATTTTTTTTTTCTTTTTAAAGTTGGCTTTATTTTAATCGCCATGGATTCAATTGGACCGACGGTCATTCACCTTATTACAAGTATAAAGATGTAATAAGAAAGTATGTAACGTCATACGAGGAGGAGGATTGGATTTTCGTGAAAGGACGGGAGAAATATGATTGGTTGAGAAAAATTTGCAACTTAGAAAATATATACAATGCGAAGGAGTGTGAGTGGGGTAAATTTAGTCTTGGATGGAGTAAAAATTTCGAACCACCGTTACCCAAGTGTATGAATCATTATGGTATATGTTCACTGCAAAATGTCTACTTTATGAAATCTGTATATGATCAATATATAAAGGAATAAAAGACTTCTGAAAAAAAAACAATGTATATCAATGTCAGTATGCATTTCGGATGAAACATTGGGATGTGTAGATACCCCTAGTTCCATTCTCTATTCGATATATATAAGCGTTACTCTTCGCGAGAGACGCATTCGCAATTATTAATTTATTGTTGTTGTTCACCGTATGACAGAGTCATTTCATTAAGAAACACACACAAAATGTCGACTGAATTGCGAAGAAAATTTTTTACAATTAATAGCGCGAATGAGTACGATGCGTGGGTACTGGATTGTCGCGAGCATATTCAACGATTGAGCAACGCGGATCGAGCTTTGCCCGTTGGAACGCGTCAAAAGAATTTCGCAGAAATCGCGTCTATAAAGTGTCTATTGCTACGAGCGCAGAGAGAACTGAATCATATTAAATCAGGCGCTGGTTGTAGCAATGACGTACAAGGACTTACCTGGGAGGAGCTTGATTCGGCGTTTCGAAGTCGAATATGCAGCGGCATGGTAGTTAATAGTAATTATATAGAGCCTAAGGATTTTTTAGTAGACGCGGAAGTATTAGTGCGTACGCGTATAGATAAGGTATTTGTTAGTGCAAATATTGTTAAGGTTAATTGTGTATTTAACGGACAATTCATCTCTAAGGACAATAGTGATGATAAAAACATTAGTACGACTAACGCAACATTGTATAAAACTGATAATTTTAGTGATTGGTATAGGAAAAATATTTTAGACGTTATTATGAAAAAATTAAGCGAATTTCAAGAGAGTGATAGTGGATGGGCTTTACAAAAAATTCATTATTTATTAGTTAACATTAATCGTTTTAACCCGTTGCACGCGGGTTGTAGAATTAATCTGCCATCTGCTATCACAAGTATGAAAGCTCTGATAAATTTAGAAACCAGCGATAATGCATGTTTCGCGTGGTCCGTGACGGCGGCACTCTATCCGGCAAAATCTACGGCTCATCCAAATCGTACGTCCTCTTATCCACATTTTCGGACGGTTTTAGACGTCGGTAGCATAACCTTTCCGACTACGCTAAAACAGATCCCGAAATTCGAGACGGATAATGACGTGTCGGTCAACATCTTTACCTTGGAGAATGATATCGATGCAAAAATCGTACCTCTTCAGGTGATGAAGAAAAAGAGATCGAGGCATGCCAATCTTCTTCTCGTCAACGATGAACAGGGAGCTGCACATTTCATGTGCATAAGGAATCTATCGAGATTGGTGCGAAGTCAATTCACCAAGAGCAAAATTGCACATTATATATGCGATCGGTATGTATTAATAATAATACAAATATAACTGCATATGATACAAATATAACTGCATATGATTTATTTTTAGATGTCTCCACTACTTTTGTACAGTGGAGAAGCTGGAGTCGCATGAGCAGGATTGCGCGCGGCTCAACGATAATCTCCGATTGATGCTACCGAGAGAGTCCGAGGATCGCTGGGTTTCCTTCAAGAACATCAAAAATGGGGAGCGAGTGCCATTCGTCGTATACGCGGATCTCGAGTGCATATTATCGAAAGTTGAACAATCGAACAATAGTGATATTTATCAGAAGCATGAACCTATAAGTGTAGCTTATTATTTAAAAAGTGCTCACGATGCGTCACTCTCGAGATACGATGCTCATCGAGGTGTCGACTGCATCGAATGGTTCGTACGCGAGCTCGAGGTCATTGCGCGTATCGCGAGCGAGAAACTGGGCACTATCGTACCCATGCGTGATCTTAGTCTTACTGAACGATCGCGTCACTATAATGACCCCAATTGTCATATATGCAAAAAGCCGTTTCTTCCGAATCAACTACGAATTCGCGATCACGATCATCTGACCGGCAGATATAGAGGACCGGTTCACAATAATTGTAATTTAAATTTTAAAAATTTGCATGTCATTCCAGTGATTTTCCACAATTTTTCCGGCTATGATTCGCATTTTATTCTCGAGACTATCGCTAATTTGTACGAGGAATCGGTATATCGGCTGCCTGTACATAAGGAGAAATACATTTCATTCATCAAATATTTGCGAAATTATAATATACGGCTGAGATTTATCGATTCGTTCAAATTTATGGCCTCCAGTCTGGACAAATTGAGCTCGTACTTGTCGGAAACTCAGCTGACAAATTTGAGGTCACAATTTTCGGACTTGAGCGTCGAGCAGTTCAACTTGCTTACTAGGAAAGGTATTTTTCCTTACGACTATATAGATAGTGCGGCTCGATTGGAAGAGACGGCTTTACCACCGCGCCAGTCATTTCGCAACAGACTGACCAACAGCGATATCAACGAGGAAGCATACAATCATGCCGTAGAGGTATGGACCAAATTCCAGATGCGCACACTTGGGGAGTACAGTGATCTGTACTTGAAGACCGATGTCCTATTGTTGACCGACGTTTTCGAAAGTTTTCGCGATAGTTGCATACTAAATTATAACTTGGATCCAGCCCATTATTATACGCTTCCGGGCTTCACCTGGGACGCGATGTTGAAGCATACGGGAATCAGGCTGGAGCTTTTCATGGACGTGGATATGTTGCTGTTCGTAGAGCGCGGTATACGCGGTGGTTTGAGTCAGTGCTCCCATCGCTACAAGAGGGCCAACAATCGGTACATGCTGGACTACGATCCTGCGGAACCGTCGAAGTATCTCATGTATTACGAAGTAAACAATCTGTATGGGTGGGCAATGTGTCAGCCGCTGCCCACCCACGGATTCTGATGGATCGAGGACGCTGCCAATCTCGATGTCTCCGCTATACCCACGGATCATCCCGAGGGTTATATTTTGGAGGTCGATTTGGAGTATCCGCGCAAGCTTCACGACAAACACGCGGACCTACCGTTTTGCATGGTGCGCGAGAAGCCGCCGGGCGCGAGCCAGGAGAAGCTGCTGGCCACTTTAAACGATAAGACCCGTTACGTAATACATTATCGCGCGCTGCAACAATGTATGCATAATGGACTTGTACTGAAGCGTATACATCGCAGTTTAAAGTTTCAGCAGTCCACCTGGCTACGCGATTACATCGAGCTGAACACGCGTTTGCGCACCGCGTCCACTATCGAATTTGAGAGGAATCTCTTCATGTTGATGAACAACGCGGTTTTAAGTAAAACAATGGAGAACGTGAGGAATAGAGTAGACGCGAGGCTCGCAACCAAGTGGGAGGGAAGATACGGGGCGAAAACTCTGATTTCCAAACCGAATTTTCACAATCTCGCGATTTTCAATGAGAATTTGGTCGCGATTCAATTGTCGAAATTGTCCGCGAAATTTGATATACCCACTTACGTGGGAATGAGTGTTTTAGATATTTCAAAAATTTGTTTGTATGAATTTGACTATGACTATATGCTTCCTACATTCGGCAGTGAATGTAGAGCGATGTATAACGACACGGACAGTCTGATATACAGTGTCGAGTGCGACGTCGTTTACTCGTACATGAAACGCGATCTCGCGCGATTCGACACCAGCGATTATCCTAACGATAATCAGTATGACTTGTCACGCGTCAACAAAAAGATACCTGGTCTGATGAAGGACGAGAACAATGGTCGTATCATGACCGAGTTCGTAAGACTGAGGGCAAAAATGTATACTTTCAAGGTGCAGGACTGCACGAGATTTGTTAAAAAAGCCAAGGGTGTCAAAGGTTACGTTATCGATAGAAATATAACATTTGACGACTACAAGGATTGTTTGGATAATTTCACCGTACAATCTCGCAATCAAAATTTAATTCGATCGAAGCTGCACCAAGTTTTCTCGATCAGTCAGAGAAAGGACGCCCTCAGTCCGTACGACGACAAGCGTTTCGTTACACTCGGCACCGCGGCGACTCTACCCTGGGGACATTATAGTCTAAAAGAGTAATTTATTTATTCGCTTTATTGTTTTTTATTTTAAGAATACATATATTTTTTTTTAATGATACATCTTAATCAAAGTTCTTATAAAACGTTGTTCTTATTTATCCAGGAATTGTGCGTCCTGTCGAATCCCAGCCGCTTAACGAAAACTTTATAGCCCTTTCTGCGCAATACTCTCTCCACCAGATACACATCGGGATTGATAGTTTTCGAAAGCTCGTATTCGTAAAATCCACCCAACAGTTCCGTACCCCTGGAATCCTTGAGGAGATACGTAACAGGATTGGTCCTCTGCACTTTCGCCACCTCGAATATTTCGGTCGTCCAATTTGGCGTGTAGCCTTTGGCGAACATCTGCTTGTATTTACTAATTCGTACGAAATCGCCGGCTTTGAACTTGGCACGACCTGCGACCTTGATGTGACTGTATACTGTCTTGAGTAGCTTATCTGCATGCTCGTGTTTCACATCCACGGGACGCATTCCCGTGGTACGATGCTTTCGCGCATTGTACGCATCCATCAACTCTTGCAGCATAGCGCGCCACTTGTAATTACCGTTCATCGTAAATCGTTTCCACATTTCCGTCTTCAACGTACGATTCCAGCGCTCGACTATCGACGCTTTCATCACGCTGTAAGTCGAGTAGTGATTTATTCCGCGTTTCTTCATCAACGCCTGAAAGTCACTGTTGTAAAACTCCTTGCCGTTGTCGGTCTGTAAATTTTTCGGACATCTGCCGGTCTTTAGGATTCTCGTCATTGCCGTCGTCACTTCTCTGCCGCTCTTGGTCTTTAATGCCACCGACCAAGCGTATCTCGAGAGGGTATCGATTACAGTGAGAATGTACTGGTAACCCGCATCGACGTAATTGCGCATATCAACAAGATCGGCCTGCCAGAGATCGTCGAAACCGCGCACGATGACTCTTCTGCGTGGAAAATTTATCCTCGCCGGTGCATGGAGCTCCTCCACCAACTGTATCTTTTCTTTGCTCATTTTTTTTCCAAAAAAAATAGACTCTTGTCCTGCTCAACGATTCTTATAAATTAACACTGATAGTTCCGTCTGTTTCAAGTATCAGATCATGCTTACTCAATCTCTCACCAATTTTTTCACACATTGTTTGCAAAATTTGGTTCATCTTTTTCTCAAATTGTTCATTATGTTTATTCAATGTCATTGTCAAATATTGTTTAAATTCAAGCAGTAAATATTCTAAATTTGGTTCGTGAAAGTGTTTCCTACTCTCACCATCCAGTCCAATTCCAAATTTATTTATCGACATTTCAAAATAAATGCACTACTGTCACTTTTTTTTTCAAAAATCAGTCTCTTGTTCCTCTTTATTATTATTATTCCTCTTTTTGATGGCTCGTAATGCCGAGAGTATACAGTCTACAATGTATGTTAAATAAATGCAAACTTCACAACAATCAGATATTTAATTTTTTTTACCTCGTGCTACCGAAAGACGTTGATATTACACTGAGGTAAAAATATAACGTGCAACTTTCTTTATACGATAAGATCCTCGTCGCGCAACTCCTCGATTATCGACTGTATCTCGTTGTGATGACTCGTATTACCGGCAGCCACCGATGCGATCAAAAGTCTCAAACGTTCGATCAATTCATTAGGATCGTTCCAATGTACATAGTTGATTGGTCCCTCGGTGACACGCATAAGACCTTTACCCCTTTTTTTTTATGATGATGTTGACGCGTCAGACGTTGACGATTTTCTAGCGCCTGATGTTGATGGTAACCGATCAGGCAGCAACTTTGGTTTTCCCAATAGCAATGGTTTCATAATTTCTGTATATTTTACACCTTTATTACCCTTGGTTTGTTTTAAACTATCGTTTAACAGTTTATGCGCCTTAGTTTGATTGAGAATACTCTTGTATTGTTCCAAATCGTCGGGTTATATAATAGCTCGATTGGGCTCTCTCATGAAAACTAGTTCATAAGTACCTACTGTACCGGTGTATAGCGTCTTATCGAGAGTAATATCTCCTTCATGACTAATATCAAATTTACATCTACCAAGCGTCAGTTGTTCTTTTTCATAACGAGGTCCAAAAGCACGATCAATCAAGTTTTCCCTATCGGTCAGAAGTAATTTAATATACTTGCCAGGATCGGATGTATTCGATTATGTTGAAAGGTATATTGTAACAAGCGTGGTTCCTAGTTTTCATCAATATTTAATTTATCTAGCAAACTTTTTTTTGAATCGGGCGACGATTGATTGGTTATAGAAGACTCGTCGTCGGTCATGAAATCCGATGGATTCGTAATAGTTTCATCACTACCACTAAGATTCTTTGCTATTTTAGCAACTCGATGCGGTGTCGATGTGAAGTAGGCTCCCCTCCTCAATTTATCGTTGTATTTGAAAAACGAATTATTATTATTATTATTTGTGTTATCCTCCGTTTGCGAAACGAGTTTCTTCAATGGATCGACTATCGGCTTGAATGTCTCGTTCAAACTGCTCTCCATTATCGCCTTCTCCGATTTCAAGGCACGGTGCTTATCGCGAATGACCTCGCTCGTTTTGGCGATTCTCTTCAGAAGCGATTTTTCATCCATCGCGATGTTGTTTTGGAGGGGGGGTTTTGTTTAAAACAGTTATAAACCGATCTAACTGGCACGGTTTTTAACAGATCCAACCGACCTGTTCAAACTGGCACTCGATTATCAACTGACGCGGTTTCTTAACAGATCCGACCGACCTGTTCGTCGATCAAAACTGACCCTCAAGGCCGTTCACTTGATCGTGGCGTACTCGTTGAAACCTTTGCGATATCGACCGTTCTTCAGAGTGCTATCCTTGTCTATTACTAAGAAACCGTAATCGCGACTCCAACAGTTCGAACACAATGTGAGAAATTTCTCATACGACATATCACTGTTGGCGTGATCGTTGAAAATATGCTTCAGATTAGTTCCAACCTCCTTAAATATTATTAGCAAGTTTGCGTTATCTCGTATCAGATGCTTTGGGATTTTCGCATAAGTCTGACAGAGATAGAAGCAATCGATGTTGGAATGTCTACCCATGCAAAAGTAGTCCCTTATATTGTCCTGCTTGTCGTTGGCCACATCGTCGAATATGAAAATGGAATTCGGCTTTGCATCCGCGACGTTCACAACCTCGCAATTGTTTGAAAATTGAAAGTAACCAATTTCCTCCGTGTCCTGCAGAAGCTGTTCCAGATATCGATACTTCGGTTGCTGCAGCGACTTCGAGTAGATGTACAGGTTTTCGA